>NC_053393.1:539081579-540456549 GCF_905171765.1 Bufo bufo | reverse complement strand
TGGTCATTTCCCACATAGATAGAAACCCGGAGGTTGCAGATTCTTATTCTTTTTAAATTTCTGAATATGAAGCATACATTTTATTTTGCAGGGTTGGGTGGATATCGGACGTTGTGGTTGTCGTGGCTGCAGAGAGCGTTGACCTGATGAAGAGTATTACTCACCGTTACAGACACAAGAGCGTGACGCTGGTGGAAGGTGGCGTGACGAGACATCGATCCATCTTCAATGGCCTGAGAGCATTTACAGAAGATCACAGTCTTGGGCCTGTGCTTCAGAAACCGGAGGTGGTGATTATCCACGATGCCGTGAGACCATTTGTGGACGAGGAGACTCTGCTTCAAGTTACAAGTGCCGCCCGACAATACGGTGTAAGTCCTTGGGGAAGGGGAATCATACGCACAATGCTTCCACGAATTGGTCCAGTGGAGCTTCTCTTTTGACCCTTAACAGATGTAGTGCAAAACAAATACAGGCTGCTTGTATTAAACTTCCTGCAGTTTCAAGCTGTATATTACCAAAAACTAATAGTCACATAATCAGATCTGTTCTTAGTGGTTCTGTGGTCCTCCAGGTATTTTTCATGCCACATCCATGATATGCCACAGTCCAAATGTGAAGACACTAGCATCAGCAGCCATGTATCACCTATACCAGTGATGGTGGCGAACCTTTTACAGACCGAGTGCCCAAATAATATATATATATATAGTATATCTTCCATGTACTTTATCATTTAGCTATAATAGCCGCCTACATTCAGTGCGCTGCCTGTGCTGTTCATAGCCCGCCCTGCACTGATGAATGGCAGGAAAAGTCTAAGGCATATTGGTACACCATAGACTTTTTCCATGGTGTGGGTGCCCACAGAGAGGGCTCTGAGTGCACTACTATAATACTGCTCATATGTATAGGGATATAACTACTATAATACTGCTCCTATGTACAAGAATATAACTACTATAATACTGCTCCTATGTACAAGAATATAACTACTATAATACTGCCTCCTGTGTACAAGAATATAACTACTATAATACGGCTCCTATGTACAAGAATATAACTACTATAATACTGCCTCCTATGTACAAGAATATAACTACTATAATACTGCTCCTATGTACAAGAATATAAATACTATAATACTGCCTGCTATGTGCAAGAATATATCTACTATAATACTGCTCCTATGTACAAGAATATAACTACTATAATACTGCCTCCTATATACAAGAATATATCTACTATAATACTGCTCCTATGTACAAGAATATAACTACTATAATACTGCTTCTATGTACAAGAATATAACTACTATAATACTGCTCCTATGTACAAGAATATAACTACTATAATACTGCTTCTATGTACAAGAATATAACTACTATAATACTGCTCCTATGTACAAGAATATAACTACTATAATACTGCTCCTATGTACAAGAATATAACTACTATAATACTGCTCCTATGTACAAGAATATAACTACTATAATACTGCTCCTATGTACAAGAATATAACTACTATAATACTGCCTCCTATGTACAAGAATATAACTACTATAATACTGCTCCTATGTACAAGAATATAACTACTATAATACTGCTCCTATGTACAAGAATATAACTACTATAATACTGCTTCTATGTACAAGAATATATCTAATATAATACTGCTCCTATGTACAAGAATATAACTACTATAATACTGCTTCTATGTACAAGAATATAACTACTATAATACTGCTCCTATGTACAAGAATATAACTACTATAATACTGCTCCTATGTACAAGAATATAACTACTATAATACTGCTCCTATGTACAAGAATATAACTACTATAATACTGCTCCTATGTACAAGAATATAACTACTATAATACTGCCTCCTATGTACAAGAATATAACTATTATAATACTGTTCCTATGTACAGGAATATAACTACTATAATACTGCTCCTATGTGCAAGAATATAACTACTATAATACTGCTCCTATGTGCAAGAATATAACTACTATAATACTGCTCCTATATACAAGAATATAACTACTATAATACTGCCTCCTATGTACAAGAATATAACTACTATAATATTGCCTCCTATGTACAAGAATATAACTACTATAATACTGCTCCTATGTACAAGAATATAATTACTATAATACTGCTCCTATGTACAATAATATAACTACTATAGTACTGCTCCTATGTACAAGAATATAACTACTATAATACTGCTCCTATGTACAAGAATATAACTACTATAATACTGCTCCTATGTACAGGAATATAACTACTATAATACTGCCTCCTATGTACAAGAATATAACTACTATAATACTGCTCCTATATACAAGAATATAACTACTATAATACTGCTCCTATATACAAGAATATAACTACTATAATACTGCCTCCTATGTACAAGAATATATCTACTATAATACTGCTCCTATGTACAAGAATATAACTACTATAATACTGCTCCTATGTACAAGAATATAACTACTATAATACTGCCTCCTATGTACAAGAATATAACTACTATAATACTGCTCCTATGTACAAGAATATAACTACTATAATACTGCTCCTATGTACAATAATATAACTACTATAATACTGCCTCCTATATACAAGAATATAACTACTATAATACTGCTCCTATATACAAGAATATAACTACTATAATACTGCCTCCTATGTACAAGAATATATCTACTATAATACTGCTCCTATGTACAAGAATATAACTACTATAATACTGCTCCTATGTACAAGAATATAACTACTATAATACTGCCTCCTATGTACAAGAATATAACTACTATAATACTGCTCCTATGTACAAGAATATAACTACTATAATACTGCTCCCATGTACAAGAATATAACTACTATAATACTGCCTCCTATGTACAAGAATATAACTATTATAATACTGCTCCTATGTACAAGAATATAACTATTATAATACTGCTCCTATGTACAAGAATATAACTACTATAATACTGCTCCTATGTACAATAATATAACTACTATAATACTGCTCCCATGTACAAGAATATAACTACTATAATACTGCCTCCTATGTACAAGAATATAACTATTATAATACTGCTCCTATGTACAAGAATATAACTACTATAATACTGCTCCTATGTACAAGAATATAACTGCTATAATACTGCTCCTATGTACAAGAATATAACTACTATAATACTGCTCCTATGTACAAGAATATAACTACTATAATACTGCTCCTATGTACAATAATATAACTACTATAATACTGCTCCTATGTACAAGAATATAACTACTATAATACTGCTCCTATGTACAAGACTATAACTACTATAATACTACCTCCTATGTACAAGAATATAACTACTATAATACTGCTCCTATGTACAAGAATATAACTACTATAATACTGCTCCTATGTACAAGAATATAACTACTATAATACTGCTCCTATGTACAAGAATATAACTACTATAATACTGCTCCTATGTACAAGAATATAACTACTATAATACTGCCTCCTATGTACAAGAATATAACTACTATAATACTGCTTCTATGTACAAGAATATAACTACTATAATACTGCCTCCTATGTACAAGAATATAACCACTATAATACTGCTCCTATATACAAGAATATAACTACTATAATACTGCCTCCTATGTACAAGAATATAACCACTATAATACTGCTCCTATGTACAGGAATATAACTACTATAATACTGCTCCTATGTAGAAGAATATAACTACTGTAATACTGCTCCTATGTAGAAGAATATAACTACTATAATACTGCTCCTATGTACAAGAATATAACTACTATAACACTGCTCCTATGTACAAGAATATAACTACTGTAATACTGCCTCCTATGTAGAAGAATATACTATAATACAGCCTTGTTTTTGCAGAGTTCTAGTAGTACAGCACCCTGTGTGTCGGTGTAGTTTCTCCAGCAGGGAAGGTGTTAATCCTCTGTGGTACATACAATCTTTTACCTTTGTTCACATGGCACAGCGCATTGTTTGGGAATTGCAGGGATTTGAAGGGCATTGCTGGTGCTGTGGGCAGTCATTGTACTTTATCAGTCAGCTGTGGCTTCCACTTTCTACTGCAGACATAACCACAGGAGAGCTTGTTGTGATTCCTGCCCGGGTCGTACAATGGTGTTCAGACGCCTTTCAGCAGCGCCTATTTGCTCGGAGGAATGCGGGTTTGCTCTGGTGTCATTGCGGCCCGGCTTGTATTATTTCCTCTTCCAATTAGCCTTTTATAAATTGTGTCCTGTCTGTCTGCCCGTAGACCGCACCTTTGAAAACAAAGTCTAGGAGGTGACAACTTTCCGGGATGTTACATTTTTTTCACTTGTGGTTGGCCTGTGTTACATAATCCCTATGTGCACGGCTGGCTTTACTTGGGATGTACCTCTGTTACCTGCACAAATTCTCTTCTGATTACAATTCCTTTAATCCGCCATCTATGGGACCCATTAGGTGCCAGATTATTAAATAGATTAATAACTTCTGCTGGGTGCTTTTGTGCTGAGCTCTCCTTGAAGACCGGGACAGAGTTGTATTCAGCCCCATATATTTTCCATGACATCGTACACCAATATCCCGGCTGCGGAGAACTAAGGAAAACGGCGCAGCATTGAAAAGGACTTTAAATACTGGATGTTGGCCGGACAAAAAACATTGGGAAACATTTAATGATTGTTATTCCTTTATTAAAGAATAAGACATATTTTATGTGTCATTCGTGGGTTGTCAGCCATCTTGATTCCTTTTCCCGTCAGATATGGTTTTCCTAATAAATCCTACATTTCCCATCATGCCTGGCTTTGCAGAGACATAACTATACACTGCCTGTACTATCTGTGTGTACTGACTCTCCAGAGTAGTTCTATAACATGCAGCTTCACACTGGTCTCCCTGCCTCCTGCATGTAAGAACTAACAGGGGAGAGAAGACAGGACAGAAAGGGCAGACAGGCATAGGTCACATAGGATAAGGGTCCATTCACACGTCCTTAGAATGGGTCTGGATCCGTTCCGCAACGTTGCAGAACGAATCCGGACCCATTCATTCTCTATGGGGCCGGAAGAGATGCGGACAGCACACAGTGTGCTGTTCACATCCGCATTTCCGGAGCGCGGGGCAGAGTCTCACCACGCTGCACTGTGTAAGGGCAGCCAAGACACAGAATTACTGTCCCCTCACACTGCATGTAAGGGTCCATTCACACGTCCGTAGAGTATTGTGGATCCTCAATACACCCGGCCGGAACCCCCATAGAACTGCCTATTCTTGTCCGCAATTCTTTGGGGAGCCGCAAACCGGAAGATCGGGGCTGTGCTCTGGAAATGCAGATGCCGACAGCACACTGTGTGCTGTCCGCATCTCTTCCGGCCCCATAGAGAATGAATGGGTCCGGATTCGTTCCACAACGTTGCGGAACGGAGATGGGCCCATTCTACGGACGTGTGATTGGACCCTTATCCTATGTGACCTATGCCTGTTTGCCCGCTCTGTCCTGTCTTATCTCCCCTGTCAGTTCTTACATGCAGGAGGCAGGGAGACCAGTGTGAAACTGCATGTTATAGTACTACTCTGGAGAGTCAGTACACACAGATAGTACAGGCAGTTTATATAACTGCAGCTAATCCCTGTATACACTCCTGGTCCTTTAGATAGGGGCGACATTATATTATCAACTATATACAGGGTTATAAAGAGGGAGGTGAGGGGCCCGAGAGCTGCCAGCAAGGGTTTGATTTGTTACGATGTCATCTTGTAATTCACAATCAGTCAGCTAGAGGGAGAGGCAGAGTTCCTATTAACACATTAGAGCAAGGAGTCAGACTTAAGATCAGTTAGTAATATATGTAAAATAAAAAAAATATGATTTCAGACCCTTCTATTAATATAAAGACCCCAGACCAGACCCTCAACTTAATTCAATCTTCAGAACAAGCAAGAAAAACAAATTCAGACCCCAGAGCATATACAGTATGTACCCACCTAGCGCCCGGCTCTCTTTAAAAGTCTCCTTAGACCCACCCGTTCTCCCCACAGAGCCCTTAGAACCCCCCTTCCCCTATTCTAGACTCGGTCATGCCAGTATACGTTGGTATACATTTTTTTTTAATCGTATCGAGTAGCTATTCCATACAGAGGCGTCCTGCGGAAAATGCGCGGTATACATTGTTTAAACATGGGAGCCTGTGTGCGACTGTTGGGAGTCATCCATCAGACAACAGAGGAAAGTAAGTAACATGACTGCAGGATCAGACTACACAAGGTTTGTTTGTAGTCTGTAACCATGGAGACCCCAGGAGCAGTAGGAGATTTTTTTTTAATCAAGGTTTGTTGCATTGTTGCTTTATTTTTATTTTTTTATACACTGGATCGATTGAAAAATGTTGGCAAAAGTATTCATACCCGTTATTTGCGTAAAACTTGGCACCTCTACTTTTATATTGACGTACTAGTGTACGTGCAGGAGACCGTGGCAGTGGATGAGCCTGTTTCCCGCGCCGCAGCGAGCGCGCTGATGACATATAATATTACCTGGGAGGTTATTGCTGTTTTCCTGTCAGTAGACATACCTTCCTTTTATCTTGGCCTCAGCCGGCACCAGTCGTGAAAAGCGCAGCAAAATCTGCCGCTCCTTTAATGTCAGACTACAAAAAGTAATTATTTCCTGCCCCAGTCTCCGTGTGAGCGATTTTCTGATATTAAGTCTGGCAGAGCCATCACATGAAGTCACTTTCAGACGTCCGCGCTATTCATGTCCCGGATAGACGGAGTCATTGTACCTGGGCTTAATGAATACTTTGTGAACGTCGGCCATCCAGCCCCAGAATAACATGCGTCACACACATGGAAGCTCTTTATTACATTCCTAATTACTAGATGCACTTACAAGATGGCCAGGTATTGGTTACCTGACTGTCAGGAGTTAAAGGGCCAGTGCACCTGAAGGAAGTCTCTGGAGCTTGGCCTGTAATGTCTGCTGACAGAGAACACTACATGTGTAGCACAGGGAGAGAAGTGCAAGTCTAATATCCATTTTACATTTGGAGAGCTTGAAACGCGTCAGGATATCCACTACTCTACAGTGTTTTTCAATGTAACCATAAAGGACTCTGTTTTAGTGGCTTTGGAGCACTTGCCTTTTAAGAATAGAGAGCTGAGATTTTGGGATCCTTGCACCTTTTTTTATTAGGAATTTTACCAGAAAAGCGTTGTCTCCAGTACATTTCACTTGGGTGGGGTGTCCGACAATTGGGAACCCCCCAAGATCTCACAAATGGACATTCCCCAGCTCCCCTCTCTGAATAGAGCGGTAGTATATGTCGGTGTCTGCCACTCCATGCATTTCTGTGGGACTGATGTACACAGTGCTGTGTGTTTTGTTACTCTGGGATATATGCTATTGGGTAAGAGATTTTTGTGACACATAGTCCCTTACATTTTTATATGGTGTGACTAAGAGGGGAATGGTGGATCCTACCAGCAAGGAAGTTGGTGGTCTGAATTGGTTTTGGACCATGGCGTTTTAATTGTATTTTGGTACACGCTGCTTCTGCAGTTGACGTCTGTAAACAGAGGGGTATGATCTGCGGTCTGTAAATAGGGGATATGGTTAGCAATTCTGTAAACATGGGGGTGTGGTCAGTGGTTTGTAAAGAGTGGGTGTGGTCAGTGGTCTGTAAACAGGGGGCTGTGATCTGTAAACAGAGGGGTATGATCTGTAAATAGAGGGGTATCATCTGTGGTCTGTAAACAGGGAGGTATGGTCTGTGGTCTGTAAACAGAGGGGTATGATCTGCAGTCTGTAAACAGGGGATATGGTTAGCAATTCTGTAAACATGGGGGTGTGGTCAGTGGTTTGTAAAGAGTGGGTGTGGTCAGTGGTCTGTAAACAGAGGGGTATGATCTGTAAATAGAGGGGTATCATCTGTGGTCTGTAAACAGGGAGGTATGGTCTGTGGTCTGTAAACAGAGGGGTATGATCTGCAGTCTGTAAACAGGGGATATGGTTAGCAATTCTGTAAACATGGGGGTGTGGTCAGTGGTTTGTAAACAGGGAGGTATGGTCTGTGGTCTGTAAACGGGTATGATCTGTAAATAGAGGGGTATCATCTGTGGTCTGTAAACGGGGCTATGGTCTGTGGTCTGTAAACGGGGAAGTATGGTATGTAAACAGAAGGGTATGGTCTGTAGAGAAGGAAGTATGGTCTTTAAACAAAGGGGTAAGATCTCCAGTCTGTAAACAGGTCCGTGGTTTGTAAACAGAGGGCTATGATCAGCGGTTTGTAAACAGGGGGTATGGTCTTCAGTCTATAAATGGGGGGTATGGTCAGCAGTCTTTAAACAGGGGGTATGATCTGTAGTCTGTAAACAAGGGGCTATGGTCTTTGGTCTGTAAACAAGGGGCTATGGTCTTTGGTCTGTAAACAAGGGGCTATGGTCTTTGGTCTGTAAACAGGGGGGTATGATCTGTGGTCTGTAAACAAGGGGCTATGGTCTTCGGACTGTAAATAGGGAAGTATGGTCTGTAAACAGAGGGGTATGAATATGCGGTCTGTAAACAGAGGGCTGTGGTCTGTAAACAGGGGGTATGGTCTTCGGACTGTAAATGGGGTTATGGTCAGCAGTCTTTTAACAGGGGGTATAGTCTGTGGTCTGTAAAAAGGGGGGGTATGGTCAGTGCTCTGTAAATAACGGTGTATAGTCAGTGCTCTGTCAATAAGGGGGTATTGTCAGCGGTCTGTAACCCTTGGGTCATTATTATGGTCTGGTGTCTGTATAATGGACTGATCTTGAGTCTACATCTGTAATAAGCAGCTCTTCATGTAAAGGGTCAGATATGCTGTCTGTTCATTTTGAATCATCATCACTAGTATTTGAGATTCAGATGCGGTAGGTTGGGGGGGGGGGCGTGTTCTATATAAGTGGGCGGAGCATAATTAAAAGGTAGCCGTATATGCTGATTTTTGTTCCCATTATTGGGATATCCCTACTCAAACCTTGTCACATATGCTTCTAGGGCTGTGATGGCTAACCTGCGTCACTTCAGCTGTGGTAAAACTACGACTCCCAAGATGTACACTTGCTTGGCTGTTCTAAGGGTACTTTCACATTAGCGTTTTTCTTTTCCGGCGCTGAGTTCCGTCCTAGGGGCTCAAATCCAGAAAAGAACTGATCAGTTTTATCCCCATGCATTCTGAATGGAGAGTCAGTCCTTCAGGATGCATCAGGATGTCTTCAGTTCAGTCTTTTTGACTGATCAGGCTTTTCAGAAAAACGTAGCATGCAGTATTTTTACCTCCGGCCAAAAAGCCTGAACACTGACTGAACGCCGGATCCGGTCTTTTTCCCATTGACTTGCATTAACGCCGGATCTGGCGCTGTGTGTTCAGTCAAAACTGATCCGGCTTTTGCATGTTAAACCCGAAAAATGTGAAAAAAAAGTTAAAGTCCATAAATGGCGGATCCGTTTTTTCCAATGCATTTTTTCATTGTGATCAAAATCCTGATCAGGATTCAAATGTAATCCGTTTTCACACGTTTTTCCGGATCCGGCGGGCGGTTCCGGTGTCGGAATTGAACGCCGGATTAAAACAACGCTAGTGTGAAAGTAGCCTAAGAACTCCATAGAAATGTATGCAGAATGCTGGGAGTAGTAGTTTCGTCACAGCTGGAGTGCCGGAGGTTAGCCATCACTATTCTAGGGTGTATAGAAAGAGGCCCTCATAATGTAGACTTCCCCTTTAAATGCTCCCTGTGACACCACGTGCACCATCTGCATGTTATGGAATGCTGGTGAACAATGCGGAGAGATCCCGGCCTGTTCTGGCCATGCTCCGGTGCAGATAAACAGGATGGATTTTCCGCTGAAGTACGATCATTTGTTTAGCATTTTCTCTTTTTATTGAGAAATGTAATTGAGCGGCCGCCGCTGCTATTATGAGGACGGTCACCCGGCGTTCAGTGTCAGTGGAGCACAATCCCCCACCAGCCGCACCACGCAGGGAGCAAGCAAGCATAGAGCTACAGTTCTGCAAGGCAAACAAAACATAATTGCCTACAAACTTCCTGCCTCGGTAATTGACAAAGTGGAATTCCAAGAAGGCAGAATGGAAAATGTAAGATTTCCAGCCCAGTGACGGACGGCTGCAATGGACAGCATGGGGAGTCCGGCCGCCAGGACCCAACCGAGAGCGGTAGTCACTGGAGAAGGGAAATATCGGGATGTTCCCAAGTCCTCAGATGTGTTCGATTGCAGGAAGCTAGTTTTTGATCATTGCTAATTATTCACTTCCAGGATGTCTCCTTTTCAGACTTTTTGTGGCCTGACAGCTGCAGACCATACCACTACATGGAGACGGATGCAGACAAGATTTCAACATAGCCATTGGGCAAGGAAAGATGAGAAACCTGGGGAAAAAACCCGAACTTGATTTCCTCTATGAAAATCCCCCAAAAATATAATAATAATAAATAATAATTTGAAATTCTGCTGCGGATTTGCAATGGATTTCACTCTACAATTTGCAAAGGGTGACAGATCCGCTGTCCGTCATGCTGCAGATTGTTTTGCAGCGTGTGGATGAGATTTCTTGAACTTTTACCGACTTTTCCCTTCGACCTCCCCGTACACGTGCACACTCTACTTGGCCAAGCATGCATGTGTTCTCAGCAAGGGGAATAAGTCGCTGCTAGACTCCTCTGGTGGCATATTAAAAATCCAACTGCCCCATTACATCTGCCCTCAGGGGAGGGTCGTGAGGCTCCTATACCCATTCGATGGTTGGCGAGCTTAGCCGAGAATCTCGTCCATATGTCTGGCATTGAAAATTGATCCACGCTTATTCTTTTGGATGAACTTTTTTCATGCTCGGAGTACTAAGGACCTATACTCAGGATAGGTCATCAATATCAGATCAAAAAGCGTAAATCTACTCCAAAATGATACCAATAAAAAATACAAGTCGCCCCACAAAAATCAAGCCCTCGCACAACTCCATATAAAAAAAAAAAAAAAAAAGTTATGGGTCTTGGGAAGCGGCAATGCAAAAACATTTTTTTTTTCCTTTTAAAAAAAGGGGTTTTATTGCAAAAAAAAGTAGTCAAACGTAAAAAAAACAAAAAAAAACAATATGTATTTGGTGTCACTGTAATCGTACTGACCCACAGAATAAACATATTGTGTTATTTATACCAAAAAATAAACCCTGTAAAATTTATAACGTAAAAACGCAGTCGCAGTATTGCTGTTTCTCTCATCTCCCTTTCAGAAAGAATTAATACAATTTTTAATCAGGAAGTTGTGTGTACCCTAAAATGGCGCCATTAAAAACTGCAACTTTTCCCGCAAAAAAAAACAAGCCCCCATACAGCTATATAGACGGAAAAATAAAAAAGTTATAGCTCTTGGAAGGCAAAGATAAAAAAAGGAAAGAAAAACGCTTGGTCGGTAAGGTCCAAAAACAGGCTGGTCACTAAAGGGTTAAAGGGGTTTTCCTTTGGATAGGTCATCAGTATCTGACTGGTGGGCGTCCGACACCGGTCAGCTGTTTGAGAAGGCACCGGTGCTCGCAGTAGCGCCGCGGCCTTCTTGCAGCTTTCCCTAGGCCATGTGACATCACTTCCATTGGTCACATGACCTAGGTGCAGCTCGGCTCCATTGAAGTGAGTTAGGCTGAGCTGCGATGCCAAGCTCAGTTTAACTATGGGCAAAGCTTCTTAAGGTTGGTATTGAGAAACCCTGTCGGGACGGTGTGCTAACCCGCTGATCTTGGTGCTCGCTACATCTGTAGGCGGACCCACCTGAACAACCAAGAGTCCGCAGCTCTGGCACGAGCACCACGGCCCGGTGGGTGCTGAGAGTCTGACCTCCACTGATCAGATCTTCTGGCCTGAAGATAAATCATCAGCAATATCCTGAACCTGGAAAATCCCCAAAAATATAATAAAATACATAGGGGCACACCTAATAAAGCCCTAAACTGGCGCTGGCCTCTCCATAACTTCGGGCGCATCCAGCGCCAGTTCTAAATTTAAGAGCTTCCTTGCTGTGTTACATTTAGACCTTTTTTTACGCCTACGGGGTCCATTCACACATCCGCAAAATGGGTCCGCATCCGTTCCGCAAGTTTGCAGAACAGGTGCGGACCCATTCATTTTCAATGGGGCCGGAATGTGCTGTCCGCATTTAAGGATCCGCACTTCCATTCCGCAAAAAAATAGAACATGTCCTATTCTTGTCTGCGGACAAGAAAAGGCATTTTCTATGAGAGTGCCGGCGATGTGCGGTCCGCAAAATATAGAACGCACATTGCCGGTGTCCGTGTTTTGCGGATCCGCAAAACACATACAGACGTGTGAATGGACCCTAAAAGAGGCGTAGAAAATGGGGAATAAGACGGGCCTGCCGGCCCTTACCGTGTCAACGCCCACAATTTTAGACCTGGCGTGAGCGGGCAAAGTCGCAGATAGCGGCGCAACTAACCATTGCGCCACTATCTGCACCCAAAATGCGCCTAATATAGGCGTATTTCAGCATAGTAAACTACCCCCTTATTTTTTTATATTTCACCTAAAAAGCCTTAGGCCTCTTTTACACGAGAGTGTCCGGATAAGGTCCGGATGCGTTGCGGCAAACCCGCCCGAGTAGGTACGCAATTGCAGTCAGTTTTGACTGCGATTGCGTTCCGTTGTTCAGTTTTTACTGCGCGGTTGCAATGTGTTTTGCACGCGCGTGATAAAAAACTGAATGTGGTACCCAGACCCGAACTTCTTCACAGAAGTTCAGGTTTGGGATCGGGGTTGTGTAGATTGTATTATTTCCCCTTATAACATGGTTATAAGGCAAAATAATAGCATTCTGAATACAGAATGCATAGTACAATAGCGCTGAAGGGGTTAAAAAAAAATATAAAAAATAATTTAACTCACCTTAATCCACTTGTTCGCGCAGCCGGCATCTCTTCTGTCTTCATCTGTGAGGAATAGGACCTTTGATGACGTCACTACGCTCATCACATGGTCCGTCACATGATCCATCACCATGGTAAAAGATCATGTGACGGACCATGTGATGAGCGTAGTGACGTCATCAAAGGTCCTATTCCTCAAAGAAGAAGACAGAAGAGATGCCGGCTGCGCGAACAAGTGGATTAAGGTGAGTTAAATTATTATTTTATTTTAACCCCTCCAGCGCTATTGTACTATGCATTCTGTATTCTGAATGCTATTATTTTCCCTTATAACCATGTTATAAGGGGAAATAATAAAGATCGGGTCCCCATCCCGATCGTCTCCTAGCAACCGAGCGTGAAAATCGCACCGCATCCGCACTTGCTTGCGATTTTCACTCAGCCCCATTCACTTCTATGGGGCCCGCGTTGCGTGAAAAACGCACAATATGGAACATGCTGCGATTTTCACGTAACGCAAAAGTGATGCGTGAAAATCACCGCTCCTGTGCACAGCCCCATAGAAATGAATGGGTCCGGATTCAGTGCGGGTGCAATGCGTTCACCTCACGCATCGCACCCGCGCGGAAATCTCGCCTTAATCTTTAAAACCTCTGATCCCAGAACCCTATGAGGTAAGAGGCAGAGGCCATGACCCCTCTTAGATCTGCAGCCTTAAATGATAATTTTATGGCAAATTACCTGCAATTTTGGCGTGAATCACCCCCCCCCCAAAAAAATAAATAAATAAATAAATAAAAACATTGTAATAAAAGTTCTAAATTTGACTCGAGCAAACTGTGAACTTTTGGTCAGCGAAGAGAAGCGAGGTCTTAATTACAGCGCACTGGAGAAAAGGTGGCATCCAGGTAGTGTAATTAGAGGGGGCGCGGGGCGAACGTGTCGGCTCTTGCAGGAGGACTCGGGCCGGCACAACAGCTTCTAATAACAGAGCAGAGGCCGGTAATCACCTCCTAAAACCATCGCTAATGATGCGGTGCCTGGAGAAAGGCTCCGCTGGTTGTGTCAATATCCACCAGTATACACAGCCATCCCCAGTGCGACAATGGAGACAATGCCTCCGTCATTAGCGCTGCACAGGTCACAGGAAGCAACGCGGACCATCCCAAGACTTTTCCCAGCAATCCCACTAACAGCCCACTGGGCCAATACATGACGTTAATCTCGTCTGCCCGGGCGCACTCACAACAGTTTACTTAGCTGCGGGTTGACGGGAGGATAGCGCCGCCCCGTATCATTCAATGGCGGGTCAATTAGTGTTGATACAAGTGCAATAAAGCGGCGCTTCTCAATGAGTCCCATTGTCTAGACTGAACAGCGGTGGACTGGGCGGGTGACTACTGCAGATGTTCCATCCTCACACACCTGGTGGAAGAAATGGGGGATGGGGACTACAAACCTCTACATTGCACAGGAGGAAAGTCCGGGGCGTGGATCGTGTCAGCTGAAGGGGCCGAGATGCATTTTGAGATGATTCGCCTGATTAAAGGGAACGTCCAGATTCTGGGTGACTAGAGTAGGCTCCTCTGCTCAGGATCCTGAGTGCAGAGTGGAAAGAGCGTCTCTCGCTCTGGAGGACCCGCCCTGTCCTGTACTACACAGACTTCACATTGGTTTCAACAGACACTGTGTAATTCCTCATTTGACCTGTGGTGGTGCTGCAGGAATATTATTTACAGACAATAACTGATCGATGGAAGTCTTGGGGATACTTTGTAATCAGCTTATTGTCAAAGGACCTTCCTAACAAGTTCTCTAAAGTGGAGGGCCCCTTTAAAGACCACCTCTCCCCTCTCCTGACATGTCTGTTTTGGTGACTACTTGCATTTTCCATTTAATAACAATTCTGCAGCATCTGTTCTTATAACTTCTATTATTCCTGCTAGAAGTTATGAATGAATTGCCAGGAGGTCCGCCTGGGTGTTACCAGTTGGGGATGTGTCCCTGCACAGTCTGACACAGTCTGAGCACTGATTGAATGGTGTTAGACTGTGAAGGGATGCATCCCCAACTGGTAACACCCAGCTGGATCTTTATTACAGACTGCTGGTAATTCCTTCATAAACCTCTTAAGGGGAATAACAGAGGAACTGTGCAACTTGTAGTCGTAAAGAATAAATGCTCCAGAATTGTTATCTTATAGGGAATGCAAGTACCGTAGTTAGTAGACATGTCAGGAGAGGGGACGGAGCCTCTTTAAGTGACAAATCAGAATTGGAATAAAGGTGAACATTCACTTTAAATAGGTTTTGACATATAAAAAAATTGTAATATAAACCAATTTTTTTTTTTGTAGTGTGCATTGTTATCTGCAGCCAATCTGAACAAAGGGAGCTGCAGTGTAAAGCATGGAAGAGGGACAGTGCCTCAGTCTGAGCCTTTGGTGGAGGTGGATTTTAGACCGCCTCCAACAATGTAGCCCTATTGGAGCAGATCAACCAAACCAACCAGAAAAGTCAAAAGAGTTTTCTGGGAGTACAATATTGATGACCTTTCTTCAAGATAGGTCATTAATGTCGGATCGGTAGGAGGCTGACACCCGGCACCCCCATCGATCAGTTGGTCAGCACTGTGGCCTCCTTACAGCTCCACATGTTGTATAGTGGCTATGCTTGGTATTGCAGCTCTGGCTCATTCACTTTTGGGCAGGGGGTGCCTAAGCCCTGCCCCTTTTATGGCTCGGTTTGCAGCATTGTTCCGGAAAACTAGGGACTGTTGACAAGTATGTGCAAGGATTTATTTACTGGAGATTTTAGGGGGTCTGGTTCCTTTTAAATATCAGCATCTTTATGACCCCCTATAGGAAGTAGTCTGAGGGCCTATATAGTGTTGGCCATAGTGGAAGGCTTGCAGAAAATAGTCCTTCTAGATGCAACCCCAGCTAAAGAAGAGGCCCTGCGGGTGATGCCTACCTGCTCTTCATTTGTCCTTTTCATTTAAAGGGGTTCTCCCATAATTAATATAAAAAATGGAAATCAGACATCATATAGTACACGACAATCTCTTTTAAAAAAAGCTAGAACCAGCCCTGGACCTCACATGGATCCAGAGATCTCCACATTCATTGCTCTGCTAGATTTATATCAAGCTAGCTGCTCAGGGGCGTGTCTTTTCTGCTGCAGCTCGGGGGCGTGTTCATGCTCTGCCTATCACAACTCGGGAAGCAGTTGAAGGATGAATAAAGAAATGAGGAAAACAAACAAACAGGGATTGCATTTTATTGAATAACTCGCTGGCTATGCAAAATGTTTAATTACATGTAATTACAAAAGTATACAGATCCGGGGGGCTGGTTTAAAAACTATAGACTATTTTTTGTGGGACAAGCCCTTTAAGGCACAGCTATGATGAATAACTCCATCTTTATAAGGCTTCATGTATTTTTTATTAATTTCAATGAGGCCTCAAAGACTACGGACAGCACACCTTGTGATGTCCGCGTCCGTATATGTCCGTTCTGTTCGCCTGGAAAAAAAATAAAAATAAAGCTTGTCCTATACTTGTCCGTAAATGGACACTTGTAGATACTTGTAGTGACTGTATAACTAAAATCCTGAGAATTTCCAATCCGCCCGTATTTATTAGCCAATAGAAAATATCAATGGCGTCATCGGCTCCATGAATTCCAGGTCCCCTTCCAACAAAAAGAGTATGGAATCGCTTGGACCAGAGTTAATCAGAATAATTGCGCTGCACGCTCCATTAATGCGCCGCTAAATGGAATTTCTGTGTAAACGCCCTTTTATCCGGCTATTTATCGAGAGACTGCGTGTTTCTGTGGCAGTGGCCCCCGCCGCGGAGCTCACTCGTCAGTCACGTCATCCGTGTTTGTTTTCTTATGTATAATTAACAGCTACTAATACGAGCGAACCCTGCGCTGGACGCTCGCCGCATTCCTTAAACACTGGATCGCTCCGGCAGGACCCGCTGATTGCTCTAATCGCCTCTCGTTTGCCTTTCACTTGTTGGATACAGGATTCCGCATGATTTTTCATGAGGTAATTACTGTAGCATTAGTGTTCTGTGGGGCACTGTCAGGGGTGTATGTAACAAAGTTTAAATTCTGCCCCTAGTGGACAAGACAGGAAGTCCTAGTGTTTATTCGGGGGCTGGTAGGTGGGGTCTATCTCAGAGGGGGCCCCTCTTAGTAACTGCTGGGGTTGCCTCTGGCATTGAGCACTACTGTGCAATAAGATAAAAACACGTTAAAGAGTGCTTGTCAGCAGTATCAACCACCCTATTAAATCAAACATACTGCCCGGTGGGGTTGATCCTGCTGATTAAAATGACGCCTATCTTGTGAAAATTGGTTGCTGCGTTCCTGAGAAAAAAATACTTTTTTATTCTTTAGGCAAAATAGGGCTTCAGCGCACTGAGGGGCGGGGCCTAGCTGATTAGCGCTAGCCACACCCCTAGTTGCATAAATAATAAAAGTCTTTTTTTCTCAGGAATGCCGCAATCGATTTTCGCAAGATGGGTATCGTTTTAAACAGCAAAATCAACACTACTAGACAGTCAGTGACTGGGCCCCACAGCAAATTTTTGAATGAGGCCCCCCACACACAGCAACTTTTTTGCACCCCCCTACTCCCTTGCAACCCCCACTCCTGTGACTAGTCAAGATGGCTCTCTCAGACCAGGCCCAGCAGTCATTTCACTGTATATGTTCTTACTATATATAATGTTATTGTAGAATACTGTGGAGAGGGGCCCAGACAATAGAATCTTTTAGTCCTTCTGAGGTCGGGCCCCAAAGCAGCTGCTTCCCCTGCTACCCCTATAGCTACGACCTCTAGACAGTATGCCTGGTTAATGCTCCATTCACACGTCCGCAAATGGGTCCGCATCCGTTCCGCAATTTTGCGGAACGGGTGCGGACCCATTCATTCTCTATGGGGACGGAATGGATGCGGGCAGCACACAGTGTGCTGTCCGCATCCGCATTTACGGAGCGCGGCCCCGATCTTGGGGTCCGCAGCTCCGCAAAAGATAGAACATGTCCTATTCTTGTCCGCAGCTGCGGACAAGAATAGGCATTTCTATAGGGGTGCCGGGCGGGTGTGTTGCGGATCCGCAATTTGCAGGTCCGCAACACACCACGGACGTGTGAATGGACCCTAATAGGGTCGATTCTTCTGATAGGCCCTTTAAATCCGCACCTCCGGCTCCCCCTTTCTTTCTGTGTGGCAGACCATAGATGCTGACTTGATGTTGAGCTTGTGTTTATACTCGGCATCCAACCTGAATAAGCAGAACTGCAGTATAAAGTATGGCGGCACATTACAGACTCTAGGGCCTCATGCACACAACCGTGCTTGTTTCGCGGTCCGCACGCCACGGATCAGGAAGACACGAATCGCAGCCATGTGCATGCCGCCATTTTTTTTAAATAGAGGTAGACACTTATCCATCATGCAATACCATCAGGGAGGCGTCTGATTGGCTGCAAATTTATTCTGCAGCAGAACAACAACCCCAAACATCCAGCCAACGTCCTTAAGAACTATCTTCAGGGTAAAGAATGACAAGGAGTCCTGGAAGTGATGATATGGCCTCCACAGAGCCCTGATCTCCGCATCGTCCAGTCTGGGATTCCATGAAGAGACAGAAGGATTGGGGAAAGCCTACATCCACAGAAGATCTCCAAGACGTCTGGAACACCCTCCCTGCCAAGTACCTAGAAGATCTGAGGCTGAAGGCAAAGGGCAGTCACACCGAACACTGAGTGGATCTAGATGTCTCTTTTCTTCATTCACTTTGTAGTGAACGCTCAACACTTCTATTCTTGAAAACATTCTTACTTTGCAGCATTTTAACACACCCGCCTAAAGCTTTTGCATATAGGTAATCGCTCTTTAACGGCCCAGGTGTGAGACTCCTATTCATTGGCCATCATAAAAAATAATCGCGGGGAGACGCATTTTTGGGACCTTCAACGATTAACCGTGATCTGTGCTGAAACCTGGCAGCAAGTGTTCGGTTTTCCTGCAGCGCCACCACAGGGGAAGTGATGCATTACACAGCGCCCACTGAAATCCATGGATGTGCCTGTAATGGAGACATGAAGAGAGAGAGAAGACCATGCTTTTTGTGGCCGCTCTCTGCTTTGGCTGATAGATGGTGGTCATAAATTGAGGACACATTCCCCCCCCCCTCTCCGCCCCCTATAATATCTCTAAAATCCTTAACAAAAATTTGATTCCAAAGGGCTTGTCTGGGGTTTTCAGAAATATGCGTAAGGGTCCATTCACAGGTCCGCAAATTGCAAAACACGGACACCGGCCATGTGTGTTCTGCATTTTGCGGACCGCACATGGCCGCCACTATAATGGAAATGCCTTTTCTTGTCCGTGTCTCGGGACAAGAATTGGACATGTTCTATTTTTTCGCGGGGCCGTGGAACGGAAGTACCGGATGCGGACAGCACACTGTGTACTGTCCGCATCTTTTGCGGCCCTATTGAAAATGAACGGGTGCGGACCCATTTTGCGGACGTGTGAATGGACCCTAAGGGCAAGGAATTAAACAACATAAAAAATGAACCAGTATTCACCCAGTAAACTACCCTTCGCTCCAGTCCCACAGCTCTGGTGGTTCTTACCGGTCCTGCAGCGATGATGTCACATGTGTCGTTCACTTGCCTGCTGCAGTCAATCACTGACCTCAGTTCAGGTGACGCCTGGATGTACGGCAAGCGACGGGCTGGAGTGGTCCTGTGATGTCATCGCTGCAACCCCTTTAAATGAGTAAAAGGAGCCTTCCAGGGAAAAACTATAAGGGTAGTTTGTTAGATAGATAAAAACACCTGATGTATATTAGTCATGAAATCCCTACGTTACGCAGATCTGTAGTTTGTCATGCCACAGATCTAGCCCTATTCAAACTGCATGTGTAATTACAAACAGGGACTGCTTTTTATACAGAAACAGCGCCACCTTTGTTAATAGGCTGTGGCTGGTATTGCAGCTCAGTCCCATTGATTGCATGGGGATGAGCTGCAATGGCAGATAATTCAGCTCTGCTACATCTGTAGATTGCACAGTAGTTGCAGCGTTTCCTTCCGGGCCCTGGCCTCATGCTGTGCTCTATATTGGATTGTTATATCTCATCCCCGTAAATTTCACCCCTGTCCTTCCTTCCTCCGCAGGCCGCTGGGGCAGTGCGACCTTTGGTGTCCACGGTTATTGCCCCGTCCTCAGATGGATGCCTCGACCACTCCCTGGAACGAGCGAAGCACCGGGCCAGTGAAATGCCGCAAGCCTTTCTCTTTGATGTCATCTATCAGGCCTACCTTCAGGTGAGTGTGAGCTCCATGGGTTCATGTCCGGACCTCAGGCAGCACTCGTGTGGTCGTATGACCATGAGCCAACTTGTCCTCTCATTGAAGTATATAGGGGTTCATATGGGGTCATCTACCATCGTAAACCGGCTCCAGTCGTAATGAAAATGTCCCCCTTAACGAACACGTTCTATACCAATGGCTATATATTTGTAATACTCTGGTCACAGCCAAAGCTGCATTCAGAAGGAAGTCTACTGGATTCCTGTTAGCAGAGTGCAGTGCATTGTGGGAGCTCAAATGTCAGAACTAAACTGGCGGGTCACATGTCGCCGGCGAGTGAAAAGAAATCGTATTTTTTAACTGGTTGCAAAGAAAATTTTCGAAGCAGCTTTGGATGTGAATGGAGTAAAAGGTATTATGTGACTATGTATTTTGCACTAAACTGTGGGGGATATTCAGCTTTAACAACCCCTTTTCAGTTTTACAAGACCACCAGCGCTCAGCTTGATGGCTGCCTATTGCTGTCAGTGGTCGCTGATGAGGTCCTTGCGAGATGCGCCTCTGTAGCTAATTTCGGAGAGGCGTCCCCGATCCGGCAACACCTGCCCCCTCTGGTTGCATCCATATCCCTCATTCCCCCCGTAATGAGAATCTGCCATACACACAGTTTGAATATATGTTGCACTATAGTCGAGCTCCTGAAGGGGTTAACACCGCAGTTTCCCTCGTCTTGAGCAAGGGGTCACATACTTTCTGTAATGCAGATGTTGCGTTTTATGGTCGCCTTTAAACTCCTGGAATGTAAGTGCTTTTGGCTCATAAACTTTGTATTTTATGCTTCCGACGTTCTGCGATTATTACCTTTATACAGCGCTAAGATAATAGGGGTGATAGTACCCTCTGGAGTGGGGGTGGGGCCGTCATACAACATACTTGCTGACTTCTGGGAAGGAACGTGAGGAAATTCTGAAAAAGCGGTGCATGTAGCGCCCCCATGTTGAATGTTTTATTTAGGCACGCCCATTTATATAGGACACTCCCCCAACCTACAACATTGGAATCACTAATATGTCCCCCTTCAGCAAACCCCACAATACAGACCACCCACCAGACCCTCTAAGTAAAGGTATACACTGCAACTAGATCCTCCTGTATACAACCCCTCTGCTAGATCCCCACTATACAGACCCCAGACCAGACACTCTTATATAAAGACCCCAGACTGGATCCCAGTGTATACAGACTGCAGGGCAGAACCCCCACTACACAAACCCCAGACCAGATCCCCTGTACACAGACCCCAGACCAGATCCCCTGTACACAGACTCAGACCAGATCCCCTGTACACAGACCTCAGACCAGATCCCCCGTGTACAGACCCCAGGCCACATCCCCCGTGTACAGACCCCAGGCCAGATCCCCCGTGTACAGACCCCAGGCCAGATCCCCCCGTGTACAGACCCCAGGCCAGATCCCCCCGTGTACAGACCCCAGGCCAGATCCCCCCGTGTACAGACCCCAGGCCAGATCCCCCCGTGTACAGACCCCAGGCCAGATCCCCCCGTGTACAGACCCCAGGCCAGATCCCCCCGTGTACAGACCCCAGGCCAGATCCCCCCGTGTACAGACCCCAGGCCAGATCCCCCCGTGTACAGACCCCAGGCCAGATCCCCCCGTGTACAGACCCCAGGCCAGATCCCCCCGTGTACAGACCTCAGGTCAGATCCCCTGTATACAGACCTCAGGCCAGACCCCTCTGTATTTACAGACCATATATAAAGACCCCAGACCAGATCCCACTGTATACAAACTGCAAGGAAGACCCCCCCATCTTACAAACCCCAGGCCAGATCCCTCTTTATATACTCTCCAGACCAGATTCCCTGTATACAGACCCCAGACCAGACCCCTCTGTATTTATAGACCATAGACCAGTCACACTTATAGAAAGACCCCAGGCCGGATCCCAGTGTATACAGACTGCAGGACAGACCCGCCACTCTACAAACCCTAGGCCATATCCCCCTTTATATAGACTGTAGATCAGACCCTCTTATATGTGGTGTCGTATGTGCTGCCCAGGCGTGATTACCCAGTGCAATATATGATGGTGCAGTGGTACAGTATATACATGGTCACCCAGAGGAATGTATGATGTTATATGCACTGTACGGTCCATGGTCACCCACAGCCGTATAAGCTGCCTGGCTCCGTTGTTACCCAGAGGTATATGCAGTTTCCTTGATCCCTTTCAATCCCTGTTTCTACACTGGAAATCCCTTCTTGTTAGAAGGATCCCTTGAAAACAAGCCGATCACAGGGTGTTTTACAGCTGACACCACCAGCGATCAGCAGCAAGCGTTTAATTACTCTGCAGTGCCACCTCTGGGGAAATCAGACAGATTAGGTCCTCCACAGTATGGCCTCATGCACACGACCGTTGTGTGCACCCGTGGCCGTTGTGCCGTTTTCCGTTTTTTTTCGCGGACCCATTGACTTTCAATGGGTCCGTGGAAAAATCGGAAAATGCACCGTTTTGCAGCCGCATCCGTGATCCGTGTTTCCTGGCCGTGAAAAAAATATGACCTGTCCTATTTTTTTCACGGCCAACGGTTCACGGACCCATTCAAGTCAATGGGTCCGTGAAAGAACACGGATGCACACAAGATTGGCATCCGTGTCCGTGATCCGTGGCCGTAGGTTAGTTTTTATACAGACGGATCTGAAGATCCGTCTGCATAAAAGCTTTTTCAAAGCTGAGTTTTCACTTCGTGAAAACTCAGAACCGACAGTATATTCTAACACAGAAGCGTTCCCATGGTGATGGGGACGCTTCTAGTTAGAATACACTACAAACTGTGTACAAGACTGCCCCCTGCTGCCTGGCAGCACCCGATCTCTTACAGGGGGCCGTGATCAGCACAATTAACCCCTTCAGGTGCGGCACCTGAAGGGGTTAATTGTACTATCATATACCCCTGTAAGAGATCAGGGCTGCCAGGCAGCAGGGGGCAGACATCCCCCCCCCCTCCCCAGTTTGAATATCATTGATGGCCAGTGCGGCCTCCCCCCCCCCTCTCTATTGTAATAATTCGTTGGTGGCACAGTGTGCGCCCCCCCTCCCTCCCTCTATTGTAATAATTCGTTGGTGGCACAGTGTGCGCCCCCCCCCTCCCTCCCTCTATTGTAATAATTTGTTGGTGGCACAGTGTGCGCCCCCCATCGGCCCCCCCTCCCTCTATAGCATTAACAACATTGGTGGCCAGTGTGCGGCCTCCCATCTCCCCCCCCCCCCAATCATTGGTGGCAGCGGAGTTCCGATCGGAGTCCCAGTTTAATCGCTGGGGCTCCGATCGGTAACCATGGCAACCGGGACGCTACTACATTCCTGGTTGCCATGGTTACTTAGCAATAGTACAATAGTAGAAGATTCATACTTACCTGCTGCTGCGATGTTCGTGTCCGGCCGGGAGCTCCACCTACTGGTAAGTGACAGCCTCAGGTCTGTGCGGCGCATTGCTAAATGAACTGTCACTTACCAGTAGGAGGAGCTCCCGGCCGGACACGAACATCGCAGCTCCCAGGTAAGTATGAATCTTTAACTATTGTACTATTGCTAGTAACCCGCTGCCACCAATGATCGGGGGGGGGGGGGGGGGGGGGGGATGGGAGGCCGCACACTGGTCACCAATGTTGTTAATGCTATAGAGGGAGGGGGGGCCGATGGGGGGCGCACACTGTGCCACCAACGATTTATTACAATAGAGGGAGGAAGGGGGGGGGGGCCGCACTGGCCACCAATGATATTCAAACTGGGGAGGGGGGGGGGTCTGCCCCCTGCTGCCTGGCAGCCCTGATCTCTTACAGGGGGATATGATAGTACAATTAACCCCTTCAGGTGCGGCACTTGAGGGGTTAATTGTGCTGATCACGGCCCCCTGTAAGAGATCGGATGCTGCTAGGCAGCAGGGGGCAGTCATGTACACAGTTTGTAGTATATTCTAACTAGAAGCGTCCCCATCACCATAAGAACGCCTCTGTGTTAGAATATACTGTCGGAAATGAGGTTTCACGATCTAACTCATATCCGACAGTATATTCTAACATAGAGGCGTTCCCATGGTGATGGGGACGCTTCAAGTTAAAATATACCATCGGATTGGAGAAAACTCCCATCCTATGGTATATTAACTCCTGACTTTACATTAAAAGTCAATGGGGACGGATCCGTTTGAAATGGCACCATATTGTGTCAACGTCAAACGGATCCGTCCCCATTGACTTGCATTGTAATTCAGGACGGATCCGTTTGGCTCCGCACGGCCAGGCGGACACCAAAACGACTTTTTTTTTTCATGTCCGTGGATCCTCCAAAAATCAAGGAAGACCCACGGACGAAAAAACGGTCACGGATCACGGACCAACGGACCCCGTTTTTGCGGACCGTGAAAAAAAACGTTCGTGTGCATGAGGCCTAAGAGACACTCATTGAAGTTGCTCTTCGCTACGGCTTTTTGATTGTGGTGATGAATATAGGTCGTCCCCTCTATTAACTTGGGCTTTATTTGTGAACCCCTTTAAATTTCCTATATCAGTTCCTGGTGAAGCTGGCAGCCAATAGAGCTCCTAGTAGACGTCACCCATAGTCTCCAGACTTCTGAATGGACCCTCCATGTAAACCTTACCTACATATCTGCCATTAGCTTCATGTTACGTTTCGCTTTGCCTCCCATGTTATTCCCGGACGGGCGCGATCTCCTATATAACTACGTCTGCAGAGCGTTCCTCCATATACATCTGGTTCTGGTGACTTCTCCATGGAAAAACGGTCAAGCGGTTAAACCCGTGCAAACAGAGACACGGAACCAGTTATGAATTAGCGCCGAAACGACGTAACTAAATTGTCTGCTAAATGCACAAACCCCGACTTCAAAGGGGAAAGGGCATAATTGTAATAAGGAGCATTAAAGGGAAATATTGCATGCACATCATCTGCCGAGGAACCAGCCACGTGTTTGATCTTCCCTGATCCTGATGGTTTCTGACATCTCCTGAAATAATTGAAAACTTTTATTCGGAGGATGAGTCAGATGTCCGTGTATAAAATCCAGGCAGATGAAGTACTCCTAACCTCCACCTAAACATGGGAACTGTTTTTAACCCCTTAATTAGCCATTTATTCCTACTCCGGAGGCAGTAACATAATGCTCTGCATTGTTCTACTGTATCGTGTAGCAGTTTCCAGCCAGGCCGTGTCCACCATGGCAATGAATGGAAACCCTAAGGGCCAGTTCACACTGAGGTTTTTGGAGCTGACGGCGCGCCCTTCCTTGGAGTAGAATCTGTGCTGAATCTCTCATTAAGGGTGCATTCACACGACCGTATAAATAGATCCGCATCCGTTCCCCAAATTTGCGGAACGGGTGCGGACCCATTCATTTCAATGGGGCCGCAAAAGATGCGGATAGCACACCGTGTGCTGTCCGCATCCGTTGTTCCGTTCCGTGGCCCCGCAAAAAAGATAAAACATGTCCTATTCTTGTCCGCAACCGAGGACAAGCTTAGGCATTCTCTATATAGCGCTGGCCATGTGCGGTCCGGTATCCGTGTTTTGCGGATCCGCAATTTTCAGACCGCAAAACACTTACGTTCGTGTGAATGCACCCTAAGGCTACATGCACACGATGGTATGTGTTTTGCGGTCTGCAAATTGCGTATCCTCCAAAAAAAACGGATGACATCCGTATGCCATCCGTTTTTTTGGCGGATCAATTGTAACAATGCCTATCCTTGTCCGCAAAACAAACAAGAATAGGACATTTTGAAATGTGTCCGCATCCTATCCGCAAAAAAAACGGAACGGACACGGAAACAAAATACGTTCATGTGCATGAGGCCTAAAATGAATGGGAAGCAAATGGGAAGTTTGATTCGGTTTGCAGGTTTTTTCACACTTTTTTTGCCGACTTTGCATTGAAATAAACACTCATTGGTTAAAAAAAGCATCAAAGAAAAATATGTCAAAAACCGCACAAAAAAAACACACTGAAAGAAACAACATGTAAATTCCTCTCCTTTTAAAAAATCTGTCGTGTGAACATACCCGAAAAGGAGTGTTACCCACCCTAGCGTTATGCCCCTGCTCGAGGAGCATGATGGTCATGCTGCAGGCTGTGTCGGCCATCCATGAATGTCACCGCAGCAGGTTTGGGAAAAAATTTATCAAATTGCCACCAACCTGTTGTCCAGGACGGTGACAGCTTCACAAAGATGTTGTGTAGTCTGAGAGGTTTAGCGTCATGCAGCAAAGGAAGTTTAAACTCTGTATTCTAATTCATGTGCGGAGTCACGGGGCAGAACCGTTTTTTTGAAGAGTCACACTAGCCACTCCCACTTGTGACTTGAAGTCCCACAGGTAATTTCTTGATGGCGTAGTCAGCATAGTCATTCCTGTGAGACATCAATCGAGCCAGGAAGGACTGGTCAGGGCGACTCTTCAGGTGAGCATCTCCATCCTCCCATAAATTGGAATACAGCAGTTCAACTTTTTTTCCCCTGCATTATACAAAACCTCCCTGAATCTACAAGATCATGATCATGATTGCAAAACTGTCACCAGCCTGGATAATGTTGGTAGCAGTTTGGGGTCCTAAATTCCAAAAACAGGTTTCCTTTAATCTTGATTCTGCCTTCTCTCACTTCTTCACATTGTAGCCTCATGCTTGTAGTCCAACCTATTGGTTTTGACCGTGGCCCGACTTCTGATAACATTTTTATTTAGTTAAATTCTTTGGTTTGTCGCAGCCTGACCACTTTCCCATTGGAGACTCCTGGATTTGTTCCCGACTTAAAGAGCCTCTGTCAACATGATCAATCCTATTAAACCAGGCATACTGCTTGGTAGGGCTCATCATGCTGATTAAAACAATACCTTTTCTTTTGCCTGTATGTTAAACTGCTGTAGAGATATCTGCTTGTTATTCATATGCAAATTAGCATGTTGGAGCATCAGGGGGTGGGGCTGAATTCTTGGAGCACTGCTTTTGTAACACCCCTATGTTCTGCATACTCTCCCCTCCCCTTGATTGTCGGGGTTAGACATCAGCATGTTAGGGCAGAGCTGTATTCTGGATCTGTCTCCTAGCATGTACATATTCACTACTGACTATAGCCTTGCCATGTTTAGAATAGAGTTTTTTTTATGCCTAAAAAGCTAATTCCTATTTCTAGTTTATTCGCAAGCACAATATATGATTATAAATAAACCGGTAATATGTATTTGCTTTCTAAGTATAGAAAACTGCTCTTCTCAATATGAAGGAGGTAAGTGGTTAACCTTGCATGTAGATGTCTCAGGTTCAAATCCCAGTAGACATGTAAATTTTTTCCTTTATTTTTTTTCTCCCTCATTTAACCCATAATAAAAGGCCTTACAATATTGGGAATTAGGAGTTTTCTATACTTAGAAAGCTAATACATATTACTTGTGTCTTTATAATCATATATTGTGCCTCTAAATAAACCAGCAATATCTATTAGCTTTCTAAGCATAGAAAACCTCTATTCTCAATATAGTAAGGCTATAGCCTTTATTATAGGTTAAATGAGGGGGGAAAAACTGAAAAAAATCTAGACGTTTTCTCTTACATCCAGGCTACAGCCTTATCTTATTGAGAAGAGTGTTTTTCTATACTTAGAAAGCTAATACATGTCACTGGTTTCTTTATAATCACATATTGTGCCTGTAAATAAACCAGTAATAAATATTAGGTTTCTAAGTATAGAAAACCTCTGTTCTCAACATGGTGAAGCTATAGTAAGCAGTGTATATGATATGTACATGCTAGGACACAGCTCTGCCCTCAGCATCTAACCCTGTCAATCAAGGGGAGCAGGGAGTGTGCAGAGCACAGGGGTTTTACAAAAGCAGTGCTTCAAGGATTCAACCCCTTCTCCTGGTGCTCTAATTGCTCATTTGCATATGAATACAAATGCAGATATCTCTGCAGCTGTTTAACATACAGACAAAATAAGAATGTCATTTTAATCAGCATGATCAACCCTACCAGGCAGCATGCCTGGTTTAATAGGGTTGATCATGATGACAGAGGCTTTTTAACCTCTAGTCCAAACATTCAAAGTAGCCTAACCCAATGCTCGGTGACTACTCTTTGGACCACGACCTGAGAATCTGACCGAGAAAGTCCATACTTCCTTGTGTTAGGTTGAAGGTGAGGAATCTCCTCTTTAGGGCCCATGCTGCGCACCACAAGTTGCGGTCTGCAATGTACGGGCACCGACTGTAGGGCCATTGTATGAGGCAGCGGACCCATTCACTTAAATGGGGTCTGCGATCCTCATCCAATGGTCCCGACCGCAAAAAAGTAGTCCATGCTCTACTTTTTTGCGGTGCCAAGGCACAGACAGGAACCCCCTCGGAAGTACTCCGTAGTGCTTCCATGGGGTACCTTGCCTCTGTTCCGCATCGCACCTCCCAGATTGCAGACCCATTTAAGTGAATGGGTCCGCATCTGTGGTGCGGTGCACAAACGTCTGGTGCCCGTATATTGCGAACCCGCTGTTTGCGGGCCACAATACGGGCACGGCTGGGCGACGGCCATGTGCATGAGCCCTTAGACTTCACACCTCAGTTTTCAAAGCAGCAGTTCGGTTGTCCTACAAAAAATGTAGTGAGGTAGTCTATAAAATCTATCTGTATAGCGCCACCTGCTGTTTGATATTTGTGAAGAATCAGGGTTTGTTCTGTGTATCACCAAATTAATTTCCAGAGCATCTCCTACCAATAGTCTGTGAAAAACCACTGCCAGGACACGGATGCAATGTTGTGTCAGTGGTTTTTCACAGACTCATGGCCTTCAATGGGTGTGTTTGGTCTGCATGATGGACCCAAGTTGTGCATGTCTCTGTTATTTTTCTACTGAGTGGAAAACCACTAATATGTCAACAAACACAATAAAAGTCAATGGTACGTGTGTTTTCTCTGGAGAACATGGACAGCGCATGTCCGTGATTCACTGAAGTGTGAATGAGGCCTTAAACACCGTCACAATTACAGGGAGTGAGCTGCAGCAGAAAGGATACACCACCAGAGCTGTGATAGGGAGAGAGCCGCAGCAAAAAGGATACATCCCTGAGCTTAGATAGGGAGAGATCTTCAGCAGAAAGAGCATGCCCACTGAGCTGTTATAGGGAGAAAGCTGCAGCAGAAAGGATACACCCCTGAGCTTTAATAGGGAGAAAGCTGCAGCAGAAACAATACATCCCTGAGCTTAGATAGGGAGAGAGCTTCAGCAGAAAGAGCATGCCCACTGAGCTGTTATAGGGAGAAAGCTGCAGCAGAAAGGATACACCCCTGAGCTTTACTAGGGAGAAAGCTGCAGCAGAAACGATACATCCCTGAGCTTAGATAGGGAGAGAGCTTCAGCAGAAAGACCATGCCCACTGAGCTGTTATAGGGAGAAAGCTGCAGCAAAAGGATACACCCCCTGAGCTTTAATAGGGAGAAAGCTACAGCAGACAGGTTACACCCCTGAGCTTAGATAGGGAGAGAGCTTCAGCAGAAAGAGCATGCCCACTGAGCTGTTATAGGGAGAAAGCTGCAGCAGAAAGGATACACCCCTGAGCTTTGATCCGAAGAGAGGTGCAGCAAAAAGGACAATCCTCTGAGCTGTGATAGGCAGAGAGCTACAGCAGGAAGGACGTACCCACTGAGCTGTGATAGGGAGAGAACTGCAGCAGAAAGGATACACCCCCTGAGCTTAGATAGGGAGAGAGCTGCAGCAAAAAGGACAATCTGAGCTGCTAGCTAGGGTAAATCTAGCAAAGCAATAAATGAGAAGATCTCTGGATCCATGTGAGGTACAGGGCTGGTTCTGGCTTTGTTAGAAAGAGACTGTCTATGATTTCCATTTTCACATTAATCATAGGAGAACCCCTTTAAGGATCCATGTCTCCATTAAGAACGGTAATAAGGAGCGTACAATGGCAGCTCCCAGATCGTAAGCGAGACTCCAACTGTGGTGGACTCACGTCAGCCATACGTTTACAGCCATTTGCTGATGCTGGAACCATAGCACCAGTGGTTTGCGGTAGATGACGCCAACTTAGAAGGTTTGTCTTTTATGAGACAACCCCTTTAATCCAATTAGCCATAGATAGCACAAGGGTATGGGTCATCATGGAATAACTTACACTAGACTGAAAGATGTGGAGTTGTGCATTCTGTTTTGGGTGACCAGGTGACCAATTCAGCTTTTCATAGTCTGCAAAATGGCTGACGGAGGTTGCAACTTCCTGTCCCGGCATACAGTAGGAAATGCAGTGGAAGAATCCACGTACTGTAAATGTACATCAGGAAATGGCAAATGGCCACAATTACTAAAGTACGTTTAGATCAAAGGGGGCTGTAAAGTCAACTATCTGCATGAGAACGGGGGTCCCCCAGGAATTTCACCTTTTTAGCCCATTGTACCCTGAGGTTATGTATTTTTATCCTGGACACTTGTAAAGCCTGTATTACACCTGATTTTTTGGCAGGCGATCACTAACGAGCATTTGTATGAAATCTTGTCAGTCTCTGGCAGTGTAATACTGCCACCGATTGCCCAATGAACGAGCAAACACTCGATCATTGGGTAATCCAAATCTTTTGCCGTGTTGTATTGTTTGCAGGCGGCAGATCGTGGTGTCTAATCACCAAGCCACTAGACAGTATGGGGACGAGTGATGGTCGAGTGATGGTCCTCCTCATACTGGCATTTAATAGCAGCCGCCTCCTCCGCTACTGAGCAGGCAGTTGCTGGGAAGGAACACTTCCCTCCCAAAAGTCGTCTGCCACATCGGGCTGTGTAATACAGGCTTGAGACCAAAAACAAAAATTCTTACTGGGTGAACTATAGCTGATGTCCTAGACGATGGTGGCCAGGTAGACTGCCGCTGGAGCTGTTTTTTAATTGATTTCAATAGAAAACGTCTCAAAAAGTTTGGGGCCTGTTCTAATTTTCTAGGCACATGGACTACCTGGCCCTTTGGGTTCTCCAACCCTTGGTTGATCTAGCCATATACATTGTGTAAAAGTCGGTGGAATCTGCTGATTTTCGTGGCAATGGACAACTATTATGAGGGATTTCCATGATTTTAGTCTTGATGGCCTATCATCAGAATAAGCCATCAATGTCTGATTGATGGGGGTCTTTCGCCCCGCACCCCCGCCGATCAGCTGTACCACCCATTGTGTAGTGGCCGGAGCAGTTTGCTTTCACTTCAGTGGACAGAAGCTCGTGGTGGCGAGGAGCTACTCTGCAACCGCCAATCGGCCCCAGATAACATACCATGAGGATAGTCCGCCAATATTAAAATCCTGGGCAACCACTGTAAAGGTCTATGGAGACCTCACCCGAGAAGATTGAAGAGCGGGGCATCTTTTGGATTTCTTTGAGAGATAACCCGCTGTACCAAATATTTATTTTTTAATTTATTTTTAGCTTTTTTTGTCCTGGTAGACAATTCGGGCTGAGTTTGACCTTTTTGTCAGATAGGTCTGGGATTGTCCCCTTGAAGTGTGTGATACATGGACGATTCTTCGTCTCGGAATTGATTGTTCAAAAGCGTTCAATGAATGGACAGTTGTTGATTTTTTTCAGGACTCCTCGGTCACAATAACCTCCGAGTTCTCTTCTTCAGACTCTTGCTCCTTCTTGTCTTCCTGCCTCATGATCTTGGGAGACTTGTTTGCTTTGTCTAATCGGCTACAGACTGCATTCCAAGTCCGGAAAAACAGTAGTGTCTGAAAAACTGATTTCTTCTCAGATATGCTAATTGGGAGCTTCCTCTCCCCTTATATGTCCCTGGAGATAAATTGACCCTGTTAACCATTTCATTTTTATTTTTTTACTTATTCATTTTATTTTATGTTTTCATGACTTTATGATTTCAATAAAATAAAAAATAAAAAAAGAAGAATAATTAAATGAAGATTCTGTGCAATATCGTACGAAATGAAGCTTTTGATCTTATATAAATTGTCATTCCAGAATGATCCAATAATAAAAGTAATAACAACCGATAGTTGTTTTGTCACTATAGACACACCGATTATTATTGATTTGATGTGTGTGGCCAATTATCAGTGTGGTTCCCCCCAACCAGTCTTTTTGTTGGGTCCTTTGAGGGAAACAAAATAATTAGTGCTTGAATTAGGACTTGTGCCAAAAATGATTTGTTAAGCAGGGTTATCCCGTGATTAATGGGAAAAAATGAAAATCAGACGCCGCGGCCATATAATATATGACAATCTCTTTCTAACAAAGCTAGATCCAGTGATCACTAGTATGCAGGAGGCACGGGGAGCGGTGACTGTAGATCTGATGGGGGTCAGATCTGAGGTCTGATATGGGGGTTTGATTTGAGGTCTGATCTGGGAGTATGATATGTGCTCTGATATGGGGGTCTGAAATGTGCTCTGATATGGGGGTCTGATATTAGGTCTGATATGGGGTTTTAATCTGAGGTCTGATACTGGGTTCTGATCTGAGGTCTAATATGGGGTTCTGATCTGAGGTCTGATATGGGGGTCTGATATGTGCTCTGATACAGGGTTCTGATCTGAGGTCTGATATGGGGTTCTGATATGAGGTGTGATATAGGGGTTTGATATGTGATCTTATACGGGGTTCTAATCTAAGGTCTGATATGGGGGTATCACATTAGGTCTGATATGGGGTTCTAATCTGAGGTCTAATATAGAGATCTGATGTCTGATATGGGGTTCTGATCTGTGGTCTCATATGGGGTTCTAATCTGAGGTCTAATATAGGAGTCTGATCTAAAGGTCTGATATGGGGATCTGATCTGAGGTCTAATATGGGGTTCTGATCTGAGGTCTAATATGGGGTTCTGATCTGAGGTCTGATATGGGGTTCTGATCTGAGGTCTGATATGGGGTTCTGATCTGTGGTCTCATATAGGGTTCTAATCTGAGGTCTAATATAGGAGTCTGATCTAAAGGTCTGATATGGGGATCTGATCTGAGGTCTAATATGGGGATCTGAGGTCTAATATGGGGATCTGATCTGAGGTCTAATATGGGGATCTGATCTGAGGTCTAATATGGGGATCTGATCTGAGGTCTAATATGGGGTTCTGATCTGAGGTCTAATATGGGGTTCTGATCTGAGGTCTGATATGGGGTTCTGATCTGTGGTCTCATATAGGGTTCTAATCTGAGGTCTAATATAGGAGTCTGATCTAAAGGTCTGATATGGGGATCTGATCTGAGGTCTAATATGGGGATCTGAGGTCTAATATGGGGATCTGAGGTCTAATATGGGGATCTGATCTGAGGTCTAATATGGGGATCTGATCTGAGGTCTGATATGGGGATCTGATCTGAGGTCTGATATGGGGTTCTGATCTGAGGTCTGATATGTGGGTCTGATCTGAGGTCTGATATGGGGGTCTAATCTGAGGTCTGATATGGGGGTCTTATATGTGCTCTGATATTGGGTCTGATATTAGTTCTGATATATATAAGGATCTGATCTGAGGTCTGATATAGGGTCTGATATGGTGTTCTAATCTGAGTTCTGATATAGGGATCTGATCTGAGGTCTGATAAAGATTGGGCATCTAATTTGGGGGTCTGATGAAGATTAAGGGTCTCCTTTGCGATCTGATAAAAAATATTTTTTTCTTATTTTCCTCCTCTAAAACCCAGATGTGTCTTACAAAGCGTAAATACTTTAGTTTTATTCCTTGTTGGCGAAAAAGTAAATTTTTTTGAAAAATGGAACAAGACATAGGGTAGGTGACCATTTCACTGACTTATCTCCCGGAGAATATTACTGTTAATAATACAGTTCCTGAAGAGCTTTTCGATCCTATCTGGAGTCTGCGAATGCTATTGGGCCCTCTTCTAGATTTTCAATATTATTCAAAAAAATAAAAATGATATAACATTTTTGAAAAATGTTTAAAATTTGTATTTAGTGAAAATATTTTTTATAATTCACTTTATTATTACCTATATAATCTATATACTATTTCAGAAACATTCTTGTTTTTTAAGTACATCATTTTTTATATTTCAGTACCGGTGGTAATTTAATTGTCCAACATCCCCCCCCCCCACCTCATTTTTCTTGACATTTTTATATTTATTTTACTTTGTACACACTGCAGGCACTTTTTGTGCTGGATGTTTTTGTATTTGTAGGCACAATAATCATCAAGCTCGATCATTTCCAGATCACTCATCATATTTTGTTCCACAAAACATACATATCCGCATTTCCATTGTACGAGATGCATAAACCGGAACCCCGGATAATATATAATACATGTTGTTTTTATGGAATGAGCTATTTTTTTTTCCTGAGTGTCTGCTGCTGCTATATGAATGGGGGCAAGGCCAGGCTTGCTGGTGGAAACAAGAATCGTGAGGCTCGTACTTCATTTAAACCTAAAGGGATTCAAAAGAAATGATGTAGGAAATCGGTAGATGAAAAAAGTTGTGTTTTTGTACAGATGTAGCAGGGTTAACACTCAAACTCTTAACTCAGATTTCTTAACTCATCGTATTATCTTGAAACAAAAGTCATTGAATAACAATTAAAGGTGTTTGCTTAACGCATTTAGTTTAGAGAACACGTCTCATAAAGCTTGTATGTTAACTCTACTACATCTGTATGTTCCCTATGCGCTGGTAAGCAGAGATTTACATTCAGCCGGTAATTTAATATGCATCCACATTACATTACCGTCTAATTTTTGCTGCTAGTTCTATGGTATGGGAAGTATAAATTTCAAAGAAATCTGAATATTTACCATAGAATGATCCTAAAGTAGAAGGCACTTTACCAGTGGTTGACTTCTACTCCTATTTGGACCTCTCATGCACTAAAAATATTTATAGGCCTGATCATAGACTTCTCGTCCCCCTGACATAACAGAATGGGGACCCAATTGTTCTGATACAAGGAAATGTAGTCATGTCCCAGGCGCGGAGGAGGGAATGAGTGTTAGTTGGGGGGGGCAGGAGCCAACTAGGAAAGCAGACATTTGCAGCAGACATACATTTTTCAGGTTACAGTTGCTATTCCATCGGGACACATTGATGAAAACCTCCTGAGGTTACTGGTAATTGACCTTATGTGTCCTGAGGTTGTGTTAAATGATAAATGCAGGTGGTCTGAAGTGGCTGAGGTGTCCATGATTCAAGAGTGGATTTGCACTTAATAGTAACATCCCTGGTGGTCTAGGGTGGCTTAGAGTTTAATACATATTTCCCCTGGTAGGCTGTGGAGGGCGATGCGGTTAATGATAGCAATCTTAGTATAATGTAGTAAAAGGTCTAATACCGGCTACCCTGGGGGTCTAGGGCAGTGAAAGGTCTAATACCACCATCCCTGGTGGTTTAGGGTAGGGAAAGGTCTTATACCAATGCCAGGTGGTCTAGGGTAATAAAAAGTCTAATAACAGCATCCCTGGTGGTCTAGGGTAGGAAAGGTCTAATACTAGCATCTCTGGTGGTCTAGGGCTGTGAAATGTCGAATACAGCATCCCTGGTGGTCTAGGGTAGGAAAGGTCTAATACTAGCATCTCTGGTGGTCTAGGGCTGTGAAATGTCGAATACAGCATCTTTGGTGGTGTAGGTTAGGGAAAAGTCTAATATCACCTTCCCTAGTGGTTTAAGGTAGGGGAAGGTCTAATACCAGCATGCCAGGTAGTCTAGGTTAGTAAAAAGTTTAAGGCTACTTTCACACTAGCATTAATATTTTCCGGTATTGAGATCCGTCACAGGATCTCAATACTGGAAAAAAACACTTCCATTTTGTCCCTATTCATTGTCAATGGGGACAAAACGTAACTGAACAGAAAGGAGCGCTCCAAAATGCAGCGTGCTGCGGTTTGCTTTCCGTCCTGGGATGCGGAGCAAGACGGATCCGTCATCACCCACAATGCAAGTCAATGGGGACGGATCAGTTTTCTCTGACACAATTAGACACAATAGAAAACTGATCCGTCCCCCGTTGACTTTCAATAGAGTTAATGACGGATCCGTTTTGGCGATGTTACAGATAATACAACCGGATCCGTTCATATCGGATGCAGACGGTTGTATTATCAGTAACAAAAGCCGGATCCAGCAAAAACGCTAGTATGAAAGTAGCCTAATACCAGCATCCCTGGTGGTCTAGGGTAGGAAAGGTCTAATACTAGCATTCTTTGTGGTTTAGTGTAGGGAAAAGTGTCACATCAGCATGACTGGTTGTCCTGGGTAGTAAAAAGTGTAATACCAGTATCCCTGGTGGTCTAGGGTAGGGAAAGGTCTATTACAAGCTGTGCTTCTTTTTACTTATTTTGCTCTGCTTGCTCAGTTTTATTTTCTTTCTACATCTGTTAACTGTTTGTTGAGCGCAGCGCTGTCAATCATACTGAAGCCCCGCCCACATTCAGCTGCGCACATTGTAAACACTAGGCACAACATAGCCGATTTAATTACCGTAGTATGACATTACTATATGAAACCCTGTCCATTACAGTAATGGCAAGAGCTTTATCGCTGAGCCTCCTCTCTTGGCCTCTTCATCGGTATAGTATTATACCTGAAGAACTTAAAGGGGAAGTTTTCATTGTAATTACTATTAATGTATTGCAAGAGCCGAGGGTGGGACGTTATAGGTGACAGTTTGATTTCTCCCATGATCCCCTACCGGTCCTGTTCCCAAGCCGGTCCCTACTCCCCTCGACACACATGAGAGGAGTGTTTGGCCAATCCCTCGCTGCGGGTGTTTCTTTTCTGATCGGTTGTTTCCTGTGCGCTGAGAGGGACCAGGACGTGGAGACCAGCAGGGACCGGGAAGCATCGGAATGGAAGGGGAGAGGGGGCTCGATAAGGTGAGGAACAGAAGTATTTGAACACCCTGCGATTTTACAAGTTCTCCCACTTAGAAATCATGGAGGGGTCTGACAGTCACATTGTAGGTGCATTCCCACTCTGAGAGACAGAATTTACAAAAATAAAATCTGGAAATCACATTGTATGATTTTTAAAGAATTTATTTGTCTTGCGCTGCTGAACAGAAGTGTTTGAACAGCTGAGAAAATCCGTGTTAATATTTGGTCCAGAAGCCTTTGTTTGCAATTACGGAGGTCAAACGTCTCCTGCAGTTATTGACCCGGTTTGCACACACTGCAGCAGGGATTTTGGCCCAGTCCTCCATACAGATCTCCTCTACATCTGTCAGGTTTCGGGGCTGTCGCTGAGCAACACGGAGTTTCAGCTCCCTCCAAAGATGTTCTATTGGATTTAGGTCTGGAGACTGGCTAGGTCTCTCCAGAACCTGGATATGCTTCGTACGGAGCCACTCCTTGGTTATCCTGGCTGTGTGCTTCGGGTCGTTGTCATGTTGGAAGACCCAGCCACGACCCATCTTCAATGCTCTGACTGAGGGAAGGAGGTTGTTGCTCAAAATCTCACAATAAATGGCCCCATTCATCCTCTCCTTAATACAGTGCAGTCGTCCTGTCCCCTTCGCAGAGAAGCCCCCCCAAAGCATGATGTTACCCCCCATGCTTCACAGTAGGGATGGTGTTCTTGGGATGCAACTCATCCTTCTTTTTTCTCCAAACACGACAAGTGAAGTTTAGACCAAAAAGTTCTACTTTGGTCTTATCTGACCACATGACTTTCTCCCTGGCCTCCTCTGGATCATCCAGATGTTCATTGGTAAACTTCAGACGGACCTGGACATGTGATGAATTGAGCAGGAGAACCTTCCGTGCAATGCATGATCTGAAACCATGACGGCGTAATGTTCTACCGACCGAGACCTTTGAAACTGTGGTCCCAGCAATCTTCATGTCATTGACCAGCTCCTCCCTTGTAGTTCTGGGCACCTCACCTTTCTTATCATCAGTGATACCCCACGAGGTGAGATCTTGCATGGAGCCCCAGTTCGAGGGAGACTGACAGTCATCTTTAGCCTCTTCCATTTTCTAACAATTGCTCCAACAGTTGATCTATTTTCACCAAGCTGCTTGGCAATTGCCCCGTAGCCCTTTCCAGCCTTGTGGAGGTCCACAATTTTGTTTCTGGTGTCTTTTGACAGCTCTTTGGTCTTGGACAGGGGTCTTTAAAGAGCTCAGACAGGTCCTACTAAGTTAGATTAATGAGTGGAGTAGAGGTGGACTTTTTAAAGGCACAGTAACAGGTCTTTGAGAGCCAGAATTCTTGCTGTTTCTCAGGTGTTCAAACACTTCTGTTCAGCAGTGCAAGACAAATACATTCTTTAAAAATCATACAATGTGATTTCCTGAATTTTTTAAAATTTTTATTCTGTCTCTCAGAGCGGGAATGCACCTACAATTTGAATGTCAGACCCCTCCATGATTTCTAAGTGGGAGAACTTGCAAAATCGCAGGGACTGTCCAACTCCATATAGTTTTTAATACCATCAGTACCAGTGAGACCTGTCAGTGGACACCTACTTACCTGCTCCTCAACACTTGGTTCCGGTTCTGTGATCCACCGCCATCTTCACTTCACTTGTGGCAAGAACTTAGACGCATGCATCGCTGCAACCAATGACTGGTCACAGTGGTCAAGTGTCTCCAAGTGGCAGGTTACTACTGGGTCACGTGCTGCTTGGGGGACAGGTCACTGCTGTGTCCAGTGATCGGCTGCAGCTGTAATCGTGACCTCATCCATGCCGGAAGTTTATAGGTGGAGACAGAAGCACTGTGCAGACAGCGGTGGACCTACAGAGCCGAGACCGAGCAGCGGTGAGCAGGTAAGTATGCTTCTCTTCACAGGGAGTATTTAAAAAGTATATCAGTTGGGCAACCCCTTTAAAGGGGTTGTATCATCTGAAACATTGGTGGCATATCAGTAGGATATGCCACCAATGTCAAACAGGTGTGGGTCCTACCTCTGGGCCCGACATCTGTCTCCATAACGTGACCCCTAAAGTGAGCGGAGAGCAGCCGCACATGCCTGGCCGCTCTCCATTCAAGCAAAGGCTTGGCTATTCTCAGAAGTCCCATAGAAGTGAATGGAGCGGTGGCCGCATCCTAGCGATATGCCATCAATTTCCCAGGTGACACAACCCCTTTAAGTGTAGTTTTATGACCCCCACAGGAGGAGCTTATTACGCCATCCAAAACATTATTCCAGTGAATCCTTGAGTGGGGTGGGGGCGGGGGCTTTGATTCAACAAATTCTGCTCTATCTGCGCGGGCATTGCAGCCTGTTCTCCTTTTAATGGCAAGGAAATGAACCGTTTCTCCTCCTTTCCCATGGGGGCATTAATTTGCTTATTTTTCCGTCCTGTATTAGATGTTTCAATCCCTGGTAACAAGTGGCGCACGCGATGTATCTGGTTTTATTGGCAAATAAACAGATGGATTTGTGAAAAGTAAAACAAAAGTTGCAAAAAAGAAAGTTTTGATCCCCAGCTCTGTGTGCATTGGAGAATTAAGAAGCTGGAAATTTGATAATGGAGAACTAAACCTAAAAACAACTTAGTTCTTCAAACACATGTTCCACGGGAGCGGCTGCCAACCCCAACGAAAACCTCTCTGTGTTGTTATAATGGATACCAAATTTCCAGCTAGACTGGTGGTCTGATGTATAAACCTGACTCGTTAAATAGCTCTGTATTTGATTAGCTTGTTGGCACTGGGACTTGATCTAGAATATTAAATAAGTCCTGTCGTGGGGGGGGGGGGGGGGGGGGGGGGGGGGGGGACAGTCTCCAGGAATGTTTGCCATAAGCAGTTTAAAATGTACCCTGCAAAAACAAACCGCACACAGAGTCACGAGGCCTCTCAGCGCGCCCGCTTTCAACTTGGAAATTGAGTTTTAAAGGGAATCTGTCACCACATACATGCGTTTTTAGACGTGCACTTGCTCGATGATTTCAATACACTTTGTCCCGTCTCGATCTATGGCCATGCCCACCCAGCTTTGTGTGACAGGGCCCTGTATTCCTGCGACTGCACGTTCTCCCTAGGGAACGGCGCGCACGCAGTTAGAGGACAGAACGAGTGTGTACTGCGCATGCGCTGATGATGACGCTTTGCACCTGGAAGAGACCGACCTAGGCATGGAGGATGTGAGCGGAGATTGAGGTGCACTGGCAACACCCTCATTGCACTAAGGAACTGCATTGCACAAAATAAAAACATGAATATCTATCTATCTGTGTAGTGGGGCCACCGATCGAGATAGGGCAAAGTACGTTGAAATCAGCTGGAAAGCGCGCATGTAATAAGTCATTTGGATTGGTATGCATGTATGTAAATGTAAATCTGGATGAGAGTTTGGGGGGAGTAGCGAGCAGGGGCTATGCAATTCTGTGAAACCTGGTGGACTGTAACAAAATGGTGACGACCCCGATCTCAATTCCTGATCCTGCTCCTGCACACCTAGCAGCGTGTCCGTCGTCGATTAGTAAGGGGTTGCATTGTTTTTAGTAAGAAAATGGACAACACTGGGAAATAGTCTGTAATAAAGAATTGAGCTGTACTTGCTTAACTACTTGATACACTACTTTTCAGTCTGAAGTTTATTTTCATCAAATACTTTAGCTCCCATTCCTCCTTGGATTTTATTTAATTGACCTCTTTTGCAGTTTTCTCTTATCCCCCATGCTTGAATCCTACTTCCTGTTTTCTTACATGTCTTCTGTCCCACCATGCCTTAGGGCAGTGAAATGTGTCCTGAAGTCAGCAGATCATGTGACACTAACCACGCCCCTTGTTCTAGGGGTTACACTAGCAAAGACATATCAGGAGAGGTGATGGGTCCTCCTTAAAGGGATTTTCCAGGAGTGCAATATTGATGGCCTATCCTCTGAGAAATATCAGAATGTGGGGGTCTGACTCCCATCTCTTCCTAGGCCGCTCACATCGCTCACATGGCCTATTTACAGCTGAGTCCTGGGCTGCAATACCAAGCACAGCCACTATACCGGCGCTGTGCTCGGTGTGGTGTAAGGAGGCCGCGGTCTGCGCTGGTAGGTGGGGGTACCGGGTGTCTGACCTGACTGATGACCTATGATGAGGATAGGTCATCGGTAGGGATGAGCGAATCGACTTCCGATGAAACATCCGAAGTCGATTTGCATAAAACTTCGTTATAATACTGTACGGAGCAGGAGCTCCGTACAGTATTAGAATGTATTGGCTTAGATGAGCCAAAGTTATCGCGAGACTTTGCGCAATAACTTAATAAATTAATTTCTACTGTAAAAAAAATAACATTTTCCGAACTCTGGTTCGATTCCAAGTGGTCGGGAAATGGTATTTTACAGTACAAATTAATTTATGAAGTTATTGCGCGAAGTTTCGCGAAGCAATAACTTCGGCTCGTTGGAGCCAATACATTCTAATACCGTACGGAGTATTAGAACAAAGTTTTATGCGAATCGACTTCGGATGTTTCATCCGAAGTTGATTCGCTCCTCCCTAGTCATCAGTATTGTACTCCCAGAACCGTCATTATCCTAAACGGTACGATGGGCGGTGTACATCTGTAGATGTAGAGAATAGGATGTTATTTTATAATGAGCGGGAAGGGAGCCCATCGCATAGCACTGTGAGATGTGGAATGTGATATGAGGAGCTCTCCGCGTTCTCTTCCTCTTCGACATTGTTGTGGATCTTCCCCCATCAGCTCCACTATCGCCATCAGATAAAAATTTCCTTCCTATAACGAGCAGGATAAACAAGCTGCGCGGAGGTGGCAGATGCCAAGACATTTCAACTTTAAAGCTAGAATTGGCACCAGAGGAAAGAAAGCAGAGAGATGTTTCATCAAAACAAGCTGCAAAACGGAAAGGAGATTACAGACGCGCCATAGGGCGCTAATGTGTGAGACCCGAAAAAAAGTGCAAGCGTTTGCATGCACTTTTGTCCGGGAACCACAATGTCCTACAGTCTGCGTCAACAGGCAATTTTGCAGTCGTCAGATTGCTGTTCTGACCACCTTCTGGGGCTGTCACTTGTTGGAAGAACAGGGGTCCGAAGACCTTGCGGTGGCAGTTGAGAAAGGAAGAAGAAAAAGGAGTGCGATGGCCGAGGATGCTCGCTGCTCTCTCCAATACTGTCTAAAGATGGTGGAAATGTTGCAGATTTCCATAGCATTTTGCAGTAGCAGCAACGTGGCTGAGAGTTTAAAAAAATCCAATCCACATGCAACTAATCCACACACAAACCTACATGCATCATGCCGGGTGTGTTGCATATTTCATCCCTGGCAATGCAGAGAGTGAAATCCACAGAAAATCCCCCTCCCTAAAATTTACATATAACCTGAGGTTCTTTGGTTTTTTGCTTCTCTAGTGAAGTCACGGCCTCCAGGATCTCACAATCCTTGGCTGCGTTGCAAAAAAAAAATTTAGTTATTTAGTCTCAGACAATGGCTTTAATGTGTCCTATTGATAAATCCTAACCTTTGGAGCAATCAAGATACCCAGATCCTCAATCTCTGGCCGGCTGTTTCCGATCACTCTTCCTCTCATCCATGAAAAGAAAAGTTTCTACAGTATGAGGGCTCTAATTGTCTAAAAGCGGAACTCTCTCTCGTCCTAGAGAGATAGAAGCCTGGAGAACACTTCCTGCTATACAGCTATCTGAGGAATGATAATGATAACATCCTAAACATTTCTGGGAGGGGAGGGATGTGGTTTGTGGCTCATATCTTATCCTGCTGGTGGTGACTGTGAATATCATACATGTCTATATGGAGAACAGTGTATCCTAGATAAGATCTAAATGAGTTATAGATCACTTTTTTCTATATTTCTCAATGACACACTGCCCCCTATGGCCAAAAATATAACAACTATAATACTGCTCCTATGTACAAGAATGTAGCTACTATAATACTGCCTCCTATGTACAAGAATATAACTACTATAATACTGCTCCTATGTACAAGAATATAACTACTATAATACTGCTCCTATGTACAGGAATATAACTACTATAATACTGCCTCCTATGTACACGAATATAAGTACTATAATACCTGCCTCCTATGTACAAGAATATAACTACTATAATACTGCCTCCTATGTACAAGAATATAACTACTATAATACTGCTCCTATGTACAAGAATATAACTACTATAATACTGCTCCTATGTACAAGAATATAACTACTATAATACTGTCTCCTATGTACAAGAATATAACTACTATAATACTGCCCCTCTATGTATAAGAATATAACTACTATAATACTGCTCTGATGTACAAGAATATAACTACTATAATACTGCTCTTATGTACAAGAATATAACTACTATAATACTGCTCCTATGTACAATAATATAACTACTATAATACTGCTCCTATGTACAAGAATATAACTACAATAATACTGCTCCTATGTACAAGGATATAACTACTATAATACTGCTCCTATGTACAAGGATATAACTACTATAATACTGCTCCTATGTACAAGAATATAACTACTATATTACTGCTCCTATGTACAAGAATATAACTACTATAATACTGCTCATATGTACAATAATATAACTACTATAATACTGCTCCTATGTACAGGAATATAACTACTATAATACTGCCTCCTATGTACAAGACTATAACTACTATAATACTGCTCCTATGTACAAGAATATAACTACTATAATACTGCCTCCTATGTACAAGAATATAACTACTATAATACTGCCACCTATGTACAAGAATATAACTACTATAATACTGCTCCCTATGTACAAGAATATAACTACTATAATACTACCTCCTATGTACAAGAATATAACTACTATAATACTGCCTCCTATGTACAAGAATATAACTGCTATAATACTGCCTCCTATGTACAAGAATATAACTACTATAATACTGCTCCTATGTACAAGAATATAACTACTATAATACTGCTCCTATATACAAGAATATAACTACTATAATACTACCCCCTATGTACAAGGATATAACTACTATAATACTGCTCCTATGTACAAGAATATAACTACTATAATACTGCTCCTATGTACAAGAATATAACTACTATAATACTGCCTCCTATGTGCAATAATATAACTACTATAATACTGCTCCTATGTACAAGAATATAACTACTATAATACTGCTCCTATATATAAGAATATAACTACTATAATACTGCTCCTATGTACAGGAATATAACTACTATAATACTGCTCCTATGTATAAGAATATAACTACTATAATACTGCTCCTATGTACAAGAATATAACTACTATAGTACTGCTCCTATGTACAAGAATATAACTACTATAGTACTGCTCCTATGTACAAGAATATAACTACTATAATACTGCCTCCTATGTACAAGAATATAACTACTATAATACTGCCTCCTATTTACAAGAATATAACTACTATAATACTGCCTCTATGTATAGGAATATAACTACTATAATACTGCTCCTATGTACAAGAATATAACTACTACAGGGAGTGCAGAATTATTAGGCAAGTTGTATTTTTGAGGATTAATTTTATTATTGAACAACAACCATGTTCTCAATGAACCCAAAAAACTCATTAATATCAAAGCTGAATATTTTTGGAAGTAGTTTTTAGTTTGTTTTTAGTTTTAGCTATTTTAGGGGATATCTGTGTGTGCAGGTGACTATTACTGTGCATAATTATTAGGCAACTTAACAAAAAACAAATATATACCCATTTCAATTATTTATTTTTACCAGTGAAACCAATATAACCATCTCAACATTCACAAATATACATTTCTGACATTTAAAAACAAAACAAAAACAAATCAGTGACCAATATAGCCACCTTTCTTTGCAAGGACACTCAAAAGCCTGCTATCCATGGATTCTGTCAGTGTTTTGATCTGTTCACCATCAACATTGCGTGCAGCAGCAACCACAGCCTCCCAGACACTGTTCAGAGAGGTGTACTGTTTTCCCTCCTTGTAAATCTCACATTTGATGATGGACCACAGGTTCTCAATGGGGTTCAGATCAGGTGAACAAGGAAGCCATGTCATTAGATTTTCTTCTTTTATACCCTTTCTTGCCAGCCACGCTGTGGAGTACTTGGACGCGTGTGATGGAGCATTGTCCTGCATGAAAATCATGTTTTTCTTGAAGGATGCAGACTTCTTCCTGTACCACTGCTTGAAGAAGGTGTCTTCCAGAAACTGGCAGTAGGACTGAGAGTGAGCTTGACTCCATCCTCAACCCGAAAAGGCCCACAAGCTCATCTTTGATGATACCAGCCCAAACCAGTACTCACCTCCACCTTGCTGGCGTCTCAGTCGGACTGGAGCTCTCTGCCCTTTACCAATCCAGCCACGGGCCCATCCATCTGGCCCATCAAGACTCACTCTCATTTCATCAGTCCATAAAACCTTAGAAAAATCAGTCTTGAGATATTTCTTGGCCCAGTCTTGACGTTTTAGCTTGTGTGTCTTGTTCAGTGGTGGTCGTCTTTCAGCCTTTCTTACCTTGGCCATGTGTCTGAGTATTGCACACCTTGTGCTTTTGGGCACTCCAGTGATGTTGCAGCTCTGAAATATGGCCAAACTGGTGGCAAGTGGCATCTTGGCAGCTGCACGCTTGACTTTTCTCAGTTCATGGGCAGTTATTTTGCGCCTTGGTTTTCCACACGCTTCTTGCGACCCTGTTGACTATTTTGAATGAAACGCTTGATTGTTCGATGATCACGCTTCAGAAGCTTTGCAATTTTAAGAGTGCTGCATCCCTCTGCAAGATATCTCACTATTTTTGACTTTTCTGAGCCTGTCAAGTCCTTCTTTTGACCCATTTTGCCAAAGGAAAGGAAGTTTCCTAATAATTATGCACACCTAATATAGGGTGTTGATGTCATTAGACCACACCCCTTCTCATTACAGAGATGCACATCACCTAATATTCTTAATTGGTAGTAGGCTTTCGAGCCTATACAGCTTGGAGTAAGACAACATGCATAAAGAGGATGATGTGGTCAAAATACTAATTTGCCTAATAATTCTGCACGCAGTGTATAATACTGCTCCTATGTACAAGAATATAACTACTATAATACTGCTCCTATGTACAGGAATATAACTACTATAGTACTGCTCCTATGTACAAGAATATAACTACTATAATACTGCTCCTATGTACAAGAATATAACTACTATAATACTGCTCCTATGTACAGGAATATAACTACTATAGTACTGCTCCTATGTACAAGAATATAACTACTATAATACTGCCTCCTATGTACAAGAATATAACTACTATAATACTGCTCCTATGTACAAGAATATAACTACTATAATACTGCTCCTATGTACAATAATATAACTACTATAATACTGCTCCTATGTACAAGAATATATCTACTATAATACTGCTCCTATGTACAAGAATATAACTACTATAATACTGCTCCTATGTACAAGAATATAACTACTATAATACTGCTCCTGTGTACAAGAATATAACTACTATAATACTGCTCTTATGTACAAGAATATAACTACTATAATACTGCTCCTATATACAAGAATATAACAACTATAATACTGCCTCCTATGTACAGGAATATAACTACTATAATACTGCCTCCTATGTACAAGAATATAACTACTATAATACTGCCTCCTATGTACAAGAATATAACTACTATAATACTGCCTCCTATGTACAAGAATATAACTACTCTAATACTGCTCCTATGTACAAGAATATAACAACTATAATACTGCCTCCTATGTACAGGAATATAACTACTATAATACTGCCTCCTATGTACAAGAATATAACTACTATAATACTGCTCCTATATACAAGAATATAACAACTATAATACTGCCTCCTATGTACAGGAATATAACTACTATAATACTGCCTCCTATGTACAAGAATATAACTACTATAATACTGCTCCTATGTACAAGAATATAACTACTATAATACTGCTCCTATGTACAAGAATATAACTACTATAATACTGCTCCTATATACAAGAATATAACTACTATAATACTGCTCCTATGTACAAGAATATAACTACTATAATACTGCTCCTATGTACAAGAATATAACTACTATAATACTGCCTCCTATGTACAAGAATATAACTACTATAATACTGCTCCTATGTACAAGAATATAACTACTATAATACTGCTCCTATGTACAAGAATATAACTACTATAATACTGCCTCCTATGTACAAGAATATAACTACTATAATACTGCTCCTATGTACAAGAATATAACTACTATAATACTGCTCCTATGTACAAGAATATAACTACTATAATACTGCCTCCTATGTACAAGAATATAACTACTATAATACTGCTCCTATCTACAAGAATATAACTACTATAATACTGCTCCTATGTACAGGAATATAACTACTATATTACTGCTCCTATGTACAAGAATATAACTACTATAATACTGCCTCCTATGTACAAGAATATAACTACTATAATACTGCTCCTATGTACAAGAATATAACTACTATAATACTGCCTCCTATGTACAGGAATATAACTACTATATTACTGCTCCTATGTACAAGAATATAACTACTATAATACTGCTCCTATGTACAAGAATATAACTACTATAATACATCCCATTATGGTTAAGTTTGTATTTTTTTGTTTGTGTCTTTCTGCCATGTTAGTGGATCCATCTTCAAGCAACATGTTTCTCTGTATTCACTTATTTAGTTTTGATCCTATTTATTTGCAGATGTAGCAGTGCTGGATTTGTCATTAAACTCTTTGTGACTGCATTATTAGATCGTATTTTTTCTTCTTCTTCCTGCAGTCTTATGAATTTTGATATCCCGAAGCTAAATCACAAATTCGTCTTTGCTACTGCCCCTAATACTACATGTCATCTTTGCCATCTCGGCTCTGCTACATGCTAACTGATTAGTAGACTGCTGACAGATGATGGAGGTCATGCCCAGCTATCATGTACTTCTGTATTATAATTCTGCACCTCTCAAAGCAGCAGCCAAACCCATCTCCTCCACCATCGGTGGAGTGAACTCCCAGCCTCCGAGCTGTGAATATCCACCAGCTTTGCTGCCATTGAGTTCCTCGTAAAGCAGAAGACTTGAGTAGATGTGAGTCTCCGTAGCCCGGGGGATGGGAGTCTCCTCATGTCACTGCTTCCAGACAGAAATGGCGCAGATTCATGCAAGACGGGTGGAATACTGTTAATTGTCTGACTTGTTTGCTTCTCCCGCAGTGCTCCGACTATGACCTGGATTTTGGCACTGAGTGCTTACATTTGGCCTTGGCCTACGGTAAGAGAAGAGCTAAGCTCCTGGAAGGACCCCTGACCTGTGGAAGGTAAATAGGACCTTATCTCGCCTACTGTAGTGCTCTATCTGGATCGGGTGGTGGAAGTGCAGGATAATATATTCCCTATCTCCTTTGTGGATAATATCGAGATACTTCCGTACGTGTGACCATTATCAGCTCTCACCATTTAGAATTTATGGCCCTTTAACCTCTTAAGGACACATGACGTACCGGTACGTCATGATGTCCTGGTACTTAAGGACACATGACGTACCGGTACGTCATGTGTTGTTCCGATCACTGCCGCCCGGCCGGCAGTGATCGGAACCCGGTGCCTGCTCAAATCATCGAGCAGGCACCTAGGCTAAATGCGCGGGGGGGTCCCGTGACCCCCCCATGTCGGCGATCGCGGCAAACCGCAGGTCAATTCAGACCTGCGGTTTGCTGCGATTTCTGCAGTTTCTGATCCCTGCGGTCCCTGACCGCGGGGATCAGAAACTTTAGTATTCCTAAAATAGATCTGTATCCCTCCCCCTGCACCCCCGAGTGATTTTAGCCTGGTGGGAGGTGCAGGGGGAGGGTTGCGGGCGGTGCGGGCGGTGCGGGAGGCGGGCGGTGCGGCAGGCGGGATCGCGATCCCCCGCCCGCCTCCCCTTGTATAATCGTTGGTTTCTAGTGGTTTATACCAGGGTGCCAGCAATGTGCTGGCACCCTGGTATAAACGGCTGACATCTGCGATGCGATGTCAGCCGTTAACCCTTTCCATACAGCGGTCCGTACGGACCGCTGTATGGAAAAGGTTAACAGCGCAGGGAGCTCCCTCCCTCTCCCATCGGGGGGCTGCTGTGCCTTTGCAGCCCCCCCGATGGGAGAGGGAGAGAGCCCCCAGAGAGCCCCCCTCAGCCCCTGTGCTTACCCTTCCCCGTCTGCGCAGTTCTGAGCAGACGGGAAGGTTCCCATGGCAACAGGACGCCCTCTCAGGCATCCTGCTGTCCATGGTGCTGAACAGATCGGTGCTGAAAGCATAGATCTGTTCAGTGTAAGTAAAATACAGTACAGAACAATATATATTGTACTGTACTGTATTATACAGACATCAGACCCACTGGATCTTCAAGAACCAAGTGGGTCTGGGTCAAAAAAAAAGTTAAAAAAAGTAAAAAAAAAGGAAAAATCAAAAAACACATTTATCACTGATAAAAAAATGAAAAAAATAAAAATTCCCTACACATGTTTGGTATCGCCGCGTCCGTAACGACCTGATCTATAAAACGGTTATGTTACTTTACCCGAACGGTGAACGCCATAAAAATAAAAAATAAAAAAACTATGATGAAATTGAAATTTTGCCCCACCTTACTTCCCAAAAAAGGTAATAAAAGTGATCAAAAAAGTCGCATGTACGCCAAAATAGTACCAATCAAACCGTCATCTCATCCCGCAAAAATCATACCCTACCCAAGATAATCGCCCAAAAACTGAAAAAACTATGGCTCTTAGACTATGGAAACACTAAAACATGATTTTTTTTGTTTCAAAAATGAAATCATTGTGTAAAACTTACATAAATAAAAAAAAAGTATACATATTAGGTATCGCCGCGTCCGTATCGACCGGCTCCTATAAAAATATCACATGATCTAACCCCTCAGATGACCACCGTAAAAAAATTAAAATAAAAACGGTGTAAAAAAGCCATTTTTTTGTCATCTTACGTCACAAAAAGTGTAATAGCAAGCAATCAAAAAGTCATATGCACCCCAAAATAGATGCCAATCAAACCGTCATTTCATCCCGCAAAAAATGAGACCCTACTTAAGATAATCGCCCAAAAACTGAAAAAACTATGGCTCTTAGACTATGGAGACACTAAAACATTTTTTTTGTTTTAAAAATGAAATCATTGTGTAAAACTTACATAAATAAAAAAAATAGTATACATATTAGGTATCGCCACGTCCGTGACAACCTGCTCTATAAAATTACCACATGATCTAACCTGTCAGATGAATGTTGTCAATAACAAAAAATAAAAACGTGCCAAAAAATCTATTTCTTGTTACCTTGCCGCACAAAAAGTGTAATATAGAGCAACCAAAAATCATATGTACCCTAAACTAGTACAACAAACTGCCACCCTATCCCGTAGTTTCTAAAATGGGGTCACTTTTTTGGAGTTTCTACTCTAGGGGTGCATCAGGGGGGCTTCAAATGGACATGGTGTAAAAAAAAACTGTCCAGCAAAATCTGCCTTCCAAAAAACGCTTATATGGCGTTCCTTTCCTTCTGCGCCCTGCCGTGTGCCCGTACAGCAGTTTACGACCACATATGGGGTGTTTCTGTAAACTACAGAATCAGGGCCATAAATAATGAGTTTTGTTTGCTGTTAACCCTTGCTTTGTAACTGGAAAAAAATATTAAAATGGAAAATCTGCCAAAAAAGTGAAATTTTGAATTGTATCTCTATTTTCCATAAATCTTGTGCAACACCTAAAGGGTTAACAAAGTTTGTAAAATCAGTTTTGAATACCTTGAGGGGTGTAGTTTCTTAGATGGGTCACTTTTATGGAGTTTCTACTCCAGGGGTGCATCAGGGGGGCTTCAAATGGGACATGGTGCCAAAAAAACCGTCCAGCAAAATCAGCCCTCCAAAAACCAAACGGCGCACCTTTCACTCTACGCCCCGCTGTGTGCCCGTACAGTAGTTTACGGCCACATATGGGGTGTTTCTGTAAACAGCAGAGTCAGGGCAAATAAAGATACAGTCTTGTTTGGCTGTTAACCCTTGCTTTGTTAGTGGAAAAAAATGGGTTAAAATGAAAATTAGGCAAAAAAATGAAATTCTCAAATTTCATCGCCATTTGCCAATAACTCCTGTGCAACACCTAAAGGGTTAACGATGTATGTAAAATCAGTTTTGAATAGCTTGAGGGGTGTAGTTCTTAGATGGGGTCACTTTTAGGGAGTTTCTCCTCTAGGGGTGCATCAAGGGGGCTTCAAATGGGACATGGTGTAAATAAACCAGTCCATAAAATCAGCCCTCCAAAAAACCATACGGCGCACCTTTCACTCTACGCCCCGCTGTGTGGCCGTACAGTAGTTTACGGCCACATATTGGGTGTTTCTGTAAACGGCCAGAGTCAGGGCAATAAAGATACAGTCTTGTTTGGCTGTTAACCCTTGATTTGTTAGTGGAAAAAAATGGGTTAAAATGAAAAATTAGACAAAAAAATGAAATTCTCAAATTTCCTCCCATTTGCCAATAACTCTTGTGCAACACCTAAAGGGTTAACAACGTATGCAAAATCAGTTTTGAATACCTTGAGGGGTGTAGTTTCTTAGATGGGGTCATTTTTGGGTGGTTTCTATAATGTAAGCCTCGCAAAGTGACTTGAGACCTGAACGGGTCCCTAAAAATTGAGTTTTTGTAAATTCCTGAAAAATTTCAAGATTTGCTCTAAACTTCTAAGCCTTATAACATCCCCAAAAAAATAAAATATCATTCCCAAATCAATTTCTACATGAAGTAGACATATGGGGAATGTAAAGTCATCACAATTTTTGGGGGTATTACTATGTATTACAGAAGTAGAGAAACTGAACTTTGAAATTTGCAAATTTTTTTCCAACTTTTTTGTTAAATTAGGTATTTTTTGGTGCAAAAAAAATAATTATTTTGACTTCATTTTACCAGTGTCATGAAGTACAATATGTGACGAAAAAACAATCTCAGAACGGCCTGGATAAGTCAAAGCGTTTTAAAGTTATCAGCACTTAAAGGGACTCTGGTCAGATTTTCAAAAAATGGCTGGTCCTAAGGTGTTAAAAAGGCTGTGTCCTTAAGGGGTTAAGGTGGCCCCATGAAATTGAGGTGGTGGGGTACAGATGAGATAATATTTGCCTGAAACGAGCAGCTTTGGCCAATCACCCCTATATTCATGACTAAGTTGAATAATTGCATGGAGAGAGGGAGATAAGCGGCTTCTGGAAATATTTGGCAGCTACTTATCAACCGGAAATGAAGAATCGTCATGAATGCCCTAATTTATGTTACGACGCCTACCGATCATACCGAAATTAGATAATTCCAATGATAGTTGTCTGTCCGAAGCTATAAATGGGTCATGTTTCTGATTGGTGGTGGTCCGAGCACTGGGACCCATGCCAGTCATGAGAACAGTCCCAGTCTGATGTATGAAGCGGCAGTCAAGTCTTTACTCTGCCCGAGGTTAGAAGGGGCCCAGTGCTAAACTCCGTCTTTTGTTGACCTATATCCACAGTATTTGTTTCTACTGCCACCACTAGGGGGAGATCGGTGCATAGTAATTTTACAGCTTCCGTTTATTTCAGTGGTAACTGTTTGCATTCCTGTGCACTGAGCTCCCCCTGGTGGTGGCTGCAGGCAGTCAGTTTTATTACGTGCAGCAGAGGACTTCTAACCGTACGCAGGAGCTTTATTTGTTTTATTTTATGACAGTTATCTGGGGTAAATTCAGTGAGAAATGTGCTGTTCAGAGAGAGCGCCATATTTATGAAGCACCTGTCCCTCTTTTTCTTGTACGGAAGTCAGATAAAGTGGGTGAGGCGGATGCAGCTTTTTAAATTTTTATTGAAACATTCCTTCACCTAAGAAAAAAAAAAAATCTATAAGGGGTTAAAGTTGTTATAATTCAAGAAAACCCTTTTAAGATGAATATCGCCCATGCTAAATCAATACAAAATTCTGTCAGCAGGTTTCTATCTATGACACTGGCTGACCTGTTACATGTGCACTTGGCAGCTGAAGGCATCTGTGTTGGCCCCATGTTCCTATGTGCCCGCATTGCTGAGAAAAAGTATGTTTTAATATGTGCAAATGAGCCTCTAGGAGCAACGGGGGCGTTACCATTACACCTAGAGGCTCTGCTCTCTACTCAACTGCCGCACCCTCTGCACTCTTATTGACAGGACCAGGTGTTATGCTGTTTTCACTGCCTGGTCCTGTCAAAGTGTAGAGGGCGCAGCAGTTGCAGAGAGAGCAGAGCCTCTAGGTGTAATGGTAACGCCCCCATTGCTCCTAGAGGCTCATTTGCACATATTAAAACATACTTTTTCTCAGCAATGCGGGCACATAGGAACATGGGAGCAACACAGATGCCTTCAGCTGGTCAACCAGTGTCATAGGTACAAATCTGCTGACAGAATTTTGTAATGATTTACATAAACAAAATGCATGGGTGATGTTCATCTTAAAAGAGTTTTCTTGAAATATAACTTTAACCCCTTATAGATTTTTTTTTCCTTAGGTGAAGGAATGTTTCAATAAAAATTTAAAAAAAGCTTTATATCATAATAGCAGTCACAGATTGCAATAGTGTTAAATTATAGATGTACAGTTGCAAGAAAAAGTATGTGAACCCTTTGAAATGATGTGGATTTCTGTACAAATTGGTCATAAATGTGATCTGATCTTCATCTAAGTCACAACAATAGACAATCACAGTCTGCTTAAACTAATAACACACAAAGAATTAAATGTTACCATGTTTTTATTGAACACACTATGTAAACGTTCACAGTGCAGGTGGAAAAAGTATGTGAACCCTTGGATTTAATAACTGGTTGAACCTCCTTTGGCAGCAATAACTTCCACCAAACGTTTCCTGTAGTTGCAGATCAGACGTGCACAACGGTCAGGAGTAATTCTTCACCATTCCTCTTTACAGAACTGTTTCAGTTCAGCAATATTCTTGGGATGTCTGGTGTGAATCGCTTTCTTGAGGTCATGCCACAGCATCTCAATCGGGTTGAGGTCAGGACTCTGACTGGGCCACTCCAGAAGGTGTATTTTCTTCTGTTTAAGCCATTATGTTGTTGATTTACTTCTATCCTTTGGGTCGTTGTCCTGTTGCAACACCCATCTTCTGTTGAGCTTCAGCTGGTGGACAGATGGCCTTTAGTTCTCCTGCAAAATGTCTTGATAAACTTGGGAATTCATTTATCCTTCGATGATAGCAATCCGTCCAGGCCCTGACGCAGCAAAGCAGCCCCAAACCATGATGCCCCCACCACCATACTTCACAGTTGGGATGAGGTTTTGATGTTGGTGTGCTGTGCCTCTTTTTCTCCAGACATAGTGTTGTGTTTTTCTTCCAAACAACTCAACTTTGGTTTCATCTGTTCACAGAATATTTTGCCAGTACTGCTGTGGTACATCCAGGTGCTCTTGTGCAAACTGTAAACGTGCAGCAATGTTTTTTTTGGACAGCAGTGGCTTCCTCTGTGGTATCCTCCCATGAAATCCATTCTTGTTTAGTGTTTTACATATCGTCGTAGATTCACTAACAGCGATGTTAGCATATGCCAGAGACTTTTGTAAGTCTTTAGCTGACACTCCATGATTCTTCTTCACCTCATTGAGCAGTCTGCGCTGTGCTCTTGCAGTCATCTTTACAGGATGGCCACTCCTAGGGAGAGTAGCAGCAGTGCTGAACTTTCTCCATTTATAGACAATTTGTCTTACCTGGACTGATGAACAGCAAGGCTTTTGGAGATACTTTTATAACCCTTTCCAGCTTTATGCAAGTCAACAATTCTTAATCGTAGGTCTTCTGAGAGCTCTTTTGTGCGAGGCATCATTCACATCAGGCAATGCTTCTTGTGAAAAGCAAACCCAGAACTGGTGTGTGTTTTTTATAGGGCAGGGCAGCTGTAACCAACACCCCCAATCTCATCTCATTGATTGGACTCCAGTTGGCTGACACCTCACTCCAATTAACTCTTGGAGATGTCATTAGTCTAGGGGTTCACATACTTTTCCCACCTGCACTGTGAATGTTTACATGGTGTGTTCAATAAAAACATGGTAACATTTAATTCTTTGTGTGTTATTAGTTTAAGCAGACTGTGATTGTCTATTGTTGTACAATTTCTGTTTTTGGGACAAAAAATGGACATTATCTTCAGATTTGAGGAGAACAGTTAGAATTCTGAAAGTCAAAGAAAAAGAACTGTGCTTTCACTGCACTTACACCTCATGACATACTGTATGTTTCTGTATCTTTAACTCCTTTATGAGGCAACGTAGTCACCTAGCCGTATGAAGGCTTGATTTTTGTGTGACAAGTTGCACTTTCTAATGACACCATTTTCTATTGCATACAATGTAGTGGGAAGAGGGAAAAAGTCCAAATGGGGTGGAATTGGAAAAAAAAATGCAATTCTGGCACAGTTTTATCGGTTTTGTTTTCACAACGTTCCCTATGCGGTAAAACTGACCTGTGCCTTTTATTACGATTACAGCGATACCATATTTGTATCGCTTTTCTTGTGTTTTAATTCTTTAAAAAAAACAAAAAAAAAAACCTTTGGTAAAAAGTATTTTTTTTTCTTTTCATTTTGCCATATTCTGACATTTTTATATTTCTGTCTGTAAATATAAATATCTGTAGTTCTCAGTGATACCATTTTGGAGTGTGTATGACTTTTTGATCACTTTTTATTACATTTTTTGGAGAGGTGAAGTAACGAAAAAACGACAAGTCCGCCATTTCTATATATTTTTTTCCATTACAACATTCACCATGTGGGATAAATACATGTAGAGGGGTGACTTGAATATATATATATATATTAGTCCAGAAAGTGAACGGCACTCCTTTGGATGGTAAAAAATAACTCCTTTATTCACCCGTGCGGTGCAACGTTTCGGCTCAGCACTAGAGCCTTTTTCAAGCAAAGAACACATACATGTGGTGAGTATATAGAGGTAAAACGACACACATCAGGGTCATGTGATCCAATCAAATCAGTGGGTGTTGATATAATTAGCATACAAGACAAAACAGAAAAATTGTGCAAAAAATACAATACATATTGCAAGGTAAAAAAACACGGTCATATACAATAATCGTGATATATACACTCACCTAAAGAATTATTAGGAACACCATACTAATACAGTGTTGGACCCCCTTTTGCCTTCAGAACTGCCTTAATTCTACGTGGCATTGATTCCACAAGGTGCTGATAGCATTCTTTATAAATGTTGGCCCATATTGATAGGATAGCATCTTGCAGTTGATGGAGATTTGAGGGATGCACATCCAGGGCACGAAGCTCCCGTTCCACCACATCCCAAAGATGCTCTATTGGGTTGAGATCTGGTGACTGTGGGGGCCATTTTAGAACAGTGAACTCATTGTCATGTTCAAGAAACCAATTTGAAATGATTCGAGCTTTGTGACATGGTGCATTATCCTGCTGGAAGTAGCCATCAGAGGGTGGGTACATGGTGGTCATGAAGGGATGGACATGGTCAGAAACAATGCTCAGGTAGCCTGTGGCATTTTAACGATGCCCAATTGGCACTAAGGGGCCTAAAGTGTGCCCAGAAAACATACCCCACACCATTACACCACCACTACCAGCCTGCACAGTGGTAACAAGGCATGATGGATACATGTTCTCATTCTGTTTACGCCAAATTCGGACTCTACCATTTGAATGTCTCAACAGAAATCGAGACTCATCAGACCAGGCAACATTTTTCCAGTCTTCAACAGTCCAATTTTGGTGAGCTCGTGCAAATTGTAGCCTCTTTTTTCCTATTTGTAGTGGAGATGAGTGGTACCCGGTGGGGTCTTCTGCTGTTGTAGCCCATCCGCCTCAAGGTTGTGCGTGTTGTGGCTTCACAAATGCTTTGCTGCATACCTCGGTTGTAACGAGTGGTTATTTCAGTCAACGTTGCTCTTCTATCAGCTTGAATCAGTCGGCCCATTCTCCTCTGACCTCTAGCATCCACAAGGCATTTTTGCCCACAGGACTGCCGCATACTGGATGTTTTTCCCTTTTCACACCATTCTTTGTAAACCCTAGAAATGGTTGCGCGTGAAAATCCCAGTAACTGAGCAGATTGTGAAATACTCAGACCGGCCCGTCTGGCACCAACAACCATGCCACGCTCAAAATTGCTTAAATCACCTTTCTTTCCCATTCTGACATTCAGTTTGGAGTTCAGGAGATTGTCTTGACCAGGAGCACACCCCTAAATGCATTGAAGCAACTGCCATGTGATTGGTTGACTAGATAATTGCATTAATTAGAAATAGAACAGGTGTTCCTAATAATTCTTTAGGTGACTGTATATTGCAATAATATTCTTATAATAAAACCTGTGAACTCCTGATGATCGACATCATCTATCAATACTGACCATGATACATGTTGAAACAAAGACAAGTGTAAGGGGAGGAGTCAAAGGGCAGGTAATGCTAGCGTACCCATCGGGTGCGGCACACTATCAGTCCACCATCACGGCGTTGTGTGCCTTCTATTGCGCTTCCTCAGAGGAGCGCCAGTCAGGTGATACACAGGCGGCTGAGTGCGTTATGCGTCAGAAACAACTGCTGGCGCATGCGCATTCCCATTCCACCGTTTCGTTCTCATGCCTGGTGTGTACGATGTTCAGCGCATGCCCAGTGTGCTCCAGGCATACATTCACTATCATGGTTGTTGGCAAGCTGCCCAAACTCCACATATCATTGTTAATACCATACAAAAAAACAGCTCCATGATCGAGTATGATGCCTAAAGGCAGCAGGGACAGTACCCTTCACAGGGCTGTAGCCCTGCCATTTAGGGTAACACCCCAAGGACCACCACAATTCACGTGACTATCGATGGGGGGCTCCCTAAAAATTCTGCGGACATCTATGCACTCGAGAGGGATCTCCTGAGGCCGGTGAACAGATATACAGTCGTGGCCAAAAGTTTTGAGAATTACATAAATATTGGAAATTGGAAAAGTTGCTGCTTAAGTTTTTATAATAGCAATTTGCATATACTCCAGAATGTTATGAAGAGTGATCAGATGAATTGCATACTCCTTCTTTGCCATGAAAATTAACTTAATCCCCAAAAAAACTTTCCACTGCATTTCATTGCTGTCATTAAAGGACCTGCTGAGATCATTTCAGTAATCGTCTTGTTAACTCAGGTGAGAATGTTGACGAGCACAAGGCTGGAGATCATTATGTCAGGCTGATTGGGTTAAAATGGCAGACTTGACATGTTAAAAGGAGGGTGATGCTTGAAATCATTGTTCTTCCATTGTTAACCATGGTGACCTGCAAAGAAACGTGTGCAGCCATCATTGCGTTGCATAAAAATGGCTTCACAGGCAAGGATATTGTGGGTACTAAGATTGCACCTCAATCAACAATTTATAGGATCATCAAGAACTTCAAGGAAAGAGGTTCAATTCTTGTAAAGAAGGCTTCAGGGCGTCCAAGAAAGTCCAGCAAGCGCCAGGATCGTCTCCTAAAGAGGATTCAGCTGCGGGATCGGAGTGCCACCAGTGCAGAGCTTGCTCAGGAATGGCAGCAGGCAGGTGTGAGCGCATCTGCACGCACAGTGAGGCGAAGACTTTTGGAAGATGGCCTGGTGTCAAGAAGAGCAGCAAAGAAGCCACTTCTCTCCAAAAAAAAACATCAGGGACAGATTGATCTTCTGCAGAAAGAATGGTGAATGGACTGCTGAGGACTGGGGCAAAGTCATATTCTCCGATGAAGCCTCTTTCCGATTGTTTGGGGCATCTGGAAAAAGGCTTGTCCGGAGAAGAAAAGGTGAGCGCTACCATCAGTCCTGTGTCATGCCAACAGTAAAGCATCCTGAGACCATTCATGTGTGGGGTTGCTTCTCATCCAAGGGAGTGGGCTCACTCACAATTTTGCCCCAAAACACAGCCATGAATAAAGAATGGCACCAAAACACCCTCCAACAGCAACTTCTTCCAACAATCCAACAACAGTTTGGTGAAGAACAATGCATTTTCCAGCACGATGGAGCACCGTGCCATAAGGCAAAAGTGATAACTAAGGCCTCTTTCACACTTGCGTTGTCCGGATCCGGCGTGTACTCCACTTGCCGGAATTACACGCCGGATCCGGAAAAACGCAAGTGTACTGAAAGCATTTGAAGACGGAACCGTCTTCCAAATGCGTTCAGTGTTACTATGGCACCCAGGACGCTATTAAAGTCCTGGTTGCCATAGTAGGAGCGGGGAGCGGGGGAGCGGTATACTTACAGTCCGTGCGGCTCCCGGGGCGCTCCAGAATGACGTCAGAGCGCCCCATGCGCATGGATGACGTGATCCATGTGATCACATGATCCATGCGCTTGGGGCGCCCCTGACGTCACTCTGGAGCGCCCGGGGAGCCGCACGGACGGTAAGTATGCTGCTCCCCCGCTCCCCGCTACACTTTACCATGGCTGCCAGGACTTTAGCGTCTTGGCAGCCATGGTAACCACTCTGAAAAAGCTAAATGTCGGCTCCGGCAATGCGCCGAAACGACGTTTAGCTTAAGGCCGGATCCGGATCAATGCCTTTCAATGGGCATTAATTCCGGATCCGGCCTTGCGGCAAGTGTTCCGGATTTTTGGCCGGAGCAAAAAGCGCAGCATGCTGCGGTATTTTCTCCGGCCAAAAAACGTTCCGTACCGGAACTGAAGACATCCTGATGCATCCTGAACGGATTTCTCTCCATTCAGAATGCATTAGGATAATCCTGATCAGGATTCTTCCGGCATAGAGCCCCGACGACGGAACTCTATGCCGGAAGACAAGAACGCAAGTGTGAAAGAGCCCTATGTGGCTCGGGGACCAAAACGTTGACATTTTGGGTCCATGGCCTGGAAACTCCCCAGATCTTAATCCCATTGAGAACTTGTGGTGAATCCTCAAGAGGCGGGTGGACAAACAAAAACCCACTAATTCTGACAAACTCCAAGAAGTGATTATGACAGAATGGGTTGCTATCAGTCAGGATTGGCCCAGAAGTTGATTGAGAGCATGCCCAGTCGGATTGTAGAGGTCCTGAAAAAGAAGGGCCAACACTACAAATACTGACTCTTTGCATAAATGTCATGTAATTGTCGATAAAAGCCTTTGAGACGTATGAAGTGCGTGTAATTATATTTCACTACATCACAGAAACAACTGAAACAAAGATCTAAAAGCAGTTTAGCAGCAAACTTTGTGAAAACTAATATTTGTGTCATTCTCAAAACTTTTGGCCACGACTGTATATTCACACAGGGCAGTTAAAAAAATATACAAATCGAACCACCAGGGCTAATTATAATTTACCCTATGGCACTCCACAGGAAAGGTAGTATACACTTTATAAAGCATTACATTAAATGTGCCAAATTCCCGACGGATATGCCTGCACCTCGACCTTATTGTCCATCCCTTCTTTCTTCATATTGTGTAAGTGATCTACAAAAAAAGATTTTTGTTACAATTCTCCAAATCCACACACCTGAGAACACGATGCACGCCCCAGGTCAGAGAAGGCAAACAACCCTTTACGTAATATCCCCTAAAATTGTATTCCACGTTCAATCCATTGGGCGTAAGACTGCCCAGCCTGTGTGTCCATAGTAACTCCCTGCGTTTTAACAACTTAGAGTTATCACCACCACGTCTGGGTAGCGGTATGTGGTCCAAAATCCAACACTTCACATCATTCTCCTTATGTCCGGCCTGAGTGAAATGTTTAGACACAGGCAGGTCGAGACGCTGTTTTCTGATTCTGTACCGGTGATTATTGAGACGAGTTTTCAACTCCACATAAAGTAAATTACATGGGCAGGACAGCACGTATATAACAACATAATGTGATAGGATATACCTGTACTAGGATGTGTAAATTTCTTCCCGGTCAACGTAGTCTGTCTACTGATCCTCTTGGAACCAATGTCCGCCCTGACCAACTGGTCAGTATAAATATAAAATAAACTTACCTTTAAAAGTATGCGGTGCGCTTATGAGCTCCCCCTAGTGGTGGCTGTGAGCATTCAGAAGATTGTAGTGTAATGCTAAGTCTATGCAGAGCATTTCAACCTCTGTATTAGAAGTACTGAGCCCTGGGCGCTATAGAGATATATCATGAAGCTAAAGAGCAGAGAATTTTGGACCCAAAAATGTCATGGCTGCCAAAAATGCACAGCGCCAAGTCCATGAGTACAGTATAGTATGGCTCTGTGCGTTGGGTGTGTCCGTGTTTGCTCCCGTTTTCTCATGTGGGGTGATGGCAGATGGCACCTCAAGCTGGAGCATGCCACTCAGCGTGCTTCTCCTGCCAGGTTCACACTTGCCAGGCTGCCATTTCCATTGTGTCGTCACTGTGACTCACATCCACACAGACTAGTGACAGACCAGGATGCTCCGGCCTCACGCCTCCTGCAGGAGATTATGGCTTATCAGTCGAGATCTAGTTAAAAAAAAAAGTGCCGTATTATTTGTGTGTATTTTGTCCTTGTGTTTTTTTCCACAGCTGACGGTTTGTTACAGTTGTATCTAGTCTAGGTAGCACAATGTGAGGCTTTTCAGTCTGGATTCTGCACTGATACATTTTACCTGTAGTGATACATTGTAACCGCCTGTCAGCACTGGACAGGGATTTGTGTTACTCTAAATGCAGATGTAACAGACCCTCAGCTGTGAGAAGTATTAGCCGTGTAAAGGTATGTGCTTGTGGATAGAGTTTTATCTTCGCTGGCATATCTGTTTGTTGCAAAAAGTGCACAGAGGGAAGACATTGAGGTCCATCGGATCCCGCATATGCCTTTGCCCAGTATTTTACAGTTGAGTTAGGCCTCTTGCCCACGAACGTCCGAAATGCACGGGCACCGACCGTGGGCCAGCCGCATGTGGGTCGCGACCCCATTTCCACGATCCGTCCGTTCCGCAAAAAGATAGGACAAGTTTTATCTTTTTGCTGAACGGAACCCCACGAAAGCACTCCGTAGTGCCTCCTTTCCGTGGTTCCTTCCGTTCTGACCCATTCAAGTGAATGATGCGGAATGCACACGGCCGGTGTCCCGTGTATTACGGACCCGCCGTATGCAATACGGCCACGGGAGACAAGAAGCCTTAGTGAAGGCAAAAGCCTGTTCTTAAAGGGCTTCTGTCATCAGAAACATGGACCTGAAACCGTCCCATGAGCCCTTGACAGCCGAGGATCGTGGTCTTTGTCCCATCAGCCTCCGTTCCCACATTCCAGAAAAAAAAATGCACTTTTGTAATATGCAAATGAGCCTCTAGGTGCAATCAGGACGGTGCTGTTGCACCCCGCTGCTCCCAGAGTCTCTGCTCACTCCTCACCGCTAAGACTGACAGGCCAGGCGGTGAAAACATATTCACTCTTGACCCTGAAGTCTTGCAGGAGCACATTCGGCACATACGCAGTAAAGGTATGGAGACCGCCGGGCAGTCTCCATCCCTTTGCTGCTGCGCATGTGCAGAATGCACTCAGGGACAGGCGTGAATATGTTTTCGCTGCCTGGCCTGTGAGTCTTAGCGGTGGGGGCACAGCATAAAGAGGATTGTAGCGAAGCATCTGGGAGCTTCGAGGTGCAAAGACACCGCCCTCGTTGCTCCTAGAGGCTCATTTCCATTTTACAAAAGTGCAGTTTTCTCAGGAATGCAGGAATGGAGGCTGATGCCACCAAAGCCATGTTCTTCAGCTGTCAGGGTCCCATATCTCAGGTGAGACGGTTTTAGATCCGTGTTTTTGATGACAGAAGTCCTTTAAATTGGTTGGTTTGGTAAAATCGAAAATAGGGTATATGGCGGTCTTAATCAAAGAGCTGTTATATGGCGGTCCTAATCAAAGAGCTGATGGCAGGAATAGTAGAGGGGCCGCTACAAAACAAGAACCCCTCCCACCGATGAGGTATATGTAGGGAAATCTTTACAATCATGTTCTTCTATTACCCCAGGACGACGACGACTCTTTTTTTCTTCTTTTTTTGCAAGAGAATAATCAAATTCTGATAACTAGATATCCGATGATTCTTTCCAAGCAGGTGAGGCCATAAGACATGCTTCCGAGCCTACAGTTGTATCCATCATTCCAAATTGTGAGCAGGATGCTGGAGAACCGCAGAGGCAGGTCTGAGGCCCAGGAGAGGCCTCAGGCTGCACCGAGTACAGCAGCATGCAGCATGTCACAGGCGGAAAGCAAACCCCAGGGAAGGGACCAGATGATTCGTGGGCAGTAGCCTTTCATTATATGAGAAATATTGTGGAGGAGATTCAGGAGATTCTGGGTTATCATCCAGTGCATTCTGGATTGTTGCTAGGCAACAGCCCAGACAAATGACACTTGATATTGTTTTAGTCAGGATTCATATGGTTTTCTTTTAAGGTTTCCGTACATTTGAATGAAGGCATCTGCCCCTCTGGCGCTGCTCCTCAATTGAAAATTTTTGGAACTGAAAAATTGAACCGCGTCGCCCCATTGTTTAGGTATTTTATGAGACAACAGATGTAAAAAAATTATTGGTTAAAGGTGCTGACAATGGCAAGTGCTGCTGTGGGGCAATAGTGACCCGAATCCTTCCTGTCCCCTGTAATTAACGCTGTTCATTTCTGCTCCAGGTGACCTATAAACGAGATTTATATGCAGCGGAATCAATCATTAAGGGTAAGTGTTGTCTTGGAACCCTTCAGATGATGTATCAATGATACATTGTACCGTATATCATGCCCATGAGAAAATGCTGTGTAGAAAGGGGTTAATATTATTGATGGTATATTATTGCATATAGAGGGGAGTATTATAGCAGTTATATTCTTGTACATAGAAGCAGTATTATAGTAGTTATATTCTTGTACATAGGAGCAGTATTATAGTAGTTATATTCTTGTACATACAGTAGGAGACAGTATTATAGTAGTTATATTCTTGTACATAGGAGCAGTATTATAGTAGTTATATTCTTGTACATAGGAGCAGTATTATAGTAGTTATATTCTTGTACATAGGAGGTAGTATTATAGTAGTTATATTCTTGTACATAGGAGGCAGTATTATAGTAGTTATATTCTTGTACATACAGTAGGAGCAGTATTATAGTAGTTATATTCTTGTACATAGGAGCAGTATTATAGTAGTTATATTCTTGTACATACAGTAGGAGCAGTATTATAGTAGTTATATTCTTGTACATAGGAGCAGTATTATAGTAGTTATATTCTTGTACATAGGAGCAGTATTATAGTAGTTATATTCTTGTACATAGGAGGCAGTATTATAGTAGTTATACTCTTGTACATATGAGGCAGTATTATAGTAGTTATATTCTTGTACATAGGAGCAGTATTATAGTAGTTATATTCTTGTACATAGGAGCAGTATTATAGTAGTTATATTCTTCTATATAGGAGCAGTATTATAGTAGTTATATTCTTGTACATAGGAGCAGTATTATAGTAGTTATATTCTTGTACATAGGAGCAGTATTATAGTAGTTATATTCTTGTACATAGGAGCAGTATTATAGTAGTTATATTCTTGTACATAGGAGCAGTATTATAGCAGTTATATTCTTGTACATAGGAGCAGTATTATAGTAGTTATATTCTTGTACATAGGAGCAGTATTATAGTAGTTATATTCTTGTACATAGGAGGCAGTATTATAGTAGTTATATTCTTGTACATAGGAGGCAGTATTATAGTAGTTATATTCCTGTACATAGGAGCAGTATTATAGTAGTTATATTCTTGTACATAGGAGGCAGTATTATAGTAGTTATATTCTTGTACATAGGAGCAGTATTATAGTAGTTATATTCTTGTACATATGAGCAGTATTATAGTAGTTATATTCTTGTACATAGGAGTAGTATTATAGTAGTTATATTCTTCTATATAGGAGCAGTATTATCGTAGTTATATTCTTGTACATAGAAGCAGTATAATAGTAGTTATATTCTTGTACATAGGAGGCAGTATTATAGTAGTTATATTTTTGTACATAGGAGGCAGTATTATAGTAGTTATATTCTTGTACATAGGAGCAGTATTATAGTAGTTATATTCCTGTACATAGGAGCAGTATTATAGTAGTTATATTCTTGTACATAGGAGGCAGTATTATAGTAGTTATATTCTTGTACATAGGAGGCAGTATTATAGTAGTTATATTCCTGTACATAGAAGCAGTATTATAGGAGTTATATTCTTGTACATAGGAGGCAGTACTATAGTAGTTATATTCTTGTACATAGGAGCAGTATTATAGTAGTTATATTCCTGTACATAGGAGCAGTATTATAGTAGTTATATTCTTGTACATAGGAGGCAGTATTATAGTAGTTATATTCTTCTATATAGGAGCAGTATTATAGTAGTTATATTCTTGTACATAGGAGCAGTATTATAGTAGTTATATTCTTCTATATAGGAGCAGTATTATAGTAGTTATATTCTTGTACACAGGAGCAGTATTATAGTAGTTATATTCTTGTACATAGGAGGCAGTATTATAGTAGTTATATTCTTGTACATAGGAGGCAGTATTATAGTAGTTATATTCTTGTACATAGGAGCAGTATTATAGTAGTTATATTCTTGTACATAGGTGCAGTATTATAGTAGTTATATTCTTGTACATAGGAGCAGTATTATAGTAGTTATATTATTGTACATAGGAGGCTGTATTATAGTAGTTATATTCTTGTACATAGGAGCAGTATTATAGTAGTTATATTCTTGTTCACAGGAGCAGTATTATAGTAGTTATATTCTTGTACATAGGAGCAGTATTATAGTAGTTATATTCATGTACATAGGAGCAGTATTATAGTAGTTATATTCTTGTACATAGGAGCAGTAATATAGTAGTTATATTCTTGTACATAGGAGCAGTATTATAGTAGTTATATTCTTGTACATAGGAGCAGTATTATAGTAGTTATATTCTTGTACATAGGAGCAGTATTATAGTAGTTATATTCTTGTACACAGAAGCAGTATTATAGTAGTTATATTCTTGTATATAGGAGCAGTATTATAGTAGTTATATTCTTGTACATAGGAGCAGTATTATAGTAATTATATTCTTGTACATAGGAGCAGTATTATAGTAGTTATATTCTTGTACATAGGAGCAGTATTATAGTAGTTATATTCTTGTACATAGGAGACAGTATTATAGTAGTTATAGTATTGTACATAGGGGCAGTAATATAGTAGTTATATTATTGTACATAGGGGCAGTATTATAGTAGTTATATTATTGTACATAGGGGCAGTATTATAGTAGTTATATTCTTGTACATAGGAGCAGTATTATAGTAGTTATATTATTGTACATAGGGGCAGTATTATAGTAGTTATATTCTTGTACATAGGAGCAGTATTATAGTAGTTATATTCTTGTACATAGGAGCAGTATTATAGTAGTTATATTCTTGTACATAGGAGCAGTATTATAGTAGTTATATTCTTGTACATAGGAGCAGTATTATAGTAGTTATATTCTTATACATAGGAGCAGTATTATAGTAGTTATATTATTGAACATAGGAGCAGTATTATAGTAGTTATATTCTTGTACATAGGAGCAGTATTATAGTAGTTATATTCTTGTACATAGGAGCAGTATTATAGTAGTTATATTCTTGTACATAGGAGCAGTATTATAGTAGTTATATTCTTGTACATAGATGACAGTATTATAGTAGTTATATTCTTGTACATAGGAGCAGTATTATAGTAGTTATATTCTTATACATAGGAGCAGTATTATAGTAGTTATATTATTGAACATAGGAGCAGTATTATAGTAGTTATATTCCTGTACATAGGAGCAGTATTATAGTAGTTATATTCCTGTACATAGGAGGCTGTATTATAGTAGTTATATTCTTGTACATAGGAGCAGTATTATAGTAGTTGTATTCTTGTACATAGGAGCAGTATTATAGTAGTTATATTCTTGTACATAGGAGCAGTATTATAGTAGTTATATTCTTGTACATAGGAGCAGTATTATAGTAGTTATATTCTTGTACATAGGAGCAGTATTATAGTAGTTATATTCTTGTACATAGGAGCAGTATTATAGTAGTTATATTCTTGTACATAGGGGCAGTATTATAGTAGTTATATTATTGTACATAGGGGCAGTAATATACAGTAGTATAGTATTGTTAGCTATGCAAATTGCTTAGAAAGATGGAAGTTGGAGCTAAAAGGACATTCTGAACAAAAATTTGTGTATTAATGCTTTTGCTTAATAAAATGTGTTTATCATATAGATGGATTTTTTTATTACATGGTAATGTATCGGTAAATGTTCTATAATAATATATGTAATATGAATGTTTATTACACTGTCTGTGACCTTCACCCGAATCCTTACTACAACATGGTTTTTAGCCTCTAATGAAGTAATCCTCACACACATCTGCTCTGCCTTTTTGGACAAGTCTGTTTTTTGCAGTCGCTTACTTTTGATTAATGCTCCCGCTGTTTTATTCCAGCCGCTCTAGTTTTATTTTTACCATTTTTTCCTCTTTGCTTTTCTTCTTCCTTTCTTTGATTCTTCTTTTCTTCTTGCCGCTTCAGGCCTCTCTAGTCGTTGGTCTCCAGCGGTTCGGTCTTGACCTGGATTCAGTGCTGCTAATCCGTGACCTGGAATGTCAGGTCCTTGGGCTGCTTCCTTTTTGCTTTCACACTTTGACAAGCTTTTGTTTTATTTGTGTTATTTACAGGATTTCTGATTATTTTTTTTATTTTTTTTCAAGCCCCTGTTGTCATTTTTTTTCAGTAGCTGCGAGGCGGCATCTGGAGGGGACGTACTTCTATTGCTTTTACATTTCTATGTTTTTTTTTTATTTCTGCTTTGATAGTTCCTTTGCCGAAAGGAGGAAATTATTGTACTTTGATATTTCATTTTTGCCTGTAACTCCTAAGTAGAGGATCAATGACTGATTCCGGCTTTTTCTTTATTTTTATTCTAGTCATTGACATTTGTCAGCTTTTCCCGTTTTGTCTTCTTTTACATTAACTTTTTGAGTTCAAGTAGCATGCAGAGTGTTTTGCTTGGGGGCCAGGGGTGGTGGTGGTGGGGGGCACCAACTTAAGTTTTGCTTTTTATTACGCAGACAATGTTGAGTCAGTTTGCCTTTACTTTGATATATACTTTTGTTTTACCAATTTTCTATCGTCTTGTTCTCCAGTCAAAATTCTGCTGTTTCATCATATTTTGTCATCCAGCAACATCCAGAGCTGAATGCATAATTCTGCCACTATCCTCCAGGCTAGGCTGAACCCTCTTATTTTGGCAGGATCGACCATTTGATGTTTATGGGGGGCCTCCTGTCTACCCCCAAGTGGCAGATGTCTGGAGATGGGGGCTGGGAGGGAATAAAGGTCAGGTGTGTTGGATATCAGTATGCAGGATCCATTTGGCAGCAGCTTTCAACCCTCTTTTATTTGTAGGACATGTATGCTCAGCCGAGCCAAGTATGCACGTGTATGGGGGATGGGGAGTGACAGCTGCCTGAAGCATTTGGCTGTCATCTTATGTGATTGGCCTGCTTAACGGCATTGCAGCTCAGCCCTATTCATTTTAATGTCCTATACAATCCATGAACAGGTGTGGTGCTGTTTTGGGGAAGAAAGCAGCCATGTTATTCCATTTCTTCACAGCCCCTTTAAGCTAGTCAGACATGTAACCTCCGCAGATCGCAGGCAGGTCTCCGCTGTACTGACTTGGTTATCATTCTTGAGCTCTTGACTGCAGGAACCAGTGTTTCCCAAGCTTTCTCCTTCCCTCCTACTACTCCTGGAGGGCCAATGTTCCTCTTGCTCAGCCTCTTCAGCAGGAATTCCTCACACGTCACCTCCCCAAAACAAGCAGCTGTGGTTCTTGAGGTACAGGGGAGACTCCCCTCCAGGATATTCTCCTTCTTCCTTCACTTAGCATCGAAACGTGTATGTCAGTTCGTTCGAATGCTTTGCAAAACCCCTCTCCCAGGGAACTCTGGTTTGCAGTGACTTTTTGTGGTGGCTGTATATATCTGTATGCAGTAACCTCCTGAGCTCCCTCTAGTGGTGGCTGTATATATCTGTATGCAGTAATCTCCTGAGCTCCCTCTAGTGGTGGCTGTATATATCTGTATGTAGTAATCCCCTGAGCGCTCTCTAGTGGTGGCTGTATATATCTGTATGTAGTAATCTCCTGAGCTCCCTCTGGTGGTGGCTGTATATATCTGTATGTAGTAATCCCCTGAGCGCTCTCTAGTGGTGGCTGTATATATCTGCATGTAGTAATCTCCTGAGCTCCCTCTAGAGGTAACTGTATATATCTGTAAGTAGTAATCTCCTGAGCGCTCTCTAGTGGTGGCTGTATATATCTGTATGTAGTAATCACCTGAGCTCCCTCTAGTGGTAGCTGTATATATCTGTATGCAGTAATCTCCTGAGCTCCCTCTAGTGGTGGCTGTATATATCTGTATGTAGTAATCCCCTGAGCGCTCTCTAGTGGTGGCTGTATATATCTGTATGTAGTAATCTCCTGAGCTCCCTCTGGTGGTGGCTGTATATATCTGTATGTAGTAATCCCCTGAGCGCTCTCTAGTGGTGGCTGTATATATCTGCATGTAGTAATCTCCTGAGCTCCCTCTAGAGGTAACTGTATATATCTGTAAGTAGTAATCTCCTGAGCGCTCTCTAGTGGTGGCTGTATATATCTGTATGTAGTAATCACCTGAGCTCCCTCTAGTGGTGGCTGTATATATCTGTATGTAGTAATCCCCTGAGCGCTCTCTAGTGGTGGCTGTATATATCTGTATGTAGTAATCTCCTGAGCTCCCTCTAGTGGTGGCTGTGTATATCTGTATGCAATAATCTGAGATTCCTCTAGTGGTGGTTGAATATATCTGTATGCAGTAATCTCCTGAGCTCCCTCTAGTGGTGGCTGTATATATCTGTATGTATTAATCCCCTGAGCTCCCTCTAGTGGTGGCTGTATATATCTGTATGTAGTAATCGCCTGAGCTCCCTCTAGTGGTGGCTGTATATATCTGTATGTAGTAATCTTCTGAGCTCCCTCTAGTGGTGGCTGTATATATCTGTATGTAGTAATCTCCTGAGCTCCCTCTAGTGGTGGCTGTATATATCTGTATGCAGTAATCTCCTGAGCTCCCTCTAGTGGTGGCTGTATATATCTGTATGTATTAATCCCCTGAGCTCCCTCTAGTGGTGGCTGTATATATCTGTATGCAGTAATCTCCTGAGCTCCCTCTAGTGGTGGCTGTATATATCTGTATGTATTAATCCCCTGAGCTCCCTCTAGTGGTGGCTGTATATATCTGTATGCAGTAATCCCCTGAGCTCCCTCTAGTGGTGGCTGTATATATCTGTATGTAGTAATCTTCTGAGCTCCCTCTAGTGGTGGCTGTATATATCTGTACGCAGTAATCTCCTGAGCTCCCTCTAGTGGTGGCTGTATATATCTGTATGCAGTAATCTCCCGAGCTCCCTCTAGTGGTGGCTGTATATATCTGCATGCAGTAATCTCCCGAGCTTCCTCTAGTGGTGGCTGTATATATCTGCATGCAGTAATCTCCTGAGCTCCCTCTAGTGGTGGCTGTATATATCTGTATGTAGTAATCCCCTGAGCTCTCTCTAGCGGTGGCTGTATATATCTGTATGTATTAATCCCCTGAGCTCCCTATAGTGGTGGCTGTATATATCTGTATGTAGTAATCTCCTGAGCTCCCTCTAGCGGTGGCTGTATATATCTGTAAGTAGTAATCCCCTGAGCTCCCTCTAGTGGTGGCTGTATATATCTGTATGCAGTATCCTTCTGAGCTCCCTCTAGTGGTGGCTGTATATATCTGCATTTAGTAATCTCCTGGGCTCCCTCTAGTGGTGGTTGTATTTATCTGTATTCAGTAATCTGCTGAGCTCCCTCTAGTGGTGGCTGTATATATCTGTATGTAGTAATCTTCTGGGCTCCCTCTTGTGGTGGCTGTATATATCTGTATGCAGTAATCTCCTGGGCTCCCTTTAGTGGTGGCTGTATATATCTGTATGCAATAATCTCTTGGGCTCCTCTAGTGGTGGTTTTATTTAACTGTATTCGTTAATCTCCTGAGCTCCCTCTAGTGGTGGCTGTATAAATCTGTATTCAGTAATCTCCTGAGCTCCCTCTAGTGGTAGCTGTATATATCTGCATGTAGTAATCTCCTGAGCTCCCTCTAGTGGTGGCTGTATATATCTGTAAGTAGTAATCTCCTGAGCTCCCTCTAGTGGTGGCTGTATATATCTGTATGCAGTAACCTCCTGAGCTCCCTCTAGTGGTGGCTGTATATATCTGTATGCAGTAATCTCCTGAGCTCCCTCTCGTGGTGGCTGTATATATCTATATGCAGTAATCTCCTGAGCTCCCTCTAGTGGTGGCTGTATATATCTGCATGCAGTAATCTCCTGAGCTCCCTCTAGTGGTGGCTGTATATATCTGTATGCAGTAATCTCCTGAGCTCCCTCTAGTGGTGGCTGTATATATCTGTATGCAGTAACCTCCTGAGCTCCCTCTAGCGTGCAAGCCCTTTTTTGTATTAAAATTCAATTTTTTAGTGAGCAGGAAGGGATGGGGCCTGTGCCAGTTTCTGGCTTAGAAAAATGCATATGTTTGCACAAGCTCCATTTTATGCCAGGCTCACCACTTTTCTAAAAAAAAGTGGGCAGGGTGAAGCCTACATGGCCCTTCAAATGTATTATTACATGAGCCAGAAAACTGGCACAAATTCACAAGAACTCAATGCTGTATCTTAACTGGAGAAGATTTCTGTGTCTGGTGCACGGACCTCCCGAGATACTCCAAAATTATTAAGAGGCGCGCGCCCTATGTATATTTTTTCAGGTCTTACACCAGCTTACTTTTTACTAAGACTGGTTTAAGAAATGCCTGTCTTAATAAATTCCCTCCTGTGTCTACGCAAGGGATATATGTAAGGATATAGATTGTCCTGTACCACCCGATGATAGAGGTGGGGCAAGAGAAGGTGGCCCATGGTGCCAATATTGGGAAATTTTGGTGAGCCCTCAGCGCTGCATCGGCTGTATATACATTTGGTCAGAGCCGACTGGGTGGCGATCGTAGTGGTGGCGATCCAGGCTGATCACGGTGCCCAGGTTGGGGTTGTCTTTTTTCTATTGTCCCTCTTTTTACAGTGTATCCCTATGGGTTAAACTTTTTCTCGAGCTCCTCTTGGTAAGCTTTTCTTTTTTGCACGGGTTGGTACATGTTCCTAGAGGAAGAGTGTGAAGTGTTGAGGAAGTTTGTGTAAGTGCTTGGTGACCTTTCGCGGTGCAGTCAGCGAACAGACATGAGTGACAGCGGAGTCAGAGACGCCCATTGAGCCCAGTTCATTTGTCAGCGCCTCGTCAGCTCCTTCTCATACTTACTTGACTCGCTATGAGCTTGAAAGATGGACATAATTCTATTTTTTTTACCTACAGCAGAGAGCGGGATATAATTGGTAAAGGTATCCAGCTCATATTTGGTTAGCAGATTAAGTATGCCGCGCTCTTTCACGCTGGCTTTAGTTTAACCTCTGAGGTATACAGCACCAAGAACTAGATTTCATCATGTATTAGACATCAGGGTCTTGTCGACGATCTCTCCCGGGAGGCCTCATAGACTGCAGGCGCCGAGCCAACATTGCTTACTGGTGAAATCACCACCACTGCTCATCCTGAGCCTGCTGGTTCATGACATGAATATCTGAAGTGACGCTTACACAGGCCGAAGAGAAAGGCTTGTGGACTATGTAAGTCCTCCCCGTACAATGTATCACCACCGAGAGTGTGGCTATGAATGACTACCACAGTAGTGGCTGGGACTGGAGAAAACCTTGTTTAACTCCTGATTTATCAGGTCATTAATATCTGATCAGTGGGGATTCGACTCCCGGAATCCCTGCCAATGAGCTGTTGGAAGGGAGTATTTCCTGGCCCTGTGATGTCGCGCCCGTCAGTCACATGGCCTTTGTGCAACTAAGGTAGTCCCATTCAAGTGAATGGGATTGAGTTGCACAATGTACGGCGCTGTGCTTGATAGACTATGAGGTGGCAGCAGTGCTCGTTCGGCATCTTCCAATCCTCGACCGTCCAGGGTATGGACGGAGTTACGATCGCTGCTCCAGCCAGTGACTGTCCTCAGCAGTGAATGGGATTGAGATGCACAACGTACGGCGTTGTGCTCCAAATGGCACTTCGCTGCGGAGTCGCACGCTACTTGGGGACACATCACCGTTGAGGCAAATTGCGAGGCCACAAAACACGGATACCAGCTGTGTATATTGCGCATTTTGCGGATCAGCACATCTGTCTGCTAAACGCACAAAAAAAAAGAATATGTTCTATTTTTTTTTTTTGCAGGGATGCGGAATATGGCATACGGATATGGACAGCACATCTTTTGCTGCCCCACTTAAATGTATGGGTTTGGATCCGATCTAAAAAAATGTGGATTGGATGCGGACCGAAAAACATGGTCATGTGAATGGACCCTCAACAGTTTGTTGTGGTTGTGGAACTGAGCACCTTTTTTGCAAGGCATTGTCCAGAAAATAATCTTCCTGTATACAGTATAAGCTGGCTCTAATTTCAGCCCCTTTCAAAATTGTCAGGTTTTACTTTTATTTCAACAGTAACAGCTCTGTGTCCAGACACTGAATCGGTCAGCTCTCTCCCGTAGCGGGAAATCCCAGCACAGTCAGAATCACCATCAAGTAGCTTTGTTATATACCGCCAATCAGTTCAGTCCGAAATATAGTTGTGTTCCGTACAATTGAAAGTCATTCTTTTGAAGCAAGGCTCTACTTGTGTAGTCTAGCCCTCTCTCATAGCAGGAGAATCTAACACAAGGAGAGTCTTTCTCAAGTTGCTTTGGTACATACCGCCAATCATCTTCAGTCCAAGATATATTTCTTAGTACCGTTTCCCCATTGAAAGTCCTATCGATGGAAGCATAGTCCGACTGAATACTTGTGCAGTTCAGCTCTCTCTCCCATAGCAGGAAATCCCAGCACAAGCAGAAGCATCAAGTAGCTTTGGTGCATACAGCAAGGTTTTCAGATGTTCTGGATTATTGGATGTCAAATCAAAGAAGTCTCATTGAATACAGATATATCAAGACACAGCATTTCCAATTACCTCTGTCATCAGCATGAAGTGCCCTTGGCAGAGGAGGTCGATTGACAGAACACGCAGGTTGTGTGCCGTAGAACCCCTGAGGGCATGTTTTGGTTCATGTCACCTTCGTAATCTCTGAGGCTGAGAAATAAAGGCTAAGAGAAAGTAAGTGTTTAGCGCAGGTGTCCGAGGCTCCTGGCGGTCACGTCAAGATGGTTTCTTCCTGTATCATTTCCCAGATTGAAAGCTTTCAGAAGTTGAACTTACAAACAAAAGCCCTTCTGCTGATCACATTGACCCGGCGGACCTCTGACTCAACAATTCTTGCTCTGCTTATGAATAATCTTTTGGAAAGGAGCCAAAGTTTTCAGGTGCAATGAACTTCCAAATAGTAGGTAATCCACGCCTCAGTGCATCCCCAAGGTGTTGGATGGGGTTGAGGTCCGGGCTATGTGCAGCCACACCAACTTCATCCTACGTGTCTGTGAGGAGCACTAACGTGTCCCACAAAGGTGGAAGGGACCATTGTGTAAAATGTTTTGTGTGCTGCGGAATTAACATGACCCTTCATTGGAAATAAGGAACCAAATCCTGAAAATCATCCCGATATCATTACCCCCTCCTCCACCACATGTTACAGTGGGCACTATGTATACTGGTAGGTAGCGCTCTCCAGGCCTCCACCAAACCCAGATTTCTCCATCAGACTGGCAGAGAGAGGAGATTCATCACTCCAGAGAACACATTTCCACTGCTCCAGTGACGACGACGACGTGCTTTACACCAGACGGTCAGAAGCCGTCACCACTGAAGCCACTGATTCACCAGCAGCGGAGACATGCATGTAGATGGCATGTCACTCTTCCGGTCCAGCAGGGACCAGAAGCAGATCTCCGGTGATGGAGGAGGTACAGGACACAGGACAATCATGACAGTGCTGGCCCCTTCTCCCTCTCTATTCGGTTTTAGAGACACAAGCGCTTCTTCTCACACATGCTTCTCTGCCACTATTCAAATGGGAAGTTTGGCCCCCATTCTTATGATCCTCCGGGACCCCCAGTAGTCATACTTATCAGTTATCCTGTGGATAAGTTGTCTTAATGGGACAACCCTTTTAACCCCCGGACCTTGTTTAGCGGTGTCAAAAGGGCTTCTCATTCTCAGAACCTAAAACTTCCCCGCAACCTCTCACGGGCGAGCTCACCCAGATGGTATCTGAAAAGGGCTCATGCACACAAACCTATTTTCTTTCCATGTCCGTTACGTTTTTTTTTTTTTTTGCGGACCGTATGCGTAACCATTCATTTCAATGGGTCCGCAAAAAAAAAAGAAAAAAGGAAGTTACTCCATGGGCATTCTGTTTCCGTATGTCGGTATTTCCATTCCGCAAAAAAATAGAACATGTCCTTTTATTGTCCGCATTACGGCCAAGGATAGGACTGTTCCATTCCACAAAAATACAGAATGCACACGGTTGTCCGTTTTTTGCGGACTGCAAAATACATCCGGTCGTGTGCATGAGGCCTAAGGGGTACTTTTCTTCATACAAGGTCTACACCTCCTGATGTGAGTTTTAAACCTGGAATCCTTAAAGGTTATGTACACCTTTTGTGTCAATTTTTTTTAAATTAGTGGATTGTACTCATTATGAGCTAAAAATCATATTTTTCAATTATTTATTAAAAATATGGAGTCCTTTTCTCTGTACAGAGCTGAGATGCTCTACTAGCAGGATCTGGATTTTCTGTCAGGTAGGGAACTGACGGACTCCTTATCTCTGCTCGCTGACATGATAAACACTCATTATAGCTCAGTTCTTATCTTACTCATGAGAATGTGGCTTAAATTAGTGTTTATCACTTCTTAGTAATTTAGAGAAATAGGTTATTATATGACCGGCGCAAAGTGAAATTGAAAGTAACATTCACACAGCTAAAAAACATTTAACCCTTTGTGGCAGATCAGCTCAATATTTGTAGCCCCAAATCAGTAAAATGCAATTATAAAAAAACTTATCCCCAAAAGTGTATATAGCCATTAACTTTCGTTTTCTTAATGCTAAAGCCTCATTCACGCGTCCATGTCCGTGCTCAAATTCGTGAGCAGGTTGTCAGTGATGCATCCGTGAAGCTGGCCGTGAAGGATCCGTGTTGGGTCCGTGTGTCCGATTTTTGCTGTCCGTGTTTCACTTATTTTAAAAGCATCTCTTCTTAATGATCCGTGAAACACGGATGGCATCTGTGTTGCATCCGTGGTTTTCACGGACCCATAGACTATGGCTACATGCACACAACCTTATTTGTGTTTTGCGGTCCGCAAATTGCGGATCCGCAAAAAAAACAACGGATGACATCCGTATACCATCCATTTTTTATTTTTTTTCCGGATCCATTGTAACAATGCCTAAAACGGACAAGAATAGGACATGTTCTATTTTTTTTTTTGCGGAGCTACGGAACGGACATACTGATGCGGACAGCACACGGTGTGCTGTCTGCATTTTTTGTGGACCCATTGAAATGAATGGGTCCGCATCCTATCCGCAAAAAAAAAACGGAACGGACACGGAAACAAACAACGTTCGTGTGCATGTAGCCTATAATGGATGAGATTGATCCGTGAACACGGACAAAATCGAGCATACATCCGTGCGACCCACGGACCGTGCTAAAACACTGATGTCTGAATACACACATAATGAATGGGGATGTGCGCTGTCCGTGGAGAACGCATACAGCGCACGTCCGTGAAACACTGATGTGTGAATGAGGCTTAAGACTCTTTTGATCAAGTATCCAGTTCTTTAAACTGATGATCTATTCTCTGGATAGATCATCAGCATCTGATCGGCGGGGGTCCGACATCCGGTACTCCTGCCGATCAGCTGTTTGAGAAGGCAGTAGCGCCGCGGCCTTCTCGCTGTTTACCGCTGGCCCAGTGATGTCATGACTAGTGTCACTGGGCCTGGGCGGGGCTAAGCTCCGTTCACTTGAATGGCACCTTTCCTCTGTTTCTTTTTTACATTTGATTTTGCACCAACAGGTAAAGACCGCTTATTTTTTTTTAAGCCCTTCAGGACCAGGCATTTTCAGATGACATTTTATTATTTTTCCTCCTCGCTTTCCAAGAGCCGTAACTTTACGCCATTCCACCATTGACGTTTATTTTTCCTTTTTATGGAAAACCAAATTTATATAGATTTTATTAGGGTTTTACTGCTCTTAAAAAATTAGACTGTTTTTTTGTGGGGTGAGCCTTAGTTTTTTATTGAGATCATTTTAGGGAACATGAAACTTTTTGATCATATTTTATTTCATTTTTGGGTAAAAGGTAAGAATATGGCAATTCTTGCATTGGGATTTTTTTTAGGCGGAGTTCACCGTGCAGGATAAATCACATTTTTAGAAAATGTGATGACAGTTACAGTAAGTTTTTTGTTTTTTTAAAAATATTATGTATGGTAAAAGGGGATTGATTTGAATTTTATAATATTTTCGTTTTTTTTTTTATATTGAAAACCCATTGGGTACTTGAACCTGTGGTCATTTGATGGCTTACACTGTTTAAACAATACGTTTGTATCTTACACTCTGTGACTCTATTGCACCCTGTAATAGGTGCCGTAACATAGCAGGCCTGGGGGAAAACCGAGACTGTTGGGTATGAGGGAGGTGATGATGGTGCTGATGGTCTCCATTGATTGAGTACAGACAGTCTTCCAGTCCATACATGACATCCTTGTATAGGATTTCTATGGCATATATTTCTCCACAGTCACGTTTTAGGTCACCGACCGGATGCAGATTCCTTTAGTGACTTGCCCTGAACGGCGCTGCCGCCACCGCAAGTGTGGACAGAAGAGGAAATTCTGGGTTTGTTTGCCTTTTCTCCTGCTGAGAAGCAATGACATGAGTCACAGGAGGCCGCGTTGACTCTGGGCTCAGCGCAGAATTGTTTGCAGGGATTAAGTGAGGAAGTTACAGGGAACGTGCCTTATACTTTATAAATATACTACTCTAGGCATTGCCGGGGCCTTCGCTCGTCGTACGCCCGGGCATGTCAGGCAGGCATTGGGTGGGCTCAACAAGTCCCTGCGATAGAGGAATAATGTTTGTTTGCTGATATCAGTCTTCTCGTCAATGAGGAAAAATGAAGAATACGCTTGGCATTCCAGGAGTCAGCCCGAGGTTCTCCTGGACAGATCCTTCAGTGCTTGACGTACGTGACACTTACCTGTGTAAATGATCGGAAGCAGAATAGTCATAAGAAAAGAATATCATTGTGTATGGACAGAGCATTTACCCTTTAAATTCTCGTCATTAACAAATTCTATTCAGAAGTTTTATCTGGTTCTGGGAAAGCTGGGTGATAACCAGTATGGCTGCTGACTTTTTTCCTGCCTACTCTCTCAAAGAAAGGGGAGACCTGCTGAACTACTGCAAGAGTAGACAAGTCTTCTGGGGTACCTATTCCTGTGGTCCTCTTCAAGTTGTCTGTGGAGACCTCCTGGTAGGGAACAGGACTGCAAGTTGGAGTCTGGGGTCTGTATTTGAATAGGGGGTCTGGTCTGGGGTCTGTATTACTTCATGGGGTCTGGTCTGAGGACTGTATTACTTCAGGGGGTCTGAGGTCTGTATTACTTCAGGGGGTCTGAGGTCTGTATTACTTCAGGGGGTCTGGTCTGAGGTCTGTATTACTTCAGGGGGTCTGGTCTGAGGTCTGTATTACTTCAGGGGGTCTGGTCTGAGGACTGTGTTACTTCAGGGGGTCTGAAGTCTGTATTACTTCAGGGGGTCTGAGGTCTGTTTTACTTCAGGGGTCTGAGGTCTGTATTACTTCAGGGGGTCTGGTCTGAGGTCTGTATTACTTCAGGGGGTCTGAGGTCGGTATTACGTCAGGGGGTCTGGTCTGAGGTCTGTATTACTTCAGGGGGTCTGAGGTCGGTATTACGTCAGGGGGTCTGGTCTGAGGTCTGTATTACTTCAGGGGGTCTGGTCTGAGGTCTGTATTACTTCAGGGGGTCTGAGGTCTGTTTTACTTCAGGGGGTCTGAGGTCTGTATTACTTCAGGGGGTCTGGTCTGAGGTCTGTATTACTTCAGGGGGTCTGAGGTCGGTATTACGTCAGGGGGTCTGGTCTGAGGTCTGTATTACTTCAGGGGGTCTGAGGTCGGTATTACGTCAGGGGGTCTGGTCTGAGGTCTGTATTACTTCAGGGGGTCTGGTCTGAGGTCTGTATTACTTCAGGGGGTCTGGTCTGAGGTCTGTATTACTTCAGGGGGTCTGGTCTGAGGTCTGTATTACTTCAGGGGGTCTGGTCTGAGGTCTGTATTACTTCAGGGGGTCTGAGGTCTGTATTACTTCAGGGGGTCTGAGGTCTGTATTACTTCAGGGGGTCTGAGGTCTGTATTACTTCAGGGGGTCTGAGGTCTGTATTACTTAAGGCGGTCTGGTCTGAGGTCTGTATTACTTCAGGGGGTCTGAGGTCGGTATTACGTCAGGGGGTCTGGTCTGAGGTCTGTATTACTTCAGGGGGTCTGGTCTGAGGTCTGTATTACTTCAGGGGGTCTGGTCTGGTATCTGTATAACTTTAGGCGTTCTGATCTGGAGTCTGCATTAGTTTAGGTATTCTGGTGTGGAGTCTGCATTCGTTTAGGGGGTCTGGTCTGGGGTATGTATTAGTTTAGTGGTTCTGGTCTGGAGTCTACATTAGTTTAGATGTTATGGTCTTGGGTCTGTATTTGTGTAGAGGGTCTATTTTGAGGTCTGTTTTTAGTTAAGGGTTATGATTTGGGGGTTGTATTTATATAGGGAGTCTGGTCTGGTGTCTGTTTTTAGGGGGTCTGACCTCAGGTCTGTATTTAGGGGGCTGGTTTGAGGTATGTATTTTTTCAGGGGGTCTGGGGTCTGTATTTATATAGGCAGTTTGGTCTGGGATCTATTTTTAGAGGGTTTGGTTTGGAGTCTGTATTTTTAGGGGGTCTGTATTTATTTAGCGAGTGTGGTCTGGTGTCTGTATTTTAGGATGGTTTACTCTGGCGTCTGTACTTACTTATTTAGGGAGTCTGGTCTGGGAGCTGTATTTTTTTTAAGGGGTCTGGTTTTGGGTCTGTATTTTTAGAGGGTCTGGTTAGGGGGTCTGTATTTTTAGGGGTCTGTATTTATTTAGTGGGTATGGTCTGGTGTCGGTACTTTAGCATGGTTTACTCTGGCGTCTGTACTTACTTAGGGAGTCTGGTCTGGAAGCTGTATTTTTTTTAAGGGGTCTGGTTTGGGGTCTGTAATTTTAGAGGGTCTGGTTAGGGGGTCTGTATTTATTTAGCGGGTATGGTCTGGTGTCGGTACTTTAGGATGGTTTACTCTGGGGGCTCTATTTAGTCAGGGAGTCTGGTCTGGGATCTGTTTTTTTTTACGGGGTCTAGTTTGGTGTCTGTATTTTTGGAGAGTCTGTGGTCTCTATTATTTTAGGGGTCTGGTGTCTATCAGTTTAGGGGGCTGGTCTGGGGTCTATGTTGTTTAGGGGATCTGGTCTGAAGTATGTATTAGATTAGAGGATCTGACCTGGGGTCTGTATTAGTTTAGGGGGCTGGTTTGGGGTCTGTATTTAAGGAGTCTGGTCTGGGGTTCGGTTTGAAGTTGTTATGGAAAGTCCCAAAGACAACCTTTTTAAATATAGGCCGTCTTGGCTGTGGGAAATGTTTTTCTGTCCTTTCCAAGCGGCTCTCTGTTCTGGCTCATAGAGAGTCAATCTTGGCATGGAACCACCATCTATATTTTCCCTATGCACTATGTAGATTAACCCTTTATTCATCTGATCTTTCTTGCACATTCACACTAATACAAAATAAACCAAAATATGATCTATGAACAGCAACTGACCTACTTGTTGATGGTTTCCAGGTAGAAAAAAAAAGGGATTTATATATGTTGCAGGATATACTATAGAGATGATGGACTTTACATTTGCTGACTGTGTGGTGAATGTTAATTATATATATAAAGACTCCCCCCCCCCCTTCCTTTATATTATGTTTCTTTTGCTTGATTTTTGACATCCACCCATTTTGTTCTCTCTTGGCAGATCGCATCTCTAAGCATCTCTGTATCATCACCACTATGAAGGAAGAGGCAGTACAGATTGGCTTCCGTCTTCACGAAAACCTCAAATCCCGCATAAAGGTGAATGAGTCCTTCATGGGTCCCAAATTCTCATTGCGTCACATGGAGTTATTCTTGCCCAAAATTTTCATAGGTTGTCGAAGGAGCCCAGTGATTATCTTACTAATTCAGTGCCCAAATTATCTTGTATAAAGTGTACTGGAATATAATATAATCCAAGGGGAGCAAATTGCACTTTTAATCTGTAGGACCCCGCTTTCCATAGTCTTTAGTTGGGGCCAACAGTGGTCTCCTTTGGGGACTACGTGGTTTTACCTTTTGGATAAACAAGGCCAGAACAGCAGGCAAGGGGTCATCTGTAGCTGTGGGTGAGGATTCATCATCACATTTTACCTACTTGTTGACGGTTTCCATTTAAGGCTCATTAAATGAGTATCAAATCCTCTAACCGCCAACTCCCCAAATGCTTTGAAAGCCACAGGATTTGGGATATGCATAACGTTATGATCAGTGGGGGGCCAATCTCTGCGATCCCCACTGATCCTGCATCGCCTTTACTTTACTTCTGTGCTCAGTTCACCCTCGGCCCTATTCAAGTCTATAGAGCTGGTAAACTTATTTAGGAAGTCTGGTTCCATGTACTGTTCGAAGGCTGAGGCGCTAGATAGGACGCAGCGCTACACCAGCGCCGTGACTCCTTCATCCTCCGGATCAGTGATGGTCCCGAAGTCAGAGCCCACTGATCATAAAGCCGTATAGCATCACCTTATAAGATGGTAATATCCCTGGAATAAGATCTGACATCAGCCTTATCCTGTTTTTCAAAAACAGTCTGCACGCTATCAGGGCACCCTGGGAGTTGTAGTTGCAGAGAGTCATTGCTTGGAGACCAGATTTGATCTAAAACAAATTTGGAACTTAATTATTTCACTGATCAATTACGTGATAAAGCAATAGAGGAAGGCGGCTGAGCATCCCCCGTTCTGTGGAGACAGCTTTAAGCCCTGGTTATTTCATCACACGTCACATAAGCTCGTGAAGAGAAGGAGCTTTGCCCGCAGGCCTCATAATCAACGTGGAATGTGGAATATTTCATCACAATTTCTGCTCTTTCCCCTTTAAGGAGCGTTTCCCTTTAATACGTCCAGTATTTGTCAGTCAGGAGTTTAGTAAAGCTGGAGGATGATCCCTGGATACTGGAGGTCACCCTGCTTTCCCAGACACATATAGGATTAAGAAACGACTGAACGGATTTTCTTGCAAAAGAAATGAAGAGGTCCCCTCTTCATGGTACAGGAGGTTGTGGACTTGTTGGCCCTCCGTCTTCTAATCCTAGAAATGCACCATGACCACCATGACTCTCATTTTCCTTCTATGATGTAATCGCAATGGAAAGACAATATCTCCTCAGACCCTAAGGACTGCTTCTGAACCATAACATAGTCCCTCTGTTGGGTAGGAGGTCCAAGTCTATAGCTTGTATTGGCTTCATTGACTTCTCCTCATGGGCAGGGTTAAACGCTTAGGACGTCCCCTGAGGTTAAAGAAGGGGACAGGGAGAGGGAGAACGGCAGGGCTAAGGGTCTCTTCCACTTGCAGAAGAAAAGTGGGAGGGAAAAAAGTTGCAATGTCCTCCTACCCATTATGAACGGGGTGTGTGTGGAGGCATCAGTAGTGGCTCTCATACCTTAGAGCCTCTTTCCTTATTGTGAACCCCCTGTTTAGGCACATTGTGCACAGGGACACTTTGGGATTTTTGCGGCTGCTCAGTTTTTGCCTCTATGTGTGTAATAGAGGAACTAGGGCAGCAGAGGGGTACACATACCTTAGAACTACACCTATATTTGCCGTTGGCCCATCTCACATATTGGTGGCATATCGCTAGGATATGCCATCATAATCTCATAGGTGCAGGTCCCACCTCTATCTCTAGAACGGTCCCCACAGAGAAGTGGAGCACTCCCATAGAAGTGAATAGAGGTTGGCCGTTCTAGAGATAGTTGCGGGTCTCAGAGGTGGGACCTCTGACCTCTGCCACCAATTTGTGAGATGGACTAATGGCGGAAATGTAGTATTACATAGCGGCCATACAAATCAACAGCCATCCAATTAATTCCTAGGCATTCGATTCATAGCAGCCGTCTCTTCCGCACAGTGTTTTCCTATAGTTGTGGGGTCCTCATTTTGCTCACCCTAGGGGCTTCTCTTTATTTTCCCCCTATATGTGCTCTCACTTCAATGACAAAACATTGAATTTTTTTTTATTTTTTTAAAATTTCTAATAGATTTATATATATTTTTGGGATTATGCCTTTGAACCGGGGGATGGAATGATGGAGCGACGGGGACCTAAGCGTCAGTTCATCTACTTGACAAGCGTTTCCTGTTGGGAGGACAAACAGTGGCAGCCCCCTGCCTCAACCACCCATGGTGCCTCTGGCAGGGAAGTGATTGACGCCCTAAGCCGCTCAACATGCCAGTCCCTTAATCTTTTTTCTAATATTTCCTCCGCTCTCACGTCCTCCCGCTATTTGTTTTTTGACAATTAGGACGACGGCGCCAATTATGTGCAGACAGCCATCGGAGTGACGGCGTAAGCCCCGCCGCGCAGGTGACATTTTAATTTGTCTTCTCTCATTTTTGAACATTCCAGAGGGGAATTTGGTTCGGAAGTTGTAATGTGCCTTGTGTACAGGACCCCTGAGATGACATATTGTTGTTATATTCTTGTACATAGGAGGCAGTATTATAGTAGATATATTCTTCTATATAGGAGCAGTATTATAGTAGTTATATTCCTGTACATAGGAGCAGTATTATAGTAGTTATATTCATGTACATAGGAGGCAGTATTATAGTAGTTATATTCCTGTACATAGGAGCAGTATTATAGTAGTTATATTCTTGTACATAGGAGCAGTATTATAGTAGTTATATTCTTCTATATAGGAGCAGTATTATAGTAGTTATATTCTTGTCCATAGGAGGCAGTATTATAGTAGTTATATTCTTGTACATAGGAGCAGTATTATAGTAGTTATATTCTTGTACATAGGAGCAGTATTATAGTAGTTATATTCTTGTACATAGGGGCAGTATTATAGTAGTTATATTCTTGTACATAGCAGCAGTATCATAGTAGTTATATTCTTGTACATAGGAGGCAGTATTATAGTATATATATTCTTGTACATAGGAGCAGTATTATAGTAGATATATTCTTGTCCATAGGAGGCAGTATTATAGTAGTTATATTCTTGTACATAGCAGCAGTATCATAGTAGTTATATTCTTGTACATAGCAGGCAGTATTATAGTAGTTATATTCTCGTACATAGAAGCAGTATTATAGTAGTTATATTCTTATACATAGGAGCAGTATTATAGTAGTTATATTCTTGTACATAGGAGGCAGTATTATAGTAGTTATATTCTTGTACATAGGAGCAGTATTATAGTAGTTATATTCCTGTACATAGGAGCAGTATTATAGTAGTTATATTCCTGTACATAGGAGCAGTATTATAGTAGTTATATTCTTGTACATAGGAGGCAGTATTATAGTAGTTATATTCTTGTACATAGGAGCAGTATTATAGTAGTTATATTCATGTACATAGGAGCAGTATTATAGTAGTTATATTCTTGTACATAGGGGGCAGTATTATAGTGGTTATATTCTTGTACATAGGAGCAGTATTATAGTAGTTCTATTCTTGTACATAGGAGCAGTATTATAGTAGTTATATTCTTGTACATAGGAGGCAGTATTATAGTAGTTATATTCTTGTACATAGGAGCAGTATTATAGTAGTTATATTCTTGTACATAGGAGGCAGTATTATAGTAGTTATATACTTGTACATAGGAGCAGTATTATAGTAGTTATATTCTTATATACACTCACCTAAAGAATTATTAGGAACACCATACTAATACGGTTTTGGACCCCCTTTTGCCTTCAGAACTGCCTTAATTCTACGTGGCATTGATTCCACAAGGTTCTGATAGCATTCTTTAGAAATGTTGGCCCATATTGATAGGATAGCATCTTGCAGTTGATGGAGATTTGAGGGATGCACATCCAGGGCACGAAGCTCCTGTTCCACCACATCCCAAAGATGCTCTATTGGGTTGAGATCTGGTGACTGTGGGGCCATTTTAGTCCAGTGAACTCATTGTCATCTTCAAGAAACCAATTTGAAATGATTGGAGCTTTGTGACATGGTGCATTATCCTGCTGGAAGTAGCCATCAGAGGATGGATACATGTTCTCATTCTGTTTACGCCAAATTCGGACTCTACCATTTGAATGTCTCAACAGAAATCGAGACTCATCAGACCAGGCAACATTTTTCCAGTCTTCAACAGTCCAATTTTGGTGAGCTCGTGCAAATTGTAGCCTCTTTTTCCTATTTGTAGTGGAGATGAGTGGTACCCGGTGGGGTCTTCTGCTGTTGTAGCCCATCCGCCTCAAGGTTCTGCGTGTTGTGGCTTCACAAATGCTTTGCTGCAGACCTCGGTTGTAACGAGTGGTTATTTCAGTCAACGTTGCTCTTCTATCAGCTTGAATCAGTCGGCCCATTCTCCTCTGATCTCTAACATCCACAAGGCATTTTTGCCCACAGGACGGCCGCATACTGGATGTTTTTCCCTTTTCACACCATTCTTTGTAAACCCTAGAAATGGTTGTGCATAAAAATCCCAGTAACTGAGCAGATTGTGAAATACTCAGACCGGCCCGTCTGGCACCAACAACCATGCCACGCTCAAAACTGCTTAAATCACCTTTCTTTCCCATTCTGACATTCAGTTTGGAGTTCGGGAGATTGTCTTGACCAGGAGCACCCCCCTAAATGCATTGAAGCAACTGCCATGTGATTGGTTGACTAGATAATTGCATTAATGAGAAATAGAACAGGTGTTCCTAATAATTCTTTAGGTGAGTGTATAGGAGCAGTGTTATAGTAGTTATATTCTTGTACATAGGAGCAGTATTATAGTAGTTATATTCTTGTACATAGGAGGCAGTATTATAGTAGTTATATTCTTGTACATAGGAGCAGTATTACAGTAGTTATATTCCTGTACATAGGAGCAGTATTATAGTAGTTATATTCTTGTACATAGGAGCAGTATTATAGTAGTTATATTCTTGTACATAGGAGGCAGTATTATAGTAGTTATATTCTTGTACATAGGAGCAGTATTATAGTAGTTATATTCTTGTACATAGGAAGCAGTATTATAGTAGTTATATTCTTGTACATAGGAGCAGTATTATAGTAGTTATATTCTTGTACATAGGAAGCAGTATTATAGTAGTTATATTCTTGTACATAGGAGCAGTATTATAGTAGTTATATTCTTGTACATAGGAGCAGTATTATAGTAGTTATATTCTTGTACATAGGAGCAGTATTACAGTAGTTATATTCCTGTACATAGGAGCGGTATTATAGTAGTTATATTCTTGTACATAGGAGCAGTATTATAGTAGTTATATTCTTGTACATAGGAGGCAGTATTATAGTAGTTATATTCTTGTATATAGGAGCAGTATTATAGTAGTTATATTCTTGTACATAGGAAGCAGTATTATAGTAGTTATATTCTTGTACATAGGAGCAGTATTATAGTAGTTATATTCTTGTACATAGGAGCAGTATTATAGTAGTTATATTCTTGTACATAGGAGCAGTATTACAGTAGTTATATTCCTGTACATAGGAGCGGTATTATAGTAGTTATATTCTTGTACATAGGAGCAGTATTATAGTAGTTATATTCTTGTACATAGGAGGCAGTATTATAGTAGTTATATTCTTGTACATAGGAGCAGTATTATAGTAGTTATATTCTTGTACATAGGAGCAGTATTATAGTAGTTATATTCTTGTACATAGGAGCAGTATTACAGTAGTTATATTCCTGTACATAGGAGCGGTATTATAGTAGTTATATTCTTGTACATAGGAGCAGTATTATAGTAGTTATATTCTTGTACATAGGAAGCAGTATTATAGTAGTTATATTCTTGTACATAGGAGCAGTATTATAGTAGTTATATTCTTGTACATAGGAGCAGTATTATAGTAGTTATATTCTTGTACATAGGAGCAGTATTACAGTAGTTATATTCCTGTACATAGGAGCGGTATTATAGTAGTTATATTCTTGTACATAGGAGCAGTATTATAGTAGTTATATTCTTGTACATAGGAGGCAGTATTATAGTAGTTATATTCTTGTATATAGGAGCAGTATTATAGTAGTTATATTCTTGTACATAGGAGGCAGTATTATAGTAGTTATATTCTTGTACATAGGAGCAGTATTATAGTAGTTATATTCTTGTATATAGGAGCAGTATTATAGTAGTTATATTCTTGTACATAGGAGGCAGTATTATAGTAGTTATATTCTTGTACATAGGAGGCAGTATTACAGGGAGTGCAGAATTATTAGGCAAGTTGTATTTTTGAGGATTAATTTTATTATTGAACAACAACCATGTTCTCAATGAACCCAAAAAACTCATTAATATCAAAGCTGAATATTTTTGGAAGTAGTTTTTAGTTTGTTTTTAGTTTTATCTATTTTAGGGGGATATCTGTGTGTGCAGGTGACTATTACTGTGCATAATTATTAGGCAACTTAACAAAAAACAAATATATACCCATTTCAATTATTTATTTTTACCAGTGAAACCAATATAACATCTCAACATTCACAAATATACATTTCTGACATTCAAAAACAAAACAAAAACAAATCAGTGACCAATATAGCCACCTTTCTTTGCAAGGACACTCAAAAGCCTGCCATCCATGGATTCTGTCAGTGTTTTGATCTGTTCACCATCAACATTGCGTGCAGCAGCAACCACAGCCTCCCAGACACTGTTCAGAGAGGTGTACTGTTTTCCCTCCTTGTAAATCTCACATTTGATGATGGACCACAGGTTCTCAATGGGGTTCAGATCAGGTGAACAAGGAGGCCATGTCATTAGATTTTCTTCTTTTATACCCTTTCTTGCCAGCCACGCTGTGGAGTACTTGGACGCGTGTGATGGAGCATTGTCCTGCATGAAAATCATGTTTTTCTTGAAGGATGCAGACTTCTTCCTGTACCACTGCTTGAAGAAGGTGTCTTCCAGAAACTGGCAGTAGGACTGGGAGTTGAGCTTGACTCCATCCTCAACCCGAAAAGGCCAGACAAGCTCATCTTTGATGATACCAGCCCAAACCAGTACTCCACCTCCACCTTGCTGGCGTCTGAGTCGGACTGGAGCTCTCTGCCCTTTACCAATCCAGCCACGGGCCCATCCATCTGGCCCATCAAGACTCACTCTCATTTCATCAGTCCATAAAACCTTAGAAAAATCTGTCTTGAGATATTTCTTGGCCCAGTCTTGACGTTTCAGCTTGTGTGTCTTGTTCAGTGGTGGTCGTCTTTCAGCCTTTCTTACCTTGGCCATGTCTCTGAGTATTGCACACCTTGTGCTTTTGGGCACTCTAGTGATGTTGCAGCTCTGAAATATGGCCAAACTGGTGGCAAGTGGCATCTTGGCAGCTGCACGCTTGACTTTTCTCAGTTCATGGGCAGTTATTTTGCGCCTTGGTTTTTCCACACGCTTCTTGCGACCCTGTTGACTATTTTGAATGAAACGCTTGATTGTTCGATGATCACGCTTCAGAAGCTTTGCAATTTTAAGAGTGCTGCATCCCTCTGCAAGATATCTCACTATTTTTGACTTTTCTGAGCCTGTCAAGTCCTTCTTTTGACCCATTTTGCCAAAGGAAAGGAAGTTGCCTAATAATTATGCACACCTAATATAGGGTGTTGATGTCATTAGACCACACCCCTTCTCATTACAGAGATGCACATCACCTAATATGCTTAATTGGTAGTAGGCTTTCGAGCCTATACAGCTTGGAGTAAGACAACATGCATAAAGAGGATGATGTGGTCAAAATACTCATTTGCCTAATAATTCTGCACGCAGTGTATAGTAGTTATATTCTTGTACATAGGAGCAGTATTATAGTAGTTATATTCTTGTACATAGGAGGCAGTATTATAGTAGTTATATTCTTGTACATAGGAGCAGTATTATAGCAGTTATATTCTTGTACATAGGAGGCAGTATTATAGTAGTTATATTCTTGTACATAGGAGCAGTATTATAGTAGTTATATTCTTGTACATAGGAGGCAGTATTATAGTAGTTATATTCTTGTATATAGGAGCAGTATTATAGTAGCTATATTCTTGTACATAGGAGCAGTATTATAGTAGTTATATTCTTGTACATAGGAGGCAGTATTATAGTAGTTATATTCTTGTATATAGGAGCAGTATTATAGCAGTTATATTCTTGTACATAGGAGGCAATTTTTATTGTAAAAAACAAGACAAATACAGTTACATGAACAAAGTTTCACTTCAGTTCAAAAACATAAATTACATTCAGTGTTCGTAAATGATTACTCCACTATAGAAAACACAAAAACATTTTTAACTTAATAAAAAAAAAAAAACATCATATAGTACAACCGAACAATAAGAGAACCATTCCTAATCCAGATGTACATTTCTCCACAAAATTTTGTTGTTCTGGTTCTTACTTATCTCCAATGACCTGATCCACCTGAGTTCAGACAGTATTTGGCTGACTGTTGTTGTGTGTTGGAAGGCCTCACTGTGTAGGGACACTCGAGTTCTTGCATGCCAGTGGTAATACCTAATGGTGGATATTATTATATATAGCGTACCCTTGTCGATGTTACCATTAGTAAATGGAATACCATAGATAATCTCAGGATACTTTAGGGACTGCAACCTTGGGATTCTTAAATTGCCAGAGACTTCTGTCCATATTTTCCTTCCTCCCGAGCACTCCATTATGAAATGTTCCATGGTCTCTTCTTGTGGACATCCCAGAGGACACTTCCTATCTGACTGCGATAGGTACTTCAAATTACCTCTGATAAAGAGCCTCCCGTGTAGTGACAACCAGGCAATGTCATACAGTTTAGCAGGAAGTCTCTTCCCATTGAGGAACCTCAGACTTTCCTGCAGTGTGGTGGTCGGACAATCCCTCAGAGCAAGGGGAGAACAAAAGAAGTCCCTACATATCTTATTGTATAGTTCTTTCCTGGTCTTACTCATGATGAAAGACTTCTCTAGCCTCCACTTCCTGACACACTTCAGGGCATAATCCAGGTACTGGGGGAGGTAGTCACTCGTCCTTCTCCTCCTCTTGAGACTGTCGCCTCGCACCCAAGATTCTGCAAAAGGCAATATCCAATCCCTGACACTATTCACCCACAGGGAGCTGTTCTCCGAGTCCAGGCCACCAAAATTGACTTTTAGAAACATGGAGTCAAAGAACACCCTTGGATTTATCATATCCAGCCCACCCTCTCTCCTCTGCAGGTATGTTATACCCCTCTTTATTAGGTTCAACCTGTTCCCCCAAAGAAGCTGGAAGAACAGGCTAAAGAGCCTAGCCGAGAAAGATTCTGGCAAAGGAAAAATGATAGATATATATAAGAAGACAGGGACCAGATAAGTCTTTAACATTTTGACCCTTTCTCTATAGGTCAGCCTCCAGTTCTTCCATCGCTGAACCTTTGCATTTCCGGCTTCCAATTTATCTTCCCAGTTTATCCTGGCATTATCGTCCCTCCCAAATTTAACCCCTAAGATCTTAATATAGATGGAGGCTTTCGTAAATTGTGGCAGATCAAAGTTTGGATCAGAACTTAGTGTCCAGAAAGCTTGACTCTTCTCAAGGTTGACCAGAGACCCTGAGGCCTCCGAGTAGCTTCTGATGGCTGCAGACAACATCTTCACCTCATGAGGCTCAGATATCACCACAGTAACATCATCCGCGTAGGCGACAACACTCAGGGGCAGGCAGTGGGGGACCGGCACCCCCTGAAAATCACACTCCTGCAGTGACCTCAGGAACGGGTCTAAGGCAAACACATACAACAGTGGACTCAGCGGGCAACCCTGTCTCACCCCTGCCTCAACCCTGAACGTGCCCCCCTGCCAACCATTGATCAGAGGAAAGCTCTCTGCCTCTCTGTACAAAGTCTTTAGCCAATCGATAAATTGTCCCGGAATACCGTACTTTGACAAAGTGGCCCATAGATACTCATGGTCTACTCTGTCAAAAGCTTTAGCCTGGTCCAGACCTACAACATATCTCCCACACCTCAGGGCTTTACATCTCTCAAACATCTCCCTTATCGAGATGACTGCTCCAGAGATGCTCCGCCCTTTTACTGTGCCGAACTGACAGCCTGACAACAGTGCCTGGGACAAACAAACTAACCTAGAGAACAAAATTTTCGCCAGAATCTTCCTGTCGACATTCAAGAGGGCAATCGGCCTCCAGTTCTTGATATCACTAGGCTCTTTCCCTTTAGACAGCAGAATTAAGGAGGACACCCTCATGGACGGAGGCATCAGGTGACTTTCTAGACAATTTTTGAACACGTCCACGAGGATTGGAGCTAAGTGGTCTCTGAACTTCTTATAAAATTCTGCGGTAATACCATCTGGACCTGGTGCCTTCTTCAGATGTAACTGATCAATGGCCTCTTTAACCTCCTCCACCGTTAATTCTGCTGTTAAAGGAGAAAAGTCCAAATTTTTAGTATCAGGGCCTGGAGTTGCCTCCAAGAATTGAGCCATCTTTTCTTTATCCAAAACCTTCTTCTGAAATAAGTCAGCATAGTAGGATCTCACCACCCCCAGGATACCCTCCCGAGATTCCTGCAAAACACCCTGGGAATCAGTGAGACCTGCAACAGATTTATTAGCCACACGCTCCCGGCAGTTCTCAAAGGGATCAGGAGACCCTAAGGTCCCATAATCCCGTTCAAGAACCAGGGAGGTGTACCTGTTGTACTGATACTGCCTCATCTCAGATTTCAGTCGGTTTATCCTTCGTTGGTCCCCCCCATCTACCGAATACAGTGACTCCAATTCTTTCCGCAGCTTGAGATACTGGCTATATTTACTCTTCCCTTTTTTTAAAGACAGTCTCTTTAAGAGGGATCTGATCTCATCCTTGACGTCCTCCCACCAGTCAGCCACGTTTTCGTAAAAATCCCTTCTCTCTAGCTGATCTTCAAGAAGGGAGTGGATGCAACTCTGGATGTAAGGATCATCCAAGAGGCTGGAGTTGAGTTTCCATGACCCTCTCCCGAGATCAGGGCGCTTGGTGGCTCCCAAACAGAAGTACAAAGCTAGGTGGTCAGAATAAGGGACAACTTTCTCTCTCCTCTCACTGATGTTTTCAGAAGGACTCACCAGAGCTAAGTCTATCCGACTACTTCTGCCAGCACAAGAATAAGTGAACTTTGGCTTTCTACCACCACATGCAAACACATCGGACAGACCAGCCTGAAGAATCATCCTGTTCAGGACCTTAGAATCTCTAGTAAGCGGCCTGTCAGTAGGTCTGTCACTGGGCATCATAACAGCATTAAAGTCCCCCGCCATGACCACAGGAAGAGACGTGAACAGGTATGGCTTTACCTCATTAAAAAGGTCAGTCCTCTCAGTCACTGTCTGTGGACCATAGATATTGATGAATCGGAGCCTTCTACCTCGGATTGTGACCTCCAGGACCAAACACCTTCCCATGGAAACCTCCGTTAATCTATGTATGGTCACATCCCTGGTGTTAAACAGTATGGAGACCCCAGCATATGGTTCCACAGCCAGCGACCAGAAGGAAGGACCAGACTGCCATTCTCTCTCTGCCTCTCGTACTAGACCCAAAGTATTTAGATGGGACTCCTGCAAGAAGAAGACATCGGCATCCAGATACTTCAGATGTTCATACACAGCATGCCTTGTTCTCCTCACTTTCATGCTATTTACGTTGCTGGAAATGACTTTAATATAAAAATCAGCCATCAAAATAAAACAAAGTAGAAGAAACAGAGAGATGGACCCCATCATCATATATCAGAGTCTGAGCACTCCCGCTGACCCCCACCAGTTTCCATGTCTGAATCATACTGTTCCCCAACTTGAAAAGGTCTCTTTTTAGAAGGAGGATCATCACTTGGGTCCTCATCATACTCGGCCATCATACGTTTTAACTCACTTTCCATTTCTGCCTCTGCGTCTGACTCCGACAAGACACTGAATCTATTGGCGGTCACTGTCCCATCTGGTCTACTGTCCACTTTCACCTTACTTGGCTTTCGGACAGTGGTCCACTCACCCTCAGGCTTACGGCTGGACTTATCTTTTTTCTTTCTTTTAGGCTGCTTATTCTCCCCAGTGGTGAACACCGGAGCAGAAGAAGAGACGGCCTCTGTGTCTACAGCCTGTGTGACCACCTCCATGTTCCCCTCAATGATATCTGACTGGGGTTGGGTTTGTACTGGATCACTGTCTGGAAAGTCCTGTTGAGGCTCTGGCCCTGTTGGTACTGACCCCGATAACAACGTGTCCTCCTCTAGGTCATCTATCCCTTCCAGTAAGTCATCATCAGGAAAGTCCTTGCTTATGTTGTGCCAGGCGATGGGACAGTCCCTGTGGGAATGACCAATCGTACCACACAAATTACACCTGATGACCTGGCAGTTGGCACTGACATGACCAATCTCACCGCACAGGTTGCACTTCACCATGGTGCACGCACTCGCTAAGTGACCGGTCTTCCCACACTTAAAGCACTTTCTAGGCTGACCCGCGTAGAAGCACACACCCTTCTCCCTGCCAATGAAGAAAGAATTGGGCAGATGTTGGGTTATATTGTGGTGCTGATGGAGCTTCACCAAGACCTTCCACCCCCCAGTCCAGATACCGTCTTCATCTCTGGTTTTAGTGAGTTCGGACATAAGGTCACAATGTCTCCTCAACCAAACTACAATGTCCTGGTGGGGAACCGACTCATTCCAGAAGATGATAGTGACGTTAACAGTATCTGGCTTAGAGATGGGGATAAAACTGAACTTATTCCAGCCTTCTTCTTCCCTGAACCTGGTGAAGCTAGCCCAGAAGAGATCGAGATCAGACATAAGCTTAAAGCTGATGTCAAAACCCTGCCTGTCCGGGAGGTTTATGACAGCCAGGATGTTGGATGGCTGGAAGCCCATTTGCTTACATAGCAGCTCTCTGATGACATACCTCCTATCGGGCAGCTCTTCCTTGGTACCTCTATGCTTGAACCTGACCACGTTCCTCCTCTTAAAAGCCTGGCCGGTATAACTGGTGTTTGACCTAAATGATGGTGAGCCACGGCTCCAGGCATTCCCAGAGGAGGTGTGACCAGGTCCACTATTTTGCTGTCCTTGTGAGCCTTGTGTAGGCTGCTGGCCTCCTGTACTAGGGGGTTCTGGTGCTGTCTGTGTAACTAACGGGGGAAACTCCTGTACATTAGATTGTACTGACCCCTCCACACCATCAGTGTCACCAACATTAACAGAGGGATCCACAGACTGGCCTGATTCCCCAGAGGATCCCAGATCCCAAACAGACTGTGGTGCACCCTCCCCTGACAGAGCAGTATCACATAGCGTATTATCACACACAGTATCATCAACATCATCAGACACTTGAATGTTCTTAGCAGTATCCTCAGACACATGAATATGCTCAGCAGTACTGTCCTGTACATGGATGTCCTCAGCAGTACCGCCCTGCACAGCACAGTCCTGAGGACCTGGCTCAGTAATAGCAGTTTCATGTGCTGCTGCACTGTTACCTTCTGTTAGGAGTCCACAGTCCATGTGCTCAGTGCTGCCCCCAGACTCTTGTGGTGACTGCACTGCTATTACAGGGTTACCTTCAGGTAACATGCCACATTCCTCCTGCAGAGTAGTGGATGCTGGGACTTGTAGTGCCATGCTAGGAACTGCTTCAGGTGCTTGCTGCTGCTGGACGCTTGCTTCCCCTTTGTACAGACTTCCTTCTTTAAAGGAAAAACTTGCTGGCTGCAGTAAGGGTTTTCCATGGGACTGCCGGGCGCCATCTTGGAAAAATTCTGATACAAAGCGCTGCTGGTTCTTATAAGTCTCTCCAACTGGTCCTAGTTGTTCCAGGACAGAGTCCATCTCCCTTACGGTGCCAGCGAGCTGTATGGCCAGGGAGCTCAGCTTGCGGTCGTGCAGCTCCTGGTGGTCAGGGTTTGCTGCCTTCAGCTTGTACATGCAGTCTATCTGCTTCTGAAGCTGCAGTTTCTCTCTTCTCAGAGTCTCCATTCTCTGCACCAGTGCTGGGATTTTGTCAGCGAGGCTCAGCTCAGGTGCGCGCTCTCCCCCTCCAGCAGACTGTCCATTGCTGGGTATTGCAGGCTGTGGACTCACAGGTGTAGTGGCCCCACTTGTGTCCAGCCCAGGTCTCTGCACTGCTGGTGAAGACACTTGTGGCTTTGGACTTGTTGCAGACACTGCGGTGGGTGCACAATCCCCAGTTTGGAGACCAGCTCCCAGGTTTTCTCCAGTGGCTGCACCTGGTAACCTTCCTGCTTTACCTTCTTTGGTTTCATCCACACTTTTTGCATCTTTCTTGCTGCTGCTCCCAGATCTCGTACGGTCAGAAGTTATCAGGACATTTTGCTGCAGATTTTGCTGTATGGTCTGTCTCTCCAGAGAAGTTCTTCTCTGTCTGCATGGGGAGGGTGAGGGCTGCACACCTTCCGGCCGCAATGGAGTCTTCACCTCCTGCACAGTCTGCTGGCCTCTTCCCTCAGGGTATTCTGGACGCTGCACATTCACACTGGTCGATGGCTTCATCACACTCTTACTTACTGCGGCTGCTTTCTTTTCTGCTGTTACTTTCTTTACTTCTTGGCTTCTTCCTCCATACAGACTGCTGACACCTTGACTTGGACCGCTGACGACATTACCGCTGACATTCATTTTCTTCACAAGAACTTTGGGATTTTCATCCACAGTTTGAGATGTCTGGGAATTGTTTCCCAGAGTAGGCCTTGGAGCAGGGGCCTTGCCTGGGGAGTATCCCCGCCCAGGGTGACCCCTCCCTGGGCTAGCTCCTGACATGAGGAGAACCACCTACACACGTCCTCACAGCTAGGAGGCAGTATTATAGTAGTTATATTCTTGTACATAGGAGCAGTATTATAGTAGTTATATTCTTGTACATAGGAGCAGTATTATAGTAGTTATATTCTTGTACATAGGAGGCAGTATTATAGTAGTTATATTCTTGTACATAGGAGCAGTATTATAGTAGTTATATTCTTGTATATAGGAGCAGTATTATAGTAGTTATATTCCTGTACATAGGAGCAGTATTATAGTAGTTATATTCTTGTACATAGGAGCAGTATTATAGTAGTTATATTCTTGTATATAGGAGCAGTATTATAGTAGTTATATTTTTGTACATAGGAGCAGTATTATAGTAGATATATTCTTAATCATAGGAGGCAGTATTATAGTAATTATATTCTTGTACATAGGAGCAGTATTATAGTAGTTATATTCTAGTACATAGAAGCAGTATTATAGTAGTTATATTCTTGTACATAGGAGCAATATTATAGTAGTTATATTCTTGTATATAGGAGCAGTATTATAGTAGTTATATTCTTGTACATGGGGGCAGTATTATAGTAGTTATATTCTTGTACATAGGAGCAGTATTATAGTAGTTATATTCTTGTACATATGAGCAGTATTATAGTAGTTATATTCTTGTACATAGGAGGCAGTATTATAGTAGTTATATTCCTGTACATAGGAGCAGTATTATAGTAGTTATTTTCTTGTACATAGGAGCAGTATTATAGTAGTTATATTCTTGTATATAGGAGCAGTATTATAGTAGTTATATTCTTGTATATAGGAGGCAGTATTATAGTAGTTATATTCTTGTACATAGGAGGCAGTATTATAGTAGTTATATTCTTGTACATAGGAGCAGTATTATAGTAGTTATATTCTTGTACATAGGTGCAGTATTATAGCAGTTATATTCTTGTACATAGGAGGCAGTATTATAGTAGTTATATTCTTGTACATAGTAGCAGTATTATAGTAGTTATATTCTTGTACATAGGAGCAGTATTATAGTAGTTATATTCTTGTACATAGGAGCAGTATTATAGTAGTTATATTTTTGTACATAGGAGCAGTATTATAGTAGTTATATTCTTGTACATAGGAGCAGTATTATAGTAGTTATATTTTTGTACATAGGAGCAGTATTATAGTAGTTATATTTTTGTACACAGGAGCAGTATTATAGTAGTTATATTCTTGTACATAGGAGCAGTATTATAGTAGTTATATTCTTGTATATAGGAGCAGTATTATAGTAGTTATATTCTTGTACATAGGAGCAGTATTATAGTAGTTATATTCCTGTACATAGGTGCAGTATTATAGCAGTTATATTCTTGTACATAGGAGGCAGTATTATAGTAGTTATATTCTTGTACATAGGAGCAGTATTATAGTAGTTATATTCTTGTACACAGGAGCAGTATTATAGTAGTTATATTTTTGTACATAGGAGCAGTATTATAGTAGATATATTCTTGTACATAGGAGGCAGTATTATAGTAGTTATATTCTTGTACATAGGAGCAGTATTATAGTAGTTATATTCTTGTACATAGGAGCAGTATTATAGTAGTTATATTTTTGTACACAGGAGCAGTATTATAGTAGTTATATTTTTGTACATAGGAGGCAGTATTATAGTAGTTATATTTTTGTACATAGGAGCAGTATTATAGTAGTTATATTTTTGTACATAGGAGCAGTATTATAGTAGTTATATTTTTGTACATAGGAGCAGTATTATATAGGGTGGCCCATGAAAAAGTAGCCTAACAATTAAACTGCTTAACAGTAAATCTGTCTTAATTGTCAATATCAACCAATCAGACCTAAGCTTTCTTATTTCCAGAGCCCTGTAGGAACTGAAAGCTGAGCTCAGATTGGTTGCTTTGGTCAATAAGATTAATTTACAAATTGTGAAAAAGTATCCCGCCTCCAGCGATAGTATGACAAGATGAAGGAGCAAGTGATGCTGATGGTGGTCCCCATTCAGGTCTTTACATCTTTGGGCAGGTCGGATTCTGTCGGCTGATACGGCTTGGATGGTGTTTGTGATGTTCTTCTTGATTTCATCCAGATGTGGATCTTTGGGGGCAATTTGTTTTAAATTTCCCCACAGATAAAAGTCTCATGTTGACAAGTCTGGGGAACATGGCGGCCATAACCCCTCGCTCACGGTTCGCTCCTCCGTTATCAGTTCATGAACCCGTCCAGTGAGCTCCGCGAGGCGCCGCATGTTGCGTCTTCTTGTCGGAAAAAGCAGGACATTTTTTCTTTTGCAGCATCACTGCTGAAGAGCTGCACGCCGCGTGAGCCGACACAATCCGATGTGCCCAACCATGTAGAGAATGAACAGGGATCACTTTCAGCATTTTTTGTGACTTGTGGGCAATTAAAAAAAAACAAAAAAACAATCCACTTGCTCGTTCATCTTGTCGTACTATTACTATAGGCGGGCTCCTTTTTCTTGGGCATCCTGTAGTATGGATAGCCTTGGATATAGACGGTAGTATTGTAGTAGTTATATCATTATACCTTGAGGACAATATTAAAGAAGTTACATTGTCAGTAGGCTGCACTATTAAAGTGGTTTTCCGAATTTTTATTACTGCTGACGTATCCACCCGGGACCCCCGACAATCAGCTTTTTGAGAAGTCTCCGGCGCTCCTTTTGAGCTCCGCGACCTTCTCCGTGCTCCGTACATTGTGTAGCAGCTGTGCTTGGCGTCACAGGTCAGCGCCGTTCGCTTAGCTGCGCCTAGGCCATGTGACTGATGAACGTGACGTCACACGGCCTAGTGAAAGTTGAGAGAAGACACTACTGCGAGCACCGGTGCCTTGTGTCGGACCCCTGCCCCAGAGGATAGGAGTTGTCTCATCTCAGACCATGGGGAATATCGCTAGGATATGCCGCCATTGTCTTATACGTACGCACCTATATCGTGAACGGAGCCCTTTAAGGACGGTGGCTGGAGGATTCCGGTCCGGCCACCACCAAGCCGGCTCCCCATAGAAGTGAATGGGAGTGCACCGCGAATGACGGGCCACCACTCCCATTCTCTTCTGTGGGCCTGACGGAAATAGCCGCGCCAGCACTCAGCTATTTTTTCGTTGGCCCCATAGAAAATGAATGGAGAGCGGCTGCACATGTGTAGTGCGGCCTCTGCCCCTTTCAGGGGTCCATTCTCGATATAGGTGTGGGACCCAGTGGTGGGACCCGCACCTATCAGACAATGGGGGCAGTTGCCCCCACATCGTCTGCGATGAGACAACCCCTTTAAGCTTCAGAAAACCCCTTTAAGGTGTTGTCGGACAGCAGCTTGGAAAGTGACAACTATCCCCATCACATTTCTTACTCAAAGGTATTTGGCGCACTCCTAATGCGGAGTATAAAGTAAAACGTCTGGGGTTCAGCATCCGTAATAACACATGGGAAACATTACGAGATTTTGCAGCTGACTGCTGTGAGTTGCCCCCTTTGGGGACTATCAAAGACTTTTATCTCATCCCAGATAAAGTTTTGCGCTCGTTTATAAACTTTCCATATAATCTGCTGGAGATATTAATATTCTGTCGGTGGGAGGATGACGACAGGGAGTCCGCTCGGTGATCCTGCGCTATACATCATGCTGGAGATGTACAGTAGCTGTCAGTGAATGGATGATTTACTCCGAATGTCTGTCAGGGATATTTCGGGCTTCTGGATCTGGGTCACTGAATGTCCTCTCCATTCAGCCGCCTATAAATATTCAGTGATTAAGTGCACCCCCCCTGCTGGTGATATTGTGCCTCTCCGAGGAGCGATCGCGTTCATCAAGGTCATGCCTGCAGTCGGTATGATGTCTGCTGTCCGCAGTTCTGACCGCGGGGGCCAGAACTTTTTTTTTCTTACAGTTTATGCAAATTCCTGCAATGATGTATCATGAAAAGTTCTGCAACTTTCCTATAGACTTTGGGGGTCATTAATTGAGATGTCCGCGTTTTAGACGTGATGAAGAGGCGTCGGCCTCTACGTAACTTCGGCACATCAACCGCCGGTCTAAATCTGCGCCAGGCTTAAATTTAGACCATGTCTGAAACAGGCTTTGAAAATGATAAATGAAACGGGCCTGCCGGCCCCTCCCCTTCCCCGCCCATGCCACACCCACTTTTATAGACAAGGCGTGAACGGAGAAAAGTCGTACGCAGCTATCGGCGCCAGAAGTAGGCGAATTTCTGTTAGTAAATGACCCTCTTTATGTTTCAATTTCTCACTTTTTTCATGATCTGTAATTGCTGTAAGTGAATGGAAACTTTCTTATTTAATGATATTCCCATCACAGACAATGGGGGCATATTGCTAGGATACGCCCCCCATTGTCCGATAGGTGCAGGTCCCATCTATGCGAGAACTGAGAGGGGAGAATGGCGGCCACCGCCAAGCGCTCTCCCCATACGCTTGCGCGGCCACCGCTCCTATTCATTTCTATGAGGACCACGGAAACAGCCGAACCAGCGCTCGGCTATTTTAGGGGGGCCCCATAGAAATGGATGGAGGGCGGCTGCACACGCCGACCTTCCCCGCTCCGTTCTCGGAGGTGGGACCCGCACCTATCGGACAATGGGGGCATATCCCAGCAATATGCCCCCATTGTCTGTGATGGGAATACCCCTTTAACCCTCCAGTGGCTGAAAACCTCCACAGTCCTAATACTTCTCACAGCTGAGGGTTCGATACAACTGTATCCAGTCTAAGCAATCCTCTTTGAGTTGAATAGTTTCTGTTCCAGTCTGATCCCTTTCACCTGCACTGGTACATTGTAACAAACTTACTGCACAGGAGTGAGATTGGGGCTGCTGGATACAAGGGCCCGTTCACACGGTGGAATTTGCCGGTAAAAATTTGGTGCGGAAATTCCTCTGGCGGCCGCGTGGTGTCTGCCTCCCTTTGTTTTCGATAGGCGCCCACAGGAACGTGTCTCCTCTTAGCCACCGTTTGAGGCCACGGAGTCACTCCGCCCGCGGCTTAGCTTTATTCGGTGGAGCCAAGTGTGCCCGCTCTGGCTTGCTGGTCAATCACTGTGGATGATGTTCCCATTATGCCCACATACTCAGTTGCTTGGTGTGCGCTCCGTTGCCTCACATCGTCGGGCGCCATCTTTGGATGTAGATGTCTCTGGAGGTTCTCAGGGAGGCGAGTGACATCAGTCATGTTATTTCTCTTCTTTCTTTGTAGCACGTGAAGGCGATTTCTTCATCGATGTGCCGCACCCCCCAGGATCTACAGAACATATTTCAGGGGCAGTGCTACAACTATGTGTGTATAAATGTGAGTACGATATGGCGCCACAGACGTCACTTCTCTGGCTTCTTCATACAGCCTGGTCCAGATCACTTTTACTGTGGATTTACGGCAAAATCTACACAGTGAAAATCTGCATTTCTGTGACAGAATTACCGTAGTAATGGATGGAGGGTTGATTCTGCACAGAAATCAGAAGAAAGTCTGTTGCATCTGGAGCCAGACTGCGTCTTGCCAAAGGCACGCTTTTGGGGGATTTGCGGTTGGTACTCTGGCTGTATCGGGGGCATTGTGACTGGTAATGTTTGGGGCAATGCAACTCATGATTCGGGGGCATTGTAGCTAGTAGTATTGTGGGTGCATTGATGCTGGTACTATATGGAGACATTGTGGCTGGCAGTGTATTGGGTAAACTAAGGCTGGTCTTATATGGGGGCATTGTGGCTGGTAATGTTTGGGTCAATGAGACTGATAGTATTTGGGGGCATTGTAGCTAGCAGTATTTTTGGTGCATTGATGCTGGTACTATATGTGGGTATTGGGACTGGTACTATATGGAGATATTGAGGTTGGTAGTATATGGAGATATTGTGGCTGGTACTATATGTGGGCATTGTGGCTGGTACTATATGTGGGCATTGTGGCTAGCAGTGTATTGGGTAAGCTGAGGCTGGTATTATATGGGTGCATTGAGGCTGGTACTATATAGGGGCATTGTGGCTGGTAATATTTGAGTCAATGAGACTGATAGTATTTGAGGGCATTGTGGCTGGTACTATATGAGGGCATTGTGGCTGGTAATGTTTGGGTCAATGAGACTGATAGTATTTGGGGTATTGTGGCTGGCGATATATTAGGGGCATTGTAGCTAGCAGTATTTTGGGTGCATTGAGGCTGGTACCATATGTGGGCATTGTGGCTGGCACTATATGGAGACATTGTGGCTGGCACTATATGGAGACATCGTGGATGCACTATATGAGGCCCTTGTGGCTGGGCACAGCAGGCAGCAGAACCGGAGCAGGCACAGCAGGCAGACGGATCTTCATGGCAGTCGCTCACAGACAGGATCTGTAGATTTGCAGTTTGTATTACATACTCCCTTGCTGCGCTGCTGCAGAACCTCTTACTACATACACACATCACAATAATTGATTCTCTGTGTTCAGACTTTTGCTTCGGGTCTTCTGAAGTCCAAATTGTGTTGCAGTTCTGCTGAATGTCGTGACTTTGTCCTGCTTCCCGAGCTGCAGAGCTGTCATCCTCTGTGTGATTTCTACTTGTTTTTTTTCTCTCCATAAAATACATTTTTGTTCTTTTCACTTTTAGGTGAAGGATTCTGATGTGGAAGAATCTCGTAAACTTCTGGAATTACTTCAAGCAGCTCACGCTGGTGCCTCCTATCAGTCTGTAGTGGTGTCGGTAAGTAGCCATAAAGCCCCTGGAAAATGTTTACTTGTGGCGTTGATGTCATGGATAAGCCATGGTCATGATGGCGTCTTGGACTGCAGCCCTTTCCCGGCTTAGTTTTTTAGCTTGAGAGCCACATTCAGATGCTGTATAAACGCAGAAGGCTGAATTTTAAAGGGGGATCCCTGCAAAAATAATCCATTCGGTTAGCAAATGAGGACCAAACACTACCAGCCAGTGGTAATCCAAATTACATGAGCCTGTGGCTGGCAGTTATCATGGAATAGTAGTGGCTGGGTGAAAATCCTTCTTTTTATGAATTATGTCCCATTTATAAAAAAAATAAAATAAAAATGTATTCCTTTAAATTTCTCTGGGGGCCAAAGGAAGAATTTTCCATAGTGAAGGTATATTAGTGAATTGTAATTTATGTTATTCTCTATACATTTAGTCAAAATAACTTCAAAGTGGAAATGCACTTTAAATCTGTCTAACCAAATCTGATGATTGGGGTATAGGACATGGAGCCTTGACATAGGATAGCAGGAGCATCCACAGAAATGAGATAAAGGGTCAGCAGGCGGACTGTCTCCTTCATATAGTGTATAGTGCCAGCGGTCTACAATGTATGGCAACTCAGAGGGGTCATTCAATGTCCACTGGTTTTCTGTCTTGGAAACGAGAGCACATATGTTATGCATAGACCGAGCGATTGCACCATTTTATTCCCCATCCAGTGGTTGATGGTCCCTGGGGACCGTAGCATCGGAACATAAACACGGGACAAACCTATCATCAGGTCTCCCGGTGATAGCCATACTGTGTAATAGGATCCAGGACGGCCGCGTCCCTCTGTCATCTGACCATTTATCAGCTCTTCATCTGTCCTCAGCCTGTCTGACTGCCCGCAGCCAATTCATAGCCATACAGATCCATCTTAATGGACATCACATCGCTACTGTTTACGGGTATACATTATAGTGACATTCCAGTAATGTGACATGCTCGAGACCACCGGGGCGCTGGGATATCAATGACACCATGCCACTAGAGGTGTGAGCGCAGAGGAGGAGAAGGTTACATCTTAAAGGGCTTGTCTGGTATAGAGGACATGGTCACAGAGAGCAGAGTCTACGAGATCTCCTGGTTTTTACCCTTAAAGGATTTGTCTCACTTTAGACATTGGTGGCACCACCTTTGGGATCCGCACCTATCTGTTGAACTGGAGCCCGGAAGTGAACGCGAGAACAGCTGCACATTTGCAGCCGCCCTTCATTCCTTTCTACAGGAGGTCCTGAAATAGCCGAGTGATGGCTCCGTCCCATAGAGGTGAATGGAGTGGTGGCCGGGTTTTCCTGGTGAGCTCTCTATTCATTTTGATAGTTCCGAAAATAGTCAAGCTTGGTCGTTTGGCTGTTTTCAGAACTCCCATAGAAGTAAATGGAGATAGGTGCAGGTTCCAGAGGTGGGACCAGCAACTATCTGACATTGGTAGCATATCCTAGCGATATGCTACCAATGTCTGAGGTGACACGACCCCTTTAACTGCTGCTATGAGATATGGACTTTGCTTCAGGAGGATCTCCGCATGTTGCGGTCCCCAGAATAGTTACAGATTATCAGCGGTAGCGCTGATGCAGTAGTAGTGTAGTCAGGAATGGCGGCAACAGTCACCACCAGTAGAGCGGTCAAGATGCAACAAGGCGATGGGACGAGAAGGTAGCATAGTTGGAAACGGAACCAGGGGTTGGAACAGTAGGTGCCGGATGAACAATCCCAAGGCAAAATCCAGGAACAAGGCCAAGGTCAGGATGAATTCAGAACCAAGAACATTAGCACACAAAACGAGAACCTGGACCGAGTGAACCTCAGTTCTCAGGCAAGGCATGAAAGCATGCAAGTTCCTGTGACCACTAGGGCACATGGACCTAACGGGTAGTCACCCAGACAGGGAGGCAAATAGATAACCTTCTGAAGAATACTGCAATGGGGGAGAAACAAACATAGACTGCATAAGAAGAAGGTGTATGACGTTACCGCAGCGGAGCTAGACTTTAAGGGGCCGCAGGTGATGGTGGATGCTCTATTGACAGCTTTCTGCTTTAAATTTTATCCCATTAAATTTTTATGGGTAGAACTTTCTGCAGATTACTTGGAGCCATCATTAGTGCGATGGTGGAGTGACAGGGAAAGCGGTCGGATAAGACGCTATGCATTGAAGATCCCCTCCAGTACAATGTCTGAGGGTACCGCTGACGAGTAGGGAGGGCTCCGCCGTCAATCATCCCGCGATAGCGCTGCCTGTGCAAGCTTGTCCCTGCAGACCCATCTAGACAGAGATATTAATTCAACATGTGTCTGGGGCGTTCACTATAATTGGGCCCCTCGGGGTTCGTTTTATTCCCACGTATCTGGGAGTTTCCCTGATTGGCAGCTGGTAAAGTCTTCAAGGAATCTGATCAGTAATTTGGCTGCGATTGTTCTTCAGGGTGACCTGTAATTTGTACCTGAGCAGAGACGTATTCTATATCTCATAAGTCATGGAGGGGTTTAGTGCTGTTCTCAAAACATGGATAATCCCTCTTCATCCGCCCCGATGGGCTTGGTCTTAAAGTAGTGGTGGGCAGGGGGGAAATTTGGGAAAATTGTTAAGTCCTCTATTTGCAATGAATGATTTTAGAATTCTATTCTATAGGCACTGATCAGCCATAACATTGAAACAATTTAAAAAAAAATGCAGTCCCCTCTGTGGACCATGAAGACATGGACTCCACAAGACCTCGGAGGGGTTCTGTGGTATTCGGCAGCAGATCCTGTAAATTGCTCGGTGCGTCCTCCATGGATCCCACAGATGACAATCAGATTTAGATCTGGGAATTGGGAGTCAAGTCATCGCCTGGATCTCTTGGTCTTTTTCCTCATTCCTGGACAATGTTTGCCTAGTGGCCGACGCGTTCTAATGCTGAGAGAGGCCACTGCCATTATGGGTGTCTTTGTCTGTTTAATGGTTAGGTAGGTGGTAGGTGTAACATCTACCTGATACTAGAACCTGAGGTTTCCAGCAGAACATTGCCCAGACCATCACACTGCCATCCTTTACATAGTGCACCTGGTGGCATCTTTTCACCAGGTAAGTGGTGCACACGCATCATGTAACGTGATTCGTCAGACCAGGCCGCCTTCTTCCCATAGTGCATTTGGTGCCTTCTCCTCCCCACATACATGACGCACATGCACCCGGCCATCCACACAATATAATGTGATATATCAGACCGGGTCGCCTTCTTCCCATTGTGCATTTGGTGCCATTTCTTCAGCAGGTAAGTGACACATCAACGTGATGTAATAGGATTCATAACACCAGACCGCCTTCTTCCCCTGGTGCACTTAGTGTCGTGTCTTTCCCAAGTAAGTAATGCGTATGCACCCAGCTGTCTGCATGACCAGGCCGCCTTCTTTCCGTAGTGCTACTGGTGCCATCTCTTCTTCAGGTAAGTGACGCACATGCCTCTAGCCATCCACGTGATGTAATGTGATTCATCAGACCAGGCCGCCTTCTTTCCGTAGTGCTACTGGTGCCATCTCTTCTTCAGGTAAGTGACGCACATGCCTCTAGCCACCCACGTGATGTAATGTGATTCATCAGACCAGGCCGCCTTCTTTCCGTAGTGCTACTGGTGCCATCTCTTCTTCAGGTAAGTGACGCACATGCCTCTAGCCACCCACGTGATGTAATGTGATTCATTAGACCAGGCCGCCTTCTTCCCCTAGTGCACAAGAATTGACTCTTTAGTTGCTGCCTCGCCAGACGCCATTGTCACCAGATAATCTATGTTCTTCACATCACATTCAGTAGTTTTAATGTTACGGCTGATCATTGTAGGTTTAAGCCAAGTTAAGCTTTAGCCTTTGATATTTAGATGCAGCAGAGCTGAATTGGTCACTGTTTGTGCATCACAATACCTCCTGGATAACACAATAAGTTTACCTGCAGTTCAGATGGCAATTCTACTGGATCCGACAAACTCAAATCTACATCTGTGAGATGCCGAGAAAACTTTAATAAAGCGGGGGCCATGATCTAACACATTGGACTCTCAGCCGTTCATGGACATTAGGCCTCATGCACACGACTGTATTTTTCATCCACGGGCTATATGCAGATAGAATGCTGACCCATTCACTTCCGTGGGGCCATGAACACATCCGTATTTTTTGGTGGAACTTTGCGGCCGTTCTGTGAATGATAGAACATATCCTATTCTGGTCCATGTTATGGATGGAAACATCCATTTCTATTGACGGGATGAAGAAAATGCGGGGACAGTCGTTGGAGAAGCACTGCTCAGTCTCCTCTGCTGTCCATAGGACGCATGCATTCCCGCCGGCAAGTGTGCACACTCCTTGGTCTTCCCTGGCCACTTTAGGCTACTTACTGCACCTTTCCCTATAGGCGTGTGCCTGAGCAATCAGGCACACAAGCAGTCTTGTGTACTCTCTTGTGTACCAACCTCTGCTTGTTTCTCGTATTGACCCTTTGCTGCCCATCCTGACCCTCATACTGATTACTGGATCACATGAACTGTGCCTGTCCTGACCTTGGCCTGTCCCTGGCTACAGCTTTGACCGATCCCTCGATGTTCTGTCTCTTGACCCCCATGGGTCAGCCATCACTTGAGCAGTGAATGCTACAAGAGGTGGCCAGGTGGTTCCCCTGCGGCGGAGTCCAGATCTCTATATAGGGGTTAAAGGGTGAAGACCAGGGAAGCTGCCAGCATAGCACCCTTTGGAATGGCCCCAAAATGAAATCTTCAAGTGACACAGCAGATCCTCTTCAGTAACATTTCTATTGTTTCAAAATTAAATAAGTTTGCTGTATACAGTATAGTCTTCATTAAAAATCTTCAAGCACTTTGTGTATACAGCTCCTATGCAGACCTAGGTGTCACCGTGGTATAGGGACAGTAGAAGGTGAAGGCGGGCGGGCGTATAAAACCTGCTGGTGTACATCAGAGATGCTTGACCTGCTCTTAGGGGCCACAGCAATTCGCAAACCAGCAAAAAATTGTCATTTTCATTGAGTACATAAATCATGGCATCCCCCCTCCCCCCTTTAACGGTAAATGCACACAATCAGGATTTATGTGCGGAGAATCCGCAGGTGTTCACAGGGAAATCCATGCGGACAATCGGCATCATTTGCTGTGGATTTACGTGCGGATTTTCCTCTCCCCATTGAAGTAAATGGAGAAAATCCGGTCAGAAAAGTAAAATAAACTGATTTTAAAAGCAGGTCAAAATCCGCACTGAAAAAAATCTGCACCGTGTACATGAGAATTTCAAATTCTCATAGAATACAATGTACGTGACCTACGGTGCGGAATTTCTGCACGGAAAATCTGCACGCAATCCTGACCGTGTGCATTTAGCCTACAGGAGAGCCGTTGCAGCGTCCAGTTCCCCAGACCCTCTGCGGCGAGGGAGGCGAGAGGCGCCAACAGTCGACATCCATTTACCCTAATAGGGTGTAATGTCGATTGCTCTCCTGATGGGACACCCCCTTTAACCCTTTCCTGTCACATCCACCAGCGCCTGCAGTGAGGGAGTCGCTGCGCACCACAGATGTGCTCCTGTACGTCTGCCAGGACACCGAATATTTTCCATTATAATCATCATTAATGACATGCAGCAGGAGCGGTAATTAGGATAATGGACCCCCTCTGCGCTGACAATACAGAGGGGAGCAGAGGAGCGTTCGTGCACCATGTCTGGTCCTGTTGTTGTGGTTTTTCAGTAGGGCGCGTGGGAAATCGGGAAATTAAATTTCGCAAATAACAAGCCCTTTTACGGCTATGTAAACAGAAAAATCAAAAAGTTATGGTTGCGGGAAGGCAGAGAGCAAAAATTGAAAATCGATGGGTCAGGAAGGGGTTAATCAGACCTCAGCTCAGACTCCCAATGTTAATAGCCCAATCAGACCTCCAATGTTTATGAGACCGTCAATCAGACCTCAGATCAGACCTCCAATGTTTATGAGACCGTCAATCAGACCTCAGCTCCTATGCCCAATGTGAAAAAAAACTAAAACATTCAGACCTCAGATCAGACCCCATTGTGAACGACCCCCATTCAGACCCCCTCTCCTACTCCGGATGGCGTCACAGCACCGTTCCTGGTCTTCCCGCTGCGCAGTGCTGTGACCCGACCTCACACAGCGTGACAAGCCTGCAGGAGAAGACCAGGAAATTTGGTTAAAGTTGAATGACCCTTTAAATCTTTATATAATGTAAGGTTCTGCCACTTTGTTTCAGTTTCTCACATTTTCAAGACCTCTGCTTGCTGTCAGTTGCCAAAAACTTTTCCTGCTCTTGTAGAACGGTCAGAGCTGCAGGGCTCGTTACAGTGTATCAGAGGTTATAAGCAATAATGGACAGTATCCTTCCAAAACAACCTCCCGATGTATTGTATATACCGCCATTAGTCTGGCATTCATCTGTAAGACACTACGGAACCTCACTTAGGCCAGGAGCAGATGGAGCAAAGGGAAACCCACCCGTCTGATGATGATGGTGGCACAAGCCACTTACCTGTTCCAGGACCAAGTCAGTACTGTTGTGGAAAAGGGCGTGCTCTGTGCAGATTCGGTGAACCTGAAGTTAGACCCTCTCTTTGTTGCCCTGTATGATGCTGCTACCCTTGGGTGTAATGCCAGTCATACACAATACCAGCTGCAAGCCTACCTGAAACCACCACTAGAGGGAGCTCCCACTGGTAATCCTGTTTTCAGTAAGCTTCTATGCCCCCCCTAGTGGTGGCTGTGGGAGTGGGAGGCTGAAGATTTGGAGATCAGTAAAACAGAGCTCTGACCGTTACAAAGATACGTAATTGAAGACAGGTACACGTTAATTCTCCCCCCCTTCCCCCTCCGATATCCAGGGGGGTAGCCGAGGTTATCTGCGGAGCAGGTAACAATTCCCCTTTTGTGAGTGCAGCTATGAACATGATGAGGTGTCATTCGTCGGTGTCAGGCGTCACAACCATCATTTCCACAAGTGTAGACCTGATGACTGTAAATGTGACAGCGCTGGACGGGATGATGAGACTGCCGTGTTTCCAAAATCCTGCAAGCGCTCATTCGTCAGAGACCGCAGCGGAAGATAAAGAAAAAGAAACAATGACATCCACACATCTGACTGTTTCTGCTTCTTGTCAGTGAATGGAAACATTTGCGTTAACATTCTAAGGCTGAGAACCCTATACAGATCTGGTACTTCTCACAGCTGAGGGTTGTATCATCCTCTGTGATATAAAATCTAGAGCAGTACAGATCTCTGTCCTGCCCTGTATACAATGTATCAGTCTGGAGTGTGGCCTGGATACAATGTATCAGTCTGGAGTGTGGCCTGGATACAATGTGTCAGTCTGGAGTGTGGCCTGGATACAATGTGTCAGCCTGGAGTGTGGCCTGGATACAATGCATCAGTCTGGAGTGTGGCCAGGATACAATGTATCAGTCTGGAGTGTGGCCTGGATACAATGTGTCAGTCTGGAGTGTGGCCTGGATACAATGTATCAGTCTGGAGTGTGGCCTGGATACAATGTGTCAGTCTGGAGTGTGGCCTGGATACAATGTATCAGTCTGGAGTGTGGCCTGGATACAATGTGTCAGTCTGGAGTGTGGCCTGGATACAATGTGTCAGTCTGGAGTGTGGCCTGGATACAATGTATCAGTCTGGAGTGTGGCCTGGATACAATGTATCAGCCTGGAGTGTGGCCTGGATACAATGTGTCAGTCTGGAGTGTGGCCTGGATACAATGTGTCAGTCTGGAGTGTGGCCTGGATACAATGTGTCAGTCTGGAGTGTGGCCTGGATACAATGTATCAGCCTGGAGTGTGGCCTGGATACAATGTGTCAGTCTGGAGTGTGGCCTGAATACAATGTATCAGTCTGGAGTGTAGCCCGGATGCAATGTATCAGCCTGGAGTGTGGCCCGGATACAATGTGTCAGCCTGGAGTGTGGCCTGGATACAATGTATCAGCCTGGAGTGTGGCCTGGATACAATGTATCAGCCTGGAGTGTGGCCTGGATACAATGTGTCAGTCTGGAGTGTGGCCTGGATACAATGTGTCAGTCTGGAGTGTGGCCTGGATACAATGTGTCAGTCTGGAGTGTGGCCTGGATACAATGTATCAGCCTGGAGTGTGGCCTGGATACAATGTGTCAGTCTGGAGTGTGGCCTGGATACAATGTGTCAGTCTGGAGTGTGGCCTGGATACAATGTATCAGTCTGGAGTGTGCCCTGGATACAATGTATCAGTCTGTAGTGTGGCCTGGGTACAATGTATCAGCCTGGAGTGTGAGTGTGCCCTGGATACAATGTATCAGCCTGGAGTGTGGCCTGGATACAATGTATCAGCCTGGAGTGTGGCCTGGATACAATGTATCAGCCTGGAGTGTGGCCTGGATACAATGTATCAGTCTGGAGTGTGGCCTGGATACAACGTATCAGTCTGTAGTGTGGCCAGGATACAACGTATCAGTCTGGAGTGTGGCCTGGATACAATGTGTCAGTCTGGAGTGTGGCCAGGATACAATGTATCAGTCTGCAGTGTGGCCTGGATACAATGTGTCAGTCTGGAGTGTGGCCTGGATACAATGTATCAGTCTGGAGTGTGGCCTGGATACAATGTGTCAGTCTGGAGTGTCGCCTGGATTCAATGTGTCAGTCTGGAGTGTGGCCTGGATACAATGTATCAGTCTGGAGTGTGGCCTGGATACAATGTATCAGTCTGGAGTGTGGCCTGGATACAATGTGTCAGTCTGGAGTGTGGCCTGGATACAATGTATCAGTCTGGAGTGTGGCCTGGATACAATGTATCAGCCTGGAGTGTAGCCCGGATACAATGTATCAGTCTGGAGTGTGGCCTGGATACAATGTATCAGCCTGGAGTGTGGCCTGGATACAATGTATCAGCCTGGATACAATGTATCAGTCTGGAGTGTGGCCTGGATACAATGTGTCAGTCTGGAGTGTGGCCTGGATACAATGTATCAGCCTGGAGTGTGGCCTGGATACAATGTGTCAGTCTGGAGTGTGGCCTGGATACAATGTATCAGTCTGGAGTGTGGCCTGGATACAATGTATCAGCCTGGAGTGTGAGTGTGCCCTGGATACAATGTATCAGCCTGGAGTGTGGCCTGGATACAATGTATCAGCCTGGAGTGTGGCCTGGATACAACGTATCAGTCTGTAGTGTGGCCTGGATACAATGTGTCAGTCTGGAGTGTGGCCTGGATACAATGTATCAGTCTGGAGTGTGCCCTGGATACAATGTGTCAGTCTGGCGTGTGGCCTGGATACAATGTATCAGCCTGGAGTGTGGCCTGGATACAATGCATCAGCCTGGAGTGTGGCCTGGATACAATGTATCAGCCTGGAGTGTGGCCTGGATACAATGTATCAGTCTGGAGTGTAGCCTGGATACAATGTATCAGTCTGGAGTGTGGCCTGGATACAATGTGTCAGTCTGGAGTGTGGCCTGGATACAATGTATCAGTCTGTAGTGTGGCCTGGATACAATGTGTCAGTCTGGAGTGTGGCCAGGATACAATGTATCAGTCTGGAGTGTGGCCTGGATACAATGTGTCAGTCTGGAGTGTAGCCCGGATGCAATGTATCAGCCTGGAGTGTGGCCTGAATACAATGTATCAGTCTGGAGTGTAGCCCGGATGCAATGTATCAGCCTGGAGTGTGGCCTGGATACAATGTATCAGCCTGGAGTGTGGCCTGGATACAATGTATCAGCCTGGATACAATGTATCAGTCTGGAGTGTGGCCTGGATACAATGTGTCAGTCTGGAGTGTGGCCTGGATACAATGTGTCAGTCTGGAGTGTGGCCTGGATACAATGTGTCAGTCTGGAGTGTGGCCTGGATACAATGTATCAGTCTGGAGTGTGGCCTGGATTCAATGTGTCAGTCTGGAGTGTGACCTGGATACAATGTATCAGTCTGGAGTGTGACCTGGATACAATGTATCAGTCTGGAGTGTGACCTGGATACAATGTATCAGTCTGGAGTGTGGCCTGAATACAATGTATCAGTCTGGAGTGTAGCCCGGATGCAATGTATCAGCCTGGAGTGTGGCCTGAATACAATGTATCAGTCTGGAGTGTAGCCCGGATGCAATGTATCAGCCTGGAGTGTGGCCCGGATACAATGTGTCAGCCTGGAGTGTGGCCTGGATACAATGTATCAGCCTGGAGTGTGGCCTGGATACAATGTATCAGCCTGGAGTGTGGCCTGGATACAATGTGTCAGTCTGGAGTGTGGCCTGGATACAATGTATCAGCCTGGAGTGTGGCCTGGATACAATGTATCAGCCTGGAGTGTGGCCTGGATACAATGTATCAGCCTGGAGTGTGGCCTGGATACAATGTGTCAGTCTGGAGTGTGGCCTGGATTCAATGTGTCAGTCTGGAGTGTGCCCTGGATACAATGTATCAGCCTGGAGTGTGGCCTGGATACAATGTATCAGCCTGGAGTGTGGCCCGGATACAATGTGTCAGCCTGGAGTGTGGCCTGGATACAATGTATCAGCCTGGAGTGTGGCCTGGATACAATTTATCAGCCTGGAGTGTGGCCTGGATACAATGTGTCAGTCTGGAGTGTGGCCTGGATACAATGTGTCAGTCTGGAGTGTGGCCTGGATACAATGTATCAGTCTGGAGTGTGGCCTGGATACAATGTATCAGCCTGGAGTGTGGCCTGGATACAATGTGTCAGTCTGGAGTGTGGCCTGGATACAATGTATCAGCCTGGAGTGTGGCCTGGATACAATGTATCAGCCTGGAGTGTGGCCTGGATACAATGTATCAGCCTGGAGTGTGGCCTGGATACAATGTGTCAGTCTGGAGTGTGGCCTGGATTCAATGTGTCAGTCTGGAGTGTGCCCTGGATACAATGTATCAGTCTGTAGTGTGGCCTGGATACAATGTATCAGCCTGGAGTGTGAGTGTGCCCTGGATACAATGTATCAGCCTGGAGTGTGAGTGTGCCCTGGATACAATGTATCAGCCTGGAGTGTGGCCTGAATACAATGTATCAGCCTGGAGTGTGGCCTGGATACAATGTATCAGCCTGGAGTGTGGCCTGGATACAACGTATCAGTCTGTAGTGTGGCCTGGATACAATGTGTCAGTCTGGAGTGTGGCCTGGACACAATGTATCAGTCTGGAGTGTGGCCTGGACACAATGTATCAGTCTGGAGTGTGCCCTGGATACAATGTATCAGTCTGGAGTGTGGCCTGGATACAATGTATCAGCCTGGAGTGTGGCCTGGATACAATGCATCAGCCTGGAGTGTGGCCTGGATACAATGCATCAGCCTGGAGTGTGGCCCGGATACAATGTGTCAGCCTGGAGTGTGGCCTGGATACAATGCATCAGCCTGGAGTGTGGCCTGGATACAATGCGTCAGCCTGGAGTGTGGCCCGGATACAATGTTTCAGCCTGGAGTGTGGCCTGGATACAATGCATCAGTCTGGAGTGTGGCCTGGATACAATGTATCAGCCTGGAGTGTGGCCTGGATACAATGTGTCAGTCTGGAGTGTGGCCTGGATACAATGTATCAGTCTGGAGTGTGGCCTGGATACAATGTATCAGTCTGGAGTGTGGCCTGGATACAATGTGTCAGTCTGGAGTGTGGCCTGAATACAATGTATCAGTCTGGAGTGTAGCCCGGATGCAATGTATCAGCCTGGAGTGTGGCCCGGATACAATGTGTCAGCCTGGAGTGTGGCCTGGATACAATGTATCAGCCTGGAGTGTGGCCTGGATACAATGTATCAGCCTGGATACAATGTATCAGTCTGGAGTGTGGCCTGGATACAATGTGTCAGTCTGGAGTGTGGCCTGGATACAATGTATCAGCCTGGAGTGTGGCCTGGATACAATGTGTCAGTCTGGAGTGTGGCCTGGATACAATGTATCAGTCTGGAGTGTGGCCTGGATTCAATGTGTCAGTCTGGAGTGTGACCTGGATACAATGTATCAGTCTGGAGTGTGACCTGGATACAATGTATCAGTCTGGAGTGTGGCCTGAATACAATGTATCAGTCTGGAGTGTAGCCCGGATGCAATGTATCAGCCTGGAGTGTGGCCCGGATACAATGTGTCAGCCTGGAGTGTGGCCTGGATACAATGTATCAGCCTGGAGTGTGGCCTGGATACAATGTATCAGCCTGGAGTGTGGCCTGGATACAATGTATCAGCCTGGATACAATGTATCAGTCTGGAGTGTGGCCTGGATACAATGTGTCAGTCTGGAGTGTGGCCTGGATACAATGTATCAGTCTGGAGTGTGGCCTGGATTCAATGTGTCAGTCTGGAGTGTGCCCTGGATACAATGTATCAGCCTGGAGTGTGGCCTGGATACAATGTATCAGTCTGGAGTGTGGCCTGGATACAACGTATCAGTCTGTAGTGTGGCCTGGATACAATGTGTCAGTCTGGAGTGTGGCCTGGACACAATGTATCAGTCTGGAGTGTGGCCTGGATACAATGTGTCAGTCTGGAGTGTGGCCTGGATACAATGTATCAGTCTGGAGTGTGGCCTGGATTCAATGTGTCAGTCTGGAGTGTGACCTGGATACAATGTATCAGTCTGGAGTGTGACCTGGATACAATGTATCAGTCTGGAGTGTGACCTGGATACAATGTATCAGTCTGGAGTGTGACCTGGATACAATGTATCAGTCTGGAGTGTGGCCTGAATACAATGTATCAGTCTGGAGTGTAGCCCGGATGCAATGTATCAGCCTGGAGTGTGGCCTGAATACAATGTATCAGTCTGGAGTGTGGCCTGGATACAATGTATCAGTCTGGAGTGTGGCCCGGATACAATGTGTCAGCCTGGAGTGTGGCCTGGATACAATGTATCAGCCTGGAGTGTGGCCTGGATACAATGTATCAGCCTGGAGTGTGGCCTGGATACAATGTATCAGCCTGGAGTGTGGCCTGGATACAATGTGTCAGTCTGGAGTGTGGCCTGGATACAATGTGTCAGTCTGGAGTGTGGCCTGGATACAATGTATCAGCCTGGAGTGTGGCCTGGATACAATGTATCAGCCTGGAGTGTGGCCTGGATACAATGTATCAGCCTGGAGTGTGGCCTGGATACAATGTATCAGCCTGGAGTGTGGCCTGGATACAATGTATCAGCCTGGAGTGTGGCCTGGATACAATGTATCAGCCTGGAGTGTGGCCTGGATACAATGTGTCAGTCTGGAGTGTGGCCTGGATTCAATGTGTCAGTCTGTAGTGTGGCCTGGATACAATGTATCAGCCTGGAGTGTGAGTGTGCCCTGGATACAATGTATCAGCCTGGAGTGTGAGTGTGCCCTGGATACAATGTATCAGCCTGGAGTGTGGCCTGGATACAATGTATCAGCCTGGAGTGTGGCCTGGATACAATGTATCAGCCTGGAGTGTGGCCTGGATACAATGTATCAGTCTGGAGTGTGGCCTGGATACAATGTATCAGTCTGGAGTGTGGCCTGGATACAACGTATCAGTCTGTAGTGTGGCCTGGATACAATGTGTCAGTCTGGAGTGTGGCCTGGACACAATGTATCAGTCTGGAGTGTGGCCTGGATACAATGTATCAGTCTGGAGTGTGCCCTGGATACAATGTATCAGTCTGGAGTGTGGCCTGGATACAATGTATCAGCCTGGAGTGTGGCCTGGATACAATGCATCAGCCTGGAGTGTGGCCTGGATACAATGCATCAGCCTGGAGTGTGGCCTGGATACAATGTATCAGTCTGGAGTGTGGCCTGGATACAATGTGTCAGCCTGGAGTGTGGCCCGGATACAATGTGTCAGTCTGGAGTGTGGCCTGGATACAATGTGTCAGTCTGGAGTGTGGCCTGGATACAATGTATCAGCCTGGAGTGTGGCCTGGATACAATGTGTCAGCCTGGAGTGTGGCCTGGATACAATGTATCAGCCTGGAGTGTGGCCTGGATACAATGTATCAGCCTGGATACAATGTGTCAGTCTGGAGTGTGGCCTGGATACAATGTGTCAGTCTGGAGTGTGGCCTGGATACAATGTATCAGCCTGGAGTGTGGCCTGGATACAATATGTCAGTCTGGAGTGTGGCCTGGATACAATGTATCAGTCTGGAGTGTGGCCTGGATTCAATGTGTCAGTCTGGAGTGTGACCTGGATACAATGTATCAGTCTGGAGTGTGACCTGGATACAATGTATCAGTCTGGAGTGTGGCCTGAATACAATGTATCAGTCTGGAGTGTAGCCTGGATACAATGTGTCAGCCTGGAGTGTGGCCTGGATACAATGTATCCGCCTGGAGTGTGGCCTGGATGCAATGTATCAGCCTGGAGTGTGGCCCGGATACAATGTGTCAGCCTGGAGTGTGGCCTGGATACAATGTATCCGCCTGGAGTGTGGCCTGGATACAATGTATCAGCCTGGAGTGTGGCCTGGATACAATGTATCAGCCTGGAGTGTGGCCTGGATACAATGTGTCAGTCTGGAGTGTGGCCTGGATACAATGTATCAGTCTGGAGTGTGGCCTGGATTCAATGTGTCAGTCTGGAGTGTGCCCTGGATACAATGTATCAGTCTGTAGTGTGGCCTGGATACAATGTATCAGCCTGGAGTGTGAGTGTGCCCTGGATACAATGTATCAGCCTGGAGTGTGAGTGTGCCCTGGATACAATGTATCAGCCTGGAGTGTGGCCTGGATACAACGTATCAGTCTGTAGTGTGGCCTGGATACAATGTGTCAGTCTGGAGTGTGGCCTGGATACAATGTATCAGTCTGGAGTGTGGCCTGGATACAATGTATCAGCCTGGAGTGTGGCCTGGATACAATGTGTCAGTCTGGAGTGTGGCCTGGATACAATGTGTCAGTCTGGAGTGTGGCCTGGATACAATGTATCAGCCTGGAGTGTGGCCTGGATACAATGTGTCAGTCTGGAGTGTGGCCTGGATACAATGTATCAGCCTGGAGTGTGGCCTGGATACAATGTGTCAGTCTGGAGTGTGGCCTGGATACAATGCATCAGTCTGGAGTGTGGCTGGATACAATGTGTCAGTCTGGAGTGTGGCCTGGATACAATGTGTCAGTCTGGAGTGTGGCCTGGATACAATGTATCAGCCTGGAGTGTGGCCTGGATACAATGTATCAGCCTGGAGTGTGGCCTGGATACAATGTGTCAGTCTGGAGTGTGGCCTGGATACAATGTGTCAGTCTGGAGTGTGGCCTGGATACAATGTGTCAGTCTGGAGTGTGGCCTGGATACAATGTATCAGCCTGGAGTGTGGCCTGGATACAATGCATCAGTCTGGAGTGTGGCCTGGATACAATGCGTCAGTCTGGAGTGTGGCCTGGATACAATGTGTCAGTCTGGAGTGTGGCCTGGATACAATGTGTCAGTCTGGAGTGTGGCCTGGATACAATGTGTCAGTCTGGAGTGTGGCCTGGATACAATGTATCAGCCTGGAGTGTGGCCTGGATATAATGTGTCAGTCTGGAGTGTGGCCTGGATACAATGTATCAGCCTGGAGTGTGGCCTGGATACAATGTGTCAGTCTGGAGTGTGGCCTGGATACAATGCATCAGTCTGGAGTGTGGCTGGATACAATGTATCAGTCTGGCTGAATACAATGTAGCAGGATGCCTGGATAATATAGTATTGATATTACTGTGTAGTATTATTTTACTGATCTCATGTATTATGCCGGAGGCTCCGTGCTGAGATTTGTCCTCGCGATGGTCATGATAAAATCCTTGGTTATAGCAATAAAAGAGGCACCGCCAGTGTTTAAAGGGGTATTCCGGTAGTTAAAAGGTATCCGTTATCCACAGGATAGGGGATAAATATCGGATTGGTGGGGGTCCTACTGCTGGGACCCCTACCGATCACGAGAACGGGGGACCCGTACCCTCTGCTGCTTTCCTGAAATGACCGGAGTGGCCAATTACTTATGTGTGCAGCCGCTCTATTCCTTTCTATGGGAGTTCTTGAGATAAGGGAGCACTCTACTCAGCTATTTCCGGAACGCCCATAGAAATGAATGGAGCACCCGCGCACACAAGCGACCGGCTGCTCCAGCCATTTCAGGGGAGCTTCAGGGGCTACGGTTACTGCGTTCTCGTGGGGGTCCTACTGCAGGTACCCCCACCGATCTAATGGTTATCATTAGGGGTGAGCGAATCGACTTGGATGAAACATCCGAAGTCGATTCGCTCATCTCTAGTTATCACCTATGCCGTGGATAGGGGATAACTTCTACTTGCCACCGGAATACCCCTTTAAGGCCTCTTGCCCATGAAAGTAAGGGCTCCGTGCCCGTGCTGTGGACCGCAAATTGCGGTCCGCAATGCACGGGTACCGACCGCGGGGAAGCCGCATGCGGATCGCAGACCCATTCACTTGAATGGGGTCCCTGATCCGTCCGTTCCGCAAAAAGATAGAACAAGTTCTATTTTTTTTAGAACGGAAGCACGGAAAGGAACCCCACTGAAACACTCCGTAGTGCTTCCGCGGGGTTCCGTTCTGTGCTTCTGTTCCGCACCGCATCTCCGGATTTGCGGACCCATTCAAGTGAAAGGGTCCGCATCCGTGATGCGGAATGCACACAGCTGGTGACCCGCGTATGCGGTCCACAGCACAGGCACGGAGCCCTTACGTTCGTGTGAAAGAGGCCTAAGGCTAGGTCTACACGAAGACATGTGTCGCGCGTCAGATAGGGCACGACTACACTACAACATTTGTTATAATGATAGTCTATGGTGTCGGACCGCAAAACACACAACGGTCGTGTGCATGAGGCCTTAGGCTTCATCCACATTTCCATTTTTCACGGAAGCGTGCTGTCCACATTTTCCACTGACAGCACATGTACCCATTGATTTCAATGTGTCTGTTCACGTAGGTCAGTGAAAAAAAAACAGAGACATTGACTACCTTGGTCCATGATGCGAACCAAACACACCCATTGAAGTCTATGGGTCTGTGAAAATCACTGACACAACACTGATGGTATCCGTGGTGCGTCCGTTTTTCATGGAAGACAGTCAGAAAATACTCTTGAAATTAATTTCCAGCTGAGCAACGTCCATGGATTTGGGTTGACACACTGAGGGTAAAAACGGACACGGATCCTTCACAGATGCTTTTTTTCACGGATGTGACACTGACACGAAAAATGTGGACGAGGCCTTATACTCAGGTATTTTACTGATTTGTCATGTTTTTTTTTTTTAAGGTTCACTTGGCTTTTCCTGAGAAATGCGCCGGCGAAGTGCGGAAACTGAGCGAAATCCGCGAAGTTGCAAAAATAGCGCAGAAGTCGGATATATTACTGTACGGCCTCCTGATAAACTTCTCCAAGGTAAGAGCACCGAGGACCGCACCACCTGTAAAATGCAATGAACGGTCCACCGCTACTAGGTTACCCTTGGTCTTCCACCTGCTACGGCAAGTTCTATTTTTTTGCGGAACGGAAACACTCCGTAGTGCTTCCGTGGGGTTTCGTTCCGTGCCTCCGTTACGTTCCGCACCGCATCTCCGGATTTACAAATGGGTGTGCATCTGTGATACGCAATGCACGCAGCCGGTGCCCCGTGTATTGCGGACCCGCGGTATACGGGAGCACTACGGCTGTGTGCAAGAGGCCTTACTGATCTTGTACTGATCCCTTACACAATTATTTCTTCTCCGCTCACATCCAAAACGACTGGTTTCCTGGGGGCAGTGCATTGTGGGAGGTCAGGTGACATGCATTAATTTGTTTATTTATAGCTCAGCTGTTTGGTCACATGACTGTCAGCGGGGAGTAGATAAACTGCTGTCTGTTTCCAAGGGCAACCGGCAGGGTTTAGAAAGCAGCTCTGGATGTGACTGGAGAAAATAATATGAAGTAACTAAAAAACAGAGGAAAAAAGTAAAGCAAAGCATTCGTTAAAGTTTTTATTTAGCTTTATACTGATATTTGGGGAAAAGTAGAATAACCCTTTAAATCCTCATAGAATGGAAAGTTCTGCCACTTTCTACTGTATTTTGTTTCAAAGCTGCAGTGCTCGTTACAGTGTATCAGAGGTTTAAGCAAGAAGGTCAAAGCTGAATGGTGTAGGGATCCATCATAATTAAGGGAGCACTGCTGTGGACCTAAACTGATAGTGGGGGTCTTAGGGTCCGACCTCCACCAATAGGATATACCACTTAAGGGCTCATGTACATGACCGTATGTATTTTGCGATCCGCAAAAAAAAAAACGGGTGACGTCTGTGTTGCATCCGTTTTTTTACGGATCCATTGTAACAATGTCTGCAAAACGGACAAGAATATGACATGTTCTATTATGTTTTTGCGGAACGGACATACGGACACGGAATGCCTAACAGGTAGAACCAGCCCTGAACCTCACATGGTCCAGAGATCTCCACATTCATTGCTCCAGTTACTCCCTTAGTTTTATGTCACGCTGGCATCCCAGGGCGTGTCCTTTCTCAGAGAGCGTGTCCTTTCTCAGAGAACGTGTCCTTTCTCAGAGAGCGTGTCCTTTCTGTTTCAGGTCTCTCCCTGTGACAACAACAGCTTCTAACAGTAAATACAGCTAGTGGCAGTTGAAGAATGAAACTGAGCATGTGTGACCACCTCAGCGAGGTGGACAAATAAAGAAGGAAAAGGACAAACAGCAGGTGGCGCTATACAGATCGATTTTATTGAATATCTCACTGGCTATGCTAAATTTTTAATTGCAAGCAATTAGAAAAGTATTCAGATCCAGGTGCTGGTTTGAGAAATGTAGAATTTTTGGTGGTGCAGGGAGTGATTTGCTGTGGTTTTTGGGGTGCGGTCACTGTACGTGTAAACTTTCCTTCTATGTTATATAACATTTCCTCATGTTGCTGCAACTCTGTCGCCTGCGGCAGATGACAGACCGCCATAAGGCGCTCGTTTATCATTATCACCCAGCAGCTTCCTGAGAAGAGGAAGAACTACCAACCTCATCAGGAACTGCCGCAGTGACATCAGATTGGCTCCCGTCCCAGTCACTGACAAGGCAAATAATCAGATATCACCTTGTGGCACAGATTAAACCCCCAGCTCCAAGCTCCTCCCCCTGACCGAGGCCCCTCCCCCTGTATGAGCAGCAGTTACCTGATGATTATTGTGTCCTTGTAAAAGTCATCTCCCCATGTCTTGACTTTATGCTGAGCTTGTGCTTATAAACTGCAGTCAGTCTGAAGTAGCAGAGCTGCAGTGTAGAGCATGGAGGAGGGACAGAGCCTCATTCTGAGTTTCTGGTGAGACAGGACATGGCCTTCAGACTACCTCAGGCTCCAATAGGCAATGCCGCTGAGCTGGAGTCACTGATCATAGCTGTGCCCTAATGGAGCAGATCTGCAGTGTAAAGAAGGGAGGAGGGACAGAGCTCTGTGCTGCGATTGGACAGTGCTACAGCCAGGGAGAAGGAACGCCCAGGGAGAAACAGGGCAGACTCCTCCCTGGTTTACCGATAGTAGCAATTACCATACAGCGCGGGAGAAGGTAACGGGGGCCACATCAGGCGAATGGAGCGGCGCCCAGATATAATAGTAAGTGCAGGGAGATCCCTGGGCGCCGCGCTACATATACAGATAGTTATCTTACAATGTTCGGATCCATGAAAAGTCCTCTTTAAGGCCTCATGCACACGACAGTTTTTTTTTAATGACCGCAAAAACGGGGTCCGTAGGTCCGTGATCCGTGACCGTTTTTTTGTCCGTGGGTCTTCCTTGATTTTTGGAGGATCCACGGACATGAAAAAAAAGTTGTTTTGGTGTCCGCCTGTCCGTGCGGAGCCAAACGGATCCGTCCTGAATTACAATGCAAGTCAATGGGGACGGATCCGTTTTTGACGTTGACACAATATGGTGCAATTGCAAACGGATCCGTCCCCCATTGACTTTCAATGTAAAGTCAGGAGTCCCTTTTATACCATCGGATCAGAGTTTTCTCCAATCCGATGGTATATTTTAAGTTGAAGCGTCCCCATCACCATGGGAACGCCTCTATGTTAGAATATACCATCGGATTTGAGTTAGATCGTGAAACTCAGATCCGACAGTATATTCTAACACAGAGGCGTTCCCATGGTGATGGGGACGCTTCAGGTTAGAATATACTAAAAGAACTGTGTACATGACTGCCCCCTGCTGCCTGGCAGGTGCTGCCAGGCAGCAGGGGGCAGACCCCCCCTCCCCCCCCCTGTATTTAACTCATTGGTGGCCAGTGCGGCCCCCCCTCCCTCCCCTGTAGTTAACACATTGGTGGCCAGTGCGGCCGGCCCCCCCTCCCTCCCCTGTAGTTAACACATTGATGGCCAGTGCGGCCGGTCCCTCCTCCCTCCCCTGTAGTTAACACATTGGTGGCCAGTGCGGCCGGCCCCCCCTCCCTCCCCTGTAGTACTGTAGATTCATTGGTGGCCAGTGGGCCCCCCCCTCCTAATTAAAATCTCCCCCCCTATCATTGGTGGCAGCGAGAGTACCGATCGGAGTCCCAGTTTAATCGCTGGGGCTCCGATCGGTAACCATGGCAACCAGGACGCTATTGCAGTCCTGGTTGCCATGGTTACTTAGCAATTTTTAGAAGCATTATACTTACCTGCGAGCTGCGATGTCTGTGACCGGCCGGGCGCTCCTCCTATTGGTAAGTGACACGTCTGTGCGGCGCATTGCCTATAGCACAGACCTGTCACTTACCAGTAGGAGGAGCGCCCGGCCGGTCACAGACATCGCAGCTCGCAGGTAAGTATTTTTAGAGGATCCACGGACATGAAAAAAAAGGTCGTTTTGGTGTCCGCCTGGCCGTGCGGAGCCAAACGGATCCGTCCTGAATTACAATGCAACGAAAAATGGACGAGAAATCGGTCACGGATCACGGACCTACGGACCCCGTTTTTGCGGATCTTAAAAAAAACCGGTCGTGTGCATGAGGCCTAATACTGAAAAAAAAATTAAAACCTTTTTTCATAACCATATTCTGACCCCTTTAACTTTTTTGTAGCTATGTGTCCGGGGTTGTGTGAAGGCTCATTCTTTGTGGGATGATCTGTTCTATTAAATTTTTAGTCTGTGCGACTTTTTGATCACTTTTTATTAAAAAATTATTGGGTAGTTAAAGTGACAAAAAATGGCAAATTAGCATTTTTTTTCCCTGCTACACCATTTGCCGTACGCCATTAATATTGTTATATTTTAATAGTATGGGCATTTTCGCACACGGCGATGCCCATGATGTCTATTTTTTTTATTGGTTAAGTATTTTTATTTTTTAGGAAAGGGGGGTGATTTGAACTTTTAATTATTTTATTTTTTTATATTTGTAAAAGCTTTTTTTTAACTTTTTTTTTTTACTTTTTTTATGTCACCTTGGTTGACAATAACTGACAATCATTCGATTGCCCATAGTATTCAGTGATGGCTAAATAGCCATCATTGAAGACTTCATTTGCACCTCTGCTTGCTGTCAGTGAATGAAACCTTAACTGATTCATAATAACTATACTTACATTGATACTTCTCACAGCTGAGAGTTTGTTACCATTGTACCCTGTTTAGACTTTATCCTGTAAGCTGAGCAGCCTGGATACATCCTACCTGCACTGATACATTGTAGCAAAACAGGACAAGAGAGAGATCTGTGCTGCTCCTGTGTTTAGCTCACAGAGGATTGTCTAGGCTCGATACAATCGTAGCAAAACCTCAGCTGTGAGAAGTATTAGGCCTGGACGGTGAGGTTCACATTCACTGACTGCAAGCAGAAATCTCGAAGATGGGGAGAAATGATGACACAACGTCTGTTGAGCTCCACATTTATGGTAATGAAGCCGAGCTGCTTATGTTGTCCGGCCTAAGGGCAGCTATTACATAGATCCGGCACCGCTTCTCGCATCGTCTGCGGGGGGTTGGAGGATGAGAGTGATCCGTAAATCCATGATCCCCTTATTATGTCTCAATAACCGTTCCATCCGGCGGCGGCGGCGGAATATAAACCTGTCACAGTCAGATTTACAGGATGACATCAACTGTGATTGCACTGACACCTCAGCTCTTGGAATGCTAATTAAAGGAGAACTCCACCCAGCACTGAGACTGTGCATGTTAGGAGTGATTGGTAGAATAGTAACACGCGTGCACCTCCCCTTCATCTATTTTCTTCATAAAGATTAAGATGGCGGAAAATATGCATTTGATAAATGGCGCAGTGTATTTATTTCTATCATTGGCTGCCGCTGTTTTTGGTGCAGTATACTGACAGAGCTTAGGACAGGCGAGAGACGGTGGAAGTGCGCCTTGTAGGACGCGGCCGCGCCAGACATGTTACAGATGTGATAAATATGGTGAAGGAGCGAGCATTTGGTTTCCAGTGATGACAGACCCTGAGGCATACATACTCTGCTTAGGGCTCATGCACACAAACGTATTTTTTGTCCGTGTCCTTTTAGTTTTTTTTTTTGCGGCCCGTATGCGGAAGAATTCACTTCAACAGGGTTGCAAAAAAACGGAAATGACTCAGTGTGCATTCCGTGTATGTAAGTCCGTTCCGCAAAAAAATAGAACATTTCCTATTCGTGTCCGCATTACGGCCAAGGATAGGACTGTTCTATTAGGGGCCGGCTGTTCCGTTCCGCAAAATACGCCATGCACACGGCGGGTATCCGGGTTTTGCGGATCCCAAAAGGTCCAACGGTCGTGTGCATGAGCCCTTAGTTATATCTCTTTCTGGGAAAGCTGGGTGACACTCAGTGCGGCTGCCGTTATGGTTCAGTTGTGACTCCAGGATCCTGCACGAGCTGCCGGACTGTACACACGAGGGCAGCTGATGAATCAGGCAGATTTACCATTCAGGGCTCCAGGAAAGCTGGGTGATCGCTCCTTAGATAACGCCAGCTCAGGCATCAGTATTTATTAGATACACATGACTGATGCTTAGATACATTAGCTAATATACATAACAAGGCAGGTTTTCTATTCGCATGCTTCTGGTAGTAACCCAGCTTTCCCAGAAACAGAGAACACCAAGAACTGCTTGGCATGTGTGATACTGTCTGCTGAGCTGTGTATCTAATCCTATCCTGTGTGATACTGTCTGCTGAGCTGTGTATCTAATCCTATCCTGTGTGATACAGTCTGCTGAGCTGTGTATCTAATCCTATCCTGTGTGATACTGTCTGCTGAGCTGTGTATCTAATCCTATCCTGTGTGATACTGTCTGCTGAGCTGTGTATCTAATCCTATCCTGTGTGATACTGTCTGCTGAGCTGTGTATCTAATCCTGCCCTGTGTGATACTGTCTGCTGAGCCAAGTATCTAATCCTATCATGTGTAATACTGTCTGCTGAGCTGTGTATCTAATCCTATCCTGTGTGATACTGTCTGCTGAGCTGTGTATCTAATCCTATCATGTGTGATACTGTCTGCTGAGCCAAGTATCTAATCCTATCCTGTGTGATACTGTCTGCTGAGCCAAGTATCTAATCCTATCATGTGTCATACTGTCTGCTGAGCCAAGTATCTAATCCTATCATGTGTCATACTGTCTGCTGAGCCAAGTATCTAATCCTATCATGTGTCATACTGTCTGCTGAGCCAAGTATCTAATCCTATCATGTGTCATACTGTTTTCTAAGCATGTATCTAAGCCTAATATGTGTGATACTGTCTGCTGAGCTATGTATCTAAGCCTGTTCTGTGTAATACAGTCTACTAAGCTGCTGAATCTAAGCCTATCATGTGTGATACTGTCAATTAAGCTGCTGTATCTAAGCATATCAAGTAAGATACTGTCTGCTGAATTACTGTATCTAAGCCTAATATGTAGGATGCTGTCTGCTGAGCTATGTATCTAAGCTTCGTCTGATACAGTCTACTAAGCTTCTGTATCTAAGCCTGTCATGTGTGATACTGTCTGCTGAGCTGTGTATCTAATCCTATCCTGTGTGATACTGTCTGCTGAGCTGTGTATCTAATCCTATACTGTGTGATGCAGTCTGCTGAGCTGTGTATCTAAGCCTATTAAGTGTGATGCAGTCTTCTGAACCTGTGTATCTAAGCCTATTCTGTGTGATACTGTCTAATAAGTTGCTGTATCTAAGCCTGTTATGTGTGATACCATCAATTAAGATGCTGTATCTAAGCACATCAAGTACGATACTGTGTGCTGAGCTGCTGTATCCAAGTCTCTACCCTATGCCAGGCTTTGTGGAGTAGATGTATCTCAGTCTGTCATGTGTGATACTGTGTGCTGTGCTGCTGTATCTAATCCTGTCACGTTCTGTCCTGTCTGGTGTTGAGGAGTCTGGGAAAGTTGGGTGATAACCTGTAATAGAGATTATACTGAATAAATGGCGCGGTGGGCGTCGCAGGTATTCGCCATGGCTGCGGGCACAGGCAAGTGCGGCCCTCACAGAGCTTCCTGCGCTGCGCTCCTGGCAGCCGCATGTCCTGTGTCTTACACCGCAGGATCCTCGCCTGTAATTAAAGGGAACCTGTCACCGGGATTTTGTGTATAGAGCTGAGGACATGGGTTGCTAGATGGCCGCTAGCACATCCGCAATACCCAGTCCCCATAGCTCTGTGTGCTTTTATTGTGTAAAAAAAACGATTTGATACATATGCAAATTATCCTGAGATGAGTCAGAGCTTGAAAATATGACTCTTCTCTGGTCACACAAGTAAAAGATATGACTCTTTTATGTTAATTTGCATATCTATCAAATCGTTTTTTTTTACACAATAAAAGCACACAGAGCTATGGGGACTGGGTATTGCGGATGTGCTAGCGGCCATCTAGTAACCCATGTCCTCAGCTCTATACCCAAAATCCCGGTGACAGGTTCCCTTTAAGTAAAGACGGAGGCTCCACCCCCAATTATTAAAATATTTCTCGCGCCACAAGGTATAAATCCAGATTGAATAGAGAAGACTTTGCTGCAGCGTCGTGGGTGGCGCTGGAACGGGGCGACGCCGTTTGTCTCACTGTTGCCTTTGGCAGAACGTCAGATTTGGAGATTTCACAAGTCGTTACTTTCCTTCCAGTCTTTATTCAGTTCCCGAACAATGCAAGGTGACACGGCGGAGATTAGACGGGAAACCGCGGCAGCACACAATGGGGGAGCTCAACCGATGCCGCCTTATCAATGCCCCGGGAGCGAACTGCCAACATCCAGAGGGCAGGCAGCGCATGATAGGGGTTATGGGTAAAGCCCGGGATCCTGGGAGAAACATACGGGGAAATTGCTTCAGGGGATTCTGGTTTTATAGAAATATAGTCACGATATAAAAGAAAAGCTCTGCAACTTCATAATATATTTTGTGCTCCAGTTCCTCACCATTGTCAAGATCTGTACTTGCTGTCAGTGAATGACAAGACTCTTGTTTACATTTAGAGGCAGTAAACCTGTATATACTGTACCTAGTTCTGAAGCTTGGACTCCAGACTGATACATTGTGGCAAATTACCAGAGATTAGATTTTTGCAGGTAGGAGCAGGATAATTGCAGTTATATTCTTGTACATAAGAGGCAGTATTATAGTAGTTATATTCTTGTACATAGGAGCAGTATTATAGTAGTTATATTCCTGTACATAGGAGACAGTATTATAGTAGTTATATTCTTGTACATAGGAGGCAGTATTATAGTAGTTATATTCTTGTACATAGGAGCAGTATTATAGTAGTTATATTCTTGTACATAGGAGGCAGTATTATAGTAGTTATATTCCTGTACATAAGAGGCAGTATTATAGTAGTTATATTCTTGTACATAGGAGCAGTATTATAGTAGTTATATTCTTGTACATAGGGGCAGTATTATAGTAGTTATATTCTTGTACATAGGAGCAGTATTATAGTAGTTATATTCTTGTACATAGGAGCAGTATTATAGTTGTTATATTCTTGTATATAGGAGCAGTATTATAGTAGTTATATTCTTGTACATAGGAGCAGTATTATAGTAGTTATATTCTTGTATATAGGAGGCAGTATTATAGTAGTTATATTCTTATACATAGGAGCAGTATTATAGTAGTTATATTCTTGCACATAGGAGCAGTATTATAGTAGTTATATTCTTGTACATAGGAGCAGTATTATAGTAGTTATATTCTTGTACATAGGAGCAGTATTCTAGTAGTTATATTCTTGTACATAGGAGCAGTATTATAGTAGTTATATTCTTGTACATAAGAGCAGTATTATAATAGTTATATTCTTATACATAGGAGCAGTATTATAGTAGTTATATTCTTGCACATAGGAGCAGTATTATAGTACTTATATTCTTGTACATAGGAGCAGTATTATAGTAGTTATATTCCTGTATATAGGAGGCAGTATTATAGTAGTTATATTCTTGTACATAGGAGCAGTATTATAGTAGTTATATTCTTGTACATAGGAGGCAGTATTATAGTAGTTATATTCTTGTACATAGGAGGCAGTATTATAGTAGTTATATCCTTTTACATAGGAGGCAGTATTATAGTAGTTTTATATTCTTGTACATAGGAGCAGTATTATAGTAGTTATATTCTTGTACATAGGAGCAGTATTATAGTAGTTATATTCTTGTACATAGGAGCAGTATTATAGTAGTTATATTCTTGTACATAAGAGCAGTATTATAGTAGTTATATTCTTATACATAGGAGCAGTATTATAGTAGTTATATTCTTGCACATAGGAGCAGTATTATAGTACTTATATTCTTGTACATAGGAGGCAGTATTATAGTAGTTATATTCTTGTACATAGGAGCAGTATTATAGTAGTTATATTCCTGTATATAGGAGGCGGTATTATAGTAGTTATATTCTTGTACATAGGAGCAGTATTATAGTAGTTATATTCTTGTACATAGGAGGCAGTATTATAGTAGTTATATTCTTGTACATAGGAGGCAGTATTATAGTAGTTATATCCTTTTACATAGGAGGCAGTATTATAGTAGTTTTATATTCTTGTACATAGGAGCAGTATTATAGTAGTTATAGTCTTGTACATAGGAGCAGTATTATAGTAGTTATACTCTTGTACATAGGAGCAGTATTATAGTAGTTATACTCTTGTACATAGGAGCAGTATTATAGTAGTTATACTCTTGTACATAGGAGCAGTATTATAGTAGTTATATTCTTGTACATAGAAGCAGTATTATAGTAGTTATATCCTTTTACATAGGAGGCAGTATTATAGTAGTTATATTCTTGTACATAGGAGCAGTATTATAGTAGTTATATTCTTGTACATAGGAGCAGTATTATAGTAGTTATATTCTTGTACATAGAAGCAGTATTATAGTAGTTATATTCTTGTACACTAGAGGCAGAATTATAGTAGTTATATTCTTGTACATAGGAGCAGTATTATAGTAGTTATATTCTTGTATATAGAAGCAGTATTATAGTAGTTATATTCTTGTACATAGGGGTAGTATTATAGCAGTTATATTCTTGTACATAGGAGCAGTATTATAGTAGTTATATTCTTGCACATTAGAGGTAGTATTATAGTAGTTATATTCTTGTACATAGGAGCAGTATTATAGTAGTTATATTCTTATACATAGGAGCAGTATTATAGTAGTTATATTCTTGCACATAGGAGCAGTATTATAGTACTTATATTCTTGTACATAGGAGGGAGTATTATAGTAGTTATATTCTTGTACATAGGAGCAGTATTATAGTAGTTATATTCCTGTATATAGGAGGCAGTATTATAGTAGTTATATTCTTGTACATAGGAGCAGTATTATAGTAGTTATATTCTTGTACATAGGAGGCAGTATTATAGTAGTTATATTCTTGTACATAGGAGGCAGTATTATAGTAGTTATATCCTTTTACATAGGAGGCAGTATTATAGTAGTTTTATATTCTTGTACATAGGAGCAGTATTATAGTAGTTATATTCTTGTACATAGGAGCAGTATTATAGTAGTTATATTCTTGTACATAAGGAGCAGTATTATAGTAGTTATATTCTTATACATAGGAGCAGTATTATAGTAGTTATATTCTTGCACATAGGAGCAGTATTATAGTACTTATATTCTTGTACATAGGAGGCAGTATTATAGTAGTTATATTCTTGTACATAGGAGCAGTATTATAGTAGTTATATTCCTGTATATAGGAGGCAGTATTATAGTAGTTATATTCTTGTACATAGGAGCAGTATTATAGTAGTTATATTCTTGTACATAGGAGGCAGTATTATAGTAGTTATATTCTTGTACATAGGAGGCAGTATTATAGTAGTTATATCCTTTTGCATAGGAGGCAGTATTATAGTAGTTTTATATTCTTGTACATAGGAGCAGTATTATAGTAGTTATAGTCTTGTACATAGGAGCAGTATTATAGTAGTTATACTCTTGTACATAGGAGCAGTATTATAGTAGTTATACTCTTGTACATAGGAGCAGTATTATAGTAGTTATACTCTTGTACATAGGAGCAGTATTATAGTAGTTATATTCTTGTACATAGAAGCAGTATTATAGTAGTTATATCCTTTTACATAGGAGGCAGTATTATAGTAGTTATATTCTTGTACATAGGAGCAGTATTATAGTAGTTATATTCTTGTACATAGGAGCAGTATTATAGTAGTTATATTCTTGTACATAGAAGCAGTATTATAGTAGTTATATTCTTGTACACTAGAGGCAGAATTATAGTAGTTATATTCTTGTACATAGGAGCAGTATTATAGTAGTTATATTCTTGTATATAGAAGCAGTATTATAGTAGTTATATTCTTGTACATAGGAGCAGTATTATAGTAGTTATATTCTTGCACATTAGAGGTAGTATTATAGTAGTTATATTCTTGTACATAGGAGCAGTATTATAGTAGTTATATTCTTGTACATAGGAGCAGTATTATAGTAGTTATATTCTTGCACATTAGAGGTAGTATTATAGCAGTTAACTTCTTGTACATAGGAGCAGTATTATAGTAGTTATATCCTTGTACATAGGAGCAGTATTATAGCAGTTATATTCCTGTACATAGGAGCAGTATTATAGTAGTTATATTCTTGTACATAGGAGCAGTATTATAGCAGTTATATTCTTGTACATAGGAGCAGTATTATAGTAGTTATATTCTTGTACATAGGAGCAGTATTATAGTAGTTATATTCTTGTACATAGGAGCAGTATTATAGTAGTTATATTCTTGTACATAGGAGCAGTATTATAGTAATTATATTCTTGTACATAGGAGCAGTATTATAGTAGTTATATTCTTGTACATAGGAGCAGTATTATAGCAGTTATATTCTTGTACATAGGAGCAGTATTATAGTAGTTATATTCGTGTACATAGGAGCAGTATTATAGTAGTTATATTCTTGTACATAGGAGCAGTATTATAGCAGTTATATTCTTGTACATAGGAGCAGTATTATAGTAGTTATATTCGTGTACATAGGAGCAGTATTATAGTAGTTATATTCTTGTACATAGGAGCAGTATTATAGTAGTTATATTCTTGTATATAGGAGCAGTATTATAGTAGTTATATTCTTGTACATAGGAGGCAGTATTATAGTAGTTATATTCTTGTACATAGGAGCAGTATTATAGTAGTTATATTCTTGTACATTAGAGGTAGTATTATAGCAGTTAACTTCTTGTACATAGGACGTCTATTTTTATATATTCTTTTATATAAGAGACAGTATTATAGTTTATTGTTGTACATTAGGGGTAGTATCATAGAGGTTGTGTAATATATGCACATAGTAACTCTAGCAGCTGAATAGTGAGTGACTCTCAGGATCAGTTCATGGCAGCTAATATATTGCATATACAGAGTAATTTGGCTTTTCATGTAGATTTCTTCTATACATAAACTGTAACATGTTATACTGCAGTGGTTACATGTTCATCTTTGATCTTTTTAGATTTTCAGGAAGACGTTTATATAGTTAAAGATTTTATCACAGTCCTTTGGAATTTCATGTATATAAATGAAATCTAAAATGGAAAACTGGATGCCAGGAAGGTAGCAGGAACAGACAAAAAGCAAACACATAATTAGTATCAGTTGATAAGTTGGCGTGCTCGGCGGGAGGCTTGTCTATCCAACCAGCGCTGTGGTGTGTACGACTGGCGATCACAGGATCGCTGCATATTTTCTGGAATGTGTGTATTTGCTCGTGTAAATGGTGACAGATGACATTTTACTGGAGTCAGTTTTTTACACTTTGAATTCAAATTTTTCTGTGACAGCGACTGTGTGACACATGGTATTTGTTTCCTACAGTTTTTTTGGAAGCCTATCGAGACCTGGAACCCACCTGGAGCTTCACAATACATTCCACACACTTGTACCTTGAAGGACCCTCACCAATATCTTTCAATGTTTCGTAGATTATTCACCATGTCATTTCTGTACATTTGCGCAGGGGCGGACTAGGAACTTAACCCTTTCGTGACCAAGGGTCATTGATGCCCTAATGTCCAGGTCAAAATTTACAAATCTGACATGCGTCACTTTATGTGGTAATAGCTTTGGAACACTTTTACTTATCCAAACCATTCTGAGATTGTTTTCTCGTGACATATTGTACTTCATGATAGTCATATATTTGAGTCAATATATTTCACCTTTATTTATGAAAAAATCCAAAATGTACCCAAAATTTTGAAAAATTCACAATTTTACAAATTTCAATTTCTCTGCTTCTAAAACAGAAAGTCATATCTAATAAAATATTTATTACTTAACATTTCCCATATGTCTACTTTATGTTGGCATCATTTTGAAAATGTCATTTTATTTTTTTAGGACGTTAGAAGGCTTAGAAGTTTAGAAGCAATTCTTAAAATTTTTAAGAAAATTTCCAAAACCCACTTTATAAGGACCAGTTCAGGTCTGAAGTCACTTTGTGGGGCCTACATAGTGGATACCCCCATAAATGACCCCATTGCAAAAACTACACCCCTCAAGTTACTCAAAACTGATTTTACAAACTTTTTTAACCCTTTAGGTGTTCCACAAGAATTAAAGGAAAATGGAGATGAAATTTCTAAATTTCACATTTTTGGCAGATTTTCCATTTTATTGCATTTTTTTATTTAACACATTGAGGGTTAACAGCCAAACAAAACTCAATATTTATTACCCTGATTCCGCGGTTTACAGAAACACCCCACATGTGGTCGTAAACTGCTGTACGGGCACACGGCAGGGCGCAGAAGGAAAGGAATGCCATACGGTTTTTGGAAGGCAGATTTTGCTGGATTGGTTTTCTGAACGCCATATGTTTTTTATTTTTCTGCCGATCGTCTTGTGCAAGGGCTCGTTTTTTGCAGAAAGTGTTGAGGTTTTAATTGGTACCATTTTTGGGTACATAGGATTTTTTGATCATTCATTATTACACTTTATATGGCAAGGTGACCAAAAAATTGGCTGTTTTGGAACAGTTTTCATTTATTTATTTTTACAGCGTTCATCTGAGGAGTTAGGTCATGTGATAGTTTTATAGAGAAGATCGTTACGGACGTGGCAATACCTAATATGTATACTTTTTCTTATTTATTTAAGTTTTACACAATAATAGCATTTCTGAAACCAAAAAAATTATGTTTTAGTGTCTCCATAGTCTGAGAGCCATAGCTTTTATATTTTTTGGGCGATTGTCTTAAATAGGGTATCATGTTTTGCGGGATGAGGTGACGGTTTAATTGGTACTATTTTGGGGGTCATAAGCCTTTTTTATCGCTTGCTGTTGCACTATTTGTGATGTAAGGTGACAAAAATAGCTTTTTTTGGCACAGTTTTTTTTATTTTTTTTTAATAGTGTTTATCGGACTGGGTCTATCATGTGATATATTTATAGAGACGGTCGTTACGGACGCGGTGACACCTAATATGTGTATTTTATTTTTTTATTTTTTTTATAGGAAAAGGCAATTTCTTTTTTTAATTTACATTTTTATTTATTTTTCATTTTTATTATTTTCACTTTCCTTTTTTTATCAAGTCCCTCTTGGATCATAAAGATCCAATGGGGCTGATGGCTGTACTATACTTTGCAATGCTCTTGCATTGCAAAGTATAATACTATTAGATGCCCTGTAGGTGGCAGCACCAGATGCCTTTGCCATGGCAACCATCGGGCGCTGCTATCAGCGCTGCAGCCCCGATGGTTCAGAGAGGGAGCTCCCTCCCTCTATTAACCCCATGGATGCTGCAATCGCAGCATCTATGGGGTTACAGCAGAGTGTCAGCATAGAGCTGACACTCGCTGCTGATGGCGGCGGCTCAGGAATGGAGCCGCCGCCATCACACACAGCGGGGGCACAGGATCGGGGGCACAGGATCGGGGGCAGCGCTGGAATGGGGGGGGGGGGTTGTATTGGGGTACGGCTAACCTTGAGGGTGAGGGAGGCTGGGGCAGGAGGGGCGGGGAGACAGCATGGGGCGGACCGCATCAGTATGGATCTACATAAATATGGATCTACTACATAAATATGGATCTACTACATGAATATGGATCGGGCGGGGAAACTACTTCATCAGGGGCAGGCGCGCACAGGGGGGTGTTGGAGGAGCACAGATCGGGGGGCACAGGAAGGGGGCACAGATTGGGGGCCACAGAGACACTACCTGATTTCAGGCTGTGATCTGCAGAGCGCAGATCAGAGCCTGAAACCGGCATTTTTTCCACTGCCGCGATCCGATTGGTTAGTCTGCACAGACTAACCAATCGGATCGATTGTCGGCAAGGGGCCACTCTGATTGGTCCCTTGCCGGCATTACTGAACTGTATGCTGTCCGTGACAGCAGCAGTGCGGGGGCAGAAGCTTTAATCCAAGCGCTTTGCAGCGCTTGGATTAAAGAACTGTCTTGACGTTTATAGACGTGATAGCTGCACGGGGCATGTGCAGCTATCACGTATATATACAGATTGCAGTCGGGAAAGGGTTAATGTGGCCCTGGAAAAAAATTAAACATGGCCCTATGTCATAGGTGGGGCCCACACAAGTAGGCACAAATGAAGTAGGCGGGGTCAGCAATGCCATTGTGCAGCACATAATACTACCCCAGCAGAGCCAAATATTACTGTGCAGCACAAAATACCTCCCCTGCAGAACCAAATATTACAGTGCAGCACAAAATACAACCCCAGCAGAGCCAAATATCACAGTGCAGCACAAAATACCTCCCCTGCAGAACCAAATATTACTGTGCAGCACAAAATACTACCCCAGCAGAACCAAATATTACTGTGCAGCACAAAATACCTCCCCTGCAGAACCAAATATTACTGTGCAGCACAAAATACCTCCCCTGCAGAACCAAATATCACAGTGCAGCACAAAATACCGCCCCAGCAGAACCAAATATTACTGTGCAGCACAAAATACCTCCCCTGCAGAACCAAATATCACAGTGCAGCACAAAATACCGCCCCAGCAGAACCAAATATTACTGTGCAGCACAAAATACCTCCCCTGCAGAACCAAATATTACAGTGCAGCACAAAATACAACCCCAGCAGAGCCAAATATTGCTGTGCAGCACAAAATACCACCCCTGTAGAACCAAATATTACAGTGCAGCACAAAATACAACCCCAGCAGAGCCAAATATTGCTGTGCAGCACAAAATTCCACCCCTGCAGAACTAAATGCCACAGTGCAGCACAAAATACCACCCCAGCAGAACCAAATATTACAGTGCAGCACAAAATACCACCCCTGCAAAGCCAAATATTATGTGCTGCACTGTAATACCACCCCTGCAGAACCAAATATTACAGTGCAGCACAAAATTCCACCCCTGCAGAAGCAAATACCACAGTGCAGCACAAAATACTGCCCCAGCAGAACCAAATACTACAGTGCAGCACAAAATACCACCCCTGCAAAGCCAAATATTATATTCTGCACTGTAATACCACCCCTGCAGAACTAAATATTACAGTGCAGCACAAAATACCACCCCAGCAGAAGAAAATACCACAGTGCATCACTAATATTCTGCCCCAGCAGAACAAAATACTACAGTGCAGCACAAAATACCTTACTAGAAGCAGGTCCTTTTGTAGGAAGATCCTTTTGTTGGAGCAGGAAGCCATCGGAGAATATCTGCAGCCACCGGCATTAATAAACACTTGGAGCATCAGGTTGCTATGTACCTATCTGACAGCTGTGAGGAAGGCTCTCAGATATGGTCTATGGCCATTCCGCCCCTGCATTTGCACTGTACGCTGGAAGTGTAAGGAATGGAGGTTTTCATTTTGGTTGCTTTCAGTCAGGTGCAATGTATAAATGTGTATAAATAATAGTTTAAATAAACAAAATGTATAAAAAAGTTTAAATATACCTATGATGTTGATAGCCTGCAGGAGGGGAACATATATATATTTGGCATTATCATCATTATATTGACCCACAGAATAAAGTTACTGTTACTTATAACACACAGTGAACAAAGTAAATTTCACTAAATAAAGTTAAAAATGGCTGTTTTTTTTAAATCTTTTCTCCTAAAAAAAATGCTAAAAGTTATTTTATACACTATATGTACCCCAAAGTGGTCAGTAAAAAAAAAAATAACTCATCCCTAAAAATAAAAAATAAATATTTAGAAGAAAAAAGTTATGACTACTGGAACACAGAGGGAGGAAATGTTACTGGTCCTTAAAGAGTCCCTGCACTTTCACACAATTTATTTTCATCTAATAGAGAATGGGGTAAACAGCAAGCTTCTAAATCACTTCATTTTAAAAATATTCCTAGATCCACTTAAAAAAAAAAGCTAAAGTCATGGCCACTAGGGGCATCACCCTGACGTAAGCTGCAGTCCACTGCTTGTTGTTGGGCAAGATCCGTCCCTGGTAACAGAGAATCAGAAGACAGCTGAGGGGAAGTGGTGCATGTCAGAGCAAGCAGAGATCCTGAACCTGATAAAATAACAGCTTCTGAACATTACAGGAGTGTCCCTCTTTTCTGTAAAGCTCGGTTCACATCTGCACTGTGAACTCCGGAAGTCTGTTCCGGCAAAGGAACAGTTTGCTGGAACTCACCGTATCCGGCATGACTGGATTCCACCATGTACCGCCGGATCCCCCAGTCACTGTAATGGGATTTGGCAGTAATCCAGCCGCTTTCCGGCATATATGCCGACTTTCAGCTGGACAAAAAATGTTATGTGTAACATTTTTTTGTCCAACAGAAAGCCGGCATGTATGTCAGATGTAGTGACCGGATTACAGTGCTGGAGTTCACAACGCAGATGTGAACCCGGCCTAAATGTGATTTATCCCTTCATATCCGCTTTCTGAGCTCCATAGAAGAGATCAAACATAGTGGGAAGTGAGGTCACTGCATACAGTACTGGCAGAAGGGAGACACCCTCTGCTTCTGAGTGAAATGCATCTAGCAGTGCAGCTGAAAGAATATGGCTGAAAGAGACTTTAGGGAAGCCCAAAAACACCTGTTCCTTCATAGTTATGATTGATCAAAGAAGCACAGCTATTATGCAAACTTGTTTGGAAAACTGGATCCGGCAGGTTTCAGCAAAAACGCTTCCGTTACTGATAATACAGCCATCTGCATCCGTTATAAACAGATCCAGTTGTATTATCTTTATGACGGATCCGTCATGAACTCAATTCAATGGGGGACGGATCCGTTTTCTATTGTGGCAGAGAAAACGGATCCGTCCCCATTGACTTGCATTGGGGGTCACGCCGGATCCATCTTGCTCCGCATCCCAGGACGGAAAGCAAAATACAACATGTTGCGGTTTGCTCTCCGGTCTGGGAAAGCAACTAAACGGAACGGAATGCATTTTGGAGCGCTCCGTTCTGTTCAGTTCAGTTTTGTCCCTATTGGCAATGAATGGGGACAAAACTGAAGTGTTTTTTTTTTCCGGTATTGTGCCCCTATGACGGATCTCAATACCGGAAAACTACTAACGCTATTGTGAAAGTAGCCTAAGGAGTTAAGCATACAATTGTGTTGTACGGCAACAATATTTACTTCAGACACATATTAAAAATATACAATAAAAAAGTTAAATTTTAGGGAAGGTTTTTCTAATTTTAGTGTGACTGTTATGAGGTTATATTGTTTTCTAACTTGTTCTGTAATTCAGTGCATCTGCTTAAAGGGAACCCGTCATCAACGTTATGCTAACCTCACTGAGGGCAGCATAAAGTAGTGACAGAAATGCTGATGTCAGCGGTGTGTCACTCATGAGCTAAAAGTAAGTGGTTGCCGAGAACCAGCATCATAATCATTGCAGCCCAGGCCCAATCTAACTATTTTATGGTGCCTTCAGTGAGGTCAGCATAAAGTTGATGACAGGTTCCCTTTAAATGGAAAGTAGCAAATTATTCCAAATGAAAATATTTTATAGAATTCTCCTGAAAATAAAACATCTTTAATGTTTTCAGATTGTTCGCTTGAACTCTAATTATATGTAAAAAGTGAGTAATTGAGAAGCCTTACATGTGTAAGGTGGGGGGCGCTGTTGCACTCGTGTTTATGGAAAGTGTCTGTGGTGAGAAGTGGTACTACAAGTGGTAAAGTTAAAGGGGTTCTGCCGTTTTTTTAAACTGATGATCTATCCCAGGCATCCTCAAACTGCGGCCCTCCAGCTGTTGCAAAACTACAACTCCCAGCATGCACGAACAGCCTACAGGTACCAGCCTACAGCAGGGCATTGTGGGAGTTGTAGTTTTACAACAGCTGGAGGGCCGCAGTTTGAGGATGCCTGATCTATCCTCTGGATAGATCATCAGCATCCGATTGGCGGGGTTCACCCGGGACCCCCGCTGATCAGCTGTTTGAGAAGGCCGTGGCGCTCCAGTAGCGTCGCGGCCTTCTCACTGTTTACCGCAGGCCCAGTGACGTCACGACTGGTATCAACTGGGCGGGGCCAAGCTCCATTCAAGTGAACAGAGCTTAGCCCCGCCCAGGCCAGTGACACTAGTCGTGACGTCACTGGGCCTGCGTTAAACAGCGAGAAGGCCGCGGCGCTACTGCCTTCTCAAACAGCTGATCGGCGGGGGTCCCGGGTGTCGGACACCCGCCGATCAGATGCTGATGATCTATCCAGAGAATAGAAATTTTTAAAGTTTTATTCTATGTATTCACCAAGACTGGCAAGGCAGTGACCCATCGAATATCTTTCTCTGAAGATTTGATAAATACCATATTATGCAAAATGCCAGACTGTATAGATGGAGCAATGTTGGATGGCTTCATCTGTATTTGATCAGACATGGTACAATGAATATGAACTTTAGGAATACCCAGGTAAAGATGCCACCGTGCTTGGGTCCACGAATTTAACCGTTTCCAGCTTGGCTTGTGCACAAGGTCTCTTGTTATCATATGTAACTAATCCCGACTAGTGCAGGCAGCATAGCAAGGCAAACAAAGGAAAAGTGGAATTTCCGTCTGCCTCCCCAGTGTTTGTACAAGACGCTTGTAGATATGATTGCTCTCCCACCAATGTGACCTGAGAACGCCGCCATAGTCTTGTGTTTTCCATAAGCCTTAGTTATACACAACCAAAACAGCTAGAGCAGCATATTGACTCTTCCCACATACCGTTTATATCAATGCGCTCATATAAGATATCATAGAGGAAACGCAATGTATTCATATAATAAAGCTGCTATATAAATACAGATACATACAGGACATCACATGTTCCGGCCGTGTGAAATAATATATATAAATATAAAAAAAGCAAACACACATAAACTGCTGCCACATGTTTATACAGAGGAAATCACTTACCCATGTGCAAACATTAAACAAAGACGCAGTTAACAGAGGCATAAAATGGCACATTTATCGACATAGAAACACAAGATGTATGAAATAGAAAAAAAGGTCAAACTGTGTCGTAACAAGAATTTGTCATGGTAATTCTGCCAGAAAGGGAAGCTGCACCTACAAAATAAACTAAAAAAACACAAAAAAGTGCACTGTATGCACATGAGTATAACTATTATAATACTGCTCCTATGTACAGGAATATAACTACTATAATACTGCCTTCTATGTACAAGAATATAACTACTATAATACTGCCTCCTATGTACAAGAATATAACTACTATATACTGCTCCATATATACAAGAATATAACTACTATAATACTGCTCCTATGTACAAGAGTATAACTACTATAATACTGCTCCTATGTACAAGAATATAACTACTATAATACTGCTCCTATGTGCAAGAGTATAACTACTATAATACTGCTCCTATGTACAAGAATATAACTGCTATAATACTGCTCCATATATACAAGAATATAACTACTATAATACTGCTCCTATGTACAAGAGTATAACTACTATAATACTGCTCCTATGTACAAGAATATAACTACTATAATACTGCCCCTATGTACAAGAGTATAACTACTATAATACTGCTCCTATGTACAAGAATATAACTGCTATAATACTGTCTCCTATGTACAAGAATATAACTGCTATAATACTGCCTGCTATGTACAAGAGTATAACTACTATAATACTGCTCCTATGTACAAGAATATAACTACTATAATACTGCTCCTATGTACAAGAATATAACTACTATAATACTGCTCCTATGTACAAGAATATAACTGCTATAATCCTGCCTCCTATATACAAGAATATAACTACTATAATACTGCTCCTATGTACAAGAATATAACTACTATAATACTGCTCCTATGTACAAGAATATAACTACTATAATACTGCTCCTATGTACAAGAATATAACTACTATAATACTGCTCCTATGTACAAGAATATAACTACTATAATACTGCCTCCTATGTACAAGAAAATAACTACTATAATACTGCTCCTATGTACAAGAATATAACTACTATAATACTGCTCCTATGTACAAGAATATAACTACTATAATACTGTCTCCTATGTACAAGAATATAACTACTATAATACTGCTCCTATGTACAAGAAAATAACTACTATAATACTGCTCCTATGTACAAGAATATAACTACTATAATACTGCTCCTATGTACAAGAATATAACTACTATAATACTGCTCCTATGTACAAGAATATAACTACTATAATACTGCTCCTATGTACAAGAATATAACTACTATAATACTGCTCCTATGTACAAGAATATAACTACTATAATACTGCCTCCTATGTACAAGAATATAACTACTATAATACTGCTCCTATGTACAAGAATATAACTACTATAATACTGCCTCCTATGTACAAGAATATATCTACTATAACACTGCTCCTATGTACAAGAATATAACTACTATAATACTGCCTCCTATATACAAGAATATAACTACTATAATACTGTCTCCTATGTGCAAGAATATAACTACTATAATACTGCTCCTATGTACAAGAATATAACTACTATAATACTGCTCCTATGTACAAAGATATAACTACTATAATACTGCTCCTATGTACAAGAATATAACTACTATAATACTGCTCCTATGTACAAGAATATAACTACTATAATACTGCTCCTAGGTACAAGAATATAACTACTATAATACTGCCTCCTATGTACAAGAATATAACTACTATAATACTGTCTCCTATGTGCAAGAATATAACTACTATAATACTGCTCCTATGTACAAGAATATAACTACTATAATACTGCTCCTATGTACAAAGATATAACTACTATAATACTGCTCCTATGTACAAGAATATAACTACTATAATACTGCTCCTATGTACAAGAATATAACTACTATAATACTGTCTCCTATGTACAAGAATATAACTACTATAATACTGCCCCTATGTACAAGAATATAACTACTATAATACTGCTCCTATGTACAAGAATATAACTACTATAATACTGCTCCTATGTGCAAGAACATAACTACTATAATACTGCTCCTGTGTACAAGAATATAACTACTATAATACTACTCCTATATACAAGAATATAACTACTATAATACTGCCCCTATGTACAATAATATAACTACTATAATTCTGCTCCTATGTACAAGGATATAACTACTATAATACTGCCTCCTATGTACAAGAATATAACTACTATAATACTGCTCCTATGTACAAGAATATAACTACTATAATACTGCTCCTATGTACAAGAATATAACTACTATAATACTGCCTCCTATGTACAAGAATATAACTACTATAATACTGCTCCTATGTACAAGAATATAACTACTGTAATACTGCTCCTATGTACAAGAATATAACTACTATAATACTGCTCCTATGTACAAGAATATAACTACTATAATACTGCCCCTATGTACAAGGATATAACTACTATAATACTGCTCCTATGTACAAGAATATAACTACTATAATACTGCTCCTATGTACAAGGATATAACTACTATAATACTGCTCCTATGTACAAGAATATAACTACTATAATATTTCCTCCTATGTAGAGCAATACAAGTACACTACGGCTGCTATGGAGTATATATTCATTCTCATTATTATTCACACTTTAGCATATAAAGGTTACATACAGTCAGGTCCATAAATATTGGGACACCGACACAATTGTAACATTTTTGGCTCTATACACCACCACAATGGATTTGAAATGAAACAAACAAGATGTGCTTTACCTGCAGACTGTCAGCTTTAATTTGAGGGTATTTACATCCAAATCAGGTGAACGGTGCAGGAATCACAACAGTTTGCATATGTGCCTCCCACTTGTTAAGGGACCAGAAGTAATGGGACAATTGGCTTCTCAGCTGTTCCATGGCCAGGTGTCTGTTATTCCCTCATTATCCCAATTACAATGAACAGATAAAAGGTCCAGAGTTAATTTCCAGTCTGCTATTTGCATCTGGAATCTGTTGCTGTCAACTCTCAAGATGAGATCCAAAGAGCTGTCACTATCAGTGAAGCCATCATTAGGCTGAAAAAACACAACAAACCCATCAGAGAGATAGCAAAAACATTAGGCGCGGCCAAAACAACTGTTTGGAACATTCTTAAAAAGAAGGAACGTACCGGTGAGCTCAGCAACACCAAAAGACCCGGAAGACAACGGAAAACAACTGTGGTGGATGACCGAAGAATTATTTCCCTGGTGAAGAAAACCCCCTTCACAACAGTTGGCCAGATCAAGAACACTCTCCAGGAGGTAGGTGTATGTGTGTCAAAGTCAACAATCAGGAGAAGACTTCACCAGAGTGAATACAGAGGGTTCACCACAAGATGTAAACCATTGGTGAGCCTCAAAAACAGGAAGGCCAGATTAGAGTTTGCCAAACGACATCTAAAAAAGCCTTCACAGTTCTGGAACAACATCCTATAGACAGATGAGACCAAGATCAACTTGTACCAGAGTGATGGGAAGAGAAGAGTATGGAGAAGGAAAGGAACTGCTCATGATCCTAAGCATACCACCTCATCAGTGAAGCATGGTGGTGGTAGTGTCATGGCGTGGGCATGTATGGCTGCCAATGGAACTGCTTCTCTTGTATTTATTGATGATGTGACTGCTGACAAAAGCAGCAGGATGGATTCTGAAGTGTTTCGGGCAATATTATCTGCTCATATTCAGCCAAATGCTTCAGAACTCATTGGACGGCGCTTCACAGTGCAGATGGAAAATGACCCAAAGCATACTGCAAAAGCAACCAAAGAGGTTTTTAAGGGAAAGAAGTGGAATGTTATGCAATGGCCAAGTCAATCACCGGACCTGAATCTGATTGAGCTGCATTTCACTTGCTGAAGACAAAACTGAAGGGAAAATGCCCCAAGAACAAGCAGGAACTGAAGACAGTTGCAGTAGAGGCCTGGCAGAGCATCACCAGGGATGAAACCCAGCGTCTGGTGATGTCTATGCGCTCCAGACTTCAGGCTGTAATTGACTGCAAAGGATTTGCAACCAAGTATTAAAAAATGAAAGTTTGATTTATGATTATTATTCTGTCCCATTACTTCTGGTCCCTTAACAAGTGGGAGGCACATATGCAAACTGCTGTAATTCCTGCACCGTTCACCTGATTTGGATGTAAATTCCCTCAAATTACAGCTGACAGTCTGCAGGTAAAGCACATCTTGTTCGTTTCATTTCAAATCCATTGTGGTGGTGTATAGAGCCAAACATGTTAGAATTGTGTCCATGTCCCAATATTTATGGACCTGACTGTATGTCTCCTTTTTCCTCTTGTACTTACAGAGTGAATTAACCCTTTACTCACAGCTTAGTTTACAATAAAGCAGTGTTGTGTTTGTCATGCAGCTCATTTCCTGTGATTTATTCCCAGGCTGTGGCTGGGTGAACGGAAACTGCCTTTCCCTGCGCTGTGGATGTTGTGTCTGGGGCAGCAGTGAAATCATGTCACCTGTGGTCGCTGGAGCGGACATGCAGGGAGGAGTCGCTGTCTGTGCCAAAGTGAGGATCTGTGTTTGTTGCGAAATGTAGTCAGATGGTTATTGGAAAAAATATCGAGAGCATATAAAAGAGTTTCACACAGCACTAGATTCCCCATCATGTTCTGTGATAACATCAGATCCTCCATACATCGTAAAACAATGTACATTTTTGCATTTTCTTTTCATACAAGTCTTTTTTTGGGTGTTTTTACCTAAACAGTGGTCATATGATACTTTTTGGAGTCCTGGGTCCCAGAATGCAGCTCCACCTAGTGGTTCCCCTACTATTGACAGCTGACCACCATCGATATACTTGCTCTTTTTTGACAATTTTATTTGCTCCAATATTTCTGAAAGAATGAATCATCTGTGTAAATAGTTTTGATTAAAAAAAAAATCTCCTGCCTAGTGTATTTCCATGGTAACAGGCTACAAACCCCATGTAACCTGTGTCATGTTCTAGCGAAGGTCCTACCGACCATTAGAACATCTGAAGCAAACAAACATGAGGCAAGCAATCAGACAGACAAGGCAAGGACCAAAACCGAATACTTTAATAACAGAGAATATACGTGGCCGGAACCTAGACCAGCACCGGTTAGACATGTGGGCAAATCCAGGGGGCAGAGACTCAGTGAGCCCCGTTCTTCACAGAGCCCCTGATTGTGGGGATGAACTTAGCCAAGGACTCACTGGTCATACCTCGAGGATTGTCCCAGTGCACTTGGCCACTTACCCGCAGAGACTGATTGTGCAAGCAAATACTGAAAACCCAGGCACACATACTGGAACCCGCACAGGACACAGCACAGACAAGACAAACCGGAACTGGGACACACAAGCAGATGCCTGGACCCTATGCAGAACAACACATGGCGGTCACAGGCAGAGCTGCCCAAACAGGCAGACAAGCAGATGCCTGGACCCCATGCAGAACGACACATGGCGGTCTCAGGCAGAGCTGCCCAAACAGGCAGACAAGCAGCTGCCTGGACCCCATGCAGAACGACACATGGCGGTCACAGGCAGAGCTGCCCAAACAGGCAGACAAGCAGCTGCCTGGACCCCATGCAGAACGACACATGGCGGTCTCGGGCAGAGCTGCCCAAACAGGCAGACAAGCAGATGCCTGGACCCCATGCAGAACGACACATGGCGGTCACAGGCAGAGCTGCCCAAACAGGCAGACAAGCAGATGCCTGGACCTCATGCAGAACAACACATGGCGGTCACAGGCAGAGCTGCCCAAACAGGCAGACAAGCAGATGCCTGGACCCCATGCACAACGACACATGCCGGTCACAGGCAGAGCTGCACACAGACTAGATGTCCTCCCTCCGGAGAACCCAGAAGCCCTCTCACCGAAGGCAGAACATACAAGACAGGACCAGAAGCAGATAAACACTGCCAGGCTAACATAGACCTAAACACTGAACAAATATAAATCGGACAGCGATGTCCTTGCTCCGGAGAACTCAGGAGCCCTCTCAACGAAGGATTAGACCGGACTAGCAGATGCCTGTTCCCCATGTGGAGTAGTCCATGGGCAAACAGACAGAGCTGCACACAAGGCACAGACAGGCAGAAGTCTGGACCCCATGTGGAACGACACATGGCGGTCATAGACCAGACACGGAACCAGACAAGGTGACCTTGAGGTCTTACTAGGTGGCCACACAGACAGGGCAGCTGTAATAACCCAGGTCAGGTGCGTAGGTCCTGCACCCAGCAAGACTGGAGACAGACTCACCTCTAACAGGATATAAAGCACCTAGTGATCACACCCAGACTTAGACATTTACCCGACACAAACCAAGAGACAGGGAGGGGAAAGCAAGGAAGAGACAAAACAGTACGCACTCAGCCTACAACCAGCCTACACGGAATCCACCGCAGCCAGTACACCAGAGCACAAACGTGAGCAACACGGCAGCACACTGTGACAGTCTGATTTTCACAGTTCCCTTCCATCCATCCCGTTCCTCTCGCACACACACATTTGGAAGGTAGGGGGCAAAGGGAATTATGACTTCATGTATTGTATAATGGTACCAGCAAGTGTCCATATAACGTTTCTAGCCACAGTGCCCGATGAATAAGACTATGCATAGTGCCAGCCTTCATGTCAGTGCCAGTCATGGCTCCAATAAATAGAATACCCCTGCAGTGGCTCCAGTATATATAATGCCCACTTTAGTGCCCCGATATTTTATAATGCCCACTTTAGTGCCCCTTGTATTTATAATGCCTCCTGTAGTTATAATGCCCCCCTGTAGTGTCCCCTGTATTATAATGTCTGCTATAGTGCCTCTATGTATAATGGTCCCCTGTAGTGCCCTTTGTATTATAATACCCATACTGTAGTGCTCCCTGTACTATAATGCCCCCTATATTATCTTACTTCTGTAGTGCCCATGTATTAAAATGCCCCCTGCATTATCCTACTTCCCCACATAGTGCCTCCTGTATTAGAACGTCCCATTATTGCTCTTTGTATTATAATGGAATCTTTGGGGCACATTTATTAAGACCGGCGTTTTAACCCCTATACCTGGCGGTGGACCCACCAGAGTTATGAGGAGGCGCCGGACTCTACGTAATTTTGGCAGATCCTCCGCCACTTCTAAATGTAAAACAGTCTTACGTTTAGAAAGCTAATACAAGTATGGCAGCACAACATTTCACATACAAGCAATAGAACTGAGAAATAGGGATTATACTAAATTAAAGTGGTATTATACCTACTATAAATGAAAAAATAGAAGCTCTTTGCGCACATCTTTGATCAAACGTGTGTCCGGCCCATCTACCAGCGTCAAGGCGGCTTCCGCAGATGGGTACCTAACACTAATATACCACCTCCCTTGGACTAACCTAAGCCTACAATTTTCAGGGCAGTGTAGGAACCAGCTACATTTATACTCTGCTCAGAAGCCCCAGGCAGATGGGCATTGCTCAGTCTAATATATACTACAAAAAAAATATAGTATAAAGTATGATCACAAATGCCTGCCTCAGGAAGCAAGCATTTGTGACCACGTCATTGCGCTGCCTGGCGGTTGCGTTGATCTCATCCAGGATCGTTCTACTGCCTCATAGGCCTCAGACCTAGTGGTCTTTGGCCTATGACGCTGAACAGCGGGGACAAAAGCCATACCCTCCCGTGCCCCCACCGTAAACCGCCACCAACTCAGAAGCAGGTCGTCCGCCGCCTGAGGCGAGATGCTCATCTCGCCTCATGGCGGATGCGGCCCTTGTAGTAATTCTTAATATTCCCTTTTAATTCATGAGCACAATCCCAACCTTTGCTGAGAGAACAGGATATTGGTGAATTCTCGAGTTCCCAGAGATCATTGTATTTATTGCTAGAGACCTTCAGCGTTTCCTGCGGCCCCATACAGAACCTCACTGGCCCCTGGGAAGGTGGGCGACACGGATGTTTTTAATTCTGATATTTAAAATAATTTCCACAGCCAGATGACTTCATGCAAGGGAATGCGGTGATCTTTTTAGTCCTGAGTCTTCCAGGGGGTACGGGCTCATTCGGACGGCCGTATGCTGTCTGCAAAAAGGCGGATCCATTTTTTTGCGGATTAGATGCTGTCCCATTCATTTCTATGGGGTCCTTTTCTTCCATTGCACGGCTCAGCAAAAAAATGAAACATGTCCTATACTTGAAAATCAGGACATAGCCCTATTGAAGTCTACGAATCGGCAAAAAAACGTAATGCAATCCGTTACAATGATTACAATGATGCTGTGCACGTTGGGCCGCCCGTGGGGGATATTGTCCCGCACTTATATAATCTTATGAGTACGGGGCGGCCCGACGTGCACAGCATCATTGTAATCTATGATGCTGTGTACTGTCGTGCGCACGATCAATGCCGCTCTGGGACATATGGCCCGCTGACGGACTGTATGTCTCGGAGGGCATGCGGTCGTGTGCAATTGGCCTTAAACATTGATCACTTATCCTCAGGACAGGTCATCAATGTCTGATTGGTAGTTGTCCAACCCCTGACACCCCCAGGGACGGCGTGCTGAGGCCTGTCCTATTCGAGTGATTAGAAGTGAGCTGCAATACCAAGCACTGCCACTATACATTGTGTGGCGCTGTGCTTGTTATATTATAAAGAGGCCGCACGGAGCTCATCGTCAAGATGCAACACGTTCCACCTACCTAAACATTGTACAGACAAGTACCTCCTTTCATGGCAGCGCCCCCTAGAGTGTGTGGCCTGTTTCTGCAGGATAATGCCCCAACCACTCTGCAAAATCTGTCCGGGAACGAGGAACAGGACAAGGAAATGAAGGTGGTGACTTTTCTCCAGTTTCCCAGGTCTCAATATGATCATTGTCTGTGAGATGTGCTGGAAAACGAGTCAGATCCGTGGAGGTTGCGCTGGGCTACTTACAGGATCTGCTGCCGGATACCAAAGGACAGGTTCGGCTACTTTCCCATCTGCGTTTTTGCTGGATCCGGCAGGTGATCAACAAAAACGCTTCCGTTACTGATAATACAACCGTCTGCATCCGTTCTGAACGGATCCGGTTGCATTATCTCTAAAATGAACAAGCCGTTTCTGGCACTAAAACCATTGTAAGTCAATGGGCGTCGGAACAGGGTTTTTTTCTGTCCAAAAAAACGGATTGACTTACATTGTGTTTTTCAATGATCAGTATCCCATGACGCACACAAAAATGTTACTTGAAGCTGTTTTGTGTCCAGCATGGGAGCGCAACCAAATGGAACAAATGCATTCTGGTGCACTCCGTTCCATTCAGTTCAGTTTTGTCCCCAATGATTAGGGACAAAACGGAAGCGTTTTCCTCCGTTTTTGAGATCCTATGACGGATCTCAATACCAGAAAGGAAAACTCAGATGTGAAAGTAGCCTGAGAGGTCTATGGAGTCCATACCTGATTTCCTGTTGCTGCCCTCCTCTTTAGTGGTATATATATATATATATATATATATATATATATATATATATATATATATATATATATACAGTATATTAGGAAACAGGACCGTTTCTAGGGACAGAACAGTAGAACAGGGCGAACATTAAAATCCCCCCCTTCTTAAAAGGGTTGTCTCACTTCAGTAAGTGGCATTTATCATGTAGAGAAAGTTAATACAAACCACTTACTAATGTATTGTTATTTTTCCATATTGCCTCCTTCGCTGGCTGGATTCATTTTTTCATCACATTATACACTGCTCGTTTCCATGGTTACAGACCACCCTGCAGTCCATCAGTGGTGGTCGTACTTGCGCACTATAGGAAAAAGCATCAGCCTCTCTGGTGGCCGGGACCGTGGGAGCGCACATAGGCTGGTGCTTTTTGCTATAGTGCGCAAGCACGACCACCACTGATGGACTGCAGGGTGGTCTGTAACCATGGAAACGAGCAGTGTATAAAGTGATGGAAAAATGAATCCAGCCAGCGAAGGAAGCGATATGGAAAATCACAATACATTAGTAAGCGCCTGATATTAACTTTCTCTACATGATAAATGCCACTTACTGAAGTGAGAGGACCCCTTTAAGGGCTCATCCATCATACAGTGGGCACGCGTCCGGTGCCCGTATATTGCGGACCCGCAGTTATTGCGGGCCACAATACAGGCACGGCCATGCTGCTGCTGTTGAGATGCCAGTTACGGCGTCCGTGGGCGGGGCGTAGTGGAATGGGTGGAGGTCAGGGGCGGTGCTAGGGTCAAAAAAGATCCGGGGCCCAAGCCCCAATGATTATGGCCCAATTCTCTAAGTCCCCCCTCCCCCCACACCGCATTTTGCTGTACTTGCTATACAGCCCCACATACCTCTTACATCCAGTGACGTCTCTCTGATGTAGATGTTCTCTTTCCTCATCTTCTCCTTTCAGACCTTCAGACCAGATCATCAGTTTTCAGCCATTTCTCGTCTCTGCAGTTTCACAAAAAAAATATCTTAGTTTACTACTTTTCCATCATCCTCCCATCTTCTGGACAACTCATCCTACCATCCCCAATACTGTGCCGCTGTGCTCCCCAATACTATGCTGCAGAAACAGATAAACCCCCTGATAATACTAGTACCACACAGAGCCCCCCATATAAAATACCCCTTCTTTGTGGCCTCAGTAAAAGCCCCCATAGTGTTCCTCACCCCCCTTCCCCCATATAAAATACCCCTTCTTTGTGGCCTCAGTAGATGCCCCCTAATAATGTGCCAGTAAGAAGTGCCCCCATAGATGCCCCCCAATAATGTGCCAGTAAGAAGTGCCCCCATAGATGCCCCCCAATAATGTGACAGTAAGAAGTGCCCCCATAGATGCCCCCCAATAATGTGCCAGTAAGAAGTGCCCCCATAGATTCCCCCCAATAATGTGCCAGTGAGAAGTGCCCCCATAGATTCCCCCCAATAATGTGCCAGTGAGAAGTGCCCCCATAGATTCCGCCTAATAATGTGCCAGTGAGAAGTGCCCCCATAGATTCCCCCCAATAATGTGCCAGTGAGAAGTGCCCCCCATAGATGCCCCCCAATCATGTGCCAGTAAAAAGTGCCTCTCCATGCCCCCCCAATCATGTGCCAGTAACAAGTGCCAGAAACAAGTGCCTCCCCATGACCCCCCCCCCCCCCAAAATCATGTGCCACAAGTATTGTCCCGTTTAAAAATAAAAAACACTTATACTTACCTCCATGTCCTGTGTCCCGCGCTGTTCGGCTCAGGTGGCGGGATGACGTCATCGCGCCGCCTGCACCGGCCTCTGATAGGTTGCAGGCACTAGGCCCGCAGCCTATCAGAGGAAAAAGGAAGGGAGACGCCTCTCCCTCATCTCCCCCGATCCGCTCTCCGCCCTGACTCTGACTACATTCTCGGAGGGGGGCAATTGACCCGTTGCCCCCCCCTGGATCCGCCAGTGGCTGCCGGCCTGTAAATAATTGCCGACGGCGCCCCCCTCTTCTTGCTGGAGACATGCGCCCGGCTGTAGAAACGGCCCTGTTAGGAAATTGTCCATAAGATGAGATTTAGCAGTCAGTCTCTTCTCGCACTGTACACATGGTCACCAGAACTACAGCTCGGGTAACCATCCAAGAAAAGAAGACCACAGGGTCACAGGGGTAAGTAAAAAATATTAAGCAGCTGTATTCAAAAATTGGACATCCATCATATGATGCAACGTTTCAGCAGCAAAAACCGCCTTTGTCAGGGATATTTTTTGCTGTCGAAACGTTGCGTCATATGATGGATGTACCTTTTTGAATAAAGCTTATTTTTTGCCTGTACCTATTTATGTGAATAAGCTCTCGTTGTCCTGTTCTTGTTAGTAGAAGCCACAAAAGACTATTAGTAATAGTGCAATTAGGGTCAGAGACTGAACCCCCCTTAGAGCTTGAAGCATATGTCTATGGGGGAGATGCTGTATCTGTAGGAGGGTTGGTGTGCGGCTGGCACTAATAGATATATATATACACACTGCTCAAAAAAATAAAGGGAACACTTAAACAACACAATGTAACTCCAAGTCAATCACACTTCTGTGAAATCAAACTGTCCACTTAGGAAGCAACACTGAGTGACAATCAATTTCACATGCTGTTGTGCAAATGGGATAGACAACAGGTGGAAATTATCAGCAATTAGCAAGACACCCCCAATAAAGGAGTGGTTCTGCAGGTGGTGACCACAGACCACTTCTCAGTTCCTATGCTTCCTGGCTGATGTTTTGGTCACTTTTGAATGCTGGCGGTGCTTTCACTCTAGTGGTATCATGAGACGGAGTCTACAACCCACACAAGTGGCTCAGGTAGTGCAGCTTATCCAGGATGGCACATCAATGCGAGCTGTGGCAAGAACGTTTGCTGTGTCTGTCAGCGTAGTGTCCAGAGCATGGAGGCGCTACCAGGAGACAGGCCAGTACATCAGGAGACGTGGAGGAGGCCGTAGGAGGGCAACAACCCAGCAGCAGGACCGCTACCTCCGCCTTTGTGCAAGGAGGAACAGGAGGAGCACTGCCAGAGCCCTGCAAAATGACCTCCAGCAGGCCACAAATGTGCATGTGTCTGCTCAAACGGTCAGAAACAGACTCCATGAGGGTGATATGAGGGCCCGACGTCCACAGGTGGGGGTTGTGCTTACAGCCCAACACCGTGCAGGACGTTTGGCATTTGCCAGAGAACAGCAAGATTGGCAAATTCGCCACTGGCGCCCTGTGCTCTTCACAGATGAAAGCAGGTTCACACTGAGCACATGTGACAGACGTGACAGAGTCTGGAGACGCCGTGGAGAACGTTCTGCTGCCTGCAACATCCTCCAGCATGACCGGTTTGGCATTGGGTCAGTAATGGTGTGGGGTGGCATTTCTTTGGAGGGCCGCACAGCCCTCCATGTGCTCGCCAGAGGTAGCTTGACTGCCATTAGGTACCGAGATGAGATCCTCAGACCCCTTGTGAGACCATATGCTGGTGCGGTTGTCCCTGGGTTCCTCCTAATGCAAGACAATGCTAGAACTCATGTGACTGGAGTGTGTCAGCAGTTCCTGCAAGACGAAGGCATTGATGCTATGGACTGGCCCGCCCGTTCCCCAGACCTGAATCCAATTGAGCACATCTGGGACATCATGTCTCCCTCTATCCACCAACGTCACGTTGCACCACAGACTGTCCAGGAGTTGGCAGATGCTTTAGTCCAGGTCTGGGAGGAGATTCCTCAGGAGACCGTCCGCCACCTCATCAGGAGCATGCACAGGCGTTGTAGGGAGGTCATACAGGCACGTGGAGGCCACACACACTACTGAGCATCATTTTGACTTGTTTTAAGGACATTACATCAAAGTTGGATCAGCCTGTAGTGTGTTTTTCCACTTTAATTTTGAGTGTGACTCCAAATCCAGACCTCCATGGGTTAAAAAATTGTATTTCCATTTTTTAATTTTTGTGTGATTTTGTTGTCAGCACATTCAACTATGTAAAGAACAAAGTATTTCAGAAGAATATTTAATTAATTTAGATCTAGGATGTGTTATTTTTGTGTTCCCTTTATTTTTTTGAGCAGTGTACTAGCTGAAGGACCCGGCTTCGCTCGGGGATATTTAATCTATTTAATTTAATGTTTGTGTGTGTCGTTAAAATATAGCAACACTATCCACATATATTTAACAGTGACATCTACAGCACCCCACCCCCAAAACAGTGACCTCCATAGCCACCCACCCCTTAACACTGACCCCCCCACAGTGCCCCGTCCCTTAAAATTAGTCCTCCACAGCAGCCCACCCCCTTAACTTTGACCTTTACAGCAGCCTTCCCCTTTAACAGTGACTTTCACAGCATACCACCCCCTTGACAGTGACCTCCACAGGGGCCCGTCCCCTTAACAGTGGCCTTTACTGGATCGGGGGCGTGTCCTTTTGAACAGCTCACTCTAAGACAGCAGCACTGTAATGTCTGAGTGTAAGCTGCAGGGAGAAAGTCGCCCTCCCTCCCACCTCTGCAGCTGACAGAAGTAGATTTTTACCTTCATTTTTTAAATCCCTGTCGGCCGAGGAGGCCTAACCGGATCAGGGGCGTGACTTAGCAGGACCTGGGGGCGGGGTTTTAAGTTCGTCTTTTGAGGGTTGACACATTGTGGCAGGGGGCATGCCTGGGCTCCTTCCTGCAAGAGTGACGCCCCCCTTGGCACCTTACTGGCTCATTTGCATACCAAATAAAATGGATTTTCAGAGGATAAAAAACAGCTGTTGCTGGAACAAAGGCACATCTGGAAATAAGGTACTAAGTGCTATTAGGCCACGGCTTTACTTCAATAGCGATTATCCTGGTGACAGATTTTCTTTAGAGCTCTCCTACAGCAGTGAAGATAAATGGCTGGGTTGTTATGGAAACCTGAAGTAATATAACTGTGTATGTGGAGGCTGGAGGACCTGTGAGCTTCTATTGGCTGATAAGGGTCATGTGACCAAGCTTCTATTGGCTAATGCATTTTTTGAGAAATATCTCAGAAACGGTATGTCCTAGAGAGCTGAGACTTGGTCTAAAACCTTCCTGGACTCCTGATGTACCTGTGTGCCAAATTTCGTGATTGTAAATGTGACGGTGCAGATACCTTTAGTGGACATACACACATACACTCAGCTTTATATATTAGAAGATATATCTATAGCCCACCCAGACGGAGACCACAGTGTACAGCTCCCTCCCCGAGACAGTGCAGCACAGTATGAGTAACTGACTGATTATTACTCTAGTACCGCCACCAGGCCTGCAGCCTCTCCTACTTACCGAGGTCACCAGTGTGCGGTCACTGGGCATGGCCGCGGTTGTCACACTGGCAGGGGCAGCATCAGAGCACTTTCCTGCTTATTGCCCAGCCGTATATCTGGCTTACGGGCAGGGAACCAGTACGAGCGGTGGGCATTACTATACAAAACCTCCTTCCTGCTGCTGTGTAGACTGGCTTGTAAGATGAGAAAGTGAGGGGGCAGGGCTATTCAGCCTGGCCGGGCCCCTAGCCTCATGGGCCCCATAGCTGTGCCTGCACAATGACCTGCAGCTGGGTTCTTGCTGTAATAGCCAGTATTGGAGATAATCCTGATTTTGAGGGTTAACCCCTTAGATGCGGCATTCAATAGCGACCACAGCATCTAAGGGCTTCATCAGAGTGACTGACACCCCCATGGCTTCCTCAAGAAGCAGTCGGAGGGCCCGGGGGCCTAAGGCATTTGGGGGTCTATATAGGTCTGCCATCGACTGAAGCCTTGTAGGCCATGCCAGAGGCAGGGTCTAATAGGCTGCCTATCAGTGTAATGCTGACAGGTATAATACACTGCAGTACAGAAGTATTGTACCAGCGATCACTGTTCCCTAATCAGCAAAAAATAAATAATAAATAATAAATTAAAATGTGTAAGAAGAGTAAGAAAAATAGCTTTTTAATATTTTTTTTTAATCTGTGTTAGAAGATAAAGACCTACCTGTATACATATCTGGTATTGCCATAATCATACTGACCAGTAGGCTAAGGGTATTTTCACACTAGCGTTAAAGTTTTCCGGTATTGAGTTCCGTCCTAGGGGCTCAATACCGGAAAAAAAACGCTTCAGTTTTATCCTAATGCATTCTGAATGGAGAGAAATCCGTTCAGTATGCATCAGGATGTCTTCCGTTCAGTCACTTTTATGGTATTTTCTCCGGCCAAAATCCTGGAACACTTGCATTAATTCCCATTGAAATGTATTAGTGCCGGATCCGGCATTAAAATTGCCGCATTGACCGATTCCTCTAACGCAAGTGTGAAAGTACTCTAATATTAACTTTTTAGTTATGCCACACAAAACACGATGGGGCACATTTAAGACCGGACTTTTAGACGCCAGTCCGAATTTATGTTGAGGCGTCGGCTGATTCACCGCCACTTGTAAATGTAAGACAGCTTCTGAGCTCTGAACCAGGCGTAGAAGTTGGTAAATGAGAGGGCCCTGCCGGCCTGTCCCCTCCCATGCCATGCCCACTTTTTTTTAGACCTGGCGTGAGCGGGGAAAAGTCTCAGACTTTGCGCTACAATCTGCGCCAGAAGTACACCTAATATAGGCGTATTTCTGTTTAATAGATGACCCCCAATGACTTTAAAGTTTAGCAGCAATATATGTACACCAAAATGGTGTCCTTGAAAAATACTACCCTAAAAAAGCCTTAAAACAGCTACACCATCTTAGAGGGGTTGGCCATCTTTTGGGGGATTTTTAGCAAACCCTTTCTGGCCAGACCTGCAAAAGGGAAGCACACGGACTTGCTCCTTGCTGTTGGGCCTCGGGTTCTTCGCTGCCCGTCCTTGGCTCCCTTGCTGAGTTCTCCTGCTGTCAACATCTGCTTTGACCCCGGTGCAGCCAGTCACTGCCGTCATGACAAATGGTCACATGGCACAAGGGGAGCAGGTCACCCATGCAGCAAATCATCTGTCAAAGCAGATGTTCACAGAGGGGGTACCCGACCGAGGCACCCGGGGACAGAGAGCAGGTAAGTATTCTTCTCTTTTGCAGGTCTCGCCAGGAAGGGGGGCCTACAAAAATTTCCCAAAAGGTGGCCAGCCCCTTTAAAGGGTTTCTGTCAGCAGAAAAATTGTTATTAACCTGGCTGACATTAGTGATGTACTAATGTCAGCTGAACATAACTATATTAGCGCCATCTCACTGCGTGCCGCCGTTATTGAGAAAAAAATAACTTGTATAATATGCAAATGAGCCTCTAGGATCGGGGGGGGGGGCGCGGAGTTGCTCCTGCTCCTAGAGGCTCCGTTCTCCCACCTCTGGCCACGCCCTGCACCGTCCTGTTCAGTATTCGGCGCAGGCGCAGTGAGTGAAGGGTGCTCGCCGGCTGACGGCTTGACTCTCTGCGCCGAATACTAAACGGGACGGCGCAGGCGCGAGATTTCCATGGCAGACTGGGCTGGCAGAAGGAGACCAACGCTGCCTTGCCCTGTCAATCAAGTGTAGCAGGGCGTGGCCAGAGGTGGGAGAACGGAGCTCCTAGAGCCTAATCTGCATATTATAAAAGTAATTTTTTTCTCAATACTGGCGGCACGCAGTGAGATGACGCTAATATAGTTATGTTCAGATGACATTAGTACATCACTAGTGTCAGCCAGGTTAATTTTGCTGACAGAAACCCTTTAAGAACTGAAATTTGATGATGAAAAACTGGAAAAAAAATACTTCTCATGTCCTGGAAAGGTTAGTGTCCCAAGATGGAATGAAATTGTGCAAATTTTTGCGACTTTGACAGAGCAGCAGTGCTCGTGACGTGTGACATAAATATTCCCTAGCATAATATTCCTGACGTCTTCCCATCTGCCAGCTATTTGCACAGTATATACAACTGACATAGCCACCTTCTTTTTGAGGAATCTGCCAAGGGATGGTGGTGGAGGATACGGGCAACGCTTAAAAAACTATTGACATCTGGTGCCGGGTTGACATGTGTAAACCTGAATTTCTGCTAAGTGTTCACAGCTTTACTTTCTGTGCTGTTTTTTTTTTTTACCTTTCTTTGTGTTCTTCAGGCCATTGGCATTTAAATGGCGGGGAAATGTAAATATAACGGTGTGTAATCCTGTGTGAGGACCACCGGACCCTTCTGTTTACCTGCCCATCTCAATGTGTAGGCAGCCTGCCACCCATGCGTGAAAGGATTACAGGAGAATTCATGGCTTAACCGCATAGCTCTCTTGGCTCGTGCAGTGATCTCGAAGGACTATGGCAACATGTGACCTGTATACAGGCACTACAGCAGTGGATTATTATATCCCACTAAGTATCACACTTTTTTCGCCGGCCCCATAGAAAATGAATAGAGGGCGGCTGCGCGTGCGCAGTGCGCCCGCCTTCACTTGTGGGGCTCCGTTCTCGATATAGGTGCGGGTTCCAGCGGTGGGAACCGCACCTAAAAGACAATCTGGGCATATTTTAGCGATATGCCCCCATTGTCCATGATGAGACAACCCCTTTAATCAGACCTCCAGTGTTTATCAAACCTCAGATCAGACCCCCCAATGTTAATCAGACCTCAGATCAGATCTCCAGTTTTAATTAGACCTCAGATCAGACCCCCTAATATTAATCAGACCTCAGATCAGATCTGCAATGTTAATCAGACCTCAGATCAGACCCCCCCCAATGTTAATCATACCTCAGATCAGATCTCCAGTTTTAATTAGACCTCAGATCAGACCCCCAATGTTAATCAGACCTCAGATCAGACCTGCAATGTTAATCAGACCTCAGATCAGACCCGCAATGTTAATCAGACCTTAGATCAGACCCCCCAATGTTAATCAGACCTCAGATCAGACCCGCAATGTTAATCAGACCTTAGATCAGACCCCCAATGTTAATCAGACCTTAGATCAGACCCCCAATGTTAATCAGACCTTAGATCAGACCCCCAATGTTAATCAGACCTCAGATCAGATCTCCAGTTTTAATTAGACCTCAGATCAGACCCGCAATGTTAATCAGACCTCAGATCAGACCCCCCAATGTTAATCAGACCTTAGATCAGACCCCCAATGTTAATCAGACCTTAGATCAGACCCCCAATGTTAATCAGACCTCAGATCAGATCTCCAGTTTTAATTAGACCTCAGATCAGACCCGCAATGTTAATCAGACCTCAGATCAGACCCCCCAATGTTAATCAGACCTCAGATCAGATCTGCAATGTTAATCAGACCTTAGATCAAACCCCAAAAAAATCAGCTCTCCTATCTTTTTCCGGATGGCGCGGCCACTTGGGAGATCCAGTGCTCTTTCTGTTGCACTGTGTTGTGTACAGATGTTGCACAGTATGAGGTCATAGAGCATGCTCCTACATTCTCACATTGTGCGCAGGTCACAGCACAGAAGAAGACTAGGGAGCGATAAGTACAGAGCCAACATAAGGAGCGCTGTATTCACCGCTCCCCAGTCCTACTGTACTAACGAGAGCTTCCATAATGGAAGCTGTCCTTCATAGTCGCCCTATAAGGCACACTGACATTTTTCCTCCACTTTTGGGATGGGGAAAAAAAGTACATCTTATAGGGTGAAAAATATGGGTAACTCTGTAATGCAGTGATCTCCCAGCACAGGACTGTGGGACAGTATGACTTGCACACAGGTAAAACATCTGGTGCTGGCGTACTGCAGCTCAGCTCCCACGCACTTGAATAGGAGCTGAGCTGCAGTACCCTGGCACGGCCACTACACGGAGCCTTCTGCTTCCGTTTCCATTTACTATATAGTTTCCAGGGCCAGCAGCTGCCCGAAACAGTCGATCAGTGGGGGATGTTTGATGTCGGAGCCCCATTAATCTTATATTGGTGAACTGTCATGAATCTCCAAGTCCCGGAATTCCCCTTTAACTTAAGTGTGGATTAAAAGAAAAATAACCCCAAAATAAACAGGGTTCATAAAAGAAAAAAAATCATGCATATGTGATCACCAGTAGAGATAAGCGAATCGAAGTTGACGAAGTGGAATATGATCCGAATTTCATGAAAAATTTGAATTGCACCAAATCCAAACTTCCTCACGCTTCGTGGTAACGAATCACATTTTTTCCTAAAATGGCTGCTGCACGTGTGAGGACATGGAGCAAGGAACTCTGGGAACATAGGATCACCCACAATACCATGCATGCAGCCAATCAGCAGCCGGCCCTGTGATGTCACAGCCCTATAAATAGCCTCAGACATTTTGGATTCAGCCATTTTCCAGTGTACTTAGTGCAGGGAGAGAGGTCAGCAGGCGCTAGGGACAGTGATAGGAAAAACTTCATTGTGCTAAAAAAAAATATTTACAAATTCAGGGAAAGATTATTCAAGGTGTAGGGAAAGGATAGGGAGGAATCATTCCACAGCATTTCTGTAGAACAGGGTTCAGTAGGGGAGGTTACAGCCTGGGTAATAGGAACAATCCTATTACACCTTACTGCACTGACTGGGGATCCAAATTGTCATTATACTGCTCTGTAATTCCAGCAAACCGTTCTTGTTATTGGGGTAAAAGTGCTGTGTGATACCGCCATTAACAGGGTTTATTACAAGGAAATATTTCTACGTCTTATTGGCCCTTGTGCGGTGCAGTTATATGTTCTAAAGCCCTTTTTGTCGTTTATTAGTGTGAAAAAAAGGGCTTATTAGCCGTTCAGCGATGCAGTTTTATGTTCTAAAGCCTTTTGTGTCGTGTATAAGTGGAAAAAAATAAGGATCTATTTGCCGTTCAGCGGTGCAGTTATATGTTCTAAAGCCCCTTTTTTGTGTGTATTAATGGCACAAAAAAGTATTTACCATTGTGTAGTGAAGTGAGAAAATTACAGATCTTTTTTGGGGTGTTTTAATTTCCTTTTTATTTATTTATTTGATCTAACAGTATGTCAGTCAGAGAAGTGCCAGGCCCTGCACAGGTGAGTGGCGGAGGCCTACATGTTTCTGGCGCAGGCACAGGTCGCAGCAGAGTAGCTGCAACCCCTGCTGCCTCGGCCCCTTAGAGACCTGAGCTCTTGGTGTCATCCAGCTGTCGTGTCTTGACCAGCAATCCAGCGGTTCTGGAATGGTTGACTCGGTCATCCACTTCGTCCCAAGTGACATCAGACACCCCCAGCCAAGAGTCGGTAGGTTCGTCAGACACAACCCATAGTTGGCATGGCCCGGGGAGCAGGCCCTATGCCCTCACCTGTCCTCAACCTGCCTCTGTCCTTTTCTGTTCCCTCAGGCAGAGAAGTATTATATGCTGTGGGCTCAGCCCCACTATACAGTGAGGATGAGATACTAGAGGACAGTCAGCAGCTACTGGCCAGCCAAGATGTGGAGGAGACATCCGCCGCTTCCTCTGCTAGGCGGGTGTCACGCTGTTTTGCACCTTGTTTGCCTGGGCGAACGGAGTCACACAGAGGAGGAACTGCTCGATATCTTTCATCAAGATATCGAATCCTGGCTTTCTCCGCGACAACTCAAAATTGTAACCATGGTGACTCACAACGGGAAGAACATGGTGTCGGTTCTGCGTCAAGGAGGGCTGAGCCATGCGCCCTGCATGGCACACATGTTCAATCTGGTTGTCAAGCGGTTCCTGAAGTCTTCCACCCATCTGCAAGACATCCTAAAAATGGCCAGGAAACTTTGCGTGGCAAAGCACACCCTCCTTGAGCTGCAGCGGTAGAACAGCATCCCCCAACATAGGCTGATATGCGACGTTTCCACCCGTTGGAATTCCACCCTCCAAATGTTGGACCGACTATACGAACAGAGAAAGGCCATAAACGATTTCTTGATAATCCAAGCAGACAGGAGTACTCCCCTGTGTAACTTCGATGTCAGCCAGTGGCAGCTCATGTGTGACACCTGCCTTTTGCTCAGGCCCTTTGAGGAGGCCACGTTATTTGTCAGTCGCCAGGACTACGGGATGAACGTCATTCCACTGCTTCATGTCCCGGAACAGTTGCTGCTAAATCTGGCTGGTCAAGGAACTGGAGACGTGGCCACATGAGCCCTGTGGGGGCTGAACTGGAGGAGGAGGAGGAGGACATTGGAGCACAAACAATGTGTAGCAAAATGGGTGGTTTTTACACACAGGTGACAGGAGAGGAGGAGGAGCTACAGGGCGATGAAGAAGAGGAGGTAAAGGACCCAAACACACCGTGGCAGTGTGCAGTGGAGATGGAGGCAGGGAGTCCCTCCGAGTCATTTGCACAAATGGCCCGATGCATGCTCACTTGCTGCGTAGTGACAGCCGAATTGTCACCATTCGGCAGAGGGATGACTTCTGGCTCTCCACCTTGTTGGACCCTCGCTACCGGTCCAAAATGGGGCTTTTTTTACACCTGCAGAGAGGGAGGACAAACTGAACTACTATAGCGACATCCTATGTAGTGAGTTGGCCACTGCCTATCTGCGCCATCGTCCATCCTCTCGCAGGTCTGACCTGGGGGGCCCTCTGGGCTCACGTTCCTCTGCTATGGCTACTGTGGCAGGGTGGGGGGGTAGGAGCAGTTCCAGCTCCCTCAGCAGCAACTTGAGTCTAGAGTCGCTGATGAGCAGCCTAGTGAAGAAACTACTCACCAGCAGCAGCAGCTAGACCTGGAGCAGGACCTGAACCAGCAGGTGGTGACATACTTGGACAGTACCCTGCCACCCCACATTAAAGATCCGCTGGACTACTGGGCAGCCAAACTGGATTTGTGGCCGCAACTAGCAGAATTTGCCCTGGAAAAGCTGTCTTGCCCAGCCAGTAGTGTGGCATCAGAGCGGGTGTTTAGTGCGGCGGGGGCCATAGTTACCCCAAGAAGAACTCGCCTGTCCACCCAAAATGTGGAGAGACTGACCTTTGTCAAGATGAATCAGGCTTGGATCAGCCAGGATTTCCACCTACCAATGCCTGATGCATCAGACTAGATAATCCATGGTGCCACACCAACACTTTGACAAAAGAGACCGGTTTCTTCTGGCTACCTGCTTCAGCTACTATTCTGATGCTGCCACCCGCCTGATGCCACACATCTGATGCCAAGTGCTCCTTCTTTCACCCACTATAATCAGCTGGTACTTGTATTGCCACCCACCTCCCCACTCTGTCACCGGGTCACTCTGTGGTCTCCTGATGCTGCTGCTACCTCCCCACTATGTCACCTTGCCACTTTGTGGTCTCCTGATGCTGCTGCCACCTCCACACTATGTCACCTTGCCACTCTTGGTCTCCTGATGCTGCTGCCACCTCCACACTATGTCAACTTGTCATTCTATGGTCTCCTGATGCTGCTGCTTCCACCTCCACACTGTTATTGTGCCACTCTGTGGCTTCGTGATGCTCCCGCCACCTCCACACTGTGATTGTGCCACTCTGTGGTCTCGTCATGCTGCTTCCACCTCACCACTATGTCATAGGGCCACTCTGTGGACTTCTCATGCTGTTCCCACCCTCCCCACTTCATGACTGGGCCACTATTTTGCCTTTTTGCCTGGCTGACATCATCATTTATTAGACCCTTCTTCTGATCTGTCAAAAGGAAGTAAAAATGAGACGCACAACGGATCCTGTCTGTGTAGCAGCTGTAAGGCCTGTATGGTCCCATCAGAATTGGCTTGTGATTTAGTAGCCAAAAGCAGGAGTGTGTACAAAACACAGAAGACATGCAAATATCCCATTCACGTGTCATCTCTGTTTTGAATCCACTCCTGTTTTATTTTGGCTTTAGAAATACTGATGGATTACTGACCAAATGCAGTTAAGGAAGGCTGGATGGGCCGAAACGCGTCCTGTGATATGGATTATATGATGAAATAAAGCATACCTTGAAAACAGAAACAAGTACGCCTGCTGGGATTTATCTGATTTTACTGACCAAATGCTAACCGAGTGAAGGTGGATGCTCCTCCACAGACAGGATCCGTTTTTTTGGGGGTTATTGTTCTGAGGGATCAGAGGAAGGGCAAAATAATCAGTGACGTCAACACAAACTTACTGCTCACACCCTCTCCACTCTGTTGGGGGCTTTACTTGTATAAGTGTTTAATAGAACAGGTTCTATGTGGAATCAGCTGACGACGGTGTAAAAGGAGTGCGCTTCTTCTTGACGCTAACATTGACATGTAAGGCTGTTGTAACGGGGTGCCGAAGGCGCACTCGGTCTCCCATCAGCCGCAGACCTGCTGCTTAGCTTCGGGAGCGAGGATCTGTGTTTGATCTCAGTCCCAGCGCGGCTTTGCTAGCTGGGAGGCTCCCTGCTCCTAGGTCTGCCTTGAGCGCCTAGCCGATCACTCGGTGCTCGACTGGTCGGTCTGTCGGTCATGTGACGCTTGCCACGTCACATGACCCTCACTCCCCACTATAAATACAGGCAGCTTGCTGGCCACAGGTTGCCTGTTAATTTAGGTTCCTGGCGTTTGTTGGATACCTGTATACTCACCTGATCCTGTTCCCTGACGATCCTTTGCCTGCTCCTCCTGTACTGCGCATCCCTCCTGGTATTTTGACCTCGGCTTCCACCTGACTATTCTTTGCGGACTCCTTTGGTAATTTTCTACTCTCCTGGTATTTATGACCCCGGCTTCTCCTGACCATTCTTTGCTTATCCCTCTGTACTGCGTTGTCCTCTTGGTTTTGACCCGGTCCGTTCACTATCTGTTATTTGTCTTGTCTATCCTTCCCGCACGTATACTAAGTTAGGGACTGCCGTCCAGTTGTCCCCTGTCATCAGGACTCGTGAGGCAAGTAGGCAGGGCCAGGGGTGAGGGTGGAGAGCAGTGGTCACTATCCTCCCTCCTGTGTGTGTGTGTACGTGACCGTTACAGCTGTGTTCACACTTGAGTTATTTGGTCGGTTTTCGCCCCGTGACTGCCCAAATAAGTAAAGTGTGCAGTGATTCTAAGAGCGACGCCTGTCATCTGCATGTCATACGGACTCACAGTATTGTTTCACTACCACAGCAGACTCCCTATGTGTGTTACTGCAAGGCACAGTGTTCTACACCACTATACAGGCTCTCTGCAGCCAGGAAATAGACATTTTTTAACGCGATTCGCCAAGAATAAATTCGGATCGAATCGACATGAGGAATGCAAGTATGGGGATGGCTTCTCCATTAAATCAGGATAGGTCATCAACAGGAGTCCAACTTCTGGACGCGCCACCGATTATCACAGCGCCGTACCTTGTATAGTAGCTGTGCATGTTATTGCAGTTCATATGGGACTGAGCTGTGCCTAGGCCATGTGACCGATGGACATGACATCACTGGCCTAGGAAGAGGCCGCAGCGATCACCGAAAGGCTGCAGCCTCTTTAAACAACTGTTCATGAGGGGCCGTGAGTCAGACCCCCATGATCACATATTGAAGACCTATCCTGAGGAAAGGTCATCAGTACTGTACTCCAGGAAAACTCTATAGCAGGGATCAGCAACCCTGCGGGCGCTAAGATAAGATGGCCGGGATCAGCAACCTCCGGCACTCCAGCTGTTCTGAAACTACAACTCCCAGAATCCTCCTTTCACTTCTATGGGAGTTTAAAAAACAGCCAAGCAAGTGTGCATGCTGGGAGTTGTAGTTTCACAGCAGCAAGAGTGCCGGAGGTTGCTGACCGCTGCTGTATAATTTATAGGTGCAGTATGGTAAGTACAGCACTAATGCCATCTTATCTTAGCGCCCGCAGGGTGCTGCTGACACACAGCAGGAGGTTTGCGTTGCCGGCTGTTTCAGTACCTGGCACTAAGCGGGGGGGCTAAAAACACATGAAAAAATAATAACCGTTTGACGTGATGGAAGAAAAGATTATTTTGTGCTCCAGGCGTTTGGTTGGTGCAGTTCTTTCCCAGCACAGTAGTCGCACAATGGCCCCCTGTGTAGTCCGTGAAGAGACCTCATTACCGTCTTGTGCAAGACACTTCTCTTTCTGAAGGTCTTTTGTGCGTCTCGCTGTGTGGGTAATGTCACTGTATTCACACATAAAGCATAGCATTCACATCTGACCAGGCTTCTCTATCCTGGGATCTTCCAGGGAAGGCGTCATAGGTGGCCTCACAGTAAGCCCGCTATGGGACTGCCATGACATATGGCGACAGACACACGAGCCGCTTCCTCCTTCATCGTCACATTCGACAGGTGGGTGTCTCTGCCCTTTGACAGGGATGGGGACGAGGGCTCTCTCATTGTGATTGGCTGCCAGGGAGAGCGGAAGCGGAAAATTCTCCGGATGACCATCTGACGGAGCAAGTAAGCCAATATGTCAGACAGCTACTTCCTGTACAACGAGTATTGCGCCACAGGTATCATTTTAGTCAGCAGGATCAACCATTCCAGACAGTATTCCTGGTTTAATAAGGTTGATCCTGTTGACAGGTGCTCTTTAAGGGATCAAAGCAGGTAAGGGTACTTTCACACTTGCGGCAGAGTGATCCGGCAAGCAGTTCTGTCGCCAGAACTGCCTGCCGGATACGGCAATCTGCATGCAAACGGAAAGCATTTGTAGACGGACCCGGACCCGTCTTACAAATGCATTGCAAGAACAGATCTGTCTCTCCGTTTTTCATCCGGAGAAACGGATCCGTTATATATATTTTTCAAATTTTTACCGGTCTGCTCATGCGCAGACTGGAAGGATGGATCCGGGATTGCGGTATTTTGCGGCACTAATACATTCCTATGGAAAAAAGTGCCGCCATTCAGGCAAGTGTTTTTTTGGCCGGAGATAAAACAGTAGCATGCTGCGGTATTATCTCTGTACTGATCAGTCAAAAAGACTGAACTGAAGACATCCTGATGCATCCTGAACGGATTGCTCTCCATTCAGAATGCATGGGGATAAAACTGATCAGTTCTTTTCCGGTATTGAGCCCCTAGGACGGAACTCTATGCCGGAAAAGAAAAACGCAAGTGTGAAAGTACCTAATTAATATATATTTTTTTTTTTTACCACATAGAACAATAAAGTTGAGGGATAACACCTTTAAGTTTATGTAAAGTTTTGGAATATTTTCATATTTGCTGGGTGACCACTTCCGAAAGCTGCTATTACAGTCCTCCCAGTCTGTGGTATGTGGAGGATTCATGGTCCAGTCCCTGGTGTCTAGTGTTTAATGCTCCTATCTATGTTGTCCAGCATTTTGGTGACCCTGTCCCTGGTGTCAGGTGTTTTGGTGTCACGTCTCTGGTGTGCGGTGGCATAGTGCTTCAGTCTTTTGTGGTTTAATGTGCCAGATACTTTTACTCACCAGTTTCTCATACTAGGTGGCTTAAGGTACCCTTAGGCCCCTTTCACACGGGCGAGTATTCCGCGCGGATGCGATGCCTGAGGTGAACGCATTGCACCCGCACTGAATCCCGACCCTTTCATTTCTATGGGGCTGTGCACACGAGCGGTGATTTTCACGCATCACTTGTGCGTTGCGTGAAAATCGCAGCATGCTCCTCTTTGTGCGTTTTTCATGTAACGCAGGCCCCATAGAAATGAATGGGGTTGCGTGAAAATCGCAGCATGCTCCTCTTTGTGCGTTTTTCATGTAACGCAGGCCCCATAGAAATGAATGGGGTTGCGTGAAAATCGCAAGCATCCGCAAGCAAGTGCGGATGCGGTGCGATTTTCACGCACGGTTGCTAGGAGACGATCGGGATGGAGACCCGATCATTATTATTTTCCCTTATAACATGTCTGTCCCTCTTTGCCCTAGTAAACTGACTATACGGCAAGTACTGGACCATTCTGCGAGGGTGTGCACTATCATACCTGAGTATCGTATTTCTATATAAGTTGGTACTCAACCTTGTGCCATGAATATATACATTTACATCCAAAAAAGGAATAACTTCTTGTGAAAGTTCCAATGTAAACCGTATATCGGTAATCAAGTGGTTCAAAAAAGAATGGAACAACTCGTGTTCCGCAACAGTGCCGGTTCCAAAAAAGGAAAATATCGTCTATGTATCTCCACCACCTCAGCACATGGCTGCAGTGGTGGGACACGTAGACGAACCGTTCTTCCATATGGAGCGACGACCTTGTTGGCGTAAGTAGGCGCCACTTTCGTTCCCATGGCCGTCCCCCTAATTTGCATATAATAATCATCTCCAAATAGGAAGTAATTATTATTCAATATCAGCTGCAGTAAAGACAAAATAAATTCTTTAGCTTCTACTGAAAAAACGGAAGCCTGTTCAACTGCGGCTACACCTATGCTATGCTGTATAGAGCTATACAAACTATATCGAAGGAGGCTAGAAGGGCCGCCTCCGGTACAGTTACAGTATTTAGTTTGTTCAAGAAGTCAGTGGTGTCTTGTACGTAGGATTTGACTTGCTTGGCGAATTTATAAAGCAATTTATCCAGAAATATAGAAACATTACTTAGTATGGATTCTCTGCTGGAGACAATGGGTCCGCCCGGAGGGCATTGCATGTCTTTGTGAATTTTAGGCAATAGATAAAATAAGGGAGTAACTGGATATTGTATTAACAAAAACTCCCGTAGTTTATCGTCAATCAGACCTGACTGATAATAAGATTCCACCAAGTTTGCGATTTTTATTTGTTGAATCGCAAACTTAGGATCAGTTTGTACCTTAATGTATACACTCACCTAAAGAATTATTAGTGCCCCCATACTAATACGGTATTGGACTCCCTTTTGCCTTCAGAACTGCCTTAATTCTACGTGGCATTGATTCCACAAGGTGCTGATAGCATTCTTTAGAAATGTTGGCCCATATTGATAGGATAGCATCTTGCAGTTGATGGTGATTTGAGGGATGCACATCCAGGGCACGAAGCTCCCGCTCCACCACATCCCAAAGATGCTCTATTAGGTTGAGATCTGGTGACTGTGAGGGCCATTTTAGTACAGTGAACTCATTGCCATGTTCAAGAAACCAATGTGAAATGATTGGAGCTTTGTGACATGGTGCATTATCCTGCTGGAAGTAGCCATCAGAGGATGGGTACATGTTCTCATTCTGTTTATGCCAAATTCGGACTCTACCATTTGAATGTCTCAACAGAAATCGAGACTCATCAGACCAGGCAACATTTTTCCAGTCTTCAACAGTCCAATTTTGGTGAGCTTGTGCAAATTGTAGCCTCTTTTTCCTATTTGTAGTGGAGATGAGTGGTACCCGGTGGGGTCTTCTGCTGTTGTAGCCCATCCGCCTCAAGGTTGTGCATGTTGTGGCTTCACAACTGCTTTGCTGCAGACCTTGGTTGTAACGAGTGGTTATTTCAGTCAACGTTGCTCTTCTATCAGCTTGAATCAGTCGGCCCATTCTCCTCTGACCTCTAGCATCCACAAGGCATTTTTGCCCACAGGACGGCCGCATACTGGATGTTTTTCCCTTTTCACACCATTCTTTGTAAACCCTAGAAATGGTTGTGCGTGAAAATCCCAGTAACTGAGCAGATTGTGAAATACTCAGACCGGCCCGTCTGGCACCAACAACCATGCCACGCTCAAAATTGCTTAAATCACCTTTCTTTCCCATTCTGACATTCAGTTTGGAGTTCAGGAGATTGTCTTGACCAGGAGCACCCCCCTAAATGCATTGAAGCAACTGCCATGTGATTGGTTGACTAAATAATTGCATTAATGAGAAATAGAACAGGTGTTCCTAATAATTCTTTAGGTGAGTGTATATTGCCATCAGACAACTGTCGTTGGGCCTCTGCCAAATACATAGAAGTATCCATGACCACCACCTTTGTCAGCAGACTGGATGGTGAGGGAGTGGTCACGCATTTGCTGATTCAAAGCCATCATTTCTTCTGTGGTCATATTAGGATGTTGAATGCTATCTAGCATACCAGTATCCTTTTAGCTCTTGAACATCCCCCAATACATCAAAAGCTTGTGAAGAAATTTGAGGTGTAAAATCCTTCCTCAATTGTAATCCCCAACCTGATAAACACAATTCATGTTGACATACTGGATTAACATGACTCACTGGACAAAAACGTAGTCCCTTTTATAACACTTGTATCTGTATAGGTGTTAAACCATGAGAGGAGATATTTACCACGGTTTGTATAGTTTGTATAGACCTAATATAGACCTAAAAAAGTCTAATGCATTTTCAAGCTTGTGTCCTTAATGGAAAAATGCAATAGAAGGTGTAGGAAGGCGCAAGGGTCCGTCGTTGACGGAAGGTATGTGTCACCGAGGTTCCTAGAAGTAAGAGCTAGTATTTTCAGGTGTCAGCGGCAGCTAATGCTGATTGACACTTGGTTGTTTAGCTGATCCGGGACGGCTCTTACTAGGAGTAGTCAAAGTGCTGGGTGGGTGACTACTCCCCACGTTCCAGGCCGAGTCTTGATTGGCCTATAAAAAACCCAGCCGGCAGTGTCAGCTGGGAGTGATTACCTCTCTCTGACAGAGGAGCTCTGGCAATCACTGGTGTGGGAACTGAGCCCTGTGCTGGGCTGAAAAGCTGAGATCTGTGCCTTGGGAGAGCAGGCCACCTAAAGCCTGCATTTGGACTGCTGGAGGCAGAACCGCCGACAAGGTGACGTTTTTTGTTATGCACAAACTTTCTACTCGGTGTGAACAAACTCCAACCCTGCAAACAGTGTTTTTGTTTGACCTTATGTGTGAATAAACACGGACATTTGAATTAAGAACTTGTACTTTGCGTCTGTACTGCACCCGCTTATCCCAACTACCAGAGCGAATCCCCACAAAGGATATAAATTATTACTCGGGAAACATGGAATTATCCTCACCCTGACAAACAGCAGAAGACGCTCTGCGCAGCCTTACAACCCTCTCCACTGCGGCTAGATCAGAGGATTCGGTGATTTATGTAGGTGCTGCCTCGGACCTCTTTAGGCCAGATCGATTCTTGGCCAGGGCCCAGCGCTTCAGCTGCAGAGACGGAGCCACAGTAGACAACGGCTCAGAGGTGGCAGAAGTGTCTATTGATTCAAGCCCTCTGTTTGGATATTTTACAGTCGGATTAGTAACAGCTGCGAACTGATTATGGGGAATTATTACCAGATCTTACATGTAAAGTTGGAAACATATGGAACTTTTTCTTTTCAAACTTGCTACAGAAATGATTTGGGGATATGTAGAGTATGACCAAGAGGGGAACGCATGTAACATTGTGCAACGGTTGAGTTGTATTGTATCCACATATTGTGGCTATGACTCTGCGTGATCAAGATATGGGGAAAAGGATGGACTGCCCACCCAAATAGAGTCTAAGAAATGTCTCTTGTCTCGTGTTTGTATAGGTGGGATTCTATCTCCAAAGTCTCCACCTGGCCCAGGTGCATATGTAGACTTCCAAATTACCTGATTGCAAGTGGGTGAAGCTGCAGTGATAAAGTCTCCACCTGGCCCAGGTTTATCTACAGACTTTCAAACTGGCCAAAGTGGGTGAAGCTGCACTTTCTCCATCTGCCCCATGTTTATTTGCAGACTTTCAAACTCATTACCTAAGTGCTAGTGGGTGAATCTGAAGTGTCTTCATCTGGCCTAGGTTTACCTATAGACCTCTAAACTCATTACTTGGGTGCTAGTGAGTAAAGCTGTGGTGATAAAGTCTGTATTTGACTTATCTGGCCCAGGTTTTTCTATAGACTTTCAAATTAAAAGGGTTTTGTCCAGCCTTGGAGAAGACAACACCTATCGTCTTGACTTGTTCTCCGAACTTACCCGCGGTCCTGCCACTGGTCCGTTTCCAGCATTTTTTGGTCCCAGCTGGTTCAGGAAGCGAGTGGGTCCCATGATTGCTACGACCCTCAGCAGGTCAACATTGGCTTGAACATTACAGCTGTGAGGTACCATTCAAGCCACTGTGACCACTGAGGCCTATGATTAGCTACAGCAGTCACAGGATCCTTCAGTGATCATTTCCACCTGGCCCAGGTTTTTGCATAGACTTCCAAACTCATTACCAGAGTGCTAGTGGGTGAAAATGCAGTGATAGTCTCCACCTGGGCTAGGTTTAGATTCTATAGACTTCAAAAATCACTACCAGTGATGAGCGGCATGGGTAATATTCGAATTCGCGATATCTTGCGAATATTTGGGCGAATATTCGTCATATGGTCCCCAGTCATTATTTTCTTGATTGCGAAAATCGGCAATCGGAAAATTCGCAAGAAAATTTGCGATCAACACAAAGATATTGCAGCCTTCTCATTGGTCCACAAGCAAGAAGCAGTGAGGCATCATGTGTACTGATGAAAAAAAATCTAGAATATTCGCAATATATTCTAGATATTCGCAAATTCTCGAAGTTCCAATATTCGCGATGAAAATTTGCGATTAGAATATTCGCGATCAACACTAATCACTACCTGCATGCTAGTGGATGAAGCTACAGTGATAAAGTGTCCACCTGACCCCGATTTATCTATAGACTTCCAAACTCATTACTTGAGGGCTAGTGGGTGAAGCTGCAGCAAAGTCCTGAATTTGGCAAGGAGCCTTTCTGATCCTACTCTTAAAGAATGCACAACTAATTTGGGACTCTGGTCCAGTTCCTTTCTGGGTATTGATGGAAGGACAGTCCGTAAATATGTAGTTTCCCTTAATTTTTGGGTGTGTTAACTCTTGGAATCTAAAGGAACACCCCTCTGGACTTCATTCTCACTATCGACCTGGACGCTGCTGTCTGTCCTGGCATAAATACATGGGGGTTCTTGCAGGGGAGCCACCTTTGCTGGAACTGTGACTGAGAACAGAGCTAGAAGCACATAGTGTAGTGGCCACGCCAAAGGGAAGGGGAGCTGCACTACTGCACCACAGCCACTACACTTTAACTCTTCTCTAACTCTTTTCCTATCGTAGCCGGTGCCAGTGGCTGCAGGTAACTGCTAATTGTGGGATGCTATGTGTTGGACCCCCACAGATCCCATATTGTCAACCAATTCCGAGAACAGGCCATCAGTATCTAAGTCCTGGAAAACCCCTTTAAGTTGAAATATGAGGAATGTTGGAAAGTTTAATATCAGTGGTAACATAAGTGACAGAAGGATGTAACTAGCTTCTCCTCCCTCTTTTGTGTCATTAGAAACCAATATAGATGAAGCCTATGCTGCTGGGAGTCCCTGACCTCCAATAAGACCAACAAACTGCTCTCCTGAGATTCTCTGTGCTGCTCTGAATATAAAGATATGTTAAGTTTCATGTGTCATTTTTTGTGCTAGACATCCACATGTCAGGCAAGTAAACTCAATATCGAGCCAATTGTATTTGATTTAAAGGAAAAATATACAGACTTGAGGCTCCATCAGCAGCGTCTGCCCCGACAGAGGGAAATTGTGCGGATGATTAGTTAATCAGTGGGGATATCCTGACACATAAACACAGCTGGGGATGACAGTCTAATGGAGCGTTCCCATGAATCCCAACTATTGCTTTATTGTATGGGGATACAACAAGGAAGATGTAGGGTCATTTCCCTATAGAAGAATGTAATGCAAAAACTGAAACCAACATGGCTGCCTTTATAAGGGTTTCATCCAGCTTTCAAAGACTACTGAATGTCGACACCTCACAGATACATGGCCAGGTGCCCAGATATCCGGTGTACCACTGCAGAAATGGACTGATTTACCATTCAGAACTGTAGGAAAATGGAGGCTGGGCTGCCTCTTATTCTGGGGCCCTGGGGGTCTAGTTACAACTATCATCAGCCATCTTGGAGGCTGTGGAGAGTTGTGTCATGCTTCGGTGTGGGAGGGAAACACCACACTGAGCATAGGAGGGAAGGGGGGAACAGGGAATCAGGCCTGAAAACTAGGGAAGGAATATAGACACCTTCTAGTGAAAACCCTAATCAAAATCCTGACTGACTACCAGTGTGAACAGACCCCAGAGGTAGGTGAGTTCATACTCAGGAATACCTAGAGTCCTATCTAACCCTATAGGACCCTGGTACTAATGGCAGGGACGAGACTAACTGTTCCTCCAAAAGGAAGGACGAACAGAAGTCTTCTTCAGGCCTAATATAAACAGTAGGGAAATGCAACACACAGAACCCAAACAAAATACAAAAGGGAAACGAAATACTTAACTTCAAAGGGGCTATGGAAGCACCAGGTACTCAGCCGAGATCCAACCACAAACAATCCACAGGCACAGAAGCTATAAACCGCACAGCATTGTGGGAGAAGCAACTATAAATAAGGAAGGTTAAATGACCACAATAGCAACACCTGGAGGTTAAGGGTGTGGTCATTACCAGAAACAACACAGACGCCTATCGATCCACAAGGAAAACCTGTCAGATCAAACCACGTGTTGCCAGTCTCACAGATCTCCTGCCACTCACTGTCGCCGGGACGTCTGTATGTCTCGGTACGTCCTTGACAAGTTGTCAGTGGTCTCCCATCACTTATTTGCTTACAGGCACCGTACCTTCCTCCAATCTGTTCTACCACTTACAGACTCCTGGGTCCTAATGCAAAATCAGTAACGCGCCCCCCCCCCCCCCCTCCCCTCTCATACCATGTGCCGTTTAGAAGAGGTCCCTTTGACCCCTTTCAATACCAGGACTCGGGTGCACTGTTACCTTTGCTCCCCCTATATATTTCACAGAAAGTGAAGGCACTAGGATATGCCACCAGTGTCAGATTGGTGTGGGTCCTACCTCTGGGTCCTATCTCCAGAATGGGCCCCAAAAGTGTAGGAGAGCACTCCGTGCATGCTCGACATGCTCTCCATTCAATTGTATAGAAGTTCCAAAAATTTTCGCCAGTCCCATAGAAATGAATGGAGGACCATATCTATCTGACTTTGGTGGCACAATATGCCACCAATGTCTTAGATGAGACAACCCCTTTAAGAACGTCCACATGACAGCCCACACTCCCCTAAAGACTTTGCATTGGCAATAAAATGTTATTTTTTTTATTTTTTTTATTTTAGACACATTCTAGATGCTGTACTTGCAAAAGTCACCTTCAGATCCGTTCTTCATTCATTCTCCGCATCATCAATCCCGAAATCCATCACAGCCTATTATTTTCCTACAGCCGGGGACGCAGTGGCAGACTGCAGCCATTAAATTTTTTGACTTACGCATAAGGCGGCGATCGTCTTACGTACAGGGGCCCCCCCTGAACACAATAAAATAAACTCGGGCTCGTTACCATTCCTTTTTGCTTACAGTAACACGCCATCTAATTGATTGGCGCAGCTCGCCGGCCGGGGCCCGTCCACTCCCAGGATACATTGTGGTGGTCCTTGAGTTATATAATTGCTTCCACCTGAGAAGTTGAAATTCTTGAAAAAAAAATAAAAATCTTGAGCAAGTCGTACACATAATTCTTTGCATAATTGGCGGTAATGAGACGTAAGGCGAGGTAAGGAACGCCGTGCCATCCGCACAGCGTTTTTTTCCCCCCAAAAAAATTCACATGGGACGGTCATCAATTAACCCACGATTGTGTGCACATGGACAAGAAAACAAATACTTCAGCGTTTTTTGGCCGCTTCCATCAGGTTTTTCTTCCAAGGATACATTTTGTTTGGCCGCTTCTTGAAGCAGGTTGTTGGACGCGGCTCGGGTGGTCTTCAGTCACGCAGTGTTGATGTCAATGTTGGATTTTCCCTAGGTCATTGATATATATATTTTTTTTTTAGATTTAACGGGGTTGTCCAGGATTTTATGAAAGTGGCCTAACTAAACATTACTTACCTACTGAATACCCGCCGCTCCAGCAGGTCCTGAAGCACTGACGGTCCATCGATGTACTAATCACTGGCCTGAGCGGTCATTCAAGTGTGCCTGCTGAGGCCAGTGATCGGCTGCAGCAGTCAGATGAATTCATTCTGGAGAAAAAAATACTTTTAATATGCAAATGAGCAGTTAAGTGCACTGAGGGCGGGCCTAAGACACTCCATGCACTTTTGCTTCCTCTGCCAGCCCCTTGATTCCTTCATCTCACCTGGCCCTGTCAAACAAGACAGAGAGGGACAGAGGTCTGGCAGAGGAAGCTGGATGAGAACGGGTGCACAGGGTGGCTCAGGCCTGCCCTTGGTGCACTGATCTGCTCATTTGCATAAGGATTAAAAGTGTTTCCCCCCCTCCAGAATAAAGCAATAGATTGCTATCTGAATCTAAAGGCGTTTGAAATCCACCTCCTGTCTCATCAGAGGCTCAGGCTGCTGTTCTGTCCCTCCCTATGCTTTACACTGCAGCTCTGCTTGTTTGGATTAGTTTCTGCATATAATCTGATCAGCGGCGAAGTTGTGTCTAAAATACATAATGAAAAAATATATTTTCTGCTCACCCTTTATGTTAGGTTAGTTTCCATTTTTTTTTCGATGTAGCGGGATTGCAGACCTGCCCAGTTATGTAGCATCTACCACTGCATGATAAGACGGGTTCACCATTCAGAATACGAGGAAAGCTGGGTGGCATCTCCTGTGGAAGCTGCTGCAGCAGATATATTGGATGCCATCCAGGATTCCCAGGCGGAGCACTGACTGATGTATAGGTAGAAGCACCGCCGCTGACGATGTGGCTTTTAGCTGATTATTCTTGTCAGAGTGTTGTATTTTGGGGTTGACGTCACCTCCAGTCTGTGTTTGATCTTTAGGGTTAGAAAAAGTTCAAGTTTGAGATTGCCTTGTGGAGATGATAATAAAGTGTCCATGTGTTCTGTAAAATTGTATCCACATGGAGCCAAAGTCACAGCGTCGGCCCCGAGAACACAAAGAGAATGCCACAATGTATCCACCAGGGTGAGGACATGCACTGTTACAGTGTACATATAAATATACGGAGCAGAATAGTGAGTGCAGCTCTGGAGTATACTACAGGATGTAACTCAGGATCAGTACAGGATAAGTAATGTATGTACACAGTGACTGCACCAGCAGAATAGTGAGTGCAGCTCTGGAGTAAAATACAGGATGTAACTCAGGATCAGTACAGGATAAGTAATGTAATGTATGTACACAGTAACTGCACCAGCAGAATAGTGAGTGCAGCTCTGGAGTATAATAGAGGATGTAACTCAGGATCAGTACAGGATAAGTAATGTAATGTATGTACACAGTGACTGCACCAGCAGAATAGTGAGTGCAGCTCTGGAGTATAATACAGGATGTAACTCAGGATCAGTACAGGATAAGTAATGTAATGTATGTACACAGTGAGTGCACCAGCAGAATAGTGAGTGCAGCTCTGGAGTATAATACAGGATGTAACTCAGGATCAGTACAGGATAAGTAATGTAATGTATGTACACAGTGACTGCACCAGCAGAATAGTGAGTGCAGCTCTGGAGTATAATACAGGATGTAACTCAGGATCAGTACAGGATAAGTAATGTATGTACACAGTGACTGCACCAGCAGAATAGTGAGTGCAGCTCTGGAGTATAATACAGGATGTAACTCAGGATCAGTACAGGATAAGTAATGTAATGTATGTACACAGTGACTGCACCAGCAGAATAGTGAGTGCAGCTCTGGAGTATAATACAGGATGTAACTCAGGATCAGTACAGGATAAGTAATGTATGTACACAGTGACTGCACCAGCAGAATAGTGAGTGCAGCTCTGGAGTATAATACAGGATATAACTCAGGTTCAGTACAGGATAAGTAATGTATATACACAGTGACTGCACCAGCAGAATAGTGAGTGCAGCTCTGGAGTATAATACAGGATGTAACTCAGGATCAGTACAGGATAAGTAATGTAATGTATGTACACAGTGACTCCACCAGCAGAATAGTGAGTGCAGCTCTGGAGGATAATACAGGATGTAACTCAGGATCAGTACAGGATAAGTAATGTATGTACACAGTGACTGCACCAGCAGAATAGTGAGTGCAGCTCTGGAGTATAATACAGGATGTAACTCAGGATCAGTACAGGATAAGTAATGTAATGTATGTACACAGTGACTGCACCAGCAGAATAGTGAGTGCAGCTCTGGAGTATAATACAGGATGTAACTCAGGATCAGTACAGGATAAGTAATGTATGCACACAGTGACTGCACCAGCAGAATAGTGAGTGCAGCTCTGGAGTATAATACAGGATGTAACTCAGGATCAGTACAGGATAAGTAATGTATGTACACAGTGACTGCACCAGCAGAATAGTGAGTGGAGCTCTGGAGTATAATACAGGATGTAACTCAGGATCAGTACAGGATAAGTAATGTAATGTATGTACACAGTGACTGCACCAGCAGAATAGTGAGTGCAGCTCTGGAGTATAATACAGGATGTAACTCAGGATCAGTACAGGATAAGTAATGTAATGTATGTACACAGTGACTGCACCAGCAGAATAGTGAGTGCAGCTCTGGAGTATAATACAGGATGTAACTCAGGATCAGTACAGGATAAGTAATGTATGTACACAGTGACTGCACCAGCAGAATAGTGAGTGCAGCTCTGGAGTATAATACAGGATATAACTCAGGTTCAGTACAGGATAAGTAATGTATGTACACAGTGACTGCACCAGCAGAATAGTGAGTGCAGCTCTGGAGTATAATACAGGATGTAACTCAGATCAGTAATGCAATGTATAATCAGTACCACATTGCAGGTTGCTTTTCAGGATGCATGCAGCGATTATTGAGTTATATAAGTGACATCAACCTTTTGCAATCAGCTAGTTGACCTCTCCTGTCATGTAGTGGAATAGCAGATCTGCTTAGAGATTAAGAGTCGGGGGAATTATCACTGTATAATGAGATTGGCCGTTCAGGTATACAGGAAAGCTGGGTGATAATCTGTGTGTGAGCTGTTAAGGGGGCCCCTTCCAGGATCGAGTAGTGAAGCTTGCTGTTATTATACCTCAGTGTTGCTATGTATACAATAGTCATACACCGTCAAATACAAAGGGGTTGTCACCCGGCTTTCCCCAGCTCCTGAGTGGTAAGTCTACCTCGTCATGTCTTGCTCTTTCACTCTGATACAGGGTTTCTACATTTGCCATTCAGGAGTCTGGAAAAGTTGGGTTAGAGCTTGTACCGCTTCCCATTCTAGTGATTTATTGCGGATTTTTGGCTTTAGAGGGAAAGCTCCTAGTTATTTAGTGCTGTGGCCCTTGTAGCCGCCTGAAGTCCTTTTCATGTATCCTGTCCTTTTCATGTGGATTACCCCAAGACCTGGTCATCCGTGTGAAGACGTCTCCCCATGAGCTGAAGAAAAACGACTTGACGAGCGGATAACTGGATGCAGATTGTCACGGGTTAACAGAAAGCACATGTGTCCCTGGCTCCAGAATTCAGTATTTGCTGTCAACAAGTCTGGGGTAAACCCACAAAAAATAACCTGTTCAACGTGAACGTCTTCAACATTTAGCGCCTTTTTTTTCTCCAGAAATTCTCGATTCACTTATATCTGTAGAGCAGCCAGAGCTGCGCTTTCTCATACAGAGCTGCAAATCCCCCGCTTAGACATAGGGGGACATTTATCTACACCAGTGGTTTATACGTCGGCCTTAGGCCTCTTGCACACGAACACCCACTGTTCACTTTAGTGGCTTCCGCTATCAGGCCGTTCCGCGAAAAGATAGGACATGTTTTATCTTTTTGCGGAACGGAAGTACGTGGGGTTCTGTTCCGTGGGGTGCTTCCGTGGGGTTCTGTTCCGCAACTCCGGATTTGCAGACCCATTTTAGTGAATAGGTGCGCATCCGTGATGCGGAATTCACACACAACGGTGGCCAGTGTATTGCGGATCCGCAAATGCGTTCTGCAATACGGCCACGGTGTGCAATAAGCTTTAATCTGTGCTCCACTGGTGACTAGTAATAATTGTGGTGCATCTCAGGCCGTCCGCGCACAAGCCTGGAGCAGGCAGAGGTTTTATCCCAGTGCCCAGGCCCCGCCTCCTCCAGCCCCTCCCATCTCCCCCCCCCCCCCCCCCCCCCCCCCCCCCTTCCAGAAATGGAGCTTAGGCTTTGCAGAAAAATGTGCAACTGTTTGGCACCACCATTCTGGCGCTAAATCCCCCCCCATATCCCCCGTTTATTCAAAATAAAAATAAACAGAAAAAAATTCTCAAAAAATGCACTAATAAACAGATGTATGTATTGAAGAAAAAAATGCACAAAATTATTTTGGTAGCCCAACAAGAAAAAAGTCAGGGCTGTTAAACCACCATGTGTGCAGATATTTGCCTGGTCATTGGGGGTGAAATGGTAACATTGTGATTACTTGCAGCCACCACTAGGGGGAGTTTCTGCATACTGCTTATACATTGCACTCAATAAAAATACTGTATGCACTAAGCTCCACCTGAAAACAAATACTTCTGATGGTTGCCAGAATGCTATCATTTAAGGCCCCTTTACATTGCCCGATGTAGCAAGCGATTGCCAGGAACGAAGCGTTCCTTCCGGACAATCGCTTGCTTGTCAGTAGAGGAGAATGCAGCATTTATATGCAGCGATCCCCTCCACAGTATGGGAGAGGAGGGATGGCTTGTACCCATACAGAATCATTGTTTGCCGGCAGCAGAGGCTGTTTAGACGCCTCAATCTGCAGCCGGCAAACAAGGATTTAGGTATCCGCACCAACGGTCCTGTTACCCGATGAACGAATCTTTTGCTTGCTCTTTGTATAATCAGCGGCAACTTTACACTGGCAGATTATCGCTACCGAGCGTTGGTATGAACAACGGTTAGGGAGAGTTCACATCACAGTTTTTGCTTTTCTTCTGATCTGGCATAAGAACAGAAAAATAAAGGAAAAAAATGGATCCTGTAAAAAAAAAATATAGATCCTGAGCATCACTTATGCACATTTGGCATCCGTTTGAGCCATTTCCGTCTGAGATCCGTTTTTTAAGACGGGGAAAGAAAAAGTCCTGCACGAAAGTCCTTCATGCCTGACTCTTTTTTCCGTCTAAGATACCGGATCTCAGTCTCAAATGACTCAAACAGATGCCAAATGTGCATAAGTGATGCTCAGGATCCGTTTTTTTTACAGGATCCGTTTTTTTTACAGGATCTGTTTTTTTCCTAATTAGTTTTCTTCCGATGGATCAGAAGATCAAAAATTCTGTGCAGGGAAGTTGCCATGCTGACCAGTGGAGCTCCAGCTGGTCAACCTACAGTATCAGTTCCTGGATTAGCGTCCGTTCCCAGAACTAGGCGGGGTATTTAGGTTTGCTCCTCAGCTGGCGATCACTTTGCTCCTCTGTATTTTGTACCTCTAGATCTGCTCATTCCACACCCTGTGTACAGACTGTGGATTAACCCCTTGTCTGCTGCATTGACTGCTTCTGATATTCTGACAATGGCTAGTATTTAGATTAACCCCTTGTCTGTTGTTTGGGCCTATTCGTCTCTCCTAGTTCTGACCCTGCTTGTCTACTACCCTTTTCATCTTGGTCATTCCGGTAGGTCTGCTTCTAGCGAGCTTGCACCAGTTTTCATTTATCGACTCCGCAGATGTAACCTGGGTCCCCTTGCAGCAGGCTGCGGTGAAGAATCTAGGGGTAGCCTTAGCTTCCTACCACTCGGAGAAGATTGGTAGCAGTTTCTGTGTTTGTGGGCTGTGGCTCTGGGTGGTGATCATACTATTTCCATACATGTCTTATACATTTGTGAAATGGATCATGTGACAACATGATTGTGGGGAGCAGTTAAAGGAACACTCTAGACAAAAGTGATCCTTTGTGTTGTAGCCTGAGTGGGCAGAGCATGACACAGGAATACAGTGATGTCAAGCTCCTCCCCCGAGGTTCCTCAGCTTAACCAGGAGAGTACCTTTAAGGATTGTATCATTCCTACTAATCAGGATTTGTATAGTTTTATTGCATTTTGTCATCAGTACAGTGAAATTCCTGGGAACAGAAAGGCGCCAGGCGATGAAATTTTCTGGATCACTGGACTAATAAAATCAGGTGGCGGATTAAAGGAATTTTTTTTAACTTCCATTTTTCTTGTTTTTCTTAGTCTCTGCTCCTGATTTGTATGATAAGTTTTTAGTAGGTGGAGGAGCGACTGTGAATGGGGATCACTCTCATCATGTTTAATCTGCTCAGAGAAGGTGAATACAATTCTGGGGCTCATGTAGAAAGTCTCCAATTGATCTCATAGATACCTCTGGGTGTGTAGCCGGTCTAAAATACGGGCCCTGGGAGAGTGCCAAAACCCCCCCTGCCACGTAAGACCCCAGTATTAAAATGGCACATGTGTGGGACCTGTCCTGCCTTCACTTAAAGTTCCCCAGTATCTGTAAAGCCAGCACAGGGTGGCGCTCTCTCCCCCTCCGCACAGCGCAGACATCTTGACTCCCATCATCCCACCGGTCTGTCCTGTTTCTTCTTCACATCTTGAGAACATAACTTTGTATCCAGTTAATATGGAAAAATATTATTTCTATGTTCACAGGCAAAAAGGGAAAACCCAACAAATTTAATTAAAGCCGCCCTCCGCCTGGGCCTTTTAATCGATGCAGACCCTGACACTGTGTACTTTACGGGGGTCCGAGGGGGGGGGGGGGTGTTATAACCTAAACCTTCACTTTTCCTGAAGTCCTGGACATTGACACAGTTGTACTTTCAAGGTCAGTTTATTTTCCTAGAGTTTTTTTTTTTTTTGTGGGGCGAGGAGCCGCCTAGCGTACTGCGTAGGTCTGGTCCAATTATAAGGGGTGGGGGAGTATATGCGGGTGGTCGGTCAAGGCGAGATATTTGTTTGTGGCTCGATATGAAGTCACAGTTGGCGTCTGTGTCCCGTTCTACACGGCCGCCTGTAAAGTCATAACACGACCAGACGAGTAAACTATTTATGGTAAGAACCTGAGTGCAGACCTCCCCCCCCCCACCCCGGCAGCGAGTGGCGTGGCCCGGACATAATTATATCAATATAAAATTAGGAGCTCCACTTGAGGAGTGACAGGAGAGTGTGAACCGTAATATAATCCAGATTTATCACTTTATAATCTGGTTCTACACACAGTACACTTCATAAATACATATATGGGGTAGGATTCCTTTAATCCAGCATCGATGTGGTGCCAGATCATCAGGTCACATCCTGATTAATACTCCATCTAGAGAGCAGCAGGAGGCAGGATGGGGTTCGAAGGATCCCCATTCTGGAGAAAGGACTGGATTCTATGGATTATTTCAGATACAGAGCTCCCAAACAGGTAAATGTTAAAATTTTGGTTCCTTGCAGCCACCATCAGGGGGAGCTGTATACTGTCATACACTGAACTCCATAATACACAGTGGTAGCTGCAGGTTACCAGTATGCAGTAAGCTCCTGAGCTCACCCTAGTGGTGGCTGCAAATAGTCAGTATGCAATAAGCTCCTGAGCTCACCCTAGTGGTAGCTGCAGGTTACCTGTATGCAGTAAGCTCCATCTAGTGGTGGCTGCAGGTAGTCAGTGTAAGCTCCTGAGCTCACTCTAGTGGTAGCTGCAGGTTACCAGTATGCAGTAAGCTCCTGAGCTCACCCTAGTGGTAGCTGCAGGTTACCAGTATGCAGTAAGCTCCTAAGCTCACCCTAGTGGTAGCTGCAGGTTACCAGTATGCAGTAAGCTCCATCTAGTGGTGACTGCAAGTAGTCAGTTTGCAGTAAGCTCCTAAATTCCTCCTAGTGGTGGCTGCAGGTAGTCAGTATGTAGTAAGCTCCTGAGCTCACTCTAGTGGTAGCTGCAGGTTACCAGTATGCAGTAAGCTCCATCTAGTGGTGACTGCAGGTAGTCAGTATTCAGTAAGATCCTGAGCTCCTCCTAGTAGTGACTGCAGGTAGTCAGTATGCAGTAAGCTCCTGAGCTCCTCCTAGTGGTGGCTGCAGGTAGTCAGTATGCAGTAAGCTCCTGAGCTCCTCCTAGTGGTGACTGCAGGTAGTCAGTATGCAGTAAGCTCCTGAGCGCCTCCTAGTGGTGGCTGCAGGTAGTCAGTATGCAGTAAGCTCCTGAGCTCCTCCTAGTGGTGGCTGCAGGTAGTCAGTATGCAGTAAGCTCCTGAGCTCCTCCTAGTAGTGACTGCAGGTAGTCAGTATGCAGTAAGCTCCTGAGCTCCTCCTAGTGGTGGCTGCAGGTAGCCAATATGCAGTAAGCTCCTGAGCTCCTCCTAGTGGTGACTGCAGGTAGTCAGTATGCAGTAAGCTCCTGAGCTCACTCTAGTGGTAGCTGCAGGTTACCAGTATGCAGTAAGCTCCATCTAGTGGTGACTGCAGGTAGTCAGTATGCAGTAAGCTCCTGAGCGCCTCCTAGTGGTGGCTGCAGGTAGCCAATATGCAGTAAGCTCCTCAGCTTTCCCTAGCGATGGAAGTAGGCTTTTTCTCATGTAACTCTGTCTTGGGAATGTAAAGGTCCGCAATTAACCCCTGAAGGAACCAGACAATTTTGTAGGCGGTGTTTCCATTTCTTTTTTTTTTACAGAACAGAATAATGTCATATTGTAATATTGCAGTACCAATTATGTTTATTCTTTTTTGTTATGTGGTAAATGGATAAAGGGGTTTCCTTAGAATTTTAATATTGTTAGAAACTTCATAAACCCATGTTTTAGTTCTTTTCTTTTAGTCCCCCAAAGGGACTTGAACGTGCGAATGCTTGTACAATAGACTTCAATAATTCTGTATTTCTGCACCTGCCAAGTTTGGAGCGGGCCGAGCTCCTGAGCCCTCTCCATACTCCGCATGTACCTCACATTGCACTAAAGGTTTAAGGAATCAATTAGCACAGAATTTAGGATCTGGTTAACTTAGAAAATTGATGTTTAAGGGAAACTGCTCCCAATAGGGCATGGCCCTTAGATTCTTGTCCCCTCTGAATTATGGCCGCCCTTCTGCGGCATGTCCGAAACTAAGGAGGTCAATAGAGCAATAACACTACTACTCTCATGGTGCGTAGTTCATTCAGGTTCACCGTAGTCTGGACTGTGAGAGTTTAGGGAAATGTGGAAGCAATTTGGGGGTCACATATGAGCCTGCTCTGAGGGGCTGCACAAAGGAAAAGAGTAATCAAACCTGAGACTTTTGGAAAATGTCTCATGAAGAATAGTTAGTGCATCTATTATTTTACTTCTATGCATCGTGAGTCGCTTTAGAGATGTTGTCCTCATCTTGCGCTGATATGCCGCCGTCTGTTCTAGTGGTATAATATCTAATGTCCCCGGAGGAGACTGCGTAGTGGTTCATTTCTTGTGTCCCTGGAGGTCTTGGATTGTGATGGGTTAATGTCTACTCTCCCTGGAGGTCTAGGGTGGTTATTTATTATAGTCACTTATATAGCGGTGGTATATTCCGCAGAACTTTACAGACATTATTATCACTTACTGTCCCCAGTGGAGGCTCACGATCTAGATTCCCTATCAGTCTGTCTTCGGAGTGTAGTAGGAAACCAGAGAACTCGGAAGAAACGCGCGCAAACACGGGGAGAACATGCAAACTCCATGCAGATGTTGTCCTTGGTTATATTATTAATATCTAATATCCATGGAGGTCAAGGGGGGGGGGGAGGGGGCTGTGTTAATATCTAGTACCCCTGGCGGTCTAGGGTGTTAAAGGGTTAATATCTAATATCCCTGGAGGTCTTGGGTGTTAAAGGGTTAATATCTAATATCCCTGGAGGTCTAGGATGCATATGTGTTAATATTTAATATCCTTGAAGGTCTAGGGGTGCTTATGGGTTAATATCTAATATCCTTGAAGGTCTAGGGTGTTAAAGGGTTAATATATAATATCCCTGGAGGTCTTGGGTGTTAAAGGGTTAATATCTAATATCCCTGGAGGTCTAGGATGCATATGTGTTAAATTTTTAATATCCTTGAAGGTCTAGGGGTGCTTATGGGTTAATATCTAATATCCTTAAAGGTCTAGGGGTGGTTATGGGTTAATATCTAATATCCCTGGAGGACTATGGGTAAATATTGGTTAGAATGTAATATCCCTGGAGGACTATGGGTAATTATGAGTTAATATTTAATATCCATGGAGGTCTGGGGGTGTTTATTGCTTAATATCTAAAAACCTTGGAGGCATTGGGTGGTCATGGGTAAATTTCTAATATCCCTGGAGGTCTAGGGTGATTATGGGTTAATACGTCTGGGGGTCTAGGATGGATATTAGATTTTTTTTAAACGTAATATCCCTGGAGGACTGTGGGTAGTTACTTTGATTGACAAGGCCAGTCAGTGACAGAGTGAGGGGCCGGCGACAGGAATGAGCGGAGCTTGGGTGAAACAAGAGCAATGGGTGACGCTCTCATTGCACCAAAGGCCCAAACAGCGTTTTAATCGGGTGAACCACAGCTATGTGTCAAATGGTTGTATAGGAAGGTCGCTGGTGACAGATTCCCTTTAAAATGGTTTTGGGGAAAACCTGTCCCTTTAAAAATAAAAAATATTGTTTGAGGAAATCAAAAACTGTCAAACTCAGAACATTTTCCTTTTTTCTACACAGGAGGAGTCAGAGCTTGAAGATGGCGTCCGTCAGGCCTCCGAGATCATCTCTGCTCTGATCACGGACAGGAACCCTGCGCTCACTGGTCAAGTAATGGTCGCGTGAATAAAGTCTTGTGGAGGCACAATGTTGTGACTGGAGCTTTAAAGGGCCACTCTGCTTATTATAGAGCAGCAAGGTTACAAGCCAAGCTGCTGAAGTCGCCAAAACACGCGCATTGCCTTCTTGCACTAGTAATGCAAACCCATGTACAGATGTAGCAGAGCTCAGTTTGTCATTTGTTATAATGAGCTTTGATATCACAGTCGGTTCTGCTCACTCATGAATGACAAAGTCAGCTTTGCTGCTACGTCTGTGTGTGCACTTACCGGTGTAGCAGGGCTGAGTTTGTGAAAAAAAACACCAAAAAACAGCTGGATAATAACAGGGCAGTTTTCTGGTGCATTGAACAGAATACCATTTGGGCTGTACACTGTATTAGGGCTCATGCAGCTCTGGATGTGAGAACACAAGAAGATAACTCGGTGCAAAATAAATGGAGCTTTTTGCAAAGTCACTCAGTATTATATGTCATTATTTACTAAAAGGGGAGGTTCACCTTAAAGGGGTTGTCTCACTTCATCAAATGGGATGTTAAGAAAAAACGGAGCTGGTAACAGACGTCTCTCTCCACTCTGGCACATAAAGGGGGTTTGATGTCGCCAAGACTATCTCCAATCTGCAGTCTGAGAAAATTACATGTGTAAACATTTGCTACATTGTATCAATGTCCATGCTTATTAAAGTATCTGATTTGTGACCTAAGGTTATGCATAGGCCAGAGGCGTGTCTGTCAGCACAGATGTCGACAGAGTCCAAGGGGGAACCAGAAAAATGTAAAAATGCAGCTTTAGGTGTGACTGGAGTAGAAGGCAAGATTGTGTGTTCCCAATGAAGAACTTCATTTACTAATGGGTGGGATGTTGCAGTAACATGACCCCTCTTCCCTGCCGCCATTGTTAAGCAGATATTGCTGCGGCTTTGAGATTAGAGCACATTAAATGTGTCTGCACATAAACCTGTGATCAAGAGAGGAATGCTGGAAATAAGGTCAGTGGGATTTATCTCTATTACCTTAGGTGGAGCAGAAGAGAGCAGAGGAAGGAAGCCTGCCGTCTGTAATTGATTTGGGAGTGGCGGTCCTAGCACCAGATCAAAGATATCCCAATGTAATTGGTGGGTAAATGATCTCTTTATTCTACCTTCCAGAGTTTGGCTCCGAAACGTCTTTCCTACAATTGTTCTTTGTTTTTATTGCCATTCAATTTTTTTTTTTGATCCTCCAAAAATGTGTCAGAAACCTGGAAAGTGATATATAGGATCATGGGATGTTTTTTTTAAGAGCCAAGTACACTGACGGAATTTTAAGACGGTAGTGCTGCAGCTCCATCTGGAGGCCGGTCTTGGATCTTCAGACATCTGGATATACAGATGTAACAGAACTAAAAGAAACTGGTATAAAACATGTCACTTCGTTATCTCGAGACCAAAGGCAATTAAAATGTTTTACTTAACGCTTTAAATATTCCTTTTTAGCTTTGCTACATCTGTACATTATAATATCTTGATGAAGAGAACAAGGGATCATAAGATCATGACAAACAGAAGTACCATTCCCAACATATCACTGATCATGAGAACTACCACTCATAAGCCCTGGAAAAATTACCAGCAAAAATGTTACTATGAGTTTACAATAATACTTCCCTGTGGTTAGCACTGCTGCCTTGCAACGTTTGGGTCCTAGGTTTGAATCTGACCGAATTTGTACATCCCCGTGTTTGCGTATGTTTCCTCAGGGTACGAAGACATACTGATGTCTCCCAACTTAGATTGGGAGCTCCTTTGGAGATAGCAAGCAATAATAATGTCTGTAAAGCGCTGCAGAGTATGTCAACGCTATATAAGTGAATAAATAAATAAAGTAACTGTAATACTGCTCCCTACGTACAAGAATATGGCGGCTTTAATACTGCCTCTTGTGTAAAAGAATATATCTACTGTAATATTAATATCACAAAAAAATAGGTACAAGACCAAAAAATACCATAATGCAATGAACTTTATTGAAGATACATATTTAAATAGAATCAAGACACAACATTCTAATAAAACAGAAAAACAGAGGATGAACCTCTTAAAAATATAAAAGTAAACACAACAATGGAATCAATTGTTTGGTAATACAGATAAGTGCCAAAGATAATAAACCACAGGGCATAAATCCAAGCCCCAAAAAAGCAACAGCAAGGCTCACCCACCACACTACTATAATACTGCCTCCTATGTACAAGAATATAACTACTATAATACTGCTCCTATGTACAAGAATATAACTACTATAATACTGCCTCCTATGTACAAGAATATAACTACTATAATACTGCCTCCTATGTACAAGAATATAACTACTATAATACTGCTCCTATGTACAAGAATATAACTACTATAATACTGCTCCTATATACAAGAATATAACTACTATAATACTGCTCCTATGTACAAGAATATAACTACTATAATACTGCTCCTATGTACAAGAATATAACTACTATAATACTGCTCCTATGTACAAGAATATAACTACTATAATACTGCTCCTATGTACAAGAATATAACTACTATAATACTGCTACTATGTACAAGGATATAACTACTATAATACTGCCTCCTATGTACAAGAATATAACTACTATAATACTGCTCCTATGTACAAGAATATAACTACTATAATACTGCCTCCTATGTACAAGAATATAACTACTATAATACTGCTCCTATGTACAAGAATATAACTACTATAATACTGCTCCTATGTACAAGAATATAACTACTATAATACTGCCTCCCTATGTGCAAGAATATAACTACTATAATACTGCTACTATGTACAAGGATATAACTACTATAATACTGCCTCCTATGTACAAGAATATAACTACTATAATACTGCTCCTATGTACAAGAATATAACTACTATAATACTGCTCCTATGTACAAGAATATAACTACTATAATACTGCTCCTATGTACAAGAATATAACTACTATAATACTGCCTCCTATGTGCAAGAATATAACTACTATAATACTGCTCCTATGTACAAGAATAGAACTACTATAATACTGCTCCTATGTACAAGAATATAACTACTATAATACTGCTCCTATGTACAAGAATATAACTACTATAATACTGCTCCTATATACAAGAATATAACTACTATAATACTGCTCCTATGTACAAGAATATAACTACTATAATACTGCTCCTATGTACAAGAATATAACTACTATAATACTGCTCCTATGTACAAGAATATAACTACTATAATACTGCTCCTATGTACAAGAATATAACTACTATAATACTGCTACTATGTACAAGGATATAACTACTATAATACTGCCTCCTATGTACAAGAATATAACTACTATAATACTGCTCCTATGTACAAGAATATAACTACTATAATACTGCCTCCTATGTACAAGAATATAACTACTATAATACTGCTCCTATGTACAAGAATATAACTACTATAATACTGCTCCTATGTACAAGAATATAACTACTATAATACTGCCTCCCTATGTGCAAGAATATAACTACTATAATACTGCTACTATGTACAAGGATATAACTACTATAATACTGCCTCCTATGTACAAGAATATAACTACTATAATACTGCTCCTATGTACAAGAATATAACTACTATAATACTGCTCCTATGTACAAGAATATAACTACTATAATACTGCTCCTATGTACAAGAATATAACTACTATAATACTGCCTCCTATGTGCAAGAATATAACTACTATAATACTGCTCCTATGTACAAGAATATAACTACTATAATACTGCTCCTATGTACAAGAATATAACTACTATAATACTGCCTCCTATGTACAAGAATATAACTACTATAATACTGCTCCTATGTACAAGAATATAACTACTATAATACTGCTCCTATGTACAAGAATATAACTACTACAATACTGCTCCTATGTTTAAGAATATAACTAGTATAATCAGGCTCGGACTGGCCCACCGGGGAGGAGGGGCATTCCACGGTAGGCCCCCAGTCTCCTGCGCTCAGAAATAAGACGGAGGAGTAATTATTTCTCTTGTTTCTCAGGAGAGATAATTATTGTAGCCACTAGGTGGCAGTATCGCACAGTGATGCAGCCTCCTACTGGTGTAAATTGTTTAGGAGGCCCTGCAGTATCTTCTAAGCTTCCCGGCTGCTGGCAGTGAAGAAGGAGAGAACATGTCTGGCCATCCTCCTGCCCTCCCTGCTGTTAGAAAACTGTGGTTGCTGGAGAGAAGGACTCCTCTGCGGTGCTGGGCTGATTTCTCAGGTGTGTGACAGTAGTGAGCTGTAGGAGACTGTAAGGGGGAAATAGGGGATTTGTTTATCGTAGACTCAGATCTGTGTATGTGTGCTGCTCTCTGCAGACTTCAGAGTGGCATTTGGGGGGCTCTGCCCTAGGTCTTTCCAATGCCTCTGCTTTAGGTGCACCCCCATTAGTGCCACAGCTCAAAATGCCCCCACTCTAAATGCACACCTAATATTGACTCTTCTCCTGTTGCCCCCCTAATACCTCTGCTCCTTGATCCCCACTATTACCTTGCCTCAGGCGACCTTAATGCCTCTGCTTTAGGTGCACTCCCATAAATGTCCCAGCTCCAGATGCCCCCACTCTAAATGCACCTGTTACAGTTACCCCTGCTCCAGGATCCCCACTATTACCCTGCCTCAGGTGACCCTAATGCCTCTGTTTCAGTTATGACCCTCCGTTTGTGCCCTTTGATCACGTTGCTCCTCTAGGACCTTTGCTTGGGCTTTGTAAAAGGTTGTGACCTACAAAGGGGCTTGGACTTATGAGAAAAGCAACTGAAAAGAGGTGACTTTTAAAAATACCTTTATTATTATATCAAAAAGGGGTATTGGTAAATATATACCACTATCGTGCAAAGAGACAAGTGAGTACTTGAATTTCCTAAAGGGGAGTGTTTGCCCCCAGCAAGAAATCCACAGTAACAGGATAGAAAGAAAAGGAAAACGAGGGAGAGGAGCAGAGTCTTATGGACCGGGCAAGGGCAGAATTGTCTCACCCTAATTTGCCCCCTAGACTGCTCAGCCCAGGGCGACCCCCTGATGGTGGAGGTTCCCTGTCCCCGAACCTATTACTATCCAGTCCCTGTTAATCCCTACTCAAGGGAACCCTAACAAGGGTATCAGCGGTTGTCCCAGAAGAGGTGGGTACCGCTGAGGCCCTTCCGATCCACATAAAGGAGTGTCAGTGGTTTTCCCAAGAATTGGGTGCCACTGAGACTCTACAAATATAGAACAAACGAGACCCCAACGCGTTTCGCCTAGAACTCACTAGGCTCATCAGGGGGTGATCTCAGTATAGTCAGAGATAGAAAAAGCTGATATTCAAAAATACACTGTTCAAAAAAATAAAGGGAACACAAAAATAACACATCCTAGATCTGAGTTAATTAAATATTCTTCTGAAATACTTTGTTCTTTACATAGTTGAATGTGCTGACAACAAAATCACACAAAAATTAAAAAATGGAAATCAAATTTTTTAACCCATGGAGGTCTGGATTTGGAGTCACACTCATAATTAAAGTGGAAAAACACACTACAGGCTGATCCAACTTTGATGTAATGTCCTTAAAACAAGTCAAAATGAGGCTCAGTAGTGTGTGTGGCCTCCACGTGCCTGTATGACCTCCCTACAACGCCTGTGCATGCTCCTGATGAGGTGACGGACGGTCTCCTGAGGAATCTCCTCCCAGACCTGGACTAAAGCATCTGCCAACTCCTGGACAGTCTGTGGTGCAACGTGACGTTGGTGGATAGAGCGAGACATGATGTCCCAGATGTGCTCAATTGGATTCAGGTCTGGGGAACGGACGGGCCAGTCCATAGCATCAATGCCTTCGTCTTGCAGGAACTGCTGACACACTCCAGCCACATGAGGTCTAGCATTGTCTTGCATTAGGAGGAACCCAGGGCCAACCGCACCAGCATATGATCTCACAAGGGGTCTGAGGATCTCATCTCGGTACCTAATGGCAGTCAGGCTACCTCCGGCGAGCACATGGAGGGCTGTGCGGCACTCCAAAGAAATGCCACCCCACACCATTACTGACTCAATGCCAAACCGGTCATGCTGGAGGATGTTGCAGGCAGCAGAACGTTCTCCACGGCATCTCCAGACTCTGTCACGTCTGTCACATATGCTCAGTGTGAACCTGCTTTCATCTGTGAAGAGCACAGGGCGCCAGTGGCAAATTTGCCAATCTTGGTGTTCTCTGGCAAATGCCAAACGTCCTGCACGGTGTTGGGCTGTAAGCACAACCCCCATCTGTGGACGTCGGGCCCTCATATCACGCTCATGGAGTCTGTTTCTGACCGTTTGAGCAGACACATGCACATTTGTGGCCTGCTGGAGGTCATTTTGCAGGGCTCTGGCAGTGCTCCTCCTGTTCCTCCTTGCACAAAGGCGGAGGTAGCGGTCCTGCTGCTGGGTTGTTGCCCTCCTACGGCCTCCTCCACGTCTCCTGATGTACTGGCCTGTCTCCTGGTAGCGCCTCCATGCTCTGGACACTATGCTGACAGACACAGCAAACCTTCTTGCCACAGCTCGCATTGATGTGCCATCCTGGATAAGCTGCACTACCTGAGCCACTTGTGTGGGTTGTAGACTCCGTCTCATGCTACCACTAGAGTGAAAGCACCGCCAGCATTCAAAAGTGACCAAAACATCAGCCAGGAAGCATAGGAACTGAGAGGTGGTCTGTAGTCACCACCTGCAGAACCACTCCTTTATTGGGGGTGTCTTGCTAATTGCCTATAATTTCCACCTGTTGTCTATCCCATTTGCACAACAGCATGTGAAATTGATTGTCACTCAGTGTTGCTTCCTAAGTGGACAGTTTGATTTCACAGAAGTGTGATTGACTTGGAGTTACATTGTGTTGTTTAAGTGTTCCCTTTATTTTTTTGAGCAGTGTAGTTTGACACATATTTTGGCCCAGATTTTTTTTATTTTTTTTTACACCCAAGAAAACCTTTAAGGATAGGGAATGTGAAAAGGTCCAACAGCTATGACACGACAGGTGATAAGTGTCTGATTGGTGGGGGTCTGACTGCTGGGACCCCCATGATCAAGGGAACGTGGTCTTAAGACCCTTGTGTACATAGATTGGTGGTAATGTAATGGAATGTCTCAGGACCCCTTTTTTCATGATCAGTAGATGTTCCAGCAGTCAGACCCCAGCAATCTGATATTTATCACCGATCCTGTAGAGAGGTCATTATGGTAGGACAACCCTTATAATTATAATGTAGATTATGTACAATCTGAGGAGGTTAAGATTTGGTAAATTTCATGCCAGACATTTATACTTAAAGGGGTTAAAGGGTTTGTCTCACTTCAGTAAATCGCATTTATCTTGCAGTTAATACAAGGCATTTACTAATGTATTGTGATTCTCCATATTGCCTCCTTTCCATCACATTATACACAGCACGTATCCGTGGTTATTACCACCGTGTAATCCAGCAGCGGTGGCCGTGCTTGCACACTATAGGGAAAGGCTGGAAGTGCGCATAGGCCGACACCTTTACCTATAGTGTGCAAGTACGGCCACCGCTGCTGGATTACACGGTGGTAATAACCACGGATACGTGCTATGTATAATGTGATGGAAGGGAGGCAATATGGACAATGACAATACATTAGTAAGTGCCTTGTATTAACATTCTCAACATGATAAATGCCAATTGCTGAAGTGAGACGACCCCTTTAAGTGTGCTACACTTAGTAGGATTAGGCATAAATGTCTTGGTGTGTGCATTGCGTGTTTTCTATGTGTGATTGGTGTGTACTATATACAGTTATGGTGGCTCACTTCTAGTAGTAAAATGACGGCGGTGCTCAGTCCGGTAAAGCTACCTCAAAGCTTCGGAGGTAGTGGAGTAAATAGAATAAATGGACGGCACTCACAGCAAATGGGGTCTATGGATACTATTTATTAGATAGGTTGTAAAAAAATAGGGTTATTAAAAATACCAGATGGTAGTTAACATGTGGTTTTATATTTATTCTTTAAAATATATGATTTTGTTAAAAGTTAGGATGTGCGCACTCCTTAAAGAGAGAGGTGAATAAATAAATAAATAAGTATTATTTTATGTCCATATAAAAGTTCATATAATCAAAAATATGAAAAATATATATGAAAAATATATAAAAGTTATGAAAAAAGGTAGTTCATTTGTCCAATGACTGTCACAACATGTAGATCAATGTGAGTCGTTGGGCGATCCAGATATTGGCCGCTCTGAATACAGGGTAGTTGGTGATCCCTTTTTGCAATAGATGGTTATAAATAGTTGTTAATATAAGTATAAGTTATTATTGGCTTCTGAATGTCTGTGCTCTCTACAGGAGCTTCGACTTGTATTTAGGCCGGATCACAACCTGAAAGGCAAAGATCCCACAATGGGTACGTTACCACTCCTGTGCAGGATCTTCCTGTATCTTTCTGCGACCGTCGGGGTGGTAGGTGGCGTCCTCCTCGCTGCGCGCGTGATTTCCACGAGTTCAGCCGCCGCGATCCTCCTTCTGGTGATGTCACTTCCAGGTAGTGGTGTGATTTATCGCGGTCAGCGTGTCACGTGTTCGGATCACCGCGGTCGGCGTGCCATGTGTTCGAGTGAGCGGGCTCTTTGAAAAATGGCGGGTTCTTTGTTTATTCCGCAATCCTTTAGTTCCGCAATCTTTTTAGTTGTTGTAAAGTATATTGGCCAATATAGTAGTGAATATGGGACTTATGGCTACTCTCTGGCTTCTTCTTCAGCTGGTAACTCTGAAACGCGTATGGGGAGAGAGCAGGCATAAGTCCCATATTCACAACTATATTGGCCAATATACTTTACAACAAGTAAAAAGATTGCCATCTGTCCACCAGCGGAAGCTCAACAGAAGATGGGTGTTGCAACAGGACAACGACCCAAAGCATAGAAGTAAATCAACAACAGAATGGCTTAAACAGAAGAAAATACGCCTTCTGGAGTGGCCCTGTCAGAGTCCTGACCTCAACCCGATTGAGATGCTGTGGCATGACCTCAAGAAAGCGATTCACACCAGACATCCCAAGAATATTGCTGAACTGAAACAGTTCTGTAAAGAGGAATGGTCAAGAATTACTCCTGACCGTTGTGCACGTCTGATCTGCAACTACAGGAAACGTTTGGTTGAAGTTATTGCTGCCAAATGAGGTTCAACCAGTTATTAAATCCAAGGTTTCACATACTTTTTCCACCTGCACTGTGAATGTTTACATGGTGTGTTCAATAAAAACATGGTAACATTTAATTCTTTGTGTGTTATTAGTTTAAGCAGACTGTGATTGTCTATTGTTGTGACTTAGATGAAGATCAGATCACATTTTATGACCAATTTGTGCAGAAATCCATATCATTCCAAAGGGTTCACATACTTTTTCTTGCAACTGTATGTTCTATGTATCAGTGGTGTATGTGACATATGCATCAGTGGCATGTGAGCCACGTATAAGTGTCTTGTGTGCCACATGTGTCCAATGAGTGATTGGTGTGCGCTGCATGTGTCTTGTTTCTGACTGACTGAAGTGCAGGATATCCATATACAGTCCTGATCAAAAGTTTTAGACCACTTGAAAAATGGCAAACAATCCTATGTAGCATGGCTGGATCTTAACAAGGTTCCAAGTAGAGCTTCAACATGCAACAAGAAGAAATGGGAGGGAGACAAAACATTTTTTGAGCATTCAATTTAATGAAAACAACGAATAAACTGAAACAGGCTGTTTTTCAGCTGATCAAAAGTTTAGGACCACACCTCCAAAAAAAAACTAAACCCCCCCAAAACAGAAATCCAACTTCCAAACATGAACTCAGTAATGAGTAGCTCCACCGTTATCGTTTCGGCATGCTTGATGCAAGCGTTTCCATGAGGTGAGTGGGAACATTTCTCCAAGTGGTGAAGACGGCCGCACGAAGGCCATCTACTGTCTGGAACTGTTGTCCATTTTTGTAAACTTCCCTTGCCATCCATCCCCCAAGCTTCTCAATTGGATTTAGATCAGGGGAACACGCAGGATGGGCCAAAAGAGTGATGTTATTCTCCTGGAAGAAGTCCCTTGTCCTGCGGGCATTGTGTACTGTAGCGTTGTCCTGTTGAAAAACCCAGTCGTTACCACACAGACGAGGGCCCTCAGTCATGAGGAATGCTCTCTGCCACATCTGGACGTATAAAATGTACAGTTATGGTGGCTCACTGCTAGTAGCAGAATTGAGGCTGTGCTCAGTCCGAAGAAGCTAACCCAAAGCTTCGGGGTAGTAGAATCAAAATGGAATAAATGGACGGCACTCGCAACAAATGGGATCTATGGATATTATTTATTAGGTTATAAGGATAAGGGAGTTTAAAAATACCAGATGGTAATAGACATATAGTTGTATATCTATTCTGTATGGTTATGGTAAAAGTTAGGATGTGCGCACTCTTTAGAGAATAAATAATTAGTAAAAAAATATATATTGGTTCCTATAAAAGATGTTGAATTATGTCCATAAAAAGATGTAAATAAATGTCCATATAAAAGGAAAATAAATATTAATTAATGTCCATATGTAAATTTATGTCCATATAAGAATTCATATAATCCATGTAAAAAAGTCCATATAATCAAGAATTCATAAAATCAGCAGTGCATGTAATCAAAAAGGAGATCCTTAAGAAAAATTCATAAAGAATTCATATAGTTCAAAAATTATAAAAAGTTCATATAGTTGGATTAAATATATAAGAAAATCACGAAAGGCAGTTCATGTAAATGGTTGGATGGTCCCAATGTTAGTCTCTTTGAATATAAAATAATTGGTGATTCCTTATAATAAAAGGGTGAATAAATAGTTTCTGTATATGCTCCTATATGGGAGCTAGCATTTGTATTGAGGCCGGATCTCCACCTGGAAGACAAAGGTTTCACATGGGTACGTTACCACTCCTATGTGCTTCTGCGGCCGTCCGGGTGGTAGGTGGCGTCCTTCTCACTGTGCACGTGGGTTACACGAGTATCGTCGTCGCGCTCTTTCTTTCTTCCGGTGACGTCACTTCCGGGTGTTGAAGATTTTCGTGGTCGGCGTATCACGCGTTTGAAACCCCGCAGTTGGCGTGCCACGTGTTCTGTTGAGCGGGATCTTTGAAACAATGGCTTTTTTTGTTGTTGTATAATCCGCAATCCTTCAGTATACTGGCCAGTATAATTAGAAATATGGGACTTATGGCTGCTCTCTCCCCATACGCGTTTCAGAGCCTTCAGCTCCTTCTTCAGTGGGTATTCACTGTAAGGGATCATGAACACGACCGTTGGATGTTTTTCAGTCCGCAAATTGCAGATCCACAAAACATGGATACCGGCTGTGTGCATTCCACATTATGCGGAACAGAACAGCCTCTAATAGAACCGTCCTGTCCGTGTCTGTAATGCCGACAATAACACCGCGCAACAATGATTTTGCTACTGAGAGAAAAACATGTGATTTATACTAAAATGAGCGCTCTGATTCCAAATATGAACTCGAAATTTGCCTGAGACGTCTACATTGCAACCCCTTAAGGACCCTGGGATTTTCCATTTTTGCGTTTTCATTTTTCACTCCGCCTTCCCATTGTCCTAACTTTTTTATTTTTCCATTCACATAGCCTTATGAGGGCTTATTTTTTTTTACACTGTACACTATGCAGTAAAATTGACCTGTTATCTTCATTCTCCAGGTCAGTACGGTTACAACGATACCACACTTGTATAATTTTTCTTGTGCTTTAATACTGAAATTTTTTTTTTAAACCTTTGAGAAAAAAAACTTTTTTTTTTATAACCATATTCTGACCCCTATAATGTTTTTGTAGTTATGTGTACGGGGCTGTGTGAGGGCTCATTTTTTGCGGGATGATCTGTTCTTTTCAGTGATACCAATTTGAAGTATGTGCGACTTTTTGATCACTTTTTATAAACAAATTATTGGGTAGTTGAAGTGACAAAAAATCTCATACGCCATTTGCCGTATGACATTAATATTGTTATATTTTAATAATATGGGCATTTTCGCACATGGCGATGTCCATGATGTTTATTTTTTTTATTGAGGCTGGTTTTAAAGTCAGTATAAAACTGAGTCTGCTTGTATAGAACCTACCATTAGCCATCTGGCTCCAGGAGAAGTATATGGTGGGTTCAGCATGCATGTTGGTACTTGCATCCCTGGATCCGATGAAAGCTGTAATGGCACCGGACGGGGTTACAAGCAAAGTGTACTTGGCTTGCATGCTGACCTGCATTCCCTGGATTTTATGTGGCTGTCATGGCCCATGAACAGGTAGGAACAAGAGTTAGGGACCACTCATGAGACAACCTTGACGCGGTGAGTGGCTTACTATGCTTTGGCCAAAATATAAACCAATGTCTCATCCAGCATGGAGGGCAGAGTGCTGGATGCAGTGTGCGATCACATTTGCATTTTCCGTTTGTATATGTATTTCGCCATAGTGATGTGCACCTGCAGGCAGGTTGTGCTGACCCAACCCCTTATTTTTTTCTTTGTAGTATATATTGGAGGCGTGGCGATCTCCTTGGAGTCATTGCACACCTGACCAGTTAATCTGTCCTTGAGGCTGGTTTTAAAGTCAGTATAAAACTGAGTCTGCTTGTATAGAACCTACCATTAGCCATCTGGCTCCAGGAGAAGTATATGGTGGGTTCAGCATGCATGTTGGTACTTGCATCCCTGGATCCGATGAAAGCTGTAATGGCACCGGACGGGGTTACAAGCAAAGTGTACTTGGCTTGCATGCTGACCTGCATTCCCTGGATTTTATGTGGCTGTCATGGCCCATGAACAGGTAGGAACAAGAGTTAGGGACCACTCATGAGACAACCTTGACGCGGTGAGTGGCTTACTATGCTTTGGCCAAAATATAAACCAATGTCTCATCCAGCATGGAGGGCAGAGTGCTGGATGCAGTGTGCGATCACATTTGCATTTTCCGTTTGTATATGTATTTCGCCATAGTGATGTGCACCTGCAGGCAGGTTGTGCTGACCCAACCCCTTATTTTTTTCTTTGTAGTATATATTGGAGGCGTGGCGATCTCCTTGGAGTCATTGCACACCTGACCAGTTAATCTGTCCTTGAGGCTGGTTTTAAAGTCAGTATAAAACTGAGTCTGCTTGTATAGAACCTACCATTAGCCATCTGGCTCCAGGAGAAGTATATGGTGGGTTCAGCATGCATGTTGGTACTTGCATCCCTGGATCCGATGAAAGCTGTAATGGCACCGGACGGGGTTACAAGCAAAGTGTACTTGGCTTGCATGCTGACCTGCATTCCCTGGATTTTATGTGGCTGTCATGGCCCATGAACAGGTAGGAACAAGAGTTAGGGACCACTCATGAGACAACCTTGACGCGGTGAGTGGCTTACTATGCTTTGGCCAAAATATAAACCAATGTCTCATCCAGCATGGAGGGCAGAGTGCTGGATGCAGTGTGCGATCACATTTGCATTTTCCGTTTGTATATGTATTTCGCCATAGTGATGTGCACCTGCAGGCAGGTTGTGCTGACCCAACCCCTTATTTTTTTCTTTGTAGTATATATTGGAGGCGTGGCGATCTCCTTGGAGTCATTGCACACCTGACCAGTTAATCTGTCCTTGAGGCTGGTTTTAAAGTCAGTATAAAACTGAGTCTGCTTGTATAGAACCTACCATTAGCCATCTGGCTCCAGGAGAAGTATATGGTGGGTTCAGCATGCATGTTGGTACTTGCATCCCTGGATCCGATGAAAGCTGTAATGGCACCGGACGGGGTTACAAGCAAAGTGTACTTGGCTTGCATGCTGACCTGCATTCCCTGGATTTTATGTGGCTGTCATGGCCCATGAACAGGTAGGAACAAGAGTTAGGGACCACTCATGAGACAACCTTGACGCGGTGAGTGGCTTACTATGCTTTGGCCAAAATATAAACCAATGTCTCATCCAGCATGGAGGGCAGAGTGCTGGATGCAGTGTGCGATCACATTTGCATTTTCCGTTTGTATATGTATTTCGCCATAGTGATGTGCACCTGCAGGCAGGTTGTGCTGACCCAACCCCTTATTTTTTTCTTTGTAGTATATATTGGAGGCGTGGCGATCTCCTTGGAGTCATTGCACACCTGACCAGTTAATCTGTCCTTGAGGCTGGTTTTAAAGTCAGTATAAAACTGAGTCTGCTTGTATAGAACCTACCATTAGCCATCTGGCTCCAGGAGAAGTATATGGTGGGTTCAGCATGCATGTTGGTACTTGCATCCCTGGATCCGATGAAAGCTGTAATGGCACCGGACGGGGTTACAAGCAAAGTGTACTTGGCTTGCATGCTGACCTGCATTCCCTGGATTTTATGTGGCTGTCATGGCCCATGAACAGGTAGGAACAAGAGTTAGGGACCACTCATGAGACAACCTTGACGCGGTGAGTGGCTTACTATGCTTTGGCCAAAATATAAACCAATGTCTCATCCAGCATGGAGGGCAGAGTGCTGGATGCAGTGTGCGATCACATTTGCATTTTCCGTTTGTATATGTATTTCGCCATAGTGATGTGCACCTGCAGGCAGGTTGTGCTGACCCAACCCCTTATTTTTTTCTTTGTAGTATATATTGGAGGCGTGGCGATCTCCTTGGAGTCATTGCACACCTGACCAGTTAATCTGTCCTTGAGGCTGGTTTTAAAGTCAGTATAAAACTGAGTCTGCTTGTATAGAACCTACCATTAGCCATCTGGCTCCAGGAGAAGTATATGGTGGGTTCAGCATGCATGTTGGTACTTGCATCCCTGGATCCGATGAAAGCTGTAATGGCACCGGACGGGGTTACAAGCAAAGTGTACTTGGCTTGCATGCTGACCTGCATTCCCTGGATTTTATGTGGCTGTCATGGCCCATGAACAGGTAGGAACAAGAGTTAGGGACCACTCATGAGACAACCTTGACGCGGTGAGTGGCTTACTATGCTTTGGCCAAAATATAAACCAATGTCTCATCCAGCATGGAGGGCAGAGTGCTGGATGCAGTGTGCGATCACATTTGCATTTTCCGTTTGTATATGTATTTCGCCATAGTGATGTGCACCTGCAGGCAGGTTGTGCTGACCCAACCCCTTATTTTTTTCTTTGTAGTATATATTGGAGGCGTGGCGATCTCCTTGGAGTCATTGCACACCTGACCAGTTAATCTGTCCTTGAGGCTGGTTTTAAAGTCAGTATAAAACTGAGTCTGCTTGTATAGAACCTACCATTAGCCATCTGGCTCCAGGAGAAGTATATGGTGGGTTCAGCATGCATGTTGGTACTTGCATCCCTGGATCCGATGAAAGCTGTAATGGCACCGGACGGGGTTACAAGCAAAGTGTACTTGGCTTGCATGCTGACCTGCATTCCCTGGATTTTATGTGGCTGTCATGGCCCATGAACAGGTAGGAACAAGAGTTAGGGACCACTCATGAGACAACCTTGACGCGGTGAGTGGCTTACTATGCTTTGGCCAAAATATAAACCAATGTCTCATCCAGCATGGAGGGCAGAGTGCTGGATGCAGTGTGCGATCACATTTGCATTTTCCGTTTGTATATGTATTTCGCCATAGTGATGTGCACCTGCAGGCAGGTTGTGCTGACCCAACCCCTTATTTTTTTCTTTGTAGTATATATTGGAGGCGTGGCGATCTCCTTGGAGTCATTGCACACCTGACCAGTTAATCTGTCCTTGAGGCTGGTTTTAAAGTCAGTATAAAACTGAGTCTGCTTGTATAGAACCTACCATTAGCCATCTGGCTCCAGGAGAAGTATATGGTGGGTTCAGCATGCATGTTGGTACTTGCATCCCTGGATCCGATGAAAGCTGTAATGGCACCGGACGGGGTTACAAGCAAAGTGTACTTGGCTTGCATGCTGACCTGCATTCCCTGGATTTTATGTGGCTGTCATGGCCCATGAACAGGTAGGAACAAGAGTTAGGGACCACTCATGAGACAACCTTGACGCGGTGAGTGGCTTACTATGCTTTGGCCAAAATATAAACCAATGTCTCATCCAGCATGGAGGGCAGAGTGCTGGATGCAGTGTGCGATCACATTTGCATTTTCCATTTTTATTTTTATGTTAAGGAAAGGGGGGTGATTTGAACTTTTATTTATTTTTAATATTTGCAAATTTTTTTTTTAACTTTGTTTTTTTTTTTTTTAAGTCACCTTGGATAACAATAACTGCCAATCATTAGATTGGCTATTGTGTTCATTGATGTCTATATAGACACCATTGAACACTTAATTTGCACTATACCAATACAATGCTGCCACTTAGTGGCCTGTATTGGTATAGTCATCTAATAGGAACTGAAGCCTTCTTGAGGCTCCAGCCTATTAGATCAATGTAACAGGTTCCCCGATCTCAGCCATGGAACGCGGTTACCGGAAGGGAAGTGCGCGACTTCCGCTTCCGGACTGCACAGAGGCCGTGGTCACATTTGACCACGGCATCTGAAAGGGAAAATGTATGCAATCAGCCTTATGGCTGATCGCATACATGTGCCGTGGGTCTCTGCTATTTAAAATAGCAGAAACCCCGGCGGCTATGGCGCCCGCTGCACGTGCGAGCGGGTGCCATGTTTGGGGACCGAACATGTACTGCAGAGGTCCTTAAAGGGTTAAGTACATGCAAAGCCTATTCAGTTATAATATTATTGCATTATATTGGAGATATTCCAATGGACATGTCCAGACCTGTCCGGACGCACTCAGGCTGATGTCAGCAGTAAGTATATAAGGCAAGCTGGACAGATTTTGATAAAGTGATCTGTTATAGTGCTATCAGTTTTGAAACTTAAGATGGATAAACGCTAATGTAGCAGACAATTTCTGCAACATATGTGGCAAATACACTACTTATGATCAGTGCAAGAAGCTGACAACGCGAGTGCGTCTTGCAGCATGGGATGCATTTGTGCTAGTAGTGCAGAACTTCCTTGGGAACAGACGAGCTGCAGACTCTGCTGAATTAGTAGAAGACCTGCTTACAGCATATGAACAACTTGGCTGCCGAATGTCATTGAAAGTGCATTTCTTACATTCCCATCTTGACTTTTTCCCACCCAATTTGGGACACGTAAGTGACGAACATGGAGAGCGGTTCCATAAAGATATTTCTACAATGGAGAGCAGGTATCAAGGCCGCTGGAATCCCAACATGATGGCGGACTACTGCTGGTTTTTGCAACGGGAAAATATGACCGTTCACAAACGCAAAAGCAGATGCCTGTAGCACTTTTAACAGTACTGGGCCTCGCTCAAGTAAGACTTTTAAACTGAAAAACGAGACTTTTAGAAATTTTGTTTTTCCATTACATTTTTCATACACTGTTTACTACGCAAACTTTGATGTAGATCTGGAAATTGTTGGAGAAAAACTCATTCTGTTCAAAATTATTCAATGCTTTCAAAGTGCTTAATTCATTTAGGCATACTTATGCATAGCAAAATTTACAACAATTCTGACTTTGGATTTGTAATCCGCACACTCGATTTAGTAAAAGACAAATGTTTTTTGCCCAGTAGCAGACGAAAAGTTTTTTTTTGTTGCGTGGTGTAATAGGACATGGTCTATCATTTTGCAGAACGGCCATGCGGACATACAGACACGGAATGCACACAGAGTCACTAAATAAGTTAGTGTGCAGAAGCCCTAAGGTGGGCCCCCGGCATCAGTTACACTGGTGGGCACTGATAGGAATCTCTGACTGATAGGAATCTCTGAGTCCCACTTGGTACCCCTGGCACCAAAACTTCTAGTATCGGCTTGGTTTGAGTCCTTTCTGACGTCAGGAGAGCGCTTCACTCAGTAAGTAACGAAAGACACAACAGTGATGTACTGAATGAACACTCTGAGGTTTATTTTTAATGCACACAGGTTATATAGAGGGGGCTTTACCCTCTTTATTAGCATATCATCATATGTTATGTATTTAACCTATCATATTAACACGTTTCATTCTACGCTCAGAGAAATAGAAACAAAAACGGAACTTCCATATTAGGAATATTGTCCGGGAGTAGTGCCAAAGAGATAAGATTCAGGGTTACAGAGAATAGAAACCTTACAGTATATTAGTTTCACAGCAATCAGAGTTAGTACCTAACAGAGAAACAAAACTTCAGTAAAAGCAGAATTCATTTTGACATAATAAAGAACATGGATTCCTTTCAAATCCCCTCTTAAGAACCTTTAGTGGATCACACTACATGGTTCTTTCCGTTCTTGTCCTTTTTCTCTCTATATGATATTAGGTAATTCTTATACCCATCTGGGCTTCGATCCTCCTGGGGTACAGTAGTCTGATATAATGACATATTAGAGAGCCCTTTTTCTAGCATTCGTCTCACACAGGGAATAACACATAATGCTACTACACCTATTACTACAATTACTATTAGTATGACAATCCCTAGTTGCATGAGACCTTGTTTCCAACTTGTGAACCATCCAAAGTATTGATCCCATGGATCATTTATACCTGAGTTCTTTTTCAGTTCTACTGACAGATCTTCAAGCTTTTTTATAGCTATTGTGACCTTACCAGTGGGGCCAGTATTATTTGGTATGTATGTGCAGCAGGAGGTTGGATCAGTCAATACTCGGCACACCCCGCCCTTCTCTGCAAGAATCATATCCAACACCATTCGATTCTGGAATGTCATGATTGAGTCTGCTTGTAGTTCTTCTGCTACCCCTTGAAATGCATCTCTAGCATAGTTTACAAACCTTTGCTGATTGTAGTATATGTCATTTATCCAATCCACATTTCTATTCACAGTAATGATGGGAAATATTGATTCAAATCCGGCGGCTACTTGATCTCTAGCTTTGAACTCATCTGGGACCCCTCTTGGAACACCTATTGCATCTATATACACATGGGGATCAAAACTTGAAAGGGGGGCGCTTCTTTTGTTTCTCTTTAGCACCCCTTTGTCTATAATATCTGATTCAGTAAAAATGTGCATGTTCATTATAGCTTTGGCAAGCGCACATTCACCTTTCCAGGCACCTTCCAATCTGGATCTTATCTTTCCATCTCCACAGATCCAGTACACATCTCCTATGGAGTACACTTGGTTCTGAGTGAGGGATATGTTCAGACAGATCCAGTACACATCTCCTATGGAGTACACTTGGTTCTGAGTGAGGGATATATTCAGATTGCTGTATTTGTGACAATAACCTTTGGTGAAATTCTGTACATTCCTCCCATGTGTACTCCCTTTGTAACATGTGTAGTTACCTGGATATACCTGGATACCTGCCCCTGGGCGAGGATTTTTTAACAAAAGAGGGTATTTTGATTTCCATTCTGTACATGCACTGTGGTTATAAGACATATTAACAAAAAGAGTCAAAAAACATTCTTCAGCCCTTTCTGGTAACACTAGGGGTACGGTACCTAGGTGTACACTTTCTGGTAACACTAGGGGTACGGTACCTAGGTGTACACTTTCTGGTAACACTAGGGGTACGGTACCTAGGTGTGGCTTGGCAGCACCGCATGTGTAACAGTTACTCTTATTCACAGAGGCTGCACTATACTTCATCCACTCCAGCCACAAATTAACATCAGAAAAACCCGTCCCCATGGCCAAAGTATCCTCATATGTGGGATTAGATATGGCCCTTAGGTTTTTTTAGAGAAACTATATGCGGGGCTAGTGGTTTTTTGGGGACACCTGTGATGGGCTGGTATTCCTTAGACTTATACATATCTCTAAGTTTGAACATTTGTGTTACCTGAGAAGTCTCAGCTCCCCACATTTTATGATAGTACCATCCCAATACATAATCTCCTTCATCATATTTACCAGGGTTGTCTATTGTCAATACAATCTTCATTTCCGCTGACCTTTTTTTGCAATGATACATTGAAGAGGTGTCCACATAACACGTCCCTCTCTCAAGGAGTGTCATTCTAGTCAAAAGGGACTTAGAATTTTTATCCCTCCTTTTGAGGGCGCTTTCTGGTTTATATCCCCATTTTGTCCCTGTATTCCATCCCACTGATCCCCAGTATCCACAACCTTTTCCCCAGTATGAGTCTGTTACACATATATAGGCCTGTCCTTCTACATAGTCGTTGGAACAATAGTTATAATATGAACATGTTTTCAATATATCACAAAGGCAAAAGGTGTAGGTGGCTACGTGAGTGTTAGATGAATTATACCAAAAGGTGATGACGCCGCCCTTGCTAGTTGCGGCTACTTCTCCCTTACTACTAATTGGTAAAATCAACAAGATTATTGAAGCAATCTTAGTCAGTACATTCAACCATTTCCCAGAAAGGGGTGAGGAGCTCATCATGTTGGAGGTCAGGGCTGTCTGCCCCCGTTAGTACCTCTGGGCCTTGTTGGAGGTCAGGGCTGTCTGCCCCCGTTAGTACCTCTTGTCCTTCTTCAAGGCCAAGGCTGTCTGCCTCCGTTCCTGCGTCCTCTCTTGTTCTCACAAGCTTCACTCGGGTGGCGTGGATCCAAGTTGGAGACTGTTCAGTCAGCACGGCTGTTCTGGTTACCGCGACCACGGTAGTGGGTGGGCCATATGCGAAGTCACCTTGGGATTTTCCTTTCTTCAGTGTTTTGATCACTACCTCATCCTCCACCATGTATGGGTGGGTGGGTTCCTGTGGAAGAGAGGGAGACTTACAAGCAACTTTTTCCTCAGTTTTATTAAGAACCTGTATCAATTTGGTGACATATTCTTCCCTTATTAAATCAAGATCACCTTCCTGCACTATCATTGGGCGTCTTGCCCAGGGGGTGGGGAAAGGCCTTCCCATGAGTATCTGTAAGGATTCTCAATACTGTTATATCCTACCCCCTCTTTGCAGACTAATCCTGTCTTAGGATTTTTCTGCAATACTGGATAACACCAGTCTTGCTGTTCCTGTTCAGTGGAATATCTTTGAAGATCAGTAAGCATTTGTGACATCTCAGGGGTTGGAGGTGCCAAACATGGCATCTCCCAATGGTTACATGGACCTGTGGGGTTGCATTTGGCCACTCGTTTCGCCACCTTATCTGCCAGCGCATTGCCCTGTGAGACATGATCCTTACCATCTGCTGCCGTGAATCCTCTCCTCAAATCATACCATGGTCCCACACTACCCCATGTGCGTACCTACTATCAGTATAAATGGTGACAGATCTATCAGTATGTAGAATACATGCTCTAGTGAGTGCAATGAGCTCAGCTGCCTGCTGTGTTGAGTGCGGATGCTCTTGAGTAGGCCTACAACATCATGTGTAGTGTGCAAAAATAGTGTAACGTCACATTGTGAAAGGAGTTGCCAACTCTACCATCATAGCACAGGCTGCAAGAGAACACAGACATGCCGGCATCCCTTGAACAGGGGTGGGCATTACCTTTGAGAAAAAATACACAAGGACACAACTTGCCTCCGTTTTCTTGTGTCAGTACACCCGCCATGGTTTTACAATTTTGTCGTGCAAACATGTGGAAGTTTGTAGTCAGGGAGGCCTAATCCTGGACTTGACATTAATGAACATTTCAGATAATCAAATGCATTGTACATTTCTGAAGACCATCTTATTAAATCAGGTTTGTCCTGCAGTGTTGCCTGTCTCAAGATATTATCATGGTAGGAACAGTCTGGGATCCATTGTCTGCAGTAGTTTATCATTCCAAGGAAGGATAGCATTTCCTTCTTGGAGTGCGGGGTGACCAGGCCCGCTACAGACTGAACTCTCCCTGGACTGATCCTCCTTTCCCCCTTTTTCAGGACAAACCCCAAGTATTCGACTTGCTGTTTACACCATTGCATTTTCCCTAATGACACTTTGTGTCCACATTCAAACAACCATTGTAACAGTGATATACCATCCTCAATGTTGGCCTCCACTGACATACTGCACAACAGTAAATCATCCACGTATTGCAACAACACGGAACCTTGGGGGGGGTGCCATGGTTTTAACGTGGCTTGGAGGACTATGCTGTACACTACAGGTGAATCAGCACATCCCTAGGGCATTTCTGCCCCAGGTCAGTTGACATCTGTCAAAGGAAAAAGCAAAAATTAGTCTGGTCTTCTTGTCAACTGGGATAGAAAAGAATGCATTTTTCAGATCTATCACACTGAACCAAACAGCGTCTGCTGGAATGGCAGATAGTAATTGAGTGATCTTATGTGGGAAAGGGTCGGCACTGCTAGAATAGACGCGGTGCACGAGTCAGTGGGAAGACGTCCCAATACTTGCAATAAAGAAGGAAGGACCAGCACTCGCGATGATGATGAATGTTGCGTTTATTCAGTCACATATTAAGGACATATAGTGACGCGTTTCAGCACAACACGTGCTTTCTTCAGACTATACAATAAACTCCTATCACATCTCTTTTATACACAGAGAGAGGGAGGAGTAACAAAACAAAAGGAAAATGACATCATACTATGTAGCTCCACCCACCTCAGGGCTGACACAGGTGAAGTAATGAAAGATGCAATAAACCAAAAAAAAATTCAATGTGGATACATTGATGAAACAATGGAACAGTTGATGACAATTCAGGAATCAAGTCCGCTGAAAGAGACAAATGAAATGTATATTATCATAATCTAAATTCTTATAATAAGAATAATATAGTCAAGAACTAGGTGAAACTGGAAATATTATACTCGCGGTTGAGCCCCCTTGGATCCACAGTTTGTAACCGGTGGATCCAATAAGCCTCACGCTTTAAAAGCAAACTATTCCTATCGCCGCCTCGGCGAGGTAAAGATACGCTCTCAATCACTTGAAACCGCAACTGCGATATCGCATGACGCTTCTCATGGAAATGATGCGGTAGGGGTAACAACAAATTCTCAGTGCGGATAGTGGACTTATGCTTGCTTAATCTATCTTTAATCCGCATTGAGGTTTCCCCTACATAGACCAAACCGCAGGGACATTTCAAAATATAAATGACATTTTTACTATCACATGTGAACATGCCTTTAATGGGAATTTGTTCTCCAGAATGAGGGTGGGTCAGTGTAGAACCTCTAATGACACTTGAACAGTTGTTACAATTTAAACACGGAAATGTGCCCTGACGCGGAGTAGTCAGTGTGGTTTGTCTAACTATAGGTTTGTTAGTGCCTATGTCTGCTCTAATAATTTTGTCACGGATATTGTCCGCTTTTTTGAAACACATCATTGGAGAATTTTGAAATATCTCCATATGAGGATATGATCTAGACATGATGTGCCAATGCTTATTAATTATACCCCTTATTCTCTGTGTCCAAGGATGGTACTTCACTATTAATGGGATGCGTGGTGGTTTGATAATCTTCTGTCCCTGCGGTTGATCTAACTTCTGCTTTTGAGATTGTAATAAGTGTAGGGGATAGCCTCTGTTGAGGAACTTTTTCGTCATCTCTTGCAACCTAATTTCACAGGTGTCAGGATCAGTCACGATCCTTTTAACCCTCTGGTACTGTGAAAAAGGAATCGCCTTCTTGATTGCTGGGGGATGGCTACTAGTGTAGGTAAGTAGACTATTACGATCTGTATCCTTGATATATAAATCAGTGTACACTGTACCATCATCCTTGCGCTTTACCCATGTATCAAGAAAGGATATTTGTTGAAAATCAAAGTGTATGGTAAATTGAAGCTCACTCCAAATGGAGTTAAGATGACTGTTAAATTCCATGAGGGATCGAACGTCGCCTCGCCATACGCAAAACACGTCATCTATAAATCGACGCCAAAATATGCAATGCTTTAAATATAAAGAATTGGAATAAACAAATTCACTTTCAAACGATGACATATAACTGTTTGCGTACGGCGGCGCGACGTTCGATCCCATCGCGGTCCCGCGGCGCTGTTGAAAAAAGGTGTCTTGAAATAAGAAGTAATTTCCCTCCAACACTAGTTTTAAAAGTGTCAGAAAAAAATCCTTCTGTGCTGATGTATAATGACTGGTATTCAATAGTCTAGATGCTGCCTCTAAACCCTTTTCGTGAGTAATGGAAGTATAGAGGCTGCATACATCAAAAGTGACCAGTATGCAGTCTCTATCTAGATGAAGGGGACGTATTTCACTCAAGAAATGTCCTGTGTCTCGTAGGTAGGAAGGAGATAACATGGTCAAAGGTGTGAGCACTTTCTCCAGAAAAATGGCTGGGGGAGAGAGGATTGAATCAGAGGAGGCCACAATAGGGCGTCCCGGTGGTCTGGTCATGGACTTGTGAATTTTCGGAAGGGTGTAAAACACCGGTGTAATAGGATGCTGATTTATCAAAAATTCACTTAATTTATTATCTATGATGCCATCCTCTCTCGCCTCAGTCACTATCCTCTGTAATACACCTTTAATTGAAAAAACCGGATCAGATTGTAAAATCTTATATGTCTCATTATCACTCAGTTGACCTAAAATCTCTGTGATGTAATACTCCCTATCCAGAATCACAAGGGCACCCCCCTTGTCAGCTGGTTTGAATATAAGTGACTTATCCTCTAATATACCATTCAGTGCATGTTTCTCTTCAGCTGTTAAATTATTACGTATCTGTAAAGAACCTTGTTTACACTGTTGCAATAGAGAATTAACATCCCGTTGAACTAAATTAGCAAAGGTTTCCACTGGATGGTATATTTTCGGAGGTGCAAAATGACTTTTAACTCTCAATGAAAATTGTTGCAATGTTAAAGAACCTGACGGCTCCTCAGAGCTAGCATGACCGCCCCCCATGTCATCTACATCAACATTTTTAGTAAAGTGTACTTTAAGACGTATATTACGGAAAAACCGCTGCAAATCAATGTCCAGAGAAAAGGTGTCCAGCGTCCCTGTGGGGCTAAAGGACAGTCCCTTCTTTAGTAAATTCAATTGCGCAGGACTCACAGTTTTACTTGAAAGATTAACAACTAAGTTCTCGGCAGTACCTGCGATCTCGTCAGTCTCGGTGCGTCTGCTTCTCCTATGATGGCGGCCGGCTCTCCTGGTGTTGCTCTTCTTTTGCCGCGGCGCTTGCCTAAAAAATGAATTGACGTTGCTTGGTTTATTGCATCTTTCATTACTTCACCTGTGTCAGCCCTGAGGTGGGTGGAGCTACATAGTATGATGTCATTTTCCTTTTGTTTTGTTACTCCTCCCTCTCTCTGTGTATAAAAGAGATGTGATAGGAGTTTATTGTATAGTCTGAAGAAAGCACGTGTTGTGCTGAAACGCGTCACTATATGTCCTTAATATGTGACTGAATAAACGCAACATTCATCATCATCGCGAGTGCTGGTCCTTCCTTCTTTATTGCAAGTAATTGAGTGATGTCAGGTACAACAGGGGCTATAGGCACAATGATGTTGATGGCCCTTAAATCCTGTACAAAGCGGGCAGCACCATCTGCCTTTGTCACTGGATTCACGGGCGTGCTGTAGGGTGAAATCTCCTCTTCCAGGATTCCCTTTTGTAGGAATTCTTTTATCATTGGCCTAAGTCCATCAAGTTTCTCTTTTAACAGTAGGTATTGTTTCTGGAACACTGAAATGACACCTGGTTTTACAGTAGCTTTGTAAGGTGTGCAATCTATGAATCCTGTGTCATATTCATTTGAGGACCATAATGCAGGGTTAATGTTGTTAAGTTCTGGGTGGTCCTGTATGTTTGCAAGAATCAGTGGCACTGGTGTAGAGACTGGAATGAGATCTGAGTGTACTCTTATGCCCTGATTTTTGGCTGACACTTGTAAGTCAAGCTTAATGAACAAATCTTTACTTAACACACTTGAGGTTGCACTGCTATCTACCATGCATCCTACTCTCAGTCATCTAAGTCCACCCCTTTTAGTCGGACGCTGTGGTCCACCTTCTGTCCGTGAGAACAGAGCTCTGATGTGAAGCACAACACTTAACATGTAACACGTAACTGCAAACATTGAAACAAACAGATCTGACAATACAGACATGAACGCACAAAAGGCCCATAAAAACTTTTCATTGACTTCAATAATAAAAAAATTTTTACAGCTTGATCAATGCTGTTGGCACCAATAAAAACCAAAAACTTCCAAGAAAAATAAAATAAAATTCTCAATGCGCATATTATATGAAAACAAATATCGTACTCCATACACATTCATATACATTCCATGTACTCATCTTCACAAAACAGCTCATAATCACGCCCTTAAACATTAAAACTGAATTGCACACACAGCTCCCCTAAAGCATCCATTAGGGCTCTTTCACACCTTCAACTCCACTACAACTCAGAGCCACACCCATTCACATTCCACTGAATCATTTGTCTTCCAACCTAATCACACAATTGTCTTTGTTTCATCCCAAAACTTGCAGCACAGACAAACACAGCTTTCCACACCACACCCAGAATTGCTGATGGTCTGTCGCTGTAAGACAATATACATGTTATAATCATAAAGTCATTTTGTTAAACCCAAATCATTTTATATATCAGGTGTTCTTAGTTAATGTTGTACATATATAATAATTCTTGTTAAAAGCTGGATTCTCACATTACACTGCTGGGGAAAGAAAATTATTGAACAATTTTTGTCTTTTATAATAATATTACACATATAACATCACTTACTCTGCAGGATTCTCTACTCCTTTGTATCATGTAATCCATATCCTAGGACGGGTCATGGTCAAAATGTGGCCATGCTTCTTTGTCTCCCAGACAAAGACCCTTTATCATGTCCATGTGGTACGGGCTATTATCGCCGTCCCTGGGAAAAGGGGCTAGCAGCTTGCATGAACTCAGTCCATCCAGCTAAGTTATCCACCCATGGGTTAAATAGGAAGTAATTTGTGGGACTACACCGTGCAACATAAACTTTGCATGTTTCTCCCGTCTCAGGTTTGGGATGATTTGTTTTAGACTCTTGTGATCCCATTCCGTCTGATATTTTAATGATGCTACTTTCCTAGGACTGGCTGCACTGAACCTTTAAGGCTCAGAGAAATTAATCCTGTCAACTAGGCAAAGGACTCAGGTCTGATCAGAAAATATCAGAGAGTTTCATCAAACATATAATTTGTTGCTTTGGTCTGCCGCTTGTGTTCACCTATCTGCTGGTTAACGGATTGCTCCCAGCCGGGGGTGGGGCGTATTGCAGACCTCCGCAACACAGTAAAACAACAATGCAATGTCCTTAAAACTCTATGCAAATAGTGAACTTCAGTCCGTACACTTACCACCCGGACATCAGTATCCTTATATCAACTCTAATAATCTTATACTTTAAAACAACGTTAAAAGAGTCAAACCAAGCTCCATCCTTGTCTCCCTGAGACAATATTATGTAGTGCGCACTATATTTTCTCTGAGTGATCCTCATGGCGGACTCCCGGAGTCCCCGGGTCACTCCCCCAGACTCCCGGAGTCTGTACCCTGTATCCCTGATACAGTAATTATACTAGAAGTTGTAGGTTCTACTTACTAGATCGAGACGTGGTTCTCGGATCGGCTAGAGGACAATAACAGATGCCTTCCTTACCGAACACGAGGAAAACCTTCCCGATCCCGGAAACGAGCCCCCAACTGATAGGAATCTCTGACTGATAGGAATCTCTGAGTCCCACTTGGTACCCCTGGCACCAAAACTTCTAGTATCGGCTTGGTTTGAGTCCTTTCTGACGTCAGGAGAGCGCTTCACTCAGTAAGTAACGAAAGACACAACAGTGATGTACTGAATGAACACTCTGAGGTTTATTTTTAATGCACACAGGTTATATAGAGGGGGCTTTACCCTCTTTATTAGCATATCATCATATGTTATGTATTTAACCTATCACATTAACACGTTTCATTCTACGCTCAGAGAAATAGAAACAAAAACGGAACTTCCATATTAGGAATATTGTCCGGGAGTAGTGCCAAAGAGATAAGATTCAGGGTTACAGAGAATAGAAACCTTACAGTATATTAGTTTCACAGCAATCAGAGTTAGTACCTAACAGAGAAACAAAACTTCAGTAAAAGCAGAATTCATTTTGACATAATAAAGAACATGGATTCCTTTCAGGCACTAAGTACCCCAGTCCGAAACTGAGTATAATACTGCCTCCTATGTACAAGAATATAACTAGAGTACTGTAATACTGCTCCTATGTACAAGAATATAACTACTATAATACTGCTCCTATGTATAAGAATATAACTACTATAATACTGCTCCTATGTACAAGAATATAACTACTATAATACTGGTCCTATGTACAAGAATATAACTACTATAATACTGCTCCTATGTACAAGAATATAACTACTATAATACTGCTCCTATGTACAAGAATATAACTACTATAATACTGCTCCCATGTACAAGAATATAACTACTATAATACTGCCTCCTATGTACAAGAATATAACTACTATAATACTGCTCCTATGTACAAGAGTATAACTACTATAATACTACCTCCTATGTACAAGGATATAACTACTATAATACTGCTCCTATGTACAAGAATATAACTACTATAATACTGCTCCTATGTACAAGACTATAACTACTATAATACTGCTCCTATGTACAAGAATATAACTACTATAATACTGCTCCTATGTACAAGAATATAACTACTATAATACTGCTCCTATGTACAAGAATATAACTACTATAATACTACCTCCTATGTACAAGGATATAACAACTATAATACTGCTCCTATGTACAAGAATATAACTACTATAATACTGCTCCTATGTACAAGAATATAACTACTATAATACTGCTCCTATGTACAAGAATATAACTACTATAATACTGCTCCTATGTACAAGAATATAACTACTATAATACTGCTGCTATGTACAAGAATATAACTACTATAATACTGCCTCCTATGTACAAGAATATAACTACTATAATACTGCTCCTATGTACAAGAATATAACTACTATAATACTGCTCCTATGTACAAGAATATAACTACTATAATACTGCTCCTATGTACAAGAATATAACTACTATAATACTGCTCCTATGTACAAGAATATAACTACTATAATACTGCTCCTATGTACAAGAATATAACTACTATAATACTGCTCCTATGTACAAGAATATAACTACTATAATACTACCTCCTATGTACAAGGATATAACTACTATAATACTGCTCCTATGTACAAGAATATAACTACTATAATACTGCTCCTATGTACAAGAATATAACTACTATAATACTGCTCCTATGTACAAGACTATAACTACTATAATACTGCTCCTATGTACAAGAATATAACTACTATAATACTGCTACTATGTACAAGAATATAACTACTATAATACTGCTCCTATGTACAAGACTATAACTACTATAATACTGCTCCTATGTACAAGAATATAACTACTATAATACTGCTCCTATGTACAAGAATATAACTACTATAATACTGCTCCTATGTACAAGAATATAACTACTATAATACTACCTCCTATGTACAAGGATATAACTACTATAATACTGCTCCTATGTACAAGAATATAACTACTATAATACTACCTCCTATGTACAAGGATATAACTACTATAATACTGCTCCTATGTACAAGAATATAACTACTATAATACTGCTCCTATGTACAAGAATATAACTACTATAATACTGCTCCTATGTACAAGAATATAACTACTATAATACTGCTCCTATGTACAAGAATATAACTACTATAATACTGCTCCTATGTACAAGAATATAACTACTATAATACTACCTCCTATGTACAAGGATATAACTACTATAATACTGCTCCTATGTACAATAATATAACTACTATAATACTGCTCCTATGTACAAGAATATAACTACTATAATACTGCTCCTATGTACAAGACTATAACTACTATAATACTGCTCCTATGTACAAGAATATAACTACTATAATACTGCTACTATGTACAAGAATATAACTACTATAATACTGCTCCTATGTACAAGACTATAACTACTATAATACTGCTCCTATGTACAAGAATATAACTACTATAATACTGCTCCTATGTACAAGAATATAACTACTATAATACTGCTCCTATGTACAAGAATATAACTACTATAATACTGCCTCCTATGTACAAGGATATAACTACTATAATACTGCTCCTATGTACAAGAATATAACTACTATAATACTGCTCCTATGTACAAGAATATAACTACTATAATACTGCTCCTATGTACAAGACTATAACTACTATAATACTGCTCCTATGTACAAGAATATAACTACTATAATACTGCTGCTATGTACAAGAATATAACTACTATAATACTGCCTCCTATGTACAAGAATATAACTACTATAATACTGCTCCTATGTACAAGAATATAACTACTATAATACTGCCTCCTATGTACAAGAATATAACTACTATAATACTGCTCCTATGTACAAGTATATAACTACTATAATACTGCTCCTATGTACAAGAATATAACTACTATAATACTGCTCCTATGTACAAGAATATAACTACTATAATACTGCCTCCTATGTACAAGAATATAACTACTATAATACTGCTCCTATGTACAAGAATATAACTACTATAATACTGCTGCTATGTACAAGAATATAACTACTATAATACTGCCTCCTATGTACAAGAATATAACTACTATAATACTGCTCCTATGTACAAGAATATAACTACTATAATACTGCTCCTATGTACAAGAATATAACTACTATAATACTGCTCCTATGTACAAGAATATAACTACTATAATACTACCTCCTATGTACAAGGATATAACTACTATAATACTGCTCCTATGTACAAGAATATAACTACTATAATACTGCTCCTATGTACAAGAATATAACTACTATAATACTGCTCCTATGTACAAGACTATAACTACTATAATACTGCTCCCATGTACAAGAATATAACTACTATAATACTGCCTCCTATGTACAAGAATATAACTACTATAATACTGCTCCTATGTACAAGAGTATAACTACTATAATACTACCTCCTATGTACAAGGATATAACTACTATAATACTGCTCCTATGTACAAGAATATAACTACTATAATACTGCTCCTATGTACAAGACTATAACTACTATAATACTGCTCCTATGTACAAGAATATAACTACTATAATACTGCTCCTATGTACAAGAATATAACTACTATAATACTGCTCCTATGTACAAGAATATAACTACTATAATACTGCTCCTATGTACAAGAATATAACTACTATAATACTGCTGCTATGTACAAGAATATAACTACTATAATACTGCCTCCTATGTACAAGAATATAACTACTATAATACTGCTCCTATGTACAAGAATATAACTACTATAATACTGCTCCTATGTACAAGAATATAACTACTATAATACTGCTCCTATGTACAAGAATATAACTACTATAATACTGCTCCTATGTACAAGAATATAACTACTATAATACTGCTCCTATGTACAAGAATATAACTACTATAATACTGCTCCTATGTACAAGAATATAACTACTATAATACTACCTCCTATGTACAAGGATATAACTACTATAATACTGCTCCTATGTACAAGAATATAACTACTATAATACTGCTCCTATGTACAAGAATATAACTACTATAATACTGCTCCTATGTACAAGACTATAACTACTATAATACTGCTCCTATGTACAAGAATATAACTACTATAATACTGCTACTATGTACAAGAATATAACTACTATAATACTGCTCCTATGTACAAGACTATAACTACTATAATACTGCTCCTATGTACAAGAATATAACTACTATAATACTGCTCCTATGTACAAGAATATAACTACTATAATACTGCTCCTATGTACAAGAATATAACTACTATAATACTACCTCCTATGTACAAGGATATAACTACTATAATACTGCTCCTATGTACAAGAATATAACTACTATAATACTGCTCCTATGTACAAGAATATAACTACTATAATACTGCTCCTATGTACAAGACTATAACTACTATAATACTGCTCCTATGTACAAGAATATAACTACTATAATACTGCTGCTATGTACAAGAATATAACTACTATAATACTGCCTCCTATGTACAAGAATATAACTACTATAATACTGCTCCTATGTACAAGAATATAACTACTATAATACTGCCTCCTATGTACAAGAATATAACTACTATAATACTGCTCCTATGTACAAGTATATAACTACTATAATACTGCTCCTATGTACAAGAATATAACTACTATAATACTGCTCCTATGTACAAGAATATAACTACTATAATACTGCCTCCTATGTACAAGAATATAACTACTATAATACTGCCTCCTATATACAAGAATATAACTACTATAATACTGCTCCTATGTACAAGAATATAACTACTATAATACTGCTCCTATGTACAAGAATATAACTACTATAATACTGCTCCTATGTACAAGAATATAACTACTATAATACTGCTCCTATGTACAAGAATATAACTACTATAATACTGCCTCCTATGTACAAGAATATAACTACTATAATACTGCTCCTATGTACAAGAATATAACTACTATAATACTGCTCCTATGTACAAGAATATAACTACTATAATACTGCCTCCTATGTACAAGAATATAACTACTATAATACTGCTCCTATGTACAAGAATATAACTACTATAATACTGCTCCTATGTACAAGAATATAACTACTATAATACTACCTCCTATGTACAAGGATATAACTACTATAATACTGCTCCTATGTACAAGAATATAACTACTATAATACTGCTCCTATGTACAAGAATATAACTACTATAATACTGCTCCTATGTACAAGACTATAACTACTATAATACTGCTCCTATGTACAAGAATATAACTACTATAATACTGCTGCTATGTACAAGAATATAACTACTATAATACTGCCTCCTATGTACAAGAATATAACTACTATAATACTGCTCCTATGTACAAGAATATAACTACTATAATACTGCCTCCTATGTACAAGAATATAACTACTATAATACTGCTCCTATGTACAAGTATATAACTACTATAATACTGCTCCTATGTACAAGAATATAACTACTATAATACTGCTCCTATGTACAAGAATATAACTACTATAATACTGCCTCCTATGTACAAGAATATAACTACTATAATACTGCCTCCTATATACAAGAATATAACTACTATAATACTGCTCCTATGTACAAGAATATAACTACTATAATACTGCTCCTATGTACAAGAATATAACTACTATAATACTGCTCCTATGTACAAGAATATAACTACTATAATACTGCTCCTATGTACAAGAATATAACTACTATAATACTGCCTCCTATGTACAAGAATATAACTACTATAATACTGCTCCTATGTACAAGAATATAACTACTATAATACTGCTCCTATGTACAAGAATATAACTACTATAATACTGCCTCCTATGTACAAGAATATAACTACTATAATGCTGCTCTTATGTAAAAGAATATAACAATTATAATACTGCAATCACCATCCATCATGGCAGTGAAGAACTAGCAGCTATTGTGTGGCAGAATTTATAAGACGTATTCTAGTCTTTACAGGGAACACACCATAGTAGACCATTCATTGTGGTCATGCAGTCTGAAGCTGCACCACTAGGTGGCGACATTACCCTTTACAACTGCACTGTCCAGTCACCAAGCATTAATCAGATTCAAGCGCTGTCAGCCTCGCTCCTGGGTAAACGATGCGATTACCCATCAGGCAGTAGGATTGCAGGAAGGTAAATGTAGAAGAAACATAACCAGTGTCTCTCTCCTACAGATTTAACCTCGTATTTGTCCCAGTGGTTGCTCTGTAGACATGTTGCGATCTTCAGGATCTATTCTCATCGCTTTGTCCTTATAATATCTCTGGATAATTTTCGGTTCTTTACTACATGACTTACATTACAGGAACCTCGTTAATTAGAGTATTACAAGGTTCATGTTGGGAATTTTCCTGTCTGTTACGGAGAAGCGGTAATATGCGCCATCGAGATGTAAAACACGAAGTGGAGCGCAACAAAGATCACATCATACTTAATAATGTACAACTTCATCCAGAAGGATTATTTATTATTTAAAGGGACACTAACCTCAAACAGTTTCACTGCATAATAATGGACCTTTTCCATAGGCCGATGTTATAGACAAATATCAGGAGCAGACTGAACCTCCCTGATAATGCCCTGATCATTTGAGGAGGTGAGAGCTGCGTTTACATGCAGCAGTCATCTCCCTTGTATGAGGACGAGCGATCACCCATACACATTCATTGTTCCTTGGCAGCAGACCCCTTTTTACACAGGTGATCTGATGCCCAGAAATAATGATTTTTTGGTGTTAGCCAAAAGACACAATTGCGACACATTTTCCCGTTCATCCACTGATCACTGGCACCTTTACAAGGGGCAATTATCGGGAATGCTCATCTCCGATAATTGACCCAATAATCAATGACCTCCCCCCAGCTTTTCTCTTGGCTTAATAGTGCATATAACTCAGCATACTCTAATGCAACTCACTGGAAGCTACATCAAGCCTGTTCACTTTGCACAATGCCAGTGTTTCCAGCCTTTTTCCTTGTAATGTGGTTGGTGAGTGGTACCAGGTACCAGGCCCGTTCCTGAGGTCTGAAGTAACTGTACATACGTACTACACACTGAAGACCTTTAGTAGGGGCCAAGAAGGTAGAAAACATCTAGCCATGTAACAAACAGCCCCAGGTCAATTGAGGACATCAGGGTAAAAAGTGTCATACTACCGCCATCTTTCTTTGTATCACATGGGCGGCGGCTAGATACCATGTTGGGAACTGGTCAGTTTTGAGTTTGCTTATTTGTTCATGCCTTTTGTGACTGTTACTTACTTTAGTAAACTTTTTACGCACCTTATCCATGTTAAGCCTATTTATTCCTGGATCTCAGAATTTACAGTAAAACAGCCAGGTGTAAAGCCACTGTCATTGAATTCTGGAGAAAAGAATTTGGGAGGAATAAATACTCTACCATCTAGTAGTCTGACAAATCTGGGTTTTATTGGATGACTGAAGAACAGTTCCTGCCCATCCCTTTTTCCTCCACACTTGTCATTCCATGTTAGGAGCATTCCAGTTAGGAGCATCTCCTGATCTACTTCCCAACCTACAAGCATGGCTACAGTGGCATGTAACCTAGCAGTTCGTCCACTTTTTTACCCTTACAGGTCACTAGTGAATGCGTCCTAAGTGCAGGACTGACGTTGGATAATAATGGCCAGTTCCACCCAGGGGCGGATTGGCCATAGACTGTACAGGAAAAATTTCCTGCCAGTTGGGTACACAATGATCTGATTCTCTCCTACGCGCCTGGCCAGCAGCCGCAGGTGTCCTCCTGAATTCAACTGTATCTTTGTCCTCAGGACAGTGATACAGTTGAATACTGTGCAGGAGTTAGCAGTATTTTGTGCTGCACTGTGGTATTTGGTTCAGCTGGGGCAGTATATTGCTCTGCACTATAGTATTGCTGGCCCTGCCTAAGTATGGTTCCTTGCCTTCTGTCAGTTGGGACCTACCTACAAGATGGGGCCACTTGTACATTTTTTTTCCAGGGCCACTTTTAGTTCCTAATCCGCCCCTGGTACCACCACACGGAGGAGTGCCAGAAACTACAGTCGTGGCCAAAAGTTTTGAGAATTAGATAAATATTGGAAAAGTTGCTGCTTAAGTTTTTATAATAGCAATTTGCATATACTCCAGAATGTTATGAAGAGTGATCAGATGAATTGCATAGTCCTTCTTTGCCATGAAAATTAACTTAATCCCCCAAAAAAACTTTCCACTGCATTTCATTGCTGTCATTAAAGGACCTGCTGAGATCATTTCTGTAATCGTCTTGTTAACTCAGGAGAGAATGTTGACGAGCACAAGGCTGGAGATCATTATGTCAGGCTGATTGGGTTAAAATGTCAGACTTGACATGTTAAAAGGAGGGTGATGCTTGAAATCATTGTTCTTCCATTGTTAACCATGGTGACCTGCAAAGAAACGCGTGCAGCCATCATTACGTTGCATAAAAATGGCTTCACAGGCAAGGATATTGCGGCTACTAAGATTGCACCTCAATCAACAATTTATAGGATCATCAAGAACTTCAAGGAAAGAGGTTAAATTCTTGTTAAGAAGGCTTCAGGGCGTCCAAGAAAGTCCAGCAAGCGCCAGGATCGTCTCCTAAAGAGGATTCAGCTGCGGGATCGGAGTGCCACCAGTGCAGAGCTTGCTCAGGAATGGCAGCAGGCAGGTGTGAGCGCATCTGCACGCACAGTGAGGCGAAGACTTTTGGAAGATGGCCTGGTGTCAAGAAGGGCAGCAAAGAAGCCACTTCTCTCCAAAAAAAACATCAGGGACAGATTGATCTTCTGCAGAAAGTATGGTGAATGGACTGCTGAGGACTGGTGCAAAGTCATATTCTCCGATGAAGCCCCTTTCCGATTGTTTGGGGCATCTGGAAAAAGGCTTGTCCGGAGAAGAAAAGGTGAGCGCTACCATCAGTCCTGTGTCATGCCAACAGTAAAGCATCCTGAGACCATTCATGTGTGGGGTTGCTTCTCATCAAAGGGAGTGGGCTCACTCACAATTTTGCCCCAAAACACAGCCATGAATAAAGAATGGTACCAAAACACCCTCCAACAGCAACTTCTTCCAACAATACAACCACAGTTTGGTGAAGAACAATGCATTTTCCAGCACGATGGAGCACCGTGCCATAAGGCAAAAGTGATAACTAAGTGGCTCGGGGACCAAAACGTTGACATTTTGGGTCCATGGCCTGGAAACTCCGCAGATCTTAATCCCATTGAGAACTTGTGGTCAATCCTCAAGAGGCGGGTGGACAAACAAAAACCCACTAATTCTGACAAACTCCAAGAAGTGATTATGAAAGAATGGGTTGCTATCAGTCAGAAGTTGATTGAGAGCATGCCTAGTCGGATTGCAGAGGTCCTGAAAAAGAAGGGCCAACACTACAAATACTGACTCTTTGCATAAATGTCATGTAATTGTCGATAAAAGCCTTTGAAACGTATGAAGTGCGTGTAATTATATTTCACTACATCACAGAAACAACTGAAACAAAGATCTAAAAGCAGTTTAGCAGCAAACTTTGTGAAAACTAATATTTTTGTCATTCTCAAAACTATTGGCCACGACTGTAGTTTAGGGTGATGTCATTCAAGAGGAAGGTCCTGGCAGTGCTCTACCTAAATACTTCTTATTATGTCTGGTGAAAACATCAGAGCTCTTTAGATAATATGGAGATTCTGTATGTAAGACCTCACCACTCTTGTAATTCCCCAACATGGTATTGAAAATGGGTTTCAAAAACCAGACATCCCCTTTTAATAATGCGGCCAGTGTAATATTAATATTATATCCTCATTCAACCTCATTTCTTTGCTTTTCTATGGAGTCTTCATGTTGCCCCTCACTGGAGACTCCTATGAGGTGTGTCTGTACAGGACCCAGATCACCACGCTGCCAGGTCTTGCAGTCGAGGATCTCTCGCAGTGACAAGCGGCGGGATCTCCGCTCACGTCGCTCTGGGACGACTTATGTCAATTTTATTGTACAAGCAGTTAAAATACGAAACTTGACAGCACATGTAAAACAGATGTCTGCAAAACACAACAGCGAGCCTCAGCCCTTCCCAAACCTTACTAATACGTCCCGGGCTAAGCTGATCCCCGTCATGTTCAGATCACCTCTCACCCTTAGGCCTCATGCACACGACCGTTGTGTGCACCCGTGGCCGTTGTTCCGTTTAATGTGATTTTCTGCGGACCCATTGACTTTCAATGGGTCCGTTGAAAACCCGGAAAATGCACCGTTTGTCATCCGCCTCCGTGATCCCTGTAAATATGACCTGTCCTATTTTTTGGACGAACAACGGTTCACGGACCCATTCAAGTCAATGGGTCCGTGAAAAAACACGGATGCACACAAAATTGGCATCCGTGTCCGTGATCCGTGTCCGTAGGCTACTTTCATACAGACAGATCCGAAGATCCGTCTGCATAAAAGCTTTTTCAGAGCTGAGTTTTCACTTAGTGAAAACTCAAATCCGACAGTATATTCTAACACAGAGGCGTTCCCATGGTGATGGGGACGCTTCTAGTTAGAATATACTGAGAACTGTGTACATGACTGCCCCCTGCTGCCTGGCAGCACCCGATCTCTTACAGGGGGCTGTGATCCGCACAATTAACCCCTCAGGTGTCGCACCTGAAGGGGTTAATTGTGCGTATCATAGCCCCCTGTAAGAGATCAGGGGCTGCCAGGCAGCAGGGGGCAGACCCCCCTCCCTCCCCAGTTTTAATTTCATTGGTGGCCAGTGCGGCCCCCCCCTCCCTCCCTTTATTGTATTATCATTGGTAGCCAGTGTGCGGCCCCCCCTCCCTCCCTCTATTGTATTATTGGTGGCCAGTGTGCGCCCCCCCGGCCCCCCTCTATTGTATTAATATCATTGGTGGCCAGTGCAGCCCCCCCTCCCTCTATTGTATTAATATCATTGGTGGCCAATGTGCGGCCCACCCCCCGGCCCCCCCTCCCTCCCTCCCTCCCTCTATTGTATTATCATTGGTGGCCAGTGTGCGCCCCCCCGCCCCCCTCTATTGTATTAATATCATTGGTGGCCAGTGTGCGGCCTCCTCTCTTCCCCCCCCGATCATTGGTGGCAGCGGAGAGTTCCGATCGGAGTCCCAGTTTAATCGCTGGGGCTCCGACGCTGCTGCAGTCCTGGTTGCCATGGTTACTTAGCAATATTAGAAGCATCATACTTACCTGCTGCGCTGTCTGTGACCGGCCGGGAGCTCCTCCTACTGGTGAGTGACAGATCATTAAGCAATGCGCCGCACAGACCTGTCACTTAACAGTAGGAGGAGCTCCCGGCCGGTCACAGACAGCGCAGCAGGTAAGTATGATGCTTCTAATATTGCTAAGTAACCATGGCAACCAGGACTACAGTAGCATCCTGGTTGCCATGGTTACCGATCGGAGCCCCAGCGATTAAACTGGGACTCCGTTCGGAACTCTCCGCTGCCACCAATGATCAGGGGAGGGGGGGCGGGGGGGCGCACACTGGCCACCAATGATAATACAATAGAGGGAGGGAGGGGGGGCGCACACTGGCCACCAATGATAATACAATAGAGGGAGGGAGGGGGGCCAGGGGGGCCGCACACTGGCCACCAATAATAATAAAATAGAGGGAGGGCCGTGGGGGGCCGCACACTGGCCACAAATGATAATACAATAGAGGGAGGGGGGGCCGCACACTGGCCACCAATGATATTCAAACTGGGGAGGGAGGGGGGTCTGCCCCCTGCTGCCTGGCAGCCCCTGATGATACGCACAATTAACCCCTTCAGGTGCGGCACCTGAGGGGTTAATTGTGCAGATCACAGCCCCCTGTAAGAGATCGGGTGCTGCCAGGCAGCAGGGGGCAGTCATGTACACAGTTCGTAGTATATTCTAACTTGAAGCGTCCCCATCACCATGGGAACGCCTCTGTGTTAGAATATACTGTCGGATATGAGTTTTCACGATGTAACTCAAATCCGATGGTATATTCTAACATAGAGGCGTTCCCATGGTGATGGGGACGCTTCAAGTTAAAATATACCATCGGATTGGAGAAAGCTCCGATCCTATGGTATATTAACTCCTGACTTTACATTGAAAGTCAATGGGGGACGGATCCGTTTGCAACTGCACCACATTGTGTCAACGTCAAACGGATCCGTCCACTTTGACTTACATTGTAAATCAGGACGGATCCGTTTGGCTCCGCACGGCCAGGCGGACACCAAAACGACTTTTTTTCCATGTCCGTGGATCCTCCAAAAATCAAGGAAGACCCACGGACGAAAAAACGGTCACGGAACAGTGCTGAAAGTCCAGAAAATACTGTAATGGTCGACTAATCCAGTCGTTAAAAAAGGTCGACTAATCCACTTTTCCTGTCCGGCCTACAATGCCAACAAGTAAAAGAAAAACTTCACCAGCATAAAAAACCCAATTCTTTATTGGTACAAGTACATTGATACCATGTATCAACCAACACAGGGAGAGAGTCTCCTTTGTCATTCCCCATCATCCCTGATTGGGCTGATGGTTTAATACGGACTGTACTGGGCCTAACAAGCTTCCCCTGGGCTGTTCTACTTTCTCTTATACAGTATATTATAAAACTTGCTGCCGGTATCCACCACTAGGGGGAGCCCAGTGCATAGGAATGTATACAGATGCCAATAAAAAAACTCTTTGCACTGAGCTCCCCCTAGTGGTGAATGAAGGAAAATGCTGTGGATTTATGTCGGAAACAGGAAAAGGTGTTCAGTGCTGGTCCCCTTCAATACACAAACCCCGGCCATAATAGTCATGTGGTCTGACTCCATGGTGAGCACATCACAGCTGTTCAGTTTGAAATCTGATATATACATACATCAAAGATAAACTATACAGATACAGGACATATAAGCTGTAATCTGTGTAGAAAACTGGAACTAAATGTTTAATCTGTGAAATACATCACAAATCAATGGGTTGTCTGTCCTTTAAGGGGTTATCCAATCCTGAAAAAAGTCCCAGACGCTGAATATACTTACCTGGCTCCCTGCGCCTCTCCTGGTCCCCGCAACGCCGCTGCTGCTTCTCCCCGTGCACAGATGAACACATCCGGTGGGGGTGGGTAGCCAATGGCAGGCGGGGATGGGGACAAGCCTCCCTAGCATCGCAGGTGACGCTAGGGAGGCTTGTCCCCGTCACCGCCTGCCATTGCCCCCCCTTCCCCCGACACCGGATGTTTTCATCTGTGCACGGGGAGAAGCAGCAGCGGCGGTGTGGGGACCCGGGTAAGTATATTCAGCCTGGGGGGCCTGGCATATGGGGGGGGGGGGGCTATGATTGATGTAAAAATGAAAATCAGACATCATATAGTACATGACAATCTCTTTCTAACAACAGCCATGTACCTCAATGCTAGATTCTCTTCAGGTTGGCGGCTCAGGGGGGACAGTTGAAGATTAAACCTGAGCGCGTGCGGCCACCTCAGTGAGGTGGACAAGTAATAAGGAAAAAACAAACAGCAGGTGGCGCTATACAGATACATTTTATAGCTCAATGGCTGCCATAAATTTTAAATTACATGCAATTGCAAAAGTATTCACATCCAGTAGCTGGTTTGAAAAATGTAGAGTATTTTTTGTGGCACAACCCCTTTAAAGGGAATGTGCTCAAGGGTCATGTTTCTGGAGACCCGTATGGAACCCAGACGCTGATGTTGAAAATGATAAATGATGATTCCATCTTCCCTGGGGTTGGTGAAGCTCCTGGGTTCAGTCGTGGGGATCCTGGGGCAAGACTGAGTGTTCTGTGACAGCCGCTGTACAGTCAGTACCATGCCACTGTGCGGACTACAACAAAATGGCGCTGCACAGTTGTAAGGAAATTATGCAGCTTCCCTCCGCTTGCTGTTCAGTCACGTCGGGAGGGCAGGCATAATGTCAGCACTAGACAGGTAGACCCAGGCCAAATTTACAGTAAATTGCGTGGGTTTCCCCTTTTTCACGTTAGCTCCCTCTGCTGGCCAATACTGGGAAGAATGGAAAATTGCATGATTTTCCTAGTTTATGACGTAAAGTCATAATTTTATGAAAGACACGGAGGCGAGTATTGCTTAACCCTTTCTTTACTTAACCACACAGCAGTAAAGAAAATACAATAACATAACCACCAATGGGCGGATAGCCCCTCCTCCTAGTCCCAGTATAAAGGGAACTCCTCTCAAGTCCTCTTACTCTTTCTTTGTTGACTTGACACCCTCCTCAAATGAACCGGAACAAACGCCACCGGAAGGAACTGATCAACTTGATCCGTAGAAGAAACAATCCAAAACATCCGAAACAGAGAGCCTGACAGCGAAACATTATCCGCATAAGCAGGAATCAACCTTCCATCCGATGCTTTCCGGAATCAACCTTGAGAAGAAATAAAACAGGTAAATAGTAGAGAGAACGCAAAATAGGCGTCTACATAATCAATACTAGCATCAAAAAACAGAATGCAATTATAAATAAATAAATAAATAAGCATATACTGTACATCTGAAACACAAAATAAGGCAAAAAAAGCAACATATCAGAAAACATACCACGGAAAGTCAGTACAATGTAAAAACTAACAGAGGAGGGAACAACGGGTGGGTCAATACTCGCCTCCGTGTCTTTCATAAAATCATGACTTTACGTCATAAACTAGGAAAATCATGCAATTTTTTCTCAAGACACGGAGGCTCCTATTTCTAGTTTAAAGAGGACCTTTCACCGATTCTTACCCTATGAACTAACTATACAGATATGTAGAGCGGCGCCCGGGGATCTCACTGCACTTACTATTATCCCCGGGCGCCGCTCCGTTCTCCTGCTATGCCCTCCGGTATCTCCGCTCACTAAGTTATAGTAGGCGGAGATACCAGTCCCTAAGTTATGGTAGGCGGAGTCTGCCCTAGCGCTGGCCAATCGCAGCGCAGAGCTCACAGCCTGGGAGGTTATTTTCTCCCAGGCTGTGAGCTCTGCAATGCGATTGGCCAGCGCTAGGGCAGACTCCGCCTACCATAACTTAGGGAACGGAGATACCGGAGGACATAGCAGCAGAACGGAGCGGCGCCCGGGGATAATAGTAAGTGCAGAGAGATCCCCGGGCGCCGCTCTACATGTATGTATACTTAGTTCATAGGGTAAGAATCGGTGAAAGGTCCTCTTTAAAGCCTGTTAACAATAGAGGCCAACACATGAGGATCCGGTCTGAAATAAAACTCCCTAAAAGTGGAGACTCGCGACCAGTCCGCCAACTTCATAACATCCTCTAGGCGCGCACCAGCCAGAGCCAAACACATGGCAGAAACCCCACGAACGGAATGCGCTGTAAAGATAGAAGTTTCTATACCCGACAGTGATAGAATCCACTTCACCCACCGTGACAGCGTGACCGAAGAAACCGGAGCATACGGTCTACGAAATGAATAATTGTGAAGCCGATGGGGACTGTTGCAACCAAGTTCTGGATTCGTACTCCCTCAAACATGCGACCGGGCAGAGCGCCACAGATGAAGGAAAAGTAGGATAAGAGACCGATCTGATATTGTTCTTCGTACACCGAGAAATGTTAAATGCCACCCCCTCCGGAGTAAATGACCGGGCGTCATGATCCAAAGCTCGTACATCCGAAACTCTCTTGCATGATATAAGACAAAAGAGAGTAACCAACTTGGCCGACAATTGGCAAAGAGACAAGTCCTCATTGGCCGGGCCAAGCTGAAAGGAATGACAAAACCGTGGTGACGTCCCAAGAACTAGTGAAACGAGGCAGAGGAGGTCGAGTGAGGCGGGAACCCTTAAGCAACCGACATACCAGAAGATGATGTCCCGCAGGACAACCCTCAAACCCTCTATGGCCGGATGAAATAGCGGACCTAAACACATTAATAGTGCGATAGGCCTTTCCCTCCTCATAGAGAGAGGTGAGGAATTGGATAACATCCCTCACAGCGGCCGTAGTGGGATCCAGGTTCTGAAGGAGGCACCAACTAGCCCAAGACTGCCAAGCTGCCCGATAGGCCCTTCTGGTTCCTGGTGCCCACGCGCTTTCCAACAGGAATCTAGCTGTCTCCGAAATTCCCGAGGTTTGCCCGGACACCCCGTCACTCTGCAGGTCAGCAGACGCAAGGAGCCCTCAAGAAGCAAAGGATGCGGCTGATTTATTGGACCCAGTAACAGCTACGACCGGTTGGGAAGCAATAGGGGTACTTCCACCAGTAGCTCCAACAGCTGCGGAAACCAAGACTGAGTGTTCCAAAAAGGAAGTATCAGAACAAGCTCAGAAGCTTGGAGATGCACATTGGCTAAGACCCGAGGGATAAGGGAAAACGGTGGGAAGGCATACAGCAAGTCGTCCGACCATTGTTGAAGAAACGCGTCCACCGCCTCCGCGGTCGGATCTGGCCTCCAACTGAAATATCTGGGGAGTTGGGCGTTCCAGCGAGACGCAAAGAGGTCGATAGAGAACGGCCCCCAACGTGATGCGATGGTGGAGAAAACCTCCACATCTAACCTCCAGTCGCTGGCGTCCGAAATGTAACGCGAGTTCCAAACGGCCAATGTGTTGTGTAGACCAGGCAGATATTCCGCCACTACCGAGATGTTGTTGGTCAGGCAATAGTTCCAGAATTCCTTCGCCAAATGAGTCAACATGGTGGAGCGGGTACCCCCATGGAGTTGATATAGCGAAATGAAGAGACGTTGTCCATCTGAGGGCGAATACATGCCCTGGCCCTCCCACTGGTAAAGCTGCGAATCGCAAAGGAACCTGCCAGGAGTTCCAGAGCGTTGATGTGTAGATGGGACTCTATCGCTGACCATGGGCCTCCGGTTGAAACTCCCTCGCAGTGGGCTCCCCAGTCGTGGAGGCTGGCATCCGACTCCACTACAATATCCGGTTGCGGACCGAATTTTGCTCTGCCGTTCCATGCGGAAAGGTTGCCAATCCACCATTCCAGCTCATCCCTCGTCTCTGAATCCAAGGAAAGTAGATCCGCATATGACGCACCCGCCTGCAGGTGGGCGATCTTGAGTCGTTGGAGAGCTCGATAATGCAGAGGTGCCGGGAAGATAGCTTGAATGGAAGGCGACAGGAGACCTATCACCCGGGCCAGATGTCGGAGAGAAATCTGTGATAAAGTCAGGGTGCGTCGCAACTCCTTGCGAATCGTCCGCACCTTCGCTGAAGGGAGGCTGAGTGTCAAAGAGGCAGAGTCCACCATGAAACCGAGAAACTCCATGGTTTGGGATGGGGTAAGACAGGACTTCTCGCGTTTGATTATGAAACCCAAGGCGGAGATGAGTTGCATAGACAACTGGAGATGGGCCTGGAGGGTAGCACAGTCCCTGGCCATAATCAGAATGTCGTCCAGATAAATTATAAGTCTCACCCCCCGACAGTGGAGCCATGCAACAACTGGACGCCTGAGTTTGGTGAAACACCAGGGGGTGGACGAGAGGCCGAAAGGGAGGCACGTGAAGCGCCAAATGGCCCCTTGCCAGCGAAACCGGAGCAGATCCCTGGAGAAGGGTGCAACCGGGAACGTCAAGTACGCATCCTTGAGGTCCAACTTCGCCATCCAATCGTCCGGAAGGAGCATGTCCCTTAGAAGGTGGATGCCTTCCATTTTGAAATGTCGATACCTGACGAAGGCATTCAGAGCCTTGAGGTTGATGACGGGGAGATGTTGACCCCTTTCTTCTCGACTAGGAAGATATTGCTGATCACACCGTCATGATCGTGAGGAGCTGGCTCTACGGCTCCCTTGAGGTATAAGGCCTGCAATTCCGTGTCTATGAGGAGCTGTGAATCCTGAGACCGGATTATGGGATGAAGCGGAGAAATCACTAGCGGAGGCCTCACCACTTCTATGTGAAATCCCCGAATCGTGGTTAACACCCAGGGGTCGTTGGTAATGGACGCCCAAACATGAGTAAAATGTTGGAGTCTGCCCCCGACATAATCGTCCGAAGAAAGGAGACGAGGTGGGAGACTTACCGAAGGGACGTCTGAGGTTCGGATTTCCTCTATATGCTCTCCCTCGTCCTGCAGCACCACTAGATAGGAAAAAAGACGGCTGATGTCTTGGGTCTTGAGCTGGAGAACGGTAGGATGGGAAGGAGCCTCGACACGAGCCCCGGGTCTGAAAGGAGGAGCGGCCGGACAGACGGCCCCTTGCACTGCCGGCCCTGGAGGAGACCCTACCGCTGAAGACCCTACGCATGGATGTCTGCACTTTATCCAGGGCGGTAAAGGTTCCTACGAACTTCCCGAGCTCTTTTATAAACGGGTCTCCGAAGAGAAACCCCTGAGCCTCTTTCTCTGACTCTGTTAGGGCCATATTAGTCAGCTTTGGCTCAATTTTCATCAAAATGGCCTTGCGTCACTCGATAACCAGCGACGTATTTGCATTTCCTGCCATGCAAATGGCTTCTTGGACCCAACCACGGAGCTCCTCCGGGTCGACTTGCTGTCCCTCCGCCTTGGCAGATTCTGCCCTATCAAATATCTTCGCTAGGGGCCCCAGGATGTCTGGCAGCTTGTCTTGGCAAGCTCGTAGAGCCGAGTCTAGGCCTCTTCGGGGGCTAAACCCCGATTTAGACAAAAACTGGACCATTTTAGGGTCCATAACAGGCGTTTCACACACCTTGTTTGGGATAGCCGGACGCGGGCACTCGGCCCGGAGCTTATTCCGCGCCTCCTTGCTAAGAGGCTTACGGACCATGGACTCCAAATAGCTGGTCACATGAGGGGCCGGGAGCCATTCTGCGGACCTAGGGTTGTGGAGGGAGTCGGGATCAAATAACGGGTCGCCCGTAGGGTTCGTAAGGGGAACGGGTGGACCGGGTGTTGTTGCCGACTCGGCCGTAGAAGGCCAAAGAGATCCAGGTGCAAAAGACACTGATGCCCTTTGATTAGGTGACATATCTATGCCCTCTTCCTTGGAATCGCGTGGAGATTCCATCAAAGCCTCCTCCTCAGACTCTCTAACAGAGTCAGAATCGGCCGACTTCCAATGCCGTGCATGTTCTGCCTGGCGCGGACAGGCTCGTTTGCGCGACCTCAGCGCACCGTCATGGGATGGTACTAAGCCATCATTATCATCACTTCTGGAGGCTGTTGGGGCTGGTAAACGAGGGAGGTTAGAGGCCAGACTAGAAGATGGGTTGGCAATCAGATTCTGGGAGATGGAGTGTGTTAACACTGATGACATGGATCCCATGGCCAATATAATGGCATTTGAAATCAACCGTTGAAGGACCAGAGCCTGCGCCTCAGAGGCCAGAGGTAACATCCCCCTGATGCCGGCACCATCCCTTGCCCAGATGGAGGGGAAGGGTTGTCTCCCTGATTGGGGGTATCATGGGTCGGTGTAGGTGTCCTATGAGAGGACATGATAAAAGGGGCCAATAGGAACAAGATGTGGGCGCTAAATTACCAGAGAAACTGTCCCCCCCCCCCCCCCCAAGCTAGAAGCAGGGTTAGTCACCCCACTAAACCTGAAGAGCTGCAGGGCAAACAGTGCGCACAGAGAGCAGGCCGCCCGCTGAATGAAACAGCGGTGCGGCGATCCGGAAGATGGCATCCGAAATCTCGTGAGATCTCGGACGCCGACCAGAGTAATGCGACGCAGCAAAAGCAAGATGGCGCCCGAGATCACGCAAATAATCGCGAGATCTCGGGCGCAACAGCGCGGCTAAAGGGTAAAGAACACCGGTAAAACCAACCGTAGCGAATACAGAGGTAAGGGGAAAAAAGGTCACGGACCACAAGAGGCGGGGGGAAAGGATGTAAGACAGGCAGAAAGAGCGGCCCCTCCAGAACATAGGGCACTAAGCGGACCTAGGAAAAAACATAGCACACACAGACAAGTGGGGAAAAACTACAAATGAGGAGCCTACAAACAATGAGTAGAAAAACTCTATATAGAACAAAGGAGATGGAAAAATCTGGAATAAAAAACCACAAACACCTGCAGACAGGTCAGTGGAATACTTAACTGAGTGGCAGCAGCAAAGAAACAGGAAGAGGACTTGAGAGGAGTTCCCTTTATACTGGGACTAGGAGGAGGGGCTATCCGCCCATTGGTGGTTGTGTTATTGTATTTTCTTTGCTGCTGTGTGGTTCAGTAAAGAAAGGGTTAAGCAATAGGTGTCTTGAGATAAAATTATAAATTACATTTAATTGACCCTTCTGTCAGTGCAGGGACCGTGGAGAGCTGGTTATACAAACCTTTATGGATGCTTTAATTATCTGCAGCACTGCAAAGAAGTTTTAATCTGTTGCTGTCTACTCCTGCAAGTACCATGAAGGCGATCCCTCATGCGGAAGTGCCTGTGGCCCTCTGCTGAGTGACAACCAGGATACCGCTACACAGGGGAAGGGTTGTAGAGCGGCCCACTGTGAAGAGCTGCGAGAAGTTTAGCATGAGGGAACGCCCCCCATGGCACTTGTGGGAGCGGCGAGCTCTAGATTAAACATTCATTTTCACAGTGCTGCTAATAAAAGCATTGATTACAGTACAGAAGGTATAACCAGGTCTCTGCAGCCCCTACCTAGCACGGTCAGCAGTTTTACAGGATCACTGCTGACAGATTCCCTTAAATTTTTTATATTTTCCTGGGATTTTAAAAAAAGCTAGCAGCAGTGCTGATGATACTGGAGGTCTTTGCATGCTCTCCTGCAGCGACGGCACGCCGCACCTCTCTGTTATCACTGCAGCCAATTACTGGCCTCTGCGTTCAGTGATTGGCTGCAGCGGTGACGTGTATGTATGATATGGCGGCAGTACAGCAAAGTAAATCAACAGGCAGGGACCACCGGAGCATTGGTACTAATTTTCCACATTTCTGTTTTATCCCGATCCTGGATATAAAAAAATAAATAAAAATACGACAAAAAAGAAATATTGTTGCATAAGAAACACAAAATATATAGTCATATTCTATATTCCCTTAAGGGATTAAAGTTATTTTTTCTTCTTCTTTGCATCAATGTGGACGCTGCCAGGTGGAAAATAGCAGTCAATTTTTGGAAAATAAAGATCTATTTTTACAGTAGCCCCCCAGTGAGCACAGGTAAAGGCTGAGCGGGGCTATTATGACCGCCGTTCATTATATGAAGGAGACGATAAATTTCTAGAAGACAATGGGGGAAATGTCGACTTGGTGGAACACCCATTAAGAAATGTCAGAAAGAAAATGAACATATTTTAGGTCATGCTGTGCGTCCTCTCGGGCTCGTCTCCAGGACCTGCGTGGAAATGGATAGCACCAGCTGGTTTTCTCATAAGGAAAAAAGTAGCTGCCTGGGGAAATCCCGTTTCCTGTTTTTACACAGACGGCCGAGTTGCGGTTATTGTCCAATTATTAGAAGAAAGTTCAATTTTTTTTTTTTTTTTTTGTTTTGTTTTGCTAGGAACTGTTAAAAATAATAAAAGAAATCAAAATGGAATTTATGATAAATATTTTATTTTAGTGACTATTTATTCGGCTACACCAAAATGTGATATGTGGCTCACGTATCATTATGTATCATATTCTGCGGAGCTGTACAGAGATTGTCATCACATCAGTCCATGTCCCCATGCCGGCTCACAGTCTAAATTTCTAATTGACCTATCTATATGTTTTTGGAGTGAGGAAAGAAGGCCTCATGTACACAACCGTATCCTTATTTCAGTCCTCAAACCACAAATCCACAAAATACGGATAGCTTCAGTATGCATTCCGCAATTTTCTGACTCCCATCAAGAGAAATGGCTATCCTTATCTGCAATGCGAACTGGAATAGGACATGTATGTGGCCAACACGTGGACGATATGAGTGCTTTGCGGACCCATAGAAATGACTACGTCCACAAACTATGCGGATAGCACGTGCATGAGACTGAAATCGTGGGACTTGGGGGAAACCCTCACAAATATGGAGGGCACATACAAGCTACTGTACAGATTGAGGATGTCCCTGGTTGGATTTAAACCCAGTGTTGCAAGGCAGCCATGATGGCCACCATGTTTTCTAGCTCAAATCATAGTATACACGAATTTGTTGCAAAATAAACTCAGAAAATCTGCCGCAAAATAAAATATTTTATATAAGAATTGAGACAATTATTATTATTATTTGCTAGTTTTGATTCATTACTAATATGATGTTATAGTATGAGATTATATTTAAGTACCTTAATCTAATATTTTTTTTTATCATAATGAGTATTAGCACTGCTAATTCTAATCTTTTAAATATGACAATTAGAAAACATCCTTCCAATTTCAATTTATTAAATAATAATTCTGATAAAATAATAATACAAAGAAAACTATATAATAGTAATAATAACAATAGGAGAGGCAGGTTAGTTTTCCTACTATAATGAAGTACAGCACTTTTAATTGTGAAAGAATACAAATTGCTGCCGTTCTGGACGACGTCTTTATGGTTTTGATTGCGTCTTGTTGAGCTGCCGCAGTAAGTCTTAAAGGGAATGTCTCGTGTGCAATTTAATGTCTGTAATAAGATATCAGTCCGTAGTCCATATTTTTAGAATAAAAACATTATTTAAACAATATGCCCTTTTTTTAAAATGGTGCTGTACAGCTTGGGCTCCTCATGCCACCAGGAGCCTGGTTGTAGACCATGCAACACCAACATTTTACAGAATTTAGTAATATGCTGTGGCCAAGCCCAATGCAGAAAAGATTGTGGGTACATTTATCAAAACTGATGCAATCATCAAAGGTCTTAGAAAAATGAGAGATGGGCCTTGATTGGTTGTTATGGTCAACTGTTACCATTTTTAAAAAAATGTCTTGCCAGAGGCTAACACATGGTAGAGACAGTGCATGTAGATGGAGCCTGATATCAGTGGACATCAAAGCTTCCCAGTGTTTCTGAACTTCCATTTTCAGCTTTGGCTACTGGGGTGGAGTGAGGTTCTACATCCCACAAAGACAAGTGGCTACTAGGGGGCGCTGAGACAGAAGTACTTGTTGGTACTGGGTGGCAAGAATTTGCACACGACACCCCTTTATGGTGGAACTATATTGACGGTAGACAATGGGTGATAAATTGACCAAAGGGACATGGGGGACATCACAAGCATCAGGTCCACCTCCTTTGGGTGGCAAAATCCCTCACCACAGTGGGGGGGCATTTTTATCTGTGACATGGGGCCCATCTCTTCTGTGTATACTAATCTGGTGGCAGGCCCACGCAGGGGTAAAAATAAATATTACTGATATTGACTATCACAGCCTAGAAATACATAGAGGGTCACAAAAAGTTGTACCATGGCACCAAAGTTACAACCTTTGAGTCCTGATGGAATTAGACTCAAGGGGAGGAAAGTTGACTAAAAGAAAGACATCACATAGTTGGGGTTGCACAATTTTTTTCCATTGAAGAGAAACTCAAAGGGAGAAAAGTTGACCAAAGGAAAGTTGAACACCACGCATTTCGGGTAGCATATTCTTTTTACAATTCACTCCAGTAGAGTGAAACTCAAGTGGAATAAAGTTGATCAAAACAAAGATGGACAGCCCACACTTCGAGTTGCAATTCTCCCCCCCTCCCCCCCCCGTTCATTCTAAAGGAGTAGAACTGTGTTTTAATGTTTCTCCATCCACTCCAATCGAGTGAAACTCAAGAAAAGAAAAGTTGACTAAAAGGAATGGTGGACAACACAAATTTCAGGTTGCACAATTTGTCCACGTTTCTCCAACTGGAGAAAAACTAACCAAAAGAAAGGTGGACTTTTTTTGCCTGAACTTCAATGAAGAGAAATCAAGGGGAGAACTTTTGACTGAAAGTGCACCACGTGTTTTGGGTTGCAAATTTTTTTTCCATTCGCTCTACTGGACTGAAACTGAAGAAAAGTTGAGAGAAAAAAAGGCAAACACCGTGGACTTCAGGTTGCACACGTTTTATCATTCGCTCCTAATAAGTTACATTCAAGGGCATCCAAGCTGTTGTTACAGACTGAACCACACGTTTTGGGTCTTAAGATTCTTTGCATGTGCTCAACATTGTCTTCTACGTGCGTTATAGTGTAGAGTTGCAAATTATGAATCAGATTACACGGGTTAATCCGTACTATGTAATACAGTAATTCTTCTCAGCCTTGTTTAAACCTCGTACATCAGATCCCGATGAGCAGATTACGCTTCTCCTGAAGGTAAGGAAACAGATTCACACCCGCCGGCTCCATCTTCCTGGATACTGAAAACAAATACTAAGTATCGATGAACCGAAGCCAAACATAATATTGTGTCGGAAATAAGATGGCAATTCGGCTTCAGTGGATTATTAATAGATTGCGCAGAATGAAGTCATCCTTGTTATTCACTTCTTCTTGGACCTCGATGGACCTTTCTGACCTCAGCTGACATTTTATTATTATTGTGGAAAGATGTAAACTTGTCCATGAGAATATCGTTCCTGTTCTCTTAAACAATATCCAGGATCTGGCTTAAAAATATGAAAAAAACACCCGTAATGGAGCTTACAGAAACCATACACGCCCTTAACCCCTTATGGACGGGGCCAAATTTGACCTTAATTTGTTTTTAATTTGCTTTAGTTATCAATTATAACTGTGTAAAACTCATTAAAATAGTGCCCCAATAAGAGCAGTCCCCCCACACAGTGACTTAGGGACCCTAGCCAAGAGAGACCCTTTGCATACTGCATTATTAGTATGTTTCGTCATGTCCTCTAATACTGGCCATGCTTCCGTAAATAGTGATGGACGAACATCTGCCGGGACGGTGCGCGAACGCGATCAAATGTTTTCGAACCACAAGTTCGCGACGGGTCCCATTCATTTTAATGGCAGGCGAACCTGAAAAACCTTCAGCTCATATTTGCAGCCAAGAAATAATTAGTAGAAGTGCACAAATAGTCCCACAACATGGACAGTGACACCAGATGGATTATTCGAATTTGCAATCTCCATTAATTTTTTTTTTCAATGCAAAATATCGGCAATATAATTTTCGCGTACGCGCATGCGCAAATGCACTATACAGTACCCAAATGCACTATAAAGAAAGTATATTGGTATATAACACCCCGCTGCAATCAGTTTTTTGGGGGGGCGACTGGTATATCACACCAGTAGAAATTGTTTGTCCCAATAACGCTTGTCCCTCTATATAGCTGCAGTATCGCAGCAGAACCGCGCACAACTGCCGCACAATACAAATGCACTATAATATACTGTCTAACATAGAAAGTATATTATAACATTGTACAAGGAAGGCAATCCATTAGAATATACATGAAGATAAAACGTAACCTTTAATTTTACTATGAGGGTCCATTCACACGTCCGTAAGTGTTTTGCGGATCTGCAAAACACGGACACCGGCAATGTGCATTCCGCAATTTGCGGACCGCACATCGCCGGCACTATAATAGAAAATGCCTAATCTTGTCTGCAATTGCGGACAAGAATAGGACATGTTCTATTTTTTTGCGGAAACGGAAGCACGGATGCGGAAGTGCGGATCCGCAAATGTGGATGTGGAGCCGCAAATGCGAATGCGGACAGCACATTCCGGCCCCATTGAAACTGAATGGGTCTGCACCCGTTTCGCAAAATTGCGGAACTGATGCGGACCTATTTTGCGGACGTGTGAATGGAAAAGATATCCCTCAAAATGAAAATAAATTAAATTATTAAAGTTAAGCAAAAAGCATAGATGTGGTCGGCAATAACAAGTGCTCGGCGGCACCAAATCAGAAACCATATGTCCTACCACAATCCGGGGGGTTCCAGTGCACATCGATGAATCCCGGAGGGAAAGCAAACACCATCTATCCCTGGGCTAGATGATGATGTGGTATTGAAGGACAGGGTGGGCAAAGAACTGTCCCTGATATTGCCCTACAGGGGGTGCTATTCTGGCCCTGATAGCCTAACCACAGACCACCCACCCTGATAAGAGTAACCCCGTCCAGAACCTTACCCTATATAAAAATGGCCCTAGTAAGCCCCTAGCCCCTAGGCCCCTGACTTCCAGGTGATCACTATATAGATCTATGTGTTTCTGACTCATTATAAAAGTATATTATAAGTATATCGCACCCCTCTGTGAATCACACCTATCGATAGCACGCTATACCGACTTTTGTGGCCCTATTAGCCAGCGTTTGGTGTCCCTAACAGCCTGTCCCTGCTCCACACAGCAACCTCTCCCTACACTGGCAAAAGACTGAATGTAAAATGGCGGCCAGATCAGGTTTATTTATAAGGTAGGGGGTACGTCCATGTGCTGATACGTCTCAATCGGCTGTCCTGTACCACCTGATGGATGTGTCATGGGTCAAAGTTCTTCACAATGTAAAAGAATATGGTGGGCGCGAATTTCTCCATATGTTCGCATGTTCGGCGAATCGCGAACACGCAAAGTTCACCGCAAAACGACCGCCAGGCGAACCGCAAGGCCATCTCTATCCATAAACACTGACTTGTCAGAGGGTGCTCCCATAAACAGTGCCAGCCATAGAATACTCCCATAAACTGTGTCAAAGAGTGCCCCGTATATAGTGTCAGACAGTGAGATCCCCCATAAATACAGCCAGAAAATGCCCCCATAAACAGTGCCAGAGTGTGCCCCCATAATCAGTGCCAGAGTGTGCCCCCATAAACAGTGCCAGAGTGTGCCCCCATAAACAGTGCCAGAGTGTGCCCCCATAAATAGTGCCTGGTAGAAAATGTCAACATAAACACTGCCAGGGTGCCCCATATTAAGTGCCAGCCTTAGAATACCCCATGAATTGTGTCGCAGAGTGCCCCATATATAGTGTCAGATAATGCCTGATAGAAAGGGTTACTTTAAAAACTGCCAAGGTGCCCCATATGTAGTGCCAGCCATAGAATACCCCCATTCCATATTTGGGTTCAGTCAGAGGTGCCCCATATGTATGGTAGGGTTAACAAAAGAATGTCTCAATAGCAATGCTAGTCAGGGAATGCAGTCACAATACTTCCAGAGAGTTCCCCCATATGTAGTGCCAGCCATAGAGTGCCACCATAATCACTGCTAGAGTGCCCTATATACAGTGCCAGCCAGAGAATGTCTCAGTGAAAAATGCAATGCTATTTAGTGAGCGCCTCACATATAGTGTCAGTTAGACCCGGTGTCTGGTAGAAAGTGTTGCCGGGGTGCCCCCTATGTAGTGCCGGGGTGCCCCCTATGTAGTGCCAGCTATAGAATACCCCTTAAACAGTGTCAGTCGGAGAATGCCCCCATAGATGGCACTAGTAAGAAAATAGCAGTATTAGAGAGCTCCTATAAATACTGCTAGTAAGAGAGCGTCACATATAAAGTGCCCAAGATCGACCCCATATATAATCCAAGTCACCAAGTATCCCCATAACAGTGCCAGCCTGTGAATGCAGAGGCAGCTGGATAGTGCCCCCTAAACAGTCATTTGTCTGCCAGGGGGTGACGTGGAAGTGGTCAACAACCAGAGCTTTTCTTTTGCAAGTGGTCAGAGACTGAAAGCATCTGCCACGTTACCCTCGTTGTAGGAGATTTGCGAGTCCAGGATATCTCCCCTATTTCAGACAACTCACACACAATCTAGCAGGGTTGGCCATTGCGGCCTAATGGGACTATAGAGGCTCCAAGCTTGCCTGCAGCCTGGAGCACCCCCCTAATGGCGACCACACCAGTAGGTGATTATAGATGTGCACTGTCAGGTCGTGTGGCAAGAATATCTTGAATCACACAATTTGTGAACTCATTTGATGACCTGCTGTCCTGCACATGACCACTAGATGGCACAAGAAAACATACGATTTCCTCACTAACTCCTTGCGAATTTCACACTGCAGCGTAGCCCGAGCGCCATGAACACATTACACTGTGATTAATTAGCTGACAAGTGTGGGAAACTTCATGTGGTCTGATTAAACCATCATCTTCTATGTGGACTACGCTGCAAATCCATCATGTGTGTGGGAGCCGTTCTCCATGTCTGTTTCTTATACATAAGCAACGTAACAATATTTTTTCAGAACCCGGTCATCTGTTGCCATATTGATTAGAAGCTACAATGTATCCAGAGCCACAACTTAAAGGCCCTAACCAGGGGATGACTTGGCATTTCTGGGGCCCCAAGCAAAATTATGTCTGGGGGCCTAATCAGGACAGCCAGCCAGGAATCGACATTGATAGCAGGGGTTTCCTGTCTCTCCACAACTGTTGAAACCTGTGGCCTGGGCTGATACTACCTGTTCTGATGCCTTGGGTGAAAATTGAAATGGTGCCCCCCCCCCCTTTCTTCACCCCTGTGCAAAATTCTCAATCCAACCCCTCCCCCCAGCCCTATAACTAAAGGCATATTTGAATTGGATATTACATACAGCCGTGGCCAAAAGTTTTGAGAATGACACAAATATTAGTTTTCACAAAGTTTGCTACTAAACTGCTTTTAGATCTTTGTTTCAGTTGTTTCTGTGATGTAGTGAAATATAATTACACGCACTTCATACGTTTCAAAGGCTTTTATCGACAATTACATGACATTTATGCCAAGAGTCAGTATTTGAAGTGTTGGCCCTTCTTTTTCAGGACCTCTGCAATCCGACCGGGCATGCTCTCAATCAACTTCTGGGCCAATTCCTGACTGATAGCAACCCATTCTTTCATAATCACTTCTTGGAGTTTGTCAGAATTAGTGGGTTTTTGTTTGTCCACCCGCCTCTTGAGGATTGACCACAAGTTCTCAATGGGATTAAGATCTGGGGAGTTTCCAGGCCATGGACCCAAAATGTCAACGTTTTGGTCCCCGAGCCACTTAGTTATCACTTTTGCCTTATGGCACGGTGCTCCATCGTGCTGGAAAATGCATTGTTCTTCACCAAACTGTTGTTGGATTGTTGGAAGAAGTTGCTGTTGGAGGGTGTTTTGGTGCCATTCTTTATTCATGGCTGTGTTTTTGGGCAAAATTGTGAGTGAGCCCACTCCCTTGGATGAGAAGCAACCCCACACATGAATGGTCTCAGGATGCTTTACTGTTGGCATGACACAGGACTGATGGTAGCGCTCACCTTTTCTTCTCCGGACAAGCCTTTTTCCAGATGCCCCAAACAATCGGAAAGAGGCTTCATCGGAGAATATGACTTTGCTCCAGTCCTCAGCAGTCCATTCACCAAACTTTCTGCAGAAGTTCAATCTGTCCCTGATGTTTTTTTTGGAGAGAAGTGGCTTCTTTGCTGGCCTTCTTGACACCAGGCCATCTTCCAAAACTGTGTGTGCAGATGCGCTCACACCTGCCTGCTGCCATTCCTGAGCAAGCTCTGCACTGGCGGCACTCCAATCCCGCAGCTGAATCCTCTTTAGGAGACGATCCTGGACGAGCAGCCGGCAAAGAGCTCTCCAGAGCTTAGAGGTAAACTAGACTCCACGATCGGAAACAATATGCCAAGGTAGACCATGCAAGCGGAATATGTGTCTCTCGAACAGTTTAACAAGTTCAGCAGCCGAAGACAGTCCAGCCAAAGGAACGAAGTGCGCCATCCTGGAGAACCGGTCCATGACCACCTAGAGAGCTGTACATCCGGCAGAAGAGGGCAGATCTGTAACAAAGTCCATGGCAATGTGTTGCCATGGGGCATGAGGAACAGGAAGAGGTAACAACAGCCCGGGTGGTTTGGTCCTGGAGACTTTATTCTGAGCACAGATGGTGCAGGTGTAACGCCCCCGAGTGGCATTACCACTCCTAGGCCCTGCTCCTATCTGTGCATGCTGGTACGGTGTCATTCTATATATTTTGCCCAGGTCCTCCATATTGTGCATTTCCTATGTTAAAACTGTTGTGTTCATGTAATGTACCTGGTTTACCAGAGTTGGCAGCAGACTTGGCAGTGCTACTGTTAGAGAGAATGGAACTCTCTCTCCAGTCTGACCCTCGCTAAGGAAAGGAGCAGACTAGTTGGTCAGAGGTCAGTTCAGCTTACCCCCCTTCTAGGGGAAAGTCCTACCTTACCCCAGCTAAGCAAAGTAAGCCAGAAGAACACCTTCAGCTCTGCTGGATGTAGAGGACAAAGCTTGGAGCCTCTTACAGTAAAGGAAAAGTGCCCTGGTGTAGAGAGACAACAGAGAGAGAAGTTGCAGCATACAGCAAATGAAAAGTTCCTATTTAAGCCTGTCAGCATAGCAGGGCCGAGATTGTTATTGCCTGCCATTTTATGCTAAAACCTGCTGGTAACCAAGACAAAGTTGTAAGATTGTTTCGCTGATGAAAGTTTATTCAAGTAAAGCTGCTAACAACTATATACAAGGTCTGGATTCAATTCATTCTACAAATCTCTCAACTGTTCACCCTATTCACTCTGCTGCGGACAGCAACGCCTGGGGTTCCCGGATATCCAGGTAGGAGCACCATGACACGTGCACAGCCACATCTAAAGAGAAATTGTAGGCTACCCTTACACCATTCTGCCATTCCTACACATGCGTATCACCAACACCATCTACTTAAGGGGACTCTGTCCCTTGTTGCTTCAATGCAACTGGCGTCATGACAAATTTACGGACGCTGCACAGGCAGACACATAATCACGCACATCCTTAGACAGTGTGGGCCACCAGTAGTGGCGAGACAAAAGTTCTGTGGTCCTGCGGATCCCTGGGTGACCAGCCAGTTTGGAGTTGTGCCCCCAAGCTAGAATACATTTTCTCTTGGCAGATGGCACGAAAGTCTTCTCGGGAGGGATGTCTTTTACCAGGACAGGAGCCACTGTGATCAAGCGAGCAGGATCTACAATGTACCCAGGCTCTTCCTACTGGTCGGAGAAGTCAAATGACCGAGACAGAGCATCCGCCTTGATGTTCTTCTCGGCCAGGCAAAAGTGAAGCTCAAAACCAAAACGGGAGAAGAAGAGTGTCCATTTGTCTTGGTGAGGATTCAGATGCTGGGCCATCTGCAGATATGTAAAGTTCTTGTGGTGGTGAAGATTATCACCAGATGCTGGGCCCCCTCCAATAGATAATGCCACTCCTCCAAGGCAAGTAAGGCATTAATTCCTCTCAGCAGGGGAGAAGAGCTTGGAGGAAAATCCACATGTAAACATCTTGCCCTAAGTTGGAACCTTTCTGTAGTAAAACAGCACCGGCTCCTATGGAAGAGGTGTCCACTTCTAAAAAGAATTGGCAGGAGACATCGGGATGATGCAGAACAGGTGCAGAAGCAAAGGACCTCTTTAATTGGACGAAGGCGGCCTCCGCATCAAGTATCCAGACTCTGGCATTCACCCCTTTCTTAGTAAGAGCGGAGATCGGAGATGTAGGAGATGAAAAATTCGGGACGAACTGACGATAGAAATTACCAAATCCAAGGAAGCGCTGTATAGCACGAAGACCCTGTGGGCAGGGCCAGTCCAGTACTGCATTCAATTTTTCTGCAATCCGGCATCCGATATTATGTATCCGAGGAACGGTACGGTAGATTTTTCAAAGATACATTTCTCGAGTTTGGCATAAAGTCGATTCTCTCTCGTCCTCTGTAAAACCAAACGTACATGCTTCCGGTGAGTGGTCAAATCTGGAGAATAGATCAGTATATCGTCCAGGTACACTATCACGCAGACATAGAGCAGGCCCCGGAAGATATTGTTTACCAACTCTTGGAATACTGCGGGAGCATTGCACAGACCGAAGGGCATGACAAGATACTCGTAGTCTCCATCACGAGTGTTGAAAGCAGTCTTCCATTCATCGCCCTTTCGAATGCGGATAAGGTTGTATGCGGCATGCAGGTCGAATTTTGTGAAGACCTTAGCTCCCCGGATCCTGTCAAACAGTTCGGAGATTAGCGGAAGAAGGTATCGATTCTTGACTGTGACCTTATTCAGACCTTGATAGTCGATACAGGGCCGTAAGGATCCATTTATTTATTTTTTGTACAAAGAGGAACCCGGCACCTGATGGTGAAGTAGATTTCCGGATAAACCCCCTCTCGAGATTCTCCTTGATGTAATCAGACATCGCTTGGGTCTTAGGAAGTGAGAGAAGGTAGACTCGACCACGAGGAGGAGTGGGACCAGGCAGAAGGTCAATCGGACAATCATAAGGACGATGAGGTGGCAGGGTCTCCGCCTCTTTCTTACTGAAGACATCTGCAAAACTGGCATACTGCTGCGGAAGTCCAGGCAGGTCTACAGGTACAGTAGGCGAGGAAGCAGATCGTACCTCTGATAAGCAGGTGGACTGGCAGGATGATCCCCAACGCAGAATCTGACCGCCGTGCCAGTCCAGAACTGGAGTGTACTGACGCAGCCAGGGAAGACCAAGGATAACCGGATTCACGGACGCTGGCAGCACATAGATGGAGATCATCTCTGAATGCAGAACCACTATTTACAACTTAAGGGGCATAAGGCCTCTTTTACACGAACAATACGGATAAGGTCCGGATGCGTTCAGGGTGCGTTCAGGGAAACTCGCACCATTTTGCAAGCAAGTTCAGTCAGTTTTGTCTGCGATTGCGTTCAGTTGTTTATTTTTTCCACGCGGGTGCAATGCGTTTTGATGCGTTTTTCACCTGCGTGATGAAAAACGGAAGGTTTGCAAACAACATCTCTAAGTAACCATCAGTGAAAATAACATTGCATCTGCACTTGCTTGCGGATGCAATGCGTTTTTCATGCAGGCCCATTCACTTCTATGGGGCCAGGGCTGAGTGAAAAACGCAGAATATAGAACATGCTGCAAATTTTACGTAACGCAGAAGTGATGCGTGAAAAACAACGCTCATGTACACAGACCCATTGAAATGAATGGGTCAGGATTCAGTGCGGGTGCTATGCATCCACGTCATGCATTGCACCCGTGCGGAAAGCTCGCTTGTGTGAAAGGGGCCTAACAGAAAGCACAGGTTCGGGAAGTGGCAGTCCATTTACGGAATCCACTGACAGAGGCCTTTCTAGACGAAGGGTAGGAAGCCGGTACTGATGCACCAGAGCTTGTTGAATGAAGTTACCGGCTGACCCAGAGTCCAAGAATGCAGGCACAGTGTGACTCCCTTGTGAGAGTCACCAGAACTGAAAGTTTCGGAGAGGACTTCTCCTTGTCTAGGACCACCTCTCCAACTGACCCTAGACATTGGCGTTTCCTGGCTTCTGTGGACAATTACACACAAAGTGGGCCTTGCCTCCACAATACAGACACAGGTTTTCTGCTTTGCGGTGTAAACGTTCCTGGTCAGACAATCGAAGGCGCTCTATTTGCATGGGCTCTTCATATGGGATGGACAGTAGAGGAAGAACCAGCCTCTGGAAGGATAGAGCCAAACGGGGTGGTCTTCTGGTGCCTCCCTAGAGCTTTCCCTGAAATGCATATCTATCCTTGTGACCAAGGTGATCAGATCATTCAGAGTAGACGGACAGTCGCGACCAGCTAATTCATCCTTAATCCGGTCAGAAAGGCCCTCCCAGAAAACCGCCAGTTGAGCCTCATTGTTCCATGCAAGTTCGGAAGCCAGGGTATGAAACTGGAAGGCGTACTGACCCACAGACGAGCAACCCTGTCGTAGACGCAGCAGAGCTGATGCAGCGGAGGACGTGCGGCCGGACTCCTCAAAGACCAGCCGGAAGGTAGCCAGGAAAGACTGCAGATTAGTGGTCTCTGGACCTCCATGTTCCCAAATAGGATTTGCCCAAGCAAGAGCCTCATCAGACAGCAGGGACACAATGAAGGCAATTTTGGACAGCTCAGTGGGAAACTTCTGCCCATGCAACTCAAAGTGGATCAGACATTGGTTCAGGAATCCACTACAGGTTTTTGGATCTCCACCATAGCGTGATGGCGGAGGGAGTGGTACACCAGGGGCACACAACTCCAGATTCACCGGTGTGGGAATTGCATAAGTAGCGGCGACCCCAGTAGTGCCCCCAGTATATATAATGTCCCAGTAGTGCCATCAGTAATTATAATGCCCACAGTAATGCCCTCAATAGTGGCACCAATATTTTAATACCCCACTGCACTGCTCCCAGGATTTATAATGCCCCAGTAGAGTCCCTGGTATGTTTAATGCCCCACAGTAGTGCCCCCAGTATTTAATGGCCACCATTATTATAATGCCACCCATAGTGTTTATAATGGTCCCTCAGTACTATCCCGAGTATTTAATGCCCCACAGTATGCTTAATGTCCCCCAGTAGTGCCCCTGTATTATAATGCCCCCCTGTACTGCCCTCAGTAGCGTGAGAAGGAAAACAAAAAAAGTACTCACCTCCCTCCCGGCTATGCCGTCATCTGTGATGCACACCACAAGCCTCTTCTGACCTGTGGCCTCAGTTGTCTGTGTCCCGGCGCAGGCGGCACAATAACATTATCCTGCTGAAAGAGGTCATTGCCATTAGGGAGCACCACTGCCATGAAAGGGGTACTTGTCTTCTTCCCATAATACATCCTGGTACAATCTTTTACCCAGGTAAGTGACGTATGTGCTTACAGCAATACACATTATGTAGCATGATTCATCAGACCATCTAACCTTTTTCCCACAGAGGAAGTGACGCTCACACACCTGACCATCAACATAATGTAATGTGATTCATCAGACCAGGCCGCCCTCTTTCTATAGTGCACCCGATGCCATCTTTTCCCCAGGTTAACTGGTGAACAGACACCCGGCCACCCACATCATGTAACCTGATTCATCAGACCAGACTGCCTTCTTCCATTGCTCCATGGTCCAGTTCTGATGCTCACATGCTTTAAGTGGTGGACATGCAGTGGTCGGGCGCACTACTTGGGGCTGCTTAAAGCAAATGTTTTTGTCATGACGATAGTTGCTCCTACCTGGATACACTGGAACCCCAAACGTGGCCGTCCGCTGCAGAAAAAGGGGTAGTTGGATGGTGTGATGAACTTGAAAACAGCTTTACTTGAATAAACTTTTATCAGGCAACAATCTTCCAACTTTTTCTTGGTCACCAGCAAGCTTTGGCATATTTTGGCAGGCAAACACATGCAGCTCTGCTACATCAATTGCTCTCTAGCTCTGCTGTGCTGTCAGGATTAAATAGGAACTTTTCCTTTGCTGTATGCTGCAACCTAACTTTGTCATCTGGTCTGTCTCTGTCTTGCTTTATCCAGGGGAGCTTACTCTCCCTGGCTCTTGAGGCTCGTAGCTTGGGCCTCCAGGTCCAACTGAGCTGATGGTGCTCTGCTGGCCTAGGCAGGGCTCGCCCAGACGGGAAAAGCTCTCTGCAGCACAACCTCCCTTGGAGAGGGGGTAGGTCAGACTGACCTTCACTAGCTAAACTTCTCCATAGAGGGAGTGAAGAGAATGGAAAGAAGGTTCCATCCTCTGTCCCTGTAGCTCTGCCATTGTTGCCGCCATCTGCTGGTGAACCAGGCACATTACATTATACATAACATTTGCATAGAAAAGAATATGCACATCTTGCAGGATCAGGAAATAAATGCATATGATGACATTCTATTAACCATATGATATGGTAATGCACCTCTGGGGCGTTATAGACAGGGTCAGCATGGACGCTCTGACCAGTCCATGGCTACACTTAATGGTGCAATGCTCTGTGTGTCCTGCCAATTTTCTATCATTTCAGCAGGAATGTTGTCAGCAATTTATGCCATAGTAGCTCCAAGACCAATTCAGACAAATTAGCCTTCAATCCAAGTATCCCTTTGGCACCCATGACCCTGGCTTGGGTTGTCCTCCCTTTGGCCACTTTTGATAGATACTAACCACTACCTTTCGGGAACACCCCCACAGGACTGGCCATTCTGGAGTGTCTGAAGTTGGAATATCCCTTTAAAGTAGCAGAAAGGAACTATCTGACAACTACTATTGTCAGCCATATTAACTGTTATGGGACTGTTTTTCCGTCACATGGTCACCCAGAAGGTCCGCGTTTTCCCTCTGTCAGCTCTTCCCGGCAGTCAGTGACAGAACCCTACCTCACTTTTACCATGCAGGAACATGATTAATTGAATGCCACATGAAACACGATCATCTCTGGGTGACCAAATGTTGATGTGTCCATCAGAAACATGTCTGAAAGTGCAGGTCCCTCACCCTCATTTACAGCCTAAAAGACTGCAACTGTATTTGATGGTATGAAAGAACGAGAAATGCTGGGACTGGTAGTTCAACATCTTCAAGGGAGGAAGGAGCTAATGTGTTCTCCTGTTCAGCCTTGGATGTCTGTTTTCTCAATATTTTACAAAAGGAACAACATAATATCTGCATGGTCGTTGTTAGCCATCTTTCCAGGTCTCCTGAGTAACAAGTCTGACTAGTTATACTGGTCAGGAAACATTGAAACATTGAAGAACCTGGAAGACATCACTTGGTTGAGCTGAGATGGCCACCATCATGTTCACAATAGAAATAACCAAAGACCTCACGACAGTAAAAAAGTTAAAATTTATTACCACCCCAACAATTTTGATTGGTCAACATATAGCAGGACTTTATAGCGCCATATGTTATTAAGATCATTTGTTGTAGAGGTCAGACTGGCACATTGCTGCCTTCCATAGGAAACAATAATTGGCCTCATAAAACTTAAGAGTTTCCTTCACGCAAAGAGTTAATGTCAAGAAACAATTTTTAGAACTGCTGCTTCCTGATGTCACTAAAGAGTGAACCGAGACTACCAGACAAAAGTCAGTGATTGCGGACACCTGAGGTCACAGGAAGATGTGTTTCAAAGAATCGCAAATACAGATGATAAATAATTAGAGATGAGCGAATCGAAGTTGACGAAGTGGAATTCGATCCGAAGTTCAGGACAAATTCAATTTGCACCGAATCCGAATTTCCTCACGCTTTGTGGTAACTAATTGCATTTTTTCCTAAAATGGCTGCTGCACGTGTGAGGACACGGAGCAAAGAATTCTGGGAACGAGGGATCACCCACAATGCCATGCAGCAGCCAATCAGCAGCCAGCCAGCCCTGTGATGTCACAGCCCTATAAATAGCCTCAGCCATTTTGGATTCTGACATTTTCCAGTGTACTTAGTGCAGGGAGAGATGTCAGCAGGCGCTAGGGACAGTGATAGGAAAAACTTCATTGTGCTAAAAAAATTATTTACAAGTTCAGTGAAAGAGCATTAGAAGCAGGGGCGTAACTACCATAGCGGCAGACCATGCGACTGCTATGGGGCCCAGGGCAAGAGGGGGCCCAGTCTTAGTTGGGATTATCTCCTCTTCTACTGGAGGTAGATTCTACCCTCTAAAGGAACAACTTTTAGCAAATGAAGCAGTGGAAAAATGGCCCAAGGGCCATTGAAAAGGGTTTAGGCAGAAACCCTTTTGTCCTGTGTGGGGGGGCCTGGTTTGATCCTTGCTATGGGGCCCTTACTTCTCTATGTACGCCACTGATTAGAAGTGTAGGGAAAGTATAGGGAGGAATCATTCCACAGCATTTATGTAGAACAGGGTTCAGTAGGGAGGTTACAGCCTGGGTAATAGGAACAATCCTATTACACCTTGCTGCACTGACTGGGGATCCAAATTACCATTATACAGCTCTGTAATTCCAGCAAACCGTTCTTGTTATTGGGGTGCAAGTGCTGTGTGATACAGCCATTAACAGGGTTTATTACAAGGAAATATTTATACGTCTTATTTGCCCTTGTGCGGTGCAGTTATATGTTCTAAAGCATTTTTTGGCTTGTGTTAATGGGAAAAAAAGGGCTTATTAGCCGTTGTGTGGTGAAGTGACAAACTTACAGCCTTTTTTGGGGTGTATTAATTTTCTTTTTATTTATTTATTTGATCTAACAGTATGTCAGACTCTTCCTACTCCTTGTCAGTCATTCCGTCAGCAATCGATCACTGAAGCGATTGGCAAGAGACAGCAATACGCGTGTGGTCATCCAGTGGCGCAGAAGCTGAACGTGCTCCTGGCCAAGTTGCTGGCACTGCAGTCCCTTCCTTTCCAAGTGATGGACTCTGCACCTATCAGAGAAATGATGGCTTGTGCCAAGCAGAGGTGGAGAGTCCCGTAATTACTTTGTCAAAAAGGCAGTACCAGCCCTGCACACATATGTAGAACAGAAGGTAAGCCAGTCCTTGAGCCTGTTGGTGTCAAAGTGCACGAGAGCGACGACGTGTGGAGCTGTAACTACGGTCAGGGACAATGCATGTCCTTTACGGCCCACTGGGTAAATGTGGTTCCTGCCCAGTCACACCAGCAACTTGGCCAGATGACGACACTTCTGCCTCCATGTTCTCACGCCATTGGTCCTGCGACAATGTCTGAAAAAGCGCACCCTCCTTGAGCTGCAGCGGCAGAACGGCGCCCCCCCAACATAGGCTGATATGAGACGTTTCCACCGGTTGGAATTCCACTCTCCATATGTTGGACCGACTATACAAACAGAGAAAGGCCATAAACAATTTCTTGATGATCCAAGCGGACAGGAGTACTCCCCTGTGTAACTTCGATGTCAGCCAGTGGCAGCTCATGCGTGGCACCTGCCGTTTGCTCAGGGCCTTTGAGGATGCCACATTATTTGTCAGTCGTCAGGACTACGGGATGAACAACGTCATTCCACTGCTTCATATCCTGGAACAGATGCTGGTAAATCTGGCTGGTCAGGGGACTGGAGACGTGGCTCCTAGATCTCACGCCACATGAGCCCTGTGGGGGCTGAATTGGAGGAGGAGGACATTGGAGCACAAGCAATGTGTAGCGAGATGGGTGGTTTTTCTACACAGGTGACAGGAGAGGAGGAGCAGGAGCAGCCGGAGGAGCAAGAGGGAGATGAGGAAGACGAGGCAGAGGACCCAGACACACCGTGGAAGTTAGCAGTGGAGATGGAGGCAGGAAGTCCCTCTAATTCACTTGCACAAATGGCCCGATGCATGCTCACTTGCTTGGGTAGTGACAGCTGAATTGTCACCATTCGGCAGAGAGATGACTTCTGGCTCTCCACCTTTTTGGACCCTCGCTACCGGTCCAAAATGGGGGCCTTTTTTACACCCGCTGAGAGGGAGGACAAACTAAACTACTATAGAGACATCCTATGTAGTCAGTTGGCCGCTGCCTATCTGCGCCATCGTCCATCCTCTCGCAGGTCTGACCGGGGGGGCAGGGCCCTCTGTGCTCTCGTTCCACTGCCATGGCTGCTGGGGATGGGTGGGGTGGCAGGAGCAGTACCAGCTCCATCAGCAGCAGCCTGAGTCTAGAGTCGCTGATGAGCAGCTTTCTTCACCCACATAGTGAAGAAACTACTCACCAGCAGCAGCAGCTAGACCTGGAGCAGAACCTGAACCAGCAATTGGTGGCATACTTGGACAGCACCCTGCCACCCCAGATTAAATCTGTAAAGAATAAATCAAGGCAACTGGACTTACTGTAGATTTCTTGAAAACGTTTCACTCGTTCTTCCAACAAGCTTTCTCAATTCTGAGTGACTGTACAAGAATTCTCTGGGAATAAATATGTAACTGAATCAACATCTGGTAATTATACCCAGCATGGGGTCAGAGGTCATTATACCCACCTTGGGGTCAAAGGTGTTGATACCATTATCCTAATTGGAGTCAGTAGGTGATAATGACCTCCCAGAAAAAGGTGTCAAGACAGCATTGTATGTGGCAGACAATAGATGTCTAACCCCCCCCCCCCGCCTCTATTCAAGCTTGGCTTCTCCATTTTTATGTAGATGGCCTCCTTCACACCCCAGATTAAAGATCTTCTGGACTACTGGGCAGCCAAACTGGATTTGTGGCCGCAACTAGCCGAGTTTGCCCTGGAAAAGCTGTCCTGCCAGGCCAGTAGTGTGGCATCAGACCGGGTGTTTAGTGCGGCGGGGGTCATAGTTACCCCAAGGAGAACTCGCCTGTCCACCCAAAATGTGGAGAGACTGACCTTTGTCAAAATGAATCAGACGTGTATCAGCCAGGATTTCCACCCACCAATGCCTGATGCATTAGATTAGATCATCCATGGTGCCTCACACAAACCTTGACAAAAGAGATCAGTTTCTTCTGGCTACCTGCCTCAGCTACTATTCTGATGCTGCCACCCGCCTGATGCCACAGATCTGATGCCAAGTGCTCCTTCTTACACCCACCATCATCAGCTGGCACTGATATTGCCACCCACCTCCCCACTCTTTCACTGGGTCACTCTGTGGTCTCCTGATACTGCTGCCACCTCACCACTTAAGTCTCCTCATGCTGCTGTTGCCACCTCAACACTATGTCATTGTGCCACTCTGTGGTCTACTCATGCTGCTGCGACTTCACCACTCTGTGGTCTCCTCATGGTTGAAGGCGGATGCTCAACAGACAGGATCCGTTTTTTGGGGGTTATTGTTCTGATAGATCAGATGAAGGGCAAAATAATCAGTGACGTCAACACAAACTTACTGCTAACACCCTCTCCACTCTGTCGGGGGGCTCTACTTGTGTAAGCGTTTAATAGAACAGGTTCTGTAGACATCTATGTGGAATCAGCTGACGACGGTGTAAAAGGAGTGCGCTTCTTCTTCACGCTAACATTGACCTGTAAGGCTGAGTTCACACTTGAGTTATTTGGTCAGTTTTGGCCCCATGACTGCCCAAATAAGTAAAGTATGCAGTGATTCTAAGAGCGACGCCTGTCATCTGCATGTCATACGGACTCACAGTATTGTTTCACTACCACAGCAGACTCCCTATGCGTGTTACTACAAGGCACAGTGTTCTACACTACTATACAGGCTCTCTGCAGCCAGGAAATAGACTTTTTTTTAACGCAATTCACCACAAATGAATTCGGATCGACTCAAATCTTTTTGGAAAATTCGGCGAAGCGGCCGAATCAAATTTTTTTGAAATTTGCTAATCACTATAAATAATGTACATTCTTATCTACAAGGGGCAGTATTATAGTAGTTATATTCTTGTACATAGGAGGTAGTATTATAGTAGTTATATTCTTGTACATAGGGGGCAATATTATAGTAGTTATATTCTTGTACATAGGAGCAGTATTATAGTAGTTATATTCTTGTACGTAGAAGGCAGTAGTATAGTAGTTATATACTTGCACATAGGAGCAGTATTATAGTAGTTATATTCTTGCACATAGGAGCAGTATTATAGTAGTTATATTCTTGTACATAGGAGGCAGTATTATAGTAGTTATATTCTTGTACATAAGAGCAGTATTATAGTAGTTATATTCTTGCACATAGGAGGCAGTATTATAGTAGTTATATTATTGTACATAGGAGGCAATATTATAGTAGTTATATTCTTGTACATAGGAGCATTATAGTAGTTATATTCTTGTACGTAGGAGGCAGTAGTATAGTAGTTATATACTTGTACATAGGAGCAGTATTATAGTAGTTATATTTTTGTACATAGGAGCAGTATTATAGTAGTTATATTTTTGTACATAGGAGCAGTATTACAGTAGTTATATTCTTGTAAATAGGAGACAGTATTATAATAGTTATATTCTTGTACATAGGAGCAGTATTATAGTAGTTATATTCTTGTACATAGGAGGCAGTATTATAGTAGTTATATTCCTGTACATAGGAGGCAGTATTATAGTAGTTATATTCTTGTACATTATAGGAGGCAGTATTATAATAGTTATATTCTTGTACATAGGAGCAGTATTATAGTAGTTATATTCTCGTACATAGGAGGCAGTATTATAGAAGTTATATTCTTGTACATAGGAGCAGTATTATAGTAGTTATATTCTTGTACATAGGAGGCAGTATTATAGTAGTTATATTCTTGTACATAGTAGCAGTATTATAGTAGTTATATTCTTGTACATAGGAGCAGTATTATAGTAGTTATATTATTGTACATAGGAGCAGTATTATAGTAGTTATATTCTTGTACATAGGAGGCAGTATTATAGTAGTTATATTCCTGTACATAGGAGGCAGTATTATAGTAGTTATATTCTTGTACATTATAGGAGGCAGTATTATAGTAGTTATATTCTTGTACATAGGAGCAGTATTATAGTAGTTATATTCTCGTACATAGGAGGCAGTATTATAGAAGTTATATTCTTGTACATAGGAGCAGTATTATAGTAGTTATATTCTTGTACATAGGAGGCAGTATTATAGTAGTTATATTCTTGTACATAGTAGCAGTATTATAGTAGTTATATTCTTGTACATAGGAGCAGTATTATAGTAGTTATATTATTGTACATAGGAGCAGTATTATAGTAGTTATATTCTTGTACATGGGGGCAATATTATAGTAGTTATATTCTTGTACATTATAGAAGGCAGTATTATAGTAGTTATATTCTTGTACATAGGAGCAGTATTATAGTAGTTATATTCTCATACATAGGAGGCAGTATTATAGAAGTTATATTCTTGTACATAGGAGCAGTATTATAGTAGTTATATTCTTGTACGTAGGAGGCAGTAGTATAGTAGTTATATACTTGCACATAGGAGCAGTATTATAGTAGTTATATTCTTGCACATAGGAGCAGTATTATAGTAGTTATATTATTGTACATAGGAGGCAGTATTATAGTAGTTATATTCTTGTACATAAGAGCAGTATTATAGTAGTTATATTCTTGCACATAGGAGCAGTATTATAGTAGTTATATTATTGTACATAGGAGGCAATATTATAGTAGTTATATTCTTGTACATAGGAGCATTATAGTAGTTATATTCTTGTACGTAGGAGGCAGTAGTATAGTAGTTATATACTTGTACATAGGAGCAGTATTATAGTAGTTATATTCTTGTACATAGGAGCAGTATTACAGTAGTTATATTCTTGTAAATAGGAGACAGTATTATAATAGTTATATTCTTGTACATAGGAGCAGTATTATAGTAGTTATATTCTTGTACATAGGAGGCAGTATTATAGTAGTTATATTCCTGTACATAGGAGGCAGTATTATAGTAGTTATATTCTTGTACATTATAGGAGGCAGTATTATAGTAGTTATATTATTGTACATAGGAGCAGTATTATAGAAGTTATATTCTTGTACATAGGAGCAGTATTATAGTAGTTATATTCTTGTACATAGGAGGCAGTATTATAGTAGTTATATTCTTGTACATAGGAGCATTATAGTAGTTATATTCTTGTACGTAGGAGGCAGTAGTATAGTAGTTATATACTTGTACATAGGAGCAGTATTATAGTAGTTATATTCTTGTACATAGGAGCAGTATTACAGTAGTTATATTCTTGTAAATAGGAGACAGTATTATAATAGTTATATTCTTGTACATAGGAGCAGTATTATAGTAGTTATATTCTTGTACATAGGAGGCAGTATTATAGTAGTTATATTCCTGTACATAGGAGGCAGTATTATAGTAGTTATATTCTTGTACATTATAGGAGGCAGTATTATAGTAGTTATATTATTGTACATAGGAGCAGTATTATAGAAGTTATATTCTTGTACATAGGAGCAGTATTATAGTAGTTATATTCTTGTACATAGGAGGCAGTATTATAGTAGTTATATTCTTGTACATAGTAGCAGTATTATAGTAGTTATATTCTTGTACATAGGAGCAGTATTATAGTAGTTATATTATTGTACATAGGAGCAGTATTATAGTAGTTATATTCTTGTACATAGGGGGCAATATTATAGTAGTTATATTCTTGTACATTATAGGAGGCAGTATTATAGTAGTTATATTCTTGTACATAGGAGCAGTATTATAGTAGTTATATTCTTGTACATAGTACCAGTATTATAGTAGTTATATTCTTGTACATAGGAGCAGTATTATAGTAGTTATATTCTTGTACATAGTAGCAGTATTATAGTAGTTATATTCTTGTACATAGGAGCAGTATTATAGTTGTTAAATTATTGTACATAGGGGCAGTATTATAGTAGTTATATTCTTGTACATAGAAGCAGTATTATAGTAGTTATATTCTTGTACATAGGAGCAGTATTATAGTAGTTATATTCTTGTACATAGGAGCAGTATTATAGTAGTTATATTCTTGTACATAGGAGCAGTATTATAGTAGTTTTTTTTATTGTACATAGGAGAAGTATTATAGTAGTTATATTATTGTACATAGGAGCAGTATTATAGTAGTTATATTCTTGTACATAGGAGGCAGTATTATAGTAGTTATATTCTTGTACATAGGAGCAGTATTATAGTAGTTATATTCTTGTACATAGGAGAAGTATTATAGTAGTTATATTCTTGTATATAGGAGCAATATTATAGTAGTTATATTCTTGTACATAGGAGCAGTATTATAGTAGTTATATTCTTGTACATAGGAGAAGTATTATAGTAGTTATATTTTTGTACATAGGAGCAGTATTATAGTAGTTATATTATTTTACATAGGGGCAGTATTATAGTAGTTATATTATTGTACATAGGATCAGTATTATAGTAGTTATATTCCTGTACATAGGAGGCAGTATTATAGTAGTTATATTCTTGTACATAGGAGCAGTATTATAGTAGTTATATTCTTGTACATAGTACCAGTATTATAGTAGTTATATTCTTGTACATAGGAGCAGTATTATAGTAGTTATATTCTTGTACATAGTAGCAGTATTATAGTAGTTATATTCTTGTACATAGGAGCAGTATTATAGTTGTTAAATTATTGTACATAGGGGCAGTATTATAGTAGTTATATTCTTGTACATAGAAGCAGTATTATAGTAGTTATATTCTTGTACATAGGAGCAGTATTATAGTAGTTATATTCTTGTACATAGGAGCAGTATTATAGTAGTTATATTCTTGTACATAGGAGCAGTATTATAGTAGTTTTTTTTATTGTACATAGGAGAAGTATTATAGTAGTTATATTATTGTACATAGGAGCAGTATTATAGTAGTTATATTCTTGTACATAGGAGGCAGTATTATAGTAGTTATATTCTTGTACATAGGAGCAGTATTATAGTAGTTATATTCTTGTACATAGGAGAAGTATTATAGTAGTTATATTCTTGTATATAGGAGCAATATTATAGTAGTTATATTCTTGTACATAGGAGCAGTATTATAGTAGTTATATTCTTGTACATAGGAGAAGTATTATAGTAGTTATATTTTTGTACATAGGAGCAGTATTATAGTAGTTATATTATTTTACATAGGGGCAGTATTATAGTAGTTATATTATTGTACATAGGATCAGTATTATAGTAGTTATATTCCTGTACATAGGAGGCAGTATTATAGTAGTTATATTCTTTGTCAATTGTCTTTTTATTGAAAAGCATATCAAAAGAGATGTTTACATACATTGATGCACAAATCAGAGTTATTACAGACAAGTCTAAAGCGTACTTTGACAGTATAGTGCATAGTATACATATGACATATATAAAGTGCATGTCTTCAGAGCAAGGTCATCTAGAACCAACTAATTGACATTTGGTGTGTGACCTGATGTAGGTAGGTCAAACAAACATATAAAAAGGGGGGGGGAGGATGGGGGATGGGGGGGGGGGGGTGTCCTTAGAACTGGACAGATACGGTCTGAGGCTGTTAAGATAACCTTTGATGATTCCAAAGGGAGGAAGAAGGTTTAGCACCCTCCATTCTCACTAATGTGTCGTTCCTGTCTGGGGGGACATTTTCAAAGTTGTTTGTCTGTTGAAAATTGTTTAAGATGTTGGTGTACCATTCGCATATCTATATGTAATCCATGGGGCCCATAGCTTTTTGTGCTTCTCATGTGCCCTAAGTTCCCAGCCCGCTAGCTCTTCCATACGATGAACGTGATCTAGTTTGCTTAACCACTGAGAGGTGGTGGGGGGTTCTTTACTCAGCCACTTTTGGGGGATAAGTAGACGGGCAGCTTGAATCAAGTGTATAACAAGTTTGTTCCTTGATGGCGATAGTTCTTTTGTTGGAAGCCATAAAAGAACCAACTCTGGGGTTAATGTCAGGTTAGTGTTTAGAATTTCATTAATGGTCCGAGAGACGTCATCCCAGTATCCTCTTATTTTAGAACAGGACCAAAAAATGTGTAGAAGAGTGCCACTCTCTTCCCCACACCTCCAACACCTGTCATGATCACTCAGACCACTAAGAAATAGTTGTTTAGGGGTGAGGTACCACTGTGTGAGGACCTTATATGAGTGCTCTTGGATCTTCACGCAGCGGGAGAAGCCATGCGAGTGTGCGTGCATACGGAGAATATCTGTCTCCGAAAAGGTAACCTTAAGGTCGTTAGCCCAGGTGTGGACATATTGTGGAGTAATGCGACGTTGTGGTGAGATCAAGGCCAAATATATAGTGGATATCAATTTGCGTTTAGGGGAAGGGGGGGTTGCTAATTTTTCAAACCATGTCGGGGTCATTACACATGACTTCTGAGTAGTTAGTTGTTTCCCAGCAGATTTTATAGTTATTAGGTCTAGAAAGTTAAATGTACTCCAGGCTAAGCTAAGGGGATGTTGATCCGGTAAAGTGCCGTTTACCTTTCCTATAAAGTCAGCTGTGGAGAAACCTCTTAATCTGTGCCAAATCTGCGAGACCTGAGATCCTGGAGGCTGAATCGAGTGTGGTATGAGATCTGCTGGCATTATACTAGGGGGGTTCTGTAGGAGCCCATGTGTCTTGTTGAGCTGTTTAATGACTAGGCTAGTGCCCTTTAAGAGGACATGTGAATGGAGTGATGCATTTGCCTGACCCCATAGTGCTGCTTTCTGTGGTTGGGTGAGCTGCATTAGTTCCAGTTCCGTGCCCAATGTGCGGTAGACAGGGGAATAAAGCTGCAACCACCTCCTCAGGTGAATAGCCCTGTAATATGTTTGGACATCCGGCAGTGCTATACCTCCATGACCACGCCCCAGTACCAGCCTCTGGTGAGGAGCCCTAGCCTTCTTGCCGCCCCATAGGTAAGTCATAAAAAGCCTGCGAATCCTTGTAAAATATGAGTTAGGTAAAAATATTGGCAACATCTGTAGTACGTACATAATTTTTGGGAGGACAAACGCTTTTAGTATATTCTTCCTTCCCATCCAAGAGGAATAAGGGAGGCGTAGCGATTGGAGCAGGTTTTGGACCTCTGATATTAGGGGAGTATAATTAAGCCGGAATAAATCTTCCGTGCTGGCGGAAATCCTAACTCCTAGGTAGGAAACACAGGAGGACTGCCATTTAAATGGTGTATTTGATTTCAAAATGGCTATGGAGCTCGCCGGAGCATTAACGTTTAAAGCTTCTGACTTGGTATAATTCATTTTGTAGTTTGATAGCCTACCATACTCTTTAAACAGTGTCAAAAGATGCGGGAAGGCCTCGACCGGGTTAGAAACCATGATCAGTAGATCGTCAGCATATGCCACGTTAATGTATTCTATGGCGTCATTTTCTGTTTTCACACCACGTATATTTACATGGTCTCTAATGGCCTGAAGAAGGGTCTCCATGACCAATATATATAAGGCAGGAGATAGGGGGCAGCCCTGACGTGTCCCGTTGCGAATAGGGAAGGATGGGGACAATGTGCCATTGACCCTGATTCTAGCACTCGGATCCTTGTACAATGACATGACTGCCTCCTGAAATCTCGTCGGGATTCCAAACCTCAGTAGAGTCCTCCTCATAAAGTCCCAGCTCACCCGGTCGAAGGCCTTCTCCGCATCCACACTGAGCAGCGCCAAGGGGAGGTTTTTCTTTTTGGCCCACTGTATTGCTGTGATTAACCTACAGGAATTATGATTCCCTTCCCTCCCTGGAACAAAGCCAGATTGGTCAGGGTGGATAAGTTTAGGAAGTAGATTTCCCAGACGTGTCGCCAGAAGTTTGGCCCATATTTTTATATCTACGTTAAGTAACGAGATTGGCCTAAAACTACCGCAGAGAAGGGGATCTTTCCCCGGTTTGGGGAGGATGGTTACCGTGGCCTCCAGTGATTGTTTATGAAGGGTTTCACCATTTAGGAGTGCATTGCACCACGTTACCAGGTGGGGTATTAATATATCTGAGAATTTTTTATAATAGCCCACTGGAAAGCCATCTGGGCCAGGACTTTTACCCATGGGCATAGAGGCTAGTAACTTTTTCACTTCTAGTTCGGTGACTGGCTCTAATAATGTGTCACTTTCTTGGGAGGTTATCTGGGGTAGATTGAGGCCTTTCAAAAACAGGTCTGTTGCTTCTGGTATTGATGGATCTGGGTGATTAGGGTCTGACAGGCCGTATAGTTGCTTATAGAATTTTTGAAATTCTTCTGCAATGTCAGCTGTTTTATGCAGCATATTTCCAGTACTGGATTTGATATTGGGTATGAACATGGACTCTTTCCTTTGTTTAATAAGGGAGGACGTCAGTTTAGAACCTTTATCCCCGTGTGAGTAGTGTTTAAATTGGGCATATTGATAAGCCTTTGCGTTTTGAATGTTTAAATGGTCTTTTAGTTGTGATCTTAGCTGGGTCAGTTCAGTCTGGACTTTTATTGCTCTAGACCGTTTATGGACCGCTTCTTTATCTGCTATCTGAACCAAGAGATCGTGAAGGATCTTTTGTTTCTCTTTTTTAACCCTACTACCTAAGGCTATTAACTCTCCCCGGATAACCACCTTGTGCGTCTCCCACAGTGTCGTCTGGGACATACCTGGTGTCGCATTATCTATAAAGAAGTCCTTTAATTTTTGCTCCAGGATTGAGGTATCTGCTTGTCTATCTAGCAGCGTCTCGTTTAAGCGCCACTGTCTAACTGAGGCAGGCAAGCTGGAAAATCTGAGGGCAGCAGAGACTGGGGCATGGTCAGAGACGGACACAACACCTATGTCAGCCGAGTCCACCATATCCACGGCATTGCTTGACAGTAGGATATAGTCTAATCTTTTATGTGATTTGTGTGGGGCCGAGAAGAAGGTGAAGTCCCTAGTGTCTGGGTGGGCTAGTCGCCAGACGTCCAGCAGATTCATGTCTGATATGTACCTATTGATGCACCCCAGTGCTGATTGGGTCAATTGGGAGGAGCCGTCAGAAGCATCAATCAAAGGATTCAGTGTGACATTGAGGTCTCCCCCAATCAATCTAATCCCCTCTGCAAACAGATCTAGTTTACTTAGTGTGATCTTGATCCATTGTTTCTGGCCACGGTTAGGGCTGTACAAACTAGCGAGTGTAACCTTTTGTGTACCTATGAGGCCTTTCACGAAAATGAAGCGGCCCTCAGGGTCCGTCAGGGTAGATATCAATGTAAATGGTACTTTTCTAGAAATTGCAATACCCACTCCTCTTTTTGCTTTCTCAAAGGCACTGAAATACCAGTGTTGGAAGTATGGGTTCTGAATTTTAGGTACATTTGTTTCTCTAAAATGCAGCTCCTGAAAGAAGCAAATATCTGTATTGTTCTTTTTTAGCAGACGGATGACCTGAGAGCGCTTTTGTGGGGTGTTAAAGCCCCTTACATTATACGTTGTACATTTAATTGACGACATCATTGAGAAAATGGGGTGACTTTGGAACCGGAGAACTCCAGTTATAGTAGTTATATTCTTGTACATAGGAGCAGTATTATAGTAGTTATATTCTTGTACATAGGAGCAGTATTACAGTAGTTATATTCTTGTAAATAGGAGACAGTATTATAATAGTTATATTCTTGTACATAGGAGCAGTATTATAGTAGTTATATTCTTGTACATAGGAGGCAGTATTATAGTAGTTATATTCCTGTACATAGGAGGCAGTATTATAGTAGTTATATTCTTGTACATTATAGGAGGCAGTATTATAGTAGTTATATTATTGTACATAGGAGCAGTATTATAGAAGTTATATTCTTGTACATAGGAGCAGTATTATAGTAGTTATATTCTTGTACATAGGAGGCAGTATTATAGTAGTTATATTCTTGTACATAGTAGCAGTATTATAGTAGTTATATTCTTGTACATAGGAGCAGTATTATAGTAGTTATATTATTGTACATAGGAGCAGTATTATAGTAGTTATATTCTTGTACATAGGGGGCAATATTATAGTAGTTATATTCTTGTACATTATAGGAGGCAGTATTATAGTAGTTATATTCTTGTACATAGGAGGCAGTATTATAGTAGTTATATTATTGTACATAGGAGCAGTATTATAGAAGTTATATTCTTGTACATAGGAGCAGTATTATAGTAGTTATATTATTTTACATAGGGGCAGTATTATAGTAGTTATATTATTGTACATAGGATCAGTATTATAGTAGTTATATTCCTGTACATAGGAGGCAGTATTATAGTAGTTATATTCTTGTACATAGGAGCAGTATTATAGTAGTTATATTCTTGTACATAGGAGCAGTATTACAGTAGTTATATTCTTGTAAATAGGAGACAGTATTATAATAGTTATATTCTTGTACATAGGAGCAGTATTATAGTAGTTATATTCTTGTACATAGGAGGCAGTATTATAGTAGTTATATTCCTGTACATAGGAGGCAGTATTATAGTAGTTATATTCTTGTACATTATAGGAGGCAGTATTATAGTAGTTATATTATTGTACATAGGAGCAGTATTATAGAAGTTATATTCTTGTACATAGGAGCAGTATTATAGTAGTTATATTCTTGTACATAGGAGGCAGTATTATAGTAGTTATATTCTTGTACATAGTAGCAGTATTATAGTAGTTATATTCTTGTACATAGGAGCAGTATTATAGTAGTTATATTATTGTACATAGGAGCAGTATTATAGTAGTTATATTCTTGTACATAGGGGGCAATATTATAGTAGTTATATTCTTGTACATTATAGGAGGCAGTATTATAGTAGTTATATTCTTGTACATAGGAGCAGTATTATAGTAGTTATATTCTCGTACATAGGGGCAGTATTATAGTAGTTATATTATTGTACATAGGGGCAGTATTATAGTAGTTATATTCTTGTACATAGGAGCAGTATTATAGTAGTTATATTCTTGTACATAGTACCAGTATTATAGTAGTTATATTCTTGTACATAGGAGCAGTATTATAGTAGTTATATTCTTGTACATAGTAGCAGTATTATAGTAGTTATATTCTTGTACATAGGAGCAGTATTATAGTTGTTAAATTATTGTACATAGGGGCAGTATTATAGTAGTTATATTCTTGTACATAGAAGCAGTATTATAGTAGTTATATTCTTGTACATAGGAGCAGTATTATAGTAGTTATATTCTTGTACATAGGAGCAGTATTATAGTAGTTATATTCTTGTACATAGGAGCAGTATTATAGTAGTTTTTTTTATTGTACATAGGAGAAGTATTATAGTAGTTATATTATTGTACATAGGAGCAGTATTATAGTAGTTATATTCTTGTACATAGGAGCAGTATTATAGTAGTTATATTCTTGTACATAGGAGAAGTATTATAGTAGTTATATTCTTGTATATAGGAGCAATATTATAGTAGTTATATTCTTGTACATATGAGCAGTATTATAGTAGTTATATTCTTGTACATAGGAGAAGTATTATAGTAGTTATATTCTTGTATATAGGAGCAATATTATAGTAGTTATATTCTTGTACATATGAGCAGTATTATAGTAGTTATATTCTTGTACATAGGAGAAGTATTATAGTAGTTATATTTTTGTACATAGGAGCAGTATTATAGTAGTTATATTATTTTACATAGGGGCAGTATTATAGTAGTTATATTATTGTACATAGGATCAGTATTATAGTAGTTATATTCCTGTACATAGGAGGCAGTATTATAGTAGTTATATTCTTGTACATAGGAGCAGTATTATAGTAGTTATATTATTGTACATAGGAGCAGTATTATAGAAGTTATATTCTTGTACATAGGAGGCAGTATTATAGTAGTTATATTCTTGTACATAGGAGCAGTATTATAGCAGTTATATTCTTATACATAGGAGGCAGTATTATAGTAGTTATATTCTTGTACATAGGAGCAGTATTATAGTAGTTATATTCCTGTACATAGGGGGCAGTATCATAGTAGTTATATTCTTGTACATAGGAGCAGTATTATAGTAGTTATACTCTTGTACACAGGAGCAGTATTATAGTAGTTATATTCTTGTACATAGGAGACAGTATTATACTAGTTATATTCTTGTACATAGGAGGCAGTATTATAGTAGTTATATTCTTGTACATAGGAGCAGTATTATAGTAGTTATATTCTTGTACATAGGAGCAGAATTATAATTATATATTTTTATAAGATTGCTTGATCTTTTATTACACTTTTTTTTGTAGTAGAGAGATATCTGTTAATTTTTGTTGTGCACATTCTTCACTACATTTTGCCTTCCATTTATTGGTCATGAAGCAGTGTGATTATGTTGCATTGGCTGACATATGGAATAGTGAAATTCAGCGATGTGTACGGACTATATACATACGCTTAACTATTTCTTAAGCTGACAGTACGTTTTTTTCTTCCTTTTGAGACACTGTGATTTTTATGTCTGAAGGAAATATCCCTGGCACTTGTTTCACATTATCAATGTTGTCATCGGCCTCCCATACATAAACCATATATGTGATATATATCATGTAACCCACAAGCCATAAATCTTTGAATTATCTAACCACAGATCTTCATAATTTTTCATTTTGTTGTGTGTTGGAGGAGAAATCTGAGATACTTGCCTTATCTTGCCCATGTGATTATGGCAAGTAGAGATGAGCGAATTTCTTAAAAGTTCGATTCGGCTGATTCGCCGAATTTCACAAAAAAATTCACTTTTTGACGAATTACTTCGTCACGAAGTGCATTTTTTTGTAAACACCTATAAATGTACAACACAGCCGTAATCAAATGTAAAACATACCAAACTTTATTGTTACATACAAAACATAATAATAAAAAACATATATATGGCAATGAAGACACACGAATAACACTGGACTGCTGGTGATGGAGCAATATAATGAATGCAGTGAATCCCATCTACCCCTGACAAGTGCCAAGTAGGTATCAAGTCAATAGGTAATAATAAAGTGCAAAGTGCATGAAAATGGGGATGAACATGGAAAAAATAGCTGCTCAATAAATACAGACCAGGATTTACTGGTCTGTATTTATTGAGCAGCTATTTTTCCCATGTAAGTTTGCATTTTTTTGTTTTTCATACTATTTCAGGTTAAATCAATTTGCTGACATGAAGCACGAGGAAATTCGGCTTTTAGGCGAATCTAATTTATCCTGAAATTCGGATCGATTGGCATTCGATTCGCTCATCTCTAATGGCAAGGTATTTTTTTTAGACTTCTGTGACTTTGATATGTATTTATTCAGGGACAGATGAAAATCTTTTAAGATTACAAAGAAAAAGAAAAAGAAGAAAGCAAATGGACAATAACATTTTCAGATAGCTGCCCAACCTCCATTCTATGCTTAAATAATACTGCAATACTGCGCCATACATTTCTTACTTGTGACTACAAATAGGATAATAAGGAAAGCACAGAACAGTGCAATTAAGTGCTCAAAAACGGTACTATATATTGTCCAAATGATTCCATCATATAGTATCACATGGTTTCCACATTATACTGTCATTTAGTGAATAAATAATAGTGTCATACAGTGCTGCTTTAAACAAATCAATTTTTCTTTTGTACAGTATGAAACACTTCCCAAATAATGCTGTGATATGATGCTGACTTAATAGTGTCATACAGTTTCTCTATATGCTGCCCGATTAATATCACCTTTACTATACGATTTCCGTATAATATTGCTATAATTTGCCTATCCTTTCTTGTCATACAAAAACACACTACAGTACTATACAGAAAAATGTAGGTTTCTTTCCAGATCCGTCAGCCCTATTGCCCTGTGCCTGTGACCCATGACGTACACTTAGTATCTGGACCTTTCCTCACTTCGAGTCTTCACTATTTATTTGCTTTTTAATAAATTTCATCAGTCAAATGTGCAAAAAAAATAAAAAGAGTTCAAAATCTGAATTTCCTATTTTTTCAATATTATTTTGTTCATTATTTTATACTTTTGTTTCCTCTCTTTTCATTAGGGGGATATTTTTAACATTGTATCCAGTGGTTGAATAACTGATGCACAATGTTTTATTTTTTTTACAAAAAAGGTTTTCTCTTTTAAATGACAAATTAAATTCTTTTTTAATATGATCAGTTGTACAAATTTATGGGGGCGGGGAATCACATTTTGGTGGTGATTTTTGTTTCAATATACAGTACAGACCAAAAGTTTGGACACACCTTCTCATTCAAAGAGTTTTCTTTATTTTCATGACTATGAAGGCATCAAAACTATGAATTAACACATGTGGAATTATATACAAACAAACAAGTGTGAAACAACTGAAAATATGTCATATTCTAGGTTCTTCAAAGTAGCCACCTTTTGCTTTGATTACTGCTTTGCACACTCTTGGCATTCTCTTCTCCTCTTCTCCCTCTCCTTGCACAGTGTCCTCTGCATGTGTCACCAAGTGTTGACTACGACTCCCTCCCGTAGAAGTCAGTAGGTAATTTTTTTATTTACATTTCTTCTATCCAGGTAAGCAGGATGCTCTCAGCAGGAAGATAATGCTAGTTTATTTAGTATCGTTTATTTAGTATAGAATATGCATTTATCATGTAGAGAAAGTTAATTCAAGGCATTTACTAATGTATTGGTATTATCCATATTGCTTCCTTTGGTGGCTAGACTGATTGCTTGATAAAGACTTGGTTAAGGCGAAACGTTGCATTGTATGCTGCTGATTAAAGAAAAAAAAACTGGATTTTTGCACAAACTGAAGAGTGCTGCGGATATTTTCACAATTTTAGGCTCATTTTTCCATCACATTATACACTGCATGTTTTCATGGTTACGGCCACCCTGAAATTCAGCATCGGGGGCCGTGCTTGCACACTGGCCAGGACCATTGGAATAGAAATATGGGCTGGCACTTTTTCCTACAATGTGCAAGCACGGCCACCAATCCTGGATTGAAGGGTGGTCATAACCATGAAAACAAGAAGTGTATAATGTGATGGAAAAATGAATCCAGCCAGCAAAGGAAGCAATATGGACAATCACAATGCATTAGCAAGTGCCATGTATTAACTTTCTCTACAGTCGTGGCCAAAAGTTTTGAGAATTACATAAATATTGGAAATTGGAAAAGTTGCTGCTTAAGTTTTTATAATAGCAATTTACATATACTCCAGAATGTTATGAAGAGTGATCAGATGCATTGCATAGTCCTTCTTTGCCATGAAAATTAACTTAATCCCGAAAAAACCTTTCCACTGCATTTCATTGCTGTCATTAAAGGACCTGCTGAGATCATTTCAGTAATCGTCTTGTTAACTCAGGTGAGAATGTTGACGAGCACAAGGCTGGAGATCATTATGTCAGGCTGATTGGGTTAAAATGGCAGACTTGACATGTTAAAAGGAGGGTGATGCTTGAAATCATTGTTCTTCCATTGTTAACCATGGTGACCTGCAAAGAAACGCGTGCAGCCATCATTGCGTTGCATAAAAATGGCTTCACAGGCAAGGATATTGTGGCTACTAAGATTGCACCTCAATCAACAATTTATAGGATCATCAAGAACTTCAAGGAAAGAGGTTCAATTCTTGTTAAGAAGGCTTCAGGGCGTCCAAGAAAGTCCAGCAAGCTCCAGGATCGTCTCCTAAAGAGGATTCAGCTGCGGGATCGGAGTGCCACCAGTGCAGAGCTTGCTCAGGAATGGCAGCAGGCAGGTGCGAGCGCATCTGCACGCACAGTGAGGCGAAGACTTTTGGAAGATGGCCTGGTGTCAAGAAGGGCAGCAAAGAAGCCACTTCTCTCCAATAAAAACATCAGGGACAGATTGATCTTCTGCAGAAAGTATGGTGAATGGACTGCTGAGGACTGGGGCAAAGTCATATTCTCTGATGACGTATAGAGGCAAATTGTTTACTGTATAAACAGAAAAAAAAAAAGCACCATAGGGTAAAAACGTTTGGAAATTCAGATTTAACTCCAATATAGGAGGCTCACCTTATAGGGTTGCGCAATTATAGGCACAACGCTATTGTAGACATGTGGGAGATAAATTCAATCCCCAGAATAACGGTTGGTATGCAGCCACGGATGCAGATGTCCTCGGATAAGCGTGCCTAGGCCCACACAGAGGATAAAAATGTCATGGAGAGAAGGAGCATCCCTCGGCGCAAGGAACCAACCAGAGGCAGATGATGAATCTTCAAGAGTATTTATTGCAATCACACAACGCGTTTCGGGGAAAGAGTCCCCTTCATCAGGTGAAGAATATTGCATAGCAGATAGACAAACATGCTGGATATATATACACAAAAAGAGGTCACATGCAAACAAGGTCAAAGGGGAGGTGGGCGTCACCTCAAAAAAATAAATAAATAAATAAATAAATCGAATCCAAGTGATCAGTACACAAACTGGTAAAATAGGATATACATATGCAAAAACTAGCCCAGTGGGCTTACAGACTACTCAATAAATGTATTTTTAAAAAACATTCACAAGAAAGAACATCGCTTTCAAATGCAGCCCATTGCTGGGGAGGAGGAACAGCATCATACAGGGTCACATGATCGCAACTCCGATCATGTGACTTGTGATGCAGTGCTTGTTGCTGGGTAACGCGATGCTTACAGGCCGGCATGAGAGGAGGCTCGGCATACTGAAGGATCCTGCGTCCTGCTACCTTCTCAATGCGATCGGCAGCGCTGTGAAAGGAAACTTTATAATGCCCTAATTAGCTAGAAGAAGTAAAGGTAACAGCATTATCAACATTATAAAGTAGATCAAGACGAATAAATAAATACATACATGGACGATGGAATGCAAAATACATAAATAGTATACATGATTGATTCAATGTAATTGATTCATTAAATGAAAAAAAAAAAAAAGGCAATCTGGAGGCAATACCATTGGTATAAATATAAAATATAGAGTATATAAAAAATTCATTAAACCTACAGGACTTCACCATAAAACAAAGTGTGAGGTGTCAGATCCGTCCTTCCTTTGCTTAAAAGAATCTATTAGCTTAATTCAATTATTAATAAAAAATAAAATAAAATAACACAGTAGGAGAATATAATCTATAAATATATATATATAGGAATAAGTACACATCTATACAAGATAATGAATGTAAATATAAATATATAAATATATAAATATAAATATAAAAAATATATAAATATGATAGAAATAACAATATAGTGATTAAAAAATTAATGATAATTATTATATGGTATTAGTGACAATACACTCGGTCCATTCTCCGTACAACAATCATGTGACCCTAAAGATTTATTTCAAAAGCCTCATTCAGACCGTTTGGATTAAGGCAATCAAGTTTGAAAATCCAATACATTTCACGTTTACGAAGGGTCTGAATGGCATTACGACAGCTGTCATTTATCTGTTCAATGGGTGTAACCTTAAACCCGGAGAAGCACCCATCGTGATGTTCTGTCGCATGGCGGGATATACTATGTTGTAAAAATTTCTTTTTTACATTTGATCTGTGCTTGTTAAGCCTATTATGTAGAGTTTGGATGGTGCGAGTTTGGATGGTGCGAATGTGGTCCACTAAATCTCCCTCCCACCTCCTTTTCTCCCCCCAAGTCATATTCACAGGTTTTTCTCACTGACCAAGGTTCCCCACCTTGTCCATCAGTTCACTCATCACCCACCTCCCCAATTGATCTAGAAGTTGACTCCCTTATCACCGTTCATGAAGTCTCATTCCCCCAAGGACTAGAACACCTCAATACTAGCCCATCAGGCCCAACCACCATGGCTGGGGACACCGCAATTGCCTTAAGACTCATGGATCCGCTGGATAACACCACTCAGTCTACCATTGGTCCTTTTTCCTCCTCATCCTCATCTTCCTCTTCCTCTTTTTTATCTCTACCTCCCATCCTAAACCCCATTAAGGCCTACCCGATACTAAAAGGCCCAAATACAGTGGCAATAACCAATTATTTTCACCCTTTAGGCCCAAGACCCCCCAAAAGAAAAAATGTAGGAGAGGTTGCAGAGGGGGCAAAAGCAAAAAGAAGATTATAGCCCCCAATACCCCTCTTCCAGAGGAGGTCAAAATTTTAAATTTGTCCAAATACATATTGTCCACTGAAGAAGCATCACTATTATCCAAGGGCCTTTCTTTTTGTCCCTCTGCACCCACCAAAGGTTTTGACTTATTTTTGGATTTACATCATTTCACTCGAAAATTAACCCTGAAGAGACACTTTGGGATTCTGGAAAAATCCTCCAGACCTAAGGCCAATGTGGATCTGGGGGTGACTCTGGATACTCAAAGCCATGAGTATGTACATACAGGGCTAAAACCACCATCTAAATATTACCCTATGCAACATAAGGGGAATTTTATTGACACCTTCCACAATGTAGTCATGGATGATTTTCGGAGACTACACCAAAAACCAACCTGCAGTCAAAATCTTAGTAAAAAAGAGAAAGCGGCAGTCAAGCACCTCCAGAATAATCTAGATATTGTTATCCGCAGTGCGGACAAGGGAGGGGGAGTGGTAATTCAGGTTAGGCTACATTCACACGTCAGTATTTTTCTATAATCCGATTTTCTGTCCGTTTTTTGCGGATCCGTTGTTCCTGAAAATGTTTCCGTATGTCATCCGTATGTCATCCGCAAAAAACGGAAACATGTATAAATTTCAATAAGCAAATAAAGTTGTTTGGATTTCTTTAAAAAAATAAAATAAAATTAAAATGTAATTTCCAGGAACGGATTCCGTATAAAACGGATGACATACGGAATGACATCCGTATGTCATCCGTTTTTTGCGGATCCATTGACTTTGTATTGTACCAGGATCCGATTTTTCAGGAAAAGAATAGGACATGTTTTATATTTAAACGGACATGCGGAACGGAACAACGGAAACGGACAGCACACATTGTGCTGTCCGATTTTTTCCAGGACCTATTGAAAATGAATGGGTCCAGATCTGGTCCAGATCTGTTCAGCAAAAAACGGAACAGATCAGGAAAGAAAAAACGGACGTGTGAATGGACCCTTAGGGAGACATACACCAAGGAAGCACTTTGCATTCTATCTGATACGGATTATTATCTACCTCTGGTCACAGACCCCACTGAGTCACATATCTCAGAATTTAAAGTCCTTATTGAATCAGCATCCCACATACTAGATAAAAAGGAGAAAGCATTTATCTCAGTATCTGATCCTGTTACAGCACTATTTTACCACTTACCTAAGATACATAAGGATGCGAAGCATCCACCAGGGCGACCTATCATTTCAGGTGTTTCCTCCCTCACATGTAATCTCTCAAAGTATGTAGACGTTTTGCTACAAAAATATGTTACTATACTACCCTCATATTTAAGGGATTCAACAGCTTTGATAGAGTCTATTAAAGATATTGAGTGGAGAAATACATACAATTGGGTCACTTTGGACGTGACAGCGTTGTATTCTAATATTCCACATACCAAAGGAATTGAATGCATTAAGTGGTATTTAGATAATGATCCCCTTTTACCGGCAGGACAAGCAGTTTTTCTACAGGACTGCATTGGATTTATACTAACACACAACGTATTCACCTTTGAGGACTCCCTTTATTTGCAGAGGAAGGGAACCGCGATGGGGACGAAATTTGCACCCAGTTTCGCAAATCTTTTTATGGGGCGTTTTGAGGATCAATACATCTACGGTTCTAGATATTGGACTGAAAATATTATCTTCTATCGCAGATACATAGATTGTCACGAGTTGGAGGTCCCAAGAGAGACCACCGCGTCGTCAAGCAATAAACGAAAATCAGGTACAGACACATAAGAGTTTATTGCACAGACAAAAACATGACAAGCAGCACAGAGAAAACATGAGCTCTATGTACCGTCAGCACAGTGGGAGAAACCCCCCACTGCGCCACTGTCTAGTAATACTCCAGAGGGGCGTGACTAAGCAACTCCTGGTATTCACTAGAGCCCTAGATGGTGAGGGTTAGACTTTGCCGCAGAAAGTTGCCAGGGTCCACTCTGGAGCGTGAACAAGACAGTGACAGCAGGAGCGAATGGACAACAGGTACCAGAAGGTACCGACGGCACATAGGCAAACATAACAGACGGGTAAATACAAAACAGGGCAAATAATAACACAAGCAGGAGTTCATGCAAGGGAGCAGGAGGGGCAATGAGCAAAGAAGGACTTGCTCCACCAGTAGTAAACTGCATGGCCTTGTCATGCCACTCTGCTGCAAAGGCTTGCTGAACACAGACATCAGAATAAACACAAAGTAACTAAAACATAACTGGCAGAACAGAAAGACAGGAAAGAGGACAGGAAAAAGGACGCAAATGAACAAGTAGGGAAACTCACAGAGCACAGACAGACAGAAACAGATCCCATGGGTCAGCAGCATGGGAGAGAGTACAAACCAGGACAGACAACACACACCAGGAGAGCTGACACAGAACTGAGGAAACCTCAGCCTTATATTCAGGTTCCATGGGTGCAGCAGAGAGACCACACCCATGGAGCAGACAGAGAATTAACTCCTAATAGGCACACAGAGGAGTTAACCCATAAAGAACCACAAAAGACACACAGGAACAGAACTTCAGCGAGGAGCGCCGAATGAGCAAGAACGGAAGGTCACAGTCAAAGGTAACGACTGTGACATAGATGACCTGATCCTCATATGGAATGGTGATGATGCCTCAATCACCTCCTTTTTTGAGGAAATGAGGTCCACTAAGTGGGGAATAAATCTGACAGGGACATCCAATCGTGTTAAGATTGAATACCTTGATCTAGAATTGGAAGCCAGCGGTAAGGCCATTATCACACGCACCTTTTTTAAAAGGGTTGACTGTAATAGTTACTTGGACTATTCCAGCACCCACTACAAGAAATGGAAGGTGAATATTCCGTTCAGTCAATTTAAAAGAGTCAGACGCAACTGTTCCCTCGACAAGGACTTCATTTGCCAAAGTAAAATCATTCGTGATAGGTTTTTGAAGAAGGGTTATCCCCCAAAGATCATCGAAGCCGCATATGAAAGAGCAAAGGGCCTATCCCAAAGTTTGTGTCTCACCAAGACCAAAAAAACACATGATAACAATGAGCACTTCTGTATGAATTTTTTGACAACATATGGGAACAACCATGACGCCATTAGGGGTGTTTTGTCCAGACATTGGTACATATTAAAAAGGGATCCACATTTGAGGCAAATGCTACCTGGTCAACCCAGACTAACTTTCAGGAGGGCCCAAACCCTCAAGAATGTTCTGGCCCCTAGTAGACTTAGACGCATACCCTCACAACATGTGAAGCCGACCGTGAGCAATTTAGTCTCAAGGCCTTTGGGGAGCTATAAATGTAATTTATCGAGGTGTTTATGTTGCTTGACCATCAATACCACATCATTTTTCCGCAGTAAATCCACTGGGGATTCCTTTTCCATAAAAAAACATCTAAGTTGTGGCTCTCAGAATATCATTTATCTGTTGGAATGTCCATGCGGCCTTCAGTATGTAGGTCGCACCATCCAAACTCTACATAATAGGCTTAACAAGCACAGATCAAATGTAAAAAAGAAATTTTTACAACATAGTATATCCCGCCATGCGACAGAACATCACGATGGGTGCTTCTCCGGGTTTAAGGTTACACCCATTGAACAGATAAATGACAGCTGTCGTAATGCCATTCAGACCCTTCGTAAACGTGAAATGTATTGGATTTTCAAACTTGATTGCCTTAATCCAAACGGTCTGAATGAGGCTTTTGAAATAAATCTTTAGGGTCACATGATTGTTGTACGGAGAATGGACCGAGTGTATTGTCACTAATACCATATAATAATTATCATTAATTTTTTAATCACTGATATTGTTATTTCTATCATATTTATATATTTTTTATATTTATATATTTATATATTTATATTTACATTCATTATCTTGTATAGATGTGTACTTATTCCTATATATATATATTTATAGATTATATTCTCCTACTGTGTTATTTTATTTTATTTTTTATTAATAATTGAATTAAGCTAATAGATTCTTTTAAGCAAAGGAAGGACGGATCTGACACCTCACACTTTGTTTTATGGTGAAGTCCTGTAGGTTTAATGAATTTTTTATATACTCTATATTTTATATTTATACCAATGGTATTGCCTCCAGATTGCCTTTTTTTTTTTTTTTTTTTCATTCAATGAATCAATTACATTGAATCAATCATGTATACTATTTATGTATTTTGCATTCCATCGTCCATGTATGTATTTATTTATTCGTCTTGATCTACTTTATAATGTTGATAATGCTGTTACCTTTACTTCTTCTAGCTAATTAGGGCATTATAAAGTTTCCTTTCACAGCGCTGCCAATCGCATTGAGAAGGTAGCAGGACGCAGGATCCTTCAGTATGCCGAGCCTCCTCTCATGCCGGCCTGTAAGCATCGCGTTACCCAGCAACAAGCACTGCATCACAAGTCACATGATCGGAGTTGCGATCATGTGACCCTGTATGATGCTGTTCCTCCTCCCAGCAATGGGCTGCATTTGAAAGCGATGTTCTTTCTTGTGAATGTTTTTTAAAAATACATTTATTGAGTAGTCTGTAAGCCCACTGGGCTAGTTTTTGTATATGTATATCCTATTTTACCAGTTTGTGTACTGATCACTTGGATTCTATTTATTTATTTATTTATTTTTTTGAGGTGACGCCCACCTCCCCTTTGACCTTGTTTGCATGTGACCTCTTTTTGTGTATATATATCCAGCATGTTTGTCTATCTGCTATGCAATATTCTTCACCTGATGAAGGGGACCCTTTCCCCGAAACGCGTTGTATGATTGCAATAAATACTCTTGAAGATTCATCATCTGCCTCTGGTTGGTTCCTTGCGCCGAGGGATGCTCCTTCTCTCCATTACATATTCTCCGATGAAGCCTCTTTCCGATTGTTTGGGGCTTCTGGAAAAAGGCTTGTCCAGACAAGAAAAGGTGAGTGCTACCATCAGTCCTGTGTCATGCCAACAGTAAAGCATCCTGAGACCATTCATGTGTGGGGTTGCTTCTCATCCAAGGGAGTGGGCTCACTCACAATTTTGCTCAAAAACACAGCCATGAATAAAGAATGGCACCAAAACACCCTCCAACAGCAACTTCTTCCAACAATCCAACAACAGTTTGGTGAAGAACAATGCATTTTCCAGCACTATGGAGCACCGCGCCATAAGGTAAAAGTGATAACTAAGTGGCTCGGGGACCAAAACGTTGACATTTTGGGTCCATGGCCTGGAAACTCCCCAGATCTTAAACCCATTGAGAACTTGTGGTCAATCCTCAAGAGGCGGGTGGACAAATAAAAACCCACTAATTCTGACAAACTCCAAGAAGTGATTATGAAAGAATGGGTTGCTATCAGTCAGGAATTGGTCCAGAAGTTGATTGAGAGCATGCCCAGTAGAATTGCAGAGGTCCTGAAAAAGAAGGGCCAACACTGCAAATACTGACTCTTTGCATAAATGTCATGTAATTGTCGATAAAAGCCTTTGAAACGTATGAAGTGCATGTAATTATATTTCACTACATCACAGAAACAACTGAAACAAAGATCTAAAAGCAGTTTAGCAGCAAACTTTGTGAAAACTAATATTTGTGTCATTCTCAAAACTTTTGGCCACGACTACATGATAAATGCCATTTGCTGAAGTGAGAGAACCCTTTGAATGTATGCTGGGGAACAGTATTCAGTATAATTGGAAGAAGTAACAAAGAGGAAGGACCATGGGGAGCGGTATACTGTATGTAATAAAGGAGACTCATGGGGCACAGGTGTGTGAGAGATGAGCCAAGGAGAGCAGTCTGTGTGAGATGGAAGGGTGTCATACAAATGCTTCATGCCCACCGCCATCCCACTATTCGGGGCTGGCAAGGGCGTCACATCATTCACCTAGCTTCTGCCAAGGACTGTCCACCAGACTCCTGTGTTCTACACTGCAAGTCACAGTCAGGTCTCTTCCTTTGTGTGTATTGGAGTCTATTTAATGAACCCCACCCTGCAGTACTGAACGGGTTAATTCTACCTTTGCTATGTGTGCAGCTGCTTGTCTAATGAGCTAATTACCTCACCTATATATGCTGAACTGTTTATTTCACCCCTTGCCTAAGTAATCCCTTAGGTTTTTCTAGCTTACTGGATCCTGCAAAGATGCAGTAATATGTTTATCTGTCTGTGTACCGACTTCTACCTGATTCTCGGATTCTGCCTGACCTGTGCCTGTTCATCGTACTGACCCGTCTGCCCTGACCTTTGGATTGTTTCTCGGAATGTCATAATCTTTGCCTGGCTGCTCTGCTACATGTCCTGATCTTTTCCCCATTCATAGTGTGCACTTAGCTCTGGATGGGGTTTCCTGAGTTAATTCCTGGTGGATATAGATCTTGTCTATCAAACCCAGAGAAATTAATTAAACATATTATGGACTCGATGCCTTTGAGATAAGCTTTTTCTATCCATGGGAGGCGCTCTCTATGTGGTTAGCTCATCTCTCACTCATACGCAAAATCCCATAGACAATCATTCATCCTATGAGATTATAACTCAAACACTATGCAGATGTTCTAAGGTGGAATTCGAACAGGCAACCCCAACGTGGCAACTACGCTGCCCCTATAATCTTATAGCCAGACAACTTCAAGGTAAGAAAGAAAAATGGGGAAGGGAGATTGACCTCTTCAACCCTTGTTGACACAAGAAGACCGCTAGCTGACCGCCTGCTGTGCATTGCCTGACATTGTCAACCCTAAGCGACTTCCCCTAGGGTGTCAAAGGCTGCCCAGCGTCTTTTGTGCATCTCACCTTCCCACCTGCACCGGTGACCGCTTCTCTATTTATGTGCTGCCTGTGGCAGAGCCTTTGACCTCAGGGAGAGGCGGGAATTCTAAAAGAGATAGCACCAATAAACTGAGGCGCACCAGCCGAGAACTCGACTGCTGGAGAAAGTCCAAGCTGAGACCAAGATTTAGGAGAGTTTGGTTAATGCTTGTGTTCTTCTGCCATCAGCTCATTTGCATATACCACCAGCTCATTTGCATATGCTCCTGAGCAAGCGCTGTGATTGGCTGACACTGTAGCTTACTGGTCAGTGCAGCCCCTCCTGTGAGGAGCTTTCTTCTGGTTGTCTCAGAACAGCCATAGAGTCTTCTCCCCCATCCTCTCCTTTCATGTTCCCAGCCAGGTCACTGTGCTGCCCCACAGATTAACAATCCGTATCTGACAATTATATGTGATTATAAGAAATATATGAATAGTTGTCAGAATTTTTTTTAAATATCTGGCCATTTTAAATCCTTCCTGTCCTGTGTCTTGCATTGCCTCTCTGTGTGCATGATTATCAGAAAACAAAGGATTACTTAAAAGACTCTACCAGGCTTGTACTGTTCATGTCTTGTCTTCAGGATAGGCTAACAATACCTGACCAGCTGTTACCGATTAGCTCCTGCACTGGGGTTTCAGCATTGGAACCAAGGCCGGTCTTAGGGGAGTGTGACCTGCGTGATTGCACAGTGTGCATTACCCTTGCACATTAAATAGGAATCCAGATTCTCTAAAGATTACATTCACAAGCAGGATTACAGTTCACGGTAGGTGATGTCACAGCTCAATCCCTCCCCCTCCCTGCACAATGACCTCTGCACAGAGCATGCCCACAACAGTCTCCCAAAGAAGTCAATGAATCATCTCCCGATACATCCCCACATGTAATCTCCGATCCTCACAAGACCTCCTTCTCTCCTCTCCTTTTATCACCTCTTCCAATAATCGCCTCCAAGATGTCTCCCGTGCATCCCCCACACTCTGGAACTCACTACTCCAACATATCAGACTCTCACCTACAGTGGAAGCCTGCAAATAAACCTGAAAACCCACCTCTTTAGACAAGCCTACAACCAGTGACCCTGCTGCCTCTATACCGCCATGACCAGCTTTACCCTCTCCTACTGTGTCCTTCTCCCATACCATATCGATTGAAAGCCCTCACGGGCAGGGCCCTCTCTCCTTCTGTACCAGTCTGTAACTCATCTTGTTCATGCTTAGTGTAACTGTCAGTATTATGTATGTATACCCCTTATCATATGTACAGCGCTATAGGATGAATGGAGCTTTAATAATCTCTTATATTATAAAAATGAGTTTCTGTCTGTCTGTCTGTCTGTCTGTCTGGATGTTCTTTATGCGCAACCAAACGACTCTACCGATCTTCACCAAATTAGGCACACAGGTACATCAGGTGTCCAGGAAGGTTTTAGACCAGGTCACAGCTCTCTAGGACTAAGCGTTCCTGAGATATTCCCAAAAAATGACCTGCATTAGCCAATAGAAGCCAGCAAGCCTTTCACTTAAATCACATGTCCCTTATTAGCCAATAGAAGCTCACAGGTCCTACTCCAGGTTTCCATAACAACTGATAACAGGTTTTAGCAGTTTGCAGGTCCTTAAATATTCAGTCATATGAGGTGTGTCAGTCAATATAAGTTCATATTTAATTTATCCAGGTTTTCATAACAACACAGCCATAAATAGACCATACACACGGTCACATATCCCTTATCAGCCAATAGGTCACAGTTAAAGGGGTGGTCACAGTTAAAAGGGGCGTGCACTGTGGAGGTCACTGTTAAAGGGGCAGCCACTGTGGAGATCACTGTTAAAGGAGCGGGCACTGTGGAAGTCACTGTTAAAGGGGCAGGCACTGTAAAGGTCACTGTTAAAGGGGTGGTCAATGTTAAATAGGTGGGCACTGTGCAGGTCACTGTTAAAGGGGCGGGAACTGTGGAGGTCACTGTTAAAGGGGCGGGCACTGTGGAGGTCACTGTTAAAGGGGCAGACACTGTGAATGTCACTGTTAAAGGGGTGGTCAATGTTAAAGGTGTGGGCACTGTTGAGGTCACTGTTAAAGGGGCGGGCACTGTGGAGGTCACTGTTAAAGGGGCAGGCACTGTGGAAGTCACTGTTAAAGGGGCGGGTAATCTGAAAGTCACTGTTAAAGGGGTGGTCAATGTTAAAGGGGTGCGCACTGTGGAGGTCACTGTTAAAAAGGCGGGCACTGTGGAGGTCAATGTTAAAGGGGTGGACACTGTGGAGGTCATTGTTAAAGGGGCGAGCACTGTAGAGGTCACTGTTATAGAGGCAGCCACTATGGAGGTCACTGTTAAAGGGGCGGGCACTGTGGAAGTCACTGTTAAAGGGGCGGGCACTGTGAAGGTCCCTGTTAAAGGGGTAATCAATGTTAAAGGGGCGGGCACTGTGGAGGTCACTGTTAAAGGGGCAGGCACTGTTAAAGGGGCAGGCACTGTGGAGGTCACTGTTAAAGGAGTGGGCACTGTGGAGGTCACTGTTAAAGGGGCAGGCACCGTGGAGGTAACTGTTAAAGGGGCAAGCACTGTGGAGGTCACTGTTAAAGGGGCGGGCACTGTGGAGTTCACTGTTAAAGGGGAGAACACTGTGAAGGTCACTGTTAAAGGGGCGGACACTGTGGAGGTCATTTTTAAAGGGGCGGGCACTGTAGAGGTCATTGTTATGGAGGAAACTGTTAATTTCTTTTTACGACACAGAAACATTAAATGAAATAGATTAAATATACCCGTGCGATGCCGGGTCCGTCTGCTAGTAAATAATAATATTCTCCAATCTACAGGTTCCTATGGTCCATGTGGTTGGTGCAAAGAAAATCTCTGAAGATGGCAACCTCATAATCATATGCACAAAATAACAATAACAACTAACATCAGAACATAAAAATGAGGATTGAAATAACATTTTTAATTTTCAAGTTCTAAAGAATTCAAATAATCTAGATGACACCTTCCCTCTAAACACTGTGACTTATATGATCTCTCATATACACTGCGTGCAGAATTATTAGGCAAATGAGTATTTTGACCACATTTTCAGTGGTTTTGGCCGTAGGACGTTGTTTCTTCTGCTGAACGATCCTTGGGTTTGGTAGTCGAGATGAGAGGGATCAGGAGGTGCTATTTCATGGAGCGGGCTGATGTGTAATTCACGGAGGAGGTGAGTGGATACGACACACTGATCCTTTGATTTAACCCTCTTTGTGGCTATTAGCCGTTTCCTCTTTCACCTCGCAGTGTTCCCCATATTTCCTCCCTGACCTTTTTTTTTCATCATTTATGGTCCAATTTGGTAGAGAGAAATCCAGGGGCGGGCCCCGTCGCTCTGGCCCGGACGCAGCGCTGATCACTTTGACATTTGTAACTATGGGAAACACATTAGGCAGGTGTACGGGACGATCCCCAGCCCCCAGAACAATGCTTTATTTCACTCGCGCTTGCCCCCGGGCTACAACATGAGGCAGAATTCATTTTCCATTGAAATTTCAAACCTTTTCCCCTTGAAATACATTTCATTCTTTTCATGTCATCGAGAAACAGACTTCACAGCGCCCGACTTTCCAGCTGTTCGGGGGGGGCTGCTGAGACTTGTAGTTCTATATGTCCCCGGAGACATTTAACCTCCAAACTTTGACGCTTTCCTGCTCTCGTTTTATCGTTTCATTAATTATAATCCAAGTATTAATCATTTACATTCACATGAGTGACCTTAGTAATTAAATTAACCCTTTCACGTACCTGCTGTGCTTTTATGCTGCTGCGATCAAAGCAGTGGTGCCTATGTCATTCATTACCCATGGGGGAGGGGAGGAGCAATTCTGATGGACAACAGCCATAACTGGGTCAACCACCATGATCGGAGTAGAATCACCCCCTGGGGGTTTAACTCTTGAAATGCTGTGCCACCGACATTGACAAAAAAGTCTCCCTTTGTATTCCCATCATCAGCCTATAGCAGAGGTCGGCACCCCCGACACTCCAGCTGTCGTGAAACTACAATTCCCAGCATCTGCATTGGCTCATGTATTCTTGAAAATGAGATGGAATTGAATGGAGCATGCTGGGAGTTGTAGTTTAACAACAGCTGGAATGCGGAAGTTTACTGACACGGGGCCTATAGTGCGGGTGCATCTCAAATTAGAATATCATTGAAAAGTTCAATTGTTTCAGTAATTCAAATCAATAAGTGATCTCTCATATATTCTATAGATTCATTATACACAGAGTGATCTCTCATATATTCTATAGATTCATTACACACAGTGATCTCTCATATATTCTATAGATTCATTATATACACAGTGATCTCTCATATATTCTATAGATTCATTATACAGAGTGATCTCTCATATATTCTATAGATTCATTACACACAGTGATCTCTCATATATTCTATAGATTCATTATATACAGAGTGATCTCATATATTCTACAGATTCATTATACACAGTGATCTCTCATATATTCTATAGATTCAATATACACAGAGTGATCTCTCATATATTCTATAGATTCATTATACACAGTGATCTCTCATATATTCTATAGATTCATTATACACAGAGTGATCTCTCATATATTCTATAGATTCATTATACAGAGTGATCTCTCATATATTCTATAGATTCATTATATACAGAGATCTCTCATACACTGCGTGCAGAATTATTAGGCAAATGAGTATTTTGACCACATCATCCTCTTTCTGCATGTTGTCTTACTCCAAGCTGTATAGGCTCGAAAGCCTACTACCAATTAAGCATATTAGGGGATGTGCATCTCTGTAATGAGAAGGGGTGTGGTCTAATGACATCAACACCCTATATTAGGTGTGCATAATTATTAGGAAACTTACTTTCCTTTGGCAAAATGGGTCAAAAGAAGGACTTGACAGGCTCAGAAAAGTCAAAAATAGTGAGATATCTTGCAGAGGGATGCAGCACTCTTAAAATTGCAAAGCTTCTGAAGCGTGATCATCGAACAATCAAGCGTTTCATTCAAAATAGTCAACAGGGTCGCAAGAAGCGTGTGGAAAAACCAAGGCGCAAAATAACTGCCCATGAACTGAGAAAAGTCAAGGGTGCAGCTGCCAAGATGCCACTTGCCACCAGTTTGGCCATATTTCAGAGCTGCAACATCACTGGAGTGCCCAAAAGCACAAGGTGTGTAATACTCAGAGACATGGCCAAGGTAAGAAAGGCTGAAAGATGACCACCACTGAACAAGACACACAAGCTGAAACGTCAAGACTGGGCCAAAAATTATCTCAAGACTGATTTTTCTAAGGTTTTATGGACTGATGAAATGAGAGTGAGTCTTGATGGGCCAGATGGATGGGCCCGTGGCTGGATTGGTAAAGGGCAGAGAGCTCCAGTCCGACTCAGACGCCAGCAAGGTGGAGGTGGAGTACTGGTTTGGGCTGGTATCATCAAAGATGAGCTTGTGGGGCCTTTTCGGGTTGAGGATGGAGTCAAGCTCAACTCCCAGTCCTACTGCCAGTTTCTGGAAGACACCTTCTTCAAGCAGTGGTACAGGAAGAAGTCTGCATCCTTCAAGAAAAACATGATTTTCATGCAGGACAATGCTCCATCACACGCGTCCAAGTACTCCACAGCGTGGCTGGCTAGAAAGGGTATAAAAGAAGAAAATCTAATGACATGGCCTCCTTGTTCACCTGATCTGAACCCCATTGAGAACCTGTGGTCCATCATCAAATGTGAGATTTACAAGGAGGGAAAACAGTACACCTCTCTGAACAGTGTCTGGGAGGCTGTGGTTGCTGCTGCACGCAATGTTGATGGTGAACAGATCAAAACACTGACAGAATCCATGGATGGCAGGCTTTTGAGTGTCCTTGCAAAGAAAGGTGGCTATATTGGTCACTGATTTGTTTTTGTTTTGTTTTTTAATGTCAGAAATGTATATTTGTGAATGTTGAGATGTTATATTGGTTTCACTGGTAAAAATAAATAATTGAAATGGGTATATATTTGTTTTTTGTTAAGTTGCCTAATAATCATGCACAGTAATAGTCACCTGCACACACAGATATCCCCCTAAAATAGCTAAAACTAAAAACAAACTAAAAACTACTTCCAAAAATATTCAGCTTTGATATTAATGAGTTTTTTGGGTTCATTGAGAACATGGTTGTTGTTCAATAATAAAATTAATCCTCAAAAATACAACTTGCCTAATAATTCTGCACTCCCTGTATATTCTATAGATTCATTACACACAGAGTGATCTCTCACATATTCTATAGATTCATTATACACAGTGATCTCTCATATATTCTATAGATTCATTATATACAGAGGGATCTCTCATATATTCTATAGATTCATTATACACAGAGTGATCTCTCATATATTCTATAGATTCATTACACACAGAGGGATCTCTCATATATTCTATAGATTCATTATACACAGAGCGATTATGACTTACAGCTCATGAAAGCCCAACAGTTAGTATGTCAGAAAGTAGAATTTTATATAAGACCAATCAGTAATGTTGGCCTACTGAAAAGTAAGTCCGGTATATGTACTCAATACACTGCAATGTGACATGGAGGAGATCAGCCTGTGACATTTCTTAGGTGTTATGGAAGCCCAGGTTGCTTTGATAGCGGCCTTCAGCTCGTCTGCATTGATGGCTCTGGTGTCTCTCACAGATTCTCTAAGGGGTTAAGGTCAGGACAGTTTTCTCACCAATCGAGCACAGAGATACCTTGCTTATAAAACCAGATCTTGGTACTTTTGGAAGTGTAGGCAGGTATCAAGTCCTGCTGGGAAATGTAATCAGCATCTCCATAAAGCTCGTCGGCAGAGGGAAGCATGTAGTGCTCTAACATTTCCTTGTAGACGGCGGTGCTGACCAGCAGATGACATGGCTCCCCAAACCATCACTGACTGTGAAACTTCACACTGGACCTCGGGCAGCTTGGATTGTGTCTTCCCCACTCTTCCTCCAGACTCTGGCACCTTGATTTCCAAATGAAATGCAGGATTTACTTTCATCTGAAAACAGCACTTTGAGCAACAGTTCAGTCTTTTTTTTCATTAGCCCAGATAAGACGCTTGTGATGTTGTCTCTTGGTCATGAGTGGCTTGACACAAGAAATATGACAGTTGTAGCCCATGTCCTGGATTCATCTGTGTGTGGTGGCTCTTAAAGCACTGACTCCAGCCGCAGTCCACTCCTTGCTTTTTCTTGACAATTCCTTCAAGGCTGCAGTTATCCCTGTTGCTTGTGTAGCTTTTTCTACCACTCTTTTTCCTTCCTCTCAACTTTCCATTAATGTGCTTGGATTCAGCACTGTGAACACGCAGCTTCTTTAGCAATGACCTTTTGTGGCTTCCTCTCCTTTTGGATGGTATCAATGACTGTCTTCTGGACAACTGTGACGTCAACGGTCTTCCCCATGATTGTGTAGCCTACTGAACAAGACTAGGAAATCTTTGCAGGTGTTCTGTGTTGATTAGCTGATAAGAGTGTGACCTCATGAGGCTACAATATTGAACTGTTTCACAATATTCTAATTTTCTGAGATACTGACTTTTGTATTCTATTAGCTGTAAGCCATAATCAACATTAAAATAAATAAACACTTGAAATGAATCTTTAGAATATATCAGTTTCATCTTTTAATTTGAATTGCTTAAATAAATAAAGTTTTCATTGATATTCTAATTTATGGAGATGTACCTGTATAGTTGCCAACTTTTGGACAGTAGCCTCCAGGAGAGTGGATGATGCAGCGTGCATAAGTTTTTGAGGCATTACTCCATCCCTTTTAACATGCTGCAACCCCTTTCTTATGGTGCTCCTCCTTCTTATGGCACTCCACTCTCTTTATACGTGCTTGTGAAAGCAGGCCTCCATGCTGCTCCCAGGGGGTCTGCCCACTCTCTTGATATACCAGGAGATCTTTCTTTTGTCCTGGAACCTTCCGAATGTTGCGATAGAGTTGGCAAGTATGATATATAGGTTTTATAAGATAGCCCTGGGCCTATCAAAGGTCGCCAGGGCTGTCCTAAGATACATGCAATGCCACACCCTAGGGGTGTTATGTGAGTGTAATGGTGATGGTGTGGCGAGTGAGGGTAGTAGTACTCACAGTTCAGTTGTCCCCTAGACCAGCTTGCAGTGGAGGGGAAGACAGCACTAAATCCTCCGGGGCACTCTCTATTGCAGGGAACACCAGCCAGATGGTGGTTGAGGTGCCCTTGATGGTAATGGGTATTGGTGGCTGGGCCCCTGTGTTGTTCGTGACGCCAGCACCTTTAGGTGCAAAGATTGGTGGTGTAAAAGATGAGGAGTCAGTTGTAGTAAAACAATTAGTCTTTTACTTGAATAACTTGTCTCCAGTTTAATACAATACAGATGGCAAAGTTGAAAATCCCAATAACATCCACTGTAATCCTATAACAGGCTTGGCAATTGTACTTTAAGGAGTTTCCTTCTCTCTATATCTAGTCTTTGCTTTGTCTATTCTCTAGCACTTAGGTACTGAATATAAGGCTTTCCTTACTTTATCTTGAGCAATCCAATAAGGGCGTTCTCCCTCGTGGCAGGCAAACTCTCTGCTACATTATTTGATGCAGAATGCTCTCCCGAAGTGTTCAGGTTCACTATGTCCCAGAAGGCATTTAGTGAAAAAGGTTAATCTGCGCAATAATCATCTGGTTGTGTCCAGGCACTTTTAGGCTTCTCCCGCTCACTGGTGCTTGTGAAGTCCACTGGCTAAGGTGGCTCTTACCTTCACTAGACTTTCCCTATATTCAGACGTAGACTCACTGGTCTGTGCTATGCTGCTGGAATCTGTACTTCGTGCTCCCTTGACCTGGCCAGAGCCAAGAGGCTAACATGGCAGCTACATGATGGGGTAGGGCTGTACTGCTCCTCTCCTGACTCCTCTCAGATGCACACTCACTGACTAACTAACCACTTCCCATTTCCTGTTCTGGCTAAGTGATGACAGCACCACCTAGGGGTGAAGGGTTGGAATAACACCCTACCACCCTGTTATTGGGAAATACAGGGTTCCTACTTCAATACATTACAATGTAAAATAACAAGGTTTAAAGTGCCCACGCAGATCACTAAGTGGGACACTGCATACATATGTCCTAATAACTGCCTGAAATGAATTAAAGATGGAAATAAAATTTAATACATGTTAAAAAAAAGTTTTGAAAATAAAAAAGAAAAAGACTATAATTTAATATTTAAAAAAAAATAGAGATAAGAAAAGATGAAAAAAGAAAGTATTTGGGCACATTAGGTCTATTTGGTAGCCCCATAATCAGGATGAAATGTATAATAAAGATAATATAATTTATAGTGTCTGCTGCCTACCTGCCAGCAGTCCCAAATTTGCAGGAACTGTCCCTAATTTTAAGAGACGGTCTCTGAAAACTTGGGCTGTCCAGGATCAAAAACCGTGGGCAGGGGCTAATTATCCTGAATTTATCAACTGCAAAGTTGTTAAGTATGCTGCTGAATAGTGTAAAATGGAAAAAAGAAAATGTAGAATACATTTTTTGGTCTCTCATTAACCGCCTCCGGACCGCCTAACTGTAGATCCAATTTTTTTTAACCCCAAAAAGGTATATTAAATGCTGTTTTGTTAACAGCATCTAATATACCTGCTACCTGGTCCTCTGGTGGTCCCTTTTGCTTGGATCGACCACCAGAGGACACAGGCAGCTCTGTAAGTAGCACCAAACACCACTACACTACACCCCCCCTTGTCACTTATTAACCCCTTATTAACCCCTGATCACCCCCATATTACACTCCCTGATCACCCCCCTGTCATTGATCACCCCCCTGTAAGGCTCCATTCAGACGTCCGTATGTGTTTTACGGATCGGATCGGGATCCGCAAAACACATACGGACGTCTGAATGGAGCCTTACAGGAGGGTGATCAATGACAGGGGGGTGATCACCCCATATAGACTCCCCTGATCACCCCCTGTCATTGATCACCCCCCTGTAAGGCTCCATTCAGACGTCCATATGTGTTTTGCGGATCCACGGATTAGCAAAACACATACGGACGTCTGAATGGAGCCTTACAGGGGGGTGATCACCCCATATAGACTCCCTGATCACCCCCCTGTCATTGATCACCCCCCTGTAAGGCTCCATTCAGACGTCCATATGTGTTTTGCAGATCCGTGGATCCGCAAAACACGGACACAGCGTATCCGCAAAACACGGACACCGGCAATGTGCTTTCCGCATTTTGCGGATCCGCACATTGCCAGAACTATATAGAAAATGCCTTTTCTTGTCCGCAATTGCGGACAAGAATAGGACATGTTCTATAGGCTCTACAAAAAATGCAGTGTTCGCCCCGATCAGGCCTGATCTTGTGCGCACACTTGCGTTCAGTCCGCCCCACCGCAGTGACAGAAATGTTTTTTTTCTGATCACTGCAAAAACACTGTAAATCGCTGCGGCGCTATGAAGATCACTTTTGAGGGGCATGGCGAGTTCATAGAAGATTAGCGGTAATTATTTTTTTTTATTTTTTATTTTTTTTCTTACAAAGTCTCATATTCCACTAACTTGTGACAAAAAATAAAATCTCACATGAACTCACCATACCCCTCACGGAATCCAAATGCGTAAAATTTTTTAGACATTTATATTCCAGACTTCTTCACACGCTTTAGGGCCCCTAAAATACCAGGGCAGTATAAATACCCCACATGTGACCCCATTTTGGAAAGAAGACACCCCAAGGTAAAATTTTATTTTTTGTCACAAGTTAGAGGAATATGAGACCTTGTAAGAAAAAAAAAAAATAAATCATTTTCCACTTTGATATTTTGGGTAATCTCAATAATTAATATTCATAAATAGGCGTGAGTCGTCTAGTGATGACTCCGCCTATTTATACAATAAATATAAAACACTCTCTGATTTCCTTACCTCTACACTGAACTAAAACTACATGCGACTTACTGCTACTACAGCGGCTACAACAAAAGACTTTACAGTGTATGTTATGAATAAAGAAATATTTATTACAAATACAAATACAGTCTATTATGCTATATCTATATAATATTTCTATATCAATGGTTTTATATATCATATATACATATACAGTACAGACCAAAAGTTGGACACACTTTCTCATTCTAAGAGTTTTCTTTCTATTTCATGGACTATGAAGGCATCAAAAACTATGAATTAACACATGTGGAATTATATACATAACAAACAAGTGTGAAACAACTGAAAATATGTCATATTCTAGGTTCTTCAAAGTAGCCACCTTTTGCTTTGATTACTGCTTTGCACACTCTTGGCATTCTCTGATGAGCTTCAAGAGGTAGTCCCCTGAAATGGTCTTGGAGGAGTTCCCAGAGGTGCTTAGCACTTGTTGGCCCTTTTGCCTTCACTCTGCGGTCCAGCTCACCCCAAACCATCTCGATTGGGTTCAGGTCCGGTGACTGTGGAGGCCAGGTCATCTGGCGCAGCACCCCATCACTCTCCTTCATGGTCAAATAGCCCTTACTTTCAAAGTTTTCCCAATCTTCTTCGGCTGACTGACTGACCTTCATTTCTTAAAGTAATGATTGCCACTCGTTTTTCTTTACTTAGCTGCTTTTTTCTTGCCATAATACAAATTCTAACAGTCTATTCAGTAGGACTATCAGCTGTGTATCCACCTGACTTCTCCTCAACGCAACTGATGGTCCCAACCCCATTTATAAGGCAAGAAATCCCACTTATAAACCTGACAGGGCACACCTGTGAAGTGAAAACCATTTCAGGGGTCTACCTCCTTGAAGCTCATCAAGAGAATGCCAAGAGTGTGCAAAGCAGTAATCAAAGCAAAAGAGTGGCTACTTTGAAGAACCTAGAATATGACATATTTTCAGTTTTCACACTTGTTTGTTATGTATATAATTCCACATGTGTTAGTTCATAGTTTTGATGCCTTCAGTGTGAATCTACAATTTTCATAGTCATGAAAATAAAGAAAACTCTTTGAATGAGAAAGTGTGTCCAAACTTTTGGTCTGTACTGTATATGTATATATATATATATAACCATTGATATAGAAATATAATAGATATAGCATAATAGACTGTATTTGTATTGTGTAATAAATATTTCTTTATTCATAACATACACTGTAAAGTCTTTTGTTGTAGCCGCTGTAGTAGCAGTAGCCAGTAAGTCGCATGTAGTTTAGTTCAGTGTAGAGTAGGAAATCAGAGAGTGTGTTTTATATTTATTGTATAAATAGGCGGAGTCAGCACTAGACGACTCACACCTATTTATGAATATTAATTATTGAGATTACCCAAAATATCAATAAATTAATATTTCCCTTATCATTAGCGAGCCAGGCCCACTTCTAGGAAATTGTGATCTGTGTTTAGTTTTGGTGAAGAAAATCGCTAACGCTGTGAACTAGTCAGGCAGGAGGACGCCGTCAGTGGATTCAGAGCGTCCATAGCCCCCCCCCCCCCCTGATAGTTCAGACAGGTAAAGCAGCTTTTTGAATCAGACCAAACACAAGGCAATATCTACAGCAGAGAACCTAAAATCTTTGATTTTTGGATTTTAAACGATTTTCTGATGCATTTCATGAATCTCAAACGCGTGCGAACATCCTGAGAAGAAGTCGTCGTATACCGTCACTGTGAACAGAGAAGTCGGCTGGTCGGGATAAGGCGTTCCGGATATTAAAGGACCTCCTCCACGCAGCACACAAAGGAAAACAAAGGACAGACACCAAGGAAGATGGCCTCTCATCAAAACTTAAGTATGGACTTCTCCACACTACACACCTAGGTAAGCGCAGTACTTTCAACCTCATTCCTCCCTAACACACACAAGACAGCAGAAATGCTGTGGTCTGATTTGTTGCACAGGCTTGTAGTTATGACAAGCTTTGTGTTAACAAAACGGACGGTGTTGGAAACTAGGCCACCAAACGCTTCAGATGCTAGCCAAACTTGTTCATATACATTTGAGGTTAGCATCTGCAAGCCAAAGGAAGGTGTGCTGGTGTCTCGGTCAACGGAGACAATTCCTCCGACCATTCATGCCAATATTGTGCCAGTAATTCGGACCAGGTTTCGGCATTCCGGGCACAGCTGACAGAGAATGTACAGCTCTACCGTTGAACGAGATGTGCAGGTGGCTAGGATAAAAGTCACGGTTTGTAGAGCTGCAGAGGCAGAAGGAGAAAATTTGAGGCTAAGTTGACTCAGTCTTATGCTGAGGTCAAGGCCTTCAAGGAGCGGTTGCCTTACCTGACGTGACGGTAGCCAAATGAAGGCTGAGGTTGCTGTAAGTCCCAGCTAAATGTCTGGCATGCAACAGGTCATCACCAATTTGGTGCTGGCCCTTTCTTTTCCGTAAAGTCAGGGTCGGAATCTCCAAAAACTTTGCCCTGTCCAGGGCAAAAACGGGGGGGTGGGGGGGGGGGCGTTAGTCTTGACGGATCACCAGACTAAGCCTGTCCTGACTAACAGAGACTTTTCCCTGACTTTGGGAAAAAGAACTGTTGTGAAGAGTGCGTCTCTGTGGATGGAACAATTCTAGAGATGGGAGCACGATGGCAGTGTAGACGGACCTAAGCCATGCAGGGCAAACATTAGATGTTTTGCATGTGGTGGCTTAGGACTCAGCAGCATACGCCTCATCAGCTGCTGAGGAGTCAGAATGGCCAAGCTAGGCTAGGCAACATTTGACACCCCTGTACGATTTGTTCCACCATTTGTTCCCTGTGTATGTCCATGTTATGTGTTTTTGTTATCTGTTTGTATGTTTTTCTTGATGTTGATGGTGGTAGTCCTTGTCTACGAATGTGTTCTACCCTGCTGATTTTTGTAGTTTACATTCCTTGCTGTGAGTCCTGTCGCTGCTGTTTTTGATTCATTCTTGTGTCCCCTTTGAGTAAAACGGTGTTATACTGTGATCGACAAAGTTTGTTGGTTAGCGGAACGGGTGGATATTGGAAACACGGTTGGTTAAGTGAGATGTCACGATGAGCAACCAAGGTCTCTGATCGATACAGGTAACACTGTTTTGCTCAAGGTTTTCGGTAGGGCTGGGTTATACTGGGGACTGGGGCGGACAGACAACATTGGTGTAATGTTGTTCTGCGCACTTAATTCTAGTCCGATCAGGTAACACAGCTCTGATTGGGATTGGCAGCAGAGTGTGGACTGTGTTTGTGTGGAGTCCTGAAGAGTCTAGGCAGGACTTATGCCATGGATTCTACTGGCCTCCACGAGACAGGATGACAGGGGAAATCAGCTTTAGTGCACAGAGTGGACAGGGATACAGTGCCATCAATTACAAGATGGTGCTTCATCCACAGCTCCCCTCGGATAACCTAACCAAGGATGGCCATCCTTATCTGTTGGTGCAGAGGGATGTGAAGCAGAGGACGCGATCCTCTGAAGGTAGGGTGTTCAGACACCAGTGTTAGGATAAAGAGGGGTCCTGTGAGATGAAGGGCAGCCCAATACCTTTCTCTACTCATGGGTCAAAGGTATTGGTGCTGGTGTAGGACAATTAACTGTACTGTGAGGAACGCCTGGTATTTTCTTCTGTCATAGGTATGTTCACTATGGAGCAGAGGAAAAACCCGGATGACGCCACAGAAGAGACTAGCTATCCACCCTGACACTCTTGTGAGGCTCCAGAGGATCCCACTGGATTTTGGCAGTCAAGCGACCATTGTTCAGAGGTCTTCAGGAGATGGAGAACAATCCACAATCCAGCAGGAGCATTACTGTATCTCATGTTCTGGAGAAGGACTTGGAGATGTTCGGGTGGAAGAGCTTATTGAGCTGCAATCTCTTGATTCACCAGTGAAATTTCTTCTGTTCTGGTCATCATCATCTACATGGGACTGTGTATCGGATGTCAAGGGACCTTGCTGACCAGTTACAACCAGAACCAGACAGAACTTCATGAAGTTAACTGTAGGAGGCTCAGTGACATAACGCCCACAAGCTCCTGAAGCCAGGACCTCATGGACATACAGTATTTGTTATATATTGTTCATTTGTAGGTTTTTCTACTTGGTTTCCTATGAGGTTTCAGGATGTATAACTATGCAATCCTATGAGCCCTTGTTTACCTCCTAATCTCCCGCTGTGTGGCTCGTAGTGCAGCAGTATTTTGGAAAATACTACCTTTTGAGGTCCTTGCCCTAAGCTTTTGACCCGAATCCCTAAAATCATTTTAAGACGCTCCACCTACCTCTAACTTTGTCATTGCTTCTGATAGGACCATGACCGCTGGATCTTCTCCTCCCCTCCCAGTAATCTGTCACCCGATCCGCGATGTGTCGAAATCCGAGCGCCAGGAAGACCACACACTGTTCGACGATCCCGGTCTTTGTGACAGATCGCCCTATCGTTACCCCTAATAATTGAGTCTCCCACTACCAGCACCTGTCTGCCCTTGCCGTGCTCTCCTGGTCCCCTGCTTACTGGAGCTGACATCCCTGACTGGCAGAGGAAGTGTCCGCAGCAGCAGTGCCATCCCTGAACCGACGTCCCCCTCATCTGCCAACCATGCAAACTTGTTGGGGTGTGTCAGATCAGGGCTAGCCTCCCTGGCACTCTTCCCTCTACCCAGCTTTCTAACTGTTACCCAGCTAGCTTACTCACTTTCCTGAGCCTCCTCGCTACCACCCTCCCCCACATCTACCCCATAGAGTGCTTGATCAGTGAGCAGCAAACTCTTTTTCAAATTGTCAACGCTTCTCAGTGTTGAAACTCGCCCGGTTAGATACTCGATTGTGCGATTCCAAACGGGTACTTTGCTCACATTTTGAAACAAAGATATGCACCCTCAAACGGCTGTTCCAGGATTGCATAGATTACACACGATGTGCACTGGACTTGCGCTGTCAATATTGGAACACATACTAAGTGGGGATTACGCAAGAAAAGAGAAAAAATTTCAATATAGATGCAGTGATAAGTATATCATTTACTTTAGCCCCTCCTAAAGTCCCTGAATTTCAAGCACGTAATCTAAAGTCACACACTTAATACAAACACACTTGAAATCAAACACGTGAATGCTCACAAACTTGCGTTATTGCCTGCTTGTATAAATGCAGAACTCAAACCCGACAGCTTTTTTTCCCCTCTGGATTCAAAGGCATCATTATATGTTGGTGGCAATTGTAATATGGCAGGGATGGCCAACCTGTGGCTCTCCAAATGTTGCAAAACTACAACTCCAGCATGCCCAGACTACCAACATCTATCAGCCTACAGCAGGGCATGGTGGGAATTGTAGTTTTACAACAGCTGGAGAGCCACAGGTTGGCCATGCCAGGTATATGAATCTGATAGTTTTAGGAGGTGGCAAGCTGGACAATTTCTGAGGACTGGAGTGGAAATATTTGCATTATTCAAGTTGCCATTATATGGCGGTATTATTGGACACTATATGATGGTATTTGGGTACTTTACGGTGGTATTATATGGATACTGTATGATGGTATTATTTTGTTACTCTATGGTGGTATTATTTGGACATTGATTAGCCGTGTCTGGGTATAAAACTCTGGGTTAAAGGTAGTTGTTTATGTATCAGTATGTAACTTTTGGGGTTCTGCTTGGCTTGTTGTTGTTCGTTCCCCTTCCTTTGGGGGTTTCTAGACCCTATATGGTGGCCCACTGAAATATGCTGTTACAACCTTTTATGCACAAGATTGGTTGTTTGCGTTTTTAAACTTATCGGCTGCCTAGGTAGAGATGAACGAAACTGAGATTCACATCACCTTGATTTTGGTGAAACACATGTGTCAAAAAAACGACAAAAATGCTAAATTTCAGTCTGAGCACAGGTAAGTTAAGCAATGCTCAAAGTGAAGGACTATCTACCCTGTGCCATAGACCCCTTTGCAACTGTATAGCTGTGACCCTCCTTAGTCATTCATTGGCAGAGCAGTCACATTTTCAGGTCGAGAGACCAGGAAGTAGACACCAAGATGTTTGGAACAGGAGTGACGGGGATTGGTAAGGTATCACATTTTTTTCAACCATTTTTAAAAGATTTCTCCAGCCTGGCAACCCCTTTAATCACAGTACGTATGCCCTTGGGTTGACCTTCAACCACTCTGCTCTTCCACAATGCATTGCCCTGATGTTGTCGTAGTCAGCAAACAATGGTCTACAATGTTTCAATTTGCAGTTGTAGCGATGCACAGTCCTCAGTGGTCATAGAAACACAACAGATCTAGCGGTGCGTGAAGTAAAATTAACACCGCGGACTGTATCACAAGACCATCATAAAACGCCGGGTCCGGGGGCGATCTATTTCAGAGGCGCACTCGCCTTTAATCCGTATCAGGATCCTCGTTTAAAGTAGGTTCTTAAGAAAACATCTGCGCATTTAAAAGTCTTGAAAGAATTTACGTTCATGGACCATTACAATTTCTAAACACCCCGCAGCCTCCAGCAGGAGAACACGTGTTGAGTGTATATTACCAAATCCCTTTCACTAAAGTCCTTCTGACTGCCGAGCTTTTAATGGCCGCCCTCTCAGCTGACTCCAGGAGTGATTTGTTTACATGCCACATTAATCTTTCCCACATTTGCTTCGGCCGAGCAGCCGCAGTTCCACTTGTGAGGTGTTTTCTCTAGTTAGGAGCTCAGATAAGCAGGGCCTCCAAATTGACCGCTTCCTTCTAAGCAGCCGACAATGTGGTCTGAGGCGGCATCTTGAAAACAACAGGGGTATAATCTGCAGTCAGGGTGGGCCGAAGGTTTGGTGGTTTTAACGTTCTGGTCCCATTTTTACATTGTCGATAGGTTGGTCATTAAATCAGAGTGAAACATTGGGGGAGGACGCGGGGCTAAGAAAGTGTATAAATCAACAAAAAAGAATATAATACAATCTAGCATAATACGGTATAATATAACAATTTTATATAACGTAATATAGCATAATAAGGCATAATATAATATATGGTAACTTAATATTGCATGATATAACTTATAATAAATAACACAGTATAGCACAGTAAGGCATAACACAACATACAATCTATATATATAAAGTAGGACATATATATGTATGTATGTATATATGTATGTATGTTCCATGATCACTCAAAAACGCAACCACCGATTTCAACAAAACTTGGTATACACATCCCTTGCTACCCGGAAAGAAATCTTGTGTGAAGGGGGGGGGGGGGGGGGGGGTCACAGCTCTCTAGGACGTACCGTTCCTGAGATGTTCCCAAAAAATGACCTGCATTAGCCAATACAAGCCTGCAAGTCTTTCTCTTCATATCCCAACTGCCATACACACGGTCACATGACCCTATCAGCCAATAGAAGCTCGCAGGCCCTTATCCTCCACATACACATAGTTTTACTCCAGGTTTCCATAACAACCCAGCCATTTTTCTTCACTGCTGTAGGTCAGCTTTAGGCTAGGGCTACACGACGACAATAAGTGGCACGACACATAGGGCACAACTACACTGCTACATGTGTCTCATGACATTGATGTCACACAACAATTTTTATAATGATAGTCTATGGTGTTGCACTACGACATGCGACATGCGCGACTGTGACGCGACAGTCACAGAAAAATCCATCTTGATTCGCAGTCGCAGCATGTCGTAGTGCGACACAATGGCTTATCATTATAAAAATGTCGCTTGACGCATGTCGTCGTGTAGCCCTAGACTTAAAGGGGTGGAAGGTCCTGTTAAGGGGGCTTAGGGTAGGCGGGGCTTAGGGGGTGCTAGTCGGCACTGACTGATTCACGCGCATAACAAAACACAGGAGCATATTAAAATATATAACACTATATCATGACTATATAAACTGACTAGGGTCTCTGCTGCACCTGGTCTCTGCTGCACTGATCTCTGCTGCACTGGTCTCTGCTGCACCTGGTCTCTGCTGCAATGTACCGTATTTTTCGCCCTATAAGACGCACCTAGGTTTTAGAGTAGAACAATAAGAAAAAATATTTCCTATTACACCTCAGGTCAGACCAGCAATCAGACCCCCAATGTTAATCAGACCTCAGATCAGACCCACAATGCCTCAGATCAACCCCCCAACCTTTAGCCATCTATCAACCCCCATGTCAGCCATCATCCCCTTATGTCAGCCATCAGCCCCCCATGTCAGCCATCAGCCCCCCATATCAGCCCCCTATGTCAGCCATCAGCCCCCTATGTCAGCCATAAGCCCCTTATGTAAGCCATCAGCCCCTTATGTCAGCCATCAGCCCCTTATGTCAGCCATCAGCCCCTTATGTCCAGCCATCACCCCCCATGTCAGCCATAAGCCCCCTATGTCAGCCATCACCCCTTATGTCAGCCATCAGCCCCTTATGTCAGCCATCAGCCCCTTATGTCAGCCCATCAGCCCCCTATGTCAGCCATCAGCCCCTTATGTCAGCCATCAGCCCCCTATGTCTCCATCAGCCCCTTATGTCAGCCATCAGCCACTTATGTGAGCAATCAGCTCCTATGTCAGCCATCAGCCCCCTATGTCAGCCATCAGCCCCTTATGTCACCATCAGCCACTTATGTCAGCAATCAGCCCCCATGTCAGCCCCCAGCCCTTGTGTCAGCCATCAGCCCCTTATGTACAGCCATCACCACTTATGTCAGCCATCAGCCCCCTATGTCAGCCATCAGCCACTTATGTCAGCCATCACCCCTTATGTGAGCAATCAGCCCCTTATGTCACCATCAGCCCCTTATGTCAGCCATCATCCCCCCCATGTCAGCCATCATCCCCCATGTCAGCCATAAGCCCCCCATGTCAGCCATCAGCCCCCCATGCATCCATCACCCCTTATGTCAGCCATCACCATATGTGAGCCATCAGCCCTTATAACAGCCCCCAGGCAAATAAAAAAACAAAAAAAAAAACATTACCTCTCCTGCTCCTGGTCACCATCGCGATCCTCTTCATCCTGCTGTCGGCTGGCTGTGTATCGCGGCGCACAGTGTGAGTCACAGAGCGACCTCACGCTGTGCGCAGCCCTGCACAGCCGATAGCCGAGCCGAGGACCAGGAAGTGGTGAGTACAGATCCTTCACCGCTTCCTGGTCCTCCTGTACTAATTAAGCGCTTCCATAATGAAAGCGCTTCATTAGTACCCCATTAAAGACTGCCCTGATCGCCGCGGCCCTGCAAACAATCTTCCAGGGCCCGGTCCTGGGCCGCGGCCGGCGGTTGGGGACCGCTGCTCTGTGGGACTTGATAATTTCTTTTTGTTTAGGGAGGCGTGCAAACTGTAATTTTAGGCTATGTTAACTATGTGTGGTTAGTTTCATTGCTTAAGGGGGATGCTCAGTCTTGGACTTTTGCTCTGCCGACCTGATCGCAGTCTCTCCGGTCGGTGGTTAATGTTTCAAAGCTTTGGGTTATATCTATGACGACCCAGATCAGACATCCCTGGACGAATCCATGCTGTGTTGCCTTCGTCAGGGAGATCGTTCTGCTGAGATTTATTGCTCTGAGATCAGGAGGTGGGCTACGGATATGGAGTGGAACGATCCTGCCCTTCGTAGCCAGTTTTGTCAGGGTTATCAGAGAGGCTGAAGGACGCTTTGACTTTCATGAAACTCCTGTGTCTCTGGAGGCTGCTATGTCCTCTTGCCATATGCATTGATAGATACCTGAGAGAGAGATCTAGGGGCCCCCACTCTCAGGACGTACTATCACATGATGTATCGTCCTGCTCTGACACTATCGTGCTCCTGAGTTTAGGTCTGGGACGAACCCATGCAATTAGGGGGAGCTACTCCTGGATCCGCTTTTAAGCGTACTGGTCATAGAAGGGAGTGTGTTTTTTTTTGTGGACAGGAGGGACATTTTATTGGAGTATATCCATACATTCAGCGTAAAAAAAAAAAAAAAAAAGCATGTTTCATTCCCATTTGACTCTTGAGGGGGTGAGAGGAGAGTCAGAAAATGTGGCATTTGTCTTTGACAGGTAGTACCCCGATTTCTCCTGACTGCTGAGGTGGCGCTAAAGTAATAAAACTGTGGGGATTGAGGTGTTTATCGACAGAGGGCAGGGGTGAACCTGATTGATGCTCAGTTTGTCCGTTGTCACCGAGTGCATTCGAGAAAAATATTTCATTTTTGCTATTGATTCTGCACCTCTAGCTCAAAGTGTTTATCGCAAGTGGTGCATGATATCAGATTAAGAATGGGTGACTTCATCAGGAATTTATCTCGTGTTTTATGTTGGAGGGTCTCCCCTGCTCCGGTGGTTCTGGGTTTGCCGTGGTGAGCAAGCACAATCCAACCATCGATTGGCAAGCTAGACAGATTCTGGGATTGGGGTGATTATTGCATTGACAATTGTCTGAAATACGTATTTTTTTGTTTTAACTACTAAGACATTACCCTCTTTTATATCTGATTTTGCCAATGTATTTTCTGAGAGTGGATGCCAGATTTACCTCCACATGGGGAATATGATTGTCCTATCAATCTAATCTTATTCCCAGAGCTAAGTTGCCCAAATCTAGATTGTATAACCTTTCCTGGACGGAAAGAACGGCCATGAGAGAGTATATTACCAAGAGTTTGGCTAAAGGACACATAAGACCTTCCAAAACCTCCAGTGGCAGCAGGATTTTTCTTTGTTAAAAAAAAAAAGACGGAGGTCTTTGGCCATGTCCTGGATTTCCGTGAACTCAATCGGATTACTGTCCGTGATCCTTATCCCCTTCCTTTGATTCCTGATTTGTTTAACCAGATTGTTGGTGCCAGGTGTTTTCCAAGTTGTGGACTTCAGGGGGGCATATAATCTGGTCAGGATCAAGGAAGGGGATAAATGGAAGACGGCTTTTGATACCCCAGAGGGGTCACTTTGAGAAACTGTTCATGCCTTTTGGGTTGACCAATTCTCCTGCGGTTTTCCAGCATTTTGTGAATACATTTTACATCACCTCTTGGGGAGGTTTGTAGTCGTGTATTTGGATGACATACTAATTTATTCTGCAAACGTGGAGACGCATCAGGATCAGGTTAGTCAGGTGTTATAGATCCTAAGAGATAAATAAATTGTACGCAAAATTAGAGAAGTGTGTTTTTGCGGTACACGAGGTGCAATTTTTGGGATACCTGTTGTTGCCTTCGGGTTTTCGAATGATCCGGAGAAAGTCCGTACTGCATTGGACTGGGATTGACCCGAAAATCTGAAGGCTCTTATGCGGTTTTTGGGAGTTCACCAATTATTACCCGTAAATGTATTAAGAACTATTTGATAGTGGTGACACCCTTAACTGACATGACTAAGAAAGGGACAGATGTTTCAGAGTGATCTGATTCGGTGTTGCAACCCTTGACTGCGGTTAAGGTGTGCTTCTCTTCTGCCCCTATATTGGTGCAGCCGGATGTATCACAACCTATCATAGTGGAAGTGGACGCATCCGAGGTGGGAGTAGGAGCAGTTTTTACCACAGGGCCCGTCACCTGGTAAAATGGCGTCCTTGTGCCTTTTTCTCTAAAAACTCTCTTCCGCAGAGAGAAATTACAATGTGGAAACAGAGAGTTACTGGCTATTAAGTTGGCTTTCGAGGAATGGCCATCATTGGTTGGAAGGGGCGATTCATCCGATCACGGTGTTCACAGTTCACAAAAACCTGGCTTACCTGGAGTCGGCTAAACGACTGAACCCAAGGCAGGCCAGATGGTCTTTGTTTTTCACCAGATTCAATTTCACTGTCCCTTATCGTCCTGGGTTAAGAACGTTGTAGTTTTCAGATTTTCAAAATCCGAGTCCAATTCTGTCGGAAGGAGTGGTGATATGCACTCTATACCCTGACCTAGAGGTGAAGGTGTTAGAGGCCCTGGGAGATGCATCGGATTCTCTGGGAAATAGTTTGTGCCATTGAATTGTGTCACAAGGTTTTGAGGAGCATCATTGTACGGTTCTTACAGGGACACCCTGGAGCAGATCCACTGCCGACCTCATCTCTCGTAGATTCTGATGGCCGGCGTTGCGTAAGTGTGTTGAGTATTATGTATCGGCCTGTAGTGTCTGTGCGCGTGCTAAAGTGACACATACTCGGCCTTCCGGATCAGTACTACCGTTGCCATCCCGTCCCAGACTATGGACTCACCATATCTATGGATTTTATCACTGATCTGCATAATTTGTCAGGTAAGACAACTATTCTGGTGGTAGTTGATCGTTTTAGTAAAATGGTGCACTTTATAGCATTGTCTGGCCTACCTAATGCTAAATCACTTGCTCAAGTGTTTGTGACAACATTGTGAAACTCCATGGCATTTCCCTCTGACGTGGCCTCGGATCATGGGACTCAGTTTGTGTCCAGATTCTGGAAGGCGTTCTGTACTTGGCTGGGGTTACAACTGTCTTTTTCTTCGGCTTTTCATCCTCAGTTGAAAAGACAGACAGAGCGTAGTAATCAGAGCCTGGAGACTTACTTAAAGTTGTTTGTCTCTGAGAACCAGGAGGATTGGTCCTCGTTTTTGTCTTTGGCAGAGTTTGCCATAAATAATCATAGACAGGAGTCCACTGGTAAGTCGCCGTTTTTTGGGGCATATGGTTTTATCCGCAGTTTGCCACATTTTCTGGTTCAGATACTTCTGGTATTCCTGAGGAGGAACATTTTTGTCATCATTATCATCTATATGGCTGAAAATTCTAAATAACTTGATGAATATAGGCAACAAGTATAAACGTGTGGCTGATAGGTAACGTATGAAGGGTCTGGACCTAAGAGTGGGTGATTTGGTGTGGCTGTACACAAGAAACAATTAAGTTCAAAGTACCTTCTTGGAAGTTGGGTCCAAGGTTTATTGGTCCATATAAGATCACTGCCATCATTAATCCTGTAGCTTTTCATCTTGAACTCCTCAGGCTCTGAAATACATAATGTGTTTCATAAATCTTTTTGAAGAGATATGTTGAACATTTGGAGCCGCTCCTGTCAGGGTGGACGGTAGTTTGGAATTCCAGATCGCCAGATAATTGACTCTCAAGCTCTCCGTAGATCTCTTCAGTATCTTGTTCACTGGAAGGGTTATGGACCTGAGGAGAGGATGTGGGTACCGGCATCTGACGTGAATGCCAGTCGTTTTGTAATAGCTTTTCACAGGTCTCACCTGATAAGGTTGGTCCTGGGTGCAAGGAGGTCACCCGTAGAAGGGGAGGTACTGTTATGGACGTACCGAGACATACGAACGTCCCCGCGACAGTTAGTGACAGGAGATCTGTGAGACTGGCAACACGTGGTTTGATTTTGACATGTTTACCTTGTGGATAAATAGGCGTCTGTGTGGTTTCTGGTACTGGCCACACCCTTAACTTCCAGGTGTTGCTATTGTGGTCATTTAACTTTCCCTATTTATAGTTGTTTCTCCACAATGCTGTGCGGTTTATAGCTTCAGTTGGACCTGTGGATAGCTGGTGTTTGGATCTCAGCTGAGATTCTGGTGCTGCCATAACTTCTTGGAAGTTAAAGGGGTTATCCCACTTTGCGTTTTTATACTTACATGCTGCCACCGCGCGTTCACTTCCTGGATTCTGGCTGGGGGCGGGCTTCATCTTGATTGAAGTCTTCTCCCGCCGGGCCGCGCACTGGACTGAACGCGCACGCCGCTGCGCATGCGCCATGGTGACTTATTTCTGGCCAGTATAGTACAGAGCCGGCGTGCGCGTTCGCAGCTCTGTACTATTCTGGCCGGGAAGAAGTCACCGTTGCGCATGCGCGGCAGCGTGCGCGTTCAGGACAGCGAGTGGCCCGGCCGGGAGAAAAGAAGGAGTCTTCTGGGCAAGCGCGACCATCGGGATTTTGCAGAAGAGCGGTGGTCGTAACCAGGGGAGACCGAGTCACAACAATAAGGTAAGTGGGGATGAATTTTATCCTAATCGGTGGAATTTGTTAATAAAGTATATTTACAAAAATGATCACTGTCAAATCATTAACAGATTTAACAGTGATCATTATGATAGGATAACCCCTTTAAGTGTTACCTTTTCCTTTTTATTTTATTTTGACTTTTCTGTGTGTGTTGCATTTCCTTGTTGTTTGTATTAGGCCTCAGGGAGACTCCCGTTCATCATTCCTTTTGGAGGAACAGGTTGTCTCATTCCTGTCATTACAAAAAAGGGCAGGGGACCTAACCTGGGTAAAGGTATTTGTATACACATATATATTAATGCCAAAAATGGCCTAGACCTATCTTGACCCAGGTATAAAGTGTGTATTAAAACTATTCTGCCCAAACCCCTGAAGAAGCCAGCGATCTGGTGAAACATGTTGGCGGGCAGTTGATTGTTTTAAACAATTGTTGTCCACTCCAATGTTGCTTATTAGCTTAGAAGTCCTTGCGTAGGACATTGCATTCAATATAGCAAGGTTTTTGAGCTAGGTGGAACGCTTAGCAGCGTGTGTGCAGTGTGTGAATGCGTCTTAACAGCTACTGACGTAGTGTCAGACAAGTGTGCTGTGCTGTGAACGTTTGTGTGTAGGAGCAAAATCACCTATTCCATTTAATCAGTTTTTGCAGGCAACTACAGGTAGTTTGCTTACATCAGTCCATCCACACATTGCCCCCCTATGTTCAAACTCTTCAGATATACAGTGGATATAAAAAGTCTACACACCCCTGTTAAAATGTCAGGTTTCTGTGATGTTAAAAAATGAGACAAAGATAAATCATTTCATAACTTTTTCCACCTTTAATGTGAAACACCTGTCATCATTTAAAGTGCTTCTGATTAACCCCAAATAAAGTTCCGCTGCTCTAGTTGGTCTTTCCTGAAATTTTCTTAGTCACATCCCACTGCAAAAGCCATGGTCCACAGAGAGCTTCCAAAGCATCAGAGGGACCTCATTGTTAGAAGGTATCAGTCAGGAGAAGGGTACAGAAGAATTTCCAAGGCATTAGATCTACCATGGAACACAGTGAAGACAGTCATCATCAAGTGGAGGAAATATGGCACAACAGTGACATTACCAAGAACTGGACGTCCCTCCAAAATTGATGAAAAGACGAGAAGAAAACTGGTCTGGGAGGCGACCAAGAGGCCTACAGCAACATTAAAGGAGCTGCAGGAATATCTGGCAAGTACTGGCTATGTGTGACAACAATCTCCCGTATTCTTCATGTCTGGGCTATGGGGTAGAGTGGCAAGACGAAAGGCTTTTTTTTTACGAAGAAAAACACCCAAGCCAGGCTACATTTTGCAAAAACACATCTGAAGTCTCCCAAAAGCATGTGGGAAAAGGTGTTATGGTCTGATGAAACCAAGGTTGAACTTTTTGGCCATAATTCCAAAAGATATGTTTGGCGCAAAAACAACACTGCACATCACCAAAAGAACCCCATCCCCACAGTGAAGCATGGTGGTGGCAGCATCATGCCAAGGGGCTGTTCTTCTTCAGCTGGAACTGGGGCCTTAGTTAAGCTAGAGGGAATTATGAACAGTTCCAAATACCAGTCAATATTGGCACAAAACCTTCAGGCTTCTGCTAGAAAGCTGAACATGAAGAGGAACTTATCTTCCAGCATGACAACGACCCAAAGCATACATCCAAATCAACAAAGGAATGGCTTCACCAGAAGAAGATTAAAGTTTTGGAATGGCCCAGCCAGAGCCCAGACCTGAATCCGATTGAAAATCTGTGGGGTGATCTGAAGAGGGCTGTGCCCAGGAGATGCCCTCGCAATCTGACAGATTTGGAGGGTTTTTGCAAAGAAGAGTAGGCAAATCTTGCCAAGTCAAATGTGCCATGCTGATAGACTCTAGTGTTGAGCGCGAATATTCGAATAGCGAATTTTTTTTGCGAATATCGGCACTTTGCTAATTCGCGAATATTTCGAATATAGCACTATAAATTAGCTATTTCGAATATATATATTTTTTTTATTGTTATATTTTTTTCTTTCCCACTTCCCAAAACTAGTTCTTACCTGTCCTGAGGATTCCTGGCTTCCTGGCTGCTCCAGTCAGAGCCCGTTGCCGCTTCTGCCGACTTCCGTGCTCATGGAGCGTCCCCATCACCATGGTAAAAGATCATATGACGTACCATGTGATGACCAGAGTGACGTCATCAAAAGGTCCTGTTCCTGTAATTAATGCTCACCACAGGTCCTATTCAACAAAGGAGACAGAAGGAGATGCCGGGCTACGCGATCAAGTGGACTAAGGTGAGTTAAATTATTATTATTATTTTTTTAACCCCTCCAGCGCTGTTTTACTATGCATTCTGTATTCAGAATGCTATTATTTTCCCTTATAACCATGTTATAAGGGAAAATAATAATGATCGGGTCTCCATCCCGATCGTCTCCTAGCAACCGTGCGTGAAAATCGCACCGCATCCGCACTTGCTTGCGGATGCTGCGATTTTCACGCAGCCCCATTCACTTCTATGGGGCCTGCGTTGCGTGAAAAACGCAGAATATAGAGCATGCTTTGATTTTCACGCAACGCACAAGTGATGCGTGAAAATCACCGCTCATGTGAACAGCCCCATAGAAATGAATGGGTCGGTATTCAGTGCGGGTGCAATGCGTTCACCTCACGCATCGCGGAATACTCGCCCGTGTGAAAGGGGCCTAAAGGTGGAAAAAGTTCTGAAATGATTTATCTTTGTCTCATTTTTTTACATCACAGAAACCTGACATTTTAACAGGGGCGTGTAGACTTTTTATCTCCACTGTAGTTGTGGTGAATAGGACATAGTGCACATCTCCCTCACCCTGGCAGCAACTAAGTCGTCAACTGTTTGGGTGGAAACAAAGTGTTTTAATTGTTTGTTATGGCTCACAGCCGTTTTATCATTATGTTAAATTAAAAGTGAAGTTTTAATACACACTTTATACCTGGGTCAAGATAGGTCTAGGCCAGTGATGGCTATCCTTGGCACTCCAGCTGTGGTGAAACTAAGACTCCCAGCATGCTCCATTTATTTCTACAGAGTTCTGAGAGCAGCCAAGCAAGGGGGCATCTTGGGAGTTGTCGTTTTACCACAGCTGGAGTGCCAAGGTTAGCCATCACTGGTCTAGGCCATTCTTGGCATTAATATATATGTGTATTCCTGTCATTAGTACCAGGGTCCTTTAGGGTGAGATAGGACTCTAGGTATTCCTGTGTATGAACTCACCTACCTCTGGGGTCTGTTCATACTGGTAGTCAGTCAGGGCTTTGGTCAGGGTTTTCACTAGGAGGTGTCCGTCTTCCTTCCCTAGTTCTCAGGCCTGATTTCCTTTCCCATTTCTCTCCTATGTTCGGTGTGGGGTTTCCCTCCATACTAGAGCGTGACGCTGCCCCTGACCAATAAGAAAACTGACATTAACCCATTGCCTGCCCTAGACAATGCAAAATCCATATCATTACCTCTTTACTGTCCAAGAACACCATAATTCTGTCTTTAACTTCTTAACTGCCATAGATCCCCATGTATACTGACATTAACTCTTTCTGTGCTGCAGACTGACAGGGATTCTTACATCAACCCCTTCAATGCTCTAGACCAGTGTTCCCAACCAGTGTGCCTCCAGCTGTTGCAAAAACTACAACTCCCAGCATGCCCGCACAGCCAAAGGCTGTCCGGGCATGCTGGGAGTTGTAGTTTTGAAACAGCTGGAGGCACACTGGTTGGGAAACACTGCTCTAGACCACCATGTATACTGACAATACCCCTTTAACTGCCCTACACCCCCTGGATTTCGACAATAACCCTTTCACTGCCCAAGATCATCAGGGATACTGCCACTATCACTTTGCTGCAAGACTATCAAAATACAGATATTAATCCCTATACTATCAGGGATATAGAGGATTAGAGGTAATATTGTCATCAAAGCAGCTGAAAACTGCACAATGGGGGGGGGGGGGGGGGGGGGGGGGGGGGGGGGGGGGGGGGGGGGGGGGGGGGGGGGGGGGGGGGGGGGGGGGGGGGGGGGGGGGGGGGGGGGGGGGGGGGGGGGGGGGGGGGGGGGGGGGGGGGGGGGGGGGGGGGGGGGGGGGGGGGGGGGGGGGGGGGGGGGTGGAGGTGGGGGGGGGGGGGGGGGGGGGGGGGTGGGGGGGGGGGGGGGGGGGGGGGGGGGGGGGGGGGGGGGGGGGGGGGGGGGGGTGGGGGGGGGGGGGGGGGTGGGGGGGGGGGGGGGGGGGGGGGGGGGGGGGGGGGGGGGGGGGGGGGGGGGTGGGGGGGGGGGGGGGGGGGGGGGGGGGGGGGGGGGGGGGGGGGGGGGGGGGGGGGGGGGGGGGGTGGGGGGGGGGGGGGGGGGGGGGGGGAGGGGGGGGGGGGGGGGGGGGGGGGGGGGGGGGGGGGGGAGGGGGGGGGGGGGGGGGGGGGGGGGGGGGGGGGGGGGGTTGGGTGGGGGGGGGGGGGGGGGGAGGGGGGGGGGGGGGGGGGGGGGGGGGGGGGGGGGGGGGGGGGGGGGGGGGGGGGGGGGGGGGGGGGGGGGGGGGGGGGGGGGGGGGGGGGGGGGGGGGGGGGGGGGGGGGGGGGGGGGGGGGGGGTACTTTGGCACTTGGTCTGTATTTACTTCATTGAATGGAACCCATAATGGGAATATAGTAATCTATACAGTTGTGTTCAAAATTATTCAACCCCCACTGACATTGAGTGTTTTGGGCCAGTTGACATTGATTTTGATCATTTCAGTCATCTTGTTTACAATTAAATCAAAGAGTGCACTTGTAAGTCAGACAAATATAACATGACATTTAGAATGAAATAACCACAAATGCTTTTCTCTGTGCTCACATCATTATCAGTTTTATTCAACCCCCAAGTGACATTCAATCTTAGTACTTAGTGCAACATCCTTTTCCAGTTATAACAGCTTTTAAACGTGAAGCATAGCTTGACACAAGTGTCTTGCAGCGATCTACGGGTATCTTTCGCCCATTCTTCATGGGCAAAAGCCTCCAGTTCAGTCACATTCTTAGGCTTGCGCGCTGCAACTGCTTTCTTTAAGTCCCACCAGAGGTTCTCAATCGGATTTAAGTCTGGTGACTGCAATGGCCACTTCAAAATGTTCCAGCCTTTAATCTGCAACCATGCTCTAGTGGACTTGGAGGTATTATCATTGTCCTGTTGAAAGGTCCAACGTCTCCCAAGCCTCAGGTTTGTGACGGACTGCATCACATTTCATCCAATATCTCCTGGTACTGAAGAGAATTCATGGTACCTTGCACACGCTGAAGCTTCCCTGTACCTGTAGAAGCAAAACAGCCCCAAAGCATGATTGACCCCCCGCCATGCTTCACAGTAGGCAAGGTGTTCTTTTCTTCATAGGCCTTTGGTATTCCTCCTCCAAACATAGCGTTGATCCATGGGCCCAAACAGTTCTAATTTTGATTCAACAGTCCACAGAACACTTTTTGTGGTTTGTCCACATAACTTTTGGCATACTGCAGTCGACTCTTCTTATTCTTTGGAGACAGAAAGGGGGTGCGCCTGGAGTTCTGGCATGGAGGCCTTCATTACGCCGTGTGCGCCTTATTGTCTGAGCTGAGACTTCAGTACCCCACATCTGACAAATCTTTTTCAGTTCCTCAGCAGTCACAACGGGGACTTTCTCTCCACTTTGGCGCTTCAGATAGCGCACAGCAGTCGAAGTCAGCATCTTCTTTCTGCCACGACCAGGTAGCGTTTCAACAGTGCCCTTGCCTTGAATTTGCGAATGATGCTTCCTATGGTGTCTCTTGGTATGTTTAACATCTTTGCAATCTTCTTATAGCCATTGCCCTTCCTGTGAGGAGAAATCACCTCTTCTCTTGTCTTCCTGGACCATTCTCTTGACTTTCACCATGTTTGTAAACACACCAGTAAATGTCTAGAAGGAGCTGAGTATCACAGTCCTTTTACATCTGCCTAATTGCTGCTTATTATGCTTGATTGCTGCCTCCTTGACATCCACAGGTGTTTTCAATACCTGATCGAAAACACTTGAATGAATCTCTGTTCTTAAGAGTGGTAGTCTTTAAGGGGTTAAATAATTGTGTCAATGAAGAAATCACAAAAAATAAACATTTAATACTGTATTACAAAAACAATTGATGTCATTTTAGTTGCATTTGTTCTTTAAAAAGTCCTTGTAAGATTTCATTCTGAACACAATTACAAATGTACACTAAATTCCCTAAAACCCTTTACAGCATTGGGGGTTGAATAATTTTGAACACAACTGTATATATAAAGAAGAACGTATGTATGTATGTAATGTTCTGTGATCACTCAAAAATGCAGCAATTGATTTCAAAGAAACTTGGTGTACACATCCCTTGCTACCTGGAAATAATCGTGTGGGGGTCACAGCTCTCTAGCATGTACCGTTCCTGAGATATTCCCAAAAAATGCAAATATGGCACATCACATGACCTACATTAGCCAATAGAAGCCTGCAGGTCTTTCTCTTCATATCCCAACTGCCATACACAACGGTCACATGTCCCTTATCAGCCAATAGAAGCTCGCAGGTCCTTAATCTCCACATACACACAGTTTTACACCAGGTTTCTATAACAACCCAGCCCTTTTTCTTCACTGCTGTAAGTCAAATTAAAGGGGCAGGGCCGCTGTGGATTGACACTGTTAAGGGAGCGAAGTGCTTGTGGAGGTCACAATTCTGGGGCATGTAGGGTGGCCACCCTTAAAAGATGGACTTAAAAACACCGCCCCAGGTCCCGCTAAACCACGCCCAATCTGGTTAGGCCACGCCCTCCCACTTTGCAGCCGGCAGGGATTGAAAAAATGAAGGTAAAAATCAACTGCTGTCAGCTGCAGAGGTGGGAGGACGGTGACTTTCTCCTGCAGCTCACGTGCTGCTGTCTCAGAGTGAGCTGTTCAAAAGGACATCCCTGCGTGAGGTATTCACTAAAAATGCATTAGCCATAGAAGCCTGGTCACATGACCCTAATCAGCCAATAGAGGTTCGCAGGCCCTTAATCTCCACATACACACAGTTTTACACCAGGTTTCCATAACAACCCAGACATTTTTCTTCACTGCTGTAAGTCAAATTTAAAGGGGCAGGGCGCTGTGGATGACACTGTTAAGGGAGCGAAGTGCTGTGGAGGTCACAATTCTGGGGCATGCAGGGTGGCCATTCAGGCCACCCTCAAAAGACGGACTTAAAAACCCCGCCCCCAGGTCCCACTAAGCCACGCCCATCTCATTCCGCAGCTGACGGGGATTGAAAAAATGAAGGTAAAATCAACTTCTGTCAGCTGCAGGGGATCGAGGAAGGGTGACTCTCTGCCTGCAGCTCATGTGCAGACAGCAGTGCTGCTGTCTGAGAGTGAGCTGTTCAAAAGAACATCCCTGTGTCCGTCCATACCCTGCGCCGGACAGAGGACATGGAGTCTGAAAGCCGGACTGTCCGGCCTACAACCGGACCTCTGGCCACCCTAGGGGCAGGCTGCTGTGGAGGTCACAGTTAAGGGTACGGTCTGCTATGGAGGTCAGTGTTAAGGGGTAGATTGCTGTAGAGGTCACTGTTAAGGGGATGGGGTGTTGTGGAAATCACTGTTAAGGGAGATGGGGTACTGTGGAGGTCACTAATGAAGGGGCGTCCGCTGTGGAGGTCACTGTTAAAGGTAGGGATGCTGTGGAGGTCACTGTTAAAGGGGCGGGCTGCTGTGGAGGTCACTGATAAGGGGGCGGGATGCTGTAGAGGTCACTGTTAAAGGGGGCGGACACTGTGGAGGTCTCTATTAAGGGGACAGGGAACTGGAGGTCACAGTTAAGGGGACGGTCCGCTATTTAGGTCAGTGTTAAGGGGCGGGGTGCTATAGAGATCACTGTTAAGGGGGCGGAGTATTGTGGAGGTCACATTTTAATGGAACAGAGCTCTGTGGAGGTCACTGTTAAGGGGGTGGGTTATTGTGGAAATCACTGTTAACGAGACGGGGTACTGTGGAGGTCACTAATAAAGGGACGGCTGGCTGTGGAGGTCACTGTTAAAATGCAGGGCGCTGTTGATGTTACTGTTAAGGGGGCAGGCTGCTGTGAAGGTCACTGTTAAAGGGACGGGGTACTGTAGATGTCACTGTTATAGTAGATACTGTCAATATCTTTTAATGGCACACACAAACATTAATTGAAATAGATGAAATATACCCGTGCAAAGCCGGTCCTTCTGCTAGTGTAATATAAAATAATGTATTATGATGTTCTGCAACAGCTGGGCTGTTTATTATGAGGGTCTGTGGTAAGCAAGGTATGTATTATGAGGTTCTGCAGCAGCTAAGGTGTGTATTATGAGGTTGTGCATTAGGTAAGGCATGTATTATGGTGTTCTGCCGAGGATGTTCTGCAGCATCTGAGTTGTGAAGTATGATCTTCTGCATTAGCCGAGTTGTGTATTGTGATGTTCTGCAGCAGCTGAGGTGTGTATTATGAGGTTCTGCACCAGTTGAGGTATGTATTATGAGGTTCTGTAGCAGCTGAAGTGTGTATTATGATGTTCTGCGGCAGATGAGGTGTGTATTATAAGGTTCTGCAGCAGATGAGGTGTGTATTATGAGGTTCTGCAGCAGATGAGTGTGTGTATTAAAGGGCTTCTGTCACCCCACTAAAATCTTTTTTTGCCTACTTATAATCCCTATACTGCGATATATCAATACATAATGTTATTAATCATTTTGGTTCAGTAGATAATTCAAAAAACGGACTTTATCATATGCAAATTACCTGTCTACCAGCAAGTAGGGCGGCTACTTGCTGGTAGCAGCTGCATCCTCCTCTCATAAATACACCCCCCTCCTCATGTTGATTGACAGGGCGAGCGAACGTGCTCGTTCTCTGGCTGGCCCTGTCTGCATTCAAATTCTGGCGCCTGCGCCGTACTTGTCTTCAGTCGGCGCAGGCGCACTGAGGGGAGGACGCTCGCTCGGCCGCTCCATCCTCAATGCGCCTGCGCCGGGTGTAGATGTGACGTCATCGGCGCAGGCGCCAGAATTTGAATGCAGACAGGGCCAGCCAGAGAACGAGCACGTTCGCTCGCCCTGTCAATCAACATGAGGAGGGGGTGTATTTATGAGAGGAGGATGCAGCTGCTACCAGCAAGTAGCCGCCCTACTTGCTGGTAGACAGGTAATTTGCATATGATAAAAGTCAGTTTTTGAATTATCTACTGAACCAAAATGATTAATAACATTATGTATTGATATATCGCAGTATAGGGATTACAAGTAGGCAAAAAAAAAGACTTTAGTGGGGTGACAGAAGCCCTTTAAGGTTCTAAAGAAAAAAATCATGGAAAATAACGCACTAACACAATAGATGCAAAGATTATATATGGACTAAGCCCTCTATAATGATAAAATCTGAGACTCTCAACCAATATATTTTGATCTAAACACATCTGTGCCCGCCTACCCGCGCCAAGGTGGTCTCAGTCAGGCAGGTCCTACTCTAAACCTGCCTATTACATTCAGGAGGGCAGGCCCTGCACATATAGTGTGCTGCTCCTAGTCACCTCTATGTGCATCCAGCATAAAACATAAACATCAAAAATCACAGCAAAAGATACAAAACATCCTGATAACTAAATATGCGGATGTGGCATGGCTACAATTATAAAAAGAAAAATCACGTGATTTTTAAGTTTATGATCTTGAAGAAGCGGCACCTTGTAGTGTGAATGCCGTTCTATTTTTGGAGTAGTATTTTTGTGCACTTTGTCCTGCTTATTCCACAGGCGACCTTGAATAGGTGGTACATATAGGGTGTGGTACTCCTCCTCTTGCTGAATGCACATAGAAGTGACTAGGAGCAGCAAAGTATATGTGCAGGGGTCAGCTCTCCTGAACATAGATGCCCAACGGCATAGGTAGGTTTAAAGTAGGACCCTGCCTGACCTGAGACCACCTTGGCGCAGGTAGGCGGGCAGAGATGTGTTTTTTAACAAAATATATTGGCTGAGAGTCTCAGATTTTATTATATCAGAATGAGGGCTTAGTCCTTCTATTGTGTTAGCGCATTATTTTCCGTGATTTTTTTCTTTATAAATGTTGCAATGTACATCCGCATATTTAGTTATCATATCGTGCAGAATGTTTTGTATATTTTTCTATGTTTTTTTATATAATAAGGTTCTGCAGCTGAGGTGTCTATCATGAGATTCTGCAGCAGCTGAGGTGTGTATTAGGATGTTCTGCAGCAGCTGGGGTGTGTATTATGAGTAGGGGATGAGCGATGTTTTATCGCGAAGTCTATTCGCATAAAACTTCGTTCCACAATGTCCATAGAGTCATGTGTAATGGACAACTCACGCGTATAGTTTGTCTGATTGTGTCCAGGTGCTTTTAGGCCCTCCTCCCGGTCACTGGTGCTTGTGGAGTTCCATAAGCTAATGCTGCTTCTATCTCCACTAGACACACTCTATATCCAGAAATGACTCATTAGTCCGTGCTTAGGTAGCTGTAATAAATGTTCTCTGGCCATAGCCAAATGGTACTACATCTTAGACAAGACATGCTCCTCACCTCCATCAACTTACTACTTTCCTACACTCCCACATACTACTTCCTCCTACTTCCTCTGTGATATATCTACTTTCCTCTGTGACATAAGTTTGAAGTGCCCATAAATATCAAGAAGTGGGACACTGCAGTACCTTGGAACCGAACCTGAGTTCGGGGAAAAGTATTTTAGCAGTAGAAATGAATTTTTGAAGTTATACCCTAGGTCTCACGAGACTTCGCGTAGTATTAGACTTTGGCTCATCTGAGTCCAATACAATCTAGTACTGTGCTGAGTGCTAGCTCCGTACAGTATTCAAACGAAGTTTTATGCGAAATCGACTTCGAATGTTTCATCTGAAGTCGATTCGCGTCATCCCCAATTATGAGGTTCTGCAGCAGCTGAGGTGTGTATTATGAGGTTCTGCAGCAGCTGAGTGTGTATTATGATGTTTTTCATTAGCATCTCAAAAAGTGATTCATATTTGATAACATCATCCTTGCCAGTCACATTTCCTATATCCAGGGTCGTCTTTTCATCCATGTGAGAAGGCATGGTTCCACTAATCAGCACTTGTGGGCGCTGTCCGTTATAAGGTGTAAATTATCCCTCGTACCTGTATGATCTGTATCCACAAGTGCATTTCTTCTTCATGTATTCATGGACCGTCGTTTCTTGGTTATAAATGAAGTCTCCAAAAAAATGTTCCAATGTAAACAAGATTAGCCGACCGCGTTCTGCAGCAATTACAGAGATGTTGTCCAGCATCAGCATGAGGCCGGCACGATGAGTTGCCCATGAAATACTCTAACATCCTAGATCCCGTCCGATGACTGGAATGATGTAAAAGTTTGTGTTCTTGCTGTTATATGGCAAAATGCCCAAAGTCATTCTGGATTATTTAAAGCGACTATGTTAACAAAACTTAATCTACAGCGTTTTAATACAGAACTTTATGTTTTAACCCCTTCTACCCCGGGCAGTTTTTGCCCTTCCTGCCCAGGCCATTTTTTACAAATCTGACATGTGTCACTTTATGTGGTAATAGCTTTGGAACACTTTTATTTATCCAGGCCATTCTGAGAATGTTTTCTCATGACACATTGAACTTCATGATAGTCATAAATTTGAGTCAATTTATTTCACCATTATTTATGAAAAAATCACAAATTTACCAAAAATTTTGAAAAATTCGCAATTTTCAAAATTTTAATTTCTTTGCTTTTAAAACAGAAAGTGATACCTCATAAAATATTTATTACTTAACATTCCCCATATATCTACTTTATGTTGGCATCATTTTATAAATGCCATTTTATTTTTTTAGGATGTTAGAAGGCTTAGAATTTTAGAATCAATTCTTAACATTTTTAAGAACATTTCCAAAACCCACTTTTTAAGGACCAGTTCAGGTCTTAAGACACTTTATGGGGTTTACATAGTGGAAACACCCCATTGTAGAAACTACATCCCTCGAGTTACTCAAAACTGATTTTATAAACAAGAATTAAAGGAAAATAGAGATGACATTTCTAAATTTTACTTTTTTGGCAGATTTTCCATTTTAATCAATTTTTTTCTTTAACACATCGAGGGTTAACAGCCAAACAAAACTGAATATTTATTACCCTGATTCTGCGGTTTATAGAAACACCCCACATGTGGTCGTAAACTGATGTAAGGGCACACGGCAGGGCGCAGAAGAAAAGGAGTGCCATATGGTTTTTGTAAGGCAGATTTTGCTGAACTGGTTTTTAGATGCCATGTCCCATTTGAAGCCCACCTGATGCACCCTTACAGTAGAAACTCCCAAAAAGTGACCCCATTTTGGAAACTAGGGGATAAGGTGCCAGTTTTACTGGTACTATTTTGGGGTACATATGGTTTTTAATTGCTCTATATGAAATTTTTTGTGAGGCAAGATAACCAAAAAATGGCTGTTTTGGCACAGTTTTTATTTTTTATTTTTTACAACATTCATCTGACAGGGTAGATCATGTGCTATTTTTATAGAGCAGGTTGTTACTGACGCAATGATATCAAATATGTCTACTTTCTTTGTTTCTTTGTTTAAGTTTTACATAATAAAGCTTTTTTGAAAAAAATTATGTTTTTGTGTCTTCATTTTCTGAACACCTTATATTTTTTCTTTTTCTGCCAATCGTCTTGTGCAGGGGGTTGTTTTTTGCAGGAAGAGTTGACGTTTTTATTGGTACCATTTTTGGGTACATATGATTTTTTTGATCATTCATTATTACACTTTATGGGGCAAGGTGACCAAAAAATTGTTTCTTTTGGCACAGTTTTTATTTATTTGTTTTTACAGGGTTCACCTGAGGGGTTAGGTCATGTGACATTTTTATAGAGCAGATTGTTACGGACGTGGCAATACTAAATATGTATACTTTTTCTTATTTATTTAAGTTTTACACAATAATAGCATTTTTGAAACAAAAAAATTATGTTTTAGTGTATCCATAGTCTGAGAGCCATAGCTTTTTAATTTTTTGACCAATTGCTTATGTAGGGTCTCATTTTTTTGTGGGATGAGGTGACAGTTTGATTGGCACTATTTTGGGGGACATATGCCTTTTTGATCGCTTGGTGTTGCACTTTATGTGATGTTAGGTGACAAAAATTGCTTTTTGGCACTGTTTTTATTATTTATTTTTTACGGTGTTCACCTGAGGGGTTAGGTCATGTGATATTTTTATAGAGCTGGTTGTTACGGATGCGGCGATACCTAATATGTATAGTTTTTTTTATTTATTTAACTTTACTAAATATGTATTCTTTTTCTTATTTATTTAAGTTTTACACAATAATAGCAAATTTGAAACCAAAAAAATGATGTTTTAATGTCTCCATGTTCTGAAAGCTATAGTTTTTTTTTATTTTTTGAGCGATTTTCTTATGTAGGGTCTAATTTTTTGAGGTGATGGTTTTATTGATACCATTTTGTGGGACATACGCTTTTTTGATCGCTTGGTGTTGCACTTTTTGTGATGTAAGGTGACAAAAATGGCTTTTTTGACACAGTTTTTATCTTTACTTTTTATGTTTATCGGAAGGGGTGGATCATGTGATATATTTATAGAGCCGGTAGATACAGACGCGGTGATACCTAATATGTGTGTATTTATTTTTTTTTTCCATTTTTTTATTACAAAATCAGGGGAAAGGGGCTTTTTTTACTTGAAACTTATTTTTCTTTTATTGAAAAAACTTTTTTTGCTTTTTTTTTTAACTTTATTTCTGTCCCACTCTGGGACTTTAACTTTTGAGGGTCTGATCCCCTCTGCAATGAATTACAATACACCTGTATTGTAATGCATTGCTTATTAGTGTATTACACAGAGTAATACACTAACAGGTTGCCTAGGAGACCAGGCATGGGGCTGGATCTCCTTGGCCCCCGTAGAAGGCAGGTCCCGATGCCGTGCAAGCCATCGTGCTGCCTTGTCACCCATCCGATCCCCGCCACAGCAGTGCGGGGACCCGATGGGCTCCCTCACCCGCTGCATGCACCTTCTGACTGCGGCATCGAATGGGTTAATCCGCCGGTAATCGGCTTTTGCAGTGATGCCGACGGATACAGCAGGGGCCCGGCTATCAGGGACTGCCGGGCCCATGCAGGGATCGGGCGCGCACCTTTAATGCCCCAGAGGTGCCTAACCACCTTCTGCACCTTGCCACTGTCTCCCATAGTTAACGCCGTGTCATTCTTTCCTGGTCCTGCAAAATGTGTATCCCTAGTTCCTTGCAATTGTTGTGTTCAAATGTAATGTGCTTGGTTTACCAGCAGATGGCGGCAGTAATGGCAGAGCTATTTTGCATAGAATGGAACCTTCTTCCATTCTAGTCTCTCTCTCCAGAGAGGGAGGAGTTTTTAGTTAGTGAAAGGGTCAGTCTAGCCTACCCCTTCTAGGGGAGAGGTCGAGTCTAGCTTACCCCCTGCTGGAGGAAGGCTGTGTTCCAGCCAGCAGAGCACCTTTAGCTCTGCTGGACTTAGAGGCCCAACCTACAAGCCTCAGAAGCAGGAGGAAAGGTTCCCTGGATAAAGATAAAGATACAGATAAGGATAAAGACTGAGTTGGGCTACAGAAAGCTAAGTACAGCCGAAAGGAAAAAGTTCTTATTTAATCCTGTCAGCACAGCAGAGCCAGAGAGTAACAGATGTAGCAAAGCCAAGTGTGTTTTCCTGCCAGAATTTATGCCAAAGACTGCTGGTGACCAAGAAAAAGTTGGAAGATTGTTTCCTGATGAAAGTTTATTCAAGCAAATCTGTTATCAACTCCAGTACAAGTTTGGACTCCATTTCTTTCATCATCCCTTCATCAACTATCCCTTACACTGCAGCGGACGACCACAACTAGGGTTCCAGGATATCCAGGTAGACCCATGCACGGACACATTTAAAGGGACATTGTAGGCTACCCTTACACAATTCTGGCATTCCTACCCATGGGTACCACCAAAACCGTCTCTTTAAGGGGACTCTGTCCCTTGTTGCTGAAATGCAACTGGCGTCATGACAAAAACTTTCACTTTAAGGGACCCCCGGCCGCGTGTCCTGTCCGCCGCACACCGCTCCGGTGCCCGCCCGATCACCATGTTGTAATAGTATATCAAAATGCGGCAAGTCACTTGCCGCCATGACGTACTATTACATCATATGTCGGGAGGTGGTTAATGTTTATATATACATATTCCGCAACAGTTTACAGACATTATCATCACTTGCTGTCCCCAGTGGGGTTTACAATCTAAGATCCCTATCAGTATGTTTTTGGAGTTAGGGAGGAAACCTACGCATACAGGTTGATGTTCCTGAGGGATACACCAAATGAAAAGGACTTAGGAAAACTAGAGAATGGTCAAAAATAAGGCAACTAAAAATTTAATGTTGATAAGTGCAAGATAATGCCACCTGCCGTAGAAACCCAAGAGCAGAATATAAAATCAGTGATACAGTCCTAAACCTCAGTATCTGAGGAAAGGGATTTGGGGGTCATTATTCAGAAGACTTAAGCAGCAGACAAGTCATAGAGCAGCAGGAAATGCTAGCAGAATGGCGGGGGTGTAAAGGAGAGGCATTACTAGTAGAAAGAGGGAGGTGCTCATGAGGCCGCTCTACAGAGGCACTAGTGAGACCTCATTGGAGTAGTGTGCTCATACGGAGGAGCCATATCTCCAGAAGGATATGATACTTTGGAGAGAGTTCAGAGAAGAGCTACTAAACGGTACATGGATTGCAGATAAAACTTACCAGAAAGATTAAAAGGACCTTAACATGTATAGCTTGGAAGAAAGACGAGACAGAGGGGATATGATAGAAACTTTTAAATACATAAAGGGAATCAACAAAGTAAAAGAGGAGAGAATATTTAAAAGAAGAAAAACTGCTACAAGAGGACATAGTTTTAAATTAGAGGGGCAAAGGTTTAAAAGTAATATAAGGAAGTATTACTTTACTGAGAGAGTAGTGGATGCATGGAATAGCCTTCCTGCAGAAGTGGTAGCTGCAAATACAGTGGAGGAGTTTAAGCATGCATGGGATAGGCATAAGGCCATCCTTCATATAAGATAGGGCCAGGGGCTATCCATAGTATTTAGTATATTGGGCAGACTGGATGGGCCAAATGGTTCTTATCTGCCGACACATTCTATGTTTCTATGTTTCTATGTTTCTATGTTTCTATGTTAAACACAGGGAGAACATACAAACTCCATGCAGATGTTTTCCTTGGTCAGATTCAAGTCTAGGATTCCAGTGCTGCAAGACACCAGTGCTAACCACTGAGCCACCATGCTACCTGTTTAAACAGCTTTTCTTGGTGTCAGCAAATGGAAAGTCTTTCTTCTGTGGCTCTAGATCTCCTATATCATCAGTTAGACTATGTGGAATCTGTAACCCTATTTATAACAGAAGTCTGTAGAGCCCCCTATAAAAGCAGTCTGGAGGTGTAGTCTGGAGCGCCCCCTATAACAGCAGTCTGGATGTGTAGTCTGGAGCGCCTCCTATAACAGCAGTCTGGATGTGTAGTCTGGAGCACCCCCTATAACAGCAGTCTGGATGTGTAGTCTGGAGCGCCCCCTATAACAGCAGTCTGGATGTGTAGTCTGGGGCACCCCATATAACAGCAGTCTGGATGTGTAGTCTGGAGCGCCCCCTATAACAGCAATCTGGATGTGTAGTCTGGGGCACCCCATATAACAGCAGTCTGGATGTGTAGTCTGGAGCGCCCCCTATAACAGCAGTCTGGATGTATAGTCTGGAGCGCCCCTATAACAGCAGTCTGGATGTAAAGTCTGGAGCTCCCCCTAAAACAGCAGTCTGGATGTAAATCTGGAGCTCCCCCTATAACAGCAGTCTGGATGTGTAGTCTGGAGCGGTCCTATAACAGCAGTCTGGATGTGTAGTCTGGAGCACCCCCTATAACAGCAGTCTGGATGTAAAGTCTGGAGCTCCCCCTATAACAGCAGTCTGGATGTGGTCTGGAGCGCCCCCTATAACAGCAGTCTGGATGTGGTCTAGAGCCCCCCCTATAACAGCAGTCTGGATGTGTAGTCTGGAGCGGCCCCTATAACAGCAGTCTGGATGTGTAGTCTGGGGCACCCCATATAACAGCAGTCTGGATGTGTAGTCTGGAGCGCCCCCTATAACAGCAGTCTGGATGTGTAGTCTGGAGCACCCCCTATAACAGCAGTCTGGATGTAAAGTCTGGAGCTCCCACTATAACAGCAGTCTGGATGTGGTCTGGAGCGCCCCCTATAACAGCAGTCTGGATGTGGTCTAGAGCGCCCCCTATAACAGCAGTCTGGATGTGTAGTCTCGAGCGGCCCCTATAACAGCATTCTGGATGTATAGTCTGGAGCGCCCCCTATAACAGCAGTCTGGATGTGTAGTCTGGAGCGCCCCTATAACAGCAGTCTGGATGTGTAGTCTGGAGCGCCCCCTATAACAGCAGTCTGGATGTGTAGTCTGGAGCGCCCCCTATAACAGCAGTCTGGATGTGTAGTCTGGAGCCCCCTATAACAGCAGTCTGGATGTGTAGTCTGGAGCACCCCCTATAACAGCAGTCTGGATATGTAGTCTGGAGCACCCCCTATAACAGCAGTCTGGATGTGTAGTCTGTAGCTCCCCTTATAACAGCAGTCTGGATGTGTAGTCTGGAGCGCCCTCTATAGCAGCAGTCTGTATGTTTAGTCTGGAGTGGCCTCTATAACAGCAGTCTGGATGTGTAGTCTGGAGCGCCCCCTATAACAGCAGTCTGGATGTGCAGTCTGGAGCGTCCTCTATAACAGCAGTCTGGATGTGTAGTCTGGGGCACCCCCTATAACAGCAGTCTGGATGTGTAGTCTGGAGCGCCCCCTATAACAGCAGTCTGGATGTGTAGTCTGGAGCGCCCCCTATAACAGCAGTCTGGATCGCCCTCTATAACAGCAGTCTGGATGTGTAGTCTGGGGCACCCCCTATAACAGCAGTCTGGATGTGTAGTCTGGAGCGCCCCCTATAACAGCAGTCTGGATGTGTAGTCTGGGGCACCCCCTATAACAGCAGTCTGGATGTGTAGTCTGGAGCGCCCCCTATAACAGCAGTCTGGATGTATAGTCTGGAGCGCCCCTATAACAGCAGTCTGGATGTAAAGTCTGGAGCTTCCCCTATAACAGCAGTCTGGATGTAAAGTCTGGAGCTCCCCCTATAACAGCAGTCTGGATGTGGTCTGGAGCGCCCCCTATAACAGCAGTCTGGATGTGGTCTAGAGCGCCCCCCTATAACAGCAGTCTGAATGGGTAGTCTGGAGCCCCCTATAACAGCAGTCTGGATGTGTAGTCTGGAGCACCCCCTATAACAGCAGTCTGGATATGTAGTCTGGAGCACCCCCTATAATAGCAGTCTGGATGTGTAGTCTGGGGCACCCCATATAACAGCAGTCTGGATGTGTAGTCTGGAGCGCCCCCTATAACAGCAGTCTGGATGTGTAGTCTGGAGCGCTCCTATAACAGCAGTCTGGATGTGTAGTCTGGAGCGCCCCCTATAACAGCAGTCTGGATGTATAGTCTGGAGCGCCCCTATAACAGCAGTCTGGATGTAAAGTCTGGAGCTCCCCCTATAACAGCAGTCTGGATGTAAAGTCTGGAGCTCCCCCTATAACAGCAGTCTGGATGTGGTCTGGAGCGCCCCCTATAACAGCAGTCTGGATGTGGTCTAGAGCGCCCCCCTATAACAGCAGTCTGAATGGGTAGTCTGGAGCCCCCTATAACAGCAGTCTGGATGTGTAGTCTGGAGCACCCCCTATAACAGCAGTCTGGATATGTAGTCTGGAGCACCCCCTATAATAGCAGTCTGGATGTGTAGTCTGGGGCACCCCATATAACAGCAGTCTGGATGTGTAGTCTGGAGCGCCCCTATAACAGCAGTCTGGATGTGTAGTCTGGAGCGCTCCTATAACAGCAGTCTGGATGTGTAGTCTGGAGCACCCCCTATAACAGCAGTCTGGATGTAAAGTCTGGAGCTCCCCCTATAACAGCAGTCTGGATGTGGTCTGGAGCGCCCTCTATAACAGCAGTCTGGATGTGGTCTAGAGCGCCCCCTATAATAGCAGTCTGGATGTGTAGTCTGGAGCGCCCCTATAACAGCAGTCTGGATGTGTAGTCTGGAGCGCCCCCTATAACAGCAGTCTGGATGTGTAGTCTGGAGCTCCCCCTATAGATGCGCAGTCTGGATGTGGTCTGGAGCGCCCCCTATAACAGCAGTCTGGATGTAAAGTCTGGAGCTCCCCCTATAACAGCAGTCTGGATGTAAAGTCTGGAGCTCCCCCTATAACAGCAGTCTGGATGTGGTCTAGAGCGCCCCCCTATAACAGCAGTCTGGATGTGTAGTCTGGAGCGCCCCCTATAACAGCAGTCTGGATGTGTAGTCTGGAGCCCCCTATAACAGCAGTCTGGATGTGTAGTCTGGAGCACCCCCTATAACAGCAGTCTGGATATGTAGTCTGGAGCACCCCCTATAACAGCAGTCTGGATGTGTAGTCTGGGGCACCCCATATAACAGCAGTCTGGATGTGTAGTCTGGAGCGCCCCCTATAACAGCAGTCTGGATGTGTAGTCTGGAGCGCTCCTATAACAGCAGTCTGGATGTGTAGTCTGGAGCCCCCTATAACAGCAGTCTGGATGTGTAGTCTGGAGCACCCCCTATAACAGCAGTCTGGATGTGTAGTCTGGAGCACCCCCTATAACAGCAGTCTGGATGTAAAGTCTGGAGCTCCCCCTATAACAGCAGTCTGGATGTGGTCTGGAGCGCCCCCTATAACAGCAGTCTGGATGTGGTCTAGAGCGCCCCCCTATAACAGCAGTCTGGATGTGTAGTCTGGAGCGCCCCCTATAACAGCAGTCTGGATGTGTAGTCTGGAGCCCCCTATAACAGCAGTCTGGATGTAAAGTCTGGAGCTCCCCCTATAACAGCAGTCTGGATGTGGTCTGGAGCGCCCCCTATAACAAAAGTCTGGATGTGGTCTAGAGCGCCCCCTATAACAGCAGTCTGGATGTGTAGTCTGGAGCGCCCCTATAACAGCAGTCTGGATGTGTAGTCTGGGGCACCCCATATAACAGCAGTCTGGATGTGTAGTCTGGAGCGCCCCCTATAACAGCAGTCTGGATGTGTAGTCTGGGGCACCCCATATAACAGCAGTCTGGATGTGTAGTCTGGAGCGCCCCCTATAACAGCAGTCTGGATGTATAGTCTGGAGCGCCCCTATAACAGCAGTCTGGATGTAAAGTCTGGAGCTCCCCCTAAAACAGCAGTCTGGATGTAAATCTGGAGCTCCCCCTATAACAGCAGTCTGGATGTGTAGTCTGGAGCGGTCCTATAACAGCAGTCTGGATGTGTAGTCTGGAGCACCCCCTATAACAGCAGTCTGGATGTAAAGTCTGGAGCTCCCCCTATAACAGCAGTCTGGATGTGGTCTGGAGCGCCCCCTATAACAGCAGTCTGGATGTGGTCTAGAGCCCCCCCTATAACAGCAGTCTGGATGTGTAGTCTGGAGCGGCCCCTATAACAGCAGTCTGGATGTGTAGTCTGGGGCACCCCATATAACAGCAGTCTGGATGTGTAGTCTGGAGCACCCACTATAACAGCAGTCTGGATGTGTAGTCTGGAGCACCCCCTATAACAGCAGTCTGGATGTAAAGTCTGGAGCTCCCCCTATAACAGCAGTCTGGATGTGGTCTGGAGCGCCCCCTATAACAGCAGTCTGGATGTGGTCTAGAGCGCCCCCTATAACAGCAGTCTGGATGTGTAGTCTCGAGCGGCCCCTATAACAGCATTCTGGATGTATAGTCTGGAGCGCCCCCTATAACAGCAGTCTGGATGTGTAGTCTGGAGCCCCCCTATAACAGCAGTCTGGAGTGTAGTCTGGAGCGCCCCCTATAACAGCAGTCTGGATGTGTAGTCTGGAGCGCCCCCTATAACAGCAGTCTGGATGTGTAGTCTGGAGCCCCCTATAACAGCAGTCTGGATGTGTAGTCTGGAGCACCCCCTATAACAGCAGTCTGGATATGTAGTCTGGAGCACCCCCTATAACAGCAGTCTGGATGTGTAGTCTGTAGCTCCCCTTATAACAGCAGTCTGGATGTGTAGTCTGGAGCGCCCTCTATAGCAGCAGTCTGTATGTTTAGTCTGGAGTGGCCTCAATAACAGCAGTCTGGATGTGTAGTCTGGAGCGCCCCCTATAACAGCAGTCTGGATGTGCAGTCTGGAGCGCCCTCTATAACAGCAGTCTGGATGTGTAGTCTGGGGCACCCCCTATAACAGCAGTCTGGATGTGTAGTCTGGAGCGCCCCCTATAACAGCAGTCTGGATGTGTAGTCTGGAGCGCCCCCTATAACAGCAGTCTGGATCGCCCTCTATAACAGCAGTCTGGATGTGTAGTCTGGGGCACCCCCTATAACAGCAGTATGGATGTGTAGTCTGGAGCGCCCCCTATAACAGCAGTCTGGATGTGTAGTCTGGGGCACCCCCTATAACAGCAGTCTGGATGTGTAGTCTGGAGCGCCCCCTATAACAGCAGTCTGGATGTATAGTCTGGAGCGCCCCTATAACAGCAGTCTGGATGTAAAGTCTGGAGCTCCCCCTATAACAGCAGTCTGGATGTAAAGTCTGGAGCTCCCCCTATAACAGCAGTCTGGATGTGGTCTGGAGCGCCCCCTATAACAGCAGTCTGGATGTGGTCTAGAGCGCCCCCCTATAACAGCAGTCTGAATGTGTAGTCTGGAGCCCCCTATAACAGCAGTCTGGATGTGTAGTCTGGAGCACCATTATAACAGCAGTCTGGATATGTAGTCTGGAGCACCCCCTATAATAGCAGTCTGGATGTGTAGTCTGGGGCACCCCATATAACAGCAGTCTGGATGTGTAGTCTGGAGCGCCTCCTATAACAGCAGTCTGGATGTGTAGTCTGGAGCGCTCCTATAACAGCAGTCTGGATGTGTAGTCTGGAGCACCCCCTATAACAGCAGTCTGGATGTAAAGTCTGGAGCTCCCCCTATAACAGCAGTCTGGATGTGGTCTGGAGCGCCCTCTATAACAGCAGTCTGGATGTGGTCTAGAGCGCCCCCTATAATAGCAGTCTGGATGTGTAGTCTGGAGCGCCCCTATAACAGCAGTCTGGATGTGTAGTCTGGAGCGCCCCCTATAACAGCAGTCTGGATGTGTAGTCTGGAGCTCCCCCTATAGATGCGCAGTCTGGATGTGGTCTGGAGCGCCCCCTATAACAGCAGTCTGGATGTAAAGTCTGGAGCTCCCCCTATAACAGCAGTCTGGATGTAAAGTCTGGAGCTCCCCCTATAACAGCAGTCTGGATGTGGTCTAGAGTGCCCCCCTATAACAGCAGTCTGGATGTGTAGTCTGGAGCGCCCCCTATAACAGCAGTCTGGATGTGTAGTCTGGAGCCCCCTATAACAGCAGTCTGGATGTGTAGTCTGGAGCACCCCCTATAACAGCAGTCTGGATATGTAGTCTGGAGCACCCCCTATAACAGCAGTCTGGATGTGTAGTCTGGGGCACCCCATATAACAGCAGTCTGGATGTGTAGTCTGGAGCGCCCCCTATAACAGCAGTCTGGATGTGTAGTCTGGAGCGCTCCTATAACAGCAGTCTGGATGTGTAGTCTGGAGCCCCCTATAACAGCAGTCTGGATGTGTAGTCTGGAGCACCCCCTATAACAGCAGTCTGGATATGTAGTCTGGAGCACCCCCTATAACAGCAGTCTGGATGTAAAGTCTGGAGCTCCCCCTATAACAGCAGTCTGGATGTGGTCTGGAGCGCCCCCTATAACAGCAGTCTGGATGTGGTCTAGAGCGCCCCCCTATAACAGCAGTCTGGATGTGTAGTCTGGAGCGCCCCCTATAACAGCAGTCTGGATGTGTAGTCTGGAGCCCCCTATAACAGCAGTCTGGATGTAAAGTCTGGAGCTCCCCCTATAACAGCAGTCTGGATGTGGTCTGGAGCGCCCCCTATAACAAAAGTCTGGATGTGGTCTAGAGCGCCCCCTATAACAGCAGTCTGGATGTGTAGTCTGGAGCGCCCCTATAACAGCAGTCTGGATGTGTAGTCTGGAGCGCCCCCTATAACAGCAGTCTGGATGTGTAGTCTGGAGCTCCCCCTATAACAGCAGTCTGGATGTGTAGTCTGGAGCCCCCTATAACAGCAGTCTGGATGTGTAGTCTGGAGCACCCCCTATAACAGCAGTCTGGATATGTAGTCTGGAGCACCCCCTATAACAGCAGTCTGGATGTGTAGTCTGGAGCCCCCTATAACAGCAGTCTGGATGTGTAGTCTGGAGCACCCCCTATAACAGCAGTCTGGATATGTAGTCTGGAGCACCCCCTATAACAGCAGTCTGGATGTGTAGTCTGTAGCTCCCCTTATAACAGCAGTCTGGATGTGTAGTCTGGAGCGCCCTCTATAGCAGCAGTCTGGATGTTTAGTCTGGAGCGCCCTCTATAACAGCAGTCTGGATGTGTAGTCTGGAGCGCCCCCTATAACAGCAGTCTGGATGTGAAGTCTGGAGCTCTCCCTATAACAGCAGTCTGGATGTAAAGTCTGGAGCTCCCCCTATAACAGCAGTCTGGATGTGGTCTGGAGCGCCCCCTATAACAGCAGTCTGGATGTGGTCTAGAGCGCCCCCCTATAACAGCAGTCTGGATGTGTAGTCTGGAGCGCCCCCTATAACAGCAGTCTGGATGTGTAGTCTGGAGCCCCCAATAACAGCAGTCTGGATGTGTAGTCTGGAGCACCCCCTATAACAGCAGTCTGGATATGTAGTCTGGAGCACCCCCTATAACAGCAGTCTGGATGTGTAGTCTGGGGCACCCCATATAACAGCAGTCTGGATGTGTAGTCTGGAGCGCCCCCTATAACAGCAGTCTGGATGTGTAGTCTGGAGCGCTCCTATAACAGCAGTCTGGATGTGTAGTCTGGAGCCCCCTATAACAGCAGTCTGGATGTGTAGTCTGGAGCACCCCCTATAACAGCAGTCTGGATATGTAGTCTGGAGCACCCCCTATAACAGCAGTCTGGATGTAAAGTCTGGAGCTCCCCCTATAACAGCAGTCTGGATGTGGTCTGGAGCGCCCCCTATAACAGCAGTCTGGATGTGGTCTAGAGCGCCCCCCTATAACAGCAGTCTGGATGTGTAGTCTGGAGCGCCCCCTATAACAGCAGTCTGGATGTGTAGTCTGGAGCCCCCTATTACAGCAGTCTGGATGTAAAGTCTGGAGCTCCCCCTATAACAGCAGTCTGGATGTGGTCTGGAGCGCCCCCTATAACAAAAGTCTGGATGTGGTCTAGAGCGCCCCCTATAACAGCAGTCTGGATGTGTAGTCTGGAGCGCCCCTATAACAGCAGTCTGGATGTGTAGTCTGGAGCACCCCCTATAACAGCAGTCTGGATGTGTAGTCTGGAGCTCCCCCTATAACAGCAGTCTGGATGTGTAGTCTGGAGCCCCCTATAACAGCAGTCTGGATGTGTAGTCTGGAGCACCCCCTATAACAGCAGTCTGGATATGTAGTCTGGAGCACCCCCTATAACAGCAGTCTGGATGTGTAGTCTGTAGCTCCCCTTATAACAGCAGTCTGGATGTGTAGTCTGGAGCGCCCTCTATAGCAGCAGTCTGGATGTTTAGTCTGGAGCGCCCTCTATAACAGCAGTCTGGATGTGTAGTCTGGAGCGCCCCCTATAACAGCAGTCTGGATGTGTAGTCTGGGGCACCCCATATAACAGCAGTCTGGATGTGTAGTCTGGAGCGCCCCCTATAACAGCAGTCTGGATGTGTAGTCTGGAGCGCCCTCTATAACAGCAGTCTGGATGTGTAGTCTGGAGCGCCCCATATAACAGCAGTCTGGATGTGTAGTCTGGGGCACCCCATATAACAGCAGTCTGGATGTGTAGTCTGGAGCGCCCCCTATAACAGCAGTCTGGATGTATAGTCTGGAGCGCCCCTATAACAGCAGTCTGGATGTAAAGTCTGGAGCTCCCCCTATAACAACAGTCTGGATGTGGTCTGGAGCGCCCCCTATAACAGCAGTCTGGATGTGTAGTCTGGAGCGCCCCCTATTACAGCAGTCTGGATGTGTAGTCTGGAGCGCCCCCTATAACAGCAGTCTGGATGTGTAGTCTCGAGCGGCCCCTATAACAGCATTCTGGATGTATAGTCTGGAGCGCCCCCTATAACAGCAGTCTGGATGTGTAGTCTGGAGCGCCCTTATAACAGCAGTCTGGATGTGTAGTCTGGAGCGCCCCCTATAACAGCAGTCTGGATGTGTAGTCTGGAGCGCCCCCTATAACAGCAGTCTGGATGTGTAGTCTGGAGCCCCCTATAACAGCAGTCTGGATGTGTAGTCTGGAGCACCCCCTATAACAGCAGTCTGGATATGTAGTCTGGAGCACCCCCTATAACAGCAGTCTGGATGTGTAGTCTGTAGCTCCCCTTATAACAGCAGTCTGGATGTGTAGTCTGGAGCGCCCTCTATAGCAGCAGTCTGTATGTTTAGTCTGGAGTGGCCTCTATAACAGCAGTCTGGATGTGTAGTCTGGAGCGCCCCCTATAACAGCAGTCTGGATGTGCAGTCTGGAGCGCCCTCTATAACAGCAGTCTGGATGTGTAGTCTGGGGCACCCCCTATAACAGCAGTCTGGATGTGTAGTCTGGAGCGCCCCCTATAACAGCAGTCTGGATGTGTAGTCTGGAGCGCCCCCTATAACAGCAGTCTGGATCGCCCTCTATAACAGCAGTCTGGATGTGTAGTCTGGGGCACCCCCTATAACAGCAGTCTGGATGTGTAGTCTGGAGCGCCCCCTATAACAGCAGTCTGGATGTGTAGTCTGGGGCACCCCCTATAACAGCAGTCTGGATGTGTAGTCTGGAGCGCCCCCTATAACAGCAGTCTGGATGTGTAGTCTGGAGCGCCCTCTATAACAGCAGTCTGGATGTGTAGTCTGGAGCGCCCCCTATAACAGCAGTCTGGATGTGTAGTCTGGGGCACCCCATATAACAGCAGTCTGGATGTGTAGTCTGGAGCGCCCCCTATAACAGCAGTCTGGATGTATAGTCTGGAGCGCCCCTATAACAGCAGTCTGGATGTAAAGTCTGGAGCTCCCCCTATAACAACAGTCTGGATGTGGTCTGGAGCGCCCCCTATAACAGCAGTCTGGATGTGTAGTCTGGAGCGCCCCCTATTACAGCAGTCTGGATGTGTAGTCTGGAGCGCCCCCTATAACAGCAGTCTGGATGTGTAGTCTCGAGCGGCCCCTATAACAGCATTCTGGATGTATAGTCTGGAGCGCCCCCTATAACAGCAGTCTGGATGTGTAGTCTGGAGCGCCCTTATAACAGCAGTCTGGATGTGTAGTCTGGAGCGCCCCCTATAACAGCAGTCTGGATGTGTAGTCTGGAGCGCCCCCTATAACAGCAGTCTGGATGTGTAGTCTGGAGCCCCCTATAACAGCAGTCTGGATGTGTAGTCTGGAGCACCCCCTATAACAGCAGTCTGGATATGTAGTCTGGAGCACCCCCTATAACAGCAGTCTGGATGTGTAGTCTGTAGCTCCCCTTATAACAGCAGTCTGGATGTGTAGTCTGGAGCGCCCTCTATAGCAGCAGTCTGTATGTTTAGTCTGGAGTGGCCTCTATAACAGCAGTCTGGATGTGTAGTCTGGAGCGCCCCCTATAACAGCAGTCTGGATGTGCAGTCTGGAGCGCCCTCTATAACAGCAGTCTGGATGTGTAGTCTGGGGCACCCCCCTATAACAGCAGTCTGGATGTGTAGTCTGGAGCGCCCCCTATAACAGCAGTCTGGATGTGTAGTCTGGAGCGCCCCCTATAACAGCAGTCTGGATCGCCCTCTATAACAGCAGTCTGGATGTGTAGTCTGGGGCACCCCCTATAACAGCAGTCTGGATGTGTAGTCTGGAGCGCCCCCTATAACAGCAGTCTGGATGTGTAGTCTGGGGCACCCCCTATAACAGCAGTCTGGATGTGTAGTCTGGAGCGCCCCCAATAACAGCAGTCTGGATGTATAGTCTGGAGCGCCCCTATAACAGCAGTCTGGATGTAAAGTCTGGAGCTCCCCCTATAACAGCAGTCTGGATGTAAAGTCTGGAGCTCCCCCTATAACAGCAGTCTGGATGTGGTCTGGAGCGCCCCCTATAACAGCAGTCTGGATGTGGTCTAGAGCGCCCCCTATAACAGCAGTCTGGATGTGTAGTCTGGAGCCCCCTATAACAGCAGTCTGGATGTGTAGTCTGGAGCACCCCCTATAACAGCAGTCTGGATATGTAGTCTGGAGCACCCCCTATAACAGCAGTCTGGATGTGTAGTCTGGGGCACCCCATATAACAGCAGTCTGGATGTGTAGTCTGGAGCGCCCCCTATAACAGCAGTCTGGATGTGTAGTCTGGAGCGCTCCTATAACAGCAGTCTGGATGTGTAGTCTGGAGCACCCCCTATAACAGCAGTCTGGATGTAAAGTCTGGAGCTCCCCCTATAACAGCAGTCTGGATGTGGTCTGGAGCGCCCTCTATAACAGCAGTCTGGATGTGGTCTAGAGCGCCCCCTATAATAGCAGTCTGGATGTGTAGTCTGGAGCGCCCCTATAACAGCAGTCTGGATGTGTAGTCTGGAGCGCCCCCTATAACAGCAGTCTGGATGTGTAGTCTGGAGCTCCCCCTATAGATGCGCAGTCTGGATGTGGTCTGGAGCGCCCCCTATAACAGCAGTCTGGATGTAAAGTCTGGAGCTCCCCCTATAACAGCAGTCTGGATGTAAAGTCTGGAGCTCCCCCTATAACAGCAGTCTGGATGTGGTCTGGAGCGCCCCCTATAACAGCAGTCTGGATGTGGTCTAGAGCGCCCCCCTATAACAGCAGTCTGGATGTGTAGTCTGGAGCGCCCCCTATAACAGCAGTCTGGATGTGTAGTCTGGAGCCCCCTATAACAGCAGTCTGGATGTGTAGTCTGGAGCACCCCCTATAACAGCAGTCTGGATATGTAGTCTGGAGCACCCCCTATAACAGTAGTCTGGATGTGTAGTCTGGGGCACCCCATATAACAGCAGTCTGGATGTGTAGTCTGGAGCGCCCCCTATAACAGCAGTCTGGATGTGTAGTCTGGAGCGCTCCTATAACAGCAGTCTGGATGTGTAGTCTGGAGCCCCCTATAACAGCAGTCTGGATGTGTAGTCTGGAGCACCCCCTATAACAGCAGTCTGGATATGTAGTCTGGAGCACCCCCTATAACAGCAGTCTGGATGTAAAGTCTGGAGCTCCCCCTATAACAGCAGTCTGGATGTGGTCTGGAGCGCCCCCTATAACAGCAGTCTGGATGTGGTCTAGAGCGCCCCCCTATAACAGCAGTCTGGACGTGTAGTCTGGAGCGCCCCTTATAACAGCAGTCTGGATGTGTAGTCTGGAGCCCCCTATAACAGCAGTCTGGATGTAAAGTCTGGAGCTCCCCCTATAACAGCAGTCTGGATGTGGTCTGGAGCGCCCCCTATAACAGCAGTCTGGATGTGGTCTAGAGCGCCCCCTATAACAGCAGTCTGGATGTGTAGTCTGGAGCGCCCCTATAACAGCAGTCTGGATGTGTAGTCTGGAGCGCCCCCTATAACAGCAGTCTGGATGTGTAGTCTGGAGCGCCCCCATAACAGCAGTCTGGATGTGTAGTCTGGAGCCCCCTATAACAGCAGTCTGGATGTGTAGTCTGGAGCACCCCCTATAACAGCAGTCTGGATATGTAGTCTGGAGCACCCCCTATAACAGCAGTCTGGATGTGTAGTCTGTAGCTCCCCTTATAACAGCAGTCTGGATGTGTAGTCTGGAGCGCCCTCTATAGCAGCAGTCTGGATGTTTAGTCTGGAGCGCCCTCTATAACAGCAGTCTGGATGTGTAGTCTGGAGCGCCCCCTATAACAGCAGTCTGGATGTGTAGTCTGGGGCACCCCATATAACAGCAGTCTGGATGTGTAGTCTGGAGCGCCCCTATAACAGCAGTCTGGATGTGTAGTCTGGAGCGCCCTCTATAACAGCAGTCTGGATGTGTAGTCTGGAGCGCCCCCTATAACAGCAGTCTGGATGTGTAGTCTGGAGCGCCCCTATAACAGCAGTCTGGATGTGTAGTCTGGAGCGCCCCCTATAACAGCAGTCTGGATGTATAGTCTGGAGCGCCCCTATAACAGCAGTCTGGATGAAAAGTCTGGAGCTCCCCCTATAACAACAGTCTGGATGTGGTCTGGAGCGCCCCCTATAACAGCAGTCTGGATGTGTAGTCTGGAGCGCCCCCTATTACAGCAGTCTGGATGTGTAGTCTGGAGCGCCCCCTATAACAGCAGTCTGGATGTGTAGTCTGGAGCCCCCTATAACAGCAGTCTGGATATGAAGTCTGGAGCACCCCCTATAACAGCAGTCTGGATGTGTAGTCTGGAGCTCCCCCTATAACAGCAGTCTGGATGTGTAGTCTGGAGCCCCCTATAACAGCAGTCTGGATGTGTAGTCTGGAGCACCCCCTATAACAGCAGTTTGGATATGTAGTCTGGAGCACCCCCTATAACAGCAGTCTGGATGTGTAGTCTGTAGCTCCCCTTATAACAGCAGTCTGGATGTGTAGTCTGGAGCGCCCTCTATAGCAGCAGTCTGGATGTTTAGTCTGGAGCGCCCTCTATAACAGCAGTCTGGATGTGTAGTCTGGAGCGCCCCCTATAACAGCAGTCTGGATGTGTAGTCTGGGGCACCCCATATAACAGCAGTCTGGATGTGTAGTCTGGAGCGCCCCCTATAACAGCAGTCTGGATGTGTAGTCTGGAGCGCCCTCTATAACAGCAGTCTGGATGTGTAGTCTGGAGCGCCCCCTATAACAGCAGTCTGGATGTGTAGTCTGGGGCACCCCATATAACAGCAGTCTGGATGTGTAGTCTGGAGCGCCCCCTATAACAGCAGTCTGGATGTATAGTCTGGAGCGCCCCTATAACAGCAGTCTGGATGAAAAGTCTGGAGCTCCCCCTATAACAACAGTCTGGATGTGGTCTGGAGCGCCCCCTATAACAGCAGTCTGGATGTGTAGTCTGGAGCGCCCCCTATTACAGCAGTCTGGATGTGTAGTCTGGAGCGCCCCCTATAACAGCAGTCTGGATGTGTAGTCTGGAGCCCCCTATAACAGCAGTCTGGATATGAAGTCTGGAGCACCCCCTATAACAGCAGTCTGGATGTGTAGTCTGGAGCCCCCTATAACAGCAGTCTGGATGTGTAGTCTGGAGCACCCCCTATAACAGCAGTCTGGATGTAAAGTCTGGAGCTCCCCCTATAACAGCAGTCTGGATGTGGTCTGGAGCGCCCCCTATAACAGCAGTCTGGATGTGGTCTAGAGCGCCCCCTATAACAGCAGTCTGGATGTGTAGTCTGGAGCCCCCTATAACAGCAGTCTGGATGTGTAGTCTGGAGCACCCCCTATAACAGCAGTCTGGATATGTAGTCTGGAGCACCCCCTATAACAGCAGTCTGGATGTGTAGTCTGGAGCGACCTCTATAGCAGCAGTCTGGATGTTTAGTCTGGAGCGCCCCCTATAACAGCAGTCTGGATGTGTAGTCTGGAGCGCCCTCTATAACAGCAGTCTGGATGTGTAGTCTGGAGCTCCCCCTATAACAGCAGTCTGAATGTATAGTCTGGAGCTCCCCCTATAACAGCAGTCTGGATGTATAGTCTGGAGCGCCCCCTATAACAGCAGTCTGGATGTATAGTCTGGAGCGCCCCCTATAGATGCATAGTCTGGAGTTCTCCCTATGCTAAACAGAGAATCCCGGTGTGGCAGTTTTACCTAGAGAGCTCTTTTATATTTTCTTCATGATTTGTGTAAATCCTTTTATTTATATAAAATAGTGAGGATTGTGAATATTTCATAATTCTGTATTTTTCTAATGGGAGTTTTAAGGAAGGAAATCTGATAACACTGAGGAGAGCGAAGGAAATGAGGAATTTGTAAGGAAAGTTTATTAAAGGAGGGTTGAGTGATGTTTTGTTTGTAAAGCTGAGCTTACATTGAGATGGAGTGACAAGAAGTGGAAGGGAAAACCCTGAGATAAGTAAACCAGACTGAAACTGTTACAATGTATCACAAATTATTTACAAAATAACCCTAAACTAGATTGTTCCAGCAACTATCACCTCAGAGTGAAGGGTTAATTTAATCTAGGGAATTTATTGGGGCTCATTTATCAACGACCAGCCTTTAACACTGGTCCTTTGTAGCCCTTAAGCACCCCGTCATGAGATAGGCACATCCTCCAGCAGTCCGTGTGTCTAGATTGAAATCTACTCCAATCTCTCACTAGAGTAGAGTTCAGTTGTTATGTACACCTAGTGTAAAGGTTAGTGAATTTTCTGGGGCCACTGGCCCGGCCCCACCATGCTCCAATGGCGAGGATGGCGTAAAAACGTTACCTGCGCCCAAAATTAGGCACATAGATGGACTTTTTTCCTGAAAGTTCTGGAACTCTTGGCCCTGTGATGTTGGGGCCCCTCATGACATCTAACACCTTAGGCATGTGCCCAGCCAGCCCTACTTAGCTATGATATAGGTGCCATCTGAAGCACAAACCACCAGTATTTTGAGTTGTTTCACCTGTGATGGTGTCAGAGGGTTATGGCAGATTTTAACCTCTGATTGTACTTCACTATCACATTGCCCCACACATGTTCACCTGATTTGTACAAACTGACTTTGTCAGTGGGGTCAGTTCTGTATAATGTATACTTTTTTGGTTTGTAAATTGTGGGTAAGGGTTCATGGACAGTCTCAACTGCTCTTTCCTCTCTTCTCTCCCTTTCTTTCTCATCTCTGTCCTTGCCAGTTTGTCCTTTCCAGTCCTCTTTTCTTCTTATTCTCTTCTCTTTTTTTCTCTTCTCCTCTCCTCTCATTTCTTCTCTTCCCTATTCTGTATTCTCCTGTTCTCCTCTCTACTCTTCACTCTTTCCTTTTTTAGTTCCTGTACTACCCTCTCTTCTTTCCCCTCTCTTCTCTCCCCCTACTCTTCCTTCTTTTCCTCTCCTCTCTTCTGTAACTCTCTCTGCCCATTTCTTTCCTGTTGGCTCCCCTCTTCTCTCCCCTCCCTTCGCTTCCTGTCTCTTCCCTCTACTCTCCCCAATATTCCCCCCCCTTCTCTCCCCTATATTTTATTTCCCCTCTACTCTCTTGTTTGTTCTCCTCTCTCCTGTTTCCTTCTCTGTCCATTCTCTTCCTCTCTCTTTGCTCCCCTCTACGTTTCCCTGACTTTCCTCCCCTCTCTTCTTTCCCTTTTACTCTCCTGTGTTCTTGCTTCTCTACTCTCCCCTCTTCTCTCCCTTTTACTCTCCCCACTACACCCCCTTCTGCACTCCCCTCTCTTCTGTCCCCTCTATTTTGTTTCCCATCCACTCTCCCCTCTACTGTCTTCTTTCTTTTCCTCTGTTCTCTCCTGTTGACTTATTTACGTGTTCCTTTCCTCTCTCTTTTCTCCCCTCTACTCTCCCCTCACTTTTTAGCCCCTCACCCTCTCTTCTCTCTCCTCTATTCTCTGCGTTCTTGTCACCCATCTTGTCTCCCCACTACTCTCCGCTCTTTTTTCCCCTATATTCTGTTCTCCTTCTACTTTCTCCTTACTTTTCCTCTCCCCTCTCCTGTTTACTTCTCTGCCCATTTCTTTCCTTTCTCTTTGCTCCCCTCACTATTTACCCCCCATGTTCTCCTCTGTCTTCTCTCTCCTCTCCTCTCCTCTCTGTTTTTCCACTCTTCTTCTCTCTATGCTCATCCACAGAAACATTTACAGAAAGCGAGAACATAAATGCTAGGACACAGAGAGTCTGTAAGCACAGTAAGCACCTAGAAACTGTACAGATGAGTTTAGATATGTAAGTCCATAATCTTTTTTTTATGTTAGCTTAGTAGAAAAACCATATTTGTATAAAAAAATGGATTTTTCTGGGATGATCTTGCAAACTAAGATTTATAAGGGGTGGAGTTTATGCAAGCCAGACCTCAAAGTGGGAGTTTGTGCGTGTTTCCTGGTGGGTGGTCCAGGGCGGGGCTTAAATGTTTAAAATTTTTTTTTTCCATGTTGGTAAGTAGAGATGGCCCGAACTATCCGACGGCGAACAGTTCCCGGCGAACATAGCTTGTTCGCGTTCGCCTCTGCCGGGCGAACACATGCGATGTTCGGTCCGCCCCCTATACATCATCATTGAGCAAACTTTGACCCTGTACCTCACAGTCAGCAGACACATTCCAGCCTATCAGCAGCATACCCTCCTCCCCAGGACCCTCCCACCTCCTGCACAGCATCCTTTTTAGATTCATTCTGAAGCTGCAGTCTTAGTGAGAGGAGGGAGAACTGTAACTGCTGGCTGATTTAATTGGAAATCGATAGCTAGGCTAGTGAATTCTGTGTCCACTCCAGTCCTGAAAGACTATCTGATCTCTGCTGTAAGGACAGCGTCCCTGACAGCACCCCAAAAAGCCCTTTTTAGGGCTGCAACAGTAGTCCTGCCTTTTTTTTTTTTTCCTTTATATACATATTGCAGTTGCCTGGCCTGCCTGTGTGTGAGGAGCTGCAGGCCCACAGCCTGTAGTGTGCCCACTTGCCAGTGCTCACCCCTGTCATTCCGTGTGGCACAGGACTTTGCTTAAAAAAAGGCACTTAATTTTTACACTTTAATCTAAGGTTAGTTGCCATGCCAGTGTGTGTCAGGCTGACTACCACCTGACTGTAGTGTGCCCACTGCCTGTGCCCACCACTCATACCGGCTGGCACAGGACTTTGCATAAAAAAGGCATTTAATTTTTACACTTTAGTGTAATTTCAGCTGCTTGCCTGCTGCTAGTGTGTGTCAGGCCGACTTCAACTGACTGTAGTGTGCCCACTGCCAGTGCCCACCCCTGTCATCCCGTGTGGCACAGGACTTTGCTTAAAAAAAAGGCACTTCATTTTTACACTTTAATCTAAGGTTAGTTGCCTGCCAGTGTGTGTCAGGCCGACTTCAACTGACTGTAGTGTGCCCACTGCCAGTGCCCACCCCTGTCATCCCGAGTGGCACAGGACTTTGCTTAAAAAAGGCATTTAATTTTTACACTTTAGTGTAATTTCAGCTGCTTGCCTGCTGCTAGTGTGTGTCAGGCCGACTTCAACTGACTGTAGTGTGCCCACTGCCAGTGCCAACCACTGATACCGGGTGGCACAGTAGCTTGCCGATAAATAAGGCATTTAATTTTTAGACAGTAGTCTAAATTCAGTTGCTTGCCTGCTGCCTGTGTGTGTCAGGCCGCTTCCACTGACCTGTAGTGTGCCCACTGCCAGTGCCAACCACTGATACCGGGTGGCACAGTAGCTTGCCGATAAATAAGGCATTTAATTTTTAGTCAGTAGGTCTAAATTCAGTTGCTTGCCCTGCTGCCAGTCAGTGTGTCAGGCCCTCTTCCACTGACTGTAGTGTGACCCACTGCCAGTGCCAACCACTCATACCGGGTGGCACAGTAGCTTGCCGATAAATAAGGCATTTAATTTTTACCACTTTTAGTGTAATTTCAGTTGCTTGCCTCTGCCAGTGTGTGTCAGGCCCCGCTTCTACTGACTGTAGTGTGCCCACTGCCATGTGCCAACCACTGATACCGGGTGGCACAGTAGCTTGCCGTTAAATAAGGCATTTTATTTTTAGACTGTAGTCTAAATGCAGTTGCTTGCCTGCTGCCAGTGTGTGTGTCAGGCCCTCTTCCACTGACTGTAGTGTGCCCACTGCCAGTGCCAACCACTCATACCGGGTGGCACAGTAGCGTGCCGATAAATAAGGCATTTAATTTTTACACTATAGTGTAATGTTCAGTTGCTTGCCTGCTGCCAGTGTGTGTCAGGCCCGCTTCTACTGACTGTAGTGTGCCCACTGCCAGTGCCAACCACTGATACCATCTCCCCGTTCGAAAAATCTATTCAATAAATGGCACCCAGATTGGGGACGTTAGAGGGATTAAACTGATGAGAATAGTACTACAGAATATACCACTCATATCGGTGTGTGACAGTAAATTGCACGGCGCAGACGCGAGTCACCGTGGATTAAAACAGAGTGGAGGGAGCCAGCGTTTTTTTAACCATCTCCCCGTCCGAAAAATCTGTTTAATAAATGGCCCCCAGATTGGGGAGTCGGGGACGTTTAGAGGATTAAACTGAGAGAATAGTACTACAGAAAATACCACTCATATCGGGTGTGACAGTAAATTGCAACGGCGCAGACGCAGTCAACCGTGGATTAAAAACAAAGGGGAGGGAGCCAGTCGTTTTTTTAACCATCTCCCCGTTCGAAAAATCAATTCAATTGACCTTTCGGGGACCCTTGGTGTTGTGACGTGGCTGGGTGGAGGAAGAAACCTTCAATGACATCACCGGGACGTGGCTAGCTTGGTATCCACACCTTGTGCAAATGGGGAGTTTGCGGTTGTGCAAATGAACTGTTTGCGGTGCATTAAAAGGGGTAGTTTGGGTCTGTCAATGTCTGTGATGCGGGCGTAACCCTTACACTACCTGATCGATACAACATCATACCTGATCGTATACACACACTGGATGTTTTAAAGCACGTTATTCACAAACAATTTAGGAATGTTAGTTGATTTATGCCCTTTATGGTTAAAACCCCCGACTCTTCTGCTCTGCGTCCACTACGTAATTTTCCATGGGAGTTTTTGCCATAGTTCCCCTCCGGCATGCCACAGTCCAGGTGTTAGACCCCTTGAAACAACTTTCTCATCACTATTGTGGCCAGAAAGAGTCCCTGTGGGTTTTAAAATTCGCCTGTCTATTGAAGTCTATGGCGGTTCGCCCGGTTCGCCAGTTCGCGAACATTTGCGGAAGTTCTCGTTCGCTGTTCGCGAACTGAAAATTTTATGTTCGCGACATCACTATTGGTAAGTATGATAAACCCTTTTAATGAATTCTTTAACATTAAAATACAATATTTGACCTAAGCGCATTAAAATACCTAAATAAAAAATTGACATGAGCTAGAAATTTCTTTTTTGAGAATAATTGTATTTTCCTATTCTTTTTCATTCGAAATTCCTAATTCCCTATGAAACATGTAACTATTTTTAATTTAGTCAAGTCTTTCTTAAAAAAAAAGTATACATTTTTTAATCCTAAATTCAAATCCAATTGTATTTATTTCTTATCGTTAACATTTATGAAAAACATTCCATCCAAAAAAAGTTTCTTTTGTTTGTCATATGAATTATTATTATTTTTTTTAATTTGATTTATATTTTAATATAATTTTTTCTACTATAGCTTTTATTATCAAGTATGTAATGCGGTTAGGGTTAAATTTATTCATTTAAAAAAATAAAAAAAATTCTACTGTCCTTCAATATTTATTCCACATACCTGATTTTTTGTTTAGCATTTTCTTTTCATAATTCATAATTTTTTTATATTCTATTTATTTTTTATTTTAATATTACTATTAATATGTTTTGTACTAAACATATTATACATTGAAAGCTCAGAAACTATTCAGCTTCTAGATCATTAATTATAGATCTATGATTTTTATCCTCTTCTTTTGATTTATACAGGGTTTATTATATGTCGTTTTAATTATTACTTAACATTTATGGGAAGATATACTAAACAGGCAATAGCAATAAACTGTGACTACAAGGAAATGTGCTGTTCACATGTTAGGGTTGATGAACACACATTCTTGACTATTTTACCCGACCTGCTCTGTTTTTTGTCCGCTTGAATTTTCATAATGATTGGTATATAAAAAAAAAAAGTTGGCCCGTATCCCTTTAATGGTCGTTGGACTGTGTTCACTTGCCTATATTTCTATGTAGCATGTGACTAGAGCCAGCATTTATTTAAAGGAACTTATATAATCCTTCCAAACCCAACTTCAACATTCCATGTAGATGAAAAACAAATCTGTGCCATATATCTGAAGAAAAGGATTTTTTTTTTTCTTGGGACAATCCTATAGAACTAAGCCCAACTTTTTCCGCCCTTTACCTGGTACAGGCAAAACTGTTGTAGAAATTAATACATCTGGAATTATTTTAAAACATTATTTCCCATAAGGGAAAATATTTTTGTACGGTTCTCAATCTATGCACGGAAACTACAAAGGGTTCAGCGATCTGATATTTTAATGGCTTTCCTGTTATGGTTTGGTAGCTTTATTGCTTCTTTTTTGTATGATTTTTTTTTTTGTGTAATTCAGTCCAACTTTCAAAATGCGGCATTGAAAACCATGTAGTAAGCAAGGCCTCGACCCCGATTGGTTCCCGTCCTGTATGTAATAAAGCTGTGAAGGAGAATTAAACATTGAATTGCGCTGTTATAACGAATCTTGAAAATATTTTGGAACTTTCCATATTACACTTGAGATTACTCCATGTTTCATGTTCCCAAATCCCCTTAATTTTAGTTTTGCGTATTCACCGCCTCTCCTTGTTTGTATAGATTTATTAAAGCCTTACAACACAGCTACAATATACATTTTTCTCTAGTCACACCAAGATCTGCCTCTAAAATTTTATTGGCTTTCCAGGAGGAAAACAGTTGATGGGATAAAAATAAAAGAACCAATACCTCAGCAGGACTAACCAGTCCACTGTTGCTCCCGTTCCTCTGCTGCCCTGTTCTCTGCTGGTCTTTACTTCCTGGTACCATCTCGACATGAAGGTAATGTCTGCTCAGCCAAGACACCCGCCTCAGTGATGACCTGCCTCAGTGATGACCCGCCTCAGTGATGACCTGCCTTAGTGATGACCTGCCTCAGTGATGACCCGCCTCAGTGATGACCCGCCTCAGTGATGACCCGCCTCAGTGATGATCTGCCTCAGTGATGACCCGCCTCAGTGATGATCTGCCTCAGTGATGACCCGCCTCAGTGATGATCTGCCTCAGTGATGACCCGCCTCAGTGATGATCTGCCTCAGTGATGACCCGCCTCAGTGATTGACTGAGCGGGTATTTCCTGTGTGTCAAGACCCCCCAGATGGACGAATGGAAGTCTCTGTCTCAGGCCCAGATACAAACAACAGGGAATATAACAAACACAAAACAATAAGAAAAGACAAGACTTAGCTGAAAGTAGAAAACTGGCAACTCCAGAAGCACCACAGAGTACAACCGACCAGCTAGTTAGAAAGCAGGAAGAAAATCTATAAACCGCACCTCCAAGAGTGAGAAGCGGCTACTTATGGGAAAGGTAAATTACCAACAAGCAACACCTGAAGCAAGGGGTGAGGCATTCACCAAAACACAGACACAATAAGATCCACAGAGAACTTGTCAATTTAACCCACAAGTTTCCAGTCCCTCTGATCTCCTGGTACCTGCCACGGAGTGTCCGTGACAGACAGCAAAGGAACAGGAGCAGCGGAGGGTCTGTGAGTATTGGTAATTTTTTTCTACTGAAAAACCTCTTTAACCAGGATATATTGCCAAGCGAAAAACAGCCATCAAATACTGGTTCAGAGTCCACACAAGACATGGTTTCCTGTGGTCCATTGTGGGACATTTCCATCAATGAACTGCAGCAGGTAATCCTCAATAAATTCATTGGGGTACATAACATCAAAGCAGAGTACATGATTTCTGTGGGTTCCATAGTGGGATCCAGTTTAGCTGCCCCTAGTGAACACTGGGTGAATTAGCAATTACCATATTTTTCACCCTATAAGACACACCTACGTTTTAGAGAATGAAAATAAGAAAATAAATATTTTTCCTCAGACCTCAGATCAGACCCCCAATATTAATTAGACCTCAGCTCAGACACCCAATCAGACCTCAGATTATACCCCCAATGTTAATCAAACTTCAGCTCAGACCTCAGATCAGACCCCCAGTGTTAAGCAGACCCCCAAACAGACCTCACATCAGACCCCCAATATTAATTAGACTGCAGCTGAGACCCTTAAACAGACCTCAGATCAGACAAAAAAATTAATAAATCAACTCACCTCTCATGCTCTGGACTCCTGAGATCCAGCGCTCTTCCTGCCATGCTAGGCTGTGACCTGACATCGCACATCGTGAGTTCACAGAGCATGCCTATGTCCTCATGCTGTGCACCTGTCATAGCACAGTGCGGCACGGCAGAAGAAGATTAGGGAGCGGTGAGTACAGCCAACACAAGATGCGCCGTATTCACCACTTCCTCATCCTACTGTACTAATGAGCGCTTCCAAAATGGAAGTGCTCATTAGTATTTGCCCTATAAGACACACTGTCATTTTCCTCCCACTTTCGGGGGAAAAATTGTGCGTCTTATAGGGCTTAAAAAATACAGTATATCATTTATCAAGTCCCCAATGCAGATATATTATGAAATGAATCATTACAGAATTTGGACCTGAGAATGGAAGAGTGGACATTAATGAAGGAATGTAGACTGGAGTAATGCATTACCATACAATAGACATATTCCAGACCACTGGGTTATCATGGAACAGGTATTCTTCTTGACACTGGCTCACCAGGGCTGGGACGGTATCCTATTGCTCTATGGCAGGGATGGCCAACCTGTGGCTCTCCAGCTGTTGCAAAACTACAACTCCCAGCATGTCCAGACTGCCTTCAGCTATCAGCCTACAACTGGGCATGGTGGGAATTATAGTTTTGCAACAGCTGGAGAGCCACAGGTTGGCCATCCCTGCTCTATGGAGACTGTAAATTATACTATTTGGACATCAACGACTGGACATCATTCTACTGTTAGTATCTGAATGGAAATTGGCCCCATTACGTGTTGGGCCCTATAGCAGTTGCTGTGTCCACAACCCTGGTAGTTACACCCAGAGCTTGGTCACCATTAAATAGGCAATGTATAGTTGAGAAAATGTTCTTCTCCATTGCTTCTTCAAAATTTGGTGGAGTAGTCACTGAAGTGGTGGATCGGGGCTGCTGGTCTTTGGAGTAATGGCTATAGGGAAAGTGGGTGGAGCTTAACAAAAGGGGGCATGTCCTCCTGGGGCCAGTCAGATTATTATAGTTTACTCCAGAATTCCTGGTGTATGGATTTTTGGAACATGCAACTATTTCATTAACTTGCCTGTGCCTCTTAATAAATTTGAGACATTTTGCACCGATGGACTTTTGAGTAAGACTGCCGTGGGTATCACCAGTCTTAGTATATCTGCCCCATGTATCACACAGTTCCTGCCTCCAGAAAGTGTCCTAGCGTGGTTCACTGTCACACGTGTTGCTCACATTTGTTGCTCTGCCGTACTGGCTGCGGGCTTTCTGTGTAGGCTGCTTCCCTTGGGCGATGTGTGGTAGTGGCTGCCTGTGTGTGAACTGCTCCTTGTATACGGCATACATATTAGGACATCATCAGACATCATCCACAACTCCATCCTCCGTCAGGCAAAACTCCATCAGACCTCAGACAAAACTCCGTCCTCCCTCAGACATCAGCCAAAACTCCATCAGACATCAGCCAAAACTCCATCAGACATCAGCCAAAACTCCGTCAGACATCAGCCAAAACTCCATCAGACATCAGCCAAAACTCCGTCGTCCCTCATCCAAAACTCTGTCGTCCCTCAGACATCAGCCAAAACTCCATCGTCCCTCATCCAAAACTCCGTCGTCCCTCATCCAAAACTCAGTCGTCCCTCAGCCAAAACTCCGTCGTCCCTCAGCCAAAACTCCGTCGTCCCTCAGCCAAAACTCCATCAGACATCAGCCAAAACTCCGTCAGACATCAGCCAAAACTCCATCAGACATCAGCCAAAACTCCATCAGACATCAGCCAAAACTCCGTCAGACATCAGCCAAAACTCCGTCGTCCCTCAGCCAAAACTCCGTCAGACATCAGCCAAAACTCCGTCAGACATCAGCCAAAACTCCGTCAGACATCAGCCAAAACTCCGTCAGACATCAGCCAAAACTCTGTCAGACATCAGCCAAAACTCCGTCGTTCCTCAGCCAAAACTCCGTCGTCCCTCAGCCAAAACTCTGTCAGACATCAGCCAAAACTCCGTCAGACATCAGCCAAAACTCCGTCAGACATCAGCCAAAACTCCGTCAGACATCAGCCAAAACTCCGTCAGACATCAGCCAAAACTCCGTCAGACATCAGCCAAAACTTCGTCCTCCCTAACTCAAAATATGCCCTACTACACACACTCTTCACCTGACAGAGCTGCTAGCTGCTGGAAAGGCAAAGGACCTGTGATGATGTCATGACCATGTGACGAGTCACGTGTGTGGGAGGGGTCAGATGTGCACAGCAGCTGGTAGAGTGTACAGAACTGTAGCCATCAAATAGAGCTCTGTACTAGAGATGTGTGTGTAACCTGCATGTAGTAGTGTTGTGTATTGTGTAGCAGGGCTGTATGTGTAACCTGCATGTTGCAGAGCGGTGTACTGTGTAGCAGAGCTGTATGTGTAAACTGCATGTAGCAGAGATGTGTACTGTGTAGCAGAGCTGTATGTGTACCCTGCATGTAGCAGAGCTGTGTACTGTGTAGCAGAGCTGTATTTGTAACCTGCATGTAGCAGAGCTGTATGTGTAACCTGCATGTAGCACAGCTGTGTACTGTGTAGCAGAGCTGTATTTGTAACCTGCATGTAGCAGAGCTGTATGTGTAACCTGCATGTAGCATTGCTGTTTACTGTGTAGCAGAGTTGTATGTGTAACTTGCATGTAGCAGAGCTCTGTACTGTGTAGTAGAGCTATATGTGTAACCTGCAGGTAGCAGTGCTGTGTACTGTGTAGCAGAGATGTATACTGTGTTACAGAGATGTGTGTGTAACCTGCATGTAGCAGAGCTGTGTACTGTGTTACAGAGATGTGTGTGTAACCTGGGAACTATAAAAAAGTGTAAAAAAAATAATAATAATTAGATCACCCCCCTTTTCCCAAAATGAAAATAAAAGAACTGAAAAAATACACATCATGGGTGTCGCAATGTGTAAAATCACCCATTGTATAAAAATATATTCCCCATACGGCAAACAGCAAAACAGAAAAAAAAAGAGTCCAAATGCCCGATTCGTCGTTTTTGGTCGCTTCATTTGCTACAATTTTTTTTTATAAAAAGTGATCAAAAAGTCTTAAACACCCCAGAATGGTATGAGTGAAAAGTTCAGATTGCCCTGCAAAAAATGAGCCCCACCCAGCTCCGTAAACATAATTACAAAAAAGTTATAGGGGTTAAAATAAAAAATAAATAAATCAGATTCTGGAAATCTCCTGTCACTCCGAGTTACTCAGAATTGGTAGCCCTAATTAATAAATACATGCAACATGAATGTATATATGCCGCTTCACACAAAACTAGATCACAAGTGTTAGGCCTCTTACACATAAACGTTGTTGGTCGATTCCGTGCATTAGGGACAGCAATTTGCAGTCCCCAATGCACGGGCAACGTGCGTGCAGCGGCTGGGACAGATCAAGACTTATTCAACTTGAATGGGTCAGTGAGCATGTTCTACTTTTTTGCTGTGCGGAGGTACGGCCAGAAACACCACGGAAGCACTCTGTAGTGCTTCTATGGGGATCCGATCCGTGTTTACGTTCCGTTCAAGTGAATGGGTCGACATCACGGATGCGGGATGCACACGGCTGGTGCCCTGTGTATTGCGGAACCGCCGTATGTGGTCCACAATACAACCACAGGCACACAGCGGCCATGTGCAAGAGGCCTTACAAAGATGGGATTTATGGTGCACATCCACTTATGCTTCCCATATTCCACAGATTTATATCACACAGCTACTTACAGTTGTGCTGATAAGTTTACATACCCTTGCAGAACTTATGATTTCTTAAAGGGGTATTCTCATCTTCCCTTTTTTATACTTGCCTTTCTTGAGCGCGACGTTCACTTCCTGGATTCTTCTCCCGGCCGGGCCATGCTTGCGCAGAAGACTGAAGATTTTCTCCCGGCCGGGGCGCTCAATGTCCTGAACGCGCACGCCGCCGCGCATGTGCCATGGTGACTTATTCCTGGCCTGTATAGTATAGAGTCGGCGTGCGCGTTCGCGGCTCTGTACTATACTGGCCAGGAAGAAGTCATCATGGCGCATGAGTGCCGGCATGCGTGTTCAGGACATTGCGCGGCCCGGCGGGATTCAACAGGAGAGGTGGCCGTAACCAGGGGAGACCAAAGACAACATCAGGTAAGAAATGACTTATTTTCTAAAAAAGGGTGGGAATTGGGTAATAAAATGTATTTTGAAAAATGATCACTGTCAAATCATTAACAGATTTAACAGTGATCAATATGATGGGAATACCACTTTAACCATTGTTCAGAGAATATGAATGATAACACGGACACTTGTCTCTCGCTCATGGTTAGTGGTCGGCTGAAGTCATTTATGTCAAACAACTGTGTTTACTCTTTATAAATCATAATCACAACACAAACTCCCCAAATGACCCTGATCAGAAGTTTACACACCCCAGTTCTTAATACCATGTATTGCCCCCTTTAACATCAATGACAGCTTGAAGTCTTTTGTGGTAGTTGTGGATGAGGCTCTTTATTTTCTCAGATGGTAAAACTGCCGATTCTTCCTGTTGAAAATAAAAAAGCAATTCCACCACAGTTTTACAGGATTTTTATTTACGACATTCGATGTGCGATAAAACTGACTTACTTTTATTCTACAGGTCAGATCGAATCCGGCGATACCTTATATGTATAGTTTTTCTTGCGTTTTAATAGTGATAAAAAAATAAAATAAAAATCTGATTAATTTTTTTGTCGCCATATTTTGAGCCCTATAACTTTTTAGCAATTATGTGTACGGAGCTGGGTGGGGGCTCATTATTTGCGGGGCAATCTGAACTTTTCACTGATACCATTCTGGGGTGTTTAAGACTTTTTGATCACTTTTTATTTAAATTTTTGTAGCAAATGAAGCGACCAAAAACGGCGAATCGGACATTTAGACTCTTTTTTTTTTTCTGTTTTGCTGTTTGCCGTATGGGGAATATATTTTTATACAATGGGTGTTTATACACATTGTGAAACCCATGATGTGTATTTTTTTAGTTCTTTTATTTTCATTTTGGGAAAAGGGGGGTGATCTGAATTTTTATGTTTTTTTTTTACACTTTTTTATAGTTCCCAGGTTACACACACATCTCTGTAACACAGTACACAGCCCTGCTACATGCGGTTAGACACACTGCTCTATATACACAGTACACAGCTCTTCTACATGCAGGTTACACATACAGCTCTGCTACACAGTACACAGCTCTGCTACATGCAGGGTACACATACAGCTCTACTACATGCAGGTTACACATACAGCTCTGCTACACAGTACACAGCCTGCTACATGCAGGTTACACATACAGCTCTGCTACATGCAGGTTACACATGCAGCTCTGCTACACAGTACACAGCTCTGCTACATGCAGGTTACACATACAGCACTGCTACACAGTACACAGCACTGCTACATGCAGGTTATACATACAGCTCTGCTACACAGTACACAGCTCTGCTACAGCCAGGGTACACATACAGCACTGCTACATGCAGGTTATACATACAGCTCTGCTACACAGTACACAGCACTGCTACATGCAGGTTAAACATACAGCTCTGCTACATGCAGGTTACACATACAGCTCTTCTACACAGTACACAGCTCTGCTACATGCAGGGTACACATACAGCTCTGCTTCACAGTACACAGCTCTGCTACATGCAGGTTAGACATACAGCTCTGCTATATACAGGTTACACATACAGCTCTGCTACACAGTACACAGCTCTGCTACATGCAGGTTACACATACAGCTCTGCTACATGCAGGTTACACATACAGCTCTGCTACACAGTACACAGCAATGCTACATGCAGGTTACACATACAGCTCTGCTACATGCAGTTTACACATACAGCTCTTCTACACAGTACACAGCTCTGCTACATGCAGGGTACACATACAGCTCAGCTACACAGTACACAGCTCTGCTACATGCAGGTTACACATACAGCTCTGCTACACAGTACACAGCTCTGCTACATCCAGGGTACACATACAGCTCTGCTACATGCAGGTTACACATACAGCTCTGCTACACAATACACAGCACTGCTACATGCAGGTTACACATACAGCTCTGCTACACAGTACACAACTCTGCTACATGCAGGTTACACATACAGCTCTGCTACACAGTACACAGCACTGCTACATGCAGGTTACACATACAGCTCTGCTACACAGTACACAACTCTGCTACATGCAGGTTACACATACAGCTCTGCAACATGCAGATTACACATACATCTCTGCTACACAGTACACAGCTCTGCTACATGCAGGTTACAAATACAGCTCTGCTACATGCAGGTTACACATACAGCTCTGCTACACAGTACACAGCACTGCTACATGCAGGTTACACATACAGCTCTGCTACATGCAGGTTACACATACAGCTCTGCTACACAGTACACAGCTCTGCTACATGCAGGTTACACATACAGCTCTGCTACATGCAGGTTACACATACAGCTCTGCTGCATGCAGGTTACACATATAGCTCTGCTACACAGTACACAGCCCTGCTACATGCAGGTAACACATACAGCTCTGCTACACAGTACACAGCACTGCTACATGCAGGTTACACATACAGCTCTGCTACACAGTACCCAGCTCTGCTACATGCAGGTTACACATACAGCTCTGCTACATGCAGGTTACAAATACAGCTCTGCTACACAGTACACAGCTGTGCTACATGCAGGTTACACATACAGCTCTGCTACATGCAGGTTACAAATACAGCTCTGCTACACAGTACACAGCTCTGCTACATGCAGGGTACACATACAGCTCTGCTACACAGTACACAGCTCTGCTACAGCCAGGGTACACATACAGCTCTGCTACATGCAGGTTACACATACAGCTCTACTACACAGTACACAGCACTGCTACATGCAGGTTAAACATACAGCTCTGCTACATGCAGGTTACACATACAGCTCTGCTACACAGTACACAGCCCTGCTACATGCAGGGTACACATACAGATCTGCTACACAGTACACAGCACTGCTACATGCAGGTTACACATACAGCTCTGCTACATGCAAGTTACACATACAGCTCTGCTACACAGTACACAGCACTGCTACATGCAGGTAAAACAAACAGCTCTGCTACATGCAGGTTACACATACAGCTCTGCTACATAGTACACAGCTCTGCTACATGCAGGTTACACATACAGCTCTGCTACATGCAGGTTACACATACAGCTCTGCTACACAGTACACAGCTCTGCTACATGCAGGGTACACATACAGATCTGCTACACAGTACACAGCACTGCTTCATGCAGGTTACACATACAGCTCTGCTACACAGTACACAGCTCTGCTACAGCCAGGGTACACATACAGCTCTGCTACATGCAGGTTACAAATACAGCTCTGTTACACAGTACACAGCTCTGCTACATGCAGGGTACACATACAGCTCTGCTACACAGTACACAGCTCTGCTACATGCAAGTTACACATACAGCTCTGCTACACAGTACACAGCACTGCTACATGCAGGTTACACATACAGCTCTGCTACACAGTACACAGCTCTGCTACATGCAGGTTACACATACAGTTCTGCTACACAGTACACCGCTCTGCTACAGGCAGGTTACACATACAGCTCTGCTACACAATACACAACACTGCTACATGCAGGTTACACACACATCTCTAGTACAGAGCTCTATTTGATGGCTACAGTTCTGTACACTCTACCAGCTGCTGTGCACATCTGACCCCTCCCACACGTGACTCGTCACATGGTCATGACATCATCACAGGTCCTTTGCCTCTCCAGCAGCTAGCAGCTCTGTCAGGTGAAGAGTGTGTGTAGTAGGGCATATTTTGAGTTAGGGAGGACGAAGTTTTGGCTGATGTCTGACGGAGTTTTGGCTGATGTCTGACGGAGTTTTGGCTGATGTCTGACGGAGTTTTGGCTGATGTCTGACGGAGTTTTGGCTGATGTCTGACGGAGTTTTGGCTGATGTCTGACGGAGTTTTGGCTGAGGGACGACGAAGTTTTGGCTGAGGGACGACGGAGTTTTGGCTGATGTCTGACGGAGTTTTGGCTGATGTCTGACGGAGTTTTGGCTGAGGGACGACGGAGTTTTGGCTGAGGGACGACGGAGTTTTGGCTGAGGGACGACGGAGTTTTGGCTGAGGGACGACGGAGTTTTGGCTGAGGGACGACTGAGTTTTGGCTGAGGGACGACGGAGTTTTGGCTGAGGGACGACGGAGTTTTGGCTGAGGGACGACGGAGTTTTGGCTGAGGGACGACGGAGTTTTCCCTGAGGGACGACGGAGTTTTCCCTGAGGGAGGACGGAGTTTTGGATGAGGGACGACGGAGTTTTGTCTGAGGTCTAAAGGAGTTTTGCCTGACGGAGGATGGAGTTGTGAATTATGTCTGATGATGTCCTAATATGTATGCCGTACTTGTATATTCATGCTCCCCTCATTAACCTGCTATATAATCCTGTTAGCTGTGGGTTTCGGGGTCAGTCTGTCTCCAGCTTTGCTGGGTGCAGGATCTATGCACCTGACCTGGGGTTATTCCTTCTGCCCTGTCTGTGTGGTCACCTAGTGAAACATCAAGGCCACCTGTCTTGGTCCCTGCTTGATGTTTCCTCGCATTCATGTTATGCCTGTGAATACTTTGTCTATTATTGGCCTTCGTTGAGAGGGCCTCTGGGTTCTCTGGAGGGAGGACATCTAGTCTATGGGTGCAGCTCTGACTAGGACCGCTATGTAGCAGAGTTCGCATAGGGTCCACTCATCTGCCTGTTCTGTCTTGTTTTAGCAGCTCTGTCTGTGACCGCCATGCATCCGTTCTGCATGGGGTGCAGGCATCTGCTAGTCTGGTTATGTGTCTTGTTTTCTGGTTCCCGTTATGTCTTGTCTGAACAATGTCCTGTGATTATTTTTGGGTTCCTGTTTGTGTGCCTGTGTTTCAGTCCGTCTGGACGGCTGGTGCTTGCACCAACGTCAGTCTCTGCAGGTAAGTAGCCAAGTGCATCTGGACCATCCTGGCGGTGGGACCTGGGGAGCCCCCGGCTAAGTTCATCCCCACCACCAGGGGCTCTTTGAAGTACGGGGCTCACTGAGTCTCTGCCCTCTGGGTTTGGCCCCAAGTCAAACCGGTGCACTTGATCCAGTGATATTACCTGCCACTAGTCCTTTACCGGCTGGTCCAGCTTCCTGTCATGTCCGTATCTCTTGTTAATAAAGTCTTGTGTTGTATTCCTGAGAAATGTTCTAGGGGTCCAGATATGACCCCCACTAGAATATGACAGAAATTATGTAAGATTTTAAGGCTCTCACATCCATATATTAGTTATTGCTGGAGCACCGCTGCCCTCCTGGAATTACAGAGGCAGTAAAACAAACATGCTCTAGAGCTTGGGGCCCTCATCCCCTTGTGAAATGCTCACCAGTGCATGCTGCCAGCATTTCAGACCAACATCTTGTGTTCTTCACATGGAGATGAGGTGGTCTAACCTGCTCTTGGTGGTCTCTCTTTCTAATTGTAGAAGTGAAATAATGAAACGTTGGCCTCATTGGAGTCCTGTGACGTCATACTTTTTAGATGGAAATCAGCGAAACTGTTTACGTGTCCTATGACAAAAAGTTCAAATAAAACTTCATGATTGAAAGTTAAGGTTGAATTGTCCGAGTAGCCAGTGCTCCACTGTTTCCATAATTCCCATTGTCAGTGAATGGAAGCTACTCAAACCACATAGCACAGAAAGTTTCCATAACTTCCATTCACTCCTACGAGAGTAGAAACAGTGGAGCCCCTGATGCTCGGCCATTTCTGTAACCCTTCCTCCCCTGACCGGCGTGCAAAGTGATTATTCCCATCTTAGGCTACATGCACATCACCGTATGTGTTTTGCAGTCCGCAAATTGCGGATCCGCAAAAAAAAAAAAACGGATGACATCCGTATGCCACCTGTTTTTTTTTGCGGATCCATTGTAACAATGCCTAAAAAGGACAAGAATAGGACATGTTCTATTTTTTTGCGGGGCTACGGAACGGACATACTGATGCGGACAGCACACGGTGTGCGGTCCGCATTCTTTGCGGACCCATTGAAATGAATGGGTCCGCATCCTATCCGCAAAAAAAAAACGGAACGGACACGGAAACAAATAACGTTCATGTGCAAGAGGCCTTAGCCATGGAAAGCTGAGATGGAGCAACTCACAATAGTGCAAATCATGAACCGCCTCATAGTTCCAGCCTATCAATGAAGCAAGTCTTGCTGTTATTACTATTGCCCGTGGCAATCAAAAAGTTAAACAGCCAGAATCCAAGGTTCCTCAAATCCCTTAGTGCAGGGATGCTCAACCTGCGGCCCGTTAGATGTTGCCGAACTTCAACTCCCAGCATGCTTGGACAGCCTACAGCTATAAGGGCATGCTGGGAGTTGTAGTTTTGCAACACCTGGAGGGCCGCAGGTTGTGCATCCCTGCCTTAGAGCAGCGATTAAAGGGATCTTGTTACCAGGAAACCAGATACACTGCCTTGTAGTTCTAGCTTTCACTTTCAGTTGCTTTATTTTGGAGAAAAAAAGGACTTTTAATCCATATGAAAATAAGCAGTTAAGTGCACCGAGGACGGACCCAAGCCATTCTGTGCACTCTAGCTCCCCCTGCTTTCTCACCTTGAGGCCACCCACAGTGCACTTAACTGCTCATTTACAAATGAACTTAAAGTCCTGTTTCTCTAGAATGTAACAAAGGTATCATTACATTCAGCTCAGCTAGCCCTACAAGGCACTGTGCCTGGTATATCAATGGATTTTCTGGTGGCTCACTCCCTTTAAGGGGTTAATCAGAAGCTTAACACGCCCCATTCTGCCTCGGCGACACAGAGCGTGATCTTTACGGCGAATATTCACTTTTCTTCTAATAATTTTTACAGTTTTCATTTTATTCTTAATGAACCCTTTTTAGTTTTTTTTTCATAGATTTTATTTTAAAATTTACCCATAAAAACCATTTCTGGCCTTTTGCTTTCTCCCTGGATTACAGTTCAGAGCGCTGAGAGGACGGGAGGGATTTTTTTTTTTTGGGGGAAGGGGGGGGGGGGGCAGGCTGATTTTAAGACAAAGCTCAAAGGCAGGAGCGCAGCTGTGGGAGCAGTGGTTTGTGTGCAGCTGGGTCATTATTATCCAGCCGGTCTCTGGCAGATCTTACGCTCCAGGTGAATTCGGGGGGATTTGCTCGGGTGATTCTCTGGTCTGCTGTGGCATCTGCGCGAGCCAAGCTCTAACACTTTCATCAGGGTAACTGGGAACAGAAGTGTTTTATTAGTGGCCCAGGCAACCGGTGCCTTGAAACAAGCCCAGGTCAGACCGAAGGGGAAATCGGATGCAATGCGACTCTTCGTGCAATACATCAAAAGAGTCATTTTATTACAAATTAAGAGAAATGGCTGAAATCTAACACTATTATGAAATAATGGCGGCCAACAAATAATAAAAGCAATCTCACTGCGCAATATATTTCAGATGACTCATCAGTCTTATAACGTTCCATTGCTAATGAAGTGTAATCAATGGTGCGGGATGTAGCACGCATGGGGCGATACGCTGGACCTAATATATTCAGTGTGTTAATGGCGGAGGCCAGGAATACTTCATGATTAAAGTGTCTCTCCACCCTAAAAATGCTGATTTATAGACCAGCAGTTCTTACTGTACCAGGTGTAAGGAAATACTAAGGTCACTGCCCGGAACTACAACCAGCAAACTCAGAAACTGCTACCAGTTTTCTTTAACCTCTCTGGTTGGTAGGAAGCTAAGGCCACCCCTAGGTTCTTCACCACTTGGCTGCTAGGAAAACCGGTTACATTTTGTCTCGCCAGTGCTCTGTGCACGCACCGTCCCACCACGGGTGTCACATCTCACTCACATCCTGCTGCTGCCTGGTGGCTGGGCCCCTCCCTTGCCCTCCAGCTACTGGGATTCTGTGGCCCCCGTAGGCCTCTTCGACTGTCCCGTAGGGCAGAACACTTCCTGACCAACGCACTCCTACATTAATCTTTGCTAGCCAATAGCTGGACACCTGGGGTGCCTTTCCCTAGGTAATATGTTGTCTAGCTTGCTAGTTCCCTGTTCTGTTTGTCTGCCCATGTACTGACCTCTGTCTCTTTACTGACTCTCATCCACCACTGTGCGACCTGACCTGTGACCTGACCTGTGCTATATTGAACCTTTTCTGCCTGACCTGACCTTGGATTTGTTTTACAGATATGCATGATCTCTGCCTGCCCTGACCTTGGCCTCTCCCTGACTTCAGTATTGTCTTATCCCTGGGTGCTCCACACCAGTGGGTCAGCTGTCAACTACACCTGGACTACTCCAGGAGGGACTACTCTGGCGGGTATAATAGCAATCAATACAGAGGTGTGCGCAGCACCTTAGTATGAAACCCTACAAGAAAACGGCAGTAAATACTAAGAAATCAAAGTGAAATAAAGCTGAAACAAGCAATGTAATAATAATGCAAAGTTACAAACCCATATAATGAGGAAGTTGTAGGGGAATGGTCCACCCCTCATAATTATGAGATCTGCAATAATAAAAATTATGATAAAAAAACAGACAACACAAGACATACAAGGTGCGCAGATAAGGGCAATCAGAGAAATGCCGCAAATCCAAGTGTGTCATTGAGGGTTTGAGCCTCCAGATCCACTTACACTCGAGTTGCAAAACTTTCATCATGCGATTCCCACCATGCAATCCAAGATCAACATGGTCAATGCTCTTGCTCTAAACAGTTTCGAGTCACAAGTCACTCATGAGAACTCTGAGTGTCCAGGGATCATTTTTGGATTTCAGTCAGTTTCCTCTCGGGCACCTTCAATATCCCAAACATGTTCCCTTACTTGAACACGCAGTTCACGTCTAGTCACCGCACGTATATCTTAGGATGGGGGAAGTTGTGTAACAGATGACGCCTTTAATGGTACAAGTAACAGGCCATAGAATTCGCTACACCTTACTTTGATGATAATGAGATGACTGCTGAGAAGTGATCTCTACAGAACAGACAGTCTCAGCATATTTTTTGGCTTAGTGGTCAGTGCAAAAAACACTGGATGGTGACATGGTAACAAAAGTAACAAAATGTCACCAAATATTGAAAAAATCTGTTTATCTTAGAAATGTGAATCTGTCACCAGCGACCTCCATATCCATTTGCACAGACACATCTGTGGTTCATCTGATTAAAAGGCTGTTTTCCCTTTGTTGATCGGAGACTCCGCTCCGTTATAATACTTTTTAGTCCTTTAGTGCAATGAGGGTGTCACTATTGCTCTTGGTGCACCCATGCTCCACCTCTTTCTGTGGCCAGACGCTCCCTGGCTGCTTTGATTGACAGAACCAGGCAGTGGGAAAGCAGCGAGGGAAGGGCTGGCCAAAGAAAGGAGGGGGGCTTGGGTTCAACAAGTGCAACGGCAATGCCCTCATTGCACCTATTTGCATATTAAGAAAAAGTATCATAACTCAGGATAGGAGCCTCCGATCAATACAAGAAAAACAGCGTTTTAATGAAGTGAACCACAGCTGTCTCTGCGCAGTCGGATGGGGGGGGGGGGGGGGGAGGGGAGGGGCTCGCTGGTGACGGGTTCCCTATAAAGAATAAGCTATTTCCTGATGACACACATTCTTTTTAAGCCACTCATGAAGTTTCCACCCAGACCTTAAATATTACCAAAGATTAGGTTATGTTTCTTTAACCCTTTCAGCCTTGGAGGATTTTTCAGGATTTTTGCATTTTTTTTATTCCCTGCCTTTCAGTATCCATAACTTTTTTATTTTTTTGTTCACATAGCCGTACGAGGGCTTGTGTTTTGTGGGACAAGTTGTACTTTCTAATGGCAACATTTAATATTGCATACGATGTAGGGGGGAAGCTATGAAAATATTCCAAAAGCAATTCTGCCAGAGTTATATGATTGTTTTTTTTACGGTGTTCTGTTTGTGGAACAACCGACCTGTTACCTGCATTTTTGGGGTCAGTAGGATTACAGCGATACCACATTTATGTAGTTTTTATTGTGTTTTAATACTGAAAAAAATAAAAACTTTGGAAAAAAATATTTTTTTTCTTTTCATTGCCCTATTCTGACTTTAACTTTTTTATAGTTATGTCATCGGAGCTGAGAGAGCTTTGAGGGCTCATTTTTTGTGGGGTAATTCTGTTGTTTTTTTTCATACCATTTTGGAGTGTGTATGACCTTTTGATCACTTTTTATTATAAAAAATGAAGCGACAAAAAAAATGTTGAATCTACCATTTTGTTTTCCGTTATGGCTGTCACACTATGCTGTAAAAACATTTATATTTTAATAGTGCGGGTGTTTAGGGATGTGGTGACGCCTATTATTTTTTTTACATTTTTTTATGTTTTAAATATGTGATTTGATATTTTATATTTTATTTTTTATATTTAAAATTTTTTATTTTTTATTTTAAGTCATCCTAAGTGATTATAACAAGCAATCACTGCAGGCAAAGCCGCTTCAGATTCCATAGTCACAACTGACCACAGAATCTGCGGGGTTAAATGCCTGCGATCAGCATAAATGCCAAAAGAAGATATTAGCCCCCGGTGTCTGCTATGGTGGGTGTCTGGCGAGTGGGCAACATCTTTAAAGACCCAATTTCCATCGTCCATGCAGTTTAAATGGCTTGTCTCACTTCAGCAAATGGCATTTATCATGTAGATGCAGATAATACAAGGCACTTACTAATGGAATATGATTCTCCATATTTCCTTCCTTTGCTGGCTGGATTAATTTTTTCATCACATTACACACTGTTCATTTCCATGGTTACGACCACTGTGTAATCCAGCAGCGGTGGTCGTGCTTGCACAAGATAGGAAAGAAGTGCCGACCTCTTCAACCAAATAACACACAACAGTAAATAATACTACACAACACTATGGGCAGAGCCGGTGAAAGGATTTTTGCCAACACAAGCAAAGCTAAATTTTGGCGCCCCCTTTTCCCCCCACCAGAACTCGGCGGGGGTGATTTGACATGGAGGGGGAGAAAAGTGACATGGAGGGGGTGATGTGACATAGGGTGGAATGAGAAATGTGACACGGAGGGGGAGAAAAGTGACATGGAGGGGGAGAAAAGTGACATGGAGGGGGAGAAATGGGACATGGGGGGGTTGATGTGACATGGGGTGGAATGAGAAATATGACACGGAGGGGGAGAAATGTGACATGGGGGGGGGGGAAATGTGACATGGAGGGGGAGAAATGTGACATGGAGGTGGAGAAATGTGACATAGAGGGGGTAATGTGCCATGGTGGGGGGGGGGAAAGAAATGTAACACAAAGGGGGTGATGTATAAAGGAGGGGGTGATGTGACATGGAAGGGGAAAAATGTGACATTGAGGGGGAGAAATGTCACATTTCTCCCCCTCCATGTCACATTTCTCCCACTTCATGTCACATTTCTCCCCATCAATGTCACATCACCCCCTCCATGTCACATCGCCCCCTCCATGTCACATTTCTCCCCCCATGTCACATTTCTCCCCCTCCATGTCACATTTCTCCCACTCCATGTCACATTTCTCCCCATCCATGTCACATTTCTCCCCATCCATGTCACATTTCTCCCCATCCATGTCACATTTCTCCCCCTCCATGTCACATTTCACCCCCTCAATGTCACATTTCTCCCCCTCCATGTCCCATTTCTCCCCCTCCATGTCACATTTCTCCCCCTCCATGTCACATTTCACCCCCTCCATGTCACATATCTCCCCCTCCATGTCACATTTCTCCCCCTCCATGTCACATCACCCCCTCCATATTACATTTCACCCCCATGTCACATTTATCCCCCTCCATGTCACATTTCTTCCCTCCATGTCACATTTCACCCCCCATGTCACATTTCTCACCCTCCATGTCACATTTCTCCCCTCCATGTCACATTTCTCCCCCTCCATGTCACATTTCTCCCGCTCCATGTCACATTTCTCCCCCTCAATGTCACATCACCCCCCTCCATGTCACATCACCCCCTCCATGTCACATTTCTCCCCCCATGTCACATTTCTCCCCCCATGTCACATTTCCCCCCCCATGTCACATTTCACCCCCTCCATGTTACATTTCACCCCCTCAATATCACATTTCTCCCCCTCCATGTCACATTTCACCACCTCCATGTCACATTTCTCCCCCTCCATGTCACATCACCCCCTCCATATTACATTTCACCCCCATGTCACATTTATCCCCCTCCATGTCACATTTCTTCCCTCCATGTCACATTTCACCCCCCATGTCACATTTCTCACCCTCCATGTCACATTTCTCCCTCCATGTCACATTTCTCCCCCTCCATGTCACATTTCTCCCGCTCCATGTCACATTTCTCCCCTCAATGTCACATCACCCCCCTCCATGTCACATCACCCCCTCCATGTCACATTTCTCCCCCCATGTCACATTTCTCCCCCCATGTCACATTTCACCCCCCATGTCACATTTCACCCCCTCCATGTTACATTTCACCCCCTCAATATCACATTTCTCCCCCTCCATGTCACATTTCACCACCTCCATGTCACATTTCACCCCCTCCATGTCACATTTCACCCCCTCCATGTCACATTTCACCCCCTCCATGTCACATTTCACCCCCTCAATGTCACATTTCTCCCCCTCAATGTCACATTTCTCCCCCTCAATGTCACATTTCTCCACCTCCATGTCACACTTCTCCCCCTCAATGTCACATTTCACCCCCTCAATGTCACATTTCACCCCCCATGTCACATCACCTCCCCCCATGTCACATTTCTCCCCCTCCATGGCACATTTCCCCCCTCCTATGTCACCCTCCCCATCTATTAATGTTGTGTAAAAAACATTATGCTCATCTGGCCCTGGTCCCGTCTGCAGCAGCTCCCCTTCTCCTCTGTGTGGTCCTGGTATCTTCTCTTCTCTCTGGGCTCCCGACAAGTTTGAGGACCTTTCCCACTCAGCCAATCATTGGACACAGCTGTGTCAAGGTGTCAGACCAGTGATTGGCTGAGTGGGAAAGGTCCTCAAACTTGTTGGCAGCCCAGAGAGAAGATACCAGGACCACACAGAGGAGAACAGCCGCGGGCATGCGGGCGGCTGATGGCGCGCAAGTGATTTATTTAAAAAAAAAAGTTTCATTTTTCCGCCCCCCCCCCCTTGGCTCGGCGTCTCTGCGCCCTAAGGCAGTCACTAGGTCTGCCTTATTATAGCGCCGGGGCTGACTATGGGGGAGATTCTTCAAGCTGGTCTAACTGGCTTAGTTACCCATAGCAACCAATCAGATTCCACCTTTCATTTTCCAAAGGAGCTGTCCAAAATGAAAGGTTTAATCTGATTGGTTGCTATAGGAAACTAAGCCAGTTCTACTTTACACCAGTTTGATAAATCTCCCCTATATGTTGTCTAAAACTGCCACAGAGCTACTATTAAAATCCTGTGTGGTCTCAGGAGTTTTACAAATGACATCCCTGGTGTTCTACGAGGTTTCCTGGATTAATATTCTAGAGGGTCTAGAAGTTTTCAGGGTTGATGTCCCTGGTGGTCTGCGGTGGATTAAGAGATCTCAGAGATCATTATAGTTCAGTCGATATGGAGGATGTGTGTGGATATGATTTTAAAGAGCACTTCTCAGCAGGATTAACTCTATTAAACCAGGCATACTGCAACGTATCGTGCCCCAGGTGTATAGTAATGCCGAGTGGTGTGGTGCGGCTTTAACAGTCTCTGTGTGTGTCACGGTGCTCCTACCTGGATATCGTCGCTCCCCTGGGTTAGGCTCTGAAGACGAGACAGAGGGGATATGATAGAAACTTTTAAATACATAAAGGGAATCAACAAGGTAAAAGGTGAGAAAATATTTAAAAGAAGAAAAACTGCTGCAAGAGAACATAGTTTTAAATTAGAGGGGCAAAGGTTTAAAAGTAATATCAGGAAGTATTACTTTACTGAGAGAGTAGTGGATGCATGGAATAGCCTTCCTGCAGAAGTGGTAGCTGCAAATACAGTGAAGGAGTTTAAGCATGCATGGGATAGGCATAAGGCCATCCTTCATATAAGATAGGGCCAAGGGCTATTCATAGTATTCAGTATATTAGGCAGACTAGATGGGCCAAATGGTTCTTATCTGCCGACACATTCTATGTTTCTATGTTTCAATAAAGGGGAAAGTAATGGTGGAGGTGGAGAAATAGTTGAGTCCAGACTTTTATAAAGTTCAACAGCTTTCATCAGTACAAGAAAGTGGTGTTTTTCTTGGTTCCAGCAGGTTTTGGGGTAAACTGGCAGGCAAACTTAAATATTCTGCTTTATCTCTCCGCTGTGCTAAACTCGGCTTTAGTCTGGTCGCTGGACTTTCTGGTACTGTTCAGGGCTGTTCTGGTACCTTTGGAGTAGGGTGCCTTTGGCTGTTGACCCCCTAGCAACACTGTCGGTTAATCTGTAAGGAGTCAGGGTGATTCTCATCCCCTTCCTACTCTAGACTAGTCTAAGTCTGATTGAAAACTTCCTGTAGCCCCTCCTTTGGTAGGAAACGGGACTGTCCCACTTCTGCCTAAAAGGGGGAGAATGGAATAGTAAGTTCCATTCTATCTTAAGATCTCTCTACCATATGCGCTGCCACCTGCTGGTGAACCAGGCATATAACATGTAATGCAACAAATAACTGTTACATAACAGAACAATTAATGTAAGAGGACCTGGAATAAATATACAGATGACATTATGGTTAGCCCATTAGAGACAGTAGCAGGGTGTAGGAATGGTAATACCACTCCTACACCCTGAAAATAGGCTGCAGCGTTCCCAAGAAAAAAAAAAAAGACATGTATGCTTTGTGTAACTGAGGGCTTCAGTGCAAGGGGGGTGGAGCTTCTTGGTGCAACTTAGCTGTCCAGTGCTAGCCCCGCCCTCAGTGCACTGAAGCCCTCATTTGTGGAAAGTCTTCTTTTCTTGAGAACGCTGTAACCGATTTCCACAAGGCAGGTATCATTTTAATCAGCAGGATCAACCCTATCATGGAGTATGTCTAGTTTAATAGGGGTTAATCCTGCTGACAGGTGCACATTAATGCTGCACAATCCTCAATATGATTGGACGTAGGGGGTCTACCCTATCAAGAAAATAGGGAAAGCAGCTGCCTCCTATGTAGCTATTTTCCTATGGAATTGGGTGCTGGAACCGTGGTGTCACTGACTATTTCTTATGGTGAGTACGTCTTTATTATAGGCACCCTGTGCTTATCTATGGCTTGGCTTCATGCACATTGGGTTATGCCTCTGCCGATCCTCGAATATCTCATAGCGGTGCCCCTTACGTGTTTCTGTGCACACAGCTCGTACCCGTGTGTGCCTGTCTTAGGCTACTTTCACACTTGCGGTAGCCTTTTCTGGCAGGCGGGGGAACAGCCTGCCAGATCCGTTCTACCGCTAGTCCAGCGTGCCGCCGGAAGTTCGCTTCATCCCCAGTCACTATAATGGAGGCTGGCCGGAATAAAACTAGAACATGCTGCAGTTTTTGTCCGGCCACCTCTCAGCATGTTTGCCATGCAGTGGCCGTACCTCCGGCCTCCCCATTATGGTGAATGGGGCCGGAGTGGACTTCCGGCGGCACGGTGCACTAGCGGCAGTACGGATCCACCAGGCTGTTCCCCCGCAACAGAACAGCGTGCCGGAAAAGGCTACCGCAAGTGTAAAAAAAGTAGCCTTATCGGGGAGGGGGCATTCCTATGTCGGAACGTTACAGGCTTCAGAAATGCCACCTTACAATAATAAGCAGCAAGAAATGAAACATATGAAAACCGCCTGTCAGGATTAATCCCTGCACCTGAAAAGTAGCCCTTAAACCGTGTCTGAAGCTCAGCCCTGACTTTGAAGTTCAGCACGAAAGCCCCAAACGCTGATCCCGAGGTTTCAAAAGATTAAACCAGGACTCTGTTTTTTACAACACATTAAACCAGCGGGCTTAAATGGCCGTCCAGCTGTGAGGCCGTCATCACCGACACTTTCATCTAAGTCATACGCAAGTTTACAAGGCGGCTGCAGGGGAATTGGTGTGTCGCACTAAGATGCGGTTTTATTTCCTCGCGCTGCCATCTTTCAGTGCTTTGTCACTGTCGATAGATCCTGTGAGTCATTGTTTTGGCTCAATGTAGAAATAATGAGGCTTTTATGGTGTTTAATATTTGCATACTTCCTTAAAATTCACAAAAAAAACGCTCCCCCCCCCCCCATCCCATCCTTCACTGTTTTATTTCCATAATGAGAAACATTTCCAATGCTCCGAGCTTTCGCTGAAGAGTTTTCAGATGTCTGGAATGAGATTATATTAAAAGAAGAAAAATGCAATTTAGTGAAGCGTGGGCCATTCTGACTGCGATAAAACATTAGAAAAGACATATTTGGGGGGTTTTAGGTTATATATTTATTATATCTATATAAAGAAGAATTGCACTGGACACCCACAATAGGCTGGCATTCCTATCTTCTGTAGCTTACTTGTCATCTTTGCTGTGTAGACTGGGTCACAATTGGCAGAGTCATCTCATTATCATGGCAGAGTTATTACATTGTTATTAAAGAGCAGAGTCTTCTCATTATCATTACAGGGCAGAGTTATCACAGTTATCTTATCTTATGTTTCTAAGGGGGTCCTCCTTCTTCCTCCCATTAACGGGTGGGGTCAGCAATGTCATATCATGATTAGCAGATGGGGTCAGTAGTCATCTCATCATTAGAGAGTGTGGTGAGCATTGTCATCTCATTATCATTAAAAGGTGTTGTCAGCAGTGTCATCTCTTTATGGGCAGGTTCGCATTGGCATTCTGGAATTCCATTATAGGTTATTGGAATATAACGAAATACCGGGTCGGAATGCGAAACTGAAGCCTTTAAGGGGCATACCGTTTTACTCCGCCCTAATACATGTCTATGGGGATGGTTCAGTTTCGTTCTGTCATACATGACGGAAAAAATAGTCCCGTCGACATGTATTAGGACGGAGCACAATGGAATGTCTCTTAAAGGCTTCCGTTTTGCATTCCGTCCTAGTATTCCATTATAGCTCTGTTATAACGGGACCTATAACGTATGCGAACACGCCCTAACTTTCAAGGGGCAGCCGAGCCATAGTTAGGGCTCATTCACACGACCGTATGGCCGTTATGTCTGTGTTGAAGACTGCAAACAGCAACTTTAATTTTCTGAAATGAAGAGAGAAGTGACATGTTGAAGGAGCGCTGCTGCTTTACACCTTCCCAGAAGATGCTTGGCATTGAGCTCTGTTGGTTATACTCTTGGACGTTAATCTAAACAAAATCTCGAACAATGGTGAATTATGACTTATTGGTAAAATGGCAACTGCGTCGGTATCTGATATTTTACAGGTATTCTAACTCCTTCCAGAAATTTGACCTCATACCAGTTGGCTTTTGTAGGTTCCTGTTAAAATTTGCTTGGAAATTGTAAGGCTACTTTCACACTAGCGGCACGGCCCTCCGGCAGGCTGTTCCATCAGGTGAACAGCTTGCCGGATCATTCCTGCCGCCAGTGACCGTTTGCTCCCGGACTGCCGGACTGATTATAGTCAATGGGGACAGAGCGGCAGTCTCGGGGCACATGGTCACTAGCGGCAGGACGGATCCGGCAAGCTGTTCACCCGACGGAACAGCCTGCCGGAGGTCTGTGCCGCTAGTGTGAAAGTAGCCCAAGAGTCCAAGGTCAATGATGGACTGAATTTATGAGAGAAACTGAGAAAATAATAGACTTTTAGTAATATTTTTGAGACAATGTCTGAGACAGTTGGGGTGCTACCTTTCCTCCTGGCATCAGCCGTGTCCAGGTGTTCCAGAGGTCGACCCCTCCCTCTCTACCACTAGAGGGTGGTAAGGATTAAACCAAGCATTATACCGTGGTTGGCTCCAACGAATCAATTATTCCTATGTCCTAAACTGTGGATTTAATTGTGGATGTATGGATATGAATTTAGTTTAATTTTTGGGGGGTTTTGTACTTTGGTAATTATTTTTAACGATAGTAAAAGTTACGTTTTAAATGAGGGAATTATTTATTACGGTGAACTAAGTCACAATGTAACCCACAGCATAAGACTGGTTGCTAGGGGTGACGATTGCTATTTTTGTAACTTTGTTGCATTGGTTTCCCCTAACACCCCATGTGTTATGACCATGTTTTTAGAGATGTTACTACTTTCGGAGTTTAGAAACTCAAGCTTCCGTCTTCTGGGATATCCATCGCTAGGTAATCGTGCTAATGTAAATCATTACTTTCAGAAACTGACAGAGTTGGACTATTTGTGTCGTATAAGATTTCATCCAAGTGGAACCAAATCCTCCGGTTATCTTTTCTGTTTCCTCCATTCTTTTCAGAGACAGATCTGCCTGTGAGTCAGTTCATGGGATCCCCCTCCCCTCCCCCGCATTATCCGTCCCTGGTATAGTATAACATCTCTTTCTTCATATGGTTTATGTCCAGATATATTCTGCTACTTCTACAGTAGTCCGGTGTAAATCAGAAGGACTGGATCCATTGGGCTGTCTCTTAATTCACAATACGCAGAGGAAATTACCTGGGTTTATGGCAGGAGCGCTGCTCCGTTCAGCATTCACCTACCAGGGGATTTCAATCTTTTCCGCTTCTTCTTGTATTATGTTTCAATTCCTAAAGTAAAAAAAATATATATTATTTTTTGTTCTTGAGTCATTTATTATTGGTGACAAATGCAATGCAGGTTATTTATAACATAAAAGTGAACTCAAATCATCTATAGTTCCAGGATACAAAGACTACAACGGGACGACCGCTGCCCATATATCATATACTTGTAAATCCTCAGCAGTCATGAGTAAGGGCTAAATTGTTTTCTCCCCGAAACGCGTAGACGTATGCAACCTGTATCTGGATGTTTTTAGTATACACCATTATTGAATAAAGTGCCTTTTGGATTACCACGAAGCAAGGCTGGACAAACTCCTTTTTGCATTCACTCCTGTAGAGATATACAGTTTTTTTGGGCTATAGGTTTGAATTTCCAATTCATTACATAACATAAGACTGCATATATTTAACCGCCATAATAATAATCCACCTTTCAAGCTCCACCGTCACCGGGGGGAATGCTAACATGGAAGGGTCACTCATGGAACTGCCCTAGAGTCAGTTCACACAGTTTTTGGAGCTGGTTTTGGAGCATTTCTAACTCAAAAACATCTCCAAAAACGCCTCAAAACAACCTCCTATTCATTTCACCGGGAAGCAGCACTTGCTTCTTTTTGGTCAAAAGAAAAAGGTTTGGTACCGTGTTAGCCAGTAGTGGGAAGTCTTGATGCTCTCCAAAAGAGAAACACTATAAGATATTGTATTTTGATACCCTTTAATAGAGATGTCCCGAACTATTCGCCGGCGAACAGTTCCCGGCGAACATCGCTTGTTCGCGTTCGCCGCGGCGGGCGAACATATGTGATGTTCGGTCCGCCCCCTATTCGTCATCATTGAGTAAACTTTGACCCTGTACCTCACAGTCAGCAGACACATTCCAGCCAATCAGCATCATACCCTCCCTCCCAGTCCCTCCCACCTCCTGGACAGCATCCATTTTAGATTCATTCAGAAGCTGCAGTCTTAGTGAGAGGAGGGAGACTGTAACTGCTGCTGATTTAATAGGGAAATCGTTAGCTAGGGCAGTGTTCTGTGTCCACTACAGTCCTGAAGGACTCATCTGATCTCTGCTGTAAGGACAGCACCCCAAAAAGCCCTTTTTAGGGCTTGAACATCAGTCTGCTTTTTTTTTTTTTTGTAATCTAATTGCAGTTGCCTGCAAGCGTGTCTCAGGCTCACAGCGTATACTGTGCCCACTTGCCCAGTGCCACCACTCATAACTGGTGTCACAGTAGCTTGCATTTAAAAAAAAAACTAAACTTTTTTGACTGTAATATAATAGCAGTCAGTTGCCTGCACGTGTGTGTGTGTCAGGCCCTGCAAGTGCATAGTGTCACCAGCGCAACTCATATCTGGTGTAACAGTAGATTACATAAAAAAAACAAAACTATTTTGACTGTAATAGATTGAATAGCAGTTAATTGTCTTCAAGCGTGTGTATCAGGCCTACAGCGTCTACTCTGCCAACTTCTGCCAGTGCCCAGTGCCACCACTCATATCTGGTGTCACAGTAACTTGCACGCATAGTACAACTAAACTAATTTAAAAAAAATGACAGGCAGAGGCAGGCCACCCCGCAGGGGCCGTCGTGGTGCTGTGATTCCCTTTGGCCCTAGAATAATGCCCAGTGTTCAGAGGCCACGTACCCTGAACTCGAAAAGTTCTGAGGACATAGCTGACTGGCTAACACAGGACACCCAATCTTCTACAGCTTCCGCTCGGAACCTTGACGCACCATCCTCCTCCAGCTCAGCTTCGGGCACCTCTCAAGTTACCACTCGCCCGCCTGCCGCCACCACCAACACTAGCACCACAGCCGCTTCACTTGATCTGTCAGAGGAGTTATTTACACATCAGTTGGAAGAAATTAGTGATGCGCAACCATTATTGCCAGAGGATGTAGATAACAGGGATATGTCTCAGTCAGGCAGGATTACACACATGGACGTACGGTGTGATGATGATGATGTTGTACCCGCTGCTGCTTCTTTTGCTGAGTTGTCAGATATACGTGAAGCGGTTGATGATGACGATGTGTCCGTGGATGTCACGTGGGTGCCCGCTTGAAGAGAAGAAGAACAGGGGGAAAGTTCAGAATGGGAGACAGAAAGGAGGAGGAGACGAGTTGGAAGCAGGGGGAGGTCGTCGCAAGGAGCTAGTGGCACAGTCAGACAGCATGCCAATCAACGCATGCTGTTGCCACCACCAGAATGACGTCATTGCAGAGATCAGCAGTGTGGCATTTTTTTTGTGTGTCTGCCTCTGACACCAGCGATGCCATTTGCAACCTGTGCCAAAAGAAACTGAGTCGTGGGAAGTCCAACACCCACCTAGGTACAACTGCTTTGCGAAGGCATATGATCTCAAATCACAAACGCCTATGGGATCAACACATGAGTACAAGCAGCACACAAACTCAAAGCCGCCATCCTCCTCCTGGTCCAACATCTTCAGCCACGTCAACCACTGCTGTCCTCCTTGCCCCCTCTCAACCATCTGCCACCCCGTCTCTCGCCTTGAGCAGTACCTGCTCATCTGCCCACAGTCATGTGTCTGTCAAGGACATGTTTGAGCGTAAGAAGCCAATGTCACAAAGTCACCCCCTTGCCCGGCGTCTGACAGCTGGCTTGTCGGAACTCTTAGCCCGCCAACTTTTACCATACAAGCTGGTGGAGTCTGAGGCCTTCAAAAAATTTGTAGCTATTGGGACACCGCAGTGCAAGGTACCCGGCCGAAATTTATTGTACTGTACTCGATTGTGCAAAAGGAAGTCATGGCATGTCTGGCACACAGTGTTGGGGCAAGGGTCCATCTGACCACTGATACCTGGTCTGCAAAGCACGGTCAGGGCAGGTATATCACCTACACTGCGTATTGGGTAAACCTGCTGACGGCTGCCAAGCATGTAATGCGTGGCTCTGCAGAGGAGTTGGTGACACCGCCACGACTTGCAGGCAGGCCTGCTGCCACCACCTCTACTCCTCCTACTCCATCCTCTTCGATAACCTCCTCGGCTGAGTCCTCTTCTGCTGCTGCGTCTTACTCCACATCAACTGCACCCCCCCCAGCTCCCCAGGGGCTATTCCACATCCCGGATACGACAGTGTCACGCCGTCTTGGGGTTGACTTGCCTGAAAGCAGAGAGTCACACCGGACCAGCACTCCTGTCCGCCCTGAACGCACAGGTGGATCAGTGGCTGACCCCGCACCAACTGGAGATCGGCAAAGTGGTGTGTGACAACGGAAGCAATTTGTTGGCGGCATTGAATTTGGGCAAGTTGACACATGCGCCGGCATTGGCACATGTGTTGAATCGGATTGTACAATGCTTTGTGCATAAGTACCCAGGCTTAAAGGACGTCCTCAAGCAGGCCAGGAAGGTGTGTGGCCATTTCAGGCGTTCCTACACGGCCATGGCGCACTTTTACGATATTCAGCGGCGAAACAACATGCCAGTGAGGCGCTTGATTTGCGACAGCCCGACACGTTGGAATTCAACACTCTTAATGTTCGACCGCCTGCTCCAACAAGAAAAAGCCATCAACGAGTATTTGTATGACCGGGGTGCTAGGACAGCCTCTGCAGAGCTGGGAATTTTTTTGCCACGTTACTGGACGCTCATGCGCAATGCCTGTAGGCTCATGCGTCCTTTAGGAGGTGACAAACCTAGTCAGTTGCACCGAAGGCACCATCAGCGACATCATCACATTTGTTTTTTTTCCTGGAGCGTGCCCTGCGAAGAGTGCTGGATCAGGCCGTAGATGAGCGTGAAGAGGAAGAGTTGTGGTCACCATCACCACCAGAAACAGCCTTGTCATCATCGCTTGCTGGACCTGCGGCAACGCTGGAAGAGGAGTGTGAGGAAGAGCAGTCAGAGGAGGAATGGGGCTTTGAGAAGGAGGAGGAAGACCAACCACAGGAGGCATCCCAGGGTGCTCGTTGTCACCTATCTGGTACCCGTGGTGTTGTACGTGGCTGGGGGGAAGTACAGACTTTCAGTGAGATCAGTGAGGACGAGGAACGGGACATGAGTAGCTCGGCATCCAACCTTGTGCAAATGGGGTCTTTCATGCTGTCGTGCCTGTTGAGGGACCCTCGTATAAAAAGGCTGAAGGAGAACGACCTGTACTGGGTGGCCACGCTACTAGACCCCCGGTATAAGCAGAAAGTGCCTGAAATCTTACCAAATTACCGCAAGTCGGAAAGGATGCAGCAGTTCCAAAATAAATTAAAAAGTATGCTTTACACAGCGTATAAGGGTGATGTCACAGCACAACGGGAATCTAACAGGGGAAGAGGTGAAAGTAATCCTCCTCCTCCCACGACCACGCCGGCAAGGACAGGACGCTTTACAGACATGTTGTTGATGGAGGACATGCAGAGCTTTTTAAGTCCTACGCATCGCCACAGCCCTTCGGGGTCCACCCTCAGAGAACGACTCGACCGACAGGTAGCAGACTACCTCGCCTTAACTGCAGATATCGACACTCTGAGGAGCGATGAACCCCTTGATTACTGGGTGTGCAGGCTTGACCTGTGGCCTGAGCTATCCCAATTTGCGATAGAACTTCTGGCCTGCCCCGCTTCAAGTGTCCTGTCAGAAAGGACCTTCAGCGCAGCAGGAGGTATTGTCACTGAGAAGAGAAGTCGCCTAGGTCAAAAAAGTCTAGATTACCATACCTTTATTAAGATGAATGAGGCATGGATCCCGAAGGGACTGACAGTGGGCGATACGTTTGACTAATAAAGGCCTGGTGATGAGATGAGCTGCCTTGGGCTAAAAATGGTCCACACGCTGCTGTATTTTATCTCTGCATGCCGGATGACTTGCGTGACTTCTCCGCCACTAACAAGGGTTCAAGCCGCAATGTTTTAGTGCACTTTCTGCCTGCAACAATACCTAATTTTTCAGGCATGTGTACATGCCTAATTTTTCTGGCCTCTGGTGCTGCACTGTGGCTGCAAAAACAAAACAAAAAAAAAGGCACATACATGTGTCAATTCCCCTTCGTGATCGTTACCTTGTTGTGGTGAAGGGGCTTGCGTATCACAATGAAGCGACCACCTCTATGAGTGTGTTGGCAATGGCAATGTTGGCACACCCCAGATGATAAGGTCGTTGCTTCATTGTGAACAGACCAAAAGCGATCGGCTGGATAATTTTGCATAAAAAAAAACATTCATTTTCTTTGTGATCATCTAAGGTGATCATTAAAGCCTACTAGGCCAACAATGGGCCCACACTGCAGAATCATTGTTTTCTGGGTCACTTAACTGTCACTGAACTACCTCAGCACGACCATAGACTTTGAAAAAACCCCATCGCCTGCAATCTCCCAAACGTACGCACGAGCACAGTCATCACTACACCAAGATTGACGCATAGAGGAATAAAATTTATGTCATGAGTGTGTCAACTATTGACAACTCTTTGCGGTTGTCTAAAATCTATTCCATACACGTCCCCTGATAGGAGAACGTAACAGGGATTAAACTGATAGGAATAGTACTACTTTACACACCACTCATATCTGGTAGCACAGTACATTGCACGGCGCACGCGCAGTGCCCCAAGTTGGAAGTAAGAGGACCGACCAAGCATCTTTTTCCATCTCCCGGTTCCTAAAATATCTTCCATACACCGGCCCCTGAGACAAAACAGAGATTAAACTGTTAAGAACAGATTTTTTTTAATTTAAAAAAAAGAGGACACCTCTGCGGAGCTGGGTATTTTTTGGCCGCGTTACTGAACGCTCATGCACAATGGCTGTAGGCTCATGCGTCCTTTTGCGGAAGTAACAAGGCAACATCATCGACCTCATCCCATATGCGTTTTTTCTGGAGAGTGCCCTGTGAAGAGTGCTGGATCAGGCCGTAGATGAGCATGAAGAGGAAGAGTTGTGGTCACCATCACCACCAGAAGCAGCCTTGTCGTCGTCGATTGCTGGACCTGCGGCAACGCAGAGAGAGGAGTCTGAAGAAGAGGAGTCAGAGGAGGAAGGTGGCTTTGAGGAGGTGGAAGACCAACCACAGCAGGCGTCCCAGGGGGCTTGTTGTCACCTTTCAGGGACCCTTGGTGTTGTACGTGGCTGGGTGGAGGAAGAGACCTTCAATGACGTCAGTGAGGACAAGGAACGGGACATGGCTAGCTTGGTATCCAACCTTGTGCAAATAGGGGAGTTTGCGGTTGTGCAAATGGACTGTTTGCGTTTGTTTGTGGTGCGTTAAACGGGGAGTTTGGTCTGTCACTGTGAAGCGGGCGTAACCCTTACACTACCTGATCGATACAACATCATACCTGATGTTTTAAAGCATATTATTCCAAACAATTTAGGAATGTTAGGTGATTTATGCCCTTTATGAGATTAAAACCCGACTCTGCGTCAACTACGTAGTTTTCCATGGGAGTTTTGCCATGGATCCCCCTCCGGCATGCCACAGTCCAGGTGTTAGTCCCCTTGAAACAACTTTCCCATCACTATTGTGGCCAGAAAGAGTCCCTGTGGGTTTTAAAACTCGCCTGCCTATTGAAGTCTATGGCGGTTCGTCCGGTTCGCCCGTTCGCGAACATTTGCGAAAATTCGCGTTCGCTGTTCGCGAACGGAAAATTTTATGTTCGCGACATCTCTACCCTTTAATGGCTAACTAAAATACATTATGTTATAAGACAAGCTTTCGAGACTCTGAGGTCCCTTCTTCAGGCCTGGAATAAAGAAATGTCTAAAGAAACCTGGATATACACAGGAAAGAACAGAGAGGTGGAGTAATCAATTGCAAAACACCAACAGAGGAATGGTCTTGGAGAAAGAGTCCTTAATTAGTTTACAGATAAGGCTACTTTCACACTCGCGTTTGGTGCGGATCCGTCATGGATCTGCACAAACGCTTCCGTTCAGATAATACAACCGCATGCATCCGTTCAAAACTGATCCGTTTGTATTATTTGTAACATAGCCAAAACCATCCGTCTTGAACACTATTGAAAGTCAATGGGGGATGGATCCGTTTTCTATTGTGCCAGATTGTGTCAGTAAAAACGGATCCGTCCCCATTGACTTAGGCTACTATCACACTGGCGTTTTGGTTTCCGTTTGTCAGATGCGTTCAGGGCTCTCACAAGCGGTCCAAAACGGATCAGTGTTGCCCTAATGCATTCTGAATGGAAAAGGATCCGCTCAGAATGCATCAGTTTGGCTCCGTTCCGCTCTGGTGGCTGCTTGCAGCGTTTTGGTGTACGCCTGATGATGCAGAGCCTGACACACAATGTAAGTCAATTGGGACGGGTCCGTTTTCACTGACACAGAATGGCACAAAAGAAAACGGATCCGTCTTGAACAACACTGAAAGTCAATGGGGGACGGATCCATTTTGGCTATGTTACAGATAATACAAACGGATCCGTTCTGAACGGATGCATGCGGTTGTATTATCTGAACGGAAGCGTTTGTGCAGACCCATGACGGATGCGCACGAAACGCAAATGTGAAAATAGCCTTTTCAGGACGGGTCCGTTTGTCTCCGCATTATCAGGCGGACACCAAAACGCTGCAAGCAGCCTCCAGAGCAGAATGGAGACTGAACGGAGGCAAACTGATGCATTCTGAGCGGATCCTTATCCATTCAGAATGCATTAGGGCAAAACTGATCAGTTTTGGACCGCCTGTGAGAGCCCTGAACGGATCTCACAAACGGAAACCAAAATGCCAGTGTGAAAGTAGCCTAAGCTGTGTGAAAGTTTGTTAGTCCTTGATTTTAGAGAGGAGACAACCCCTCTTTCTCCTCAGATCTTGTAGCAGGCCATAAAACCTTGAGACAAATTCAGTCATGTGCAGGAGTGGATTGGCCATAGACCTTACAGGGAGATTTCCCGGTGGGCCGATGCCCATGGGGGCCACCTGGGCCCTCCTCACGACCGGCCAAGTCTTTGGGGATGTATTCTGTGCTGCTGGCAGTATTTTGTGATGACTGTGGTATTTGGCTCTGTTGGGGTGGTATAATGTGCCACAATATGGTATTGCTGGCCCTGCCTTCCATCAATTTGGACCCGACTACAAAACAGGGCCACTTTTAGTATTTTTTCCAGGGCCACTTTCCTGGTCATGTGTTGAGTGTGTCAAAGACAGTCATAAATTTGTATTCCCAAATTCATCTTTCCCTTCAGGATTTGAAATGACCCTTTAATATCAATAATTGGAGGTCTGTAATGTTATGGCCAGGATCACAAAAAAAATTGGCAACAGGGAAAGTTGTCTTTTTCTCCTTTTTGGAATGACGATGAGACCTTATCCTTGCCCTGAGTGTCTGCCCTGTGTCTCCCACATAAAGACACTGAGTGGGACATTTTGTGCACATAATGAGGTAGACCACATTGGATGCAGAACATGTGAATGTTCCAGGAATCTTATAGTCCTGCTGGATGTTTGGGATACGTATCCTGTCTGTGGTCAGTATGTATGGGCAGGTTTTGCAGCTCCTCACATTGCAGTGAAAAGTTCCTTTCTGTATATTGGATGGTAGTGAGCTCCTGATCATCAGATTTCTTAAATTTGGAGGTTGTCTGAAGCATAGTATGAGAGGGTCTGGGAATATTGTCCTGAGACGGTCATATTTGAGTAGCGTGTGGTGTAGTTTCCTTGCGGTTTTTCTTAGTACCTCTAGTTGTGGGTTGTAAGTCATCACTAGAGGTACACGGTTATTGCCTTTTTTTTGTTTATATTCCAGGAGTTGGTTTCTGGGGATCCTGGTGGCTCTGTTGATTTGGTCCTTAGTTGTGGTAGGATGGTAGCCCTGGCTTAAAAATGTCCTCTCAAGGTGGCCTAAGTATTCATCCCTGTCTGTTGGGCTGGAGCAGATATGATTGTATCTGATGGCCTGACTGTAGACAAGGGATTTTTTAATGTGCTTGGGGTGGAATCTATCCCATCTCTGGTATGTAGGGCGATCAATGGGTTTTCGATATAGGGATGTGTGTACTAAGTTGTCTCGAATACTTATGGTAGTGTCCAGAAAGTTTGTATGAGAGTAATTCAATGTCAGGTTTATGGTGGGATGAAAGTTGTTGAAACTCTCGTTGAACCTTAGTAGCTGTTCCTCAGAATCGGTCCAGACAATTAGTACGTCATCAATGTAGCGGAAGTAGGCCAAGGGTTTTGTGAAGCAGGACGCCAGGAAATCACCTTCTAGTTTTGCCATGAAGAGATTGGCATAATGTAGCACCATTTTACTGCCCATAGTGGTTCCCATGCGCTGTAGGTATATCTCCTCACTAAAGATGAGCGAATCGAAGCTGATGAAGTGGAATTCAATCCAAATTTCAGGAAAAATTAGATTTGCAACAAATGCAAATTTCCTCGCGCTTTGTGGTAACAAATTGCAATTTTCCTAAAATGGCGGATACATGTGTGAGAACTGAGGACATGGGGCAAGGAACTCTTGGAAGGCGGGATCACCCAGTTTGACATGCCTGCATGTAATCAGCAGCCAGCCAGCCCTGTGATGTCACAGCCCTATAAATACGGCAGCCATTTTAGATTCTGCCATTTTCCAGCGTACAGAGTGCAGGGACAGACGTGTGAAGATGCTAGGGACAGCAATTGGAAAAACCTCTATGTTTAAAAAAAAAAATGAAAAAGGATTTATAAGGGCAGGGAAAGGATAGAGAGGAGTCATTTCACAGCATCTTAGTGCAGGGAGAGATGTCAGAAGGCGCTAGGGACATTGATAGGAAAGTGATTTACAAGTGCAGGAAACGATTATTTGGGGATCCAAATAGCCATATATAGGGGCGTATTTCAGTAAAATAAGAAAAATATATACGCACTGCACTTTTACAGTTATTTCTGGTGAAAGCATATATGGGTGTATTACATAAAAAAAAGAAAAATATATACGCACTGCACTGTTGCAGTTATTTCTGGTGAAAGCGTATAGGGGCGTTGTGGCGAAACCAACCTCGCCACTGGGTTTTGGAGAGGCCTGGCTACCAGCCTCTTGCCTCAGGATTATGGCCCATACTAACTTTAAAGGAGAAGACAGACACAGCTTAAATCTGTCTTTGGAATTGTATTTTGTTATGTGAGGGTATCCAGATAGCTAATTTTATTGTATTCGTGTATTCTGAGTGCCATTCACCTAATGATATGCACTCAGACTGGAGCTATCTGGGGCTATGTTAAATGTCTGTGTTTGCTGTGGGGGTGTGACATTGGGTGTTTGGGTGGTGATTTCTGTCCTGCTGTCTCCACATGTGTATTGGCGATTTCCCTTTGTCCTGAGAGATAATTGAATTGCTCCTCGGGTGTCTCCAGGGCAGAGAGGAGGAAACCATGATAAATTGTGGGGATGTGTTGTGTCTGTGTATCCAGAGTGCTACGTATCTGTCCTGTGTCACAGTCTTCCTTCTGGTCCCCTAGGGGCGTGTCCACTAGATGGGGACCTGCATAAATATGGGCGGGTAGCCCTCAATAAAGTGTTCCTGTTTTATACCTTCATGAAGTCTTGGCTCATGTTTGGGGGATGGAATAACTACACTCTTGGGGATTGCTATATCACAATACTCCCCTGAGTATAAGCTCTTGTAAGAGCTTGCTCCTGGTTCCTGTCTCTGGATTTAGGAGAGGTTCACCCACTGGAGCCTTGTCGTAGGTCCAGGGTGGGTAGGAGACGGCGAGACCTCCACCAAGCTTCGTGGGGTCTGCAGTGCTGACGGTGTCAAGTGGAGTGCTTGGAGTCCTCTGGAAGCACTAGGAGCTTCTATCGACGGAGGTACCAAGTCGGGGTGCTAGGCGTTCCGTTACAGGCGTATTACAGTAAAAAAAGAAAAATATATACGCACTGCACTGTTGCAGTTATTTTTGGTGAAAGCGTATAGGGGCATATTTCAGTCTAACAATAAAAATATATACGCACTGCACTGTTGCAGTTATTTCTGGTGAAAGCGTATTGGGGCATGTTTCAGTAAAAAAAGAAAAATATATATGCACTGCACTGTTGCAGTTATTTCTAGTGAAAGCATATAGGAGCATATTTCAGTAAAATAAGAAAAATATATACGCACTGCAATTTTACAGTTATTTCTGGTGAAAGCGTATATGGGTGTATTACATTAAAAAAAGAAAAATATATACACACTGCACTGTTGCAGTTATTTCTGGTGAAAGCGTATAGGGGCGTATTACAGTAAAAAAAAATATATATATATATACGCACTGCACTGTTGCAATTATTTCTGGTGAAAGCATATAGGGGCGTATTACAGTAAAATAAGAAAAATATATACGCACTGCACTGTTGCAGTTATTTCTGGTAAAAGCGTATAGGGGCGTATAACAGTCCAACAAGAAAAATATATCCGCACTGCACTGTTGCAGTTATTTCTGGTGGAAGCGTATAGGGGCATATTTCAGTAGAAAAAAAAAATATATGCACTGCACTGTTGCAGTTATTTCTGGTGAAATAAGCGTATAGGGGCGTATTTCAGTAAAATAAGAAAAATATATATGCACTGCACTTTTACAGTTATTTCTGGTGAAAGCTTATATGGGTGTATTACATTAAAAAAAGAAAAATATATACGCACTGCACTGTTGCAGTTATTTCTGGTGAAAGCGTATAGGGGCATATTTCAGTCCAACAAGAAAAATATAAATGCACTGCACTGTTGCAGTTATTTCTGGTGAAAGCATATAGGGGTCACTCAGACTCACAAATGAACCACCAACCAGGCTCTGGGCGAGAGACAGGGGAAGGGTCACCTCCTAGCTAATCCTTGACCTCTTTCCCTGCACTGCTCAGCCCACATGCAGACCTTGGTGGTAGGTATGATGTGTCCCCGTGCCTGGGCTGAAACTTCCTAAAATCCCTGAGATGGTGAAGAGGGGAAATAAGAGCAGCCTGCTCGCACAGAACCTGGATGGGAGAGATGACACAAAGCAACCAAACTTAAAACCACACTTATCTTACTGAGCTGGAACAGACAACCTTCCTTCCTAGCTTCCAAGACCACAGTGATTCCTATAATCCGCTCAGAGCACTGGGATGGTGTGCTATTTAAACAAATGACCCCACTCAGTGCACCTGATGAGAGGCGGATCCAGCACGGCTCTAAAACAAACACTAAACTCGTGCTGCTATCCTGGGCGACCTCTGCACATCATCACAGCGGGGCATGACAGTACCCCCCCTTCTACGGGTGACCCGGACCAACCTTATCCGGATGGGACCTATGAAAAGCCCTCACCAGTCGGCTGGCGTTGACATCCAGTGCCGGAACCCACATCATCTCCTCAGGGCCGTATCCCTTCCAGTGCACCAGGTACTGAAGGGAACCCCGAAGAACTCTAGAGTCGAGAATCCTGGAGATCTCAAACTCCAAGTTTCCCTCGACTAGAACAGGAGGAGGAGGCAATGGCGATGGTACCACCGGTCTCACGTATTTTTTTAGTAAAAACTAGGGATGAGCGAACCCTAACTGTATAGTTCGGGTTCGTACCGAATTTTGGGGTGTCCGTGACACGGACCCGAACCTCGAACATTTTCGTAAAAGTCCGGGTTCGGGTTCGGTGTTCGGCGCTTTCTTGGCGCTTTTTGAAAGGCTGCAAAGCAGCCAATCAACAAGCGTCATACTACTTGGCCCAAGAGGCCATCACAGCCATGCCTACTATTGGCATGGCTGTGATTGGCCAGTGCACCATGTGACCCAGCCTCTATTTAAGCTGGAGTCACGTAGCGCCGCACGTCACTCTGCTATGATCAGTATAGGGAGAGGTTGCAGCTGCGACGTTAGGGCGAGATTAGGCAGATTAACTCCTCCAAAAGACTTCATTCTATGATCGATCTGCAGCTGTGGATCATTGAAGTGCTATTATTGACTTGCTCACTTTTTTGAGGCTGCCCAGACCGTTTTTAGATCACTTTTTTTCTGGGGTGATCGGCGGCCATTTTGTGACTTGTGGTGCGCCAGCACGAGCTATCACCAAGTGTATTTAACCATCGATAGTGTGGTTATTTTGTGCTATATCCTACATCAGCTGCAGGCTGAGCCTGTGTCACCGAAGTGCATTTAACCATCAACAGTCTGGTTATTTTTTGGCCATATACTACATCAGCTGCAGGCTGAGCCTGTGTCACCCAAGTGCATTTAACCATCAACAGTCTGATTATTTTTTGGCCATATACTACATCAGCTGCAGGCTGAGCCTGTGTCACCCAAGTGCATTTAACCATCAACAGTGTGGTTATTTTTTGGCCATATATTACATCAGGGGCAAGTTGAGCCTGTCACCCAGCGCCTAAAAAATAGACCTGACATTTCTATTCAACCAAATCTGCACAGTTTTAGCTGGTCAAGTTATTTGTAGTGACCGTAAAAGCAGACTTTTTGTTCTGGGTTGAAAAAGCATTCCCAAATTTGCCATTCTGAAAATAACTAGTTTGTGGTATTTGAGGCCTACTTGAAATCTATCCCAAAAAGAAAATCTTACATTGAAGGTATTGATAGTGTCATTCAGAAAAACCTAAGACACACGCTAGCGTGCTGATAGAAGTGCCATTCTGTGATTAAACCTATAACTGTCACACAGCGCAAAAAAAAACAGGTCTCACATCTCTATTCAACCAAATCTGCACAGTTTTAGCTGGTCAAGTTATTTGTAGTGACCGTAAAAGCAGACTTTTTGTTCTGGGTTGAAAAAGCATTCCCAAATTTGCCATTCTCAAAATAACTAGTTTGTGGTATTTGAGGCCTACTTGAAATCTATCCCAAAAAGAAAATCTTACATTGAAGGTATTGATAGTGTCATTCAGAAAAACCTAAGACACACGCTAGCGTGCTGATAGAAGTGTCATTCTGTGATTAAACCTATAACTGTCACTCAGCGCAAAAAAAAACAGGTCTCACATCTCTATTCAACTAAATCTGCACAGTTTTAGCTGGTCAAGTTATTTGTAGTGACCGTAAAAGCAGACTTTTTGTTCTGGGTTGAAAAAGCATTCCCAAATTTGCCATTCTCAAAATAACTAGTTTGTGGTATTTGAGGCCTACTTGAAATCTATCCCAAAAAGAAAATCTTACATTGAAGGTATTGATAGTGTCATTCAGAAAAACCTAAGACACACGCTAGCGTGCTGATAGAAGTGTCATTCTGTGATTAAACCTATAACTGTCACACAGCGCAAAAAAAAAACAGGTCTCACATCTCTATTCAACCAAATCTGCACAGTTTTAGCTGGTCAAGTTATTTGTAGTGACCGTAAAAGCAGACTTTTTGTTCTGGGTTGAAAAAGCATTCCCAAATTTGCCATTCTCAAAATTGTGGTGAACGGGAACAATGAGGAAAACATCTAATAAGGGACGCGGACGTGGACATGGTCGTGGTGGTGTTAGTGGACCCTCTGGTGCTGGGAGAGGACGTGGCCGTTCTGCCACAGCCACACGTCCTAGTGAACCAACTACCTCAGGTCCCAGTAGCCAGCAGAATTTACAGCGATATTTGGTGGGGCCCAATGCCGTTCTAAGGATGGTAAGGCCTGAGCAGGTACAGGCATTAGTCAATTGGGTGGCCGACAGTGGATCCAGCACGTTCACATTATCTCCCACCCAGTCTTCTGCAGAAAGCGCACAGATGGCGCATGAAAACCAAGCTCATCGGTCTGTCACATCACCCCCATGCATATCAGGGAAACTGTCTGAGCCTCAAGTTATGCAGCAGTCTCTTATGCTGTTTGAAGACTCTACTGCCAGGGTTTCCCAAGGGCATCCACCTAGCCCTTCCCCAGGGGTGGAAGAGATAGAATGCACTAACGCACAACCACTTATTTTTCCTGATGATGAGGAATACCACCTCAGCACGTCTCTGATGACGAAACACAGGTGCCAACTGCTGCGTCTTTCTGCAGTGTGCAGACTGAACAGGAGGTCAGGGATCAAGACTGGGTGGAAGACGATGCAGGGGACGATGAGGTCCTAGACCCCACATGGAATGAAGGTCGTGCCACTGACTTTCACAGTTCGGAGGAAGAGGCAGTGGTGAGACCGAGCCAACAGCGTAGCAAAAGAGGGAGCAGTGGGCAAAATCAGAACACCCGCCGCCAAGAGACTCCGCCTGCTACTGACCGCCGCCATCTGGGACCGAGCACCCCAAAGGCAGCTTCAAGGAGCTCCCTGGCATGGCACTTCTTCAAACAATGTGCTGACGACAAGACCCGAGTGGTTTGCACGCTGTGCCATCAGAGCCTGAAGCGAGGCATTAACGTTCTGAACCTTAGCACAACCTGCATGACCAGGCACCTGCATGCAAAGCATGATCTGCAGTGGAGTAAACACCTTAAAAACAAGGAAGTCACTCAGGCTCCCCCTGCTACCTCTTCTGCTGCTGCCGCCTCGGCCTCTTCTGCTGCTGCTGCCTCGGCCTCGGCCTCTTCCTCCGCCTCTGGAGGAACGTTGGCACCTGCCGCCCAGCAAACATGGGATGTACCACCAACACCACCACCTGCGTCACCAAGCATCTCAACCATGTCACACGGCAGCGTTCAGCTCTCCATCTCACAAACATTTGAGAGAAAGTGTAAATTCTCACCTAGCCACCCTCGATCCCTGGCCCTGAATGCCAGCATTTCTAAACTACTGGCCTATGAAATGCTGTCATTTAGGCTGGTGGACACACACAGCTTCAAACAGCTCATGTCACTTGCTGTCCCACAGTATGTTGTTCCCAGCCGCCACTACTTCTCCAAGAGAGCCGTGCCTTCCCTGCACAAACAAGTGTCCGATAAAATCAAGTGTGCACTGCGCAACGCCATCTGTGGCAAGGTCCACCTAACCACAGATACGTGGACCAGTAAGCACGGCCAGGGACGCTATATCTCCCTAACTGCACACTGGGTAAATGTAGTGGCGGCTGGGCCCCAGGCGGAGAGCTATTTGGCGCACGTCCTTCCGCCGCCAAGGATCGCAGGGCAACATTCTTTGCCTCCTGTCTCCTCCTCCTCCTACTCAGCTTCCTCCTCCTCTTCTTCCACCTGCTCATCCAGTCAGCCACACACCTTCACCACCAACTTCAGCACAGCACGGGGTAAACGTCAGCAGGCCATTCTGAAACTCATATGTTTGGGGGACAGGCCCCACACCGCACAGGAGTTGTGGCGGGGTATAGAACAACAGACCGACGAGTGGTTGCTGCCGGTGAGCCTCAAGCCCGGCCTGGTGGTGTGCGATAATGGGCGAAATCTCGTTGCAGCTCTGGGACTAGCCGGTTTGACGCACATCCCTTGCCTGGCGCATGTGCTGAATTTGGTGGTGCAGAAGTTCATTCGCAACTACCCCGACATGTCAGAGCTGCTGCATAAAGTGCGGGCCGTCTGTTCGCACTTCCGGCGTTCACACTCTGCCGCTGCTCGCCTGTCTGCGCTGCAGCGTAACTTCGGCCTTCCCGCTCACCGCCTCATATGCGACGTGCCCACCAGGTGGAACTCCACCTTGCATATGCTGGACAGACTGTGCAAGCAGCAGCAGGCCATAGTGGAGTTTCAGCTGCAGCACGCACGGGTCAGTCGCACTGCGGATCAGACCCACTTCACCACCAATGACTGGGCCTCCATGCGAGACCTGTTGCGCTGTTTCGAGTACTCCACCAACATGGCCAGTGGCGATGACGCCGTTATCAGCGTTACAATACCACTTCTATGTCTCCTTGAGAAAACACTTAGGGCGATGATGGAAGAGAGGTGGCCCAGGAGGAAGAGGAGGAAGAGGGGTCATTTTTAGCACTTTCAGGCCAGTCTCTTCGAAGTGACTCAGAGGGAGGTTTTTTGCAACACCAGAGGCCAGGTACAAATGTGGCCAGACAGGGCCCACTACTGGAGGACGAGGAGGACGAGGATGAGGAGGAGGTGGAGGAGGATGAGGATGAAGCATGTTCACAGCGGGGTGGCACCCAAAGCAGCTCGGGCCCATCACTGGTGTGTGGCTGGGGGGAAACACAGGATGATGACGATACGCCTCCCACAGAGGACAGCTTGTCCTTACCTCTGGGCAGCCTGGCACACATGAGCGACTACATGCTGCAGTGCCTGCGCAACGACAGCAGAGTTGCCCACATTTTAACATGTGCGGACTACTGGGTTGCCACCCTGCTGGATCCCCGGTTCAAAGACAATGTGCCCACCTTACTTCCTACACTGGAGCGTGATAGGAAGATGCGCGAGTACAAGCGCACGTTGGTAGACGCGCTACTGAGAGCATTCCCAAATGTCACGGGGAACCAGTGGAAGCCCAAAGCGAAGGCAGAGGAGGAGCAAGAGGTCGCCAACGCAGCTGTGTCACGCCCAGCTCCTCTGAGGGCAGGGTTAGCATGGCAGAGATGTGGAAAAGTTTTGTCAACACGCCACAGCTAAGTGCACCACCACCTGATACGGAACGTGTTAGCAGGAGACAACATTTCACTAACATGGTGGAACAGTACCTGTGCACACCCCTCCACGTACTGACTGATGGTTCGGCCCCATTCAACTTCTGGGTCTCCAAATTGTCCACGTGGCCAGAGCTAGCTTTTTATGCCTTGGAGGTGCTGGCCTGCCCGGCGGCCAGCGTTTTGTCTGAACGTGTATTCAGCACGGCAGGGGGCGTCATTACAGACAAACGCAGCCGCCTGTCTACAGCCAATGTGGACAAGCTGACGTTCATAAAAATGAACCAGGCATGGATCCCACAGGACCTGTCCATCCCTTGTGCAGATTAGATATTAACTACCTCCCCTTAACAATATATTATTCTACTCCAGGGCACTTCCTCATTCAATACTATTTTTAATTTCATTTTACCATTATATTGCGGGGCAACCCAAAGTTGAATGAACCTCTCCTCTGTCTGGGTGCCGGGGCCTAAATGTGTGACAGTGGCCTGTTCCAGTGGTGGGTGACGTGAAGCCTGATTCTCTGCTATGACATGAAGACAGATTCTGCGCTGACATAAGGCCAGATTCTCTGTTACAGGACCGTTCTCCTCTGTCTGGGTGCCGGGGCCTAAATGTGTGACAGTGGCCTGTTCCAGTGGTGGGTGACGTGAAGCCTGATTCTCTGCTATGACATGAATACAGATTCTGCGCTGACATAAGGCCAGATTCTCTGTTACGGGACCTCTCTCCTCTGCCTGGGTGCCTGGGCCTAAATGTGTGACAGTGGCCTGTTCCAGTAGTGGCTGACGTGAAGCCTGATTCTCTGCTATGACATGAAGACAGATTCTGCGCTGACATAAGGCCAGATTCTCTGTTACGGGACCGCTCTCCTCTGTCTGGGTGCCGGGGCCTAAATGTGTGACAGTGGCCTGTTCCAGTGGTGGGTGACGTGAAGCCTGATTCTCTGCTATGACATGAATACAGATTCTGCGCTGACATAAGGCCAGATTCTCTGTTACGGGACCTCTCTCCTCTGCCTGGGTGCCTGGGCCTAAATGTGTGACAGTGGCCTGTTCCAGTGGTGGGTGACGTGAAGCCTGATTCTCTGCTATGACATGAATACAGATTCTGCGCTGACATAAGGCCAGATTCTCTGTTACGGGACCTCTCTCCTCTGCCTGGGTGCCTGGGCCTAAATGTGTGACAGTGGCCTGTTCCAGTGGTGGGTGACGTGAAGCCTGATTCTCTGCTATGACATGAATACAGATTCTGTGCTGACATAAGGCCAGATTCTCTGTTACGGGACCGCTCTCCTCTGTCTGGGTGCCGGGGCCTAAATGTGTGACAGTGGCCTGTTCCAGTGGTGGGTGACGTGAAGCCTGATTCTCTGCTATGACATGAATACAGATTCTGCGCTGACATAAGGCCAGATTCTCTGTTACGGGACCTCTCTCCTCTGCCTGGGTGCCTGGGCCTAAATGTGTGACAGTGGCCTGTTCCAGTGGTGGGTGACGTGAAGCCTGATTCTCTGCTATGACATGAATACAGATTCTGCGCTGACATAAGGCCAGATTCTCTGTTACAGGACCGTTCTCCTCTGTCTGGGTGCCGGGGCCTAAATGTGTGACAGTGGCCTGTTCCAGTGGTGGGTGACGTGAAGCCTGATTCTCTGCTATGACATGAATACAGATTCTGCGCTGACATAAGGCCATATTCTCTGTTACGGGACCTCTCTCCTCTGCCTGGGTGCCTGGGCCTAAATGTGTGACAGTGGCCTGTTCCAGTGGTGGGTGACGTGAAGCCTGATTCTCTGCTATGACATGAAGACAGATTCTGCGCTGATATAAGGCCAGATTCTCTGTTACGGGACCGCTCTCCTCTGTCTGGGTGCCGGGGCCTAAATGTGTGACAGTGGCCTGTTCCAGTGGTGGGTGACGTGAAGCCTGATTCTCTGCTATGACATGAAGACAGATTCTGCGCTGACATAAGGCCAGATTCTCTGTTACGGGACCTCTCTCCTCTGCCTGGGTGCCTGGGCCTAAATGTGTGACAGTGGCCTGTTCCAGTGGTGGGTGACGTGAAGCCTGATTCTCTGCTATGACATGAAGACAGATTCTGCGCTGACATAAGGCCAGATTCTCTGTTACGGGACCTCTCTCCTCTGCCTGGGTGCCTGGGCCTAAATGTGTGACAGTGGCCTGTTCCAGTGGTGGGTGACGTGAAGCCTGATTCTCTGCTATGACATGAAGACAGATTCTGCGCTGACATAAGGCCAGATTCTCTGTTACGGGACCTCTCTCCTCTGCCTGGGTGCCTGGGCCTAAATGTGTGACAGTGGCCTGTTCCAGTGGTGGGTGACGTGAAGCCTGATTCTCTGCTATGACATGAAGACAGATTCTGCGCTGACATAAGGCCAGATTCTCTGTTACGGGACCGCTCTCCTCTGTCTGGGTGCCGGGGCCTAAATGTGTGACAGTGGCCTGTTCCAGTGGTGGGTGACGTGAAGCCTGATTCTCTGCTATGACATGAAGACTGATTCTGCGCTGACATGAAGCCAGATTCTCTGCTATGGCATGAAGAGACTGATTCTCTGCTGACATGAAGCCAGATTCTTTGCTATGGCATGAAGAGACTGATTCTCTGCTGACGTGAAGCCAGATTCTCTGCTATGGGACCTCTGTCCAATTGATATTGGTTCATTTTTATTTTTTTAATTTTAATTTTAATTCATTTCCCTATCCACATTTGTTTGCAGGGGATTTACCTACATGTTGCTGCCTTTTGCAGCCCTCTAGCTCTTTCCTGGGCTGTTTTACAGCCTTTTTAGTGCCCAAAAGTTCGGGTCCCCATTGACTTCAATGGGGTTCGGGTTCGGGACGAAGTTCGGTTCGGGTTCGGATCCCGAACCCGAACATTTACGGGAAGTTGGGCCGAACTTCTCGAACCCGAACATCCAGGTGTTCGCTCAACTCTAGTAAAGACCTGTGGAACACATCATGGATCCTCCAAGTCTGCGGAAGATCCAGCCGAAACGCAACAGGATTGATCACCGCAGAAATTTTATACGGACCAATAAATCTTGGACCCAGTTTCCAAGATGGCACTCTCAATTTGATATTCTTAGTGGATAACCACACCAGATCACCCACACACAGGTCCGGACCAGTCACACGTCTCTTGTCAGCCATTCGTTTATACCTCTCACCCATCTTCTCCAAATTCCCTTGAATCCTCCGCCAGATGGAGGATAAGGCAGAAGAGAATCTCTCCTCCTCTGGCATCCCAGAGGAACTAGTCCCAGAAAAGGTACCAAACTGAGGATGGAAACCGTATGCGCCAAAAAATGGCGACTTACCCGTGGACTCCTGCCTACGGTTATTCAACGCAAATTCTGCTAAGGACAAGAATGAGGACCAGTCCTCCTGATTCTCAGCCTCAAAACACCTCAAGTAGGTCTCCAGGTTTTGATTAGTACGCTCCGTCTGACCATTCGACTGCGGATGAAAAGCCGAAGAGAATGAAAGTTGAATGCCAAGCCGAGAGCAGAACACCCTCCAAAACCTGGAGACAAACTGCGTGCCCCTATCAGAGACCACATCCGAAGGAATACCATGCAATTTCACAATATTATCCACAAAAATCTGCGCAAGAGTCTTAGAGTTAGGCAGACTAGTTGGTGGTATAAAGTGAGCCATTTTACTGAAATGGTCAACTACCACCAAAATCACTGTTCTCCCGGAGGAACTCGGCAGATCCGTAATAATGTCCATAGACAAATGCGTCCAAGGACGAGACGGAATAGACAATGGAAGAAGTGAACCAGCCGGTCGAGTATGAGCAACCTTTGACCGAGCGCAGGTTTCACAAGCTGTCACGTAATTCTCAATGCTCTTACGTAACCCTGGCCACCAGAACCTCCGGGATACTAGATCACAGGTGGACTTACCACCAGGATGTCCAGCGAGGACAGTATCATGATGTTCCTTGAACACCTTGTATAGCAGGCCCTCAGGAACAAACAACCTTCCTGGGGGACAAGAACCAGGAGCCCCCTCCTGCGCTCCCAACATCTCCATCTCCAATTCAGGGTACAATGCGGGGACCACCACCCCATCCGCTAAAATCAGCGCAGGATCCTCTGAATCACCTCCCCCAGGAAAGCTGCGAGACAAGGCATCTGCCTTGACGTTCTTGACCCCTGGGCGAAAGGTAACCACAAAATTGAACCTGGTAAAAAACAGTGACCATCTGGCCTGCCTAGGGTTCAGACGCTTGGCAGATTGCAGATAAGCCAAATTCTTATGGTCTGTATATACCGTAACGGGGTGAGACGACCCCTCCAACCAGTGACGTCATTCCTCAAAGGCCAACTTGATAGCCAACAACTCTCTATCTCCAACATCATAATTCCTCTCGGCGACCGAGAGCTTCTTGGAGAAAAAGGCACACGGGACCCATTTGCCAGGAGATGAACTCTGTGACAGCACCGCTCCAACCCCCACCTCTGATGCATCGACCTCCACTACGAATGGCTGAGACACATTCGGCTGCACCAGAATGGGAGCAGACGCAAAACGCTCCTTAATAGCCGAAAAGGCCTGCAATGCCTCATCCGACCAGACAGAGACGTCGGCGCCCTTCTTGGTCATATCAGTGAGAGGTTTTACTATGGTAGAATAATTCGAAATAAATTTTCTATAATAATTCGTAAACCCCAAGAACCGCATGAAAGCTTTCTGATTCTCTGTTCGGTCCCACTCCAGAACCGCCCGGACCTTTTCGGGGTCCATACGAAAACCAGAATCAGAAAGCAGGTATCCCAAGAACGGAAGCTCTTGCACAGCAAACAAACATTTCTCCAATTTGGCATATAATTTATTCTCCCGAAGGATCGTCAAAACCTGTCTCACATGATCCTGATGGGTCTTCAGATCAGATCGTCAACCCAAAAGGCATAACCAGGTTCTCAAAATGACCCTCGTGCGTATTGAAGGCCGTTTTCCACTCATCCCCCTCCTTGATTCTGATCAGATTGTAGGCCCCTCTCAAATCCAACTTGGAGAACACCTTGGCTCCAACAATCTGATTAAAAAGATCAGAGATCAAAGGCAGGGGATATGGATCCCGGACTGTAATACGGTTCAATTCCCGGAAATCCAAACACGGTCTCAGTGATCCATCCTTTCTCTTCACAAAGAACAAACCTACTGCCACTGGAGACTTAGATGGTCTAATATGACCCTTTGCCAAACTCTCGGCGACATACTTTCGCATGACCTCTCTTTCGGGTTGAGAGAGGTTGTAAAGCCAAGACTTTGGCAACTTAGCCCCCCGAATGAGATTAACTGGACAATCATAATCTCGATGAGGGGGCAATTCCTGAGCCCCACCCTCCGAAAAGACATCCGCAAAATCCGAGAGATACTGAGCCGTAATGGACACACCAGAGATAGATGTGCCAAGACAATTATCCGAACAAAACTCACTCCAACCAATGATTTGTCTCGCTTGCCAGTCTATAATTGGGTTATGTCTAGTCAACCATGGCAACCCCAAAACTATAGGAGCTGGCAAATCCTTCATGACAAAACAAGAAATAATTTCAACATGTGAATCACCCACCCTTAAGTGAATACCATGAACAAAGTGAGTAAGGCTCCTTTGAGAAAGAGGGGAAGAATCAATTGCAAAAACATGAATCTCGTTCTCTAAAGTGCAAGTACTTAGTCCTAGGTTTTGAAGGAAAAGAAAATCAATTAGGTTTAGCCCAGCACCACAATCAAGAAATACTTCAACAAAAACATTTTTTGACTCTAGCGCCACCATAGCTGGGAGGAGAAAACGGGAACTGCAGGGAGCTTGCTTACCTGCCTGTTCCACCACACCATTCATACTACCAAGTGTCAGGGAAGTTTTTTTTTCTTTTTCTTTTCCACCTGTGGTTTAACATAAGGACAAGCAAAAATAAAATGACCCTTCTTTCCACAATAGTAACATAGTTTGTGCACTTTCCTAAAGTCTCTACTATCAGAATGGCAAGAAACCTGACCCAACTGCATGGGTTCCTCTGCTACCCCAGAGTTACCTGTAACATCACCCGGGGAGGCAGTAGAGACGAAATCACTCACAGAAGGGGTACCATGCGCGGAGGGAGCCCTATACCTCTCTCTGATACGTCTATCTAGCCGTACTGCTAAAGACATGGCGTTCTCCAAAGAGTCTGGGTATTCATGAAAAGCAAGGGCATCCTTTAATATTTCAGATAACCCCTGACAAAACTGACTACGTAACGCGGGATCATTCCACTCTGATTCAGTAGCCCTCCTCCTAAACTCAACACAGTAAGCCTCTGCAGTATGTTCCCCCTGAAACAAATTACGTAATCTCGACTCTGCCATCGAGGCCCGATCTGGGTCATCAAAGATTAATCCCAGAGCCTTAAAAAATTCCTCCACCGACCGGAGGACCCGAGAACCAGGTGGCAGAGAAAAGGCCCAGGATTGCGCGTCCCCTTTAAGCAGAGAAATAACTATACCTATCCTCTGACTCTCATCACCTGACGACGATGGACGCAGCCGAAAGTACAACTTGCAGGATTCTCTAAAACGGATAAAGTCATCCGTACCTGCTGAAAATCGATCAGGAAGAGCCACTTTAGGCTCCACCCAAATTTGACCTTCACCAGCTGCCAGAGCATTCTGACACCGTGTGACCGAACCATGTAGCTCCACAACCTCTAGGGATAGCCCCTGCAAGCGGTCAACCAGTGCTTCAATTGACGCCATCAAAAAAAACGCTGAGTAATTGCAGTCACAGTATGGCGGATTATAATGTCACGGCGGACGTGCACTCAGACTCACAAATGAACCACCAACCAGGCTCTGGGCGAGAGACAGGGGAAGGGTCACCTCCTAGCTAATCCCTGACCTCTTTCCCTGCACTGCTCAGCCCACATGCAGACCTTGGTGGTAGGTATGATGTGTCCCCGTGCCTGGGCTGAAACTCCCTAAAATCCCTGAGATGGTGAAGAGGGGAAATAGGAGCAGCCTGCTCGCACAGAACCTGGATGGGAGAGATGACACAAAAAAACCAATCTTAAAACCACACTTATCTTACTGAGCTGGAACAGACAACCTTCCTTCCTAGCTTCCAAGACCACAATGATTCCTATAATCCGCTCAGAGCACTGGGATGGTGTGCTATTTAAACAAATGACCCCACCCAGTGCACCTGATGAGAGGCGGATCCAGCACGGCTAAAAAACAAACACTAAACTCGTGCTGCTATCTTGGCCAACCTCCGCACATCGTCAGAGCGGGGCATGACAGCGTATTACAGTAAAAATGGAAAAATATATACGCACTGCACTGTTGCAGTTATTTCTGGTAAAAGCGTATAGGGGCATATTTCAGTCCAACAAGAAAAATATATACGCACTGCACTGTTGAAGTTATTTCTGGTGAAAGCGTATAGGGGCGCATTTCAGTAAAATAAGAAAAATATATACCGTACGCACTGCACTGTTGCAGTTATAGCTGGTGAAAGCGTATAGGGGCGTATTTCAGTAAAATAAGAAATATATATACACACTGCACTGTTGCAGTTATTTATGGTGAAACGTATAAGGGCGTATTACAGTAAAAAAAAAAATATATTCTCAGTGCATTTCTGCAGTTAATTCTGGTGAAAGAGTATAGGGGTGTATTTCAGTCCAACAAGAAAAATATATTCTTTGTTCACTTCTGCAGTTATTTCTGTTTAAAAGCATATAGGGGCGTATTACAGTAAAAATAGAAAAATGCAGTGGATATAAAAAGTCTACACACCCCTGTTAAAATGTCAGGTTTCTGTGATGTAAAAAAATGAGACAAAGATAAATCATTTCCGAACTTTTTCCACCTTTAATGTGACCTATAAATTGTACAACTCAATTGAAAAACAAACTGAAATCTTTTAGGTAGAGGGAAGAAAAGATATAAAAATAAAATAATATGGTTGCATAAGTATGCACACCCTTAAACTAATACTTTATTGAAGCACCTTTTGATTTTATTACAGCACTCTGTATTTTTGGGTATGAGTCTATCAACATGGCACATTTTGACTTGGCAAGATTTGCCCACTCTTTTTTGCAAAAACACTCCAAATCTGTCAGATTGCAAGGGCATCTCCTGTGCACAGCTCTCTTAAGATCACCCCACATTCAGGTCTGGGCTTTGGCTGGGCCATTCCAAAACTTTAATCTTCTTCTGGTGAAGCCATTCTTTTGTTGATTTGGATGTATGCTTTGGGTTGTTGTCATGCTGAAAGATGAAGTTCCTCTTCATGTTCAGCTTTCTAGCAGAAGCCTGAAGGTTTTGTGCCAATATTGACTGGTATATGGAACTGTTCATAATTCCCTCTAGCTTAACTAAGGCCCCAGTTCCAGCTGAAGAAGAACAGCCCCTTGGCATGATGCTGCCACCACCATGCTTCACTGTGGGGATGGGGTTCTTTTGGTGATGTGCAGTGTTGTTTTTGGACCAAACATATCTTTTGGAATTATGGCCAAAAAGTTCAACCTTGGTTTCATCAGACCATAACACCTTTTCCCACATGCTTTTGGGAGACTTCAGATGTGTTTTTGCAAAATGTAGCTTGGCTTGGATGTTTTTCTTCGTAAGAAAAGGCTTTCGTCTTGCCACTCTACCCCATAGCCCAGACATGAAGAATACGGGAGATTGTTGTCACATGTACCACACAGCCAGTACTTGCCAGATATTCCTGCAGCTCCTTTATTGTTGCTGTAGGCCTCTTGGTCGCCTCCCAGACCAGTTTTCTTCTTGTCTTTTCATCAATTTTGGAGGGACGTCCAGTTCTTGGTAATGTCACTGTTGTGCCATGTTTTCTCCACTTGATGATGACTGTCTTCACTGTGTTCCATGGTATATCTAATGCCTTGGAAATTCCTTTGTACCCTTCTCCTGACTGATACCTTCTAACAATGAGGTCCCTCTGATGCTTTGTAAGCTCTCTGTGGACCATGGCTTTTTGCTGTGGGATGCGACTAAGAAAATTTCAGGAAAGACCAACTAGAGCAGCTGAACTTTATTTGGGGTTAATCAGAGGCACTTTAAATGATGGCCGGTGTATGCTGACTCCTATTTAACAGGATTCTGAATGTGATTGCTTAATTCTGAACACAGCTACATCCCCAGTTATAAGAGGGTGTGCACACTTATGCAACCACATTTTTTATTTTATTTTTTTGTTTTCTTCCCTCACTGGTGCATTTATTCCTGCTGAAAGCGTTTACTGGACTATTTCAGTACAAAAAGAAAAATATATTCTTAGTTCACGTCGGCGGTTATATGTGTTGAAAGCATGGCTGGGAGTCAGCAGGGTGGCAGCAGTGGGAGGTCGGGAGCCAAACGTGCCTGGGGTACAGCACCTGCTTCGCAGCAGCCTACCTACCCGGGAAGTAGTGGTGCAGGGGTTCACGGAAGTAGCGGCAGTAGCAGTCAGTCAGTGCGGCGGTTATATGTGGTAAAATCTTTATTGAAGTATTTCGTTGAAAAACAAAATTTATTCAGCGGTCAGCGCTGTACTTATATGTGGTTAAATCTCCATGATGTCTCTATGATAAATCTGCAGCGTGGGGGCCCCGTGTGGCTTCTACACACTTTTAAAATAATCCTTCAGGGGAGCGAATAGATGCCGGGTGACCGGGACGCTCCAATACCTACCCAGGAGTTACTGTCGGAAGCTGAGACGTCCGTATAGTGCGGGGGGAATCCGAAGACCCTTTCCATCTTCGTGCTCTGTTATATGTGCTAAAACCTTTATTGAAATATTTTGGTGGAAAAATACATTTTATTCAGCGTTAAGCGCTGCACTTATATGCGGTAAAATCTTTTGTGAATTATTTCGGTGGAAAAACACATTTCCACCTCCTCCATTAACTTCCTCCTCTCTTCATTCTCATCCTGAAACACACCCACTGACTTGACCCCCCCCTTCCCCAGCTATATATATAAGTGGCTTCCTGACCACCTAGGGGCGAATAAAGGCAAATGACACTGCCAGCCTGTTAAAGGGGAATTACAGCATGATACCACAATACATTTGATATGACATTTAGCAACAGTTTAAAGTGCCCACATATAGCACATAGTGGGACACTGCATCAAGATGAATCAGCGTGATCAGCCTGGATTTCCACCCACCGATGCCTGATGCATCAGACTAGATCATCCATGGTGCCACACCAACAATTTGACAAAAGAGACCATTTTCTTCTGGCTACCTGCCTCAGCTACTATTCTGATGCTGGTTACCCGCCTGATGGCCAAACATCTGATGTCAAGTGCTCCTTCTTTCACCCACCATCTTCAGTGGGTACTGTATTGCCACCAACCTCCACAGTATGTCCCCTTGCCACTCTGTGGCCTCCTGATGCTGCTGCCACCTCCTCACCACTATGGTCTAGGGCACTCTGTGGACATCTCACGTTGTTCCCACCCTCCACACTCCATAACTGGGCCACTATTTTGCCTTTTCGGCCTGGCTGACATCATCATTTGTTTTACCCTTTTTCTGATCTGTCAGAAGGAAGGAAAACGAGACACAATGGATCCTGTCTGTGTAGCAGCTGTAAGGCCTGTATGGTCCCATCAGAATTGGCTTGTGATTTGGTAGCCAAAAGCAGGAGCGTGTACAAAACACAGAAGACATGCAAATATTTAATTCAGGTGTCATCTCTGTTTTGGATCCACTCCTGTTGGCATTAGCAATACTGATGATTACTGACCAATGTGACCGAGTGAAGGCGGCTGCTCCACAGACAGGATCCGTTTTTTTGGGGTTATTGTTCTGACGGATCAGAGGAAGGGCAAAATAATCAGTGACATCAACACAGACTTACTGCTGACACCCTCTCCACTCTGTCTGGGGGCTCTTCTTGTATAAGCGTTTAATAGAACAGGTTCTGTAGACATCTATGTGGAATCAGCTGATGACGGTGTAAAAGGAGTGCACTTCTTCTTGGCGCTAACATCGACCTGTAAGGCTGACTTCACACTTGAGTTATTTGGTCAGTTTTGGCCCCGTGACTTCCCAAATAAGTGAAGTGTGCAGTGATTCTAAGAGCGACACCTGTCATCTACATGTCATACTGGCTCACAGTATTATTTCACTACCACAGCAGACTCCCTATGTGTTACTACAAGGCACAGTGTTCTACACCACTATATAGGCTCTCTGCAGCCAGGAAATAGCTGTTTACCACCTCAGCCCCCAGAGCTTAAAGACCCTTAATGACCAGGCCACTTTTTACACTTCTGCACTACACTACTTTCACCGTTTATTGCTCGGTCATGCAACTTACCACCCAAATTAATTTTACCTCCTTTTCTTCTCACTAATAGAGCTTTCATTTGGTGGTATTTCATTGCTGCTGACATTTTTTTTTTTTTTGTTATTAATCAAAATTTTCACTTTCAGTTGTAATTTTTAAAAAAAAAAACAACATCTATATATAAATTTCTTCTCTAAATTTATTCTACATGTCTTTGATAAAAAAAAAAATGTTTGGGTAAAAAAAAATGGTTTGGGTAAAAGAGTATGCGTTTACAAACTATGGTACAAAAATGTGAATTTCCGCTTTTTGAAGCAGCTCTGACTTTCTGAGCACCTGTCATGTTTCCTGAGGTTCTACAATGCCCAGACAGTAGAAAAACCCCACAAATAACCCCATTTAGGAAAGTAGACACCCTAAGGTATTCGCTGATGGGCATAGTGAGTTCATAGAACTTTTTATTTTTTGTCACAAGTTAGCGGAAAATGATGAATTTTTTATTTTTTTTTCTTACAAAGTCATTTACATTACATTTAGGGGCCCAAATGCGTGCGATGTAGTTTGAAATCAAAATCTGTAAAAAATGGTCGGTGAAATCCAAAAGGTGCTCTTTGAAATGTGGGCCCCTTTGCCCACCTAGGCTGCAAAAAAGTGTCACACATATGGTATCGCCGTAGAAGAAGTTGGGGAATGTGTTTTGGGGTGTCATTTTACATATACCCATGCTGGGTGAGAGAAATATCTCGGCAAAAGACAACTTTTCCAATTTTTTTATACAAAGTTGGCATTTGACCAAGTTATTGTTCTCACCCAGCATGGGTATATGTAAATGACACCCAAAACACATTTCCCAACTTCTCCTGAGTACGGCGATACCACGTGTGTGACACTTTTTTTGCAGCCTAGGTAGGCAAAGGGGCCCAAATTCCTTTTAGGAGGGCAATTTTAGACATTTGGATCCCAGACTTCTTCTCACGCTTTAGGGCCCCTAAAATGCCAGGGCAGTATAAATACCCCACATGTGACCCCATTTTGGAAAGAAGACACCCCAAGGTATTCAATGAGGGGCATGGCGAGTTCATATAATTTATTTTTTTATTAGCGGAAATAGATTATTATTTTTTTTCTCAGAAAGTCTCCCTTTCCGCTAACTTGGGACAAAAATTTCAATCTTTCATGGACTCAATATGCCCCTCAGCGAATACCTTGGGGTGTCTTCTTTCCGAAATGGGGTCACATGTGGGGTATTTATACTGCCCTGGCATTTTAGGGGCCCTAAAGCGTGAGAAGAAGTCTGGAATATAAATGTCAAAAATTTTTTGCGCATTTGGATTCCATGAGGGGTATGGTGAGTTCATGTGAGATTTTATTTTTTTGACACAAGTTAGTGGAATATGAGACTTTGTAAGAATAAACAAACAAAACAAAAAAAAAATAAATTTAATTAATTTCCGCTAACTTGTGCCAAAAAAATGTCTGAATGGAGCCTTACAGGTTGGTGATAAATGACCACAGGGTGATCAATGACAGGGGGGTGATCAGGGGAGTCTATATGGGGTGATCACCACCCTGTCATTGATCACCCCCCTGTAAGGCTCCATTCAGACGTCCGTATGTGTTTGCGGATCCGATCCATGGATGCGTGGATCCGCAAAACACATACGGACGTCTGAATGGAGCCTTACAGGGGGGTGATCAATGACAGGGGGGTGATCAATGACAGGGGGCGTTTAGGGAGTCTATATGGGGTGATCACCTGTCATTGATCACCCCCCTGTAAGGCTCCATTCAGACGTCCGTATGTGTTTTGCGGATCCGATCCATGGATGCGTGGATCCACAAAACACATACGGACGTCTGAATGGAACCTTACAGGGGGTGATCAATGACAGGGGGGTGATACATGAAGTGTATATGGGGTGATCACCCCCCCTGTCATTGATCACCCCCCTGTAAGGCTCCATTCAGACGTCCGTATGTGTTTTGCGGATCCGATCCATGGATGCGTGGATCTGTAATACACATACAGACGTCTGAATGGAGCCTTACAGTGGGGGTGATCAATGACAAGGGTTGATCAATGACAGGGGTGATCAGGGAGTCTATATGGGGTGATCATTCCCCTGTCATTGATCACCCCCCTGTAAGGCTCCATTCAGACGTCCGTATGTGTTTTGCGGATCCGATCCATGTATCCGTGGATCCGTAAAACACATACGGACATCTGAATGGAGCCTTACAGGAGGGTGATTAATGACAGGGGGTGATTCAATGACAGGGGGGTGATCAGGGAGTCTATAGGGGTGATCAGGGGTTCATAAGGGGTTAATAAGTGACAGGGGGGGGTGTAGTGTAGTGTGGTGCTTGGTGCTACTTATTACAGAGCTGCCTGTGTCCTCTGGTGGTCGATCCAAGCAAAAGGGACCACCAGAGGACCAGGTAGCAGGTATATTAGACGCTGTTATCAAAACAGCGTCTAATATACCTGTTAGGGGTTAAAAAAATCGCATCTTCAGCCTGCAGATTCACTCACTTACCTTCCGATCCTGTGGACGCGCGCGCCTGTGTGCGCGCGTTCACAGGAAATCTCGCGTCTCGCGAGATGACGCACGGATGTGGCCAGGAGGAATAAATCGACCGCCGCCAGGACGCATCCATGCGTTAGGCGGTCCTGAGGCAGTTAACGCGATTCGCCGCAAATAAATTTGGATTGAATCAAATTTTTCCCAAAAATTCGGGAACCGGCCGAATCAAATTTTTACAATTTGCTCATCTCTACTCCTCACCAAACAGGAAATGCCAGAAATGTGTTAGGATAAACTTGGTGATTTTTAGCACCGATTGTGAAGTAATATTTGTAGCCTCAAGAAAAACCTGGCAGGTGATAAGGCCATCCTCATGTGGGATGTTAGGATATAATGATTCCACATCCATAGTGGCTAGGATGGCACCATTAGAGAGGAGACCTATGTTTGACCTATGCTGGTGGTATTTATTACTAGTGGTTTAAGGATGCCCTCCACCCAGCCTGAGATTTTTTCGGTGAGGGTTCCCACACCAAAGATAATGGGCCTCCCTGGATTCTAGATCTAGAAGCTTTGTAGATTTTGCCGGTAGGCTTTTGATGATTTTTCTTAACTCCCTTATATATTTACGAGTTGGGTCCCCTTCTAGTTTGGTGTAGTATTCTGTGTTGGCCAACTGTGTCTATGTGCTTCCTTCATGTAATCTGATGTATTCATGAGGACTATAGCACCCCCTTTATCTGCAGGCTTAAAGAAGACCTTTCACCGATCCTGACATTGTGAACTAAGTATCTGACATATACAGCGGCGCCCGGGGATCTCACTGCACTTCTATCAGGACGGACTGGGACAAAAAATAGGCCCGGGCATTTTTGACTGAGCAGCCCATCACATGACCCCCAACAGGCCCCACCCCCTTGCAGTCTAGGGGCAGAGCCAAAACCGGAAGCACAATTGAGAGGCAGGGCCAGCCACCAGTAAGATAGGAAGGCTTCAGCCAACACACAAGCTTCTTTGGGGGTCCCCAGGTGACATTAGGGGTCTTAGTACGATCCGGCCACCTAATCCGGCAGAAAATGCAAGGAATCGACTGGACACAAAGCGCAGCATGCAGCGGTTTATGTCCCGCTGATTCTCTGCATTTTTCCCAGATTGTGGCCGGATCTCTGCCGTACCCCATTATAGTTACTGGGGCTGGCGGGCATTCTGTCTGCATCCAGCAGTGCCGGATCCAGTGAATTCTCAGCTGGAACAGCCGCCAGGATCACTAACGCAGATGTGAAAGTAGCCTAATACAGCGCCCCATACCTCTTATATCCAGTGACGTCTCCTCTGATGTAGATGTTCTCTTTCTTCATCTTCTCCATTCCGACCAGACCACCATGATAATTTCTTTCAGCCATCTCACGTCTCTGCAGAGTTTGACAGACATCTTAGTTTCCTACTTTTCCATTCATCCTCCAATTAACATCCCATCATGCACCCCCAATACTGAGAAGCTGTGCTCCCCAAAACTATACTGCAAAAAAGAACTGTGCTAAGCTGATGCTGTGCCAGGGTGCCCCCAAAGTAATGGTGCCCCCAAAGTAATGGTGCTCCCAAAGTAATGGTGCTCCCAAAGTCCCAACAATAGTAATTATTTCTTTGCCAGAGTGCACTTAGTAGTAATAGTGCTCCTACAGTGCCCCCAACAGTAATTGTGTCCCACAAGTAATAATGCTCCCATAGTCCCCCAGTTGTAATAAAGCCCACCATAATGCCCGATAGTAATAATTCTCTTTATAATGTGTGACAGTAGAACCCCCCCCTTATAATGTGCACCAGTACAAAAAATGCCCCGTTGTGTGGCAGTAAAAAAGAAATACCTCATCTTAGTGCCCCCAGTAGAGCCAATGTCCCCAGAGTGCCCTCATGTGTTCCAATGACCCCGTACTGTGTGCCACTACAAAAAACACTTAGTGCCACCAGTTGAGCTTAGGTGCCCTTAGTGACCTTTATAATTTGTGCCAGTATAAAATACTCCTATATAGTCCCCCAGAAGATGCCTCCTAGTGCTCCTTCCCGTCTCCATAGTGCCCTCCATAATGTGGCACTATAAAATGCCCTATAGACTGCCCCACATAGATACCCCCATATGCTCCTTTCCTTCCTTCCCCATTGTGGCATCAAAATGGGTGCAGTATTAAATGCCCCTATATAATGCCCTCATAGTGCTCTTGTCCTTCTCCATAGTGCCCACCTATAATGTGTGCCAGTATATAGGGCCCCCAGTAGATGCCCCCATAGTGCTCCTTCCCCTCTTCTCCATAGTGCCCCCCCATAATGTGCCAGTATATAGGGCCCCCTAGTGCTTCCCCTCTTCTCCATAGTGCCGGCCCCCCCCATATTGTGCCAGTATATAGGGCCCCATAGTGCTTCCCCTCTTCTGCATAGTGTCCCCCCATATTGTGCCAGTATATAGGGTCCCATAGTGCCCCCCCCATATTGTGCCAGTATATAGGGCCCCATAGTGCTTACCCTCTTCTCCATAGTGCCCCCCTCCATGTTGTGCCAGTATATAGGGCCCCATAGTGCTTCCCCTCTTCTCCATAGTGCCCCCCCATGTTGTGCCAGTATATAGGCCCCCCCATATTGTGCCAGTATATATGGCCCCATAGTGCTTCCCCTCTTCTGCATAGTGCCCCCCCCATATTGTGCCAGTATATAGGGCCCCATAGTGCCCCCCCCATATTTTGCCAGTATATATGGCCCCATAGTGCTTCCCCTCTTCTCCATAGTGCCGACCCCCCCCTATATTGTGCCAGTATATAGGGCCCCCACCCCCCTTCTTGCCACAGTATAGTATAAAATTAAATAATAAAAACAATAAACTCATATACTTACTTACCTCCATGCTGCTGTCAGCGATGCGATGCAGGCCTCTCCTGGCCTGTGTCCCGTGCTGTACGGCTCGGGCGGCGCCCGCGATTACGTCATCGCTCCGCCTGCACCGGCCTCTAATAGGCTACAGGGCGTGTGCCTGTAGCCTATCAGAGGAATGGGCAAGGGAGACGCTTCTCCCCTGCTCCATTCATCTGTATCGCTGTCCTGAGGACGGCGATACAGATGAATATGGAGATGAGCGCTTCCACAATGGAAGCGCTCATCTCCACTCCTGCCCGGCTGCTGCCACATTAATAATATAAAAAAAAAAAACTCAGCCGGCGGCCCGGCTGATTGTGTTCGGCCCGGCCCACCAGGCGGCCCGGCCCACCGGGCAAATGCCCGGTCTGCCCTATGGCCAGTCCGGCCCTGCTTACTATTATCCCTGGGCGCCGCTCCGTTCTCCCGTTATGTCCTCCGGTATGTTCGGGGACTTGGTTATAGTAGGCGGAGACTTATGGGACTTGGTTATAGTAGGCGGAGTCTGCTGTAGCGCTGGCCAATCGCAGCGCAGAGCTCACTGCCTGGGAGGTTTTTTTCTCCAGGCTGTGAGCTCTGCGATGCGATTGGCCAGCGCTACAGCAGACTCCGCCTACTATAACCAAGTCTACGAACATACTGGAGGACATAGCGGCAGAACGGAGCGGCGCCCAGGGATAATAGTAAGTGCAGTGAGATCCCCGGGCGCCGCTGTATATATCATGATACTTAGTTCACAATGTCAGGATCGGTGAAAGGTCCTCTTTAATGATGATCTCCTTGTTGTTATTAAAGCGAACCTGTCACCATGATTTTGCACACAGAGCTGGGGAAATGGGCTGCTAGATGGCCACTAGCACATCTGCAGTACCCAGGTCCCATAGCTCTCTGCGCTTTTATTGTGTTAAAAAACCGTTTTGAGTGATATGCAAATTACCTGATATGAGTCCTGTAGCCGGAGATGAGTCAAGCGGAAAGGAGCCCAGCACCGCCCCGCGTCCTCCGAATCTCCTCCTTGCTGGCTGACGTCACAGAGCTGGAGCGCCGAAATCTCGCGATGCGTGAGCTAGCGCATGCGCAGTGTCGGCATCATGTTCATTCCCTGTGCTGGCATCAGCACAGGGAACAAACTACGCATGCGCTAGCTAGCGCATCGCGAGATTTCGGCGCTCCAGCTCTGTGACGTCAGCCAGCAAGGAGGAGATTCGGAGGACGCGGGGCGGTGCTGGGCTCCTTTCCGCTTGACTCATCTCCGGCTACAGGACTCATATCAGGTAATTTGCATATCACTCAAAACGGTTTTTTTAACACAATAAAAGCGCAGAGTTCGCTTTAAGGGAATGAATGGCCCTTCTTTCTTGGATACTAATGTTAAAGGTTTCCTTTCTTTGTATGTCCATCATTGCTTCGCTTTTAAACATGGAAAAAATAAGCGTGGAAAAAGAAGCAGCGTGCCCTCTCTTGGTGCAGAATCAGCGCCGAATCTCCTATTGAAATGAATAGGAACAAAAAAAAAACTGCTCCAAGTAAGTCCATGCGGATTTTGTGCATTTTCCCGCACATTCTTTGGCACAGATCTGCTTCAAAAACATGAAATTCAGCTTTGTATTGAAGTAAACACCCATTGGTTAAAAAAAAAGAAGCGTAAAAAAAACACATTAAAAACACTTCAAAAACCACATAGAGGACATGTGTATTTTTGGGCTGAAAAAAAGCATGCGGATTCCACGCTGATTTTTAAGCGTGTTTTTCAAAATCAGTTGCGTGAACTGGCCCTTATAGAGGACTGGTCACCTCTCTCCTGACATATCTGCTTTAGTAGCTGCTTACATCCACCATGTAATACCAATTCTGGAGCATAATAATACCTGTTTTCCCAGACCATTCCCCTCACTGTGTCACAATATTTTATAGTTCTATATCCTTACTTCTAGACCTGTCCTCTGTCTTCTAGATTATTCTATAGATCTTTGCCCCTTACTTCTACATTACTATGCTCTGCTCCTTCTAGACCTGTCCTCTGTCTTCTACATTACTATGCACTGCTCCTTCTAGACCTGTCCTCTGTCTTCGACATTACTCTGTGCTCCTCGTTCCAGATTTTCTTCCACATTGCTCTGAGGTCTCCCTTCTAGACCTGTCCTATTCCTTCTACATCATTTATTGTCCCTCCTTCTAGACCTGACCTTGCCTTCCACATTACTCTGTTCTGCTCTTTCTATACCTGTCCTCTACCTTCTACACTAGAAGTATGCAGATACATAAATTATTGCAGGTGTGGTCTAATTAGACACTGAATCTTGCCTCAAGAGAGTGTAAAAGTTCCTCCCCCGCTGCCCTATAAAAAAGCCTTTCAGAGGCTACTTTTGGATGAGATATCGTTGACTGCTAGACATTCTTCCACAAAGAACTTGACTTTTTGCTCAGCTTGCAGACTTTGAGATGGTGCGCATCATTGGATTGTGAGAAGTAGGATCGTTGTTTCAACAAATTGCCCACAATCTAGACCAGTGATGGTGAACTTTTTCACACTGAGTGCCCAAACTGTAACCCACATATTTATCGCAAAGTGCCAACACTGCAATTTAACCTGAATACTACAGTCCAATATAGGATATCTTACATGTGCTTTATCATTTAGCTATAATAGCCTGCCTACATTCAGTGCGCTGCTTGTGCCGTTCACAACGCACCCTGCATATCAGTATGCCTTAGACTTTTTCCAGGGTGCAGGTGCCCACAGAGAGGGCTCTGAGTGCCGCCTCTGGCACCCGTGTTATAGGATCGCCACCACTGATCTACACTTTAGCAGTGGTTACATGAGGATACGCACACATGGTAAACAGGCCGTGGATAGCCCAGACAGACACCAGTAGAGAAGATGGTTGGATCCACTGACAAGCACAAGCACAACCACAGTTTTCTTGTCCACTGTCCAGTCACAGGTGGCCCCTTTATTACACACCCCCGTCTCTGCCCGGACCATTTCCAGGTGCAGGGCAGAAGGAAACTTGGTGTCATTGTACCTTTTACGTTTCCTGCTATTGACAGCCAGCCACTGTCACCTTTATTTTCAGCAGCGTTGTGAACTAGAAACGTGAACTGCTACAGACTGGAACCGTACTATCTTTAGTAATGAATCCAGGCTCTGGCAGGGATCCCACAACGTTCGGGTTCTAGTATGGAGGCCTCGTGGTGAGCTCTTCAGTCCTGACTTTATTGGATCGACACACTGCCCCACCTGCTTGTGTGATATTCTGGGGAGCCATTGCATACGAGAGTCGGTTACCCCTAGCAGTCCAAGGATATAACTACTATAATACTGCCTCCAATGTACAAGAATATAACTACTATAATACTGCTCCTATGTACAAGAATATATCTACTATAATACTGCCTCCTATGTACAAGAATATAACTACTATAATACTGCTCCTATATACAAGAATATATCTACTATAATACTGCCTCCTATGTACAAGAATATAACTACTATAATACTGCTCCTATGTACAAGAATATAACTACTATAATACTGCCTCCTATGTACAAGAATATAACTACTATAATACTGCCTCCTATGTACAAGAATATAACTACTATAATACTGCTCCTATGTACAAGAATATAACTACTATAATACTGCTCCTATGTACAGGAATATAACTACTATAATACTGCTCCTATGTACAGGAATATAACTGCTATAATACTGCCTCCTATATACAAGAATATAACTACTATAATACTGCCTCCTATGTACAAGAATATAACTACTATAATACTGCTCCTATGTACAAGAATATAACTACTATAATACTGCCTCCTATGTACAAGAATATAACTACTATAATACTGCTTCTATGTATAGGAATATAACTACTATAATACTGCCTCCTATGTACAAGAATATAACTACTATAATACTGCTCCTATGTACAAGAATATAACTACTATAATACTGCTCCTATGTACAAGAATATAACTACTATAATACTGCTCCTATGTACAAGAATATAACTACTATAATACTGCTCCTATGTACAAGAATATAACTACTATAATACTGCTCCTATGTACAAGAATATAACTACTATAATACTGCTCCTATGTACAAGAATATAACTGCTATAATACTGCTCCTATGTACAAGAATATAACTACTATAATACTGCTCCTATGTACAAAAATATAACTACTATAATACTGCTCCTATGTACAGGAATATAACTACTATAATTCTGCTCCTATGTATAAGAATATAACTACTATAATACTGCCTCCTATATACAAGAATATAACTACTATAGTACTGCTCCTATGTACAAGAATATAACTACTATAATACTGCCTCCTATGTACAAGAATATAACTACTATAATACTGCTCCTATGTACAAGAATATAACTACTATAATTCTGCTCCTATGTATAAGAATATAACTACTATAATACTGCCTCCTAAATACAAGAATATAACTACTATAGTACTGCCTCCTATGTACAAGAATATAACTACTATAATACTGCTCCTATGTACAAGGCTATAACTACTATAATACTGCCTCCTATGTACAAGAATATAACTACTATAATACTGCCTCCTATATACAAGAATATAACTACTATAATACTGCTCCTATGTACAAGAATATAACTACTATAATACTGCTCCTATGTACAAGAATATAACTACTATAGTACTGCCTCCTATGTACAAGAATATAACTACTATAATACTGCCCCTATGTACAAGAATATAACTACTATAATACTGCTCCTATATACAAGAATATAACTACTATAGTACTGCCTGCTATGTACAAGAGTATAACTACTATACTAATGCTCCTATGTACAAGTATATAACTACTATAATACTGCTTCTATGTACAAGAATATACCTACTATAATACTGCCTCCTATGTACAAGAATATAACTACTATAATACTGCTTCTATGTACAAGAATATACCTACTATAATACTGCCTCCTATGTACAAGAATATAACTACTATAATACTGCTCCTATGTACAAGAATTTAACTACTATAATACTGCTCCTATGTACAGGAATATAACTACTATAATACTGCTCCTATGTACAAGAATTTAACTACTATAATACTGCCTCCTATATACAAGAATATAACTACTATAATACTGCTCCTATGTACAAGAATATAACTACTATAATACTGCCTTCTATCTACAAGAATATAACTACTATAATACTGCCTCCTATGTACAAGAATATAACTACTATAATACTGCTTCTATGTACAAGAATATAACTACTATAATACTGCCTTCTATCTACAAGAATATAACTACTATAATACTGCCTCCTATGTACAAGAATATAACTACTATAATACTGCCTTCTATCTACAAGAATATAACTACTATAATACTGCCTCCTATGTACAAGAATATAACTACTATAATACTGCTTCTATGTACAAGAATATAACTACTATAATACTGCCTCCTATGTACAAGAATATAACTACTATAATACTGCTCCTATGTACAAGAATATAACTACTATAATACTGCTCCTATGTACAAGAATATAACTACTATAATACTGCTCCTATGTACAAGAATATAACTACTATAATACTGCTCCTATGTACAAGAATATAACTACTATAATACTGCTCCTATGTACAAGAATATAACTACTATAATACTGCTCCTATGTACAAGAATATAACTGCTATAATACTGCTCCTATGTACAAGAATATAACTACTATAATACTGCTCCTATGTACAAAAATATAACTACTATAATACTGCCCCTATGTACAGGAATATAACTACTATAATTCTGCTCCTATGTACAAGAATATAACTACTATAATACTGCCTCCTATATACAAGAATATAACTACTATAGTACTGCTCCTATGTACAAGAATATAACTACTATAATACTGCCCCTATGTACAAGAATATAACTACTATAATACTGCTCCTATATACAAGAATATAACTACTATAGTACTGCCTGCTATGTACAAGAGTATAACTACTATACTAATGCTCCTATGTACAAGTATATAACTACTATAATACTGCTTCTATGTACAAGAATATACCTACTATAATACTGCCTCCTATGTACAAGAATATAACTACTATAATACTGCTTCTATGTACAAGAATATACCTACTATAATACTGCCTCCTATGTACAAGAATATAACTACTATAATACTGCTCCTATGTACAAGAATTTAACTACTATAATACTGCTCCTATGTACAGGAATATAACTACTATAATACTGCTTCCTATGTACAAGAATATAACTACTATAATACTGCTCCTATGTATAAGAATATACCTACTATAATACTGCTTCCTATGTACAAGAATATAACTACTATAATACTGCTCCTATGTACAAGAATATACCTACTATAACACTGCTCCTATGTACAAGAATTTAACTACTATAATACTGCCTCCTATATACAAGAATATAACTACTATAATTTTGTCTCCTAAGTACAAGAATTTATTTATTTCTCTTAAAGGGATCCTGTCATCACCTTTATGCTGATTGTACTGAGGCCAATATAAAGTAGTGACAGAAATGCTGATGTCAGCGATCTGTCACACATCAGCTAAAAGTAAGTGGTTGCCGAGAACCAGCATCATAATCATTGCAGCCCAGGCCTTGAAAAGAGTCAAATCTACCTGAGAAGAGTCCTGGTTATTCATGAATTCCTGCTCTCCCGCCCATCTGCTGATGACTTACAGTCTTCTACCTAGTTTTCTCCCTTTCTCTCTAATAGAGAACTGCCAATCATCAGCAGATGGGCCGGGGATTATAATAACCAGGACTCTTCTCAGGTAGATTTGACTCTTTTCAAGGCCTGGGCTGCAGTGATTATGATGCTGGTTCTCGGCAACCACTTACTTTTAGCTGATGTGTGACACACCGCTGAGATCAGCATTTCTGACGCTACTTTATACTGCCCTCTGTACGGTCAGCATAAAGTTGATGACAGGTTCCCTTTAAATAAATTTATTATTAAAAAAGAGCTGAATATTCATTTATTTGTCTGTAGACTTTGAGATATTTTATTTGGTTTAACAAAGTGTGTGAAATTTCTCTCAGCCAAACCTGGATCGGTGTGAGCTTTCCAAATGCAAGTTTTTGGCAGCCTGTCTACTTTTTTTTGGATCTCGCATTCTCCCGTACAATCATTTTTAAAGGTGAATTTGAAGTTTGAACAAGAGTATCCCTTTAATAATCGGCTGCTTATCTGTTTTATTGTAAACAAATCATTTGCAATTGTTTTTGGGAGCGATTCCCGGAGCTCACGTTGTGTGTTCTTTGGCATTTTTGCTTCATTCTCTGTTTGTTGATATTGGATTGTTTTACTTCTCACTGTTATTATGATCCGACATGATTCTATTTAACAGTACACAAAGCCGTTTGTGAGCGCTGCCGCTTGCTGAAAGACACAGACGGGAAGAATACGATGTTCACATGGAGCTTCCATTCCTTCTTATATCATAGAACTGTTTGACGCTCGTTACAGGAAGTACCTTTTTAAAATAATAATCAAAATTCTAAGTGTGATTCAATGTAACTAACATAAAGGTGAATTAAAATAAGGCGATGTACACGTTCAGGGGCATTTTTTAAGATTGCGATTTACTCATTTTGGGCTAAAAATCTTTTTTTCAATTGTTGTTTATTTAAAAATGTTCAGGCATTTCTGAGATACAGGGGTTAAAAATCATTCTATATCCAAGCTGTTACTTTCTGTGTAATTTGAATCCCATTATCTGATGTCTCATGTGTACATTTATTTAAGCCATATTCTTATCAGTTTGATAAGAATTTAGTTATTTTGAGTGTTTATGAGGTCAGAAGATCTGAAATAAGAGCTGCACATGAACCTTCAAATGATGGGATTTAGTGATGAGCAAACTGGGTACAGCCAGTTTTTTCCGAACCTTGTTCGTTCCTGTGCATAAGTCATATGTTAAGGAATCAATAGCTCCATACTTACATATAATGCATGGACTCTGATGAGGCTCTTCCAAGATGGAGCCCGGTAACTTGACACTTGTTTTCTGCAAAGTAAAGTAATTAGTAGCGCATTCATTAATGCATTACATTACAAATACGAACCCGGGTTTGTTGGAGCGCTCCACAATCATTAGCAAATCTGGGTTTGGATTTGTAAAGTAATACTTTAATCCCTGAACGCATAATGCCATTCAATTGTATTGAGCAGGTTAATGCCGTGAGCCCGCACTATAGTATAATACAGCAGGCACCCGGACGCCATGATGGGGAATGGCGATCACACCAAACCATGTCATTTAACCCCTCAGATGTTGCGATCAACACAAAAAACTGAACCAGTGAGGTAAAGAAGAGGGATGCGGTTCCCTCTGCCTTTCCGATCGGAGCCCCCTCAGTGAAATTGTGGGGCTTCGATCAGTTACCATGGCAGCCTGGGTGTGGTGAAGCTTCCTAGGTCTGTCATAGTAACCTCCCCGCTAAGCTGTGCACGGGGAACAGCTTATCAGGGAGTGCGTCAGAATCCCATTCACCTGAATAGATCTGTATTAGAGTGAATTGGACAAGGGATCAAAAGATCCCAGGTTCTAGTGCCCAAGGGAGCTAAAAGTTACTGTTTAAAAATTAATTTTTCTTTTTTTAAATATATATATATATATACACCTTGCCTTGCAAAAGTATTCACCCCCCTTTACTTTTTTCGTATTTTGGTGCCTCATAACCTGGAATTAACATGGATTGTTTGAGGATTTGCATAATTTAATTTACAGAACATGCCGACAACTTTGAAGATTTTTTATTTAATTTTTATTGTGAAGCAAACAACAAATAGGACAACATAACAGAAAAAATCAATGTGCATAACTATTCATCCCCCTAAAGTCCATTCTTTGTAGAGCCACCCTTTGCGGCAATCACAGCTCCAAGTCGCTTTGGATAAGTCTCTATGAGCAGTCGCCACATCTTACCACTGTGAGTTTTTCCCATTCCTCCTTGCAGAACTGCTCCAGCTCCTTCAGGTTGGATGTTTGCGCTTGTGAACAGCAATCTGTAAGTCCGACCACAGATTTTCTATTGGATTGAGATCTGGGCTGTGACTCGGCCATTCCACCACATTTACATGTTTCCCCTTAAACCAATCAAGTGTTGCTTTAGGCTACTTTCACACTTGCGTTAGGAGCGGATCCGTCTGGTATCTGCACAGACGGATCCGCTCCTATAATGCAAACGCTTGCATCCGTTCAGAACGGATCCGTTTGCATAACCATGAACAAAAAAAAAAAAATATATATATTTTTTTTCTTTTCTTTTTTTTTCATGATAAAGCAAACGGATCCGTTTTGACTTTACATTGAAAGTCAATGGGGACGGATCCGTTTGAAAATTGAGCCATACTGTGTCATCTTCAAACGGATCCGTCCCCATTGACTTACATTGTAAGTCTGGACGGATCCGTTTGCCTCCGCATGGCCAGGCGGACACCCGAACGCTGCAAGCTGCGTTCAGGTGTCTGCCTGCTGAGCGGAGGACAAACGGTGCCAGACTGATACATTCTGAGCGGATCCGCATCCACTCAGAATGCATTAGGGCTGGACGGATCCTTTCGGGGCCACTTGTGAGAGCCTTCAAACGGAACTCACAAGCGGAGCCCCGAACGCTAGTGTGAAAGTAGCCTAAGCCGTGTGTTTGGGGTCATTGTCCTGCTGGAAGGTGAACCTCCGTCCTAGCCTCAGATCACGCACAGAGTGGTACAGGTTTTGCTCAATAATATCCCTGTATTTAGCACCATCCATCTTTCCCTCCACTCTGACCAGTTTCCCAGTCCCATTCCCCCAGTATGATGCTGCCACCACCATGTCTCACTGTGGGGATGGTGTTCTTTGGGTGATGTGATGTGTTGGGTTTGCGCCAGACAGAGTTTTCATTGGCTGAAAAGTTAAATTTTAGTCTCATCAGACCAGAGCACCTTCCTCCATACATTTTGGGAGTCTCCCACAGGCCTTTTCGTAAACTCACAACGTGCCTTTTTGTTTTTTGCTGAAAGTAATGGCTTTCTTCTGGTCACTGTGCCATAAAGCCCAACTCTATGAAGCGTACGGCTTATTGTCGTCCTATGTACAGATCCTCCAGTCTCTGCTGTGGAACTCTGCAGCTCCTCCAGGGTTACCTTAGGTCTCTGTGCTGCCTCTCTGATTAATGCCCTCCTTGCTCGGTCCTTGAGTTTTTGTGGGTGGCCGTCTCTTGGCAGGTTTGCTTTTGTGCCACGTTCTTTCCATTTGGTTATGATAGATTCGATGGTGCTCCTGGGGATCATCAAAGATTTGGATATTTTTTTATAACCTAACCCTGACTTGTACTCCTCAGCAACATTGTCCCTTACTTGTTTGGAGAGTTCCTTGGTCTTCATGGCAGTGTTTGGTCAGTGATGCCTCTTGCTTAGGTGTTGCAGCCTCTGGGGCCTTTCAAAAAAGGTGTGTATAAGTAATGCCAGATCATGTGACACTTAGATTGCACACAGGTGACATCATTTCACTAATTATGTGACTTCTGGAGGTAATTGGTTGCACCAGAGCTTTTTATGGGCTTCCTAACAAAGGGGGTGAATACATACGCACATGACAATTTTCTGTTTTCTATTTCTAAACAATAGTTTTTTTTATATATTTTTCTAATTTCACTTCACCTACTTAGACTATTGTGTTCTGATCCATCACATCAAATTTAGGTTAACAAAACATTGAATATAAGGCTGTAATGTAACAAAATACAAAAAAAAATCAAGGGGGTGAATACTTTTGCAAGGCACAATATATATATATATATATATATATATATATATATATATATCCAGAAAAAGGACGGCACTCCAGCAGGATGAAGGTGAAAAACTTCTTTTAATCAACCATACGGTGCAACGTTTCGGCTCAACTGAGCCTTTCTCAAGCTTGAGAAAGGCTCAGTTGAGCCGAAACGTTGCACCGTATGGTTGATTAAAAGAAGTTTTTCACCTTCATCCTGCTGGAGTGCCGTCCTTTTTCTGGATATATTGGTTGGGGTAAGAGGTCGATTCCCCAGGAGCGTGCACCCGTTTTTTTCCTATTGTAGCCAGTGCCGCCATTTTTCCTTTTTATATATATATATATATATATATATATATACAGTTGCAAGAAAAAGTATGTGAACCCTTTGGAATGATATGGATTTCTGCTCAAATTGGTCATAAAATGTGATCTGATCTTCATCTAAGTCACAACAATAGACAATCACAGTCTGCTTAAACTAATAACACACAAAGAATTAAATGTTACCATGTTTTTATTGAACACACCATGTAAACATTCACAGTGTAGGTGGAAATTTTTTTACTTATGTACAGGAACGAACCGGATTTGGGCGCAGCGGGCTGAACCCGGTTCGCTAATCGCTAATAGGATAAAAAAAAATTATAGAAAGTAACGGTTTGTTGGAAATAGACTGGTTTTTAACCAATATATCTTGGAAATGGCTAAATATTTTAAATAATACGGTCAGGGCCTGCCTAGGGAATTATGGCCATTCCGTCTTTAATGGGCAGGGCTATTAGTTACATAGGGTGATTGTAGGGTAAATTTAACCTATCCCTGCCCTGATTGGTTCTGTTGTGTTGGAAGTATGTTCATTTTAATAGCAGTATAATAAAGGTTATGCTTTGTAGGTGGCTATTCTGTCAAAATGAGAAAAACGCAATCATCCCAAAAAATTGCCCCAAAGGTGTCTGTAGCCTTTAAATTAAAATCTCAATGCAAATAAAATATAAAACGTAAAAAAAAAAATTATACACATGGGCAATTAATGCAGTCCCCGCACAGATTTCACACCCCAAAGACCTGCCCTGATCAGTTGGTAAGTCTTCTTCTCCTATTGGAAGTTGTAGAAATTCTTTTTTATTTCCTTTTCATTTATTTCTCGTGTAGTGTCCCTTTAAGGCGTAAAGAAGAACAGACGTTCCAACCTGAACTCGCCGAGACTAAACGCTACAAATATAGTTGTGATAACCCTGAAGACGTAATACCTTTATCACGTTGACGCGCTCTTTAAAGCCACGCTTAAGTGGAAATACTTTTTGAATATAGCGCCACATTCAGTAGACATAAGTATATTTCATTGTCACTTTGTATTTGGGATGATAAGGACTTGGCGGTGCTCCACCAGCACACACTGTCTTATCAGATCTAATGCTGTTTCTAATCATCCTAAAGTGCGGGATTAGAAGCAGCTGCCGTCTGAGCCAGCTTTTTTATGAATGTATTTTCCCAGGTCTATAGAGTAAATCCCTACATCCAGCCGGGAGCTGAAGGCTGAAGAAAAGCAAACTTTCTATGGGAAATGCAAGGGCGAATGTGGAAAAGCGGAAAAAGGCAGAGTCCCACATCACTGAGTAGTGAATTTGTAAAATTTTCTGGCATAACTTAAGTTGATGGCCCTTATTTTAGTTATCACTTTCAGGTACTTACCTGTCCATTCAGCAGTGGGGAGCCCGGCCTCTCTGTTGAAGCACAGTTGGGGTCATTCCCTTGCTGTTGCAACCAGCTCCGCTGACAGTTGGGCTGGTTGGCCTATCAGGAATCAGGAATGCCGGGCCAATTAGGCTCGGTGCCGGCGTCACATACTTCCTGTCAGTGGGAGACTTAAACAGGCGGATGCTGAAAGGAGGGTGCCTGCCTCACTAGATTGTATTGTACTATTGTTTGGATTCCTGATATTCTGTCTTTTGGATTGTTCCTGACCTCGCTCCTGACTGCTGACTATTCCCCCGACGTTATCTCCTGACACTGACCCCATCTGGTATTTGACTATGTTTGTATCTTGTTTTAGTTCTGACATACGGTATTTCTCTGATTTGGCCTAATTTTGACTTAGCTTTTGGATTCTGATTTGGTCCTGGTTTTGTCTGTCTGGTTTTGACCTGTTTCTGTCTGACTATTCTTTTACCTCACTAGGTTTAGGTCCCTGCACTTAGTCAAGTCAGGGACCGTCGCCAAGTTGTGGGCCACCATTTAGGGAAAATCGTGAAAGAAGGTAGGGACAGTGTGTGGGTCATAGGCGCAGCTATAGGGGAAGCAGCTGCTTTGGGCCCAACCTCAGAAGGGGCCCACCCAGGAGGATGACTAAAATATTTATTGTCAGGGCCCCCTTTAACAGTGTTATACAATGACATAATGTACAGTGACAGTATATAGAGTGACACGACAATATACGTGTAGGAAACAGACTGAGCGGCTGCCAGGCATGGTTAGGTCTTCACTGGTCACAGGAATGGGGGTTGCACGGAAGTAGGGGGATGCAAAGAAGTTACTGGTGGGAGGGTATTCAAAAGTTTGGTTTAGGGCCCAGTCATTTCTAGGTATGCCACTGGTGCAGTTGGAGAATATTGCTGCACTGTTCTCTATCCCACATAACAATCCCCCCAAGATTTGCCCACCACTAGTCTTCATGAGAAGAATACATTTGTAGTATATAGTGGTCACTTCTTGGCAAATCAATTCTTTGGTTGTGGTGTACCAGTTAGCCAAATCACTTTATTCTTCAACAAAGGATTATTAAATTTTTCTAGATTTTATTCATTGATATAACGCCAACATATTACGCAAAAATGTATTAGGATAATAATATAGTCACCGGCCTCATGGACCCTTGACCCAAGGGCTAGCAGTCTGATCATTAAGTTAACCTCTCAGGATTTTTTTTTCCGGTATGTAGTAGGAAACCGAAACCCTCACAAAAAGCCTCAAACCTGTGTATGGCAGGGCGTAATAGGTTGCTTGTCAGTAAAACACAAACAGGCGAAATACACTAGTATCATATAAATGTTCTGAGGACCACAGAGGACTAAAAAATATTAAGGTAAAGTTTATAAAAAAAGATAAAAAGTTAATAAAGATTAAAAGTAAAAAAAATCCCCAAATATTTAAAGAAAAATAAATAAATATATACAGTGAGGAACATAAGTATTTCTCACACTTAAAAATCATGGAGGGGTCTGACATTCACATTGTAGGTGCATTCCCACTCTGAGAGACAGAATAAAAAAAATAAATTCTGGAAATCACATTGTATGATTTTTAAAGAATGTATTTCTCTTGCACTGCTGAACATAAGTATTTGAACACCTGAGAGAATCAGTGTTAATATTTGGTACAGAAGCCTTTGTTTGCAATTACGGAGGTCAAACGTTTCCTGTAGTTCTTGACCAGGTTTGCAGACACGGCAGCAGGGATTTTGGCCGACTCCTCCACACAGATCTCCTCTACATCTGTCAGGTTTCGGGGCTGTCGCTGAGCAACACGGAGTTTCAGCTCCCTCCAAAGATGTTCTATTGGAGTTAGGTCTGGAGACTGGCTAGGCCACTCCAGAACCTTGATATGCTTCTTACAGGGCCACTCTTTGGTTATCCTGGCTGTGTGCTTCGGGTCGTTGTCATGTTGGAAGACCCAGCCACGACCCATCTTCAATGCTCTGACTGAGGGAAGGAGGTTGTTGCTCAAAATCTCACAATAAATGGCCCCATTCATCCTCTCCTTAATTCAGTGTAGTCGCCCTGTCCCTGTCCCCTTCGCAGAAAAGCAGCCCCAAAGCATGATGTTACCACCCCCCATGCTTCACAGTAGGGATGGTGTTCTTGGGATGCAACTCATCCTTCTTTTTCCTCCAAACACGACGAACAAAAGTTCTACTTTGGTCTCATCTGACTACATGACTTTCTCCCATGCCTCATGACTTCATCTGACTACATGACTTCAGACGGGCCTGGACATGTGATGATGACTTCAGCAGGGGAACCTTCCGTGCAATGCATGATTTGAAACCATGACGGCGTAGTGTTCTACCGACAGTGACCTTTGAAACTGTGGTCCCAGCTCTCTTCATGTCATTGACCAGCTCCTCCCTTGTAGTTCTGGTCTAATTCCTCACATTTCTTATCATCAGTGATACCCCATAAGGTGAGATCTTGCATGGAGCCACAGTCCGAGGGAGACTGACAGTCGTCTTTAGCCTCTTCCATTTTCTAACAATTGCTCCAACAGTTGATCTATTTTCACCAAGCTGCTTGGCAATTGCCCTGTAGCCCTTTCCAGCCTTGTGGAGGTCCACAATTTTGTCTCTGGTGTCTTTTGACAGCTCTTTGGTCTTGCCCATGGTAGTAGTTGGCGTCTGACTGACTGTGGGGTGGACAGGGGTCTTTAAAGAGCTCAGACAGGTCCTACTAAGTTAGAATAATGAGTGGAGGAGAGGTGGACTTTTTAAAGGAAAAGTAACAGGTCTTTGAGAGCCAGAATTCTTGCTGTTTCTTAGTTGTTGAAATACTTATGGTCAGCAGTGCAAGACAAATAAATTCTTTAAAAATCATACAATGTGACTTCCAGATTTTTATTTTTATTTGGCATCGTTGCATTCAGAATCAGAATCAACTTATTTGGCCAAATAAGTTTGCACTTACAAGGAATTTGACTTGGCATTTGCTTGACAGACACAAACAAAACAGTACAAGGACAGACAGTATGGACAGTGCAGGACAAGGACAGTATGTAAGTTTTAGTAGCAATAACCCTTATAATAAATTAGTCTGGGGATTAGCTTAAAAAAATTCTTCAAGTAACCCGCAACTCTTTGGCCGCTACACGTTGTTCTGTGACTGGTGCAACATATGGTAAGTGGCCCATCTTGCCATCTTGGAATTGCTGGAAGACGTCCATGTACATGGCCGTGCTCAAAGAATATTAAACCCATTATCCACGTACTCAAATGACGACTGTTGGTGCGGCTCTTGTGAATTTTCTGTGTGCTTATTGTTCTGTGCATTAAATCTTTCAAGACCCTGGGAATGTCCATGTTTTTCTTTTTTTCTTTTTTTACTCCCTGCCTTTCCGGAATCCTAACTTTTACATTTTTCTGTTCACCTAGGATTAGGACTTGTTTGTTTGCCAGACAAGTGGCACTTTCTAATGGCGCCATTTAATATTGCATACAATGTAGTGGGAAAAAAATCCAAATAAAGTAAAATAGAAAAAAATGCGATTCCATCATAGATTTATGAATTTAGTTTTTTATGAAGTTCCCTATGCTGTAAAACCGACCTGTGCCCTTCATTCTCTGGGTCCGTATGATTACAACGATACCAGATTTGTATAGTTTTTCTTGTGTTTTAAGGCCCCCTTTCACACGGGCGAGTTTTCCGCTCGGGTGCAATGCGTGAGGTGAACGCATTGCACCCGCACTGAATCCGGACCCATTCACTTCAATGGGGCTGTGCAGATGAGCGGTAATTTTCACGCATCACTTGTGCGTTGCGTGAAAATCGCAGCATGTTCTATATTTGGTGTTTTTCACACAACGCCGGCCCCATATCACGCTCACCACGTGGTGAGCGCGGTGACGCCAGCGCAGGTCCTGCTGAATGAAGATAGAATGATTACGTCATCAAAGGTCCTTTTGCAGGTCCTGAAAGAAGAAGAAAGAAGACGATGCCGGCTGCGCGATCAAGTGGATGAGGTGAGTTAATATTATTTTTTATTTTTAACCCCTCAAGCAACATTTAAGGCTACTTTCACACTTGCGGCAGAGAGATCCGGCAAGCAGTTCCGTCGCCGGAACTGCCTGCCGGATCAGGCAAAATGTATGCTAACTGATGGCATTAGTAAGACTGATCAGGATCCTGATCAGTCTTAAAAATGCCTGATCAGTCGAAAAAATGCATTGAAATGCCGGATCCGTCTTTCCGGTGTCATCCGGCAAAAACGGATCCGGCATTTATTTTTTCACCTTTTTTTCAGTCTGCGCATGCGCATACCGGAAGGACGGATCCGGCATTCCGGTATTCTGAATGCCGGATCCGGCACTAATACATTCCTATGGGAAAAAATGCCTGATCCGGCATTCAGGCAAGTCTTCAGTTTTTTTTAGCCGGAGATAAAACCGTAGCATGCTGCGGTTTTCTCTTTTGCCTGATCAGTCAAAACGACTGAACTGAAGACATCCTGATGCAAACTGAACGGATTACTCTCCATTCAGAATGCATGGGGACATACCTGATCAGTTCTTTTCCGGTATAGAGCCCCTGTGACGGAACTCTATGCCGGAAAAGAACAACGCAAGTGTGAAAGTAGCCTTAGTAAGCATTCTGTATTAAGAATGCTATTATTTTCCTTTATAACCATGTTATAAGGGAAAATAATAAAATATACAGAACCCGAACTTCAGTGAAGAAGTCCGGGTTCGGATCTAGGTACCGGATTCAGTTTTTTCTCACGCGCTTGCAAAACGCATTGCACTCGTGCGGGAAAAACTGAACATCGGAACGCAATCACAGTCAAAACTGAATTGCAATTGCGTGCCTACTCACGAGGTTTTCCCGCAATTCACAAGTGACGCATCCGGAGCAAATCCGGGACGCCCGTGTGTAAGAGGCCTAAGGGTCCATTCACACGTCCGTATGTGTTTTGCGGATCCGCAAATTGCGGATCTGCAAAACACGGACACCGGCAATGTGCGTTCCGCATTTTGCGGACCACACATCACCGGCACTCTTCTAGAAAATGCCTTTTCTTGTCCGCAATGTGCGGACAGCACATTCCGGCCCCATTGACAATGAATGGATCCGCACCTGTTCCGCAAAATGCGGAACGGATGCGGACCCATTTTGCGGACGAGTAAATGAACCCTAATACTTCTAAAAATAAAAATGTTGAAAATACTTTTTTATAGTTTTGTCTACAGAGCTGACTGGGGGCTCATTGTTTGCGGGGCGATCTGTAGTTTTCACTCATACCATTTTTTAGTGTGTATGCCTTTTTGATCACTGGGGGGGGGGGGGGGGGGGGAAGCTACAAAAAAAACTGCAAATTAGCCATTTAGATTTTTTCTATTATGATGTTCTTCATATGAGATACATTTATATTTTAATAATACAGGCATTTTCGGAGGTGGCGGTACATATGATCTTTATATATATATACAGTACAGACCAAAAGTTTGGACACACCTTCTCATTCAAAGAGTTTTCTTTATTTTCATGACTATGAAGGCATCAAAACTATGAATTTACACATGTGGAATTATATACATAACAAACAAGTGTGAAACAACTGAAAATATGTCATATTCTAGGTTCTTCAAAGTAGCCACCTTTTGCTTTGATTACTGCTTTGCACACTCTTGGCATTCTCTTGATGAGCTTCAAGAGGTAGTCCCCTGAAATGGTCTTCCAACAGTCTTGAAGGAGTTCCCAGAGATGCTTAGCACTTGTTGGCCCTTTTGCCTTCACTCTGTGGTCCAGCTCAACCCAAACCATCTTGATTGGGTTCAGGTCTGGTGACTGTGGAGACCAGGTCATCTGGCGCAGCACCCCATCACTCTCCTTCATGGTCAAATAGCCCTTAATTTCAAAGTTTTCCCAATTTTTCGGCTGACTGACTGACCTTCATTTCTTAAAGTAATGATGGCCACTCGTTTTTCTTTACTTAGCTGCTTTTTTCTTGCCATAATACAAATTCTAACAGTCTATTCAGTAGGACTATCAGCTGTGTATCCACCTGACTTCTCCTTAACGCCACTGATGGTCCCAACCCCATTTATAAGGCAAGAAATCCCACTTATTAAACCTGACAGGGCACACCTGTGAAGTGAAAACCATTTCAGGGGACTACCTCTTGAAGCTCATCAAGAGAATGCCAAGAGTGTGCAAAGCAGTAATCAAAGCAAAAGGTGGCTACTTTGAAGAACCTAGAATATGACATATTTTCAGTTGTTTCACACTTGTTTGTTATGTATATAATTCCACATGTGTTAATTCATAGTTTTGATGCCTTCATAGTCATGAAAATAAAGAAAACTCTTTGAATGAGAAGGTGTGTCCAAACTTTTGGTCTGTACTGTATATATATATATATATATATATATATATATTTATTTTTTATTTTTTCATGGTGAAATGGGGTGATTTTATTTTTTATATTGTTTTATTTCATATTTTTTAAAACTTTTTGTTGTTGTTTATGCTTCTATTAAGTCTCTGTAAGGAACTTGAACATACGATTGTTAGGTCGCTTGTTCCATAGACTGCAATGAATTACCATTGCAGCCTATTGGACCTGCCACAGTGAGGGCTCCTTTGAAACTCCTTCAGAGGGATTGGGACTACCACAAGGAATGAATGGCTCCCCTGATCGCCATTGTTGGGCCTCGAGAGCTCAGTGCTCCTGGGGAAAGCCACCTCAGATGCCATGGTCCCAACTGATTACATCATCTGAGGGGGTTAAATGTCTGCTATTGGCATTATCGCAGATTGCAGACATTAGCCTTGGGTGTTTGTTGTGTGGAACAGCAGAAATCGAGCGGTTATGGTGCCCACGACGCTCTGTGCCATCTTGAAAGGCCCAACAAAGGAGATTGGGAAGGGGTGTCTACACCTGGTTATATGGGGAAGCGCTTCAGTGAATTCAGGACCCGGCGACAGCTGCTAGGCGCTGCTGGCCTTCAGTATCACAATTCTATAATGAAGCCATGTTGGTCGCACTCACGCACATGACCACTGTCCTCCACAAAGATGACCACCGACTGGCTATGATGGGCCAGAGTCATTTCACACACTGCTGTGGCAAAGTAAAAACTGAGCTCTGATTGTGTCCATGAGGTCCGTGTTTAGGGCTCATACACACAATCGTTGGATGTTTTTTGGTCCGCAAAATGGGGATCCTCAAAACACAGATACCGGCCGTGTACATTCCGTATTTTGCGGAACGGAAGGGCTGGCCCCTAATAGAACTGTCCTATCCTTGTCCGTAATGTGGACAATAATAGGACATGTTCTATTTCTTTTGCATAAAGGCAGTGCGGATATATGGACACGGAATGCACACAAAGTAATTTCCATTTTTTTTGCGGCCCCAATGAAGTGAATGGTTTCGCATACGGGCTTCAAAAAAACCTGGATCAGACACAAAAAAAAAAATTGTTTGTGTGCATGAGCCCTTTTTCAGGAGTCTGGTTTCTGTAATTTTAGGGTCTAGTTTGACTTTATATTTATTTTGGGACTGTACTCATGTTAGGGGTCTGTTTATTTTGGGGTTTTGGCGTCTTGGTTAATTTCGGGAGTGATGAAAGCTATATGCACTTCATGTCATCGGAACTCATTGCCTATGTTAATGGTGGGCATATACTTATCAAATCTCCTCTCATAACCTCAGAACCTGAATTTGCCACTCCAAACTGGCTGAATAAATATCAGAATCTCTTTACTCTTAGCGACAAACAGCCTAGCTGTGGACCAGGGTTTGGGGTACCAAGCAACAATGAAGCATAAGGAGGTGAGAAATAATTTTTTCTATATGTGATTACCGTTGAGAACCTGTTAGGGTTCATAAACAATGCAGTCCCCAACAGTTAAAGTTTATGTCAATCTCTGAGTATCACTTTATATCTATATCTAAATATGCATGGGCATAACTACAAAATAGCAAATTTTTGAACTCCCCCCCCACTCCCGTGAGCAACTTCACCACTTCCCCCCTCACGTGGCTAGTCAAAACCACTAACGCTCACCATAACCTCCCACCCACTAGAGATGTCCCGAACTATTCGCCGGCGAACAGTTCCCGGCGAACATCGCTTGTTCGTGTTCGCCGCGGCAGGCGAACATATGCGATGTTCGGTCCGCCCCCTATACATCATCATTGAGCAAACTTTGACCCTGTACCTCACAGTCAGCAGACACATTCCAGCCAATCAGCATACCCTCCCTCCCAGACCCTCCCACCTCCTATCAAAAAGCAAGGACAGCATCCATCTTAGATTCATTCTGAAGCTGCAGTGTTAGTTAGAGCAGGGAGAGTGCTGCTGCTGCTGAATTAATAGGGAAATCGTTAGCTAGGCCAGTGTTCTGTGTCCACTCCAGTCCTCAAAGACTCATCTGCTGTTAGGACAGCGTCCTGACAGCACCCCAAAAATCCCTTTTTAGGGCTGATACATCAGTCTGCTTTTTTTAAATTTATATATATATATATATATATATATATTGCAGTTGCCTGCCCGTGTGTGAGAGGCCACAGGCCCACAGACTGTACTGTGTGCACACCACTCATATCGGGTGGCACAGTACCTGTCACGGATGATGTTGCAGATAGCTGGAAGTTATGGATAAACATCCTACTGGCTTGATCCCAAACTAAGGAGCATAAAGGTGACCCCTGTAAAACCCTAAGAGCTCACCCTGACTGCTAAGCACATACAAAGGTCTCAGAGGTAGACGATTGCATGCCCTCATACCTAGACTGTATGACACCTGAAAACCCTATAATAGTGAGGGGACATGACCACCGTCTCCCTGCACTTAATACGGACTGAGTCAGGGTCACCTAGAATCAAGCCAGCAAGAAAACACAATACATGAAAGGACTTATCTAAACAAGCAGGAACAGAAGTCTCCAGCAGTGAACACCAATCCAGGAAGTAGTATAAACCGCAAAGTGAGGCAGTATGGGAGGGAATATAAAGGGAGGCAATTAGTGTGAATAGGTGACAGCTGGGAGAAGGAAAGGAGATGACAAAGTGAAACCAAAACAAAGAACATCATGCAAGAGGTACAGAAGAACGTCTGCCAGACCTTCTCAGAGAGCTGGCGGTGACAGTACCCCTCCCTCTATGAGTGGACTCCGGACACTCAGAGCCCACCTTCTCAGGATGGGACCTATGGAAAGCCCTGATGAGACGAGTGGCCTTAATGTCCGCCACTGGGACCCACATCCTCTCCTCAGGACCATAACCCTCCCAATGAACGAGGTACTGGAGAGAACCGCGGATAATGCGAGAATCCACAATCCTAGAGACCTTAAATTCAAGATTACCATCAACAACAATCAGAGGAGAAGGCAAAAAGGAGGGTACAGTGGGTTGGACATAAGGTTTTAATAGGGACCTGTGAAAAACATTATGGATCTTCCAAGTCTGAGGAAGATCAAGATGGAAGGCAACGGGATTGATGACGGACAAGATCTTGTAAGGCCCAATAAACTTAGGACCCAACTTCCAGGAGGGAACCTTCAGTTTGATATTCTTTGTAGACAACCACACCAGATCACCCACATTCAGGTCCGGACCAGGCACACGTCTCTTATCCGCCACACGCTTATATGTCTCACTCATCCCTATTCAGATTACCCTGAATCTTTTGCCAAATAAATGACAAAGATGAGGAAAATCTCTCCTCATCAGGTAAACCAGAAGACCCCTCTCCAGAAAATGTCCCAAACTGCGGATGAAACCCATATGCACCAAAAAATGGTGACTTATCAGAGGACTCCTGGCACCGGTTATTTAAAGCAAACTCAGCAAGGGACAAAAAAGAACACCAATCCTCCTGATTCTCTGCCACAAAACAGGGCAGATATGTCTCCAGATTCTGATTGACGCGTTCGGTCTGACCATTCGACTGCGGGTGAAAAGCAGAAGAGAATGACAACCGAACCCCCAAGCGAGAACAGAAGGCCTTCCAGAATCTGGAAACAAATTGCGTGCCCCTATCAGAAACGATGTCTTGAAGGAATGCCATGCAATTTGACAATGTGATCATCAAATGCTTGCGCCAGCGTCTTAGCATTGGGTAACCCAGGAAAGGAAATGAAATGCGCCATTTTGCTAAAACGCCACCAGAATCACAGTCTTCCCCGAGGAACGAGGCAGGTCCGTAATGAAGTCCATGGACAGATGCATCCAAGGACGGGAAGGAATGGGTAACGGGAGGAGAGAACCCGATGGCCGTGAATGAGGGACCTTGGCACGAGCGCAGGTCTCGCAGGCTGCCACAAAAACCTCAACCGTCTTACGAAGAGCCGGCCACCAGAATCTCCGACCAATGAGATCCACTGTGGCTCTATTCCCCAGCAAGGACAGTATCGTGGTGCTCCTTAAAAACCTTGTGTCGTAAAGCGAGAGGCACAAACAACCTCCCAGGAGGACAAAGATCAGGAGCCTCTGCCTGGGCTGCCTGAACCTCTGCCTCCAAATCAGGATAAAGAGCAGAGACGACCACCCCTTCAGCCAAAATGGGGCCCGGGTCTTCAAAGTTCCCCCCTCCCGGAAAACAACGTGACAGGGCATCAGCCTTCACATTTTTAACCCCAGGGCTGAACGTGACAACAAAATTAAACCTAGAAAAGAATAAAGACCAGGCCTGTCTCGGGTTCAGACGCTTGGCTGTTTCCAAGTAGGCCAGATTCTTATGGTCAGTAAACACGGTAATAGGGTGTCTGGCTCCGTCTAGCCAATGGCGCCATTCCTCAAAAGCTAATTTGATGGCCAACAACTCCCTATCTCCCACATTGTAATTTCTCTCTGCGGAGGAGAGTTTCCTTGAGAAAAAGGCACACGCCCGCCCGCCGCCACCACCAATACTAGCACCACAGCCACTTCACTTGATCTGTCAGAGGAGTTATTTACACATCAGTTGGAAGAAATGAGTGATGCGCAACCATTATTGCCAGAGGATGTAGATAACAGGGATATGTCTCAGTCAGGCATCATTACACACATGGACGTACGGTGTGATGATGATGATGTTGTACCCCCTGCTGCTTCTTTTGCTGAGTTGTCAAATACAAGTGAAGCGGTTAATGATGACGATGTCACGTGGGTGCCCGCTCGAAGAGAAGAAGAAAAGGGGGAAAGTTCAGAGGGGGAGACAGAGAGGAGGCGGAGACGAGTTGGAAGCAGGGGGAGGTCGTCGCAAGGAGCTAGTGGCACAGTCAGACAGCATGCATCGGCACCCGGCGTCAGCCAGACAGCACAACAATCAACGCATGCTGTTGCCACCACCAGAATGACGTCATTGCAGAGATCAGCAGTGTGGCATTTTTTTTGTGTGTCTGCCTCTGACACCAGCGATGCCATTTGCAACCTGTGCCAAAAGAAACTGAGTCGTGGGAAGTCCAACACCCACCTAGGTACAACTGCTTTGCGAAGGCACATGCTCTCACATCACAAACGCCTATGGGATCAACACATGATGAGTACAAGCAGCACACAAACTCAAAGCCACCATCCTCCTCCTGGTCCAGCATCTTCAGCCACGTCAACCACTGCTGTCCTCCTTGCCAACTCTCAACCACCCGCCACTCTGCCTCTCACCTTCAGCAGTTCCTGCTCATCTGCCCACAGTCAGGTGTCTGTCAAGGAAATGTTTGAGCGTAAGAAGCCAATGTTACAGAGTCACCCCCTTGCCCGGCGTCTGACAGCTGGCTTGTCGGAACTTTTAGCCCGCCAGCTTTTACCATACAAGCTGGGGGAGTCTGAGGCCTTCAAAAAATTTGTAGCTATTGGGACACCGCAGTGGAAGGTACCCGACCAAATTTTTTTTTCACAAAAGGCAATCCCCAACCTGTACTCTATTGTGGAAAAGGAAGTCATGGCATGTCTGGCACACAGTGTTGGGGCAAGGGTCCATCTGACCACTGATACCTGGTCTGCAAAGCATGGTCAGGGCAGGTATATCGCGTACACTGCGCATTGGGTAAACCTGGAATGCGTGGCTCTGCAGAGGAGTTGGGGACACCGCCACGACTTGCAGGCAGGCCTGCTGCCACCTCCTCTACTCCTCCTACTCCATCCTCTTCGCTAACCTCCTCGGCTGAGTCCTCTTCTGCTGCTGCGTCTTGCTCCACATCAATTGCACCCCCCCAGCTCCCCAGGGGCTATTCCACATCCCGGATACGACAGTGTCACGCCATCTTGGGGTTGACTTGCCTGAAAGCAGAGAGTCACACCGGACCAGCACTCCTGTCCGCCCTGAACGCACAGGTGGATCAGTGGCTGACCCAGCACCAACTGGAGATCGGCAAAGTGGTGTGTGATAACGGCATTGAATTTGGGCAAGTTGACACATGTGACTTGCATGGCACATGTGTTGAATCTGATTGTACAACGCTTTGTGCATAAGTACCCAGGCTTACAGGACGTCCTCAAGCAGGCCAGAAAGGTGTGTGGCCATTTCAGGCGTTCCTACACGGCCATGGCACACTTTTCCGATATTCCAGTGAGGCGCTTGATTTGCAACAGCCTGACACGTTGGAATTCAACACTCCTAATGTTCGACCGCCTGCTCCAAAAAGAAAAAGCCGTCAACGAGTATTTGTATGACCGGGGTGCTAGGACAGCCTCTGCAGAGCTGGGTATTTTTTTGCCACGTTACTGGACGCTCATGTGCAATGCCTGTAGGCTCATGCGTCCTTTTGAGGATGTGACAAACGTACTCAGTCGCACCGAAGGCACCATCAGCGACATAATCCCATTTGTTTTCTTCCTGGAGCGTGCCCTGTGAAGAGTGCTGGATCAGGCTGTAGATGAGCGTGAAGAGGAAGAGGAAGAGTTGTGGTCACCATCACCACCAGAAACAGCCGTATCATCATCGCTTGCTGGACCTGCGGCAACACTGGAAGAGGAGTCTGAGGAAGAGGAGTCAGAGGAGGAATGTGGCTTTGAGGAGGAGGAGGAGGAAGACAAACCACAGCAGGCATCACAGGGTGCTCGTTGTCACCTATCTGGTACCCGTGGTGTTGTACGTGGCTGGGGGGGAAGAACAGACCTTCAATGAGATCAGTGAGGATGAGGAACGGGATATGAGTAGCTCGGCATCCAACCTTGTGCAAATTGGGTCTTTCATGCTGTCATGCCTGTTGAGGGACCCTCAAATAAAAAGGCTGAAGGAGAACGACCTGTACTGGGTGGCCACGCTACTAGACCCCCGGTATAAGCAGAAAGTGGCTGAAATGTTACGGAATTACCAGAAGTCGGAAAGGATGCAGCAGTTCCAAAACAAGTTAAAAAGTATGCTTTACACAGCGTATAAGGGTGATGTCACAGCACAACGGGAATCTAACAAGGGAAGAGGTGAAAGTGATCCTCCTCCTACCACGACCACGCCGGCAAGGACAGGACGCTTTACAGATGTGTTGTTGATGGAGGACATGCAGAGCTTTTTAAGTCCTTCGCATCGCCACAGCCCTTTGGGGTCCACCCTCAGAGAACGACTCAACCGACAGGTAGCAGACTACCTCGCCTTAACTGCAGATATCGACACTCTGAGGAGCGATGAACCCCTTGACTACTGGATGTGCAGGCTTGACCTGTGGCCTGAGCTATCCCAATTTGCGATAGAACTTCTGGCCTGCCCCGCTTCAAGTGTCCTGTCAGAAAGGACCTTCAGTGCAGCAGGAGGTATTGTCACTGAGAAGAGAAGTCGCCTAGGTCAGTGGTTGGCAAAGTGCGGCTCGCGAGCCACAAGCGGCTCTTTAGACCCTTCAATGCGGCTCTTTGGTGCGGGCTCCCACTGCGAAACCAACCCATCCTGCACTACAGAGGAATCTTGCCTGTGGGACGCATTTGCGTTCCACAAAGCAAGAGAGGGCGTGTTGCTCCTGCATCGGGTCCAGAGTCCTGCCCTTGCACTCTGTCACTGACCTCCTGACATCAGTGACATTGCTCCGCCTCTCCCTCTCCTCAGCTCTTATGATGGACAGTGACCAGCCACAGGATGGCCCGGTGTGGGTGGAGCTATAATAGCCCCGCCCACTTTTCTACCCACGATTCCTGCAACCTGAACCTTCCATGCTGCCCAGCAAGCTGAACATCAGTTGGATTGCCACAACTGCACCAGTGATGTGAGTGGCAGGGGAACTGGGGTTATATTCAGCTTTCCCAGACTGTGCACATGTGACATGCAGTACAGTAGGAAAGCTGGGTGAATTATATCATGAAATGTCATCCAGCTTCCCTGCTATCCTGCATGGCACAAGTGCAGAGGCATTAGAGTATGGGGGAGAGGCACAGCAGGAAAGCTGGGTGTCTATATATGTGTATTGTATATGTGTGCGTCCATGTATGTGGTGACTGTGTATATGAGTGCGCCCCTGTATGTGAAGAGTATGTGTATGAGTGCGTCCATGTATGTGGTGACTGTGTATATGAGTGCGCCCCTGTATGTGAAGAGTATGTGTATGAGTGCGTCCATGTATGTGGAGAGTGTGTGTATGAGTGCGTCCATGTATGTGGAGAGTGCGTGTATGAGTGCATCTATGTATATGGTGAGCACATGTATGAGTGCGTCCATGTATGTGGAGAGTGCGTGTATGAGTGCATCTATGTATATGGTGAGCACAGGTATGAGTGCGTCCATGTATATGTTGAGTGCGTGTATGAGTGTGTCCATGTATGTGGAGAGTGTGTCCATCACTGCGTCCATGTATGTGGAGAGTGCGTGTATGAGTGCGTCCATGTATGTGGAGAGTGCGTGTATGACTGCGTCCATGTATGTGGAGAGTGCGTGTATGACTGCGTCCATGTATGTGGAGAGTGCGTGTATGACTGCGTCCATGTATGTGGAGAGTGCGTGTATGACTGCGTCCATGTATGTGGAGAGTGCGTGTATGACTGCGTCCATGTATGTGGAGAGTGTGTCTATCACTGCGTCCATGTATGTGGAGAGTGCGTGTATGACTGCGTCCATGTATGTGGAAAGTGCGTGTATGACTGCGTCCATGGCTGCAGTATGAAAGGTACAGAAGCTAAAATACTTGTGGATATGTAGAGGTAAATCAGACATGTCTATTACAATTGCGGCGCATGCACTACTTTTTTGCGGTGCGGAAGCACAGTCAGAAGCACCACGGAAGCACTCTGTAGCACTCATATCCTGGATCCTGGTCCAATTAAAGTGAATGGGTCCATGATGCGGGCTGCACACGGCCGTGTGCAGCCCGCATCATGGACCCATTCACTTCAGCATGCGCTTCCTTCCTATAAATTTTAGGTTTTAAAAATGTGCCTTTCAAAAAAAAATTAAATTGTGGTTTTGGCGATATTTGGCTCAGTTGACAAAAAAGTTTGCCCACCACTGGTCTAGGTCAAAAAAGTCTAGATTACCTCACCTTTATTAAGATGAATGAGGCATGGATCCCGAAGGGACTGACAGTGGGGGATGCATTTGACTAAAAAAGGCCTGATGAGATGCCTTTGGCTAAAAATGGTCCACACGCTGCTGTATTTAATCTCTGCATGCCGGATGACTTGCGTGACTTCTCCGCCACCAACTAGGGTTCAAGCCGCAATGTTTTAGTGCACTTTCTGCCTGGAAAACATAAATTTTTCCGGCCGCTGCAACAATACCTAATTTTTCAGGCATGTGTACATGCCAAATTTTTCTGGCCTCTGGTGCTGCACTGTGGCTGCAAAAACAAAACAAACAAAAAAAAAGGCACATACATGTGTCAATTCCCCTTCGTGATCGTTACCTTGTTGTGGTGAAGGGGCTTGCGTATCACAATGAAGCGATCACCTCTATGAGTGTGTTGGCAATGGCAATGTTGGCACACCCCAGATTATAAGGTCGTTGCTTCATTGTGAACAGACCAAAAGCGATCGGCTGGATAATTTTGCATAGAAAAAAACATTAATTTTCTTTGTGATCATCTAAGGTGATCATTAAAGCCTACTAGGCCAACAATGGGCTCACACTGCAGAATCATTGTTTTCTGGGTCACTTAACTGTCACTGAACTACCTCAGCACGACCATAGGCTTTGAAAAACCGCCATCGCCTGCAATCTCCCAAACATGCGCACGAGCACAGTCATCACTACACCAAGATTGACGCATAGAGGAATAAAATTTATGTAATGAGTGTGTCAACTATTGACAACTCTTTGCGGTTGTCTAAACTCTATTCAATTCGCGTCCCCTGATAGGGGACGTAACAGGGATTAAACTGATAAGAATAGTACTACTTAACACACCACTCATATAGGGTGGCACAGTACATTGCACGGCGCACGCGCAGTGCCCCAAATTGGAAGTACGAGGACCGACCAAGCATCTTTTTCCATCTCCCGGTTCCTAAAATCTATTCCATACACCGGCCCCTTATAGGGGACAAAGCAGAGATTAAACTGGTAAGAACAGATTTTTTTAATAAAAAAAAAAGAGGACAGCCTCTGCGGAGCTGGGTATTTTTTGGCCGCGTTACTGAATGCTCATGCACAATGGTTGTAGGCTCATGCGTCCTTTTGCGGAGGTGACAAACCTGGTCAGTCAAACACAAGGCAACATCATCGACCTCATCCCATATGCGTTTTTTCTGGAGAGTGCCCTGTGAAGAGTGCTGGATCAGGCCGTAGATGAGCATGAAGAGGAAGAGTTGTGGTCACCATCACCACCAGAAGCAGCCTTGTCGTCGTCGATTGCTGGACCTGCGGCAACGCAGAGAGAGGAGTCTGAAGAAGAGGAGTCAGAGGAAGGTGGCTTTGAGGAGGTTGAAGACCAACCACAGCAGGCATCCCAGGGGGCTTGTTGTCACCTTTCGGGGACCCTTGGTGTTGTACGTGGCTGGGTGGAGGAAGAGACCTTCAATGACGTCAGTGAGGACAAGGAACGGGACATGGCTAGCTTGGTATCCAACCTTGTGCAAATGGGGAGTTTGCGGTTGTGCAAATGGACTCTTTGCGGTTGTTTGCGGTGCGTTAAACGGGGGTCTGTCAGAGTTTGGTCTGTCAATGTCTGTGAAGCGGGCGTAACCCTTACACTACCTAATTGATACAACATCATACCTGATCGTATACACACACTGGATGTTTTAAAGCACGTTATTCCAAACAATTTAGGAATGTTAGGTGATTTATGCCCTTTATGGATTAAAACCCGACTCTGCATCAACTACGTAATTTTCCATGGGAGTTTTGCCATGGATCCACCTCCGGCATGCCACAGTCCAGGTGTTAGTCCCCTTGAAACAACTTTTCCATCACTATTGTGGCCAGAAAGAGTCCCTGTGGGTTTTAAAATTCGCCTGCCTATTGAAGTCCATATGCGGAAATTCTCGTTCGCCGTTCGCGAACGGAAAATGTTATGTTCGCAACATCTCTACCACCACTCAGTAGTTATTCTCCCTTAGTGAACCCTTCATAGTAGCCATGCCTCCACACAGCAGTTATGGCCCCTTAGTGCACCCATACAGTACTTATGCCCTCTTGGTGCCCCCACATAGCATTTAAGCCCCTTCATGTCCTTTTCACAGTAATTATGCCCCCTTAGTGGACCACATGGGAATTATTTCCCCTTAGTGCCCTTTCACAGCAGTGCTCCCCCTTAGCACCCCTTATGCAGTGGCTGGGTTTGGGGTGGCTGTAATGTTTCCCTGGGGCCCCGGACACTATTAAGGTGTCACTACGTGTTGCTGCTCTCCAGAATGGATGGTAAGGCGTGGTGCTTTCCCAATGGGAAATAAGTTTGGAGAGCCTGGGTCTGCAGTAGACCAGTGTGCTTCTTTACTGGAGGAATTCAGGTACAAAACAATACAGTCGAGGCATAGGGCTGGCTTCTCCTGTCTCCTCCCGGGCAGAAGAAGGTTTGGTGCTGAGGAAAAGCCTAAGCTCGCTGTCCCTCTCTTTCTCTGAAGGCTGGTACCCTGGCCAAAGGCTGGTGATCCAGGGTCTGTTGTTCAGTCAGTCATCCGGCTGGATCCCTTCTAGTGAAAGGGGTGGAGTGGAGAAACACAGCCTAAACATAAACAGTGTTACAGTTTTAGACATAAACAACAGAGCTAAACCAGACAGTCAAGAGATCAATGTGTCTGTTTTTACCTCCAAAAAATTGCATAGGTAATACGTTTCTCAGTATTAGTGGGCAGTGCATTAACCCTTTCCATAATGCAGTGCAAAAACAGTACAATAATAGTGCAAATGAACAGGATATATTACAACAAACATATGAAATGCAGTTTAACAATATAAAACAGTATAAGTGCACACAATAGCATACATCATAGCCCATAGTCCAAAGTACCCTTGCTCCAGGGCACTACACATATTAGTTAAGCCCCTGTGGTGTAAATAAAAAAAGAAAACATTAATCCTTACTTAGCCCTGTTCCCCCCATGAAAGGAGCACATCCGGCTCTCCCCAGCAGGCCCAATGCAGTGACATCAACGCGTCTGCTGAGCTGAGTGAGTGGGGTCTGGGGACAGGTTGAGAATTATCCTTGATCCGTGTGCTCTTCTATCCAGAATAGAAGAGAACACAGGCTGAGGATCATTCCCCGGGTTATCTCCATCAGACCAGCAGGCGCGGTGATGTCACTACATTGGGCCTGCTCGGAAGAGTACAGACTGAGAATGAGGCTTGGCCATAATGGATGACAGACATCCATTACAACCCAGGTCCCCCATGCCACTGATGGCCCTATAGAAGCTGCTCCAGGCAGTAGTTCCGACCCTGTAAACATACATAAAATCTACAAAAAACTTTGAGTCACTTTGTAAATGCATTGCTGTAGTTACCATTCTGCTGGTGGAGTCACTGCAGTACACTTATCAAAAGGTTTAGATCACTATTTGGGCATTAAAAAGTCAATCATTGCGCACGCTATATTTTCACCATAACTTGCAATTTTCTGAGCAGAAGGGGCGGAGTCTATTGTGTCCTGACTGGTTTTACTAAAACTTGCACCAGAAACTGGAATAAGTTATAGCTCAAATCTATGCCAGCCTCTGGCTGGAGTACATTTAAGTTTCTGGCTCACGTTCCAGAGATGTGACAAATTATGAGGCTTATGCATGTTAGTCCAGTGCAGGAGGATCAAGACTGGTGTATAATAGAGCCAGTCTTGATAAATGTCCCCTACTGTTTACATAAATTACATTAGTTATCCTGTACTGATTTAGGGTGCTCTTTATCATTAGGGAGACAAAAAAATAAAATAAAATAAAAAAATATATATATATATATATATATTAGTGAGTATTGTAGGCAACACTACTCTTGGTTTCTAGGCAGAATATATGCAAAATCATATAAACATTAAATCTTACTTCAGGTGGCATGAGATAAGATTAGCGTTCTTTTCTTTTTTGAAAGAAAAGCTAATTTGAATATCTTTCCCAGAAACCCAGAAGTATGCAAATTAGCTTGCCTGTCAAAAATGAAAAGGGGGATATCTTGTCTAATGCCAGAATTCAGATATGCAAATTTGCATCTATTCTTCCCAGAAAGAGAGAGCATTGTTGCCTGGCATACAATACTCATGAATATTTTTGGTCTCCCTAATGATAAAGAACACCACAATGAGTACTGCCCAAGGGCAGTCAGCTAAGCAAGGCAATTTTCTCTTGAGACCTTCTGGTTCTTGGATATTCTAGTTGATTTCTATGGAAAGTAAGATTGCATGCCTCACTTTCAGTAGAATATTGGGTGTGGTTGGTCTCTCTTCTAGACTCATGTTTATTTTGTGAGGCTTTTTAGAAAAATATGAGTCTTAGGATATTACTGTATAAGGTATTCTATACCAAATTTTAAACTAAATAGAACATATTTGATTATTCAGGTCTGAATTGAACGTTTGATGAATCGACCTAAAACAAATTTGAAGATTGCTCATGTCTAACTCAACTCTAATGAAAAGTTTCAAATTTATGGCAATGTTTGGCTCATTTCTAGCATGTTTATTTATACTGTACATATGTCCTTGTGTTTAATAGATAACTTTTCTCCATTAAGTTTTCAGTGGTGGCCTCAAACCAGGGGTGTTGCTAGGTTAAAACATTCAGGGTCTGGCCTGCCAGCTAGGTACAACTGTAAGTCCTGAGGACGGCAATAAAAATCTTTTTTTAATCTAATTCCCTGCAAGAGCTGAAGGACCTGTGGTGACATCACATGTCATGTGACCAGTAAAACAGGCAGTGGTTGAGAAGGACCTGCGATGATGTCACCATCATGTGACCAGTGCAGGAGAGGATGGCAGTGAAGAGGAGAAGTCCTGGGGGAAGAAGCTGTGGTGATGTCTGCTACATGAGGAGAGGTAGGTGAAGGGAGAGGCAGATCAATGCTGGGAGTTATGTTTATTTAACTGGGACTGTATGTTAGGGCTGAAAGGAGTGATGTTATTTGGGACTGAATGTTGAGGTGGTGATGTTATTTACATGGGACTGTATGTTGGAGGGGGCTAGGGGAGGGAGTGATGTTATTTGCATGGAATTGTATTATTATTATTTTTTTCAAATCTGTTTATTGTTTTGTCATTATAACAAAAAGCAAATACAATTCAACAGAAATTATAACATGGGACTGTATGTTGATGGCGGCTGTGGGAGGGAGTGATGTTATTTACATGGGACTGAATGTTACAGGGGTCTGAGGGAGGGAGTGATGTTATTTACATGGGACTGTATGTTGAAGGTGGGGGAATGATGTTATTTACATGGGACTGAATGTTGAAGGAGTGATGTTTACATGGGATTGCATGTTGGAGGCGGCTGGGGAGTGGGTGATATTATTTACTTGGGACTGTATGTTGAAGGCGGCTGGGGAGGAGGTTATGTTATTTAAATTGGACTGTATATTGGAGGGGGCTGGAGAGATGGTGTGATGTTATTTACATGGGACTCTATGGCGGAGGGAGGAATATAACTACAGGGGGCACTTCAGGGGGCATAATAAATACTAGGGGTACTTCAGGGTGAGCATTATAACAGTAGGGGGCAGTATAAATACAGGGGGCACTGCAGGGGGCAGTATAAATACTAAGGTACTGTAGGGGTATTTTAAATCCAGGGGACATTATAGGCGTCTTATTACTACTGGGGACTCTATAGGAGGGACTTATAGATCCGCCTTATTTCTACTAAGAGCACTATGGGGGCCTTATTACTACTGAGGGGTCTGTAGAGAGCTTTATTACCACTGGGGGAACAATAGGGGGCCTTATTTCTATTTGGGGCTCTGAGGGTATTATTAATACTGGAGGGCTCTTCTACTAATGGGGGCACTCTTAGGGAGAATTATCACCGTTGGGGGCAGTATTACTAATGAGGGCATTCTAGACGAGAATTACTATTGATGGGACTATGAGGAGCACTATTACTATAGGGGGCACTAATTTCTCTTCAGGATAGTATTTGGGGGTATTGGGGGCCCAGCGAGCAGCAGGATAACACTGTTGCGGCTCCCGGTTGGCTATAATAAGATGTCTGTGTATCACACTCTGCAGAGACGAGGCGGCTGAGAGAAGTTGTCCGGACCAAATGGAGAAAATGATGACAGAGAAGATCTACATCGGAGGAGACGTCACCTGGAGGCCCTGGATGTGAGAGGTATGTGCTGCTGTATAGAGAGTACAGCAAAATGCGGTGTGTGGGGGGAGGGGAGGAGACTTAGAGAACTGGGCCATATTTATTGGGGCTTGGATCTTTTGAGACCCTAGCAATGCCCCTGCCTCAAACCAATCAGTGATTCTCCATAATAAGATTTTTATCTCTTACTATACTTGCATCTCCACCTAATGCAGGGTTGCACAACCTGCGGCCCCCAGAGCCAAGGTTCGCGGCCCCTGTCCTGCTGGACAGAAAGACAGCTGATCCAGCAATCAACTGTGTTTCTTCCAAGAGCGCCGCACAGGGAAGGATGACAGCTCCTGCCCCTGCACTGTAGCAGGAGTTTGGAGCAGGACAGGTCCCTGGCTATTGGTGAGAGTGGGGGAGATGAGGTAAAGGCAGGCGCAGTTTATCAGCGCTTCTGCCTTCTCCTCAAGGAGCGCTCTGAAGTTTGAACCCAGCGATCACGTGATCGCCAGGTGTCTTGGGGCAGAGGAGCGCAGAGATGCAGGGTCAGTAAAACCTGATAGGCTCTGCCCTGTACAAAGCCCCCCTTCCCCACCCAGCAGGCTGGTTTCCCCTGTAACTGGGGCTCCTTTGGATGCTCCAGTTACAGTGGAAATAGTACAAAAAAAAGTCTGTGTCCCCCAAGGTCTTTCCTGGACCTTTTGGGGACAAATTATGTGGTATATATACAGTACAGTACAGACCAAAAGTTTGGACACACCTTCTCATTCAAAGAGTTTTCTTTATTTTCATGACTATGAAGGCATCAAAACTATGAATTAACACATGTGGAATTATATACATAACAAACAAGTGTGAAACAACTGAAAATATGTAATATTCTAGGTTCTTCAAAGTAGCCACCTTTTGCTTTGATTACTGCTTTGCACACTCTTGGCATTCTCTTGATGAGCTTCAAGAGGTAGTCCCCTGAAATGTTTTTCACTTCACAGGTGTTCCCTGTCAGGTTTAATAAGTGGGATTTCTTGCCTTATAAATGGGGTTGGTACCATCAGTTGCGTTGAGGAGAAGTCAGGTGGATACACAGCTGATAGTCCTACTGAATAGACTGTTAGAATTTGTATTATGGCAAGAAAAAAGCAGCTAAGTAAAGAAAAACGAGTGGCCATCATTACTTTAAGAAATGAAGGTCAGTCAGCCGAAAAATTGGGAAAACTTTGAAAGTAAGGGCTATTTGACCATGAAGGAGAGTGATGGGGTGCTGTGCCAGATGACCTGGCGTCCACAGTCACCGGACCTGAACCCAATCGAGATGGTTTGGGGTGAGCTGGACCGCAGAATGAAGGCAAAAGGGCCAACAAGTGCTAAGCATCTCTGGGAACTCCTTCAAGACTGTTGGAAGACCATTTCAGGGGACTACCTCTTGAAGCTCATCAAGAGAATGTCAAGAGTGTGCAAAGCAGTAATCAAAGCAAAAGGTGGCTACTTTGAAGAACCTAGAATATGACATATTTTCAGTTGTTTCACACTTGTTTGTTATGTATATAATTCCACATGTGTTAATTCATAGTTTTGATGCCTTCATAGTCATGAAATAAAGAAAACTCTTTGAATGAGAAGGTGTGTCCAAACTTTTGGTCTGTACTGTATATATATATATATATATATATATATATATATGTTAAAAAAAGTAAATAAAAATTGAAAACACAATAAAAGAAAAAAAAATACAAATTAAAGGGATAAAAGGGAAGGTGTAAAAAAAAAGTCTGTGTCCCCCAGAGGTCTTTTGAACATACTGTACATACAGTGCTACAAAAATATATATATAAAAAAAAGAATTTTAACAAATAATTTAAAAAAATTAAATACAATAAAAAGGAAAAAGTACAAAATAAAAATGTTCACTGTCCCCCAACGGCCTTTTTATGACCTATTGGGGGATATATGTGGCAAAAATAAAGTAATTTAAGTAATAAAATAAAGTAATTTAAGTAATAAAGTGATTATATAAAAAAAAATACAAATAAAAGAAAGCAAAAAAAAGTCAGTGTCCCCCAAAGGTCTATAAGTTAAAAAAATAAATAAAATAAAAATAAAATACATAAAAGAAAACAAAAATGGCCACATCAACCAAAACCATTACTATTATCACCCCATTCACATGAAACTATACATATTATATAATAAAACGATTATAGGGAAAACAAAATAGGGAACTAATTATAATAATTTGCATATGTAAAGAATGAGCTATAGTTTGAATAAAAATTACTTTAAAAACTAATTTTGTACAGTTTCCTGTACAAAGAATATAAAATAAACTAATAAACTAAGTTATTTTGGTAGTCCAACAACTAAAAAAGTTTCAAGTGCTTGAACCCCGTACGCTAAACCACAAAATGACTGGTCATTAAAGGGTTAACCAATAAGTGCTTTCCCCACTAGTAAGGCCTCATGCACATGACCATAGCATGTTTTGTGGTCCGCAAAACACTGATACCAGCCTTGTGTGTTCTGCAGAACTGTTTTGAGGAACGGAGCAACGAATGTGGGCAGCACACAGAGTGCTGTCTGCATCTTTTGCGGCCCCATTGAAGCGAATGGGTCCGCATTCCGAGCTGCAAAAAATGCGTCTTGGATGCAAACCAAAACAACGGTCGTGTGCACGAGCCCTCAGGGAAAGTGCTTACTTGCTATTGTAGGGCACCTACAGTATATTTAGGGGTGCAGGAGGCGATAATAACCAGTGAGCGCCGTCCTCTACAGTGAAAGAAAGTGCTTGCTGGTTATTGTAGGGCCCTTACTGGTTACTGTGAACAAGTCTTCATAGGAGCGCCCATTCCTGATATCTGGCCGGTATAATCGTGCCGCTGATCAGCTGATAAACAAGCAATCACTCGTTTGTCGGCTTATTTCCATGTTTTATCAGGATGAAAGATGCACGATTATCGTCAGCACATCTCACCGTGTAATTAGGAATGTGCTGCCGATAATCAACAGAACTGAATGAGGGAGCAGCGACTGTGGTAGCGATCATTCCTCCCCATTCACTTTGCATCGGCCCCTTGAAATAGAGCAATGTGACAATGCGGCCCCCAGACCAAAAAAGATTGTGCACCCCTGACCTAATGCTTCTCTGGTAAAAAGACAAGCAAGCTAGTCTCCTTTCCAAAAGGAAAGGCATCTCATACAAAAAATCCAGCTCTTTCTGGGTAACTAAACTTTAACATAGATGAGCAAAGGAACTTTGCTTGGCTGCCTGAGAGGTCTTGGTTGGGGTACTATTTCTTCTTATTGAGGGCACAGAGTATGCCTGACGAGTATTGTAACCCAGTCAATGCTCCTCTCGGTTTCTGTGAAAAATATATGAAAATTATCACATTTTACATTTGTTGGCATCAGATATTCTTAGAAAAGCTATGTGAATATCTTTCCTAGAAAACCAGTGGGGCATTGCCTGGCCTAAAATACTGCACACATGTACTCAGTATACTAGGTGCTCTCCATAATGAGAAATAGTACCCCCTCAAGCAACGCAAACACAGAGTGTTTGGGTGTGCGCTCTCTTTTTTTTTTTTCTTGGCTTATGCCTGTTATACGGCATATAGTTTGCCAGAGGTTTTTTGGCACTGAGTTCAAACCATCAAACCATGGTGAGATGGTTTGTTCTGTGGTTAGAATCTGCAGTTTTGGGAAGTTGAGTAACCAATCAAATGCTATTATACATATGGTAGAAGGAGATCTCTCTTTTTCCAGGTAGGGCCTGATCTGTCCATTCAGCTTCCACCCCTGGGTCAGAGAAGGTCAAGTTTCTCTTAAAGGGTGCGTCCCATGAAAAATATTCAACTCAAACCAGCACCTGGATCTGAATACTTTTTTTTTATTGCATGTAATTAAACAGTTTGTATATCCACGAGTTATTCAATGAAATCTATTAGTATAGCGACACCTGCTGTTTGCTCTTTTTTAAATTCTTTGTCCAGCTCACTGAGATGGAAGCACATACTCAATTTCATCTTTCATCTGCCACCAGCTGGAGCAGAAAGGATATGCCCGCTGAGAAAGGACCCCCCCCCCCCCCCCCCCCCCCCCACACACACACTTGCAATGAAGCAATGACTGGGCAGATTTCTGGATCCATTAGAGGTACAGGGCTTGTTCTAGGTTTGTAAGAGAAATGTTGCCATGCACTATATGAGGTCTGATTTCTCATTTTTTCAATTAATCATGAGAAAACCCCTTTAAGTGCCATTCATCAAAATTTCCCTTCCCTTTTTGCTGTTCATATCCCACTGTACTGCCTAAGGACAATGAGGAAAGAAAAAATTTGTCTTACCTGTAATTTTGCTTTCCTCAAGTCGGAAGGCAGCACATACCCTCCCTATAATTTTGTAGATATTCATATCCATTATTTACACAAATGAGCTGTGAGAGAGTGTTCACATAGCACCAGCAATTAAAGGGAACCTGTCACCTCAAAAACGCATATAAAACCACCAGCATTACCTTATAGTAGCCCCCAGTCTGTTCATAATCATATGTTTGATCCAGCAGTCAGATGCTCATTTGCTTAAAAAAACAATATTTTAAGCGCCATCAGTGCTATCTTGCCGGTCAGCTTCAAATCAAGGTAAGCACGCCCCCTAACCTTCCTCTCTCTTGTTTGATTGACAGCCTGAAGTGCGGCCGTGATTTCAGAAGTCTCACGCATGTGCGGTGCAACAGCGGCAGCCGGAGACCGGATTGCGCCTTTACTAAGGAGCGTACCGCGCATGCGAGAGACTTCTGGCTGTCAATCAAACAAGAGAGGGGATGGTTAGGGGGTGTGCTTACCTTGACTTGAAGCAAGGAAGCCGCTGCCCCCTTGACTTGAAGCCGACCGGCAAGATAGCGCTGATGGCGCTTAGAATATCGTTTTTTAACCACCTCAGCCCCTATGGCTTAAACACCCTGAAAGACCAGGCCACTTTTTACACTTCTGACCTACACTACTTTCACCGTTTATTGCTCGGTCATGCAACTTATCACCCAAATGAATTTTACCTCCTTTTCTTCTCACTAATAGAGCTTTCATTTGGTGGTATTTCATTGCTGCTGACATTTTAACTTTTTTTGTTATTAATCGAAATTTAACGATTTTTTTGCAAAAAAATGACATTTTTCAATTTCAGTTGTAAAATTTTGCAAAAAAAACGACATCCATATATAAATTTTGCTCTAAATTTATTGTTATACATGTCTTTGATAAAAAAAAATGTTTGGGTAAAAAAAAAATGGTTTGGGTAAAAGTTATAGCGTTTACAAACTATGGTACAAAAATGTGAATTTCCGCTTTTTGAAGCAGCTCTGACTTTCTGAGCACCTGTCATGTTTCCTGAGGTTCTACAATAGCCAGACAGTACAAACACCCCACAAATGACCCCATTTCGGAAAGTAGACACCCTAAGGTATTCGCTGATGGGCATAGTGAGTTTTTTTCTTACAAAGTCTCATATTCCACTAACTTGTGACAAAAAATAAAAAGTTCTATGAACTCACAATGCCCATCAGTGAATACCTTTGGGTGTCTTCTTTCCAAAATGGGGTCACTTGTGGGGTAGTTATACTGCCCTGGCATTCTAGGGGCCCAAATGTGTGGTAAGGAGTTTGAAATCAAATTCTGTAAAAAATGGCCAGTGAAATCCGAAAGGTGCTCTTTGGAATGTGGGCCCCTTTGCCCACCTAGGCTGCAAAAAAGTGTCACACATGTGGTATCTCCGTATTCAGGAGAAGTTGGGGAATGTGTTTTGGGGTGTCATTTTACATATACCCATGCTGGGTGAGAGAAATATCTTGGCAAAAGACAACTTTGTATAAAAAAAATGGGAAAAGTTGTCTTTTGCCAAGATATTTCTCTCACCCAGCATGGGTATATGTAAAATGACACCCCAAAACACATTGCTCAACTTCTCCTGAATACGGAGATACCACATGTGTGACACTTTTTTGCAGCCTAGGTGGGCAAAGGGGCCCACATTCCAAAGAGCACCTTTCGGATTTCACCGGTCATTTTTTACAGAATTTGATTTCAAACTCCTTACCACACATTTGGGCCCCTAGAATGCCAGGGCAGTATAACTACCCCACAAGTGACCCCATTTTGGAAAGAAGACACCCCAAGGTATTCGCTGATGGGCATAGTGAGTTCATGGAAGTTTTTATTTTTTGTCACAAGTTAGTGGAATATGAGACTTTGTAAGGAAAAAAATAAATAAAAATCATCATTTTCCACTAACTTGTGACAAAAATAAAAAATTCTAGGAACTCGCCATGCCCCTCACGGAATACCTTGGGGTGTCTTCTTTCCAAAATGAGGTCACTTGTGGGGTAGTTATACTGCCCTGGCATTCTAGGGGCCCAAATGTGTGGTAAGGAGTTTGAAATCAAATTCTGTAAAAAATGGCCAGTGAAATCCGAAAGGTGCTCTTTGGAATGTGGGCCCCTTTGCCCACCTAGGCTGCAAAAAAGTGTCACACATGTGGTATCTCCGTATTCAGGAGAAGTTGGGGAATGTGTTTTGGGGTGTCATTTTACATATACCCATGCTGGGTGAGAGAAATATCTTGGCAAAAGACAACTTTGCATAAAAAAAATGGGAAAAGTTGTCTTTTGCCAAGATATTTCTCTCACCCAGCATGGGTATATGTAAAATGACACCCCAAAACACATTGCCCAACTTCTCCTGAATACGGAGATACCACATGTGTGACACTTTTTTGCAGCCTAGGTGGGCAAAGGGGCCCACATTCCAAAGAGCACCTTTCGGATTTCACCGGTCATTTTTTACAGAATTTGATTTCAAACTCCTTACCACACATTTGGGCCCCTAGAATGCCAGGGCAGTATAACTACCCCACAAGTGACCCCATTTTGGAAAGAAGACACCCCAAGGTATTCGCTGATGGGCATAGTGAGTTCATGGAAGTTTTTATTTTTTGTCACAAGTTAGTGGAATATGAGACTTTGTAAGAAAAAAAAAAAAAAAAATCATCATTTTCCACTAACTTGTGACAAAAAATAAAAAATTCGAGGAACTCGCCATGCCCCTCACGGAATACCTTGGGGTGTCTTCTTTCCAAAATGGGGTCACTTGTGGGGTAGTTATACTGCCCTGGCATTTTCCAGGGGCCCTAATGTGTGGTAAGTAGGTAAATGACCTGTGAAATCCGAAAGGTGCTCTTTGGAATGTGGGCCCCTTTGCCCACCTAGGCTGCAAAAAAGTGCCACACATGTGGTATCGCCGTACTCAGGAGAAGTTGGGGAATGTGTTTTGGGGTGTCATTTTACATATACCCATGCTGGGTGAGATAAATATCTTGGTAAAATGCCAACTTTGTATAAAAAAATGGGAAAAGTTGTCTTTTGCCAAGATATTTCTCTCACCCAGCATGGGTATATGTAAAATGACACCCCAAAACACATTCCCCAACTTCTCCTGAGTACGGCGATACCACATGTGTGACACTTTTTTGCAGCCTAGATGCGCAAAGGGGCCCACATTCCTTTTATGAGGGCATTTTTAGACATTTAGATCCCAGACTTCTTCTCACGCTTTAGGGCCCCTAGAATGCCAGGGCAGTATAAATACCCCACATGTGACCCCATTTTGGAAATAAGACACCCCAAGGTATTCAATGAGGGGCATGGCGAGTTCATAGAAATTATTTTTTTTTGGCACAAGTTAGCGGAAATTGATTTTATTTATTTTTTTCTCACAAAGTCTCCCTTTCCGCTAACTTGGGACAAAAATTTCAATCTTTCATGGACTTAATATGCCCCTCACGGAATACCTGGGGGTGTCTTCTTTCCGAAATGGGGTCACATGTGGGGTATTTATACTGCCCTGGCATTCTAGGGGCCCTAAAGCGTGAGAAGAAGTCTGGAATATAAATGTCTAAAAATTTTTACGCATTTGGATTCCGTGAGGGGTATGGTGAGTTCATGTGAGATTTAATTTTTTGACACAAGTTAGTGGAATATGAAACTTTGTAAGAAAAAATAATAATTTCCGCTAACTTGGGCCAAAAAAATGTCTGAATGGAGCCTTACAGAGGGGTGATCAATGACAGGGGGGTGATCAGGTAGTCTATATGGGGTGATCACCCCCCTGTCATTGATCACCCCCCTATAAGGCTCCATTCAGATGTCCGTATGTGTTTTGCGGATCCGATCCATGTATCCGTGGATCCGTAAAAATCATACGGACATCTGAATGCAGCCTGACAGGGGGGGGTGATCAATGACAGGGGGGGGGGGTGATCAATGACAGGGGGGTGATCAATGACAGGGGGGTAATCAATGACAGGGGGGTAATCAATGACAGGGGGGTGATCAGGGAGTCTATATGGGGTGATCACCACAGTCATTGATCACGCCCCTGTAAGGCTCCATTCAGACGTCCGTATGCGTTTTGCGGATCCGATCCATCTATCAGTGGATCCGTAAAAATTATGCGGACATCTGAATGGAGCTTTACAGGGGGGTGATCAATGACAGGGGGGTGATCAGGGAGTCTATATGGGGTGATCACCACAGTCATTGATCACGCCCCTGTAAGGCTCCATTCAGACGTCCGTATGCGTTTTGTGGATCCGATCCATCTATCAGTGGATCCGTAAAAATCATGCGGACATCTGAATGGAGCTTTACAGGGGGGTGATCAATGACAGGGGGGTAATCAATGACAGGGGGGTGATCAGGGAGTCTATATGGGGTGATCACCACAGTCATTGATCACGCCCCTGTAAGGCTCCATTCAGACATCCGTATGCGTTTTGCGGATCCGATCCATCTATCAGTGGATCCGTAAAAATCATGCGGACATCTGAATGGAGCTTTACAGGGGGGTGATCAATGACAGGGGGGTAATCAATGACAGGGGGGTGATCAGGGAGTCTATATGGGGTGATCACCACAGTCATTGATCACGCCCCTGTAAGGCTCCATTCAGACGTCCGTATGCGTTTTGCGGATCCGATCCATCTATCAGTGGATCCGTAAAAATCATGCGGACATCTGAATGGAGCTTTACAGGGGGGTGATCAATGACAGGGGGGTGATCAGGGAGTCTATATGGGGTGATCACCACAGTCATTGATCACGCCCCTGTAAGGCTCCATTCAGACGTCCGTATGCGTTTTGCGGATCCGATCCATCTATCAGTGGATCCGTAAAAATCATGCGGACATCTGAATGGAGCTTTACAGGGGGGTAATCAATGACAGGGGGGTAATCAATGACAGGGGGGTGATCAGGGAGTCTATATGGGGTGATCACCACAGTCATTGATCACGCCCCTGTAAGGCTCCATTCAGACATCCGTATGCGTTTTGCGGATCCGATCCATCTATCAGTGGATCCGTAAAAATCATGCGACATCTGAATGGAGCTTTACAGGGGGGTGATCACTGACAGGGGGGTAATCAATGACAGGGGGGTGATCAGGGAGTCTATATGGGGTGATCACCACAGTCATTGATCACGCCCCTGTAAGGCTCCATTCAGACGACCGTATGCGTTTTGCGGATCCGATCCATCTATCAGTGGATCCGTAAAAATCATGCGGACATCTGAATGGAGCTTTACAGGGGGGTGATCAATGACAGGGGGGTGATCAGGGAGTCTATATGGGGTGATCACCACAGTCATTGATCACGCCCCTGTAAGGCTCCATTCAGACGTCCGTATGCGTTTTGCGGATCCGATCCATCTATCAGTGGATCCGTAAAAATCATGCGGACATCTGAATGGAGCTTTACAGGGGGGTAATCAATGACAGGGGGGTAATCAATGACAGGGGGGTGATCAGGGAGTCTATATGGGGTGATCACCACAGTCATTGATCACGCCCCTGTAAGGCTCCATTCAGACATCCGTATGCGTTTTGCGGATCCGATCCATCTATCAGTGGATCCGTAAAAATCATGCGGACATCTGAATGGAGCTTTACAGGGGGGTGATCAATGACAGGGGGGTAATCAATGACAGGGGGGTGATCAGGGAGTCTATATGGGGTGATCAGGGGTGATCAAGGGTGATCAAGGGTGAATAAGGGGTTAATAAGTGACAGGGGGGGGTGTAGTGTAGTGGTGCTTGGTGCAACATATTACTGAGCTGCCTGTGTCCTCTGGTGGTCGATCCAAACAAAGGGGACCACCAGAGGACCAGGTAGCAAAACAGCGTCTAATATACCTGTTAGGGGTTAAAAAAATCACATCTCCAGCCTGCCAGTGAACGATCGCCGCTGGCAGGCTGGAGATCCACTCGCTTACCTTCCGATCCTGTGAACGCGCGCGCCTGTGTGCGCGCGTTCACAGGAAATGTCGCGTCTCGCGAGATGACGCGTAGATGCGTGACTGTGCGCAGGGCTGCCACCTCCGGAACGCGAATCTGCGTTAGGCGGTCCGGAGGTGGTTAAGCAAATGAGCATCAGATTACCGGATCAAACATATGATTATGAACAGACTGGGGGCTACTATAAGGTAATGCTGGCGGTTTTATATGTGTTTTTGAGGTGACAGGTTCCCTTTAATTTTTATTTTGTATTGTAGGTCCTAGGGTGGAGACTAAGGGACAGAATATCCTGCTCTGTGCTGCCTTCAAACTCAGGAAATCAAAATTACACGTCAAGACAAATTTTTATCTATAATACTGCTCCTATATACAAGAATATATCTACTATAATACTGCTGCTCCTATGTACAAGAATATAACTACTATAATACTGCTCCTATGTGCAAGAATATAACTACTATAATACTGCCTTATATGTACAAGAATATAACTACTATAATACTGCTCCTATGTTCAAGAATATAACTACTATAATACTGCTCCTATGTACAAGAATATAACTACTATAATACTGCTCCTATGTACAAGAATATAACTACTATAATACTTCTCCTATGTACAAGAATATAACTACTATAATACTGCTCCTATGTACAAGAATATAACTACTATAATACTGCTCCTATGTACAAGAATATAACTACTATAATACTGCTCCTATGTACAAGAATATAACTACTATAATACTGCTCCTATGTACAAGAATATAACTACTATAATACTGCTCCTATGTACAAGAATATAACTACTATAATACTTCTCCTATGTACAAGAATATAACTACTATAATACTGTTCCTATGTACAAGAATATAACTACTATAATACTGCCTCCTATGTACAGGAATATAACTACTATAATACTTCTCCTATGTACAGGAATATAACTACTATAATACTTCTCCTATGTACAAGAATATAACTACTATAATACTGCTCCTATGTACAGGAATATAACTACTATAATACTGCCTCCTATGTACAGGAATATAACTACTATAATACTTCTCCTATGTACAGGAATATAACTACTACAATACTGCTCCTATGTACAAGAATATAACTACTATAATACTGATCCTATGTAAAAGAATATAACTACTATAATACTTCTCCTATATACAGGAATATAACTACTATAATACTGCTCCTATGTACAAGAATATAACTACTATAATACTTCTCCTATGTACAAGAATATAACTACTATAATACTTCTCCTATGTACAAGAATATAACTATTATAATACTGCTCCTATGTACAATAATATAACTACTATAATACTGCCTCCTATGTACAGGAATATAACTACTATAATACTTCTCCTATGTACAGGAATATAACTACTATAATACTTCTCCTATGTACAAGAATATAACTACTATAATACTGCTCCTATGTACAGGAATATAACTACTATAATACTGCCTCCTATGTACAGGAATATAACTACTATAATACTTCTCCTATGTACAGGAATATAACTACTACAATACTGCTCCTATGTACAAGAATATAACTACTATAATACTGATCCTATGTAAAAGAATATAACTACTATAATACTTCTCCTATATACAGGAATATAACTACTATAATACTGCTTCTATGTACAAGAATATAACTACTATAATACTGCTCCTATGTACAAGAATATAACTACTATAATACTGCCTCCTATGTACAGGAATATAACTACTATAATACTGCTCCTATGTACAAGAATATAACTACTATAATACTGCTCCTATGTACAAGAATATAACTACTATAATACTGCTCCTATGTACAAGAATACAACTAATATAATACTGCTCCTATGTACAAGAATATAACTACTATAATACTGCCTCCTATGTACAAGAATATAACTACTATATTACTGCTCATATGTACAAGAATATAACTACTATAATACTTCTCCTATGTACAAGAATATAACTACTATAATACTGCTCCTATGTACAAGAATATAACTACTATAATACTGCCTCCTATGTATAAGAATATAACTACTATAATACTGCCACCTATGTACAAGAATATAACTACTATAATACTGCCTTATATGTACAAGAATATAACTACTATAATACTGCTCCTATGTTCAAGAATATAACTACTATAATACTGCTCCTATGTACAAGAATATAACTACTATAATACTGCTCCTATGTACAAGAATATAACTACTATAATACTTCTCCTATGTACAAGAATATAACTACTATAATACTGCTCCTATGTACAAGAATATAACTACTATAATACTGCTCCTATGTACAAGAATATAACTACTATAATACTGCTCCTATGTACAAGAATATAACTACTATAATACTGCTCCTATGTACAAGAATATAACTACTATAATACTGCTCCTATGTACAAGAATATAACTACTATAATACTTCTCCTATGTACAAGAATATAACTACTATAATACTGCTCCTATGTACAAGAATATAACTACTATAATACTGCCTCCTATGTACAGGAATATAACTACTATAATACTTCTCCTATGTACAGGAATATAACTACTATAATACTTCTCCTATGTACAAGAATATAACTACTATAATACTGCTCCTATGTACAGGAATATAACTACTATAATACTGCCTCCTATGTACAGGAATATAACTACTATAATACTTCTCCTATGTACAGGAATATAACTACTACAATACTGCTCCTATGTACAAGAATATAACTACTATAATACTGATCCTATGTAAAAGAATATAACTACTATAATACTTCTCCTATATACAGGAATATAACTACTATAATACTGCTCCTATGTACAAGAATATAACTACTATAATACTTCTCCTATGTACAAGAATATAACTACTATAATACTTCTCCTATGTACAAGAATATAACTACTATAATACTGCTCCTATGTACAATAATATAACTACTATAATACTGCCTCCTATGTACAGGAATATAACTACTATAATACTTCTCCTATGTACAGGAATATAACTACTATAATACTTCTCCTATGTACAAGAATATAACTACTATAATACTGCTCCTATGTACAGGAATATAACTACTATAATACTGCCTCCTATGTACAGGAATATAACTACTATAATACTTCTCCTATGTACAGGAATATAACTACTACAATACTGCTCCTATGTACAAGAATATAACTACTATAATACTGATCCTATGTAAAAGAATATAACTACTATAATACTTCTCCTATATACAGGAATATAACTACTATAATACTGCTCCTATGTACAGGAATATAACTACTATAATACTGCCTCCTATGTACAGGAATATAACTACTATAATACTTCTCCTATGTACAGGAATATAACTACTACAATACTGCTCCTATGTACAAGAATATAACTACTATAATACTGATCCTATGTAAAAGAATATAACTACTATAATACTTCTCCTATATACAGGAATATAACTACTATAATACTGCTCCTATGTACAAGAATATAACTACTATAATACTTCTCCTATGTACAAGAATATAACTACTATAATACTTCTCCTATGTACAAGAATATAACTACTATAATACTGCTCCTATGTACAATAATATAACTACTATAATACTGCCTCCTATGTACAGGAATATAACTACTATAATACTTCTCCTATGTACAGGAATATAACTACTATAATACTTCTCCTATGTACAAGAATATAACTACTATAATACTGCTCCTATGTACAGGAATATAACTACTATAATACTGCCTCCTATGTACAGGAATATAACTACTATAATACTTCTCCTATGTACAGGAATATAACTACTACAATACTGCTCCTATGTACAAGAATATAACTACTATAATACTGATCCTATGTAAAAGAATATAACTACTATAATACTTCTCCTATATACAGGAATATAACTACTATAATACTGCTTCTATGTACAAGAATATAACTACTATAATACTGCTCCTATGTACAAGAATATAACTACTATAATACTGCCTCCTATGTACAGGAATATAACTACTATAATACTGCTCCTATGTACAAGAATATAACTACTATAATACTGCTCCTATGTACAAGAATATAACTACTATAATACTGCTCCTATGTACAAGAATACAACTAATATAATACTGCTCCTATGTACAAGAATATAACTACTATAATACTGCCTCCTATGTACAAGAATATAACTACTATATTACTGCTCATATGTACAAGAATATAACTACTATAATACTGCTCCTATGTACAAGAATATAACTACTATAATACTGCCTCCTATGTACAAGAATATAACTACTATAATACTGCCACCTATGTACAAGAATATAACTATTATAACACTGCCTCCTATGTACAGGAATATAACTATTATAACACTGCCTCCTATGTACAGGAATATAACTACTATAATACTGCTCCTATGTACAAGAATATAACTACTATAATACTGCTCCTATGTACAAGAATATAACTACTATAGTACTGCTCCTATGTACAAGAATATAACTACTATAATACTGCCCCTATGTACAAGAATATAACTACTATAATACTGCTCCTATGTACAAGAATATAACTATTATAACACTGCCTCCTATGTACAAGAATATAACTATTATAACACTGCCTCCTATGTACAAGAATATAACTACTATAATACTGCCTCCTTGCTGAGAGGTTGTGTGTCAGGAGCTCTCCTGAGGCTTTTGATGTCTGGAGAAAGTCCAGGGAGTGGCCACCCCCGGGGGGGAAGCTCCCCAAGCAAGGCCCAGGCTTCTAGGCCAAATCTGGGAAGCACCCAGACAACTCCGTCAGGGGATGTAAATCCCAAAGTTTCTATGGACAGAAAGTATGTCAGTAGTACCAGTTCCAGCGTAAGAGAAGAAGAAGGAAAAAGTAAGTGTCCGGTGAAACCACCTGCCAGTGTGAATGAAGGGTCACCTGTGTGCAGGACCAAAGTGTTGGAGAGTCCAGAAGTAAGAACCGTGCAGAGTGTGCAGGAGCTGAGACAATCTCCATTGCCGGCCTCAGGTGGACAATCCACCTCCACCCCGGGGAGGCTGAGGAGGACATCTCTGGAAAAGCAAACCATCCAGGAGAATCTGCAGCAGCGTGTGGTGATAGGTTCTGAGCGCAGAAGGTCTGGGGGCATGCAAGCTGTGAAGGAGATCAAAGGCAGTAATGGAGGAAGACCTCAAGGTGCTACCAGTACCGTCTCTGCTACACAGCCGGGATCCAGTCGCCCACCAGGAGATTGTGACCCAAGAGCAGTGACAGCAGCCGCAAAACTCCAGGGACTGCAAGGCTCTGCACCAAAAATGCAGATTCTTGTTCCAGGACAGACAGAAACCTGTACTGCAAACAAACAGCCTGCAAAACTCCCCAGCAGCAATCAGAGGCCTCCAGAGCAGCCACCTGAGCTCCACCTGGCTGAGCAGATCCCAGCACTGGTGAGGAGAATGGAGACGCTGAAGAAACATAAGCTGTACCTGCAGAAACAGATAAACTGCACATATAAACTAAAGGCTGCAAACCCAGGGAAGCAGGCCTTACTGGACAAGAAGCTGGACTCACTGGCCAAGGAACTCGCTGACAATGCGCAGGAGATCGACTCTGTCTTGGATAAAATGGGACCAGTGGGAGAGACATACCAGAACCAGCAGAGGTTTGAGAAGTGCAGCGTACTCAAGTTGTGTGTAGTAGGTGTTTCTGGGTGATGTAGTGCAATATACACTAACCTGGTACAGCTGACTCTCTGCAAGGGCAGGTATAGGTAGAAATAGTTCGTGACGCCAGTGCCAAGTAAACGGTGGCACGCCGTTTGCGGATGCAGGAATAAATTGAGGAAACGTAGTATTAAACCAGAACTCCAACTTTAGTAGTTTTTCAAGCAGAGACAATAATGGAAATGCAGTTCCTTAGCATACAGTCGATTTTGCAATTCGGTCGATGCAGGCAATTCAGTTATAGCAGGGTAATTACAGAGTGTTGAACACAGGACTTGCAGCACAGGAGCTTGCACTCTATTTCTGTCTGATCCTGGAATATAGCATTTCTTCACCAAGGCCCATTAACCTATTTCTGGCTTTATATCCTTGGCTATAGCTTTATAAGTACCTCCTCTGTCTTTCTGAGTACCTCTTGCTTTCCTGATCTTTGCCTCTGTCTCTCTCAGCTTCTGGAAACTTCCTCAGGCTCTAGAAACTTCTGAGCTGTGGTCTAGACTGACTTCTGCACTCCACACTAGATCAGGTTACACTGACTTTCCCTTCCTTGTCTGGGCCTTATATAAACTAGGGCTCCCTAGCTCCCTCTAATGCCTAAGAGCTGGAATGACACCCCTAGCCGGCCTGTACTTGCAAGTTTCATAGCAACAGGGAAATACATGCATTACATTACATGACATTTTATAAAACTGACATATACCAACTTCCCCATAATTAAGGAGGGACGACAGCACACCAAGTGACCTTTGGTAGTGACGGGTATTACAGTCCCCGTACACTATATACCCCACTGCTTTAAGCTGAGTACGACCTCGTACACCATCTTGGGTCGCCCAACTGGAATCTCTACCTGAAATAGAAAAAGAGACATGCAGGCATACATATATGTCATCCATCTGCATTTACATTTACATCAGGTCCAATTGGCAAAAGTGAAGTGTGGTGACAAGGGGCGTCATTCTCTTCTCTCAGGATAATGAATGGAACGGGGGCGCTGACCTGGCACAGCGTAACATTATAACCAGGATAGTCCATGACAATGAATAAGTCCATGATAGAACAGCAAAATGGATAAAACAGTATAAAAGTTCTTGGAGGCTCAAAGAACAAACATGAGTCCGTACCCAGGTTATTTCTTATTAAATCACAGAGGCTCTCATGCGGTGGAGTCCATCTCTGGGCACATTTCCTTAGTATGAAGTTGCACAATAAAATGACAGCATAATAACGGAACTACCCAGGGGTTTCCTGTGGGTGTAGCACAGGCAAGGGCTCACGTGGGGGAGTCCATTCTTGCGCACAAATGTCCAACAAGGTATTCCCAGTAACAACGGTTTGGGAGGAGACGCCACCAGAATAGTCAAAGTCTCCTAAACGGACTGGCGGGCGTCCCCTGGTCATCCGGGTAGACCTTCTCAGTACAGGGGTCTCCTCTTCCCTTAGCAACGAAGTAGAAGGGACAGGAGCAACAGGAGGGTCTCCATCAGCGAGACCCTGGTCAGGAACAACTGGAACAACTGGAACAACAGGAACAACTGGAACAACAATATCCACAAGAGGGGAAACTGGATCCGGGGCATCTTGAACCGGCTCTTCTGGAGGTGAAGAAACAGCAGGGGCCGGAGCAGGCACCAGCAAATTCAACCAAGGCGTCAGAAGCCAATGCATGGGATCAGCGTCATACCTCAGATTACTAACAGCCTGCATAGGATCCTCGGGCTGTATTGCTGACTCTGACACAGGATATTCAGATCCAGAACTCTCGGCACTAGGTTCTGGTGTCAGGCAGAGCTTCAACCGGTTTCGGTGTACAATTTGGGATCCCTTGTCTTCCCGGGTGATCTCATAAGTGTGAGTTCCAACATTTGGGATTGCAGTGACAACATAAGGACTTCGCTCCCACTTACTGTCCAATTTGCTGGTACGACGGGTATTCTTTAACCATACCACGGCCCCTATGGTCAAGGGTTCTGCATGGGCTGCCTGATCATAGTCTCTCTGCTGTCGGTCTCTAGCAAGGTCCATACGTTCCTGAACAATGGCTTTGGCTGCATCCAATCGCCTTTGGTGCTCAGCAACCCAGTCGGTGTTAGGTAATGGGTTAATGCAATCAGGCACATGTATGTCCAATGAATGATCAGCAGGCAATGTCCCTTGGCGCCCAAACATCAAGTAAAAAGGGGTATACCCGGTGGAACAATGTATGGTATGATTGTATGTGAACATGAGCTGTGGCAACAGACTGGGCCAATCTCCTCTGTTCTCAGGAGGCACGGCCCTCAGCATCTCTATCAAGGTCTGATTCATTTTTTCACATAATCCGTTACCTTGAGGATGGTAGGCCGTCGTCCGGATCTTCTTACAGTTGTGTAAGTGGCACAGTTCATGGAACAGATGGGACTCAAAAGCAGGTCCTTGATCGGTGAGGATCTTTTCTGGACATCCATAGGGCAGGAGGAAGTGCTTCCAGAACATTTCGGCTGTAGTCTTGGCTGTCTGGTCTCTCACAGGCACTGCTACAACAAACTTTGTGAAATGGTCAATAATAGTCATGGCATAAGCATACCCTGAGCGACTAGGCTCCAGTTTTACATGATCGATGGCGACAAGTTCAAGAGGACGGGTACTTACAATGGGTCTTAGTGGTGCCCTCTGATCATGGTGCTCACTTCGTTTCAAGGCACAGGCTACACACTCTCGACACCACTTCTCCATGTCTTCTCTCATGCCTACCCAGTAAAACCGCTGGCGGATAGTAGCTTCAGTCTTTTGGACCCCAAAGTGACCGGATTGATTGTGGTACATCTCCAACACCATACCTGCATCTCGTCGGGGTATGAGAATCTGGTGCACTCTCTCGTTGGACACTGGGTCTAGGCTTCTCCGTAGCAATAGGCCCTTTTGTATGAAGAGTTGATGGCGCTGTCTCCACAGTTTGATGAGCTCAGGATCTGCACTCTTACGCCGGATCCTCTCAGGGGCTCTGCCACTAGTAATGAAGTCCAACAACTCACCCAGCACTCTACTTTCAGACTGTAGTTTCACCCACCTTTCTTCTTTAGGTTCAGGCCTACTGGAGGGTGAAGGAACTGCAGCTCTGTTATTGGTAGCTCGAGCCTGATCCTGTTGAGCAAATTTGTTATAGAAAGCCGGCATCTCTACATCTTCCCAAGCATCTCGCACATCATCAGGAGCTGTCTCTGTGGGAAGCCTGGATAAAGCATCAGCGTTATCATTAGTACGTCCAGCACGATACTTTACAGAGAAATTATAGTTGGCAAGGCGAGAGGCCCATCTCTGCTCCAAGGCCCCCAATCTAGCTGTATTTAGATGTGCCAGAGGGTTATTGTCAGTGAATGCAATGAACGGGGTGGCGGCTAGATAATCCTTGAATTTTTCTGTCACCGCCCTCACTAATGCCAGGAACTCTAGTTTGAAGGAACTATAATTCTGGTCATTTTTCTCAGCTCCTTTCAGGGAGCGGCTTGCATATGCTATCACTCTCTCTTTTCCCTCTTGGACTTGGGCTAACACAGCTCCCAGGCCTCGCTTGCTAGCATCGGTATAAAGATGGAAAGGCTTGCTATAATCTGGATAACCTAACACTGGAGGCTCGGTCAGTTTCTTTTTTAGCAATTGGAACGCTATCTCTCTTTTCTCATTCCACTCAATGGGCACAGGAGTTCTAGGACTCTTTTTGGGTTGCCCCCTCAAGAGCTCCTGGATAGGATCAGCTATTTGAGCAAAATGGGGGATAAAACGTCTATAGTAGCCGGCAAAACCCAGGAAACTCCTCACCTCTTTGACAGTAGTAGGAACCGGCCAATTACGGACAGCTGCTAATTTATCAGGGTCAGGTTGCACTCCCTCTCCGCTTACTACATGCCCCAGGTATCTTACTGCAGGTTTGAGCAGGTGACACTTGGATGGCTTTACCTTCAAGCCATATTTGATAAGGATTTCAAATACTTCTGCCAAATGTTTCAGATGGTCCTCATATGTTTTTGAGTACACAATGACGTCATCAAGATACAGCAGCACTGTTTCGAAGTTTTTGTGACCCAAACACCGTTCCATTAGTCTCTGGAAAGTTCCTGGGGCATTACATAGCCCGAACGGCATACAATTGAATTCGAACAGACCCATGGGAGTAGTGAAGGCAGTCTTTTCCCTATCTGCAGGGGCCATGGGTACTTGCCAGTAGCCACTGGTCAAGTCCAATGTGGAGAAATAGGCAGAGGAGCCCAGAGCAGTTAGTGACTCCTCAATGCGGGGCAGTGGGTATGCATCTTTGTGGGTTATTTGATTAATTTTCCTATAATCCACACAGAAACGGATACTACCGTCCTTCTTCTTTACAAGAACCAGGGGTGCAGCCCACGGACTACGGCTGTCCCGGATCACATTAGAGTCTTTCATTTCTTGGATCATTTCCTTTACAGTCTGATATGAAGTAGGTGGTAAGGGTCTGTATCTCTCCTTGATAGGAGGATGAGAGCCAGTAGGTATGGTGTGTTGTATGACACTAACCTCTCCATAGTCAGTAGCATGCTTACTGAAGGCCTGGTGGTGCTCCTTGACAAGCTGTAGAATCCCTTCTTGTTGATGTTGGGGGGTAGTCTCGTCCCCTACATGGAGCTCTTCCCACCAGGGCACTTGTGGCTGGGTCACCGGCGAACATCTGCTGTCTGCAGCTGGCGGCTTTTCTGTCACTGGAAGACGAATGATGTCTTGGAAGGACACCTGGGACAGCTGGGCAACAGGGCAATGCTTAGTAAGCGCAACAGGATGATTACTCAGATTAATCAGACGGACAGGTACTTTACCTTGGGAGACGTTCACCAGGCACTTGGCAGCTCTCACATAAGGATAATCCTCCATCTGGATTGGTTCCACCAGGGCTGGATAATCTCGGCCTTGGACTCCCAGGACAGCACGACACCACAAAAGAGTTTGAGAATTAGGAGGCAAAGTCACAGGCTTAATATCACGGATCCTGGCAGTACAAATTTCTCCTTTCCCATTAGCAAACCTCTGCTGGGCACTTAACACAGTGATAGTCTTTTGAATCACCCTCCTGGATGCAGAGGAAGCAGTGGGCAAAGTCTGATGTAATACAGCAAGTATTTCTGAATAACAGTTTTTGAAGACATTGGTGCCTAGAATGACAGGATGTCCTCCTCTGTCACCGGCCTGTACTACGATCACTCCCTGTTGAGGCAGGGTTACTTCTCCCACCTGCAGGGTGGGTTCCCAGTATCCATGAACCTTTACTGGTTTGCCATTGCTGGCGATAATTTCCACCCAGGATTCAGGCGGTTGGGTCAACTGGTTGGTGTCCCAGAACTTTTCAAATGCAGGCAGCTGAATAGTAGTGACCTGAGACCCAGTATCTAATAGGGCTTCAAAGGGGACCCCGTTGATCTCTATATTGATTTTAGGATGGGATCCTACATAACGTGGCATCCAATTTGGATCCTCTGGACCTAGTGTTCTACCTCCCGAGGGGTGGTCCTCAGCCTCAGGGGTTGCCCGTTTAACTGCCAGCACGTGGATTCTGTGTGTCCCAGCTTTTTGCAGTATGTACACACGGGCCGCTTGCGATCTCTATTACGCCTCCCAGGATCCCTGGGGTGAGTCTCTTGGTAAGGAGGTGGGAACGGCCTAGGAGATGACAGGAACTCTTCTTCTGTCATTATGGGTTTTTCCCATTCCTCTATTTTTCTGCACACCTTCTCTAGACTTTTAGTGAGGTGATTTACTTGCTCTGTCAGCAGGGCAATAGTATCAGTAGCTGACACTTGAACAGCTTGGCCGGCCTCAGCTCGGTTAGTGACAAGCGGTTTTGGCTTGCAGGCTGATGACTCAGATAGGGCGCTCAACTCAGGAGATACTGTGGACCCCAGAATTTTTATAGCCAGTTCTTTAAAGTCCAGAAAGGCACTGTTAGGGTGCTGGGCGGACAGCATCTTTAACTGGGTCCTTATTTGTTCACTAGACACCCCGTTGATAAATTGTTCCCTCAGGGTCTGGTCCTGGTTATCAGCCTCCTTGGGATCTATCTGAATTACAGCCCCTAAAGCCTCCTGAAGTGATAGGGCATAGTCACGGAGGGACTCACCGGACTTCTGTTTCTTGCCAAAGAAGTGCATCTTTATCTCTGAGGCAGTCCTAGTTTCAAAAGTGGCTCTGAGGCGGGTGAATATCTGTTCTATAGTACTCCGCTCAGTAGCAGGCCAGGATAATACCTCCCTGCGGGCAGCTCCCTCCAGCTGCGCTAGCAGGATTTCCATTTGCTGGTCGGCATTTATAGGGTACAATCGGAATAGTGCCAGCAACTTTTCTTTAAAGTCCCTTAGGGTATGGGTCTCTCCCCTGTAGCGAGGGAACCATGGGGCCCCGAAATAGTAAGGCATGGTAAAGGGCATCATGCTGGGGGCTGTAGGATGATTAGGAGCCGCAAGCTCTCCCGGGGCCGGCTGCTCAGGCACTCCTGGCTCTGACATGGTAGTCTATTGAGAGGTGGCCGCTGGCGACTAAAGGGGCCGGTACACTCCCCTTCCCTCCGGTTACAAGTGCTTACCGGTATCGCCGGGCTTGCGCAGGTCAAGTCTCGCGAGGTTCCGGACGTCCTGAGACCGCGGTGACGCAGGAGAAGCAGGGCCGCGGCGGTGCGATGATGAAGAGGGGCGGGATTCTCTGTGTCTTTGCAGGGATCCGCCCACGAATATCCTCAGCGGCGCGGGAAACTTTACTCCAGGCAGCCGGTAGCCATCTTTAGCAAAACACTGTCCATTCACTGACAGCAAGCAGGATTGTAAAAAGTCCACAAAACCACACTCCAATGCGGCGATTTTCTTCCTCTGGGTAGCGCAACACTGCACAGCGCTTTTTAGAGGTTTTTGGTACACTTTGGGTACGATTTTCAGTCCACAAAGTCCACTTGAATAAAACAGGAAAATTGTCACTTTGGTCACAGGGCAACGGTATAAGGCACAAAGTTCACGCTTCTTGCACTAGAAAGCGTGCGTATCCTGTTCGTGACGCCAAAAGAGAGGTGCAGCGTACTCAAGTTGTGTGTAGTAGGTGTTTCTGGGTGATGTAGTGCAATATACACTAACCTGGTACAGCTGACTCTCTGCAAGGGCAGGTATAGGTAGAAATAGTTTGTGACGCCAGTGCCAAGTAAACGGTGGCACGCCGTTTGCGGATGCAGGAATAAATTGAGGAAACGTAGTATTAAAACAGAACTCCAACTTTAGTAGTTTTTCAAGCAGAGACAATAATGGAAATGCAGTTCCTTAGCATACAGTCGATTTTGCAATTCGGTCGATGCAGGCAATTCAGTTATAGCAGGGTAATTACAGAGTGTTGAACACAGGACTTGCAGCACAGGAGCTTGCACTCTATTTCTGTCTGATCCTGGAATATAGCATTTCTTCACCAAGGCCCATTAACCTATTTCTGGCTTTATATCCTTGGCTATAGCTTTATAAGTACCTCCTCTGTCTTTCTGAGTACCTCTTGCTTTCCTGATCTTTGCCTCTGTCTCTCTCAGCTTCTGGAAACTTCCTCAGGCTCTAGAAACTTCTGAGCTGTGGTCTAGACTGACTTCTGCACTCCACACTAGATCAGGTTACACTGACTTTCCCTTCCTTGTCTGGGCCTTATATAAACTAGGGCTCCCTAGCTCCCTCTAATGCCTAAGAGCTGGAATGACACCCCTAGCCGGCCTGTACTTGCAAGTTTCATAGCAACAGCGAAATACATGCATTACATTACATGACATTTTATAAAACTGACATATACCAACTTCCCCATAATTAAGGAGGGACGACAGCACACCAAGTGACCTTTGGTAGTGACGGGTATGACAGTCCCCGTACACTACAGAAGGACAAAAACTCTGGGACCAAATCAACATCTAGGTCTGAAACGCTGCAGTCCCACGTAAGACCCATATTACAGCCAGCAAATCTTCCCTTTGAGGAGAGAGAGTTGTACAAGAAAAGTACATCTAAGAAACAAGAGCCAAGTCCTGCATCAGCCCCCGGTGAGGTACTACAAGTCCCAGCAGTAAGTACTGCACAAGATGAAAACTGTGGACTCCTACCTGATGACAGCAATGAAGTGGCAGTGCAGACACCACAGGTCCCAGGAGGCAGTGCACTGCAGGAGGACTGTGGACTGACACCTACAGGTAACACTGTAGCAGCACCTCAGGGTGTGTCTGAGCAGGACGCTCAGGACTGTGGGGTGCAGGGGGTTAATACTGAGGACTGTAATGCTGCTGAGATGTCTGATGTCTCTGTGAGTGATAATGTCCCAGCTGAGGAGTCCTCTATGGCTGCTGAGATGTCTGATGTCGCTGATATTTCTGTGTGTGATAATGTCCCAGCGGAGGAGTCCTCTATGGCTGCCATGTCTGATGTTGCTGATGTCTCTGTGGGTGATAATGTTACAGCGGAGGAGTCATCTATGGCTGCTGGGAACATAGAGAACCCTGGTATTGATGGTAGGAGGGGGCAGTGCAGTCTCAGGCTGAGGAGTTCCCCCCTTTAGTTACACAACAGGCAGCAGAGTCCCACAGTACGGGCGGTCAGCAGCCCACACGTCGCCCCCCGCAGGATACTGGTACTGGTCAGACATCTGGGAATGCTTGGAGTCGGGGTTCTCCATCATTTCCCTCTAACGCCAGATACACAGGCCAGGCCTTCAAGAGAAGGAACGTTGTCAGGTTTAGACATAAAGGGGCAAAAGAAGATCTCCCTGACAGAAGGTGTGTGGTCAGAGACATGTTGTGCACCCAGATGGGCTTCCTGCCAGCCAACATCCTGGCAGTAATAAACCTCCCAGACAGACAGGGCTATGATATTAGCTTCAAGCTCATGTCTGATCTGGACCGGTTCTGGGCTCTCTACACCCGGGTCAGAGATACTGAGGGGTGGAACAAGTTCAGCTTCATTCCCATCTCTAAGCCTGACACTGTAAATGTCACCATAATTTTCTGGAACGAGTCTGTCCCCCCTCAGGATATTATTATCTGGCTCAGGAGGCATTGCGACCTCAAGTCAAACCTGACCAAGACCAGGGATGAGGATGGAATCTGGACTGGGGGATGGAGGGTCCTGGTTACATTACACCAGCACCAGAACATCACCCATCACCTTCCCAATTCCTTCTTCATTGGCCGGGAGAAAGGGGTTTGTTTCTATGCTGGTCAGCCCAGGCTATGCTTCAAGTGTGGGAAATCAGGTCACGTGGCGAGTGTCTGCACCATGATGAAGTGCAGCCTGTGCGGGGACATCGGCCATGTGAGCGCCACCTGCCAGAACATAAGGTGTAACCTGTGCAGTAACATCGGTCACCCCCATAGAGACTGTCCTGAAGCGTGGCATAACATCTGTAGAAATCTCCCTGATGAGGACTTGGTGGAAGGGGAAGATGTCCCAGATGAGGAGCAGGAGGAGGAGGCGCTATTGTCAGGGTCATTATACACAGTGCCAGAGACCCCACACATGAATGATACTGTGCCGGACCACCCGCAGGCAGGTAACACTGAGGGGGACATGGAGGTTGTGGAGCAGCCGGTAGAGCATCCAGTGTCTGTCTCCTCCCCTGCCCCAGCACCCACCACTGGGGAAAATAAAATCCTTAAAAAACGGAAAAAAGATAAGTCCAGCCGCAGGCCTGAGGGTGAATGGACCACCGTCCAAAAACCCACTAAAATGAGAGTGGACAGGCAGGCTGATGGAACTGTAACAACCAACAGATACGGTGTGCTCTCCGAGTCAGATGGAGAGGCAGAAATAGAGAGAGAGCTGAAGCGTATGATGGCGGAATGTGATGACGACCCAGGAGGGGATCCTCCCACAAAAAGGAGACCTCTTCATGCCGAGTCACAGTCTGTATGGGATATGGAAACTGGTAGTCAGCAAGAAGACTCTGACTCTGATTTATGATGATGGGGGTTATCTTTCTTCTTCTTCTCCTGATGGCAGACTTCCATCTTAAAGTGGTCACCAGCAATGTGAATAGTATTAGAGCTAGAAAGACCAGACATGCCGTCTACGAACACCTGAGATACCTCAAGGCCGATGTGTTTTTCTTGCAAGAGACACGCTTAAACACCTCAGGTCTCATACGAGAGGCAGAGCGAGAGTGGCAGTCTGGTCCGTCCTTTTGGTCGATGTCTGTGGAGCCTTATGCCGGGGTCTCTATCTTGTTTACCACCCATGATGTAATTGTACATAGACTAACGGAGATCTCGATGGGAAGGTGCCTTCTGCTAGAGATTACCATCCGAGGTAGAAGACTCCGGCTTATTAACGTCTATGGGCCACAGACAGTGAGCGAAAGGACTCAGCTTTTTAATGATGTTAAGCCATACTTATTCACATCTATTCCTATTATCATGGCTGGAGACTTTAATGCCACCACTACAACCAGTGACAGGCCTAGTGGTAGACCCCTTACTAGGGACTGTAAGGTCCTAAACAACATTATTCTGCATGCCGGCCTGTCTGATGTTTTTGTACAGGGTGGTAGGCGTCCAAAGTTCACTTACACCTGTGCAGGACGCAGTAGTAGGATAGATCTGGCTCTGGTGAGTCCTACTGAAGCCATCAGTGAAAGAAGGGAAAAGACAGTCCCTTATTCTGACCATTTGGCCATGTACTTTTGTTTGGGCGCCACTAAGCATCCAGATCTTGGTAGAGGGCTATGGAAACTGAACGCTAGTCTTTTAGATGATAGCTCTGTCCAGGAATACATTCACTCTTTCTTTCAGAACCAACTTGACAGAGTGGATTTCTATGAGAACATGGCTGACTGGTGGGAGGATGTCAAGGAGGAGATCAGGTCCCTCTTACAGAGACTGTCAGTTAAGAAGGGGAAGAGTAAGTATGGCCAGTATCTGAGACTGCGCAAAGAATTGGAGTCACTCTATTCGATGGGTGGGGATGACCAACAAAGGATTGACCGGATGAAATCTGAGATAAGGCAGTATCAGTACAGCAGGTACACCTCCCTGGTAGCTGAACGGGATTATGGGTCCTTAGGGGCTCCTGATCCCTTTGAGAACTGCCGGGAGCGCGTAGCTAAAAAACTGATCACAGGTCTCACTGACTCCCAGGGTGTTTTACAAGAATCTCGGGAGGGTATCCTGGGGGTGGTGAGATGCTACTATGTTGACTTGTTTCAGAGGAAGGCTTTGGATAAGGAAAAAGTGACCCAATTTTTGGAGGCAACTCCAGGGCCTGATACTAGAGATTTGGACTTTTCTCCTTTAACAGCAGAAATAACGGTGGAGGAGGTTAAAGTGGCCATTGATAAATTACATCTGAAGAAGGCACCAGGTCCAGACGGTATTACTGCAGAATTTTATAAGAAGTTCAGAGACCACTTAGCTCCAATCCTCGTGGATGTGTACAAAAATTGTCTAGAAAATCACCTGATGCCTCCGTCCATGAGGGTGTCCTCGTTAATTCTGCTGTCTAAAGGGAAAGAGCCTAGTGACATCAAGAACTGGAGGCCAATTGCCCTCTTGAATGTCAACAGGAAGATTTTGGCAAAAATCCTGTTCTCTAGGTTAGTCTGTTTGTCCCGGGCACTTTTGGCAGGCTGTCAGTTCGGCACAGTAAAAGGGCGGAACATCTCTGGAGCAGTCATCTCGATAAGGGAGATGTTTGAGAGATGTAAAGCTCTGAGGTGTGGGAGATATGTTGTAGGTCTGGACCAGGCTAAAGCCTTTGACAGAGTAGACCACGAGTATCTATGGGCCACTTTATCAAAGTACGGCATTCCGGGACAATTTGTAGATTGGCTGAGAACTTTGTACAGAGAGGCTGAGAGCTTTCCTCTAATCAATGGTTGGCAGGGTGACACGTTCGGGGTTGAGGCTGGGGTGAGACAGGGTTGCCCGCTGAGTCCAATGCTGTATGTGTTTGCCTTGGACCCGTTCCTGAGGTCACTGCAGGAGTGTGATTTTCAGGGGGTGCCGGTCCCCCATTGCCTGCCCCTGAGTGTTGTTGCCTACGCGGATGATGTGACTGTGGTGATATCTGAGCCTCGTGAGGTGGAGATGTTGTCGGCAGCCATCAGAAGCTACTCGGAGGCCTCAGGGTCTCTGGTCAACCTTGAGAAGAGTCAAGCTTTCTGGACATCGGATACTGACCCTGATTTTGATCTGCCACAGTTTGCGAAGGCCTCCACCCATATTAAAATCCTTGGGGTTAAATTTGGTAGGGAAGATAATGCCAAACTAAATTGGGAGGAAAAGTTGGATGCCGGAAATATAAAGGTTCAGCGATGGAAGAACTGGAGGCTGACCTATAGAGAAAGGGTTACTATGCTGAAGACTTACCTGGTCCCTGTCTTCTTGTACATCTCTGTCGTCTTTCCTTTGCCAGAATCTTTCTCAGCTAGGCTCTTTAGCCTGTTCTTCCAGCTGTTATGGGGGAACAGGTTGAACCCAGTAAAAAGAGGGATCACCTACCTACAGAGGAGAGAGGGTGGGCTGGATATGTTAAATCCAAGGGTTTTCTTTGACTCCATGTTTCTTAAAGTTAATTTTGGTGACCTGGACTCAAATAACAGCTCCCTGTGGGTGAATAGTATCAGGGATTCGATATTGCCTTTTGCAGAACCTTGGATGCGAGGCGGCAGTCTCAAGAGGGGCCGATTGACTCGTGACTTCCTCCCCCAGTACCTGGACTATGGTGCAAGATGTCTGAAGAAATGGGGTATAGACAAGTCTTTCATTGAGAGTAAAACCAGGAAAGATCTATACTCCAGAGTATGTAGGACCTTCTACTGTTTACAGCTAGCACTTCCAGACTGTCCAACCTCAACCTTACAGGATAGTCTGAGGCTTCTGAATGGACCAAGGCTGCCCCCTAAGTTCTGTGATATTGGCTGGCTCTCATTGCAGGGAAAACTCTTTGTCAGGGGGAATCTAAAATTCCTCAGTGTGTCAGACCGCATGTGTCCCTTAGGTTGTCAGCAGGAGGAGACTATGCTCCATTTTATATCAGAGTGCTGGGGTGGGCGGACGATCTGGCATGACATATCCGCCAAGCTAAAAATCCCATCATTACAGTCCCTAAAATACCCAGAAATTATTTATGGTGTCACATCTCATGTGAATAACATCGACCGGGGGACCATGTATCTGATAATCACCGTCATCAAATATTACCACTGGCAAACCAGAACCCGAGTGTCCATCCATAACGAACCATTCCATCATACCACAGCTATAACCCTCATCATGTCAGAACTCAGGTGGATCCGGTCATTAGAGGTCAGGAAAAAAGGGGAAAATATAAAACTATGGAGGAACGTCCATCTAGACTGACGGTTCAAGTGTACGATGTAACTGTGTTTGTTTTCTTATTTTATTTTACTTTTCTTCTTTTTCTGCTTTAGCTAAAATGTGCTTTTAAGTTACAGTTAATATGCATTTTATTTTCTGATGAACATGTATAATTTATACTGAATGATGAAAAAGTCTGATTTATTATGATGAAAAAGTATTTCTGTATTTATGTTTGTTTTATACCAATAAAAATTGCCTCCTATGTACAAGAAATAAACTACTATAATACTGCCTCCTATGTACAAGAATATAACTACTATAATACTGCTCCTATGTAAAAGAATATAACTACTATAATACTGCTCCTATGTACAAGAATATAACTACTATAATACTGCTCCTATGTACAAGAATATAACTACTATAATACTGCTCCTATGTACAAGAATATAACTACTATTATACTGCTCCTATCTACAAGAATATAGCTACTATAATACTGCTCCTATGTACAAGAATATAACTACTATAATACTGCTACTATGTACAAGAATATAACTACTATAATACTGCTCCTATGTACAAGACTATAACTACTATAATACTGCTCCTATGTACAAGAATATAACTACTATAATACTGCTTCTATGTACAAGAATATAACTACTATAATACTGCTACTATGTACAAGAATATAACTACTATAATACTGCTCCTATGTACAAGAATATAACTACAGTAGGGGGCGGAGCCTGACTGCCGACCGGGTCAGACGCATGTAGGAGAGCTCTCCTCCGTGCAACCCTGCAAACTGGCTAAAATAGCAGTCTAACTCAGCACAGAATGGGCAAAATCGGCAGATACACGCCTAAAGATAAGCCTGATCCCACCAGACCATATCGCTGTGCCTCCGATATGGATAAATTCCTTAACAAGAAGTCCTCCACTATCGCGCCTGTTGCCTCCAAGATGGCGTCGCTTGTACATGAGGACGAGACACAAGATCCAGAGGAAGCGGACGGCTCCACCGCGGACCCCGCAGGCGAACATACACATTCAAGCCCACTCAAGATATCCAGGCAGTTCCTGCAACAAGCATTAACAGCAGCACTGTCTCCGGTCCTCCATGATCTCAAAGAAATCAAAGCTGATGTCAAACACATTGGGCATCGCGTGGAAACGCTAGAGAATACCCAAGCAGCCATCCTCAACTATGTTCAAGTTGCTAGCGCAAATACCGCGGCATATGTGAACTCTCTGGATAACGACTATGCGCTAATAGAGGATCAGGAGAATCGCAGCAGGCGGAAAAACCTCCGCATACGGGGCCTACCCGAGACCGTGGCCCACGAGGCCGTGCCAGATGCTGCCGGAGCCATCTTCACCACTCTCCTGGGAGCAACCAAAGCTGCACTGATACACATTGAACGCATCCATAGGGCACTGAGGCCCAAACCGAAGGATACGGACTATCCCAGGGATGTTGTCTGTGGTCTGCTAAGGTATGTGGACACAGCAGCGCTGATTCAGGCCGCAAGAAACCAGAGGGAGATCGTTTTTGAAGGAGCCAAAATCTCCATATACCAAGACCTTGCTCCCTCCACGCTGAACAAGCAGAAGGCCCTGCGGCCTCTCACGGACCATCTCCGCCATACCAAAACCCCTTACAAGTGGCTCTTTCCATTTGGCCTGACTTTTGCAGTTGGGGGACAAAGATGTGTCATCCGCCTGCCATCAGACCTACAGGCGGCATGGGAGCTCTTCCAAACCACCCCACTGGACATCCCTTCGTGACGTTAGTATCCCATTACCGGACCTTCCAGAGGCTCAGGGGTGGACAAAAGCAACGTCGAAGAAGAAGAATATGCACAGGTCTCGAGACTCTTAACCCACTAACAGCCTGAATAGCTGAAGATATACAGCTAAGCGGCCATATTGGAGGTACTGGCCGATTGCAGGACCTAGCTGGAGGTCCCACTCGATTGCTCCGTCTCTGCCGTACATGCAAGTAATAGCAATTTGCAAAATTCTGTTTGCCCCCCTTCTTATGTATAGTCTAGCAGACCTCGGGAGACCCTACCCATAGTGGGACCCCTTCCGAGTTTTATTCTCCTGTTAGACCGATACACAAGCACCATTATTATTATGGCGCCAAGTTTGCAGGGAGCGCTGGTTTGATATCATGCTGAACCAGACGCTCACCGACCCCCCAATCCCCACCAGGATTACAACTGCGCAGACCTGGTGCGCGCGCCAACATAGGTGGCCTTCCATGGCAGCTCCGTCATATCTAATTAAACTGCTATGGCGCTGCCGGCATGGGATCCATCGCCTTATGATCTCAGTTAACTTACCCACGGTTTGGTTTGATGTTATTTATGTTTATTGCTCATCCCCCTGGTCGATGATTTTGCCTGAATGCTCATATGTATTGTATACTCCAAATGGCAGGTCAGATGCCTCAAATTAAGTGTACCTCTTTCAATGTGAGGGGCTTCAATACCCCCCAAAAACGCTCCCAGGTCATCCGCCTCCTTAGGAAATCCTGTACAGGAATCTGCTTCCTCCAGGAGCTGCACCTAAGGGCGTCCAATGTTCCTAATATGCAGAAATCCTACTTCCAACACTGGTTTATCAGCGCCTTTGACAAAGCCAAAAGAGGGGTAGGAATAGCAATCTCCAAATATATCCCCTTCAAGCTGTTATCAACGCAGAATGATCCAGATGGAAGGTTCAATTTTGTGAAGGGAGTTATAGGCACACAAAGGGTCACTCTGGCCAGTCTGTATGGTCCAAACATTGGACAGAAACAATGGATTAAAAGCACCTTGCAGAAGCTCAGATTGTTTGCTGAGGGAGTTTGGCTGCTAGGTGGGGATCTAAACGTCACCTTGAACCCACAGGTAGACACATCATATGGCATCTCACAGCTAACTCAATCAGCAATAGTTTGTATAAATAACTACCTCGCCGAAGTAAACCTATTTGACACCTGGCGCCTAACGCACCCGGACGGACGCGACTATACCTTTTTCTCGGCCCCCCACAACACATACAAGAGACTAGACTACATATTTATCTCCAACAACTCCTTAGATATGGTTGAGAGCTCCAATATAGATCCCATCACGGTCTCGGACCATGCACCGACTTCAACAGTAATACACTTTTCCAGTCTACCCACACAATACAAACAATGGCGATTAAACGAAACGCTACTGGACAGGCCTGCAGATGTAAAATCTCTAGAACAAAAGCTAGAATGGTTCTTCTCTGAGAACGCTACACCTAGGATGTCACACACAACATTGTGGGAGACACATAAGACAGTAATGAGGGGAGAACTTATTGCACTAGGCTGCAGGGTTAAAAAGGATCAGCAAAAAACACTGGAATCTCTCATTAAGCAGATTGCGGAGAAAGAGTCCATCCATAAACGCTCCAAAGCACTAAGTGCACAGACTGACCTATGCAAACTTAGAACCCAACTTAAAGACCACCTTAATATCTGCCATGCAAAGGCCTACCAATACTCCCAGTTCCGATTTTACTCCCATGGAGATAAAAGTACGAAACTTATGTCCTCTCTAATCAAACAGATAAAGGACTCTATGTACATCCCCAGAATAAAGTCTGAACATGGGGACATTATGCATAAGACGGCAGATATCGCTAAAGAATTCCAAAAATTCTATAAGCAGCTATATGGGCTGGCAGACCATACAACCTCCATGAACCCCCAGTCAGACGCAGCAATGGATCAGTTTCTGGAACATCTCAATCTCCCCCAAATCACACCACAAGACGTGGAGACCCTTCTGGCCCCAGTCACAGATAGTGAAATTAAGAAAATTTTGTCCTCTATGCCTTTAGGAAAAAGTCCCGGCCCGGATGGCTTCCCAGTAGGATACTATAAGAAATTTACCATCTCCCTGGTCCCCCGCCTAACATCCTGGTGCAATGCACTTCTTACTGGCTCACAGTTACACAAACAGTCGCTGGAGGCCACTGTAACCATCCTCCCCAAACCTGGGAAAGACCCCACACTCTGTGGTAGCTACAGGCCCATATCACTGTTAAATGTGGATATAAAAATCTGGGCAAAACTCCTAGCCACACGCCTAAGCCTACTACTACCAAAACACGCCTAAGCCTACTACTACCAAAAATCATTCACCCCGACCAGGCAGGCTTTGTACCCGGTAGAGAGGGGAACCACAACTCTTGCAGGATAGTTACAGCTATGCAATGGTCTATACAGCAGCACCTTCCCCTGACCATCCTCAGTGTTGATGCGGAGAAGGCCTTCGGCCGTGTGAACTTCGACTTTATGACAAAAACTCTGCATAGGTTTGGCATTCCAGAGCGGTTTCAGGACGCAGTCATGACGCTGTATAGAGACCCGAGCACGAGAATAAGAGTTAATGGCACTTTGTCATCATCCTTCCCCATACGCAACGGGACGCGTCAGCGCTGCCCCCTGTCTCCAGCTCTCTACATCCTGGTGATGGAGACTCTTCTCCAAGCAATCAGAGACCATCCTGCAATAAGGGGAGTCAGGGCCAATAACGACACCATCGAATACACCAACGTAGCATATGCAGACAATTTATTGATATTAGTATCCAACCCTGTCGAGGCCTTCCCACATCTCCTGTCCCTATTCGAGCGATATGGTAAAGTGTCAAAATACAAGATGAATTACTCAAAGTCGGAGGCTATGAACATAACAGCTCCTCAACAAACTATAGCGGTCCTTAAAGCATCCACCCCCTTTCGCTGGCAATCTGAGTCCATCACTTATTTAGGAGTTACAATCCCCACAGAACCAAACAAGTTGTTCCAACTCAACTACACACCACTACTTACGGAAATCTAGCAACAACTTCAATCACTGCGCATCCCCTACACCACATGGATGGGAATGAAAGCATTTATACTCCCCAAAATCCTCTATGTCATGCAAATGCTACCCATTTTTCTCCCAACTCATACATTTCTCGCCTTAGGAGACTATTTACCACATATCTTTGGGGAGGGAAAGGCGCTAGATTGCTTACAATAGGTTAATACTGCGACGCAATCAAGGGGGCTTCGCCCTACCACAGATATCCACACATACTACCACGCCATACACCTGAGGAGGTGGCTACAATTGCATGTCCCCGGTCACCGCACTATGGGAACTGAACTAGAACTATTACAACTTTCACAGGAGCAAAGGGCGGCTTTATGGGACTTGTCCTCCACATCCCTACATTCACAAGTGCTGCTCAGAGGCACTAGCTCAGTCTTCAAGCACCTCAATAAGGAGCAGGTCTTATTCCCTACTCCATCTGCTAGGATGCCCGCTAACTTAGCCCCATTCGCAGCTAGGCCCAAGATAAAACAAACACCCCAGATATGGAGCAGGCTCAAAGAGTATGTGCTAGCGGAATTTCTTGATAGTTCCAGAGGCGATTTACCAAACCAGCACCCTCTGAGAAAGGTTTGGAAGGAGTCCAATTTTCTGGACCTTATGGAGCTAAAATCTGTTAGTAAGACACTTCTGTCTCAGGGGGACCCTAAAAGGTCACCTACATGGTTTGAGAAATTGCTAACACCCACCACGCCCCAACGCAAGCTCATCTCTCTACTGTACCTAGCCCTGAACACCCCTCAGTCTAGAGCAACCCCACATTATATAAGGACATGGGCAACAGAACTGAACACAACGTTCACTGAAACGGATATACCACGCATCCATTCCCACTCACATGGGTTTTCAAGATGTGTGAAAGTTCAGGAGCACTCATATAAGGTTCTCACACATTGGTACCGCACGCCAAAGAGCTTATTACTTAGTGGCATGAGTGACAATAACAAATGTTGGAGGTGCAAAGAAGGTAGTGGGACTCTGCTGCACATATTTTGGGCCTGCCCCAGAATACGACCATATTGGGATTAAGTCTCAAGAGCCATCGACTTAACTCTGGGCACTAAGATACCACTATCACCGGAGCTGGTGCTTCTATGGCTGCCTACAAAGGCCCTATCACCCTTGAGAGGTAATCTTGCAACACACCTAATACAAGCAGCTCGTCTGCTCATCCCTCAAAGATGGCTTAGCACAGAACCTCCAACATTCTCTCACTGGGTATCCAAGGTAGACTGCCTACTCAGGCTAGAAGAACTAGCTAGTTGGGGTACTAGGACTCATGAAAAACACAGGATACTATGGAACCCCTGGCTGACATATTGGCAATCACTCGAGGGCAACACTCCCCAGGCTTAGACACAGAGACCCTTGACGTACTAGCTCTTCCACACGCGACTGGGGGTCAGGAAAGCAACATAATAGGAGTAACAGAACTAGGCCCACTTAGGCACTAGTCAGGCACCTTAGAATGTCTCATCGACCACACTGCCCAGTTAAAAGGGCAAATCCCCCCCCCTCTACCCCGGTTACCGTTCATACATAAATTGTGTTACTTTATCTCCTGCAACTAGTTAAGCGTACTGCAGGACCTCTTTATAGTTCACAAGTTTTCTACATGCAATAATTGATTGCACATGATGATATTATGTGAGAATGCAAACTATGCACTATATACTAAGTTATATGCTATGTTTAGTTTTCCCAACAGCGGAATTAGTGGTACCATAGGGTCGATGTATGCAAGTTTACAGGACCCCCCGCCCTTAATGGTCTCACTAATATGTCTGGCTTTATACACAAAGTTTGCGCATATATCAATGTCAATGTCTTCATGTATGGAGAAACGTCTTATAATTACATACAATGACAATGAATGACTTATACCCTCTTTACACATGATGTTACTAACAGGAATGCAGTTGACTTGACTTAGAATTTGTGTACAGGCCTATTGCCTCTCTGAATACATTCTGTACAATGACTGTTGTTTGAACTATTGCATAATATAATGTCTTGGCAAGCACTGTACTCACCTATGTATACAACATGTATGCTCATGTGATTTATGAAATTATACCTGTTATGCAATTACGGTAAGGTGTTGGATCCTTTACCTTGATATTTTCATTGCTCAATAAAAAGAAAATTGACAAAGAATATAACTACAGTAATACTGCTCCTATGTACAAGAATATAACTACTATAATACTGCTCCTATGTACAAGAATATAACTACTATAATACTGCTCATATGTACAAGAATATAACTTCTATAATACTGCTTCTATGTACAAGAATATAACTACTATAATACTGCCTCCTATGTACAAGAATATAACTACTATAATACTGCTCCTATGTACAAGAATATAACTACTATAATACTACCACCTATGTACAAGAATATAACTACTATAATACTGCTCATATGTACAACAATATAACTACTATAATACTGCTTCTATGTACAAGAATATAACTACTATAATACTGCCTCCTATGTACAAGAATATAACTACTATAATACTGCTCCTATGTACAAGAATATAACTACTATAATACTGCTCCTATGTACAAGAATATAACTACTATAATACTGCTCCTATGTACAAGAATATAACTCCTATAATACTGCTCCTATGTACAGGAATATAACTACTATAATACTGCTCCTATGTACAAGAATATAACTACTATAATACTGCTCCTATGTACAGGAATATAACTACTATAATACTGCCTCCTATGTACAAGAATATAACTACTATAATACTGCTCCTATGTACAAGAATATAACTACTATAATACTGCTCCTATGTACAAGAATATAACTACTATAATACTGCTCCTATGTACAGGAATATAACTACTATAATACTGCTCCTATGTACAAGAATATAACTACTATAATACTGCTCCTATGTACAAGAATATAACTACTATAATACTGCTCCTATGTACAGGAATATAACTACTATAATACTGCTCCTATGTACAAGAATATAACTACTATAATACTGCTCCTATGTACAGGAATATAACTACTATAATACTGCTCCTATGTACAAGAATATAACTACTATAATACTGCTTCTATGTACAAGAATATAATTACTATAATACTGCTCCTATGTACAAGAATTTAACTACTATAATACTGCTTCTATGTACAAGAATATAATTACTATAATACTGCTCCTATGTACAAGAATATAACTACTATAATACTGCCTCCTATGTACAAGAATATAACTACTATAATACTGCTCCTATGTACAAGAATATAACTACTATAATACTGCTCCTATGTACAAGAATATAACTACTATAATACTGCTCCTATGTACAGGAATATAACTACTATAATACTGCTCCTATGTACAAGAATATAACTACTATAATACTGCTTCTATGTACAAGAATTTAATTACTATAATACTGCTCCTATGTACAAGAATATAACTACTATAATACTGCTCCTATGTACAAGAATATAACTACTATAATACTGCTCCTATGTACAAGAATTTAACTACTATAATACTGCTTCTATGTACAAGAATATAATTACTATAATACTGCTCCTATGTACAAGAATATAACTACTATAATACTGCCTCCTATGTACAAGAATATAACTGCTATAATACTGCTCCTATGTACAAGAATATAACTACTATAATACTGCTCCTATGTACAAGAATATAACTACTATATAGTCTCATCCACAACACTGAGCGGGGTCTCATCCACAGCACTGAGCGGGGTCTCAATCACAACACTGAGCGGGGTCTCAATCACAGCACTGAGCGGGATCCCGTCCACAGAAGCCATGCCCCCTCCCTGCAGGGAGCTCAACAGCACACGTCTATCCTCTCCTATGGACAAGAAAAGAACTACCATAATACCGCTCCTGTGTACAAGAATATAACTGCTATAATACTGCCTCCCATGTACAAGAATATAACTACTATAATACTGCTCCTATGTACAAGAATATAACTACTATAATACTGCTCCTATGTACAAGAATATAACTGCTATAATACTGCCTCCTATGTACAAGAATATAACCACTATAATACTGCCTCCTATGGACAAGAATAGAACTACTATAATACTGCTCCTATGTACAAGAATATAACTACTATAATACTGCTCCTATGTACAAAAATATAACTACTATAATATTGTCTCCTATGTACAAGAATTTAACTACTATAATACTGCTCCTATGTACAAGAATATAACTACCATAATACTGCTCCTATGTACAAGAATATAACTACTATATTACTGCTCATATGTACAAGAATATAACTACTATAATACTGCGCCTATGTACAAAAATATACCTACTATAATACTGCTCCTATGTACAATAATATAACTACTATAATACTGCTTCTATGTTCAAGAATATAACTACTGTAATACTTCTCCCATGTACAGGAATATAACTACTATAATACTGCTCCTATGTACAAGAATATAACTACTATAATACTGCCTCATATGTACAAGAATATAACTACTATAATACTGCTCCTATGTACAAGAATATAACTACTATAATACTGCTCCTATGTACAAGAATATAACTACTATAATACTGCGCCTATGTACAAAAATATACCTACTATAATACTGCTCCTATGTACAATAATATAACTACTATAATACTGCTTCTATGTTCAAGAATATAACTACTGTAATACTTCTCCCATGTACAGGAATATAACTACTATAATACTGCTCCTATGTACAAGAATATAACTACTATAATACTGCCTCATATGTACAAGAATATAACTACTATAATACTGCTCCTATGTACAAGAATATAACTACTATAATACTGCTCCTATGTACAAGAATATAACTACTATAATACTACTCCTATGTACAAGACTATAACTTCTATATTACTGCTCGTATGTACAAGAATATAACTACTATAATACTGCTCCCATGTACAAGAATATAACTACTATAATGCTTCCTTCTATGTACAAGAATATAACTACTATAATACTGTTCCTATGTACAAGAATATAACTACTATAATGCTTCCTTCTATGTTCAAGAATATAACTACTATAATACTGCCTCCTATGTACAAGAATATAACTACTATATTACTGCTCATATGTACAAGAATATAAATACTATAATACTGGCTCCTATGTACAAGAATATAACTATTATAATACTGCCTCCTATGTACAAGAATATAACTACTATAATACTTATCCTATGTACAGGAATATAATTACTATAATACTGCTCCTATGTACAAGAATATAAATACTATAATACTGCCTCTTATGTACAAGAATATAACTACTATAATACTGCTCCTATGTACTAGAATATAACTACTATAATACTGCTCCTATGTACAAGAATATAACTACTATAATACTGCCTCCTATGTACAATAATATAACTACTATAATACTGCTCCTATGTACAAGAATATAACTACTATAATACTGCTCCTATGTACAAGAATATAACTACTATAATACTGCTCCTATGTACAGGAATATAACTACTATAATACTGCTCCTATGTACAAGAATATAACTACTATAATACTGCCTCCTATGTACAAGAATATAACTACTATAATACTCCTCCTATGTACAAGAATATAACTACTATAATACTGCTCCTATGTACAAGAATATAACTACTATAATACTGGCTCCTATGTACAGGAATATAACTACTATAATACTGCTCCTATGTACAAGAATATAACTACTATAATACTGCTCCTATGTACAGGAATATAACTACTATAATACTGCTCCTATGTACAAGAATATAACTACTATAATACTGCTTCTATGTACAAGAATATAATTACTATAATACTGCTTCTATGTACAAGAATTTAACTACTATAATACTGCTTCTATGTACAAGAATATAATTACTATAATACTGCTCCTATGTACAAGAATATAACTACTATAATACTGCCTCCTATGTACAAGAATATAACTACTATAATACTCCTCCTATGTACAAGAATATAACTACTATAATACTGCTCCTATGTACAAGAATATAACTACTATAATACTGGCTCCTATGTACAGGAATATAACTACTATAATACTGCTCCTATGTACAACAATATAACTACTATAATACTGCTCCTATGTACAGGAATATAACTACTATAATACTGCTCCTATGTACAAGAATATCACTACTATAATACTGCTTCTATGTACAAGAATATAATTACTATAATACTGCTCCTATGTACAAGAATTTAACTACTATAATACTGCTTCTATGTACAAGAATATAATTACTATAATACTGCTCCTATGTACAAGAATATAACTACTATAATACTGCCTCCTATGTACAAGAATATAACTGCTATAATACTGCTCCTATGTACAAGAATATAACTACTATAATACTGCTCCTATGTACAAGAATATAACTACTATATAGTCTCATCCACAACACTGAGCGGGGTCTCATCCACAGCACTGAGCGGGGTCTCAATCACAACACTGAGCGGGGTCTCAATCACAGCACTGAGCGGGGTCCCGTCCACAGAAGCCATGCCCCTCCCTGCAGGGAGCTCAACAGCACACGTCTATCCTCTCCTATGGACAAGAATAGAACTACCATAATACTGCTCCTGTGTACAAGAATATAACTGCTATAATACTGCCTCCCATGTACAAGAATATAACTACTATAATACTGCTCCTATGTACAAGAATATAACTACTATAATACTGCTCCTATGTACAAGAATATAACTACTATAATACTGCTCCTATGTACAATAATATAACTACTATAATACTGCTTCTATGTTCAAGAATATAACTACTGTAATACTTCTCCCATGTACAGGAATATAACTACTATAATACTGCTCCTATGTACAAGAATATAACTACTATAATACTGCCTCATATGTACAAGAATATAACTACTATAATACTGCTCCTATGTACAAGAATATAACTACTATAATACTGCTCCTATGTACAAGAATATAACTACTATAATACTGCCTCCTATGTACAAGAATATAACTGCTATAATACTGCTCCTATGTACAAGAATATAACTACTATAATACTGCTCCTATGTACAAGAATATAACTACTATATAGTCTCATCCACAACACTGAGCGGGGTCTCATCCACAGCACTGAGCGGGGTCTCAATCACAACACTGAGCGGGGTCTCAATCACAGCACTGAGCGGGATCCCGTCCACAGAAGCCATGCCCCCTCCCTGCAGGGAGCTCAACAGCACACGTCTATCCTCTCCTATGGACAAGAAAAGAACTACCATAATACCGCTCCTGTGTACAAGAATATAACTGCTATAATACTGCCTCCCATGTACAAGAATATAACTACTATAATACTGCTCCTATGTACAAGAATATAACTACTATAATACTGCTCCTATGTACAAGAATATAACTACTATATAGTCTCATCCACAACACTGAGCGGGGTCTCATCCACAGCACTGAGCGGGGTCTCAATCACAACACTGAGCGGGGTCTCAATCACAGCACTGAGCGGGGTCCCGTCCACAGAAGCCATGCCCCTCCCTGCAGGGAGCTCAACAGCACACGTCTATCCTCTCCTATGGACAAGAATAGAACTACCATAATACTGCTCCTGTGTACAAGAATATAACTGCTATAATACTGCCTCCCATGTACAAGAATATAACTACTATAATACTGCTCCTATGTACAAGAATATAACTACTATAATACTGCTCCTATGTACAAGAATATAACTACTATAATACTGCTCCTATGTACAATAATATAACTACTATAATACTGCTTCTATGTTCAAGAATATAACTACTGTAATACTTCTCCCATGTACAGGAATATAACTACTATAATACTGCTCCTATGTACAAGAATATAACTACTATAATACTGCCTCATATGTACAAGAATATAACTACTATAATACTGCTCCTATGTACAAGAATATAACTACTATAATACTGCTCCTATGTACAAGAATATAACTACTATAATACTGCTCCTATGTACAAGACTATAACTACTATATTACTGCTCGTATGTACAAGAATATAACTACTATAATACTGCTCCCATGTACAAGAATATAACTACTATAATGCTTCCTTCTATGTACAAGATTATAACTACTATAATACTGCTCCTATGTACAAGAATATAACTACTATAATGCTACCTTCTATGTTCAAGAATATAACTACTATAATACTGCCTCCTATGTACAAGAATATAACTACTATATTACTGCTCATATGTACAAGAATATAAATACTATAATACTGGCTCCTATGTACAATAATATAACTATTATAATACTGCCTCCTATGTACAAGAATATAACTACTATAATACTGCTCCTATGTACAAGAATATAACTACTATAATACTGCTCCTATGTACAAGAATATAACTACTATAATACTGCTCCTGTGTACAAGAATATAACTACTATAATACTGCCTCCTATGTACAAGAATATAACTACTATAATACTCCTCCTATGTACAAGAATATAACTACTATAATACTGCCTCTTATGTACAAGAATGTAACTACTATAATACTGCTCCTATGTACAAGAATATAACTACTATAATACTGCTCCTATGTACAATAATATAACTACTATAATACTGCTCCTATGTACAAGAATATAACTACTATAATACTGCTCCTATGTCAAGAATATAACTACTATAATACTGCTCCTATTTACAAGAATATAACTACTATATTACTGCTCATATGTACAAGAATATAAATACTATAATACTGGCTCCTATGTACAATAATATAACTATTATAATACTGCCTTCTATGTACAAGAATATAACTACTATAATACTGCTCCTATGTACAAGAATATAACTACTATAATACTGCCTCTTATGTACAAGAATGTAACTACTATAATACTGCTTCTATGTAGAAGAATATAACTACTATAATACTGCTTCTATGTAGAAGAATATAACTACTATAATACTGCCCCCTATGTACAAGAATATAACTACTATAATACTGCTCCTTTGTACAAGAATATAACTACTATAATACTGCTCCTATGTACAAGAATATAACTACTATAATACTGCTCCTATGTACAAGAATATAACTACTATAATACTGCTCCTATGTACAAGAATATAACTACTATAATACTGCTCCTATGTACAAGAATATAACTACTATAATACTGCTCCTATGTACAAGAATATAACTACTATAATACTGCTCCTATGTACAAGAATATAACTACTATAATACTGCTCCTATGTACAGGAATATAACTACTATAATACTTCTCCTATGTACAAGAATATAACTACTATAATACTGCTCCTATGTACAAGAATATAACTACTATAATACTGCTCCTATGTCAAGAATATAACTACTATAATACTGCTCCTATTTACAAGAATATAACTACTATAATACTGCTCCTATGTACAAGGATATAACTACTATAATACTACTCCTATGTACAATAATATAACTACTATAATACTGCCCCTATGTACAAGAATATAACTACTATAATACTGCTCCTATGTGTAAAATATTATTTTAACAATATTCCCCTCTACGTGAAAGAATATAACTAGTATATATCTGCCTACACTGTATGGTTGTAACTTAGATCATTGTATTCAGATCCATAAAGTAACAATGAAGCAGCAGAGCCCAGTTTTCTCTTGTTGTTACAGTCTTGGAGTCTTTCATGCTTCGCTCACGTCTAGGTATGTGCACTGGTCTCTGGTTTCTTGCATGTTCCGCCTCCAGGTTGGTTGTCTGGCCCTTTGTTTATGGCTATGGCTCTGCTCTTCAGATGATGACTCTTAGCCCAATGCTGGGGAAGTGGTGATCGGCCTAAATGAAACCCACACCTCAATTTTTTTTCTAGATAATACTGCGCAACCTCGCTGCATCTACAAGGATCTCACTTTCTTGGATGTGGCCATGTTAGTGCCTGAAGTCTCTGTTTTTTATAACGTGTCACTGTAATTCTTTACAACTTAAAAAACAGATGTCTGAAATGTGAAGTTTTATTGTGCACTTCCATGTCCATTGTGTAAAACACACACAAGACAAGCAGATGACTGATGTTAGCAATCCCCCTGGACCTGGGAAATGCAACGGCTTGTGTAACCCCAACGGGAAGCTCAGCACACAATAGATTTCTGGAGACTTCCACAGACCCAGGAGACAGATTACATGAAGGAACACATAGCACCAAGCAGAGTAAATACACCGCCACGAAACAATGAGGGGCTCAGTTCGAGAGGAAAACAGCAATTCCAGTAGGGTTTACTCTCAGCCCAGGAAAAGTCATGGTAATATATAATTTCCTCCAGAAAATATAGATTTTCTGGATATTTTTAAAGGAAAACTCCATCATCACATAATTTTATACTGATGAACCTCAGTATGAACCGTACAATATTAATGTTTAAATATCTAATTTTTTATTGTTCTTATGTCCCATATTTCCTTATTTCCCAATTTTGGGTGGAGGTTAGTTGTCATATGACTGAACAAATGGTGGCGGCTTTTTGTTTAAAGAGTTTGCACACCTTATTAAAGGGGTTTTCAGGTAATAATAATTTTTTATGTAATAGCCGCAGCCTGCCTCCTGAAAAAGAAGATTCATACTTTCCTGGTCCACGCTGCTCCAGTCCTCCACACTGCCTCCGCTGTCTCCATGTCCCTGCACTGTTTACATCCGGCTGGGAATGGCCATGGTCATATTTACCACTCCAGCCAATTACATGGCTTGTGGCCATGCTGATAAACAGGACACCCTCATCCTTATGATGACACATATGTATTTTTATTTTATTTTTTTAAACGTACCATTGATATAAAATAAATGGACAATTCTGTAGACACATTCAAAAATGTAACACCACCAGTGGGACATTATCTGCTGTCTGTCAGGTTGAACCTCAGGTGCAATGTTGTCCTATTGAACTAGTGGGACAGTCCACTGGTGGGACCCAAAAATGTAATGCACCCAGTGAAAAATTATCTGTTTTCTGCCAGTTTAAACCTGTTATCCTACTGGTTCCTGAACATACCAGGCAATCTGCTGGTGAGACTCAAAAAGAGCCCAAGGATATATTATCTGTCCATTTGCCACCTCAGACTTAGGGCCTAAGGGCTCTGTTATCCTACCCTGAAGTGACCATAAAATATTATGGCCTTCTGGTGGAACACAAAATTAAATTAACGCAGTCGAAAAAATGATGAGCTCATTTTCAACTTGGATCTCAAGGGTTCTGATATCCAATTATTTTACGGTCCACCAGAATATCAGATGGCCCTCTGTTGGAACAATCCTTTTGGCAGACCTAAAAATAACGTCTCTAGTTATCCTACTTGATTGTCCCTCTGGTAGGACTTACAAATCTAATAAAGCCAGTACAAAATTATCTGCTTCATTGCCAGCTTTGTTCTGTAGGGCTCTTTTATCCTACTGGTTCCTGATCATCCCAGATAATTTTCTGGAGGGACTTAAGAATAATCCAGTAATATCTGCTATTTTGCCAGCTTGGACCTTAAAGGGTAACTGTCATATTTTTATTTTATTTGCTAGTTTATTAGAGCTAGGCATGTATACCTGAGCTAGTCTGTCAATGATTGTCAAAAGATTTGTAATTACCTTATAATAACAGCTTTCATTAATGTCCTCTGTCCCTTAAAAGACAGTTGCTATGGCTTGTCTGTCTCCAGCTAAGAAGTCAGGAAGACATAGGGGCGGTCCTTCACACTGCATGCCTGTATTAGTGCGGAGGCGTGTCTCTCAGTAATCCAATCTGATTGGCTGGCAGGGAGCTGCTGGCTACAGCAAGTGTGTATGGGATGTCAGGGATAGCAGTTTTGGCCTCAGAGAACTGACAGAGGAGCCATCTTGAGAAGGTCCTCATATTGTAAATGTTTAGGGAAAAACTCAAGGAAAACAGTGTTATGTGAAGAAACTAAAGATTGTTTTATGCATAATGCGGCTGCAGCAGTAACATATACTAACATAGATTATTTTTTTTTATGAAAACATGACAGTTACCCTTTAAGGGCTCTGTTCTATCAGTGACTGAGGCCATCATAAAATCTTATGGTCTTCTGGTGGGACCCAAGATTGAATTGACAAAGTCGAAAATAATGTGCTGCATTGTCAGTATGGACCTCAAGAGTTCTATTTTGCAATTATTTTATGGGTCCTCCTGAAGATCTGATGACCCTCTGCTGGATCAGTCCTTTTAGAGGACTGAAAAATAGAAAAAACCCAGTATGAAATGATCCACTCTTTTTCCAGCTTTGACCTTAAGGGCCCTATTTTTCTACTGGGTACTCTGGCCAACCTGGTGATCACATGGGTTTCTGATGGGGCCGTTCTCTGAAGAGAACAAAAAAAAAGTCATAAACCCAGATAAAAATGATCTGCTTCTCCACTAGCTTAAATGTCCATGGCTCTGTTATTTTCCTGTGGTGGAAAAGTTCAACCCTTTTATGCTTTGAGCAGCATTTCTCACGTTTTTTGTAACACTTGCAGCCAATGGCAAAGGTTTTTTCCCCCCCATATAGTACTTATTACCATGTCAACTGTTTTTAGTTTTAAAGAACAACATGAACATAATGAATTTTAAGCAAGCAACAAATCCCTACAAGGATAAGATCTAATTATCTCCTAACAAGGCGATGGAGATGAGAAACAGGCGTCCTCCAGCTGACTCGTGAAATCTTAACCTCATTTAAATATACCGCTGGGTAATAAAATGATACAAATAAAATCAACAGATTAACATAAAATGGGAAGAAGACACAGAAACGTAGACGGCTTCCCCACCAGGGACCTAGTCATCAGCATAGAATTAGAGGAACTGCACAAGAGTTGATGAAGATCAATTAGAAGAGCAAAAGAAATTTATACTGAAAACATAATTACAGCAGAGACTCTGTCCAAAGCTGACCCACTGCTCACACAATGTCAGTTCTATAATTGCAATACTTGAGGGTACTCCAGAATATTCTGCAAGGTTGGGACTGATATAATTTAAGTGATTCCCTTCTCCCTAGGTCGTTTCTCTGCCAACTTCTACAACTCCTAATGTGATGGTGCTATATATGACCAATGTATTCTGCCATTTTGTTTCAAGAACATATAAGCAATAATTCATTGCACTTCTTTTTGTTTCACTCCTTGCCCCTCCCCCCCAGGTTGCCTCAGATCCTGATTGGTCTGCTGGACCCTGATTCTAGTTCTGCTTCCTGGTTCTAATTTGAGCTCTTTTTACAGCAGTTTGCCAACTCCAAAATGTTGTTACGGGAAACTTTGTATTTATCACTATTCTTTGGACCTCAAGCTTAGAATTATAGGGTATGATATATTTATGGTTTCTTTAATTGTCTCCAGACATTTTTTTGAAGGTCATCCTCTTCCTCTTTTTGGCTAAGATTTCATTTCTGCATAGAATACATAGACTATAGTGCCTTGCAAAAACATTCAGTTCCAATTTTTGTTCCATCTGCTGGTTTAAGTTTCCATCAGCTTGTTTGTGATTTATTTTTGAACCTACCGTATTCTCTTCGTGGATTTGTTCCAGGTTGTCTAGTCCCCAATGAAGTATGGTCGTGGTATGATACTATACATTTTATGTGATTTTCCAACAGTAATTGCTTCTTTCCGGCTACCCTGCCATATACCCGTAGACCAATTGTATGCAGAGCTCTAGACGTGGTTGACTGGTGCACCTTCATTTCAGCATCGGTCACTGAGCACTGTAGCTTCTTTATAGTGATTGTTGGGCTCTCTAGCCTTCCGTACAAGTTCTTCTCTTGCTCTGATGTTTTGAAGGATGTCCATGTCTACAGTGCCTAGCAGTGTCTGGCTAGTGTGACGCAGCTTCCATTCCTACAACATTTATCACTGGCGGAGTGGATGTGTATATGTCTATAGCAGTATCTTAAATTGCTCTAAAATATTCTTTGGTCTTCATTTTCAGAACTTTTGGTTAGACTTCAAATGATGTATTATTGCAATATACACACAATAAAAAAATATTATTTGGCTTTTTTATGTGTATTACATTTTCCTCTCTGGTAGTACCCCCTGCTGTTCATCCTTCAGGACAACATTCTCCGCATTCAGTGGTGGACCAATATGTTCAGTAACTTCCTTCCTGCTCCCTTCCTTCTCTCAGTGCCGGTGTGGTGATCTCATAGTGAAGCCACCCAGATACCTTTCATTCATTCATCCCTACTTCTATTTTTGTAGAAACACATAGCTCTATCTCTGTCTAGACAGTGGAGAGGAAAATGCTTTAGGAGCGGCTGCCCAGCCACAAAAAGCGAAGAAAGTCCTCCACATAATGCAAGTGAAAATCATTTTTGAATTTGTGGAATTAACCCATTAAAATATGGGTCCTTTATGCAGATTTAGTTTTTAGGCAATTATTTGGGCAATATTTTTAATCTGTGTTATGCTAGGGCTATATGGCGACTGAATCGCAGTGTTACGATGCTACATCGCAACTAATGAATGTGGCTGCTTTGCAGACCACAAATTAACCCGACCGCCACATGACAGTCTCCACAGATCCATGGCAGATGGATTTCAGAACAGCCACTTTCAATATCACGTCACCATGTACAGTATCCCCAGCCTTATGCAGTCCATGTTTTTTTAATGGTACCCCTTGTGCAATATTAAAACTAGTAAGAACAATCTAGGCAAGTGTCATTTGTAATCTGTTGACTTTTAGGGGGTTGGATACTTTTGCAAATAAAATAATAAAATAAGACAAATGGAAAAAGTACCCAAGCGTTTCTAAGGAGTTGAAAGCTCCTTTGTGTATGCCAGCTGGCCAAAAATATCAGACCTATAAAACTATGATTCTCAAAGCTTTTTCAGGGCATGAAAATGGGGTACGCTTGCTGCATTTTTCGCTCTCCTCATTTTTCTGATTTACGTAATCAATGTTTCTTGAAACCTAATAGTCCATGAGTTTTGACTTTTATGATGTTTTCTTCCCATTTTCAGTTATGATATCTTGTTAAGTAGACAGGCCAAAAATATATATCCCCAGATACGGTTCCCAGAACTTACATCCTATTGACGTTCATTATGTGGTTGGAAGTGCATTTTTTCGATGCAATATCTTCTGGGTTTGATTATAAATAATGGCCTCGTTCAGATATTGTTATGCATTTTATGTACATTAAATAGCATTTGAACGGTTTCCAGAATGCTAGACCGTAATACGTCTTACATTACTCCGGCTACTAGATAAACTGATATTGTGCTATTTATTAGCTGGTTCTGGTAATAAAGTTGGGCGATTGTGGTGGAGGAAGGCTACGTACTTCATGTAGAGTAGGATCATTGTGTTTGGAAATTCTTCAACCTCTGCACTGATCAGCCGTGAAACTCACGTCTGAGAAAGCAATTTCACTTTCCAAGAAATGTTATACTGTCTTACATAGATCCAAGGAAAATTATGTAGAACTTCTGAACTTATAACAAAGATTTAACTTGTCTAACATTGGCTATTCATATTAGTTGGCTATCGGATGAAGGATAGGTTGTCCAACAGTCATCACCCTGAAATGTCTCATTTGGCCTGGCCGAATGCACACATTATTTCAAAGGGTAGGAAATTATCACATCTAATATCTATCTATCTAACTATCTATCCATTATCCATTATTCTGACTTCTTCCTACTTTTGATGTTAGCAGCATGTAGCTCATGAAGGAAGTTATGTGTGGTGAGCTGGCTTGGTGGGTGTATAAGGTGAAGTGAGCTGACTTGGTGGGTATATAAGGTGTGTGATAAGCAGTCTGCACACATATTCCTTGTTGATTTCCTGGATAAAAGGGAAATTTATCAGAGTTGTAAAAAGGGATGATTGCTGGTTTTTAGTCCAAGGGTGGTGGTATTTCTGAGACTATGAAATTTGTGAACTGTTCTCGCGCTGCTGTGGCAAAAGTTTATGGTGACTGTCCAAATGGCACAATTGTGAATAAGCAACATGGAAACTGCGGAGCACCATGTGGCACTGATGTGAGAGGTGAACGTCGCCTACGAAGGTGCTTGAGGGTGGACAGACCAGCTTACCGCCAAAATGAAATAGGGTCCTCCAGACGTGTGTCTAACACAACAGTTCAGCAAAACCTACTGCTTATGGGGCTCCGGAGCAGACGGACGGTCACTGCACCTCTGATAATGAAGCTGCATCGGCAGAAAAGACTTAAATTTTCGCTGCAGTATCGGAATTGTTGTTGTTCAATTACTTTTATTAGTAAGATCAGAGAAAATGATGTGATACAACAGGAACAGACCTCGATTGCAGGTCGAGGCTGCGTACATAAATGAACAGACAATCGTAAGGACTTCCCATTTGGAAGATGATGAACACTGTCGAGAAATAGGACAAGCGAAGAGTATACAGCATCAAAATATATATGCGTAATGAGTCCCCAACAGGGTGCAATGATACACAAATACAAGACGGGAGACACATAAGGAGGAAAAGGAGGGGTAGGGACTAATTCCTGATAAGCAATATAGTAAAATATAGTGAAAAACGGTTCCTTTAAATACTGACATCAGCCCTGCTCAACCGTGATTAGAATTCCCTGGAACCCTTGAACAAAATCCAAGGAGTCCTAGAAAGCAATGTAGTGAAAAATGGTTCCTTTAAGTACTGGCATCAACCCTGCCCAACCATAATTGAAATTCACTGGAACCCTTGAACAAAATCCAGGGGGTCCAAATTTTTAAGTATTTGTTAGTATTGCCTGTATCTTCCGTTAAGAGCTCCTCCATTCTATGAATTTTCTCAAAAGTGTTGAGCCAGTCTTTAAACTGAGGAGCAATAGTGGATTTCCAGTATCTAGGTATGACCAGGCGAGCGGCTTGCACAAAGAATCTCAGGAGGCCTTTTTTCAACGTGGAGATAGAACCAGCGCCCCCTCTAGAGTCCATCTGGTTGTGCTACCGCTGACCTGGCCATAGAGGTCATTCAGGGAGTTCCAGAAGGGTGTTAGTCTACTACAGTACCACCAGATGTGTGTCATGCTGCCCACCTCCTGGCCACACCGCCAACATGTACTAGGGCATGAAGGGTAATAGGAGTGTAACAGGTCTGGTGTACTGTACCATCTGGACAAGATCTTAAAATTATTTTCCTGGAGTCCGCAGCTTACGGACGACTTATGTGATAACACAAACACCTTCTCCCATTGGTCTGAAGAGAATGACTTCCCTAGTTTTCTTTCCCATGCTCTTACAAAAGGCAGGGCAGAAACTGAGTCATCTTCCCTCTGGAGCAGCCCATAAACCAGAGACACTAGATGTGTGGGGGGAGATGATTGGAGGCAGAGTGATTCGAAGGCAGTGAGGTCCCTAGAGAGTCTTTCCTTGGGGCCTGAGGAGGTTAGGAAAGTTTTCAGACTGCTGTAACAGAGCCATGCCCCTCTAGCCAAACCACCCGGGAAGGAAGACAGCCGACGTATAGAGCCTTTCTCTGTGACTTGAGATACAGTAGGGTTGTCTACCCGTTCGATACCCAAAAGTGACTTTCGACCTACGCCCATAGGGAAGTCAGGGTTATCAAAGAGGGGGGTCAGGGGGCTAGGAAATTTGGTGAGGCCTAGGGATACTGTACTTGTATCCTATATACGTAGGATGCCAGAGGTCATTAGAGGGAGCCGCAGAGGTCTTTTAGTCTTAGAAATCCAGAGCAGATTCTGAACTGGAAAACCTACCTCCTGATTCTCAAATTGAATCCATCTTTTGGAATGTCCATTGTGGAACCAGTCCAAAATATATGAAAGGATTGCTGCTTTGTGATACTTTGGGAGGTCTGGGACCCCTGCGCCTCCCCTCAACCTGTGGCGGACCAGGAATCTCATCCCCAACCTAGGATTAGAACCTGCCCAGATGAATTTTAAGAACATGGATCTAAAAGCCCTGAAGAAACCGCTCAGCAAGGGTATGGGAATAGTGCGGAAGAGGTACAAGATTTGTGGGAGTATATTCATTTTAAGTGCGTTAATCCTACCAAACCAAATTCTTCCATATCTGCAAATCTTTTCTGATGTCCTCAATAAGGGGAGTGAAGTTTAGTGGAAAGAGATCTGAGGAGTTAAAGGGAATAACTGTGCCTAAATATACAATATGTCCTTGGACCCAGCGGAAGGGAAATGAGGATTGCAGAGTATTGACCAGGGCTGACGGCAGTGTGATATTAAGAACCTCTGACTTATGGAGGTTAACTTTAAAGTTGCTAAGGTCTCCGAAGGTCGAAAATTCCTTCAGAATATTAGGAAAGCTGACCATTGGGTCTGTACAATAAATAAGGAGATCATCTGCATAAATGGCGATTTTCGACTCCAGTTCTCCCAGTCTCAGGCCCCTGATAAACTCATTGGCTCTGAAAGCTCTGGCCAGGAATTCCATAACCATAATGTACAGAAGAGGGGAAAGTGGGCACCCCTGTCTGGTGCCATTACGGATGCGGAAGGGTGTCGATAGTAAGCCGTTGACTCGTACCTGGGCGCTAGGGTCTCGGTACAGAGCAAGGATTCTAGTGATCATGCTAGGGTCGAAACCGAATGCCTCCAAGGACTCGCCCAAAAAGGTTCAATCCACGCGATCGAACGCGTGTCTATCGAGAGAAGACAGAGGGGGGACCCTGTTTTGTTAGCCCTATTTATGATGGCCAGAGAGCGTATGGTATTATCTCTGGTTTCCCTTCCCGGGACAAAACCTGCCTGATCTACGTGGATCAAAGAGGACATAAATGGCTTCAATCTGTCTGCTAAAATTTTTGCGTAGATCTTTACATCCACATTAATCAGAGAGATTGGACGGTAGTTACTACAGGCCAGAGGATCTTTACCCGGTTTAGGTATGACACATATGTGAGCCATCAGGGCCAGAGGAGAGAAGGACGAGCCATCTGCCAGGGAGTTACACATCCTGGTGTGAAGGGGGTAGAGATATCATCCAGGTAATTTTTATAGAAGCGTGGTGTGAAGCCATCTGGGCTGGGGCTTTTGCCGACTACCAGCTCTTTTATAGTTTTGTGCACCTCAAATATCGTTATCTCTCCCTCCAAACCCTCCCTTTGGTCAGTGGACAACTTAGGGCCACATTTTCTGCTCCATCTAATGGATGGACATTTGCGTGTCAGGTGAGAAACACCAGAGAACAAACACCATGCAACCATTGCAGGAAGAACACAAGCTGGTGGTGGCAGCATTATGGTCTGGGGGATGCTTTCAGGGCATTCTTGGTGCCCACTCATCAATGTGGAAGGCACTCTCAACCGATTTGGGTATGAATCCATCCTTGCAGATCATGTACATCCATAGATGCTGATTGTCTTCCCTGGGGCGGATAAGATCTTCCAGTAAGACAATACAACATGTCACACGGCTAGAAATGTCCGACATTGGTTGGAAGATCATGACCAAGACTTCCGAGTACTACCCTGGCCCCTTATTTCCCAGACTTGAACCCAATTGAACATCTGTGGGACCACCTCAGTTGTCATGTTTGCTCTATAGATCCTCCCCATACCCCGCCTAGCAGCTGTGGGATGCATGGCTCCATCTATCTCTAATCTATCTATCTATACATCTGTCTAACTGTCAATGTGTGTGTGGCTTTCTTTTTTCATGTCATAAACTTTAATGTAGAGGGCCATGCCCATGGGTGGTCACCTCTCCTATATATGGCTACTATAAGTGGCCCAGTGGTCTGGATTTCTGAGGTTTGATAAGGACCCCAACAACCTTAATCTGGCCCTGATTATCTCTAAGGGAAATAGACAAGAATAAAAGTAGATTTCTAAAATATCAAATTTTCGTTTCCCCTGGTGGAAAACTATCCTGCAGTCCCCACAGGCACAAGAGTTTTGTGATGTCTCTTGAGCAGAGTCAGATTGACCCACCAGAAGAAGAGGATGCCCCAATGGGCCACATAAAGGTCCATATGGTCCAGTAGAGTTTCTACAACATTTAAAGAGGACATGTACTTGTTTTGTATGATGAGCCTCCTTTGGGCTCAAGGTAGTCCAACTTTGTTCCTACTTCAAAAAGTAAAGCATGTCTTACCACATCCCAAAATTAATTAGACCCCATCCTGAGCAACCACAGATAAAGGCTTTTGGGAGCAGGGGACTAACTTTAAGCCCTTGTCCTCCTACTCATGGACTATCTGGTCCTCTACTGACCACTTGGATAATCTAAATGTAAGTTCTTATTTCATCTTCTGGCTTATTTATTACTTGTACGCCCAGTCAAATTATCATTTTTCTGTTACAGACTTCCAGATTCATTACTTCTCCTCAACCTACCAACTTTAAATGGCTTTTTTTAATTTGAGACAACCCCTTTTATATTGCAGAATACAGAAAATTATGATATTGCCAAAGAAATCCTTCACTCTTGAAAGATTGGCCTTCAATGTAAATCATGGGCAGTCTGAGTATACTTTTCTAGCTCATAGAGTGGGGTCCTGAGTGGGCAGGTAGATAATGGACAAGAGTAGTCTTCATGATACAACTTCTTTAATGGAGTAATGGGTATTCCCATCTGGGATATTTATGGTATATCAATAGCATATTCTATCATTGTTCAATAGCTGTGGGTCCCACCTCTTAGAGCCACTCCTATCTCAAGAACAGGACCCTAAAGTGAAGCCATATTTTTGAAAGTCGTATAGAGGGGACTATCCAAAAATAGCTTGCTAAGCTACTTTTGAAATACCCACAACAGTGAATGGAGATGGTGCTGTGCCGGGTCAGCACTGTTCTTGAGATAGGAGCAGGTCTCAGAAATGATGGAACAACCCCTTGAAGCTATAAAATTCTCACCACTAGGTGGAGCTTACTGCTTACATGTATTTTTCTGAATAATAAATGAGAATACAGTAAGTCATGAGCTCCCTCTAGTGGTGGTGGATATCAGATTGAATTTTATCATTTAACTATGACTGTGTGAAGGAAGAATCGAGGACCGGTCACATAAAAATTCTATTACGGAATTAATCATCAGGAAAATTTGGGCCTAAAATTTAAAGTATTCTAAAAATTGTACACTCACTTTATGGCCTTAACATAAACGTTTAGAGCCTGAAAAGTCCTCCCATTAATCAAATTCCACATTAACAGGGCCTTTGGGACTTAGATGCTGAATCTCCTTTCCTACCAAGTAATAAACTTGTCTACTTGTCATTTATCGTCAACCCATTACAGCTCATCATTTTCTTCCTACTCTCTATGTTTGGCACTAGGCACTGTCCAAACATAAATTCTAGGTGATGCTGGGTATTGCACAACTGGATCACGTACCTATATTACATATTTCCAACTATATGATGCCCAGATCTTGTAGTTATTACATCGGTTTTTAGTCTCAGATGTTTTGTGTAGTAGTTTTAGCAGCTCTTACATTTAGTGAGCAATTTGGAGACTTTTTGCTATGTGTAACTTTAGAATGGTTTAAAAATATATTTTTTTTAAAAGCATGCCCACTACTACACCTATACTTTATGTGCCGATAACAGTTACTCACTCCGTGTTGTAACATTGTATTCTTCTGTTTTTTACTTTATAAATAGAAAACTCAAAATTTTACTTTCAACCCCTTCTCTAGTACAAGTTGCCTCAGAGGTCAGCTGATTCCTGCATATCGGATGATGAACATGACCTCTGCTGATACATTTCTAGTCATTAGTAGAGTTGAGCGAACACCTGGATGTTCGGGTTCGAGAAGTTCGGCCGAACTTCCCAGAAATGTTCGGGTTCGGGATCCGAACTCGACCCGAACTTCGTCCCGAACCCGAACCCCATTGAAGTCACTAAAAAGGCTGTAAAATAGCCCAGTAAAGGGCTAGAGGGCTGCAAAAGGCAGAAAAATGTAGGTAAATCCCCTGCAAGCAAATGTGGATAGGGAAATTAATTAAAATAAAAATAAAATAAATTAAAATTAACCAATATCAATTGGAGAGAGGTCTCATGGCAGAGAATCAGGCTTCATGTCATAGCAGAGAATCAGGCTTCAAGTCACCCACCACTGGAACAGGCCATTGTCAGATATTTTTAGGCCCCGACACCCAGACAGAGGAGAGAGGTCCCATAGCAGAGAATCAGGCTTCATGTCACCCAACACTGGAACAGGCCATTGCCAGATATTTAGGCCCCGACACCCAGACAGAGGAGAGGTTCATTCAACTTTGGGTTGCCCCGCAATATAATGGTAAAATGAAAATAAAAAAAGGATTGAATGAGGAAGTGCCCTGGAGTAGAATAATATATGGTTAAGGGGAGGTAGTTATAAATGTCTAATCTGCACAAGGGATGGACAGGTCCTGTTGGATCCATGCTTGGTTCATTTTTATGAACGTCAGCTTGTCCACATTGGCTGTAGACAGGCGGCTGCGTTTGTCTGTAATGACGCCCCCTGCCGTGCTGAATACACGTTCAGACAAAACGCCAGCACCTCCAAGGCATAAAAGGCTAGCTCTGGCCACGTGGACAATTTGGAGACCCAGAAGTTGAATGGGGCCGAACCATCAGTCAGTACGTGGAGGGGTGTGTACAGGTACTGTTCCACCTTGTTAGTGAAATGTTGCCTCCTGCTAACACGTTCCGTATCAGGTGGTGGTGCACTTAGCTGTGGCGTGGTGACAAAACTTTTCCACATCTCTGCCATGCTAACCCTGCCCTCAGAGGAGCTGGCCGTGACACAGCTGCGTTGGTGACCTCTTGCTCCTCCTCTGCCTTCGCCTTGGGTTCCACTTGTTCCCCTGTGACATTTGGGAATGCTCTCAGTAGCGCGTCTACCAACGTGCGCTTGTACTCGCGCATCTTCCTATCACGCTCCAGTGCAGGAAGTAAGGTGGGCACATTGTCTTTGTACCGGGGATCCAGCAGGGTGGCAACCCAGTAGTCCGCACACGTTAAAATGTGGGCAACTCTGCTGTCGTTGCGCAGGCACTGCAGCATGTAGTCGCTCATGTGTGCCAGGCTGCCCAGAGGTAAGGACAAGCTGTCCTCTGTGGGAGGCGTATCGTCATCGTCCTGCGTTTCCCCCCAGCCATGCACCAGTGATGGGCCCGAGCTGCGTTGGGTGCCACCCCGCTGTGAACATGCTTCATCCTCATCCTCCTCCACCTCCTCCTCATCCTCGTCCTCCAGTAGTGGGCCCTGTCTGGCCACATTTGTACCTGGCCTCTGCTGTTGCAAAAAACCTCCCTCTGAGTCACTTCTAAGAGACTGGCCTGAAAGTGCTAAAAATGACCCCTCTTCCTCCTCTTCCTCCTGGGCCACCTCCTCCTCCATCATCGCCCTAAGTGTTTTCTCAAGGAGACATAGAACTGGTATTGTAACGCTGATAACGGCGTCATCGCCACTGGCCATGTTGGTGGAGTACTCGAAACAGCGCAACAGGGCACACAGGTCTCGCATGGAGGCCCAGTCATTGGTGGTGAAGTGGTGCTGTTCCGCAGTGCGACTGACCCGTGCGTGCTGCAGCTGAAACTCCACTATGGCCTGCTGCTGCTCGCACAGTCTGTCCAGCATGTGCAAGGTGGAGTTCCACCTGGTGGGTACGTCGCATATGAGGCGGTGAGGAAGGACGAAGTTACGCTGTAGCGCAGACCGGTGAGCAGCGGCAGGATGGGAACGCCGGAATCGCGCACAGACGGCCCGCACTTTATGCAGCAGCTCTGACATGTCGGGGTAGTTGTGAATGAACTTCTGCACCACCAAATTCAGCACATGCGCCAGGCAAGGGATGTGCGTCAAACCGGCTAGTCCCAGAGCTGCAACGAGATTTCGCCCATTATCGCACACCACCAGGCCGGGCTTGAGGCTCACCGGCAGCAACCACTCGTCGGTCTGTTGTTCTATACCCCGCCACAACTCCTGCGCGGTGTGGGGCCTGTCCCCCAAACATATGAGTTTCAGAATGGCCTGCTGACGTTTACCCCGGGCTGTGCTGAAGTTGGTGGTGAAGGTGTGTGGCTGACTGGATGAGCAGGTGGAAGAAGAGGAGGAGGAAGCCGAGTAGGAGGAGGAGGCAACAGGAGGCAAAGAATGTTGCCCTGCGATCCTTGGCGGCGGAAGGACGTGCGCCAAAGAGCTCTCCGCCTGGGGCCCAGCCGCCACTACATTTACCCAGTGTGCAGTTAGGGAGATATAGCGTCCCTGGCCGTGCTTACTGGTCCACGTATCTGTGGTTAGGTGGACCTTGCCACAGATGGCGTTGCGCAGTGCACACTTGATTTTATCGGATACTTGGTTGTGCAGGGAAGGCACGGCTCTCTTGGAGAAGTAGTGGCGGCTGGGAACAACATACTGTGGGACAGCAAGCGACATGAGCTGTTTGAAGCTGTCTGTGTCCACCAGCCTGAATGACAGCATTTCATAGGCCAGTAGTTTAGAAATGCTGGCATTCAGGGCCAGGGATCGAGGGTGGCTAGGTGGGAATTTACGCTTTCTCTCAAATGTTTGTGAGATGGAGAGCTGAACGCTGCCGTGTGACATGGTTGAGATGCTTGGTGACGGAGGTGGTGGTGGTGTTGGTGGTACATCCTCTGTTTGCTGGGCGGCAGGTGCCAACGTTCCTCCATAGGCGGAGGAGGAGGCCGAGGCGGCAGCAGCAGAAGAGGTAGCAGGGGGAGCCTGAGTGAGTTCCTTGTTTTTAAGGTGTTTACTCCACTGCAGTTCATGCTTTGCATGCAGGTGCCTGGTCATGCAGGTTGTGCTAAGGTTCAGAACGTTAATGCCTCGCTTCAGGCTCTGATGGCACAGCGTGCAAACCACTCGGGTCTTGTCGTCAGCACATTGTTTGAAGAAGTGCCATGCCAGGGAACTCCTTGAAGCTGCCTTTGGGGTGCTGGGTCCCAGATGGCGGTGGCCAGTAGCAGACCGACTCTCTTGGCGGCGGGTGTTCTGCTTTTGCCCACTGCTCCCTCTTTTGCTACGCTGTTGGCTCGGTCTCACCACTGCCTCTTCCTCCGAATTCTGAAAGTCAGTGGCACGACCTTCATTCCATGTGGGGTCTAGGACCTCATTGTCCCCTGCATCGTCTTCCACCCAGTCTTCCTCCCTGACCTCCTGTTCAGTCTGCACACTGCAGAAAGACGCAGCAGTTGGCACCTGTGTTTCGTCATCATCAGAGACGTGCTGAGGTGGTATTCCCATGTCCTCATCAGGAAACATAAGTGGTTGTGCGTTAGTGCATTCTATCTCTTCCACCCCTGGGGAAGGGCTAGGTGGATGCCCTTGGGAAACCCTGCCAGCAGAGTCTTCAAACAGCATAAGAGACTGCTGCATAACTTGAGGCTCAGACAGTTTACCTGATATGCATGGGGGTGATGTGACAGACTGATGGGCTTGGTTTTCATGCGCCATCTGTGCGCTTTCTGCAGAAGACTGGGTGGGAGATAATGTGAATGTGCTGGATCCACTGTCGGCCACCCAATTGACTAATGCCTGTACCTGCTCAGGCCTTACCATCCTTAGAACGGCATTGGGCCCCACTAAATATCGCTGTAAATTCTGGTGGCTACTGGGACCTGAGGTAGTTGGTACACTAGGACGTGTGGCTGTGGCAGAACGGCCACGTCCTCTCCCAGCACCAGAGGGTCCACTAACACCACCACGACCATGTCTGCGTCCGCGTCCCTTACTAGATGTTTTCCTCATTGTTGCCGTTCACCACAATAAGAAAAAAATTATTTGGCCCAATGTATTGAATTCAAATTCAGGCCTTTTTTTACAGGCACCTAACACTATCTGGCTATCTATTTAGGTACCGTATTACACTAATACAGGCACAACAGTAACGACAGATTTAGCTGAATATAAATTGTAGGCCTAGTATTTAGGCGCTGGATGACAGGTATCCCTTTTACGGACAGAATTAGACTTGGAAATGCACGGTAGCGTGTGAAGTTATTGAGGATGACCCTATCCGCACCTTCAATCTAATATACCCTTTTATGGATAGATTTAACCTTGGCCTGATAGAGCAGAAACCACAAATTTAGGGAATTACTAAGTTGGGAATTGTATTTCAACCCAGAACAAAAACTGTGCTTCGGCAGACAGCAGACAGTATTACAATTGGCTAGCCACAGCTGAAACACCAGATTTAGGGTACTGCTATTTTGGCAATTGTATTTTACCCCTCAATAAAATAGCAAGCATAGCCAAGCCCCTAATGTAGGATATAGCAAAAAAAAACAACACATTATTGATGGTTAAAAATGGACTTGGTGGCAGCTTGTGCTGGCGCAACACAAGACACAAAATGGCCGCGGATCACCCTAGAAAAAAGTGACTGAAAAACGCTCTGGGCAGCCTTAAAACAGTGAGCAATTGAATAGCAGAGGTTGTATGATACACAGCTGTACATCGATCACTTCAGTAAATAAATCACTGCCTAATCTCGCCCTAACAGCAGTAGCTGCATCCTCTCCCTACACTGATCAGAGCAGAGTGACGGGCGGCGCTACGTGACCCAAGCTTATATAGAGGCTGGGTCACATGCTGCACTGGCCAATCACAGCCATGCCAATAGTAGGCAAGGCTGTGATGGCCTCTTGGGGCAAGTAGTATGACGCTTGTTGATTGGCTGCTTTGCAGCCTTTCAAAAAGCACCAAGAAAGCGCCGAACACCGAACCCGGACTTTTACGAAAATGTTCGGGTTCGGGTCCGTGTCACGGAAACCCCAAAATTCGGTAATTCATTGGGTTTTTAGTCTCTCAGCTGTTTTGTGTACTAGTTAAAGCATCTCTTCCTTTTAAGAAGCAATTTTAAACTTTTTATCATGTGTACTTGCATTTTAATAATTTATTAGAGAGCAACATTTAGATTTTTTAATATGTATCTTTTTCCCCCAAAAAAGCACGCCCACTACCGTACAACTTTATGTACCGGTATTGTACAGTTGCTGTTAATAGAAAAACTATAAACCTTACTTTACAACCCCTTCTCTAAAAGAAGATGCCTCAGAGATCTGCTGATTGCAGCAGGTTCGGATACTGTATCTAATGAATGTAATACACACAGGACCTGATTACAAGGAGGGCACATTGGGCATGTGGCCATGGGACTTTCACCAGCTTGAGGACCTAATGGCTGCTCGGTAAATCTGTGAAGTTGAGGCTGTGAAGAGGTCATGCATGAGGCTGTATCTTTTAAAGTCTAAGGCCTCTTTCACACTTGCGTTGTTGGGATCCGGCATGCACTTCCGTTGCCGGAGGTGCCTGCCAGATCCGGAAAAACGCAAGTGTACTGAAAGCATTTGAAGACGGAACCGTCTTCCAAATGCTTTCAGTGTTACTATGGCACCCAGGACGCTATTAAAGTCCTGGTTGCCATAGTAGGAGCGGGGAGCGGTATACTTACAGTCCGTGCGGCTCCCGGGGCGCTCCAGAATGACGTCAGAGCGCCCCATGCGCATGGATGACTTGATCCATGCGATCACATGATCCATGCGTTTGGGGCGCCCTGACGTCACTCTGGAGCGCCCGGGGAGCCGCACGGACGGTAAGTATGCTGCTCCCTGCTACACTTTACCATGGCTGTCAGGACTTTAGCGTTCCGGCAGCCATGGTAACCACTCTGAAAAAGCTAAATGTCGGCTCCGGCAATGCGCCGAAACGACGTTTAGCTTAAGGCCGGATCCGGATCAATGCCTTCCAATGGGCATTAATTCCGGATCCGGCCTTGCGGCAAGTGTTCCGGATTTTTGGCCGGAGCAAAAAGCGCAGCATGCTGCGGTATTTTCTCCGGCCAAAAAACGTTCCGTTCCGGAACTGAAGACATCCTGATGCATCCTGAACGGATTTCTCTCCATTCAGAATGCATTAGGATAATCCTGATCAGGATTCTTCCGGCATAGAGCCCCGACGACAGAACTCTATGCTGGAAGACAATAACGCAGGTGTGAAAGAGCCCTAAGGCAGGGATGCTCAACCTGCAGCATTCCAGCTGTTGCAAAGCTACAATTCCTAGCATGCCCTAATAGCTGTAGGCTGTCTAGGCATGCTGGGAGTTGTAGTTTGGCAACAGCTGGAGGGCAACAGGTAGGGCATTCCTGGTCTAAGGGACTCACTAGAATGTCTTATTCAGTTCTACAGACTTCAGAGATGATGGCCTTGTGAATGCACAGTCACATCTCCGATATATGTTCCGGTGGTAGTGGTTAGTGATGAGCGGCAGGGGCAATATTCGAATTCGCAATATTTCGCGAATATTCATCATAAATTCGCGAATTCGAGAATTCACCATTATTTTTTTGATTGCGAAAATTCGGCAATGTAATATTCGCTTAAAGGGTGCGCAATACAGGCGTGGGTCACTTTTGCTACATTTTTCAAGCTGCTAGAAGTTTCCTGAGACTGGAGAACATGGTTGGCACAGCAGAACATTACAATAGCTTTATATGCAGATAGAGTGCTCCAATATATTCGCAATCAATTGGCAATTAATGATGCGCATATTTTGGCGCAATACGTGCAACTTCACATTTTAGCAGGTTTGACTACATATTACTGATTGGTGCAGTAAGTATTGTTGTGACATCACAGCGCTATGTCTGTAGCTGTATGTATGGACACTAATCCCTATCACACTGCCTAACACCCTGCACTGGAACCAATCAGCTCCACTATATCACTATCTAGCCTACACTGACTATCTCCCACTAACTATCTGTATTATATATATGAGATAACTAACTAACTAATGTAATTACACAGCAAAGCACAGAGCACAGCAATGTCACTGCTCTCTCTCTCAGAACTGCAATAAACTGCAGAAAATGGCTGCTGGGGAGGTTCTTATATAGTAAGGGGCAGGCAACTTTCCTATTGGTTGCTAGGGATGTTGCTAAGCTCAGACAAAGATATTGCAGCCTTCTCATTGGCCCACAAGCAATAAGCAGGGAGGGATCATGGGTTCAGATGAAAAAAAAATCTAGAATATTGGCGAATAAGAATTGTAGGAAGAAACAAGGGGCCATCATTGATGGTTGGTACGTGTCACCGAGGTTCCTGGCCTCGGTGAGGTAAGAGCCGTTTTTTTTTTTTTTCTGAAGTGTCATTATTGCAGATTGCAGTCTGACACTTCAGCTGTTTAGTATGGCTGTAAAGCTGATCCGGGACGGCTCTTACTGGGAGTAGCCAAAGTGCTGGGTGGGTCTTGGCAGGCTTATAAAAGCAGTCAGCACTATCAGGTGGGGTGGATTTTCCTCCATCTGACAGTGAAGCTGTGGAGTCCTCAAGGCTGAAGACTGCAAACAGGCGTGCAGGCCGCCTGGAAGCCTGCCAGTGAACTATTCTGTGGCTGAGCATTCAGCCAGGTGTGAACCGACACCTAGGATTCCAGGTGAACATTGTTTTGTTTTTGCTGTGTGTGAACAAGCACCAACTGTTATGTTTTGCTGAGTGTGAATAAAACACTGAAGTTTGATTTACAACCTGGGTCCTTGCCTCTATACTGCATCTGCTAACCTGTCTACCAGAGCGAATCCCCACAGAATATATAGCACTATATTCTAAATCTTGGCAAATTCTCGAAGTGGCGATATTTGCAATTAAAATTTGCGATTCAAATATTTGCGCCCAACACTAGTAGTGGTCTGGTGAGGTCTAGGTCCTAGAAGTGGAATGGAAGCCTCACTATCCTTAATCAGAGGCTGGCCTTATGAGTTATGGTGCCTATGACATGTCTGTGTTGGGAGAGGGTGGAGGAGATGTCAATGGTGCAATGGTGTTTTCTGCCTCCAGCTTTATAATGGAGGTGTTACCTTTCGTTATATACCACCCCGGATAGCTTTTTACTCCACCCCCATATATCATATATCACAAGTTATTATTTCTTGGGCATCCTATATTTATGTTCTTCACATGAACAGCAGTAACACCATACTTATTTGTCTTCCAGACCACCACCATGCACAACATGATCCTCTTAGACCTTGTCGGAGCCTTCAGGCACCATGGATTGTCAATCAGTAAAGTTCTACATAATCTGAGAAATTCTGCATCGAAAGATCCTTCATTCTCTAGTGAATAAAATTGACTGATGAAAAGTATTGCAGTCTCCGTGCATAATCACTTCCCAGGCGTCAATGCTCATTAGACCAAATGTAGACAAGTCAGACCCGAGGAAGGTGCGAATAGTTAATCACATAATTAGAAACAAAAATGTATTCTTCTCCTCAACAAATACACGAAACGGCGATTTCAATATAAACCAGAGCAGCTAATTACACCCTGGCAGCACTCCAGCTCGAATTCAGATGTGACCCAACACTGTCAGGAATATTCCCCTGCGAAATCTTCAGGAGTGAGATCTCAGCTCAGGACGTACGGAATGTTCCATGGTGTCTGTGTGGATCTAACACAATCCAGCATTAACTGTGTTTGCCTTGTGTTCACACCAGTCAGGAAAGCCAAAGAAAACATTGGTTTTCATTTTTTGATTTGCAATGGACTTCATTTTGGGTTCAATAAAGATGAAATGAATGGATTTATAGATAGATAGTGTAGATAGATATGAGATAGATAGATAGATAGATAGATAGATAGATAGATAGATAGATGATAGATAGATAGATAGATAGATAGATAATAGATAGATAGATAATAGATAGATAGATAGATAGATAGATAGATATGATATAGATAGATAGATAGATAGATAGATAGATAGATAGATAGATAGATAGATAGATAGATAGATACAGGGCTGGGACAAGGCCATTTGGTGCCCAGGGCGAAGATGGCAAACCCCCCCGTTTTAAGAAAGAATCAATGTTGTTTCAAAACAAGAATATACTTAAAGCAATAGAACAAAGGACTGTGGGACTTTGAAAGTCACAGACACTATAAAGTTCCCCCCCATCATCATGTGCCAGTATAAAGTCCCCCCCATCATCATGTGCCAGTTTTGTAATAAGCCCCCCCAATGTGCCAGTAACACTATTGTAAAAAAACAAAAAAAAAAAAAACACTTATACTTACCTAAGTATGCGATGCAGCCTCTTCCTGTGTCCCACGCTGTAATGTATAGCTCAGGCGGCACGATGACGTCATTGCGCCGGCCTCTGATAGGCTGCCGGCCTAGTGCCTGCAGCCAGGGGCGTACATAAAAATCACTGGGCCCCATAGCAGGAATCTAAATTGGGCCCCCATTCCCCTTTTATAGCCCCTCCCTTTGTTCCATGAACTATTCTTGCTGCTGCGTTTTATAATTTATGCCATCAGGGCCGGATTGGGATTACAAAACAGCCCTGGCACACCAAAGAGGTATAATAGATGCAGATGTATATTATATACAGCAGTGTACAGTTATGTGAGGTACGCGGTATAATAGATGCAGTGTGTACAGGTATATAGTATATTCCCTAGTGTTCTGATATGTGAGGTACAGGGTATAATAGATGCAGTGTGTACAGGTATATAGTATATACAGCAGTGTACTGATATGTGAGGTACGGGGTATAATATATGCAGTGTATACAGTATATACAGTAGTGTAATATGTGAGGTACGAGGTATAATAGATGCAGTGTGTACAGGTATATAGTAAATACAGCAGTGTATTGACACCTCGTACCTCACATATCAGTACACTGCTGTATATACTATATATATGTACACACTGCATCTATTATACCTCGTACCTCACATATATAGTATATACAGAAGTGTACTGATATCTGTACACACAGCATCTATTATACCTCATACCTCACATATCAGTGCACTGCGGTATATACTATATATCTGTACATATTGCATGTATAATACTGTGTAATATATGCAGTGTGTGCATGTATGTGTGTGTATATATATATATACAGAGCAGTGTATTGATGTGACACATAGAAGGTATAATACTGTAGATGCAGTGTTTAAAGAAATATGTGGTCAGTTATGCATTATAGTCACTGTGAGGTACATGAGGTAGTGGTAACTGTCTGAAGTAGTATACATGAGTGAGCAATGAGTAAAAACAGGGCATGGAGGGGGGGGGGGGTAAATGATGAAAAGTGGAGGACCTCCTCTTACCTCTCCATTCCAGTCTGTATGGATCAATACAGAGCTGCTTGTGAACTTTTAATACTTGCTGTTAGGGGTTGAAGGACCTGTGATGATGTCATCACAGGTCCTGGCAGATGTACCTTTGAAACCTAGGAACTACACCATTTTTGGTGCAGTTCCTTTGCTAGATTCTGCAGGACCTGTGATGTTGAAGATGATGTCATCACAGGTCCTGGCAGATGCACTGTTCTAACCTGGGAACTACACTTTACACTGTGCAGTTCCCTTACAGGACCTGTGATGACATCATCAAAGGTCCTTTAGCTTTGGAAAGGTAAACAGGAGTAATTAGGGGGCGGGGCCTCTCCTCCACTTCGGTGCCTGCCTGCAGCCTATCAGAGGAAAGGGAAGGGACACGCCTCTCCCTCCCCTGCACCTCCGCTGGCACAGACAGTTTACAATGGAGATGAGCGCAATGGAAGCGCTCATCTCCCTGTGCCCGGCGGCGGCTGCTCACTTGGGGGGGGGGGGGGTCATTTTAGTTGGGGGGGCACATGGGGGGGCACAGCATGATGTAGGGGGGGGCCGTGGCTGGCACTTCACCTGCGCCCCCCTCCTGTCCGCAAATGGTAGCGCCCAGGGCACCCGCTCCTTCGGCCCCTGCCTTGTACCGGCCCTGGATAGATAGATATGATATAGATAGATAGATAGATAGATAGATAGATAGATAGATATGACATAGATAGATAATAGATAGATAATAGATAGATAGATATGACATAGATAGATAATAGATAGATAATAGATAGATAATAGATAGATAATAGATAGATAGATAGATAGATAATAGATAGATAATAGATAGATAGATAATAGATAGATAATAGATAGATAATAGATAGATAGATAATAGATAGATAATAGATAGATAGATAGATAGATAGATAGATATGACATAGATAGGAGATAGATAGATAGATAGATAGATAATAGATAGATAATAGATAGATAATAGATAGATAGATAATAGATAGATAATAGATAGATAGATAGATAGATAGATAGATAGATATGACATAGATAGGAGATAGATAGATAGATAGATATGAAATTCTGTAGATAGAATTATAGATTATGATAATATATATGAGTTCATTATACAAATAGACAGAAAGATACTTAGATAATATGAGATAGATAGTTAAATACTTAGATACTATGATACAGAGAGATAGATAGATAGATAGATAGATAGATAGATAGATAGATAGATAAGAGATAAGTAGATGGATAGAGAGATAGATATAAATATAATATGAGATAGAATTATAGATTATGATAATAGATATGAGTGTTATATAAATAGACAGAAAGATACTTATGACATAGATAGGTAAATACTTTGATACTATGATACAGATAGAAAGATATGAGATAGATAGATAGATAGATAGATAGATAGATAGATAGATAGATAGATAGATACAGGGCCGGCGCTTCCATAGAGGCAAGGGGGGCAATTGCCCCCGGGCCCCCAAGTCCTTAGGGGCCCCCAAGCCCACCCGCGGTCCCGAGCATTTTTTTTTTTTTTGTGAGGCCTCGCTCTGGTGGGGGCCTTGCTCTGGCTCCGGGAAGGGGCCCGCGGTGGCGGCAGGTCACAGGGAGATGAACACTTCCATTGTGGAAGCGCTCATCTCCAGTCATCTGTATCACCGTCCTCAGGAAAGCGATACAGATGCCTGTGCTATGGGGCAGGGGAGGGAGAGGTGTGTCCCTTCCTTGTTCCTTTGATAGGCTGCCGGCACAAGACCCGCAGCCTATCAGAGGCCAGTGCAGGCCGCCTGAGCCGTACAGCGCGGGAAACAGGCCAGAAGAGGCCTGCATCGCATTGCTGTGTGATGGAGGTAAGTATAAGTGTTTTTTTTTTTTTAAATACCGGACTTTTACTGCCACATGGGGGGAGCGGGAGGCACTTAATACTGGCACATGGGGGGTTGGCACTTGATACTAGCACATGGGGGGGTTGGCACTTGATACTGGCACATGGGGGGTTTGGCACTTGATACTGGCACATGGAGGGGTTGGCACTTGATACTGCCACATGGGGGGTTGGCACTTGATACTGGCACATGGGGGGGTTGGCACTTGATCCTGGCACATTGTGGGGTTTGGCACTTGATACTGGCACATGGGGGGATTTGGCACTCGATACTGGCACATGGGGAGGTTGGCACTTGATACTGGCACATGGGGGGTTGGCATTCGATACTGGCACATGGGGAGGTTGGCACTTGATACTGACACATGGGGGTTGGCACTTGATACTGGCACATGGGGGTTGGCACTTGATACTGGCACATGGGGGGTTTGGCACTTGATACTGGCACATGGGGGGGAGGACCTTGATACTGGCACATGGGGGGGAAGAGAGGCACTTGTTACTGGCACATTATTATGGGGCACTATGGGGGCTTCTACTGAGGCCACAAAGTAGGGGTATTTTATATGGGGGGTTCTGTGTGGTACTAGTATTATCAGGGGTATTATTTGTTTCTGCAGTATAATTTTGGGGAGCACAGCGGCACAGTATTGCGGGTAGTGGGATGATTTGTCCAGAAGATGGGAGGATGATGGAAAAGTAGTAAACTAAGATTTATTTTGTTGTTGTCAAACTGCAGAGACAGAAAATGGCGACAAAATGGGGGTCTGGTCTGAAAGGAGAAGACGAGGACAGAGAACATCTACATCAAAGAGACGTCACTGGATGTAAGAGGTAGTGCGCTGTATTTCTGCAGTGATGGGGGGGGCGTTAAAGTCAGCAAGTTTCGTGCGTGGGGGGGGGGGGGGGTCTTATTGTTTTTCGCCCCAGGGCCCCATTTTACCTAGAACCGGCCCTGAATATATAGATAGATAGATAGATTTGAATGGACACCATGTAATGCTACTTACAACTTATAGAGTATCACTTACTCATTGGGGTCCGGGGACTCTGTGATCTGTATATTTTTGGGTGACCATTCTAGCAGGTCCATTCTATAACCAAGGTATCTACCGCGCACATTATAACGCGCAGACCTTGTATGACTGACTATATGATACGTTATTGCAGTGAATCATAACATCTCAGATAATTGCCAAATTAAGAAAGAAAAAAAAAGAAATTACAAAAGAAAGTAAAATGAAATAAAAACAGAATGATTTCCACAAAAATAATCACGGATTACATTGTTTTATAGAACAAGGAGACTTTCGAAGTTTTATTAGTGGAAACATCATATAACGCAGCGCACAAGATGGTAAGACCGCAGGAACGTCCAGCACAACCAATGTGGTTCCAATTTGTTAAATTACAGACTCATTTTAAAAGATCGGGGCGGGGGGGGTTAGTTGTAGACTTTTCCATAAGTTTTACATCATTACGCAGTTTTGTTTTATGGCCTATAGTCTGAAGCGACTCTGATAAACCCGAATGGCGGTCGGATAAACAGCCGATCAGCGCGATGTATGGAAATTTCCTTTCATTAAGGATTTTGCCCTTGATCCTTTCTTTGTTTTTCGACCTGTCAGAAGTAGCTACGTGATTCAGGATTCTGCTCTGTCCGATCTTCCGCAGACGGATTCGCTTTTGATTTACGGAAACAAACTGGCGGCAGATAAGACCTAGAAAACAGAATTCTTCACACCTACTTATCATTGACCGCAAATCGGTATCAGATGGAGTCTATTGAAAACTTACTTCGCTGAGTGTATTGAAAAAAATGCTAAAAATTTGTATGAGCTTAGAAAAAATATCTATTTTTATTTCTTAACAGGTTGTCCTTTGGTTGTTTATTGTATTGCAGCCCAACACCATGAAACAGCGCCACTTTTATCTACTGATTGTATCTGGTATTGCAGCTCAGTCCCATGAAACGCTACCACTCTTGTCCATTGGCTTTTCTAGCATTACTGCTCAGCCACGGAAAAAAAGAACCACTTGTGTTAATAGGCTGTGTCTTATATTGTATATCCGTTCCACGAAACAGCGCCACGTTTATCCATTGGCTGTATCTGGTATTGCAGCTCAGCCCTATAAAGGTCGATTCACACGTCCGCAACTGTTTTGTGGTCTGCAACTTGCGGATCCGCAAAACACGGACACCGGCCATGTGCGTTCCGCATCTTGCGAACTGCATAAGGCCGGCACTATGATAGAAATGCCTTTTCTTCTCTGTGGCTGCGGACAAGAATAGGACATGTTCTATTTTTTGCGGGGCTGCGGAACGGAAGTGCGGATGCATCTTTTGCGGCCCCATTGAAAATGAATGGGTCCACAAATTTTACGGATGTGTCAATGGACCCTAAAAGAAGGTGAATCTTATCCATCAGCTCTGTACAGTATTGCACCTCTTCCACATGAAACATCTATAGGCTGTGACTGGTATTGCAGGTTAGCCCCATTAACAGTGAAAATCTTCTTGATATCTAGGCTATATCTGTTATTCCAGCTCATACCCATGGAACAGTAGCTTTTTATTAGTGCCACAACTGCACTACATGAAACAGCCAACTCTTGACACTAGTTTGTATCTGGTATTGCAGCTCCCCCTAGTGGTAACTGTGCATAGTCAGATTTTATGCCTTCACATTTGATCAGGAGCTCTGTATAGAGCAATAACGCCCATAAAGATATATTTTGAAAGCTCTTTACATACAGAATACAGTGGAAGTGCCTCTGCTGGTCTTCAGAAAGTCACAGGTTGGAGACCATTGCCATAGAGTAGAAATCTGTACATCAAAGGGTTGTCTTCTTTGGACCACTCTAACTTGTTCGAAGGGTTCCTTCACAATCACGGTTTTACCTCTGCTCGGTCCTCCAGTGATCAGCCTGTAATGTGTGGAGGAACCTGGCAGTAAGTGTGCAATTTCCCTGCAGTACAACTGAAGTGGCCGAGTTTGAGGTGGTCCCCAAAGCTATGCTGGGTCCCCCAGACACCGCTGAGGTGTAACACCACATGTTGCTCCTCTCTGGAGGGGATGGTGCACCCCAAAGGGAAATAAGTCCACAGTCTGCAGTAAACCAGTGCAGTAAACTTATTTACTGGAGAAAATGAAGTGCAAAACAATACAGGCAATGCACAGAGTCTGTGGTCAGTCGTTCGGCTGTCTCGCGGTCCGAGGGCTGGTGACCCATGGTCTGTGGCAGAGTATCCCCATCTCAGCATCTTCTTCTGGACACTCGTGCAGTCTGGTAGAGTCTCTTCTACTGAACATTGGCCCATATCTGCAGACAACTAGGGACTCTGACTTTTATACAGTTTCTAACTGATCTAGAACTTTCTAGTGGGAGGGATGAAGCTGGAGAAGCACAGCCTAACAGAAACAATGTTGCAGTTCAAGGCTGCCGTAGACTTGTATCGGGCCTCAATAAAAGTCAATGGGAATGACCAAGCAGTTTTCAGTCATAAACTTAAGTCTGACAGAGCTAAACTAGATGGGCAAAAGTTCGGCTTTTACCTCCAAAACTCAACTCTGCATAGTCCCTTATGACAGCAGTCTCTTAGTGTGAACTGGCTGGGCATTAACCCTTTCCACAATTAAGTGGAAATTAGCTAATGAAGATCAGGACAAGTCCTTTAGACTGAGAGATACTGCTTGTTATGTCTGCCCTATCTGGGATGAAGATCCTGAACTGGGGGCCCTGTCTGTGTTTTTCAACCTGGACCACCCCATTCAGAACTTTCTACCAGTGCCAATCGCCATGTGATAACTGGATCCAGACTCTGCATGACAAATGCATTCTATTATATGGAACAGTACCTGGCATATAAATATATACAGTAGATCATATCAGCCAGGTTATGTATTGTTTATTAGAGCAGGGAGCATTATCCCCCGATAATTGCTTTGAAAAATGCCTTTTTCTGTCTAGGACGGATCATCTCTGCAGGAGAATTGTATTACACATGTCAATGTGAGTCTATGGAGAGGTTAGGGAGGAGGAGTGAGCAGGAGCTAAGGAGACACACACAGACAAAGAGAGAATGCATAGCTACACTGTGTGTGCAGTGGATGGAAACTGGTCTCCATCCACATTGTCTGAGAGAACTGCACACCAGATATTTAAAACTTCTAAAAAATGTCGAGCACAAGTCATATAATGGCCAAAAATAGTTTTATTCCTCATGTACACACACACACACACACACACATTAATTAGTGCAAAGTTTATGGAAATCTCAGTGCCTCTTTAAAGGAGCACCACAGGCAGATTTGATACATTGTATTATGCCTAGTGCAGGGGCATGACACAGGAATTCTGCTTTAGATGTAATTGGAATACAGTGTACAGTTTGTTTTTCTTGGAGGGTTCCTTTAAAATAGGTAAATTAATAATGTACAGTATACATGATCAAAATCATTAAATCCTTCCTTTCTGAGGGCAGCATGGGGTAGGTATGGGGCCAGTCAGATTAGGCTAATACGTGTTTAAAAGAGGAACAGTTCTTAGTGCATGATCCTTAACCCTGACATGGTACCCCACTCGAAGATGGTGCAGCAATGGAGATGGACATAGCACAGTTCAGAGAAACAGTGGGACCAGTGGCGTGCCTAGGGTGTTTGGCACCCGGGGCGGGTCCTTTATTTGGCACCCCCACAATACTTTAAAAAAAATTGTACCCCCTCACAGTAGTATTGCCCTCATTGTACAATCTTCACAGTAGTTTTGTACAGATGTGTGAGGGGGCACAGTAGTTATGCCCACATTGTGCCCTCTCACAGTAGTTATGCCCACATTGTGCCCCCTTCACAGTAATAATCCCCATTGTGCCCCCTTCACAGTAATAATCCCCATTGTGTCCCCTTCATAGTAAGAATCCCCATTGTGCCCCCTTCACAGTAATAATGCCCACTGTGCCCCCTTCGCAGTAATAATGCCCTCTGTACCCTCTTTATTGTAGTAATTCCCGTTGGCTCTGTGCCCTATTATTAGTAGTAATGCCCTCTGTGCCCCCTCCAAAGTAATGAAGTCCTTTGTGCTCCCTCCATAGTAATAAAGCCCTCTGTGCCCCCTCTGTATTAAAAAAACAACAACTGCTCACCTTGTTCCGTTCCTGAAGCTCACATACCTCTCTTCCCTGCAGGTAAAAATCGCACTGTGTGGGCGGAGCTTATGCAGATTTCTGTGCTGCAGGCTCCACCCACACAGGCCAGCAGCGCGATCTGTGCCTGCAGGCTGAATGGTGGAGTGGGGAGAAGTCTTCCTGCTTCACCATTCTGTGCGCCGCCGGCCTGAAGGAGGGGAGGAGCGTTGGGAGCTGAGTGGTGAGTGACAAGACCGCAGCTCCCAGCGCTCCAGCAATGAGCGCTTACATCTGTATTGATGGAAGCGCTCATTGCTTCTGGCACCCGGGGCGGACCGCCCCCCCCCCCCCCCCCCTTTTTAGTACGCCACTGTGTGGGACACAAACAGGGGCTTAGCTATAGGGGGTACAGAGGTAGCACTCGCTTCTATGACCAGGAGCCTGAGGGGGCCCAAAGACCCTTGTGGTGCATAAGAAGACACTTGTAGTATAGAAAGTGCATGCTCGTCAAGTTACACCTCTGGCTGCAGGGAAGGGGTTAGTTCAAGAATTTGGCATGGCATTTCAACTTTTGCCTCAGGCAGCACAAATGCTATATTCTTCCCTGCCCCTGGCCACAAAGCACTGAGGTAAGGGGGGGGGGGGGGCAAAGCTGAACTTTTGCACCAGGGCCCATGAGCCTTTAGCTACACCCCTGGGTACAAAGAGTAATGGTTACAGGCAAAGGCACTTAGCTTGTCAGTTACAGTCTCAGCTTGACAGTTACAGTGTATTATAGGTACACAACTTTATGGTGCAGACTCTTAAGGGCACATAACCTTTTAGGTACAGTGTATTCTGGCCATGCAGCCTTATGGTTAAATTCTGTTATGGGCACACAGCTTTATGATGATAGTCACTTCTGGGCACACAGCTGTATTATTACAATCTCTTGTGGACTAACAGATCACAGTTACAGTCTCTTGTGGGCACACATCCTTATGGTTACAGTCTCTTATGGGCATGCAAGACACACAGCTTCATGGCTACAGTCCTTTGTGGACAAGCAGCTTTATTGTTACTTATTCTTATGGGCACACAGCTTTTTGAGTAAAGTCTCTTATAACTACACAACTTTATGGTTCTCAATCTCTTGGCAAACAGATTCATGGTTACAGTCTCTTATGGCCATACAGTTTTGCAGTTACAGTTCTTGTAGGCACACAAGTTTCTGATTATAGTCTCTTCTGGGCACACAGCTTTATGGTTAAAGTCTATTGTGTGCAAATAGCTTACAGTTAGGGTCTCTTGTGAGCACCCAACTTTATAGTTACAATCTCTTATGGACATGCAGCATTGTAGTAAAAGGCTCTTGAGTCCACACCGCATTATGATTATAATCTCTGGTTGGCAAGCAGCTTTATGACTACAGTCTCTTGTGGGTACGTACACATCTTTATGTTGTGAACACACAGCTTTTCTCTATAATCTCTTGCGTGGCCACAAAAGGAAGAGTGGCCACGCAGCTTTATGGTTACAGTCTCCTGAGGGCACACAACTTTATGGTTACAGTCTTATGCGGAAACACAACTTTATGGTTACTGTCCCTTGTGGGCACATAGCTTTATGGTTATAATCACTTATGGAAGAAGAAAGGCAACAACAGCACTACTGTATATTTATGTGAAGATCGATTAAGTGGCAGTGCTCGCAGTGTTGGACCCTGGCTCTAGGGTCCCAACAAACAATCCAAAAAGAAGAAACTGCAGCAGTCCTGTCACTTATAGGCACACTGCTTTATGGTTACAGTCTATTGTGGGCATGCACATCTTTGGTTACAGTGTTTTGTGGGCACACAACCTTATGGTTACAGTCTCTTGTGGGTATACACCTTAATGATCACAGTCTCCTAGGAAGGGTTCATTTAACAGAGAAGGCAAGATACAGCTGGGTCAGAACAAATGGAAACACTTCATAAAAATAACACATCACCAGAAAGTGGGACACAATAACTGGCATCTGTAAAATGATGAACAAACCCTTTAAGTCTTTACGGCTGTGCATGATACAATTTGTGTTACATTTAGGCACGGCAAGGGGGACTCAGTTTTGCAGCACAATGTAAGACACTGAAAAAAACACAACCTAGAAATACAGTATTCCAATCCAAATGTATTAAACTTCAAATCCTAACATGCCAGGCTCCACTCCTCCTGCACAGATATTTCCCCTAGGTGAAGACAGGTCAGGCCGACAACAATAGCCCTCAGAGCATGAAGTGGATAAGACATTTTTGACATGAGCACAAGTCTAGCTGCCTCAGGAGATAGGAGACAGAGTTTTTGCTGCGGTTTGATACATTAGACACGGCAACGGTTTCTTCTATAACCTACGTACACGTCAAAGATATATATATATTTTTCAATCCAGTAGAAGATCTATGGGACCAAAGAGAGGAGTGAAATATTGTCTTCCTTCATGGAACGTCTCTCAGGAATAGGGAAGAATGTAGTATATTTTCATTGAGAAACTATTCCAGTGCCGAGTCAGTCTAAAATAACCCAAAATGATGACTGAAGAATGGTCGTGTCAACAGAAAAATAAACTCATTACCACACAACTTGACAATAGAGCTCTTGAGTTTCCAGGAGCGTAGATGGGACATAGATGACTTAGCTCTGGTGCAGAGTCTCAGAACAGTCTCACCGTATCTGAAGCTTTCTCATTGTCTGGATAATGTTTTACAAAACATAGAAGATACACAAAAACATTAAAAAAAATATATATATATTTCTGCCTTAAAGGAGTACACGCTACAGTGTCTGGTTATAGACGCGCTACAGTGTCTGGGTTTGGAGCATTTCCACCCGTTTAGGCCACATTTTTCAGTGAATTTTTTTGTCCTTATGTGTATGGAATGTGCCAGTTTAATTTGTTGGTAAAGTTCTTTTGCACCTGGTAGCTTCTGTGTCACATGGTCTGTTGTGGGTGGTTTCTAGCTCTGTTCAGACCCTGTTCACACACCACGGGCAGTTGAGTGGTAGGACCCCATGCGTGCTGAGACACCGTGACGTGGTGCATGAGGGGCTCCGATATGTTCCTGACTGGAAGATATTGGCAAAGTTCTCAGCTTTTAACATCGGCCTGAGGAATTAGCTAGTATGGTCAGTTGCGTATCATTTTGGTGCATTTTTTGTAGTGATTTTTTTTGTATGTATATATTTTTTCATCTGCACAATGTATCATTTTGTGTAAGATGTTCTTGTGGTGCATGCGGTCCGCCCCGGCATCCTCCATTGTATGCATTTTTTGCTGGGGATTGCCGTCATCTGCGGACCGCATGCGGAGGAATTGCTCCCCGGTTAGAGACACGCTACAGTGTCTGGGTTTGGAGCATTTCCACCCGTTTAGGCCACATTTTTAAGTAAGTTTTTTTTTTTCTTAAAAGGATACCATACTTTTTAGAAGAATATCTTGACTGTGTGCTGATCATAAAGGGGATCATTTATTATGAGATATATGCCAGTTTTCTGCCGTATATCTGTTGCCGATTGTGGCGCAAAGGTTATTTGAGCCGCAATCTGCAAATTTTTGCTGCTCCCGCCAGGTCTAAAAATGGGGGCATGGTGTGTGCGGGGAAGGGGTCTTATTTATCATTTTCTACACCTGTTTTAGGTGTAGAAAATGGTCTACATTTAAGTCAACAACGAAGCTGGCTTACATTTAGACCGTTGGTGGATATGCCATAACTTCTGTGGATCCACCGCCAGCTATCGGGGATACTAAGACCGCCATCTAAAATGCTGGTCTTAATAAATGACACCCAAAGTGTCTTCATGTTGGGACATCCATCGATCAGGTAATCTGCGGGGAAATCTGGCTTGTTCAGTTTACCACTGGGAAAATTAAAGGGGTATTCCCATCTCAGACATTGATGGCAAATCGCTAGGATATACCATTAATGTCAGAGAGGTGCAGGCCCCACCTCTGGGATCCACTCCGATCTCCAGAATGGTCCCCCAAAAGAAAAGGGAGAGCAGCCGAGCATACTGTATGCGGTCACCCTCTGTTCACCGCTATGGGAGTTTCAAAAATAGCCAAACGCTGGCTCTTCTATTTCTGTCAGTCTCATAGCAGTGAAGAGGTGCAATGGGAAGGAATGGAAGAGCTGGGTCTCACCACTTCGGGGGTCCCGTTTTGGAGATGTCTTTGGAATGTGGGACAGGACAGGTCCTGTAGTGCAAGTAACACTATAACTTGCTGGAGTATAAAATGTTTTTTTTTTTTTCTGAACTGGACAACCCATTTAATCTTGTCTCAAATTGCATTCAAAATTTTGAGAAATAAATGAAAAATTCTCAAAGTTATTTGAATCTGATGTTTTCCCCACTCATTTTTTCTAAATCAGACCTCTCTTTTGCTGTAAGGCAACTGGTTCTACGGGATGGCACTGGCGGATCTGGGGGGGGGGGGGGGGGCAAAGGGGCAATTGCCCCCCCTTCCAAGTTGCCAAGTTGGCCCTGGTGAAAAGTGGGGGGCGGCGGCAGGTCACAGGGAAATGAACACTTCCATTGTGGAAGCGCTCATCTCCATAGTCATCTGTATCGCCGTCTTATAGGACAGCGATACAGATGATTGTGCTGCGGCGGGGCAGGGGAGGGAGAGGCGTGTCACAAAGAAGAGTTATTTTATATGGGGGGCTCTGTATAAGGGCATTTTTCACTGGAACACATTATGGTGGGTACTATGGGGAAGGGGAGAGGAGTACTATGGGATCATCTACGGCGGGCACTAAGAAGGGGTATTTTATACTTGCAAATTATGGGGGACACTGAGGGCATCTATAGGGGCACTATATATGGGGCATTGTATACTGGTACATTATGGGGGGCACTAGGAGGAAGGGGGAGAGGCGCACTATGGGGGCATTTACTGGGGGCACGTTTACTTTTATACTGGCACATTATGGGGTCACTATGGGGACATTAGCTCAACTGGGGGCATTACAAGGGGGCATTATTTGCACTGTAACATTATAAGAAGAATTAGTTCTACTGGGGGGGGGGGGCATTATGGTGGGCTTTATTACTCCCCCATGGTATGACCCCCTAGTAGCAGCACCGGCCTCTCCCTGCTCTGCTATCCCTCTGCCCCTTCTCCAAATCCTTATTATGAAATCTTTCTCATTAGGATAAAACACAATATCAGCTCCACCGAGCCCCCCGGCCAAAGTGTTGAAGTGGCGTCCGAGATCCCCAAGGACCAAGCCAAGTAACTGTAAGTTTTCATGTGAAATATGTTTATGCTATACACATATAGCCTATACTGTGCCCCACAATATACAATAGACCTCTACACTGTGCCACACAATATACAGTATACCTCTACATTGTGCCACACAATATACAGTATACCGCTACACTGTGCCCCACAATATACAGTATACCTCTACACTGTGCCCCACAATATACAATATACCTCTACACTGTGCCACACAATATACAGTATACCTCTACACTGTGCCCCACAATATACAGTATACCTCTACACTGTGCCACACAATATACAGTATACCAAAACACTGTGCCCCACAATATACAGTATACCTCTACACTGTGCCACACAATATACAGTATACCTCTACACTGTGCCACACAATATACAGTATACCTCTACACTGTGCCCCACAATATACAGTATACCGCTACACTGTGCCACACAATATACAGTATACTGCTACACTGTGCCACACAATATACAGTATACCTCTACACTGTGCCACACAATATACAGTATACCTCTACACTGTGCACACAATATACAGTATACCTCTACACTGTGCACACAATATACAGTATATCTCTACACTGTGCCCCACTGTAATGGTCGCGTACACACACACACACAGGGGGGAGGGAAGTGACCACTGCGCTCCACCCTTACCCCTGGCCCTGCCTACTTGCCTCGCGAGTCCTAATGACAGGGGACAACTGGACGGCAATCCCTAACTTGGAGTAAGTGCAGGGATGACAGACAGACAAACAACAGGACGTGAACAGACCGAGTCAATACCAGGAAAGCTGCAAAGTACAAATGGAGCAAGCAGAGAATTGTCAGGAGAAGCCGGGGTCATAAATACCAGGAGAGCAGAGAAGTACAAGAGGAGTCCTAAGAGAGTAGTCAGGTGGGAGCCGAGGTCAAAATACCAGGACGGAAGCGCGGTACAAGAGGAGCAGGCAAAAGGATGGTCAGGGAACAGGATCAGGTAAGTATTCAGCAGTCCAACAAATAGCCAGGAACCTAGAAATTAACAGGCAACCTGTAGCCAGCAGGCTGCCTGTATTTATAGTGGGGAGTGAGGGTCATGTGACGTGGCCAGCGTCACATGACCGACAGACCAACCAGTCGAGCACCGAGTGATCAGCTCGGCGCTCAAGGCAGACTAGGAGCAGGGAGCCACCCAGCTAGTAAAGCCGCCCTGGGAATGAGTTCAAACACAGAACCTCATTCCAAAAGCTAAGCAACAGTTCTGCGGGCAATGGGGGACCGAGTGCACCTTCGGAACCCCGTGACAGTACCCCCCCCTTTTACGAGGGGCCACCGGACCCAAGACTTCAGGCGATGGCTTTTCAGGGTGTTCTAAATGAAATTTACGAACAAGTCTAGGAGCATGAACCTCCCTGGCAGGTACCCAAGATCTCTCTTCAGGTCCATACCCCTTCCAGTGAATCAGGTACTGCAAGGAATTACGCACCTTCCTGACATCCACTATTTTAGACACCACATACTCGACAGCATCATTAACAAGAACCGGCGGAGGCGAGGCTTTTGATGGTACTACCGGTTCAAAATATTTTTTAAGCAGAGATTTATGGAACACATTATGAATGTGGAATGACTCAGGCAGCTCCAACCTAAAATATACCGGGTTAATCACTTCCGTGATCTTATATGGTCCAATAAAACGAGGAGCAAATTTTTTAGAAGTTACCTTGAGAGATAGATTCTTGGAGGACAACCATACTTTATCCCCAACCTGAAAGTTTACCCCCCTTGAACGTCTCCTATCGGCCTTGAGTTTTTGAGAACATTGAGCCTTTTCTAGGTTCGATTGAACCCGGGCCCAAACTGTGCACAGTTCGGAGGAGAGTTTATCCGCTTCAGGGTTAGAGGAGGAGACGGACGACCCAGAATGAAAACGGGGATGAAAACCATGGTTACAAAAGAAAGGGGAGACCCCAGCAGAAGAATTGACACGGTTATTCAAAGCAAATTCAGCCAACGGAAGGAATTTGACCCATAATTGCTGGTCATCAGCAACATACAACCTCAAGAATTGTTCCACAGACTGATTAAGGCGTTCAGTCTGCCCATTACTCTCAGAATGGTAGGCGGAAGAAAAAGACAATGAAATTTTACATCTTTGACAGAAGGCCCTCCAGAATTTGGACACAAACTGCACACCCCTGTCAGAAACAATATTTTCCGGGATGCCATGTAAACGAACAATCTCTCTCACAAAAATAGACGCCAGGGTTTTAGCATTCAGAAGTTTAGACAGGGGAATGAAATGAACCATCTTGCTAAACCTATCGACCACTACCCAAACCACAGTCTTACCCTCCGCCAGCGGTAGGTCAGTTATAAAGTCCATCGAGATATGGGACCAGGGTCTACTGGGAATGGGTAGGGGTCGTAGGTTACCAGCAGGGCGAGTCCTAGGTGTCTTGGACCTGGCGCAAACCTCACAGGCTGACACGTGGGACTTGACATCCCTAGTTAGAGTGGGCCACCAATAAGATCTAGAAACCAGATCCTTAGTGCCCTCAACACCCGGATGTCCACAAAAGGCAGAATCGTGACACTCACCCAACAGCTGGAGACGAAATTGTACGGGAACAAACAACTTATCTGTTAGGGTGGATACCGGTGCCAGATGTTGTTCAGACCTAATGCGAGCCGAGATATCCTGGGTAAGAGCTGCTAAGAAGATTTTTGCTGGTAGGATGGATTCAGGTGGTACCTCAGTAGGTTGAAAAGCCTGGAAGCTCCGAGATAATGCGTCCACCTTCACATTTTTACTTCCCGGCCTGAACGTGATGGAAAAATCAAAACGAGTAAAAAACAGAGCCCATCTGGCTTGACGGGGATTCAACCTCTTAGCAGACTCGAGAAACATAAGGTTTTTATGGTCAGTGACAACAGTTACACAATGTCTTGCCCCCTCCAGGAAATGCCTCCACTCCTCAAATGCCCATTTAATGGCCAGCAGCTCCCTATTCCCTATGTCGTAGTTTCTCTCCGTGGGAGAGAATTTCCTGGAGAAGAAGGCACATGGTCTCAGATTAGTGAGGCTAGCAGGACCTTGTGAAAGGACTGCTCCTACGCCGTCCTCGGACGCATCCACCTCCACAATAAAAGGTTTCTCCTGATCAGGCTGGATCAGAATGGGAGCGCTACTGAATGCCTTTTTTAATTTTTCAAATGAAGAAATGGCCTCAGTAGACCAATTCTCCAAATCCGCCCCATTCTTAGTAAGGTCGGTCAACGGTTTAGCAATTACGGAAAAATTCTTAATAAATTTACGATAGTAATTGGCAAAACCTAAGAACCGTTGTAAGGCCTTTAAGGATGAAGGTCTTACCCATTCCTTAATTGCTAGTACCTTACCAGGATCCATCTTGAAGGCGTGAGGAGTCAGAACATGCCCTAGAAACAGAATCTCCTGTACACCAAAGACACATTTCTCTTGTTTAGCGGATAGCTGATTCTCCCTCAACACCTCTAATACTTGTTTAACATGAGACACATGGGATTCGAAGTCAGGAGAAAATATCAAAATGTCGTCAAGATAGACAATAACAAATTTACCTAAGTACTCCCTAAGAATGTCATTCATAATGTTTTGGAACACAGCTGGGGCATTGCTGAGTCCAAAAGGCATCACTTGATATTCAAAGTGTCCTACCGGAGTATTGAACGCCGTCTTCCATTCGTCTCCCTCCTTGATTCGGATTAGATTGTATGCCCCTTTCAGGTCAATTTTGGAAAACCAGGTTGCCCTCAGAACCTGGTTAAATAAATCCGGAATCAATGGGAGGGAGTATCTATTCTGGACAGTGATTTTATTTAATCTCCGGTAATCGATACATGGCCTAAGACCACCATCTTTTTTCTTAACAAAGAAAAACCCCGCCCCCATAGGAGAGACAGAAGGTCTAATATGCCCTTTACCAAGGCTCTCCTTAATATAATCTTCCATGGCCTTGCGTTCGTGCATAGAAAGATTATAAATTCGTCCTTTAGGAAACTTGGCCCCCTCTACTAGCTCTATGGTACAATCATAAGGTCTATGGGGTGGTAGAACCTCCGGGGTTGGTGATGAGAATACATCAGAATATTCTCTAACAACAGAGGGTAAAGTATCAGACTTTACTGAGACCCCAGCCTGTACCACGGACAAGCACGAGTCACACTTAGGGCCCCATCTCACCAACTCCCCATTGGACCAATCTATAGTGGGGTTATGTAGTCGGAGCCAAGGCAACCCTAGTACCACCTCAGCAGGTAGGTTCTCCAGGACTAGAAGCGAACATCTCTCTGAGTGGTACACACCCACGGTTAGAGAAATCTCTGAGGTACATAAGCTCACCGTACCATCAATAAGAGGAGTACCATCAATAGCCATGACATGGATAGGAGTTGATCCTTTAATTTATCAGACAGACCTGACCTGAACTGACTCTTCAGGGCTGGTTCATTCCATCCTGAGGGGACACACCACCTTCTGAATTGGGTGCAATAATCCTCCGCTGGTAAATTGCCCTGAACCAGTGCCTTTAGAGCCGTCTCGGCTACTAGAGCCCTGTCTGGTTCATCATAGAGGGTACCCAAGGCATGAAAGAACCCCTCCACAGAATATAAACAACTGGTGCCAGCAGGTAAAGAGAACGCCCAGTCCTGGGGATCACCCTGTAATCGGGAAATGATAATGCCCACGTGTTGACTCTCGGGGCCAGAGGACACGGGGCGCAAACGGAAGTAAAGTTTGCAACTCTCCTTAAAAGAGAGAAACTTCCTCCGGTCTCCAGAAAAGGGTTCTGGGAGCTTAATCTGGGGCTCAAAATGCGGACTGGAGGCCTGAGGAGTGGAAGAACCTTGCCCTAACTCAAAAGAACTGAGTTTTTCCCCTAACTCCTGCACCCTCTGCGTCAGATTAGAGACATGGTCAGTCAGGGTCACCAGAGGATTCATAATACAGTGGTTATTGGGCCTGTTAATCTGTAACGGTCGCGTACATACACACACAGGGGGGAGGGAAGTGACCACTGCGCTCCACCCTTACCCCTGGCCCTGCCTACTTGCCTCGCGAGTCCTAATGACAGGGGACAACTGGACGGCAATCCCTAACTTGGAGTAAGTGCAGGGATGACAGACAGACAAACAACAGGACGTGAACGGACCGAGTCAATACCAGGAAAGCTGCAAAGTACAAATGGAGCAAGCAGAGAATTGTCAGGAGAAGCCGGGGTCATAAATACCAGGAGAGCAGAGAAGTACAAGAGGAGTCCTAGGAGAGTAGTCAGGTGGGAGCCGAGGTCACAATACCAGGACGGAAGCGCGGTACAAGAGGAGCAGGCAAAAGGATGGTCAGGGAACAGGATCAGGTAAGTATTCAGCAGTCCAACAAATAGCCAGGAACCTAGAAATTAACAGGCAACCTGTAGCCAGCAGGCTGCCTGTATTTATAGTGGGGAGTGAGGGTCATGTGACGTGGCCAGCATCACATGACCGACAGACCAACCAGTTGAGCACCGAGTGATCAGCTCGGCGCTCAAGGCAGACTAGGAGCAGGGAGCCACCCAGCTAGTAAAGCCGCCCTGGGAATGAGGTCAAACACAGAACCTCATTCCAAAAGCTAAGCAACAGTTCTGCGGGCAATGGGGGACCGAGTGCACCTTCGGAACCCCGTGACACCCACAATATACAATATACCGCTATACTGTGCCACACAATATACAGTATACCTCTACACTGTGCCACACAATATACAGTATACCTCTACACTGTGCCACACAATATACAGTATACCTCTACACTGTGCCACACAATATACAGTATACCGCTACACAGTGCCACACAATATACAGTATACCGCTACACTGTGCCATACAATATACAGCGTGCCGCACAGTATACCTCTACACTGTGCCACACAATATACAGTATACCTCTACACTGTGCACACAATATACAGTATACCTCTACACTGTGCCCCACAATATACATTATACCGCTACACTGTGCCACACAATATACAGTATACCTCTACACTGTGCCACACAATATACAGTATACCGCTACACTGTGCCACACAATATACAGTATACCGCTACACTGAGCCACACAATATACAGTCGTGGCCAAAAGTTTTGAGAATTACATAAATATTGGAAATTGGAAAAGTTGCTGCTTAAGTTTTTATAATAGCAATTTGCATATACTCCAGAATGTTATGAAGAGTGATCAGATGAATTGCATAGTCCTTCTTTGCCATGAAAATTAACTTAATCCCCCAAAAAAATTTCCACTGCATTTCATTGCTGTCATTAAAGGACCTGCTGAGATCATTTCAGTAATCGTCTTGTTAACTCAGGTGAGAATGTTGACGAGCACAAGGCTGGAGATCATTATGTCAGGCTGATTGGGTTAAAATGGCAGACTTGACATGTTAAAAGGAGGGTGATGCTTGAAATTATTGTTCTTCCATTGTTAACCATGGTGACCTGCAAAGAAACGCGTGCAGCCATCATTGCGTTGCATAAAAATGGCTTCACAGGCAAGGATATTGTGGCTACTAAGATTGCACCTCAATCAACAATTTATAGGATCATCAAGAACTTCAAGGAAAGAGGTTCAATTCTTGTTAAGAAGGCTTCAGGGCGTCCAAGAAAGTCCAGCAAGCGCCAGGATCGTCTCCTAAAGAGGATTCAGCTGCGGGATCGGAGTGCCACCAGTGCAGAGCTTGCTCAGGAATGGCAGCAGGCAGGTGTGAGCGCATCTGCACGCACAGTGAGGTGAAGACTTTTGGAAGATGGCCTGGTGTCAAGAAGGGCAGCAAAGAAGCCACTTCTCTCCAAAAAAAACATCAGGGACAGATTGATCTTCTGCAGAAAGCATGGTGAATGGACTGCTGAAGACTGGGGCAAAGTCATATTCTCCGATGAAGCCTCTTTCCGATTGTTTGGGGCATCTGGAAAAAGGCTTGTCCGGAGAAGAAAAGGTGAGCGCTACCATCAGTCCTGTGTCATGCCAACAGTAAAGCATCCTGAGACCATTCATGTGTGGGGTTGCTTCTCATCCAAGGGAGTGGGCTCACTCACAATTTTGCCCAAAAACACAGCCATGAATAAAGAATGGTACCAAAACACCTTCCAACAGCAACTTCTTCCAACAATCCAACAACAGTTTGGTGAAGAACAATGCATTTTCCAGCACGATGGAGCACCGTGCCATAAGGCAAAAGTGATAACTAAGTGGCTCGGGGACCAAAACCTTGACATTTTGGGTCCATGGCCTGGAAACTCCCCAGATCTTAATCCCATTGAGAACTTGTGGTCAATCCTCAAGAGGCGGGTGGACAAACAAAAACCCACTAATTCTGACAAACTCCAAGAAGTGATTATGAAAGAATGGGTTGCTATCAGTCAGGAATTGGCCCAGAAGTTGATTGAGAGCATGCCCAGTCGGATTGCAGAGGTCCTGAAAAAGAAGGGCCAACACTGCAAATACTGACTCTTTGCATAAATGTCATGTAATTGTCGATAAAAGCCTTTGAAACGTATGAAGTGCGTGTAATTATATTTCACTACATCACAGAAACAACTGAAGCAAAGATCTAAAAGCAGTTTAGCAGCAAACTTTGTGAAAACTAATATTTGTGTCCAGGGGCGTACACAGAAATCACTGGGCCCCATAGCAAGAGTCTGAATTGGGCCCCCAACCCCGCCCACTACCCACCCCTGGCCCATCCCACCTCCTGGCTCCTCCTCTGCCACACCCCCATTTGCCAATAAAAAAATGTATACATGTTCTACTGAAACCGTTAGAAACCTTTAAGAAATAGGTGCTGAATTCAGGTGCTTATAGCGCTTTATAATCCATACTCTCTCTGTATGGGAGTAAGGATCTCAGCCATGTACACATCACTGCTCCTGCCTGTCTGCTTTGGTAAAGTCGGGCATAAATGGGCGATGTCAGGCTTTAGCAGAGCGGGCACAGGGCGCCATATGTATGCGAGCACAACTGAACGAGTGCAGGGAAGGAGCCCGCACATATATCACTCCTCCTGCCTGTGCCCACTGCGGTAAAGCCTGACACAGCTTTGTTACCAGCGCCATTTTTTCATCACTTCTCTCACCCCAAAAAATGTAATAAAATGTGATTTAAAAAGTCACACACACTCGAAAAGGGTATCAATAAAAACTACAGTTCCTCCCGCAAAAAATGAGCCCCCACACAACTCAGTCGATCATATAACTATAAAAAAGTTATGGGGGTCAGAATATGGTGATGTAAAAAAGTAATTTTTTTTTTTTTAAATTAAAGTGTTAATGTATTTTTACACTATTTAGGCCTCTTTCACACTTGCGTTGTCCGGATCCGGCGTGTACTCCACTTGCCGGAATTACACTCCGGATCCGGAAAAACGCAAGTGTACTGAAAGCATTTGAAGACGGAACCGTCTTCCAAATGCGTTCAATGTTACTATGGCACCCAGGACGCTATTAAAGTCCTGGTTGCCATAGTAGGAGCGGGGAGCGGGGGAGCGGTATACTTACAGTCCGTGCGGCTCCCGGGGCGCTCCAGAATGACGTCAGAGCGCCCCAAGTATACTGCTCCCCCGCTCCCCGCTACACTTTACCATGGCTGCCAGGACTTTAGCGTCCCGGCAGCCATGGTAACCACTCTGAAAAAGCTAAATGTCGGCTCCGGCAATGCGCCGAAACGACGTTTAGCTTAAGGCCGGATCCGGATCAATGCCTTTCAATGGGCATTAATTCCGGATCCGGCCTTGCGACAAGTGTTCAGGATTTTTGGCCGGAGCAAAAAGCGCAGCATGCTGCGGTATTTTCTCTGGCCAAAAAACGTTCCGTTCCGGAACTGAAGACATCCTGATGCATCCTGAACGGATTACTCTCCATTCAGAATGCATTAGGATAATCCTGATCAGGATTCTTCCGGCATAGAGCCCCGACGACGGAACTCTATGCCGGAAGAAAAGAACGCAAGTGTGAAAGAGCCCTTAGACATAAAAAACCTATACATATGTGGTATCGTTGTAATCGTACTGACCCAGAGAATGAAGGGAACAGGTCAGTTTTGCCACAAAGGTAAAGCTGTAGGAACAAAACCTCTAAAAAGGTGGAAAGATTGTGGGGTTTTCCCACAAAAAAAAGTTATGGCTTAAGGAAGATAGGGAAGGAAAAATAAAATGCAAAAATGAAAAAACCTCTGGTATCCTAAGGGTTAAAGGGACTATCTAATCCCTATTATGCCCCCCAAATTGCCCAGGCACCGCATACAGTTAATACTTATGCCCAATGGGGGGGTGCAGACAATAGCAGGCTGCGTCGGAAATGAGCCTCCCTAGCGTCACCCGCGATGCTAGGGAGGCTCGTTCCCATTGTGGCCTGCTATTGGCTGCTCCCCCCTATGTCGCTGGATGTATTAATCTGCGTGACGGGAGGGAGGCAGTGGCGGCTGTGTGGGCATCAGGAGCAATGCGGGTGCTGGGGAATGAGGTAAGTAAGGTGCCTGGCCCGAGCATTTTGGGGGGCATTATAGGGGTTGGATAACCCCTTTAACTCATTGCTGCTGATGCTAAGTGTGCACATAGCCTCCAATCAGATTCTCTCCCCGCCCCTGCAAGGTGACTGATATGCTGGGGGGCCCTATAGGATCATAGAGGACTCAGGAGGACAGTGTGCTTCCACCCTCTTCTCCCCGGGGAGTGAGGGGGGGGGGGAGTAGGAGGAAAGCACACTGTCCTCCTGAGTCCTCTATGATCCTACAGGGCCCCCTTCCCCCAAACTCCACTACTTGCTGCTGCCCTTCCCCTATCAAGAATACCCATATCCAACCAATACCATATATGAACTTCATATTAAGTCTGCTGCTGTCCTCTTACTGTGGCACACTTCTGTGTTCACTGACCAGTCCGTCAGTATGGACCAGGGGTGGGGGGCACTCACTGGCTGATGACTGTCTTGAGGGTGGGCGGCAGATGGCGGGCAGCACGTGAGCGCAGAGGATAACTCTGCCACGCCGGGTGCACTCCTCTATTAGGGTGACCAGACGTCCGTTTTTTAGACTCCTGGTCCTCCGTCCGGAACAAGGCCAGGACGGACAACCAGAAGTCCTCCTTTTTTGTGGTCATCAGCGACTCTAGACTCGACGAGTACCGGGCACTTTAAGGATCACTCACATCACGGCGTAGAGCGCACCGACATCAGTCGCACGTCCGGCAGCTCCTGCATCGCGCCAGTCAATTCTGGTTTGTGCAGGCGCGGCCACGCAGGAAGTGGAGGAACAGACTCTGAGGAGCGCAGCTGCGCTGAGGTACTCCCTGGTCTGTGCTGTGGGCCGTCGGGGATTGCTCAAAGGGGGGAAGGGCAGACGCTGGTAATTTTGAAAGGGGTTAATAATACCTACTGTGTGGGTCCTGGGAACAGCTGAAAGGGGGAAATAAATAAGTGTGAAGAGGGGACTGAAAGGGGTTAATAAATACTGTGAATGAGGGACTGCTGAAAAGGGTTAATGTGAAGGCCCTTCACACTTTCACAGTATTTATTAACCCCTTTCAGCAGTTCCCCATTCACAGTATATATTAAGCCCTCAGGGAACTGCTGAAAAGGGTTAATAAATACTGTGAATAGGGTACTGCTGAAAGGGGTTACCGTTAATAACTACTACTGTCCCTCCACGACACCCATGACCCCTCCACAAGTTCTTACCTCTCCTCCACCAGTTTCCCGGCAGGCGATGGGGGCGTGGCTTCGCGGAGGTGGGCGTGGTTTGTAAGTTTTGGGGGCGTGGCCGGCGAGATCCATGACGCCAGTGGCCACCCTAGTCTCTATGTGTGCCTGGCTGATACACTGGCCAACCAGCAGCAGCAGGATCCTTGCCTGGGAGGGAGATGCAGCCCGAACAATGGGTGGGGTTGGAGCCGGAGGGAGAAGTTCAAGAATGCCACATGAAAAACTATGAATAAACTGTCACTGTCTTGTTGTGCAGAGTAGGGGGCGGAGCCTTTCATGCCCTCTGGGCCCCCCTGTGCCGCGGGCCCCATAGCAACGGCGTGGTCTGCCTATATTGGCAGTACGCCACTGTTTGTGTCATTCTCAAAACTTTTGGCCATGACTGTACAGTATACCGCTACACTGAGTAGTCTGTTCTATAAACACCATTTTTGTAGCGGCGGACAGAAAATAATCTGGAAGTGCCCCCCCCCCGAGACCAGGCTCTGGATCCGCCACTGCAGGGTGGCCTACGAAAAAGTAGACCGCCTGTAGTGATATTATGAGAAGATAAATGAGAAAGTGGATTGGTTATTTTTAATTGCCCAAAAGTCACAAAAGATGCAGAAAGTGGTCCCCGTTCAGGCCTCTATCGTTGGGCAGGTCGGATTCTGTTGTCTGATACGGCTTGCAACTCTTCAGCAGTGATGCTGTGGATGGTGTCTATGATGTTCTCCTTGAGTTCATCCAGGGGATGTGGATTGTTAGCAGACACTTTCTATTTTAAATTTTAACTTTCCCCGGGGAAAGTGGTGGCTAGAGATGAGCGAAGTTATCGAAAATTCGATTCGGCTGCTCCGCCGAATTTCCCCCAAAAATTTGCTTTGCTTTTGCACGAAGTGCATTTCTTTAAATGTAGTGGGTGCAATGACGGGGAATGGCGATGGTGATTTTTCCTGAAATTTGTATCAAAGTCCACCTTGGATACTTCGATTCGCTCAACACTAGTGGCGCCCATAACCCCTCGCTCAGCGTTCTCTCGTCTGTAAACAGTTCATAAACCTGTCCAGTGAGGTCCGTGAGGAGCAGCATGTCCCCCCTATCTTGTTGGAAAAAGGAGGAAATTTTTTCTTCTGCAGCATCACGAGCCAATAGTGATGGACGAACATCGGCCAGGATGATTCGCGAACGCGCGTTCGCGATCAAATGTTCCCGAACCGCGCATTCGCGGCGGGCCCCATTCACTTTAATGGCAGGCAAACCTGAAAAACCTTCAGGTCAAATTTTCAGCCAGCAAACACTTACTGGAAGTGCACAAATAGTCCCACAACATGGACAGTGATATACCAGAGGGGGATCATTGCCAAAAATTCCCACAAAAAATATGTATTTTAATCAGGGGCCATTTTTATGCGTTTTAAAAGGAAACTCTCAAAAATGTGCCCTGCTGGAGCTTAGAAATTTTTTATTTCCTATCGGTTTGATGTATACAAATGTGCAGCACAGATTGTGGCGCAAAGGTCCTTAGCACCGCAATCTGCATATTTTTCCCGCTCATGCCAGGTCTAAAAAAGGGATTTACGGGATAACACCTCTGAACAGTGACCGGATAACACCGCCATACATTGACCGGATAAAAGGGTATAAGAGGGCACAGTACAGGAAATGACTATGGGCACTGCACAGGGTGTGGCAAGAGGGCACAATGCAGGGTATAAGGGGGCACAGTACTGGGTGGGGGGCACCGTACGGGGTGGGGGGCACAGTCACATGACCCTGTGACATTAGAAGGTCCTTATGGTGAATGCGGTTCATATGCCACCATAATGAGAGCCAGAGGAGTGAGACGGGGTGTGATTATGTGGCTAGAGATAAAAAAAATGTAACTGTCGGCCAGTACAGGCCCCAAAAATTAGGCATTAGGCATCCACCTGACAACAAAGAACTTTGGATTCTGTGGCTGGAGGTGAATTAGGAGGTCACAGGAAAAGCATGTAACTGTCGGCCAGCACAGGCCCCAAAAATTAGGCATTCACCTGACATAAAAGCCCTTTTATGCTGCTGTATATACATAAAGCAAGAACCATTCTTTGTTCTGTGTGGTGGCGGATATGTGTGGGCTGGCATGATGAAATTCAATTACATGTGGTGTTGAATTCCTCTGAGATCCATACCTCATTCATTTTTAAAAATGTGAGGTAGTCCACACTGTACTGAGCTAGATGAGTGCGCTTATCGGTCACAATCCCTCTTGCTGCGCTGAACATCCTTTTGGACAGGACACTGGACGAGGGGCAAGCAAAGAGTTCCATGGAAAATTGTGCCAGCACTGGTGACAGGTCAAGCCTGCACACCCAGTAGTCAAGGGGTTCCTCACTTATCAGAGCGTCCACATCGGCCGCTAACCAGTTGTAGTCGGACAACTGTCGGTCTAGGCGTTCCCTGAGGCTGGATCCGGAGGACAGCTGTCAATGGGTTGGCTGCAAGAATGATCTCATATCCGAAGTGACCAACACATCTTCAAAACGCCCTCTTCTTGCAGGCACGTTAGGATTGGTACCCGCACCTGTTTCGCTGTGAGTGGAAATTCCTGTGCCAGTGCCTGCAACAGCAGAATGCAGCATCTCTCGCAGCAAGGCCTGGAAATGCTGCATTCTGACAGCCCTCTGTGATGCTGGTAACATGTCCGCCATTTTGTGTTTGTACCGGGGTCTAGGTATGTTGCCACCCAGTACAGATCCTTGACTTTTATGCTTTTTATACGGGGGTCCCTCTTCAAACACTGGAGCATGAAGGCCCCCATTTGCACTAAATTTATAGCGGTGGAGTGGCCTGGCTCCTGCTCATCGCACAGGAGAATGTCGTCCTTGGTCTCCTCCCCCCAGCCACGGACAACACCAGGGATCCCAGAAAAGTTTAAAGCCTGCTCTTCTTGCTCCTCCTCCTCCCCCCAGCCACTATCCTCCTCTGACTCCTCTTCAGACTCCTGCTGACTTATCTCAGATGGAGTAGTCCCCCCTGGGAATTTATCCAGCATTGCGACTTCCTCATCTTCCAGCTCCTGCTCCTCCACGGCTTGATCAATGACACAATGCAATGCACGCTCCAGAAAGAAGGCGTAAGGTACGATGTCACTGATGGCGCCCTGGCTGCGACTGACCATTTTGGTGATCTCATCAAATGGCTGCAGAAGTCTGCATGCGTCGCGCATGAGCAGCCACTGGCCCGGTGAAAAAAAAACAAGCTCCACAGAACCTGTCCTGCTGCAGAGTTCGTACAGGTAGTCGTTAATGGCACATTTCTACTGGAGCAACCTATCAAGCATATACAGGGAGTGCAGAATTATTAGGCAAGTTGTATTTTTGAGGATTAATTTTATTATTGAACAACAACCATGTTCTCAATGAACCCAAAAAACTCATTAATATCAAAGCTGAATATTTTTGGAAGTAGTTTTTAGTTTGTTTTTAGTTTTAGCTATTTTAGGGGGATATCTGTGTGTGCAGGTGACTATTACTGTGCATAATTATTAGGCAACTTAACAAAAAACAAATATATACCCATTTCAATTATTTATTTTTACCAGTGAAACCAATATAACATCTCAACATTCACAAATATACATTTCTGACATTCAAAAACAAAACAAAAACAAATCAGTGACCAATATAGCCACCTTTCTTTGCAAGGACACTCAAAAGCCTGCCATCCATGGATTCTGTCAGTGTTTTGATCTGTTCACCATCAACATTGCGTGCAGCAGCAACCACAACCTCCCAGACACTGTTCAGAGAGGTGTACTGTTTTCCCTCCTTGTAAATCTCACATTTGATGATGGAACACAGGTTCTCAATGGGGTTCAGATCAGGTGAACAAGGAGGCCATGTCATTAGATTTTCTTCTTTTATACCCTTTCTTGCCAGCCACGCTGTGGAGTACTTGGACGCGTGTGATGGAGCATTGTCCTGCATGAAAATCATGTTTTTCTTGAAGGATGCAGACTTCTTCCTGTACCACTGCTTGAAGAAGGTGTCTTCCAGAAACTGGCAGTAGGACTGGGAGTTGAGCTTGACTCCATCCTCAACCCGAAAAGGCCCCACAAGCTCATCTTTGATGATACCAGCCCAAACCAGTACTCCACCTCCACCTTGCTGGCGTCTGAGTCGGACTGGAGCTCTCTGCCCTTTACCAATCCAGCCACGGGTCCATCCATCTGGCCCATCAAGACTCACTCTCATTTCATCAGTCCATAAAACCTTAGAAAAATCAGTCTTGAGATATTTCTTGGCCCAGTCTTGACGTTTCAGCTTGTGTGTCTTGTTCAGTGGTGGTCGTCTTTCAGCCTTTCTTACCTTGGCCATGTCTCTGAGTATTGCACACCTTGTGCTTTTGGGCACTCCAGTGATGTTGCAGCTCTGAAATATGGCCAAACTGGTGGCAAGTGGCATCTTGGCAGCTGCACGCTTGACTTTTCTCAGTTCATGGGCAGTTATTTTGCGCCTTGGTTTTTCCACACGCTTCTTGCGACCCTGTTGACTATTTTGAATGAAACGCTTGATTGTTCGATGATCACGCTTCAGAAGCTTTGCAATTTTAAGAGTGCTGCATCCCTCTGCAAGATATCTCACTATTTTTGACTTTTCTGAGCCTGTCAAGTCCTTCTTTTGACCCATTTTGCCAAAGGAAAGGAAGTTGCCTAATAATTATGCACACCTAATATAGGGTGTTGATGTCATTAGACCACACCCCTTCTCATTACAGAAATGCACATCACCTAATATGCTTAATTGGTAGTAGGCTTTCGAGCCTATACAGCTTGGAGTAAGACAACATGCATAAAGAGGATGATGTGGTCAAAATACTCATTTGCCTAATAATTCTGCACTCCCTGTACAATGTGGAGTTCCAGCGCGTCGGGCAGTCACAAATCAGACGTCTGACGGGCAAGTGGTGTCGCCACTGAACGTCAGCAAGGCGAGCCATGGCTGTATAAGATCTTCTAAAATGGCCAGAGACTTTCCTGGCCTGCCGCAAGACGTCCTGGACCCCGGGGTATTTGGCAACGAATAGCTGCACGACTAAGTTCAGGACGTGTCTCATGCATGGCATGTGTGTCATTTTGCCCTGTTTCAGCGAGCTCAGCAGATTGGCACCATTGCTGCACACCACTTTACCAACTGTCAAATTGAGCGGGGTTAGCCACTGATCGGCTTGTGACCGCAGAGCTGAAAAGAGTGCAGGACCGTTGTGGCTCTTGGCTTCCAGGCACAACAGCCGCAGCACAGCATGCCAACGTCTCACCTGGCACGTCGAATAGATTCTGGGGAGGCCTGCATGCAATCCGTGGCGATAACACCAAATCCACATGGGTGCCATGGGTTACATGCTTGACGGCCATCAGAAGGCTCACCCAGTGGGCAGTAAAAGTTATGTACCTTCCCTGCCCGTGTTTGCTAGACCACGTGTCTGTGGTCAGATGTCTCTTGGCACCGACACTGTGTGCCAGAGATACATTCACTTGCCGCTGAACGTGGCCATATAGTTCAGGGATGCCCTTCTGGGAGAAATATTTCCTTCCGGGCACCTTCCATTGTGGTGTGCCAATGGCCACAAATTTTCTAAAGGCCTCCGAGTCCACTAATTGATATGGCAGTAGTTGGCAGGCTAGCAGCTCCGACAAGCCAGCGGTCAGCCGTTGGGCAAAAGAGTATCTAGCGTCATCATTTCTTTACACTCTAACATTTGGGCCGCGGAAGCTTGCCTAGTGCCAGATGAACGCGACGACGGCACTGTGGAAGGTGGAGTGGAGGACAAATGGGAGGAGAGAGGAGAAGGAGAAGAGGCAGGACGTGGAGCACCGGGAGTGTGGCTTAGTGGGTTCTGACGGAGTTGCTCCCACTGGGCTCGGTGATGGGAGGCCATGTGCCTTCTTAATGCGGTCGTCCCTAGGTGAGTGTTGACAGCACAGTGACTTATGCGTTGACAGCACAGGCTGCAGATGACAACACTATTATCAGCAGCTGACACGTTTAAAAAAAAAAAACACACTGCGGAGCGATCTGCCGGCATCCTGGGAGCGCAAGATGTGACCGTGCATGGTGGATGTCTCGCTCCAGATACATTTGCAGTCTGCTTTTTGCCTCCTGTGCTCTGCGAGCTCTGCCTGCTTCTCTTCCTTCTCCTCCTCCCTATCTGCTGCTCCGTCTCTCCCTCTAAACTCCCCTCTTCTTCCTCTATTGTGGGCACCCACGTGACGTCCATCGACACACCATCATTGTCACCTTCACCACCACTGACATTAGAAATCTTGGAGTAGGCAGCAACAGCGGGGACCACCCTCCTTGGGCTGATCTGGGTACTTTTGTCAGACCGCTGGGTGGCAGACGTTGCTACCTTCTCTTCCTCAACCGATGCCAAGAATGGCTGCGCATCGGTAAGGTCTTGTAATGGATTGGAAAATAATTCCTCTGAATCGAGTGGAGGGGCTATGGTGGTGGAGGTGGTGGTGTTTTTGGGGGTGCAAACAGCAGACAGCGAGGAGGTTGCAGAAGCGGAAGGCTGAGTGACCATCTGGTGTGCCCTTTGAAGTTATCGCACGCGCCTTCTCCAACTTCCCACTTAGGCTCCGGCCTTTGTCAAGCCGAAACGTTGCTGCTTGATTTTATGGCACACTTTCTGTAAAGTCCGTCCAATAAAGGATTCACTGGAGATGCTGCCGCTACCTCTCTTCATTTACTATACGGTCGAGCGCTGAGGATCTGCGGTCGTGGCTCGGCTGTTGCATTACCGGTGTGGCCATTTACAATACAGACCAAAAGTTTGGACACACCTTCTCATTCAAAGAGTTTTCTTTATTTTCATGACTATGAAAATTGTAGATTCACACTGAAGGCATCAAAACTATGAATTAACACATGTGGCATTATATACATAACAAACAAGTGTGAAACAACTGAAAATATGTCATATTCTAGGTTCTTCAAAGTAGCCACCTTTTGCTTTGATTACTGCTTTGCACACTCTTGGCATTCTCTTGATGAGCTTCAAGAGGTAGTCCCCTGAAATGGTTTTCACTTCACAGGTGTGCCCTGTCAGGTTTAATAAGTAGGATTTCTTGCCTTATAAATGGGGTTGGGACCATCAGTTGCGTTGAGGAGAAGTCAGGTGGATACACAGCTGATAGTCCTACTGAATAGACTGTTAGAATTTGTATTATGGCAAGAAAAAAGCAGCTAAGTAAAGAAAAACGAGTGGCCATCATTACTTTAAGAAATGAAGGTCAGTCAGCCGAAAAATTGGGAAAACTTTGAAAGTAAGGGCTATTTGACCATGAAGGAGAGTGATGGGGTGCTGCGCCAGATGACCTGGCCTCCACAGTCACCGGACCTGAACCCAATCGAGATGGTTTGGGGTGAGCTGGACCGCAGAGTGAAGGCAAAAGGGCCAACAAGGGCTAAGCATCTCTGGGAACTCCTTCAAGACTGTTGGAAGACCATTTCAGGGGACTACCTCTTGAAGCTCATCAAGAGAATGCCAAGAGTGTGCAAAGCAGTAATCAAAGCAAAAGGTTGCTACTTTGAAGAACCTAGAATATGACATATTTTCAGTTGTTTCACACTTGTTTGTTATGTATATAATTCCACATGTGGTAATTCATAGTTTTGATGCCTTCATAGTCATGAAAATAAAGAAAACTCTTTGAATGAGAAGGTGTGTCCAAACTTTTGGTCTGTACTGTATGTCCGTGGGTGCTGCTCTACAAGCACTTTTGTCTACCATTCACTGAAGGGGGGACTGCTGAAAGGGGTTAATAACTACTGTGAAAGCCCCCCCCGGTGGTGGTGATGGCGTGGCTTCATGGGGTGGGGGCGTGGCTTTACGGGGGCTCGTGCCCCGAATGTCTTCAGACACTAGCAACACCCCTCTGTATATCACACCTATCTATAGCACATCTATACCAGTCCTTAAGAGGACTTTTGTGGCCCTATTAGCTAGCATTTGGTGTCCCTAACTGTCCCTGCTCCAAAATGCAACCTCTCCCTACACTGGCAAAACACATAATGTAAAATGGCTGCCAGATCAGGTTTGTTTATAAGGTAGGGGGTATGTCCATGTGTTGAAACGTCTCAATTGGCTGTCCTGTCCCACCTGATGGATGTGTCATGGGTCAAAGTTCGGCGCTATGCAAAAAAATATGGTGCGTGCGAATATCGCCATATGTTCACATGTTCGGCGAATCGCGAACGAGCAAAGTTTGCAAGGCCATCTCTATCAGCCAACATAATCCGACCTGCCCAAAGATGCAGAGACCTGAACGGGGACCACTTCCAGCATCTTCTGTGACTTGTGGGTAATTAAAAAGAAACAATCCACTTGCTCGTTCATCCTTTAATACTATCGCTGGAGGTGGGCTAATTTTTCATGGTCAACCCTGTAGCATGAGCCCTTTCCCACTTCTCTTTCTGCCAGTTTCATAGGACACCACTTGGCCTCAGTATGTTTCATGAAGTGTGAGAGGAAACCAGTGAACCTTCAAGCTCCAGTCTCAGTGTCTGGTCCTCAGGGGCGGGTCTAGCATATAGTTCATAGTCTTACTGAAGACCATTGTTTTTCTATTGTACATCTAGCTGTATGCCAAATGGGAATCGCAATTAAGTTCCCGTACTTTCCACAGAGAAAATGTCATAGGACACCATTTGGGCTATCAGCATGTTGTTTTGGACTGTGAGAGAAAACCAGTGAACACCCAAGCTCCATACAAGCACCAGGTCCACCGAATTCCATATAAACACTATGAAGCCTTGAGGCATGAGCAGGCATAGAGGATGATGGTGGCTAACATAAATGGCGCCACCATAGGCTCCGCCTGGTATTGCAGTTCAGCTCCATTCAAGTGAATTGAGTTGCTCTGCAATACCACATGTAGTCTGTAGTCAAGAGTGGCGCTATTTCTGGAAAAAAAGGATAGTTTATTGAGCATTAACCCTTTGCTTCCATGTGGTCTGTGAATTACTTGGAAATTACTTGTTATTTGGATGCAGCCATAGGGATGAACCTTCAGCTGCCCAAATCTGTATCGCACACAGGAAAATATTTCAATATCCCGTTCCTCGCTGAGACGCCCTTGTCGTCATGTGCACTACCATCCTGGTTGCCGTTGCAAGGTTTATTTTTTTAACTGGAAACTTGAGTTTATCCCAAAATCCAATGGTTGTTTTTGCAAACTCCCTGTATCTACAAACGAAATTAACATGCATATTTTATGTGTTTAGTTTGTGTAATTTGGACTGTTTGGATTAAACTAACACATACGAGACTCTCTAAACTTTCGGGATGTTTAATAATAAATACAAGGATGCTGAAGTCAGGAAACTGGCTATGGCGCTCCAAGAAAACAGAACGAGGAGCCAGAAATTGGGGTGGGGTGGGGGTGGGAGCTACAGTAATACTAGGATTTATTTTACCAAATCCCTTTACATTGCTTTACATTCGTAAAATCTGGAATTAGTTATAGATCGAAAAGTTTAATTGAATTCAGCATATACGCAATAAACTATACACAGTTAATGCCTACAGGAATCACGAGCTGGCATCTCAGGAGCTAAATTTGGTGCTTGAATTTGTGATCTTAGGAAGAAAAACATTTGGTTGTTCCTCTTTGGTTGAACTTGCGAATTGCTAAATTTACGGGAAGGTTTTATGATGCGAGAACTGACTGAATGAACTTTAACATTGCTTTTTATTGCTGATGAGAGGTAATGGCTGGATTAAAAGTTCAATTTCCTTAATAAAATATATATTTGTTTTTTTTCAAAAATATGCATCATTTTCCCATGTCTTGGGAAAAAAATCACAGAAAAAAATTTAAGGGACCAATCGCGATATCACAGATTCCATTCATTTGTAGGGAATTCTTGAAGTCTGTAAGGGCAGCACATCTACATCTCTGGAACTTCCGAGGTTTCTATACACAAAAAAACATATGAAAGGATGGTGCTGAAGTGGTGTGTAGTCTAAAAATGAGCCTGGCTAACAATAAAAAATTGATGCTAACCGGTATAATTTAATGCTTCAAAATGTTACACACAATTTTCTCCCTTTTTGATACCGAGTCACTCTCCGTCTCACCAAAAAATTACTAGGAGAGCTGGTTCTGGACTTTTTCACTCATGGGGGTGCCTGTGGAGGGGAGAAAACCACTAATGGGACAAATTGAAGGGTCCAACGAGCCATGGGCCCCCATAGCAATAAGAAGGAGAGTCTATATCTACTTCAGTGATCAGAAGATAGAAAAACTTTCAGCAGGATTGAACCTATCAAATCTGGTAGAGTTGATCCTTGCTGCTTAAAATAATACCAGCCTTGTGAAAATCGGTTGAGGAATTCCTGAGAAAAAAGAACCTTCTTCTTTGTGTGTCAGTGCACCGAGGGGCGGAGTCTAGCCCATCTGTGCACCTCAGCGTTCCATTGATGGCCACGCCCCTCAGTACACTGAAGCCCTCATTTGCAAAAAGAATAACAGTCTCTTTTTTCAGGGACGCTGCAACAAGTTTTCACAAGACAAGTATCATTTTAATCAGCAGAATCAACTCTACCAAGCAGTATGTGTGATTTAATCGGGTTGATCCTACAGACAAGTGCTCTTTAACCACCTCAGCCCCCAGTGCTTAAACACCCTGAAAGACCAGGCCACTTTTTACACTTCTGACCTACACTACTTTCACCATTTATTGCTCGGTCATGCAACTTACCACCCAAATGAATTTTACCTCCTTTTCTTCTCACTAATAGAGCTTTCATTTGGTGGTATTTCATTGCTGCTGACATTTTTACTTTTTTTGTTATTAATCGAAATTTAACGATTTTTTTGCAAAAAAATGACATTTTTCACTTTCAGTTGTAAAATTTTGCAAAAAAAACGAGATCCATATATAAATTTTGCTCTAAATTTATTGTTATACATGTCTTTGATAAAAAAATGTTTGGGTAAAAAAAAATGGTTTGGGTAAAAGTTATAGCGTTTACAAACTATGGTACAAAAATGTGAATTTCCGGTTTTTGAAGCAGCTCTGACTTTCTGAGCACCTGTCATGTTTCCTGAGGTTCTACAATGGACCGAGACAGTACAAACACCCCACAAATGACCCCATTTCGGAAAGTACACACCCTAAGGTATTCGCTGATGGGCATAGTGAGTTCATAGAACTTTTTATTTTTTGTCACAAGTTAGCGGAAAATGATGATTTTTTTTTTCTTACAAAGTCTCATATTCCACTAACTTGTGACAAAAAATAAAAAGTTCTATGAACTCACTATGCCCATCAGCGAATACCTTGGGGTCTCTTCTTTCCAAAATGGGGTCACTTGTGGGGTAGTTATACTGCCCTGGCATTCTAGGGGCCCAAATGTGTGGTAAGGAGTTTGAAATCAAATTCTGTAAAAAATGACCTGTGAAATCCGAAAGGTGCTCTTTGGAATATGGGCCCCTTTGCCCACCTAGGCTGCAAAAAAGTGTCACACATCTGGTATCTCCGTACTCAGGAGAAGGTGGGGAATGTGTTTTGGGGTGTCATTTTATATATACCCATGCTGGGTGAGAGAAATATCTTGGCAAAATACAACTTTTCCCATTTTTTTTATACAAAGTTGGCATTTGACCAAGATATTTATCTCACCCAGCATGGGTATATGTAAAAAGACACCCCAAAACACATTCCTCAACTTCTCCTGAATACAGAGATACCAGATGTGTGACACTTTTTTGCAGCCTAGGTGGGCAAAGGGGCCCATATTCCAAAGAGCACCTTTCGGATTTCACTGGTCATTTTTTACAGAATTTGATTTCAAACTCCTTACCACACATTTGGGCCCCTAGAATGCCAGGGTAGTATAACTACCCCACAAGTGACCCCATTCTGGAAAGAAGACACCCCAAGGTATTCCGTGAGGGGCATGGCGAGTTCCTAGAATTTTTTATTTTTTGTCACAAGTTAGTGAAAAATGAGGATTTTTTTTTTTTTTTTTTCATACAAAGTCTCATATTCCACTAACTTGTGACAAAAAATAAAAACTTCCATGAACTCACTATGCCCATCAGCGAATACCTTGGGGTCTCTTCTTTCCAAAATGGGGTCACTTGTGGGGTAGTTATACTGCCCTGGCATTCTAGGGGCCCAAATGTGTGGTAAGGAGTTTGAAATCAAATTCAGTAAAAAATGACCTGTGAAATCCGAAAGGTGCTCTTTGGAATATGGGCCCCTTTGCCCACCTAGGCTGCAAAAAAGTGTCACACATCTGGTATTTCTGTATTCAGGAGAAGTTGGGGAATGTGTTTTGGGGTGTCTTTTTACATATACCCATGCTGGGTGAGATAAATATCTTGGTCAAATGCCAACTTTGTATAAAAAAATGGGAAAAGTTGTCTTTTGCCAAGATATTTCTCTCACCCAGCATGGGTATATGTAAAATGACACCCCCAAACACATTCCCCACCTTCTCCTGAGTACGGAGATACCAGATGTGTGACACTTTTTTGCAGCCTAGGTGGGCAAAGGGGCCCATATTCCAAAGAGCACCTTTCGGATTTCACTGGTCATTTTTTACAGAATTTGATTTCAAACTCCTTACCACACATTTGGGCCCCTAGAATGCCAGGGCAGTATAACTACCCCACAAGTGACCCCATTTTGGAAAGAAGAGACCCCAAGGTATTCGCTGATGGGCATAGTGAGTTCATGGAAGTTTTTATTTTTTGTCACAAGTTAGTGGAATATGAGACTTTGTATGAAAAAAAAAAAAAAAAAAATCATCATTTTCCACTAACTTGTGACAAAAAAGAAAAAATTCTAGGAACTTGCCATGCCCCTCACGGAATACCTTGGGGTGTCTTCTTTCCAAAATGGGGTCACTTGTGGGGTAGTTATACTGCCCTGGCATTTTCCAGGGGCCCTAATGTGTGGTAAGTAGGTAAATGACCTGTGAAATCCGAAAGGTGCTCTTTGGAATGTGGGCCCCTTTGCCCACTTAGGCTGCAAAAAACTGTCACACATCTGGTATCTCCGTACTCAGGAGAAGGTGGGGAATGTGTTTTGTGGTGTCATTTTACATATACCCATGCTGGGTGAGAGAAATATCTTGGCAAAAGACAACTTTTCCCATTTTTTTATACAAAGTTGGCATTTGACCAAGATATTTATCTCACCCAGCATGGGTATATGTAAAAAGACACCCCAAAACACATTCCTCAACTTCTCCTGAATACAGAGATACCAGATGTGTGACACTTTTTTGCAGCCTAGGTGGGCAAAGGGGCCCAAATTCCTTTTAGGAGGGCATTTTTAGACATTTGGATACCAGACTTCTTCTCACGCTTTGGGGCCCCTAAAATGCCAGGGCAGTATAAATACCCCACATGTGACCCCATTTTGGAAAGAAGACACCCCAAGGTATTCAATGAGGGGCATGGCGAGTTCATTGAAAAAAAAAAATTTTGGCACAAGTTAGCGGAAATTGATTTTTTTGATTTTGTTCTCACAAAGTCTCCCTTTCCGCTAACTTGGGACAAAAATTTCAATCTTTCATGGACTCAATATGCCCCTCAGCGAATACCTTGGGGTGTCTTCTTTCCAAAATGGTGTTATTTGTGGGGTGTTTGTACTGCCCTGGCATTTGAGGGTCTCCGCAATCATTACATGTATGCCCAGCATTAGGAGTTTCTGCTATTCTCCTTATATTGAGCATACGGGTAATGAGATTTTTTTTTTCCGTTCAGCCTCTGGGCTGAAAGAAAAAAATGAACGGCACAGATTTCTTCATTCGCATCGATCAATGTGGATGAAAAAATCTCTGCCAAAAAAAGAAAAAGGAGGGGAAAGGCGTCTGCCAGGACATAGGAGCTCCGCCCAACATCCATACCCACTTCAGCTCGTATGCCCTGGCAAACCAGATTTCTCCATTCACATCAATCGATGTGGATGAATAAATCATTGCCGGGATTTTTTTTTTTTATATATACAAAGTGTTTGCCAAAGTATATGAACACCGCCACCTCCTCAGCTCATATGCCTCGGCAAACATATCTTTTACTGCAGAGGAGAAATCTCGTCTTGCAGCGCCGCATACACCGACTTGCGTGTAATCTGACAGCAGCGCAATGCTTCTGTCCGAATGCACATCAGTGCTGCAGCTGGTCGATCGGTTGGTCCACCTAGAAGGTAAAAAAAACAAAACAAAAAAGAAAAAACCAGGCCGCAAAGCAATAACTTTATTAACTTTAGAACAGAACATATTAACTTTTTTTTAACTTTTTTACTTACCGGTAATTTTTTTTTTGTTTAGTTTTTTTTACCTTTATAGAACAAACCTCTCCTTCCCCATGGGACAATGTGCAAAGCGCAAATCGCCCAAAGATGTGGCGAAGTACGTTATGCACTTTATCCCAGGTGAAAGGAGAGGTTTGCAGCAGCTGAGAGTAAAAGGGCCCTAATAGCCCTGTGTGCCTGTCCTGTGAGATGCAATCCCTATGCTAGGTGTACCTGTGTGTGGTACTTCCGGAAACACTCACCAAAGCATAGGGCAGGGTGGTCAGGACAGTCAGGACAGAAATAGCGGGTGTCACGCCTTATTCCACTCCTGCTACAGACACAACATCTTTTTCGGAATGACGGTTGGGTTGAGGTACCAGGAACGACACTGGGGAAATGTCGCTCGTGTAGACGGCTAACTACACTGGTGGATGGGGCCACGGAACCTCCTGGGTAAAGGAGGTTCTCGATGATCTCTTCCTGGAATTTGAGGAAAGATCGTGTTCTCCCAGCCTTACTGTAGAGAACAAAACTATTGTACAGCGCCAATTGAATTAAATATACAGACACCTTCTTATACCAGCGTCTGGTTCTGCGGGAAACTAAATACGGAGACAACATCTGGTCATTGAAGTCCACCCCTCCCATGAGCGCATTATAGTCGTGGACACAAAGGGGCTTTTCAATGACACGGGTTGCTCGCTCAATTTGGATTGTCGTGTCTGCGTGAATGGAGGAGAGCATGTAAACGTCATGCTTGTCTCTCCATTTCACCGCGAGCAGTTCTTCGTTACACAAGGCAGCCCTCTCCCCCCTTGCAAGATGGGTGGTTACAAGCCGTTGGGGGAAGCCCACGCGACTAGTTCGCGCGGTGCCACAGGCGCAAATCCGTTCTAGAAACAAATGCCTAAAGAGGGCCACACTTGTGTAAAAATTGTCCACATAAAGATGGTACCCCTTGCCGAATAAGGGTGACACCAAGTCCCAGACTGTCTTCCCACTGCTCCCCAGGTAGTCAGGGCAACCGACCGGCTTCAGGGTCTGATCTTTTCCCTCATAGATCCGAAATTTGTGGGTATAGCCTGTGGCCCTTTCACAGAGCTTATACAATTTGACCCCATACCGGGCACGCTTGCTTGGGATGTACTGTTTGAAGCCAAGGCGCCCGGTAAAATGTATTAGGGACTCGTCTACGCAGATGTTTTGCTCGGGGGTATACAAATCTGCAAATTTCTGGTTGAAATGGTCTATGAGGGGCCGAATTTTGTGGAGCCGGTCAAAAGCTGGGTGGCCTCTGGGACGGGAGGTGGTGTTGTCGCTAAAATGCAGGAAACGGAGGATGGCCTCAAATCGTGCCCTGGACATAGCAGCAGAGAACATGGGCATGTGATGAATCGGGTGCGTGGACCAATATGACCGCAATTCATGCTTTTTTGTCAGGCCCAAAAAAAATTTAAGTTCGGAAACTTGGACTGGTTTCCACCGGAAAGGCTGGGCATAAAAGCTTCCCGGGTTGGCGGATATAAATTGTGTGGCATACCGGTTTGTCTCTGCCACGACTAAGTCCAAGAGCTCCGCAGTCAAGAACAGCTCAAAAAATCCCAGGGCCGAACCGATTTGAGCTGTCTCAACCCGAACTCCAGACTGGGCGGTGAAAGGGGGAACTACAGGTGCGGCTGAAGTTGGTGACTGCCAATCAGGGTTTGCCAGCACCTCAGGGATTCTAGGGGCTCTACGGGCCTGTCTGTGCGGTGGCTGCGACGGGGTAACTAGTGCACGTGCCACCGTACCAGCTTCAACTGCCCTTCTGGTGCTCGCCACGTCACCATGTTGTATGGCAGTGCTGGTACTAGGTCCAGGGAGGGCTGCGCTGCTGGTGTATGCCTCACCACGTGATCCGGCAGCGACAGCCCCACTCTGCTGCTCTTGAAGCGGATCCTGCGTAACCTGTGGTCTAGCGACACTGGGCCGGGTACGCCTGGTGCTGCCAGGGACCTCAACCTCCTCGTCCGAACTTTGGGTCAGAGAGCCACTGCTTTCTACAGGTTCATATTCTGACCCGCTAGATTCGTCAGATGAGGGTTCCCACTCCTCATCCGACTGGGTCAGAATCCTGTAGGCCTCTTCAGAAGAATACCCCCTGTTTGACATTTGGACTACTAAATTTAGGGGTATTCCCTGAGACTACCCAAGAAAAAAAGCAAGCCTGTCTTACAAAGGGGAGGCTAGCGAAGTACCGGAGGCCGCTGCGATTGATAAAAAATATCAAAACTGATTTTTTTATCGCCGCAGTGCGTGTAAAATGAATGTGCAGTGATCAAAAAAAAATATATATTTTTTGTCACTGCGGTGGGGCGGGCGTGGGTGAACGCACGTGTGGGCGACCGATCAGGCCTGATCGGGCAAACACTGCGTTTTGGGTGGAGGGTGAACTAAAGTGACACTAATACTATTATAGATCTGACCGTGATCAGTTTTGATCACTTGCAGATACTATAAAAGTACAAATGCTGATTAGCGATACGCTATTCAGCGAATAAAAGTGACTGCGGTGCGGTGGGGTGGGCGCTAACTGACGCTAACTACCTAACCAAGGGGCCTAAACTATCCCTAAAACCTAACAGCCAATACCAGTGGAAAAAAAAAAGTGACAGTTTACACTGATCACTTTTTTTCCTTTCACTAGTGATTGACAGGGGCGATCAAAGGGGTGATCAAAGGGTTAATTGGGGTGCAGGGGGGTGATCTGGGGCTAAGGTGTAGTGTTTGGTGTACTCACAGTGATGTCTGCTTCTCTGCTGGATCCAACCGACGAAAAGGACCAGCAGAGGAGCAGAGAAGCCATATAACAGATCATATTTACTAATATGATCTGTTATATGGCTTGTGATTGGATTTTTTGAAAATCGCCAGCCTGCCAGCCAATGATCGTTGCTGGCAGGCTGGTGACGAACTTGTTCTTTTAATTTTGCCGGCCCGCGATGCGCATGCGCGGGCCGGCTTTGAGCGAAATCTCGCGTCTCGCGAGATGGCGTGTATATGCGTGATTGTGCGCAGCGCTGCCACCTCCGGAACGCGAATCTGCGTACAGCGGTCCGGAGGTGGTTAAAGGGGTTTTCCAGATAAATAAAAGGGCCACAGAGGGTTCAAAATAAAAAGTAAGCCTTACTCACCCAAAATGATCCACTGTTTCGATGCTGCTTCGGTCCCCTTGGCTTCCTCTTCGTGGTTCGAGCTCAACTAACTGGAAATACCGGAATAGGCCATCTCAGCCAATCACTGACCGATGTGGCTCACCGCTGTAGCCAGTGATTGGCCAATGAATGCGCCTTTCCTGACCTTTCCAGGGTGTAGAGCCAGGACCAGGAAAGAGAGAACTTGAGCAGAATTGGAATGGCAGTGGTGGGTAATCGGTAAGAGTGGCTATGGCTTATTTCTTTTTTCTTTTTCTTTTTTTGTTTAACTTTATGGGGTTTTTTTAAACAAATTTTTTCTCCTTACAGATCCCTTTTAAGTCTTGATGTGATGCCTTATTTAGAGGTGACTACTTAGAATTATCCAGTCATTTAGTTTTATTAGCTATTTCAATATCATTTGCACTCTTCGTTACCATCTACAGTAAACGAGGACATTACTATAACTGATTTATGGCCTCTTAGAGCATGTTTATGGCTCGTGGATCATTTCTATTGCTTTTTGACCTCTTTCGCCAACATTATTTATGTTCGCGTTCATAAATCTGTGAAAATTTACAATTTTCGGATCTTGCTCTGGAATGAAGAACCTTTCAAATAAGGCCAAGTTAATTAGTCAGTATCCTCAGCAATCTTCCCACCCTGCCCTCGAGGAGACATACAGTATTTCTGGGCCAACGACTTAATTTCTCGGACGCTCACTGGCGTCAATGGTTTTTGGCGTCGTATTCAGGTCGTGTGTGGTTATTCTTACAAATTAATTTACTTCTTCAATTGCACTAAATATAGAGAGAGGTCTGAATCTTGGACCAAAATGTTAATTTAGCAAAAAAGGAATTACTCTTCTTTGCAGGGTATTGGAAAGCTCGTCATGAAAAGTGAAAAACTGCAGGTGTAGAGTGCAAAGGGAATTCTTTTGTCTATGAGATACTTCAGTTCTGACTAAGGAACGATATAAAGGAGTCTTGGACCACCATGGTCAAGTTGTGAGAAAATGAAAGATTCCTTAAAGGGGCCTTTCGAGCAGATCTCCCCATGTGGCCAGACCTGAAGAGAGGAGCATACTTATCTTTCCCCCGCAGCTGGGTTCCAGCTCCTTTCTGCCGCTGCTGCCTTGCTCTGCTCCCAGCATCTCAACATTCACTGTTGACTGCCTCTTGCAAGGGGGTCAGGTCACCACTTCAGCCAGTCATTGGCTGCAGAAGTGGAAAACCAAATGTTGAAATGCTGGGATCAGAGCGAGGACCCAGAACCCAGCAGCAGCAGGGAACAGCTAAGTATGCTTCCTACAAGTCTTCTCATGTGGGGGGCCCGACGAGCCCGATGAGCCCCTCGAAGATGAAAAATATCTTGAACGGGGTTATCTGACCCCTGAAATGCCCCCCCAATGCCCGGGCCCCTCACACACAATGTACTTACTTCGCTTCCCAGCACCCACGTCGCTCCTGGTCCCCACAAGGCCGCCACTGCTTGCCCCCATGTGCGGATGAAAACTTCTGGTTTTGGGGGGCAGCCAATGGCCTGCGGTGGCGGGGAGGAGGCTCCCTAGCATTGCATGGGGTGAAGCAGCGGCGGCCGTGTGGGGACTAGGAGCGTCGCGGATGCTGGGGAGCGAGGTAAGTACATTGTGTGTGAGGGGCCAGGGCATATGGGGGCATTCTAGGGGTCGGATCCCTCGCCCCTCCAGTTTTAAAGCTTTCTGGGTCCTCATTAGTTTCTACTTCCTGGTTCCCTCTCAACAGACTGGAAACAATGGTTCATTCAATCACTGTGACCAGTGTTTGGCCAAACCTTCATTTCCTGTGTGCGGAGAAGGAAACGTCTTGGGAAATGTCAGAATAGGGGTGTGGTAGGAATCGGAGAGACTAGTGTCACTTCCTTATTTTTTTGTTTTATTGCCATTCTGACCCATTAATACCTGGTGGGCAACTCCTTTAAAGAAGTTTATGTCAATTTAGAAAAAAAAAAGGCTGTTTTCTTTAAAGAGCAGTGTGACACCTGCCCATGGGTTGTGTCTGGTAATGCAGCTCAGTACCATTGAAGTGACTCGGGATGAGCTGCAATACCATACACAACCTGGGAACAGGTGTGGCGCTGTTTCTGAAAGGAAGCAGTCATGTTTTTCTTCTTCTCCTTTAACCACCTTACCTGAGTGTGCTCCCATTATTCTACGAGACTGGCCATCACTCTGAATTTTATGCAGGATAAGCCATACATCATCCAGCAATGAAATATGAATCAATTTCTGGAACCCGATTGAAGTTTTGAACTTTGGCCTCTGCTTCTTGACCCAACATTTCTGACCCAGTTTTTTTCACCCTATTCTCCTTCCTGGCTTATAAGTTTATACAACCACTCTACTTCCTGTTCTGTCTATTTAAAGAGGACCTTTCACCGATTCTTACCCTATGAACTAACTATACAGACATGTGGAGCGGCGCCCGGGGATCTCACTGCACTTACTATTATCCCCGGGCGCCGCTCCGTTCTCCTGCTATGCCCTCCGGTATCTCCGCTCACTAAGTTATAGTAGGCGGAGATACCAGTCCCTAAGTTATGGTAGGCGGAGTCTGCCCTAGCGCTGGCCAATCGCAGCGCAGAGCTCACAGCCTGGGAGGTTATTTTCTCCCAGGCTGTGAGCTCTGCAATGCGATTGGCCAGCGCTAGGGCAGACTCCGCCTACCATAACTTAGGGAACGGAGATACCGGAGGGCATAGCAGGAGAACGGAGCGGCGCCCGGGGATAATAGTAAGTGCAGAGAGATCCCCGGGCGCCGCTCTCCATGTATGTATACTTAGTTCATAGGGTAAGAATCGGTGAAAGGTCCTCTTTAACTTCCTCTTTGTTTAGACGTTTAGCACGGTAGAAAGTCTCACTTAACTCTCTCAGTCAGACCATCACTACGACCAGAGAGAGAAGGGCTTGAGTGACTCAATTACTGCATCACACATTACTGTAATCAATGCAGTGCTCTTCTGTGGGCATCTTTATCTAGGCCTATCAAGAGAACAATGCAGCTGTCATACTGTCATCCCAATTCTACATCTACCATTATATTAGCAGATAACATCTTCCCCACACAGCAGCAGTAAACTGATTATGGATTACTGGTTTTTATAGGAGTTTAATCTCTCTGTGCTGACTTCTACAGAAGGTCAAGATTTTGCTATTAATCTTCACTGTGGAAAGTCCTGCTCAAGTCCTTCTCATCCAGTACCAAAGGGGCCGGGATCAAACAAGGCTTCTTCCGAGGGGTCCATATCAGTTGCCTTTTCTGACTTTATGGCAGGTACGCCTGGTCTCATTAATACTTGCTATCCTCTCACTTATGTACAGATGAAGAGGGTTTGTTCAAAGTGGTCAATCCCTTTAAAATGCAAAATGGCACAACCTACATGGTGATATCAATGCCAAGTGCTTATGTAGAGGGCTCCACACGTGAAGAGATCACCCTGAAGCACTAGACCAGGAGTCAGCAACCTCCGGCACTCCAGGTGTTGTGAAACTACATCTCCCATCATGCACACTTGCTTGGCTGTTCTCTAAACTCCCACACAAGTGGAAGGAGCATGCTGGGAGTTGTAGTTTCACAACAGCTGGAGTGCCAAAGGTTGCTGATCCCTGTACTTGACCCGAGCGTTGCTCTATATCAGGCACGCTCAACCTGCGGCCCTCCAGCTGTTGCAAAACTACAACTCCCAGCATGCCCGAACAGCTTACAGCTATCAGCCTACAGCAGGGCATGGTGGGAGTTGTAGTTTTACAACAGCTGGAGGGCCGCAGGTTAAGCGTCCCTGCTCTATATTATATTGGATAACTGAACGCTACGACTGTCCCACGTTGCCCATGGATTATTCACCTTGAACTATCAGTCTCCCCCGAAGCCCGTGTTATTCCGGCTGCTTTCACATTGCTGCAGATGGCCGCTATAGCAGGAAACACTCCTCCTTCCTTAATGGCGCTCCTGGGAGTACAGGGATGCTGGAAGTAAAGCTCTCTTTTCCTTCCAAACCTCCTAACTCTGCCATACTAATTTCCAACCATCTACAAAAGACGAATATGATCTTGAACCCCCCCCCCCAAATAGGAAATTAACCATTTATTTTTCTTCCAAAATAAAAGTATAAATAAAAAAAAATTGCCAAAGGTATTGATTTTTCATGTCCGGGATAAAACCCGTCCGCTTGTTAAAGGGCCATTCAGCCATATGCAATATTTCATAAATGAAAACAGCTTTGACTTCCCCCAATACAAACTGATTTTTTTGCACATAAAGAGCCAACATGGGAAGATTTTTATTAGAATTTTCCACATAGCCGTGAATTCCACCTCGATAAATAAGAGGGTTTTATTTATATTACAGAGCCGCCCCCCCCAACTGCTGAATGATAATAATAACCTATATATATAAAGAAGGACGTATGTATGTATGTTCCGCAAAAACTCAAAAACGCAACCATCCATTTCAACGAAACTTGGTGTACAGTACACATCGCTTGCTACCTGGAAATAAATCTTGTGGGGGTCTCAGCTCTCTAGGACGTGCCGTTCCTGAGATATTCCCCAAAAATGACCTGCATTAGCCAATACAAGCCTGCAAGTCTTTCACTTAAATCCTAACAGCCATTTGCACGGTCACATGACCCTTATCAGCCAATAGAAGCTCGCAGGTCCTACTCCAGGTTGCCGATCACAGGTTTTAGCAGTTCGCAGGTCCTGAAATATTCAGTCATATGACGTATGATGGCACAACTACCCTGCTACATGCATGGGGGGCAGGGGCCACTATTAAATGGACGGGCACCGTGGAGTTCACTGTTAAAGGTGGGGGGCACCATGGAGTTCACTGCTAAAGGGGCGGGCACTGTTTAAGGGGCGGCCACTGTCAAAGTCACTATTAAAAGGGTGGTCACTGTTAAAGGGGCGACCACCGTGAAAGTCACTGTTAAAGGGGCGGTCACCATGGAAGCCACTGTTATAGGGGCGGCCACCGTGAAAGTCACTATTAAAGGGGCGGTCACATTTAAAGGGGCGACCACCGTGAAAGTCACTGTTAAAGGGTGGTCACCGTTAAAGGGGCTCCCACCGTGAAAGTCACTGTTAAAGGGGCAGTCACTGTTAAAGGGGCGGCCACCATGAAAGTCACTGTTAACGGGGCAGTCACCATTAAAGGGGCGGCCACCGTGAAAGTCACTGTTAAAGGGGCGGTCACCGTTAAAGGGGCAGCCACTGTGAAAGTCACTGTTAAACGGGCGGTCACCGTTAACGGGGCAGCCACTGTTAAAGTCACTGTTAAAGGGGCGGTCACCGTTAAAGGGGAGGCCACCATGAAAGTCACTGTTAAAGGGGCGGTCACCGTTAAAAGGGCAGCCACTGTGAAAGTCACTGTTAAAGGGGCGGCCACCATGAAAGTCACTGTTAAAGGGGTGGTCACCATTAAAGGGGATGCCACCGCGAAAGTCACTGTTAAAGGGGCGGTTACCATTAAAGGTGCGCCCACCATGAAAGTCACTATTAAAGGGGCGGTCATCGTTAAAGGGGCGGCCACTGTGAAAGTCACCATTAAAGGGGTGCTCACCGTTAAAGGGGCGGCCCCTGTGAAAGTCACTGTTAAAAGGGCAGCCACCGTGAAAGTCACTGGAAAAGGAGCAGTCACTATTAAAGGGGCGGCCACTGTTAAAGTCACTGTTAAAGGGGCACTCACAGTTAAAGGGGCGGCCACTGTGAAAGTCACTGTTAAAAGGGCAGTCACCGTTAAAGGGGCGGCCACTGTGAAAGTCACTGTTGAAGGGGCAGTCACCGTTAAAGAGGCAGCCACTGTGAAAGTCACTGTTAACGGGGCAGTCACCATTAAAGGGGCGGCCACCGTGAAAGTCACTGTTAAAGGGGCGGTCACTGTTAAAGGGGCAGCCACTGTGAAAGTCACTGTTAAACGGGCGGTCACCGTTAAAGGGGTGGCTACCATGAAAGTCACTGTTAAAGGGGCGGTCACCGTTAAAAGGGCAGCCACTGTGAAAGTCACTGTTAAAGGGGCGGCCACCATGAAAGTCACTGTTAAAGGGGCGGTCATCGTTAAAGGGGCGGCCACTGTGAAAGTCACCGTTAAAGGGGCGCTCACCGTTAAAGGGGCGGCCCCTGTGAAAGTCACTGTTAAAAGGGCAGCCACCGTGAAAGTCACTGGAAAAGGAGCAGTCACTATTAAAGGGGCGGCCATTGTTAAAGTCACTGTTAAAGGGGCAATCACAGTTAAAGGGGCGGCCACTGTGAAAGTCACTGTTAAAGGGGCATTCACCGTTAAAGGGGCGGCCACTGTGAAAGTCACTGTTAAAGGGGCAGTCACCGTTAAAGAGGCGGCCACTGTGAAAGTCACTGTTAAAGGGGTGGTCACCGTTAAAGAGGCGGCCATTGTGAAAGTCACTGTTATTTAATATAAAATTGCAATAAATAAATCCCCGAGCAATGCCGGGTCATCAGCTAGTAATAATAAATAATAATAATAATTAAAAAAATTAACCACTTCACTGCCAAGTCATTTTAACTTGTTCGAGTTAATTATTTAAAGAGCTTGTACAAGATTAGAAACATGCCTGATTTCTTCTTTAAATAGCGCCACCGCTGTCCATGGGTTTTGGTCTGGGATTGCAGCTTGGCTCTATTACATCGAATGAGGCTGAAATGCAGTACCACACATAGTCTGTGAGTAGGGGTGGCACTGTTTTTAGAAGCAGATTTCATTATCATTGCATATATCTGCATTTCTTTACTTATTCACCATTTTATATCTTAGCTTTTACTGCTTTATGTACTTTCTGTCTTTTGATGTGTTTGGATTCATGTTAGTATAATCTTTGTCAGATGTGGTGCTAGGAACTTTTGCTTACTGCCTTCATTAACACATTTTATATGCTGCATGGTATTTATGAAATTAAGATATTTGTTCATCTGCATTATGGTTTGGCATTGAGTGCATTCTTATAGGTGAAAAAAAAGGGACGTGACAAACCATAACCAGCAACAATGGATAACAACCTACAATGGACAGCAAACAACAAAGAACAGAAGTAGCACCAGTGGACATCAAAAAATGGTTAACTATCAAAAATAATGGACAGCAGCCAAAAGCAATAGCCAGCTGCCAACAACCATGGTCAAAAAATCGAACAATGGATGACAACAATGGACAGCAGCTAACAACAATGAAAATGCTTCATAATTATGGACAACAACAACAAAAGGTGGCCAAAAATCAACAACAGTGGCTACAAATGAGCAATGGACAACTGTTGACATCATTGGACAACTACTGATAGCAACAGATAACAAGGGCAGTAGAAAACTATAATGAACAATAAAAAACAAGCCACAACAGTGGTCAGAATCAACAATGAGTTAGAACAATTGAAAACCACCAGCAATAGACAACAATCAATAATGAAAAGAAAAAAAAAAAAACTATGGACAAAAAAACAGCAATAGACAACAACCAACATTGGAGAAAAAAAAACAATGGACAACCAACAATAAACAACAATCAGCAGTAGAGAGCAATCAACAGTAAACAACCAACAACAACTGATAGCAGCTGATGACAATGGCCAACAATCAACAACAATGGATGACAACATTGGACTGGGCTAAAAAGAACAATGTAAAAAACCCACAAAAATGGTCAACAGCAAACAAAGAACAATAATCAACAACAATGGCTTAAAAATATCTGTGGACAGCATTGGAGAACTAACAGTAAAATAGGTAACAAAGGACGGTAGCTAACAATGATAATGAGCAATAACCATCAGCAAGCAACAGCAGAGGACATCCCCTAGCAAACACAGTAACAATGGACAATAACAAATGGATATAGGTGATAATAGATGACAACCAATAATGATGGACAGCAGCTGGCAACAAAGGACAAAGACCATGAATGGACATTGGACAACAACCAACAGTGAACAGTACCAACAGCATCGGGCAATAATTGATATCCCGCATCCCACAAGAATGGAGAACAGGTGAGAAATAAAAACCGGAGCGCCATGGTGCACAGTACAACGTGGAAGACAATGATCCCAATCACTTCTGCCTACCAGAGAAAGTTGTGCTGGCACAGGCACAATGCTGGTTTAAGCAGATAGTCATCGCATAGTAATCGCTGCTACTACCTGTTCCGGGTTACCCGGTGGCTATAGATGAGCAAAGTTATGGAAAATTCAATTTGGCCGCTTTGCCGAATTTCACAAAGAAATTTGATTTGTGATGAATTACTTTGTCACAAACCGCATTTCTTTGTATGTAGCGGGTGCAATGACTGGGATCAGCGATCATGCTGCCCCCCATAATTGAACCCCACAGCTGCCGCGTTCATTGCTGATCGCAGCATCTGATGCTACAATTGAGGCTTTTCAGGGGTTAATCAGGATAAAAACAAAACAAAAAAAAACCATACTTATCTTATCCATTTGCTCGCGGAAAGGCCGTTGCGGCCATCTTGATTGATGATACTAGCACGGTGACGTGATGACATCATCATGCTGACGGGCATGGTGACGTCATCACTGCGCAAGATTTCGCGCGGTATGTTCAATCCAGATGACCGCGACGGCCTCTCCGCAAGCAAATGGTTCAGGTAAGTATGAGGTAGGAGCGAGGAAATTCAACTTCGCAGTGGGTCCCTTCTTCAATGCGCAGTAGGGTTAACAAACAAGATTGTGGTGCGCTGATCAAACAAACAAGATTGTGGTGCGCTGATCAAACAAACAAGATTGTGGCGTGCTGACACCTCCGAAACTTGTCACTTTCATTTATTTCATTACTGTATATATATATATATATATATATTGTGGCAATGTGAATAGTGATGGGTGCAGTAAAGTCTCAGGGAAGCATGAAAAAGGGGTGTTTGCACCAGGAGCGTGTCACCAAGGGGCCCGGCCTTGGTGGAGTAAAGGCCCTAGATATAGGTGGCCACTAAGCTAGATGGTGGACACCAAGCTACTTGGCTTAGCTGGCTCCAGCTAGTCCGGGGCGGGCTTTTACTGGGAACAGGCAATGTGTTGGGTGGGTGCCTGTTCCCCATGCTCCAGTCCAGGATTTTGGAATATGCCCATGTCCAGGGATGGTATTTAATCCTGTTGCTGGACTTCGGTGTGGCTCTCAGTCTGGGGAAGGAGACAGAGTTTTTGTGAAACCCAGTCCTGCTGGAGGCTCTGTGAGTGTGGTCTCAGCTGGACAAGGCTGAGAGACCATGAGGCTGGGAGATAGTCTGGACTGACCGTGCTACAGCCTGAGGGCTGGTGGACTACTGGCTGAGAAAGCCGCACCAGAGACGGTGTGTGAACTGCGCTCTATATAGGTGAGTCAGGGATTTATGTTATATGTTTAGGTAGAGCCCAGATGGGCAGGTTTTCATTTTGTACTGTGTTTGTTGGTGTTGATGTCAAAAATAAATGCACTGTTTGGACAATCAACACGGTTGTCAGCGAGAATTCTGTGACTGAGACCATGGAGATAGAGCTAAATCCCCACTATATATATATATATATATATATATTTTTTTTTTTTAAGGAATATTAGTTCCAGTGATCAGCACCCCATAATCTTGTTTTTTAACCCTTTCTACTGCAAATGAAATGCAACTGAGAACAATGGAGAACAACCAACAACAGAAGCCAACCAACAATGGCCAGCAGCTAAAAATGCACAACAATCTGCAACTGACAACAAAGGCCGATGGACAAATAACAACAATGGGAAACAACCAACAATCATGATAACAACCATCACTGGACCACAGCTGACAATAATGGACAACTATAAAATTCAACAATGGACTGCACCACCGTCAATCAACTACAGTGCAGAATCTGTAAGCCTTATGAACTCCTGGGAATGATCCTTCTAAAGAAGTTCCAGATCCTTGGTCCTCACAGATATCCCGTGTACCCTACAGAGTAGTCCCAATCATCTACCATCCCTCATTCTCCCTCATTTTGTGTTCTGAAAATTGTAATCCAGATCTTGTTCCAGAAAGATACCGAGCTAAACACCTGTATCCCTGTAATGTTATCCTAAAAAAAAAAGAAAATGTTCCACCCGGAGCAGAAGGTGCCGGCAATTCCAAAACAAAGCCCATTAAAATGTGTCAAGGTGGTTTATTCAGCGACGAGACTTCAAAGTCCAAATGTTAAAGTGGATTTTATAGTGGAAAATATACATTTGCGCTAAATGCAGATCTACAAAGAGGGAAACATATGGTAACCTTAAGGTGCCAGTTTGGATTAATGAAAGTGCAGACCATGTGTTAGGGCTGAGATTGAGCTTGAATGAAAGCACGGAGAGCGGTCTACGAGTATAAGCCATGTTGTATGTCACAGCGCTTTCTATTTTTTCTTCCATGTAATCTATCATAATCTATCATGTGTGTCCATATTATGTCAGAAGTCATAAACTGAAATCAAAAAGCCATAAACTGGCGAGAGAAAAGCTAAATCTATTGTTATCCGTATGGTTTGGTGATTGTATCTCTCTGATCTATGGTCCATTTTATTGGGGATAAGGCCTCATTGCGGTCCGCAAGAAATTGATCCGCAAAAAATACCGATAACGTCTATGTGCATTCTGTATTTTGCGGAACGGAACAGCTGGCCCCTAATAGAACAGTACTATCCTTGTGCGTAATGCAGACAATAATAAGACATGTTCTATTTTTTTGCGGAACGGAAATACGGAAACGGAATGCACACGGAGTACCTTCTGGTTTTTTTTGCGGACCCATTGAAATTAATGGTTCCGTATACGGTGGTCCATCTGTAGCAGAGCCAAGTGTGCAGTACAGGACCAGGTAGTTGAGAAAAGTAGCTATGCCTGTGATGGCTATCCTCCGGCACTCCAGCTATTGTAAAACTACAACTCCCAAGATGCACACTTGCTTGGCTGATCTCAGAACTCCATAGAAATGAACAGAGCATGCTGGGAGTCGTAGTTTCACCACAGCTGGAGTGCCGGAGGTTAGCCATCACGGAGCTATGCCAATGTTCAATGATGGAGATGGAGAAAAGCAGAGTATGTGATACTTCAGATAAGAGGCAGAAGAGTTGTCAGACAAGCCCGTGTTCTGTAATTGAGAAGAAGCCAAGCCACAGGGGACAATTTATCAAACTGGTGTTTCATATACCAGTCCTGGCACTGAAATTAGACTTTTCAAACCAGTTAGGTTTCAGAATGCATTTTTAGAAGCCAATGGGTGGATCATCAAAGGAGATAAAAGTATAAAGGACAGACATGACTTCTCTTTTTTTATTTTATTCACTCCTGGTTCCGACTCCAAAACTGCATCAAGAAACCTAACTCTGTAACCATCTCCTAATTGGTTGAGATTTGCCAACTCCTTCATAAATTGGCAGCCCTCAAGTCAAATCTACATCAGCTATGAGCAATGAGCTGGTGTAGATTCCAGCAATAATTTAAATTTTTTACACCAGCAAGCATGGTATAAAAGTGCACAACATTTTAAGTTCCTACTGATGGGACGAGCCTACATACCCGCACGTTGCAGATTCGTTGCAGAAATAGTTGCGACTGTTCCATTTATCTGAACGGGACTTGCAGAAATCCATATACTTGCCACCAAAACAACCCCAGATAATTTTCTGCAACAAAACATTCATGTGTGAATATCCCCTTATACTTATACTTGTGCATCCCACTGAGGTACTATCTCCTACCACTGTATCTTTGTGATACTGAAAAGGATTGTCCAATATGGCACTTGTGGCGAAGAACTTAAAGGCTATGTACACCTTTGGGGGCATTCTGTATTGCATTGTGCTCATTTTAAGCTCAAATCATTTTTTGAATGGATCTTAAAAATTTTGAACCACTGTCTTTGTGCAGCCTTGAGTTTATCTACTAGCAGAGTCTAAATTTTCTCTCTATTCTGTCAGGTAGATGAGCAGACGGACTCCTTATCTCTGATCTCTGACCTTATAAACACTCATTATAGCTCAAACCTTGTCTTTAGATCCCTTTACACTGGACGACAGAGCAGCAGGTTGTCGGGAAGGAAGTATTTTTTCCCAACAATCTGCTGCTAGCTGCTAGATGCAGCGGTCTTCTCCAGAGTATGGGGAGGAGCGATCATTATGCCATCACTCTTCCCTATACAGACTCATTGCTTGCTGGCAGCAGATCGTGTTTACACAGCACAAGCTGCTGCCGACAAACGACGATTTTTGTGTACGCACAAGCGATGGGATTGCCCGATGACTGAGCGTTTCACTCGTTCATCGGGTAATTGGCAGTACATTTACACTACCAGATGATTCCTAATTTCCTATAAACGCTTGTTAGCGATTATCTTTAAGATTCTCGGCCATGTAAAGGGCCCTTTAGGCCCCATGCACACGACCGTTTTTCGGGTCCGCATCCGATGCGGACCCATTCACTTCAATGGGGCCGCAAAAGATGCGGACAGCACTCTGTGTGCTGTCCGCATCCGTTGCTCCGTTCCGTGGCCCCACAAAAAAATAGAACATGTCCTATTCTTGTCCGTTTTGCGGACAAGAATAGGCATTTCTACAATGGGCCGCCCATTCCGTTCCACAAATTGCGGAAGGCACACGGGCAGCTTCTGTTTTTTTGCGGACCGCAAAAAACGGAACGGTCGTGTGCATGAGGCCTAACTGATAGGAATGTGGCTGAAATAAGTGTTGATGACCTCTCTGGCCACGCTCTGCTACACTTGTTTGACAGGGCCAGGCAGCATTGGTCTCCTCCTGCCGGCCCTGTCTGCTGTGGAAATCTCGCTCCTGCGCCGTCCCGTTTAGTATTCGGCACAGGTGCAGTGAGTGAAGCCATCAGCCTGAGAGCGTCCTTCACTCACTGCGCCTGCGCCGAATACTGAACGGGACGGCGCAGGAGCGAGATTTCCACGGCAGACAGGGCCGGCAGGAGGACTGATTAACCGCAGCAGTCATGGGACCAAGCCACATCTAGTCTGGTAGGGAGATAGGTGAGTACAGCACTTGACTATCTCTAAAATAGAGATCCCTACCGATCAGATACTTATATCTTTGCACAACCCCTTTAATTTCAAGCCCCAAATTGTATGAAAAATATTGCAGAAAATCATAAATAGCAAAAAAAGTTTTCACTTTTTATTCATTCTTGCTAAAAGTTGGGGAAGTGGTTTTGGCTTATATGGATAGATGTGGCCTAAACAGAGATTTATTTGTGCTAAAGACAGAAAATGGAGCAAATATTGGTGCAATTCTATGTCTCCTCAGAGCAGGAGTAGAATTTATTTTCTGACTTTTAGGCATCCAAAATGCATCACATTTATGTATTATTGGACCTTTTTATTAAATTTGATACATTCCAACTATTTTTTTTAGACTGGTATATGAAATTAATAAAGAAATATGCCCCAAAATATTTTTCAAGAACAGTGTGATCTTTTCATCAGAAATAGACATAAGTGAGTTTCTCAAAATTTGATTTTAGTCTGATCTCGCAGAATCGCCCATGTGATTCAATTTGGGTCAGAATAAATTCTACCCAAATTGAAAGTGTTCTGATTGCCTGCAATAGTCTCTATCTCCTCCTCTCTCTCTCTTTGATTCTTCTGAATCGAATTACACAAAATTATTCCTATTTGGTAGAATGAGAACATTTTTGTTTTTAATATTTGGGTCGAGTTTCCGAATTTAGCAATCGATTTGCTCCATCATTACTGGATTGTTCCAGGATTGAAACACATTTTAGTTTTAATAGTTCTTCACCTTTATGCAACCTGTGGAGGTCTTTAAATTATTTTTCTATAAAAGCTCAGCAGCCATTGAACCTTATGTCTTCTTTGGTGTGGTCAGGGATCAAAGGCTACAACCAGGTAAAATTTGGGATGTCAAGGACTTCTTCTTGAGTTGTCATAATGCGTCAGCTACTCAATATGACGAAGAGTCAGAGTGTGAAATGACAATGGCCAGCTTGTTCCTATACTTCTATTGTTGGCCAACATTTTTGAATTTATCTTTACTCAACGATCTATCTATTAGTGTTTTGCTACAGGAAAGACCATGTCCATCAAGAAAACCTAACTGTGACTACAAGCAGAACAAAAATTCCACTAAACCAGAAACCATTAAGAAGATATCTTAATACTGGTTATTTGTTGCACCTGTGAAGACAAAAAAGAAAAAAGAACTGTGCCCAACTATGCTCAACGAGTAGGACCATGCAAGATTAGACATACTACAAAAGTCTTTGAAAGCAGGCCATGTGTATTTTTGGTGTGTTTCAAAGGCAGATTTACAATGCAGGTTTCCAGTCTGGGACATTCCTCCAGATCCATTAAATGAAAACCATTTTGTATTGTATATGATCTCACCACACGGCAAAGACTAGAACCGAGAGCAGCTTACCAGAGAATGTCTACTGATCACATCCAGGCAGAACCTTCCACTATAACGAGCTTCATTCTTCCTTTAAACATGAACCCAAGAAATATTATATATGTTGCATGAAAAATATGTATCCTGGAAATACTTTGCTCCTATTCCTAATCATAGCCTAAACATGAAGCTCTAATGATGGGGGAGGGGAGGTTAACTGAGAAGGAACGGAAACAGGTTTTCTTCTCAGGACTTATCCCAGACTATTAACTAAGTCATATTCCAAAGCTGAAGGGCTTACACAAAATGTCTGGCACTACCTGATGGAAGTCAACATTAACTCCTTAAGGATATGGCTATTTTGGATCTTAAGGACAGGGAGTTTTTTTAGTTTCTTCAAATTTGCTTTCAGAGAGCTGTAACGTTTTAATTTTTCCATCAATGTAGTTTTATAAAAGTTTGCTTTCAGCTGGATGAATTGTATTTAATGCCACCATTGAGGGTTTCTGGTTTGATATAATGGAATGCCTTCTAAATATGATGGATTCTTTTATACACTTTACTTAAAATGTATTGTATTTTTTTTGCCACTAAGGTTTTATCACTTAGAAAGCTCAGTGCAATGTAATGTGTTATACTGACTGGCAACTTCCAAGACTGCCTAATGGACTCGCATGCATGGCAGACCTGGGGGTTTCATTTGGTCCCTATCTGCTATGGCACCCCATTGTGGTGCCATGAAAGTACCTTAAGACCATGGTAAATGTTACAGAGATTCATAGTCTTTCCATGAGTCCATACACTGTTCTAAAATTGATCAGTGCTGATCATATCCAAAGCGGCACAATGCTCTCCTGAGCACTTCTACCCCTTTATTTTAGTGATCGGTTGGGGTCTCAACACCCGGATCCCACCAGTCAAAACTTCTCACATGTCACTTTGATATGTCCTAAGTTTTCTGAAATAAAAGCTACACTTTAGCCAGGATAAGAATTTTCTGCTAACCTGCCCTTTGCAGTGGGGTAGTGGCTGTCCACCACAACCACCCCTCATGAGTGACTTAGCGGGCACAACCACACAACACCATAAATGTACTACCTCTGTATGTGTCTTCTCATTAAAACATCCTTCTTGGATTGTCTGGCCAATATAAATACTTTAGAAAAGGCACCAAAATACTATAATAAAAAATAAAAGAATCAATACTCACCTCACTGATTCTCTTCCTTGTTCTGATGCTTTCCGGTTCCCCAATGGTCTTTACTTCCTGGTGCTTCTCATCTTCAGCCAATCACTGGCAGAGGTTAACAGCGATTTCCTGACTGGTCATTTCCTCTTTGTAGAGAGGCACCAGGGAGTAGAGAACAGTGAGGGACCAAAGAGCACTGGAGCGGGAACAGATGTGGACCAGTGAGGTGATTTAAAAAAAAAAAAATTTAATCAATTTTTTCCAGCATACTAATCCTTTTCTAAATCATTTTTGCTGTCTAACAGTTTTTGTGTTTCTTTGGTGTACCATATGATGTAATACAATCATACAATGTGCAAATAAAATATATAGTTTTCTAAGAATGCAAGCCAATCAATAAAGTAGAGGATGTAGTTGGATTCTTCACAGATGCCTTTCCATAAGCTTGTGCACGAAGTGTGGCTTCATCGTGCAAACTCTGGATGCCCCTGGACACAATAGTCAATAGTGTCCTCTTCATCAGTGACAAGTAATGTGCCGTGTGCCACCAACCATCATGTATGGATAGCACTTGACTGTTTATGGCATTTTGAGAAATGTCATTGGAAATTGGCCAACACATTTCATGTATCGTAACATCTCAAGAAACTGAGGTCACTTTTAGGCAGCGATCACATCTCCACTAACGATAGGAGCAGAATAAAGAAAATAATGGAAGTTCTGGATCCGGCAAATAGCTGAAATTAATGACGACAGATGGACCCATTGACTATATATGGAGTCCATTAGGTTTCCTCGAGGGAGTCCATCATTTTACCAGACAAAATACTACAGCATTTTTGACAGAACCTTCAGTGGATCGCTCAAACGGAGCCTCTGGCACAGATGTGAACACAGCCTTGAGCGGGTTGTCCAGGATTAAAAAAAAAATTTAACTAAAATCCCACCCAGACAGACGTACTTGTGATGTGATGTATACTTACCTGATGTTCTGTTCAGCCTCCGTGGTCCTGGGGCTGTCAACTTCCCAGTCCTGTCAACTTGCACACAGATGCGGTCACGTAAACCACTCCAGCCAATGACTGGCCTCATTGGAGATGTGAACCCAAGCTCTATTCCACTGCTGAGGCCAGTCATTGGCTGCAGTGGTACACGTGACCTTTGTCCATTCTAGAAGTATACAATTGGGCACTGGAGCACAGCGGTGGACCATGTCCAGTTAATGACTCTTGGTGAGGTAGATTTATGTTTTTGCTACAACACTGAGAACAGCTGCCATTAATTGAAGTCTTACGGGAGGGACATTTTTGACCACAAAAACAGATCACTGGAAAATCATATAAATTTGGGACTTGATGGTTTCTTCTGTATTAACACTCCATATGTACCATAGACTTACCCTATACTTACATCTGCATTGTTTGGGGGGTACTATCTCTCCTTGGGGAGAAAGCACCTTAGCTGGCATGAGGAGACTTATAGAACATTTGTGCTCCTCTGGAATTCTGGGAAGAAAAGAATGCAAATGAGCTCTTAACAAGCTCCACCTCTAATCCCACCAGATGTGGATATAAGTCAGCTATGATATACTATCTCTCCTCGGCATGAGGAGATTTACATGCCAATTAAGGCGCTCTCTCCCCAAGGAGAGATAGTACCCCCCAAATCCTGATTTAGGCCTCTCACCCAGTTAAGCCAATACTCTCTGCTCTGCACCGATGAGGGGCAATCACCCCAAAACAGCTGTCTGCAGATGAGGTGCTGGCTTACTTAATATCTGTCATATCTCAAGGCCTATTTAAAGGGTTGAACATTGACTTATAGTATATCTGCCTTATGTAATACCCCAGAGTGGTGTTACCACTCCTGTCCCCGGCTTCTTTCTGTGTCTGATAACATTAATGTCATCTATGCATTTTATTCCAGGTCCTCCACACTGTGCATTCCTATTTTGTTATGTAACTGTTTATATGTAATGTGCCTGGTTCACCAGCAGGTGCCAGCAAATACGGCAGAGCTATACTTAGATAGAATGGAACATTCTATTCTAATCCCCCTCTGGAGAGGAGTGGGAGAGTCCCACTTCCTGCAGGAAAGGTGGGGACCAGTGAGAGTTAGTCTAGCTTATCCCCTGTTAGGGGAAAGGCGTGCAGGGCACGTCTCTGCTGGACGTGCCCAAGCCAGCCAGAGCACCCTCAGCTCTGCTGGCCATGGAGGCCAAAGCTTAGAGCTTCAGGAGCCAGGAGGAAAGTTCCCTGGCCTAATCTAGAGACAGATCATACAGAGAGAAAGTGCAGCATCAAGAATAAAGCAAAGATTCTATTTAAGCCTGTCAGTACAGCAGAGCCAGAGAGAAACAGATGTAGCAGAGTCGAGTTTGCCTGCCAGTTTTAATGCTAAAGCCTGCTGGGACCAAGACAAAGTCTTTAAACTGTTTTGGAGAACGTTTATGCAAAGTAAAGCTGCTGTTCAACTACATACAAGGTCTGGACTCAATCTTTCTTTCAAATCCCTCAATTATTCCCTCTATTTATTGCTTCGGAGTCAAAGCCTGGGGTCCAGCGGTATCCAGATAGGAGCACTGTGACACACATAAAGAGACATTTGGGCCGCACTACACCACTCTGCATTCCTACACCTGGGATGCGATATACACTCACCTAAAGAATTATTAGGAACACCATACTAATACGGTGTTGGACCCCTTTTGCCTTCAGAACTGCCTTAATTCTACGTGGCATTGATTCAACAAGGTGCTGATAGCATTCTTTAGAAATGTTGGCCCATATTGATAGGATAGCATCTTGCAGTTGATGGAGATTTGAGGGATGCACATCCAGGGCACGAAGCTCCCGTTCCACCACATCCCAAAGATGCTCTATTGGGTTGAGATCTGGTGACTGTGGGGCCATTTTAGTACAGTGAACTCATTGTCATGTTCAAGAAATCAATTTGAAATGATTCGAGCTTTGTGACATGGTGCATTATCCTGCTGGAAGTAGCCATCAGAGGATGGATACATGTTCTCATTCTGTTTACGCCAAATTCGGACTCTACCATTTGAATGTCTCAACAGAAATCGAGACTCATCAGACCAGGCAACATTTTTCCAGTCTTCAACAGTCCAATTTTGGTGATCTCGTGCAAATTGTAGCCTACTTTCCTATTTGTAGTGGAGATGAGTGGTACCCGGTGGGGTCTTCTGCTGTTGTAGCCCATCCCCCTCAACGTTGTGCGTGTTGTGGCTTCACAAATGCTTTGCTGCATACCTCGGTTGTAACGAGTGGTTATTTCAGTCAACGTTGCTCTTCTATCACCTTGAATCAGTCGGCCCATTCTCCTCTGACCTCTAGCATCCACAAGGCATTTTTGCCCACAGGACTGCCGTATACTGGATGTTTTTCCCTTTTCACACCATTCTTTGTAAACCCTAGAAATGGTTGTGCGTGAAAATCCCAGTAACTGAGCAGATTGTGAAATACTCAGACCGGCCCGTCTGGCACCAACAACCATGCCACGCTCAAAATTGCTTAAATCACCTTTCTTTCCCATTCTGACATTCAGTTTGGAGTTCAGGAGATTGTCTTGACCAGGTGTAACGGTCGCGTACACACACACACAGGGGGGAGGGAAGTGACCACTGCGCTCCACCCTTACCCCTGGCCCTGCCTACTTGCCTCGCGAGTCCTAATGACAGGGGACAACTGGACGGCAATCCCTAACTTGGAGTAAGTGCAGGGATGACAGACAGACAAACAACAGGACGTGAACGGACCGAGTCAATACCAGGAAAGCTGCAAAGTACAAATGGAGCAAGCAGAGAATTGTCAGGAGAAGCCGGGGTCATAAATACCAGGAGAGCAGAGAAGTACAAGAGGAGTCCTAAGAGAGTAGTCAGGTGGGAGCCGAGGTCACAATACCAGGACAGATGCGCAGTACAGGAGGATCAGGCAAAAGGATGGTCAAGGAACTGGATCAGGTAAGTATTCAGCAGTCCAACAAATACCAGGAACCTAGAAATTAACAGGCAACCTGTAGCCAGCAGGCTGCCTGTATTTATAGTGGGGAGTGAGGGTCATGTGACGTGGCCAGCGTCACATGACCGACAGACCAACCAGTCGAGCACCGAGTGATCAGCTCGGCGCTCAAGGCAGACTTAGGAGCAAGGAGCCACCCAGCTAGTAAAGCCGCCCTGGGAATGAGGTCAAACACAGAACCTCATTCCAAAAGCTAAGCAACAGTTCTGCGGGCAATGGGGGACCGAGTGCACCTTCGGAACCCCGTGACACCAGGACCACACCCCTAAATGCATTGAAGCAACTGCCATGTGATTGGTTGACTAGATAATTGCATTAATGAGAAATAGAACAGGTGTTCCTAATAATTCTTTATGTAAGTGTATATAGAGAGCCCTAGGGCGAGGCCGCCCGTTGCACTTACATCTGGTGGCATTAGAGACAGAACTTGCAAAGCGCTCGTTTGCATCTCATTCTCATCTGCATTGTGAAATCCAGCAGGCATTTCCAGCAGAGGAACAGCCCACCATAGTTCACCATATCTGACACAGCTGGGGTGCAGGGTTAGCAGTGGTACCTGAGGGCGTCAGTGGCCACGTAAAAATTCACCAATATTAGGCCTCCTGCACACGAATGTGTGCGCCTCGTGGTCGTGCTGCGGGCCGCAATGCACGAACACCACCCGTGGGGCAGCCGCAGTGGATCGCGGACCCGTTCACTTTAATGGGTCCGCGATCCGGCAGTTCTGCAAAAAGATAGGACATGTTCCATCTTTTTGCGGAATGGAAGTACAGGACGAAACCCCACAGAAGCACTCCGTAGTGCTTCCGTAGGGTTCCATTCCGTGCTTCCATCGAGCACCATTCCACATCTCCGGATTTGCGGACCCATTAAAGAGAACGGGTCCGCGTCCGTGATGCGGAATGCCCACGGAACGGCACCCGTGTATTGCGGATTCGCAATACAACAAGGGGGCGCACACGTTCGTGTGCAGGAGGCCTTAGGAATAGCATATGGTAAGCGTGGACTGTGTTATGGAGTCTGCATTGTGGCTCGAAAGTTTATCGTTACCCCTCTGACCAAGACACAAACGTTTTTTTATTTTATTTTAAGCTTCAAACTAATTAGCATTTTCTTGTTTAGAGACGACTAGATCCTTCCAACTATGAGATAAACCTTCAGGATGCATTAAGCTTAACTTTCCACTTAGAAATTGGAGCCTTATGTGAAACTCATTAACTTGTTCTTATTGAAGCAGATAAAAAAAAAAAAAGATTTTTGAGTGTGAAATTTTGCTGAACTTTTTTCCTGGTTTTGTTAAAGCCAAAATATTCATTTTAATTATTTATCTTAATTAGGATTTGGAAGCGAATGACAATGCCGAGATCTAAGTATTGGGGATGTGAATTTGGACGTTTACCAAGCTGTAAGGTTGACATTGACCACAAAGATGTGAAAGACAAGGGAAATGTAAAATCTCTTGTAATTGATTTGCCTTAATTAGGCAAAATTGTTTAAATTCGTGATAAAAAAGATTGAAGGAATTGTGAAAAATTCTCAGGACCTTCTCCTAGGAACTTGTATGTATGTACAAGGTAAGGCATATTCTAAATGTTAGGTGAACCTCAAAAATTAGTAGAAGGAAGGGGGGGGGGATCAGATGAGCTTTCCATCATGGTGACGGGTTTTTGCCACACAGTATAGAAGGGCCTCCACTGATTACCATGGAGCTGTATACATAAAACGGTATGTTTTATTAGTGAAGACTATTTGCAAAGCTGCTTCAACTTACCTTCCCAACCTCCTCCGATCCAGCGCCCGCTACTCATTCGTCTTCCTTGGTCGGCAATCAGTCGTGCTTGTTTTTGGCTGCAGCGGTGACATCCTTAACTTCAATGTAGCCAATCACTGGCTCGGTGACTTCGTGCCATACACCGCTAAGGCTAGTGACTGGCTGTAGCAGTATATGGGGCATCACTGCCACAGCCAGAAGAATATGCCACTGACTTCAGCCCAGGGAAAATAAAGGAGAAGAAGCTCTGGATCAGGTGGCTTGAAGGTTAAGACTTTACAAAGCACCTGTCAGTCAGAATCAACCCTATTCAACCAGGTATACTGCATGGTAGGCTTGGTCCTGCTGATTAAAATGATACCAGTCTTGTGAAAACTGGTTGTGGCGTTCCCCCAGAAAAAGCACATTTATTCTTCATGCACTTGAGGGCTTTAGTGCACCGAGTGGCGTGGCCAGCAGTGGAGATCTGAGGGGCTAGGTCCCGCCCTTCTATGAACTGAAGCCCTCATTTGCATAAAGAATACAAGTATTTTTTTCTTAGGAATCCTGCAAGAAAGGTATCATTTTACTCAGCAGTATCAACACTACCAGGCAGTTGATCCTGATGAAGTGTACAGTTTATATGCTTTTATTATTTTATAAGGTCCCTGTCCAGTGTCCCATAAAAAATTAAAATATTTTGGCAACCCCCTAAAATAGATAACGTAAAAAAAAAAAAATGTTGCCAAAGGGCACAGAAGCCCAACCTCTACAGCCAGACAAATATATTACCATGCTTGAGACCTCATATGACTAAACCCCATACTGACCACCCATCATCTTTTGCCGTGGAGGCAGTGCAGGTCCTGAGTCTCAGTGCAGGTCCTGAGTCTACAGCGACTGTATTGACGCTCTTTCTGCAGGACAGGGGCGGTATGTGACTTTTGGATTCACCTTTGCAGTCTAGGTACCACTCAATAAATACCATGTGGCAAATAGAGACATCGACATTGGCCCATCGATATTTTTTTTATAAGAAAGCCTCTTTGAAGATATTCTATATAAATATTTTATAAAGAGAAAAGAAACATAATATCACTAACAAACAACATAAACCAACAACAACATAAAAACAACATAAAACTCCTCAATTTGCCTAGCATGTTTTCCCTTCCTTTTTTTTTTATCATGTGGCGTCCTACTATTACTGAATTTTAAACATGTGAATCCTAAATTAAAAGGATAATAAAAAAAAAAAATTAATCATGGAAGGAAAATGGTGCCGGAGCCAGGGTGTTTTTTCTAAAGATTTACAGCAAAGTATAATCAAGCAATCATTACTGTTTAAGCCTAAAACTGTTAAAATACTGGAAAATTTTTGCCTTTCAAAAAGCAAAACAAAGCAAAAAAAAAACAACAGATCATACAATTTATTACCGAAACCAACTCCCCGAAGACAGGACTGAGAACACAATTTTACTTTGAAGCTCCGAATGTAAATATGTCACGCATTGTAATATCCCCTTGTCCCCGCAGAATATTGTTTTGTAGAGTCACGCTATGGCCTTACAAAAGATGCCAGGCTTGGAGCGTGTGAGGATGTGCAGGCTTGAAAACTGTAAGAATTAGGAGTATTTCCTGTAAAATTTCAGTAATCTGCATTCCAAGAGCAACCATTGTTACCTCCCCCCTCCATGAACTAAGCACAGGCAACTGGTTTCCACCTATTTGAACTCCCAAGTGTCCCACTGCTCAGAAGAGAACTTTTTGACTTGATATCCTTCAATTGTTGGAAATATGCGTCACTCGGAGATCCTTGTGCACCGCACAACTCCCAGATCTCCGCACGCTGGTGGCATGTCATTGTGGAAGGGGAGGGACTGTTCCGTCTTCACACCAAAAAGGGGAACTGAGCTTTCCGATGGGCCTAATGAATGAGACGATAATTATGCCCTTGAGTCAATGACCTCATGGTGTAAACTGTTCGCAGGTTAACGAGAGCAGAACTTCTTAACATAACTTCAGGAAGAGATCACAGCCTTCTGGTCAATGTATTACTCAAAGCGAAGATGGGGTTACTGAACGAACACCGGCATTTGATTCATGGTAAACAAGAAATGTGCAAGAAATATCTGATTCCAGAAATAATAAAATAATAAAAACACATAATTAACCAGTTCAAGACCAGGGCATTGAACACCCTTCCTGTCCAGGTGCATTTCTTTTAGTACATGCGTCTTTCAAAGCCATAACTTTTTTTTTATTGTTCAAGTATGTAGATAATTTTTGCACCTTTTACTCGTAATACACGGGGCTTCGTTTTTATGTAATTTCTATTTATTCTATTTATATTATTTTTAATAACCAGGAAAATGTAGAAAAAAGGGAAAAAATAGTCACATTTCCTTTATTTTTTTGTTAGCAGCGAGCAACTAAAATATAATTTGATTGTTTTGATAATTTTGATATATAGGATGTGCAGGTTATGGTTGCTGGAGGCAGGGCAGGAAGCTGTAGTGCAGCATGTGGTGGATTTTTCCCTTTTTTAAATTTATTAATTATTTATTTATTTGTTTATTTATTTGACACTTTGTGCCCTCTATAATTTCTTACAAGACATTTATTATAATTTTTTGGTTTTTTCTCTCGTTTCTCACATAGTAGCCCCAGTGACAGGGAGAATACAGCCCCCAGAGAAGTTGTACAGTGCTATACAATGCTGCACGTCACTGCTGCGCTGATCTGGGTCGGATAAGACCCAGCAGCTTGGGCAGGCGCAGGAGCTCAAGGTCAGATCACGTGAGCAGAGGGAAGCAGGAATCGGCATATTCCTGATCTCTATACAGAGCACTCGTTGAGCGCTGTGTACAGAGTGATGTGAGAAGAAAGGGAGGGATGGTGACTGACAGCGGACTCCCTGCTTTCACAGCTGCATGATTAGCGTGCAGCTTCATTCTCTGCTTGGATATTTTTATAACGTTCATGCAGATATAAGCCGACTGCCAGGACGTATATAGTCAACAGGCAGTCAGCATATATCTGCATGAACATATATATATAGTCAAATATACAAAGGTAAGTCAAAGATTATCTGCACTCGGGCTGTAAAAAATTATTTTGAATTTTTTTTTTTCGGACCACAAAAAATGAATCACTGTGTGCTGCTCTTCTTTCGTGCAAATCGCAAGCGGGGCCGCCATTGTTTTCTCGCACTGCAGTCACAAATCAGCTGATGCTCAGACCTGCACAGCATTAAGGCTCATGCACACGACCGTATGTATTTAGCGGTCCGCAAAAAATACGGGTGATGTCCGTGTGTGCATTCCGTATTTTGCAGAACGGAACAGCTGGCCCCTAATAGAACAGTCCTATCCTTGTCCGTAATGCGGACAATAATAGGACATGTTCTATTTTTTTGTGGAATGGAAATACGGACATACGGAAACGGAATGCACACGGAGTAACTTCAATTTTCGTTGCGGACCCATTGAAATGAATGGTTCCGTATACGGTCCGCAAAAAAAAAAACAGAACGGTCACGGAAAGAAGATACGCTCGTGTGCATGAGCCCTTAGGAGATGACAGATTTTTTGTTTCTGAAAGTTGATTAAAGTAAATTCTACAACAAGAGGGCGGATAGTTTTTGACTCACCCTTGTATTTATTATTATTATGTTTATACAGTATATAAAACTATAAAGTGGTTTCTGGTTTTATATGAAAATGATAGAATCTCAGTAGAAATGGAAAGTTGTACCGTTTTCTATTATATTTTGTGCTTCTCACCATTTTCAAGATATTTTCTTGCTGGGAGTAAATACATCCGGAGGCAGTAAGGGCTCGTTCACAAGTGTGCCCGTATTGCGGATCCGCAATACACGGGTCCCGTTCTGTGGCCATTCCGCATCACGGATGCAGACCCATTAATTTTTAATGGGTCCGCAAATCCGGAGATGCGGAACGGTGCGGAACAGAACCACGGATAGAGCTATGCGGCTGCCACACGGCAGATGCCCGTGCTTAGTGGACTGCAATTTGTGGTCCACAGCACGGGCACGGGCTTCACACGGTCGTGTGAACAAGCCCTAAACCTGTACACAGCTAGTCCTGGTCTCCACTGAGAAGAGGATACAATTATAAAAAAAGTAAGATGCAAAAAAAAAAAGCCTCAAAATGACACTAGTGTGGTCTAGGTAAAAGGTAGAGCAGCTGGTGTGCCAAATTTAACAAACATCATGTGTTCCATTTTACTCACCTTTCACCAAATAAAGTCAAATAAAACAGACTTCAAAAGTCTGATCATGATTGCTGTTATTTGTGAATGCAAAAAAAATATATATAAAAAATCAACCATGGGGGAAAAACAGTCCTGAACTGGAAACTTTGCAGATACAAACTCTGATGCAAAACCGAACTGGATAATTTTTTTTTAGAAATAACCAGAAAAACTTATGTCTGCATGACATAAAACAGATGACAGTTTGCTGTTCCCCCCCACCCAAAAAATAAATGAAAAAAAAATCTAAAAAATAGCCAATAAATGAACTGCTGCCCAAAATAGGGTCAATAAATATAGAAGTACTAAAATGTAAAAATAAAATCATACATATTTAGTTTTTCTCCATTAGTACAGACCTATGGAAGCAAGGTGAACAGCAGGAAAAAAAGTGAAACTGCTGCTTTCTGTATTATCTCCAAAAACATTAATAAAACCTTATCTATATATTATATGTACCCCACAATGATGACATGAAAACATACAACTTGTCACACAAGAAAAAAAATTGCGCTCGTACAGATGCTGCGTGTTAAGTAAAGAATGGCATGTATGTCTATACCGACAGGAAATTTCAAAATATATGGTTCTTAGAATGAAAGGATGAAAAAAAAAGATAAAAAAATTGCTAGGATGTGCTATCAGTGTCAAACAAATGAGTATGGGTCCAATTTCTGGCGCCCGTCCTGTCTTCAGATCGGGTCCCCCCAATGTGAAGGGAGAACAGCCGTGCATGCCACCAATATGGGTACCGTACCACCATATGTTATTGATATTTTTATATGGCATCCGATAAAAAGAAAGCACAAATGGTGTCCAGTGGTTTATGCCCTTAGAGGTAACGCTCATAGAGTGCCTACAGCCCAATACCATGACGTGAAAGGGACTGCGTGTGCCAAAGACCTTTTATCACCATGCAAATCTTGACAAATTCAGCTCCTCTACACCATAAAATTGAACATTTGTGCTTTGTATTACCGTGTCCATTTCAATCCTGGAGAATTAATGCAGACCCTTGCGTGCTTCACCTTTTTAATCTGTTAATGGAACAGAAGGGAGAACCATCCAAATATCTGTGGATGTTTTTGCAATGTAGACAAATACCGGTTGCTCTGTACTTGGGCCAAGCACTCCATCGGCAGTTTTTGTGGCTTGAATAATGCTCCATTTTCAGCTCCCTGAAGAGGCTGCAGCTTCTAATATTGCTAAGTGTTTGATTAAGTATGACATGTTCTTCAGTGCAAAAAAATTCAGGGTGATCTAATAATATCATTGAGGTTCTCCACGTGTGTATCTGGATATTCCATATAAACAGAAAATATAATCTTTCGGTTCTTTGTCCTTCCTGTTGCTGGTTTCTTGTGTAGACCCATTATGCCGATGAGCGGATTTGACTTGGGGTTACTACTCAGGGTGTTGTCGAGGTGGTTCTCTGGTATTGACCCTTTCAGCCCCGTATAGAGATGTGGAATTTGCTGCAGGGGCTGCCAGACTGCTACCTCACGGAGTAATATCCTTTCAAGGGCTGCTGATCCAGGTGGGTCAAAAGAAGACACCAGTGTATGGAACCAAGGATACAGGCAAGGGCATGGTCAGTGGACGAGCTGAGTTCAGGACAGATGTTTGTGCTTTACAGCAATAAGGCAATAATTTAGGTCAGGCGGCACAGGGCCAATATATTTATCAAGCAGAAGTTAGGCATGGGAGGTCACACACAATAGAAGCTTACTTTTGCAGGAACTAGACCAACTAAGAACCTTATTGCTCAGGCACATCCCATAAGGGAATTGCAACATGCCCAGGTGAGAGGGAGTGGAGAGGATAGAAGTGATAGTAGCAGATATGGTGGTTGTAGCTATTACACACTCTGCAGGGAATATTAAGGCAAAGTTCACAGCAGAATGGTTCTTTACTGAAGGATTAAGTTCATGTACATTAGTTACAGTTCTCAGCATGCATGGACTGTCTGTTCTTACACAAGTAGTTAATAGGCCAAGATGTATCTTTAAACCAATTTTCCTCACATTGCACTTCTCAAGCTGACTTTTGCATAAGCATCCAGGAGTTGGGGTGCAACACGTATCCTTGAAATGTGCATCCACAGGGTGAATCCCAACATCACACTAAGCTCTGCATCTTTTGCACAGGTTGCCATACTCACAGTTTAGGTTACTACAGGTATCTTTGGAGGGATGTAGTATAGTAGGCATATTCGGATGCTGCTTTTGTAAGATTTTCTGGCGCCGGAAGCTTTTTCACTTCTGGACAACATTGTTGTAAAGCCTATAAAGTCTTTTCAGACAGCTTATCTTCACAGAGCTTCTAGTCGCGCCTCTCCTTAACACTGGAATGCTTTTCAAGTATAGAAAGTTGTTTTTCTTTTGCCTTGCTCTGGCTGGTACCTAATCCAGGGCTGGCTTTACTCCTAGCTGTCCCACTTAGCATGTGCTCTCTCCAACTCTAGGCTCTATTTATCCACTACACTGATAGATGTGTTCTAACCCCTTCTCTCTATATACAGTCAGGTCCATAAATATTGGGACATCAACACAATTCTAACATGTTTGTCTCTATATACCACCACAATGGATTTGAAATGAAACGAACAAGATGTGCTTTACCTGCAGACTGTCAGCTTTAATTTGAGGGTATTTACATCCAAATCAGGTGAACGGTGCAGGAATTACAACAGTTTGCATATGTGCCTCCCACTTGTTAAGGGACCAAAAGTAATGGGACATAATAATAATCATAAATCAAACTTTCACTTTATAATACTTGGTTGCAAATCCTTTGCAGTCAATTACAGCCTGAAGTCTGGAACGCATAGAAATCACCAGACGCTGGGTTTCATCCCTGGTGATGCTCTGCCAGGCCCCTACTGCAACTGTCTTCAGTTCCTGCTTGTTCTTGGGGCATTTTCCCTTCAGTTTTGTCTTCAGCAAGTGAAATGCATGCTTAATCGGATTCAGGTCAGGTGATTGACTTGGCCATTGTATAACATTCCACTTCTTTCCCTTAAAAAACTCTTTGGTTGCTTTTGCAGTATGCTTTGGGTCATGGTCCATCTGCACTGTGAAGAGCCGTCCAATGAGTTCTGAAGCATTTGGCTGATTATGAGCAGATAATATTGCCCGAAACACTTCAGAATTCATCCTGCTGCTTTTGTCAGCAGTCACATCATCAATAAATACAAGAGAAGCAGTTCCATTGGCAGCCATACGTGCCCACGCCATGACACTACCACCACCATGCTTCACTGATGAGGAGGTATGCTTAGGATCATGAGCAGTTCCTTTCCTTCTCCATACTCTTCTCTTCCCATCACTCTGGTACAAGTTGATCTTGGTCTCATCTGTCCATAGGATGTTGTTCCAGAACTGTGATGGATTTTTTAGATGTCGTTTGGCAAACTCTAATCTGGCCTTCCTGTTTTTGAGGCTCACCAGTGGTTTACATCTTGTGGTGAACCCTCTGTATTCACTCTGGTGAAGTCTTCTCTTGATTGTTGACTTTAAGACACATACACCTACCTCCTGGAGAGTGTTCTTGATCTGGCCAACTGTTGTGAAGGGTGTTTTCTTCACCAGGGAAAGAATTCTTCGGTCATCCACCACAGTTGTTTTCCGTGGTCTTCCAGGTCTTTTGGTGTTGCTGAGCTCACCGGTGCGTTCCTTCTTTTTAAGAATGTTCCAAACAGTTGTTTTGGCCACTCCTAATGTTTTTGCTATCTCTCTGATGGGTTTGTTGTGTTTTTTCAGCCTAATGATGGCTTGCTTCACTGATAGTGACAGCTCTTTGGATCTCATCTTGAGAGTTGACAGCAACAGATTCCAAATGCAAACAGCAGACTGGAAATGACCTCTGGACCTTTTATCTGCTCATTGTAATTGGGATAATGAGGGAATAACACACACCTGGCCATGGAACAGCTGAGAAGCCAATTGTCCCATTACTTTTGGTTCCTTAACAAGTGGGAGGCACATATGCAAACTGTTGTAATTCCTGCACCGTTCACCTGATTTGGATGTAAATTCCCTCAAATTAAAGCTGACAGTCTGCAGGTAAAGCACATCTTGTTCGTTTCACTTCAAATCCATTGTGGTGGTGTATAGAGCCAAAAATGTTAGAATTGTGTCTATGTCCCAATATTTATGGACCTGACTGTATATAGTGGTAGATGTAGCTCTGGCCTATTTACTCCTTGGTCAGTATAAAAACATGAAATGCATATGTTACATGAAAGTGCATCTTTAAATCCCTTTTAAAATGTGCCACTACTGTAGTAGAGTGACACTGCAGAAGTTTCCATATATACCACAGGGAATGCTGTCATAGGCTAGGGAAAGATTAGCCCAAGAATGTGCTGGCCCTTTAAGATCCAGGAACAGTATGCGTGCACACCCTATGGCAGCATGCATAAGTTAGAGCAGTCAGAAGGTGGCAAATACAACTGTGAATGGCATGGAAGATAGCACAGCAAGATGAGTGAGTAGTCCTGTGGCCATGACCACCAGGAGAAGAGAAATGCCAGTGGAAAAGTACTGCCAACTTTTCATTTCTATAATTTTGTCAAATCTGTGCTGTGTTCTAAGCCAATCAAATGTCTCCTTCCCTCCCACATCCCCTTCCCTCTCCCTACTTAAGCTGTTTCATAAACACTTGGTGAAAAGCTGCTTCTTCTGAAGGTTTGTTACTTTGTAACTGACTTATCTAAATTTCTATCAAGGTAAAAGAGGAGAGAATATTCAAAAGAAGAAAAACTGCTACAAGAGGACATCGTTTTAAATTAAGTATCATGATATATACAGCGGCACAGAGGGATCTCACTGCACTTTCTATTATCCCTGGGCGCTGCTCCGTTCTGCCGCTATGCCCTCCGGGATCTTCGGTCACTTACTTATAGTAGGCGGAGACTGCCCTTGTTCTCCTGGGCGTCTCCTTCTCCCAGGCTGTAGCGCTGGCCAATCGCAGCGCAGAGTTCACAGCCTGGGAGAAGGAGACACCCAGGAGAACAAGGGCAGTCTCCGCCTACAATAACCAAGTCCCCTAAGTCTCCGCCTACTATAACCAAGTGACCGAACATACCGGAGGGCATAGCGGGAGAACGAAGCGGCGCCCAGGGATAATAGTAAGTGCAGTGAGATCCCTGGGCGCCGGTGTACAGATCACGACACTTAGTTCAGAATTTTTTGCCAGATGAAAGGTCCTCTTTAACCTCTTCAGGACACATGACGTACCGGTACGGCATGTTGTCCTGGTACTTAAGGACACATGACGTACCGGTACGTCATGTGTATTTCCGATCACTGCCGCCCGGCGGGCGGTGATCGGGACCCGGTGCCTGCTCAAATCATTGAGCAGGCACCTCGGCTAAATGCACGGGGGGGTCCCGTGACCCCCCGTGTCGGCGATCGCCGCAAACTGCAGGTCAATTCAGACCTGCGGTTTGCGGATTTACCTGCGGTTTGTGCCGGCGATCGGCGGTGCCATCGGGTCCCCATACGGCTGTGGGGGGAACCCGATGGCATGGAAGGCAGCGCGATGCCTAAGGAAGGCATCACGCTGCCTTCCGGTGACGAGCCTGTGAGATCCAGCCCCTGGATCTCACAGGCCGGAAGCTGTATGAGTAATACACACAGTATTACTCATACAGCCAATGCATTCCAATACAGAAGTATTGGAATGCATTGTAAAGGATTAGACCCCCAAAAGTTCAAGTCCCAAAGTGGGACAAAAAATAAAGTGAAAAATAAAGTTTCCCCCCCAAAAAATTAAAAGTTTGAAGTAAAAATAAGCAAAAACGTAATTTTCCCCAAATAAAGTAAAAAAAAATTGGTAAAAAATAGGGGGAAAAAAAAAGTATACATATTAGGTATCGCCGCCTCCGTATCGACCGACTCTATAAACATATCACATGAACTAACCCCTCAGATGAACACCGTAAAAAATAAAAACTGTGCTAAATAAACCAAAAAAATACCAATCTAACCATCACCTCATCCTGAAAAAATGAGCCCTGACCTGAGACAATCGCCCAAAAAATAAATAAAATATGGCTCAGAATATGGAGACACTAAAACATCATTTTTTTTGTTTTAAAAAAGCTGTTATTGTGTAAAACTTACATAAATAAAAAAAGTATACATATTAGGTATCTCCGCATCCGTATCAACCGGCTCTATAAAAATATCACATGACCTAACCCCTCAGATGAACACCATAAAAAATAAAAAATAAAAACTGTGCTAAATAAACAATTTTTTGTCACCTTACATCACAAAAAATTTAATAGCAAGCGATCAAAAAGTCAGACGCACCCCAAAAAAGTGCCAATCAAACCGTCATCTCATCCCGCAAAAATAATACCCTACTCAAGGTAATCGCCCAAAAACTGAAAAAATTATGGCTCTCAGACTATGGAAACACTAAAACATGATTTTTTTGGCTTCAAAAATGAAATCATTGTGTAAAACTTACATAAATAAAAAAAAAGTATACGTATTAGGTATCGCCGCGTCCGTATCGACCGGATCTATAAAAATATCACATGACCTAACCCCTCAGATGAACACCGTAAAAAATGTAAAATAAAAACTGTGCTAAGTAAACAATTTTTTGTCACCTTACATCACAAAAACTGTAATAGCAAGCGATCAAAAAGTCACACGCACCCCAAAATAGTGCCAATAAAACCGTCATCTCATCCCACAAAAATCATACCCTACCTAAGGTAATCGCCCAAAAACTGCAAAAATTATGGCTCTCAGACTATGGAAACACTAAAACATGATTTTTTTGATTAAAAAAAGAAATGATTGTGTAAAACTTACATAAATAAAAAATATATATACATATTGGGTATCGCCGCATCCGTGACAACCTGGTATATAAAAATATCACATGATCTAACCTTTCAGATGAATATTGTAAATAACAAAAAATAAAAACGGTGCCAAAACAGCTATTTCTTGTTACCTTGCCTCACAAAAAGCGTAATATAGAGCAACCAAAAATCATATTTACCCTAAACTAGTACCAACAATACTGCCACCCTATCCTGTAGTTTGTAAAATGGGGTCACTTTTTTGGAGTTTCTACTCTAGGGGTGCATCAGGTGGGCTTCAAATGGGACATGGTGTAAAAAAAAACAGTCCAGCAAAATCTGCCTTCCAAAAACCGTATGGCATTCCTTTCTTTCTGCGCCCTGCCGTGTGCCCGTACAGCGGTTTACGACCACATATGGGGTGTTTCTGTAAACTACAGAATAAGGGCCATAAATATTGAGTTTTGTTTGGCTGTTAACCCTTGCTTTGTAACTGGAAAAAAATTATTAAAATGGAAAATCTGCCAAAAAAGTGAAATTTTGAAATTGTTTCTGTATTTTCCATTAATTCTTGTGGAAAACCTAAAGGGTTAACAAAGTTTGTAAAATCAGTTTTGAATACCTTGAGGGGTGTAGTTTATAGAATGGGGTCATTTTTGAGTGGTTTCTATTATGTAAGCCTCGCAAAGTAACTTCAGACCTGAACTAGTCCCTACAAATTTGGTTTTTGAAAAATTCAGAAAAATTTCAAGATTTGCTTCTAAACTTCTAAGCCTTGTAACATCCCCAAAAAATAAAATATCATTCCCAAAATGATCCAAACATGAAGTAGACATATGGGGAATGTAAATTAATAACTATTTTTGGAGGTATTACTATGTATTATAGAAGTAGAGAAATTTAAACTTGGAAATTTGCAATTTTTTAAATGTTTTGGTAAATTTGGTATTTTTTTTATAAATACATTTATTTTTTTTACTTCATTTTTTTTACTGCATGGGATAGGCATAAGGCAATCTTTCATATAAGATAGGGCCAAGGGCTATTCATAGTACTCAGTATATTAGGCAGACTAGATGGGCCAAATGGTTCTTATCTGCCGACACATTCTATGTTTCTATGTTTCTAGGCTTTGGTGGAGCGTACCACTCTGTATGCCTCCGATTTAAAAAATGTTGACGTGTTCCAGTGGATGCTATAAAGTAACCTGTAATACCATATTGTACAGCGTACACCATGTGGAGTGATTATGGCTCCACTGTACATTCTTTAGCAGCAGGACTTTAATGGCCTGATTTTGAGCCATAAGCCCCAATCAGCAATAAAGCCAGTCAATATGTGCTCGTTTCTTTACACAGGCCAATGGAAAGTACATGGGGATGAGTGACTGTGTTAATACCAGCAGATTTACGCAGGATAATTATCAGGAACGAGCGTTCATATGGACATTGATTTCCGAAAATTGGCCCAATCACCTGCCACTGTAAAAAGACCTTTAGAGTATGACTCCTTGATGCGGCTGGCCACCTGCAACAGTCAATGGTCGGCCATTTTTACGGCATTTTTCCTGCCATCTGTACAATAGGGTCATACCCTTAGCCCTTATTCACAGCTATCTGTTTCTAGGACATTCTAATTCTTGTGATGTCATCATCAGTGTGTCTTTATCTGGTTTGTTTTACTTCTACACCTTAAAGTGGTGTTCTGGTTGTTACAAGTTATCCCCTATCCTGTGAGAACTGTTTGATCAGTGGGGGTCCGACCTCTGAGACCCCCACTGATCACGAGTACGGAGACCCTGTACCACCAAAATGAATAGAGTGTCAGGTCGGGCAAGTGAACTGCGGCTACATTCATTTCTATGGGAGTTCTGGAGACAGATGAGTACAGCGCTCGCCTATTTCTGGCACTTCCATAGAGATTAATGGAGCATCAGTTTAGATGCATGACCTGCCACAGCATTCATTCTGGGGGGGGGGGCTCCGAGGGAATCAGGGTCCTCATCCCCCGTGATCGGTGGAGGTCCCCCATGATCTAATAGTTATCTCCTATCCTATGGAATCAGAATACCCCTTTACGCTGGTTTATAAACTAATAATAGTCAACTGCAAAGAAAAAAGAGAAGAAAAACAGTAGAAAATGTCTAATGTAAATTAATTCTTCTAATCAAGGATGTGAAAAGATTTACGTAAGTAAGACATAGATTATTCTCAATGCCAGATATATGGAGCACAAGCAGATCGTTGTCACATTTGGGAAGCGGCCCAAGTTGATCATTTTGATTCTGTCCAGGAACCAAATATCTCCATAATGTAACTGTGATATCATAATTTGTAATAGCTTATAGATGAGATGCAAATGATAAACACGTGTGCTCGCTGTCATAACCATCTAACGAGACTTTGGAAACGTTCCCAATTCATGCTTCAATATTTGATTTTATCCGTTTATTTATAGGTGTGCTGCCTTCTATCTGCTCTGGTGTCATCGTCGGCCCAAGATAACCTATCAGGCATTCCATAATTCCCTTCTGAAGTCCAAACTATGTAGGGTGTTGCCTTCTAACACATAAGCAGGTAGGCAAGAAACTTTCCTAAAGCAGCATGTTATGGTCTATTTTGGATAGTCCCTTTTTGTTATAAAGATCACACAGTGTCCTACTCTATGGAGGAACCTCAACGATCAGCTCTAATCTGTGGTAGATGCAAGTGCTAAACTTCCCTGCAGTGCCACCCCTGGAGAAATGAAGAATTACACTTTTTCAGGTCCTCCAGAGCAAGAGACACTCTTTGTAACTGCTCTCAGCTCTGTGTTATAGTTGGAGGTCCAGAAATGGCCCTTCCTTTTAAGTCACAATTCCATAATAAGGTAGTTCGGATTGGTTTTCCAAAAAAATATCTGTTTATGTAGATTACTTTGTGCTTCAATTCCTTACTGTTTTCCAAATCTCTGCTTACTGTTAATGAATAGAAACATTCATATTTACATTGAGATGCTAGACACTGTCCAGAAAATTTGTTTCAATGTTTCCTTATAGATAAGAGCTCTAACGCTGTAGCCCAAGTCAGATGCTGCTGTGTTTAACTCATACAGGATTATCTACACTGAAACTCTGTAATAAGTCCTCAACTGTAAACAGTACATGGCTGGGGCAAGGTTTTAGATTCTGGATGTAAAGGAGAAGTATTTCCATTCAATGATATTTTCAGGCCTGGGGAACTTAATATCATGTGCTCAATTCCCCTGCAGCACCCCCACAGGAAGAATGAAGTATTACATAAAGTCCATTTTAATCAATGAACATACTATGATCAACTGTGACTCATGAGCAACACTGGAGCATGCAAGAAACATTTTACTGCACATCTTCCATCAGGGCTGGATGTTATTGCTTGAACTGGTATTGAAGGGTGGGGCGGATTTATTTCCTGTGTACAGATACATGGGGCAGCACTGTTTTTAGGCAGTATCATTTGGCTTAGCAATTATCTAAAACCATGCAATGGCTGCATGCCACCAAAGGTTTCAGCCACATTGTCAGTGCCACCCCATGTGGCCCTACTCTAATGGTACTTTGTTACTTGATTTCTCCTCATTTGGGTAAATTACAGGGGTTGTCCAGGCAAAACAGATCAGTAGACAGTGCTGAAATCTATCCCCCAGTTCCTGCTATAGACCTTCTTTAATAAGTGCATGCTCCAGGGGGTAAAAATTCTGGTACCTAAGGAAAACGGTAAGGTGGTGACGTGCTCTGAAAATCTCAGACTAGAAGACAGGAGAGCAGATCAATGGAGTCCATAAAGTACAGAGTGGTCCAAAATCATAGAGACCCTCTGAATAAATGAAAACAGTGGCTGGGAACACCATCCTGTGTGTGGCATGTGGCTAAGGGGAAGGGGCAACTCTGTGTGTGTGTGTGTGTGGGGGGGGGGGGGTGTTGTCCATTTTTAAAGCTGCCATGTTGGAACCAAGTTGATATTTTCAAATGGGATAGGGTGCATGTGACATATGTATCTAATATGTATCTGAGCATATATTTTTTTTTAAATTGTGATTTTTTTATTTTATTTTCCATGTCACTATTTATATATCAAAAATCCTGAAATCATGCAGTTATGATAGTGGCCATTGGGTCTAAAAATATATCAAGACTTCCTTTTTTTTTAAAGGAGCCACATGGGGCATAGACACAATAGACTGAAGGGGACCTCATTACATTTTATGGGAGATTTTTCTAGGCATGCTCTTTGACTTGTGCAGAGGTCATTGGGCAGGGAGGGGGAGTAGGTAAACTGTGATATCACCTATTGAGAATAGTAGATCCTGTGTTATCTACCAGAAGTGGTATTTGTCATTCCAATCCTGTCTGTGATGATAAAGAGATGGCTGCTGAGAATTCTCGACACATTATTATTCTTAAAATGCACTATTTTACATAGTTAAAAAAATATCTAGATTGTGGCATGGAAAATGGAAACAATAAATCATCACAAATTCTAGAAAATATGTTTAATCTATAGACATAATTTAAGCAATAGGTCATTTTCTGATGACACATTACTAGGGATGAGCAAACCCGAACTGTATAGTTCGGGTTCGTACCGAATTTTGGGGTGTCCGTGACACGGACCCGAACCCGAACATTTTCGTAAAAGTCTGTGTTCGGGTTCGGTGCTCGGCGCTTTCTTGGCGCTTTTTGAAAGGCTGCAAAGCAGCCAATCAACAAGCGTCATACTACTTGGCCCAAGAGGCCATCACAGCCATGCCTACTATTGGCATGGCTGTGATTGGCCAGTGCACCATGTGACCCAGCCTCTATTTAAACTGGAGTCACGTAGCGCCGCACGTCACTCTGCTATGATCAGTATAGGGAGAGGTTGCAGCTGCGACGTTAGGGCGAGATTAGGCAGATTAACTCCTCCAAAAGACTTCATTCTGTGATCGATCTGCAGCTGTGGATCATTGAAGTGCTATTATTGACTTGCTCACTTTTTTGAGGCTGCCCAGAGCGTTTTTAGATCACTTTTTTTCTGGGGTGATCGGCGGCCATTTTGTGACTTGTGGTGCGCCAGCATGAGCTATCACCAAGTGTATTTAACCATCGATAGTGTGGTTATTTTGTGCTATATCCTACATCAGCTGCAGACTGAGCCTGTGTCACCCAAGTGCATTTAACCATCAACAGTGTGGTTATTTTTTGGCCATATATTACATCAGGGGCAAGTTGAGCCTGTCACCCAGCGCCTAAAAAATAGACCTGACATTTCTATTCAACCAAATCTGCACAGTTTTAGCTGGTCAAGTTATTTGTAGTGACCGTAAAAGCACACTTTTTGTTCTAGGTTGAAAAAGCATTCCCAAATTTGCCATTCTCAAAATTACTAGTTTGTGGTATTTGAGGCCTACTTGAAATCTATCCCAAAAAGAAAATCTTACATTGAAGGTATTGATAGTGTGATTCAGAAAAACCTAAGACACACGCTAGCGTGCTGATAGAAGTGTCATTCTGTGATTAAACCTATAACTGTCACACAGCGCAAAAAAAAACAGGTCTCACATCTCTATTCAACCAAATCTGCACAGTTTTAGCTGGTCAAGTTATTTGTAGTGACCGTAAAAGCAGACTTTTTGTTCTGGGTTGAAAAAGCATTCCCAAATTTGCCATTCTGAAAATAACTAGTTTGTGGTATTTGAGGCCTACTTGAAATCTATCCCAAAAAGAAAATCTTACATTGAAGGTATTGATAGTGTGATTCAGAAAAACCTAAGACACACGCTAGCGTGCTGATAGAAGTGTCATTCTGTGATTAAACCTATAACTGTCACACAGCGCAAAAAAAAAACAGGTCTCACATCTCTATTCAACCAAATCTGCACAGTTTTAGCTGGTCAAGTTATTTGTAGTAACCGTAAAAGCAGACTTTTTGTTCTGGGTTGAAAAAGCATTCCCAAATTTGCCATTCTGAAAATAACTAGTTTGTGGTATTTGAGGCCTACTTGAAATCTATCCCAAAAAGAAAATCTTACATTGAAGGTATTGATAGTGTCATTCAGAAAAACCTAAGACACACGCTAGCGTGCTGATAGAAGTGTCATTCTGTGATTAAACCTATAACTGTCACACAGCGCAAAAAAAAAACAGGTCTCACTTCTCTATTCAACCAAATCTGCACAGTTTTAGCTGGTCAAGTTATTTGTAGTGACCGTAAAAGCACACTTTTTGTTCTGGGTTGAAAAAGCATTCCCAAATTTGCCATTCTCAAAATTGTTGTGAACGGGAACAATGAGGAAAACATCTAATAAGGGACGCGGACGCGGACGTGGACATGGTCGTGGTGGTGTTAGTGGACCCTCTGGTGCTGGGAGAGGACGTGGCCGTTCTGCCACAGCCACACGTCCTAGTGAACCAACTACCTCAGGTTCCAGTAGCCAGCAGAATTTACAGCGATATTTGGTGGGCCCCAATGCCGTTCTAAGGATGGTAAGGCCTGAGCAGGTGCAGGCATTAGTCAATTGGGTGGCCGACAGTGGATCCAGCACGTTCACATTATCTCCCACCCAGTCTTCTGCAGAAAGCGCACAGATGGCGCATGAAAACCAAGCCCATCGGTCTGTCACATAACCCCCATGCATATCAGGGAAACTGTCTGAGCCTCAAGTTATGCAGCAGTCTCTCATGCTGTTTGAAGACTCTGCTGCCAGGGTTTCCCAAGGGCATCCACCTAGCCCTTCCCCAGGGGTGGAAGAGATAGAATGCACTAACGCACAACCACTTATTTTTCCTGATGATGAGGACATGGGAATACCACCTCAGCACGTCTCTGATGATGACGAAACACAGGTGCCAACTGCTGCGTCTTTCTGCAGTGTGCAGACTGAACAGGAGGTCAGGGGTCAAGACTGGGTGGAAGACGATGCAGGGGACGATGAGGTCCTAGACCCCACATGGAATGAAGGTCGTGCCACTGACTTTCACAGTTCGGAGGAAGAGGCAGTGGTGAGACCGAGCCAACAGCGTAGCAAAAGAGGGAGCAGTGGGCAAAATCAGAACACCTGCCGCCAAGAGACTTCGCCTGCTACTGACCGCCGCCATCTGGGACCGAGCACCCCAAAGGCAGCTTCAAGGAGTTCCCTGGCATGGCACTTCTTCAAACAATGTGCTGACGACAAGACCCGAGTGCTTTGCACGCTGTGCCATCAGAGCCTGAAGCGAGGCATTAACGTTCTGAACCTTAGCACAACCTGCATGACCAGGCACCTGCATGCAAAGCATGAACTGCAGTGGAGTAAACACCTTAAAAACAAGGAAGTCACTCAGGCTCCCCCTGCTGCCTCTTCTGCTGCTGCCGCCTCGGCCTCTTCTGCTGCTGCCTCGGCCTCTTCTGCTGCTGCTGCCGCCGCCTCGGCCTCTTCCTCTGCCTCTGGAGGAACGTTGGCACCTGCCGCCCAGCAAACATGGGATGTACCACCAACACCACCACCTGCGTCACCAATCATCTCAACCATGTCACACGGCAGCGTTCAGCTCTCCATCTCACAAACATTTGAGAGAAAGCGTAAATTCCCACCTAGCCACCCTCGATCCCTGGCCCTGAATGGCAGCATTTCTAAACTACTGGCCTATGAAATGCTGTAATTTAGGCTGGTGGACACAGACAGCTTCAAACAGCTCATGTCGCTTGCTGTCCCACAGTATGTTGTTCCCAGCCGGCACTACTTCTCCAAGAGAGCCGTGCCTTCCCTGCACAACCAAGTGTCCGATAAAATCAAGTGTGCACTGCGCAACGCCATCTGTGGCAAGGTCCACCTAACCACAGATACGTGGACCAGTAAGCACGGCCAGGGACGCTATATCTCCCTAACTGCACACTGGGTAAATGTAGTGGCGGCTGGGCCCCAGGCGGAGAGCTGTTTGGCGCACGTCCTTCCGCCGCCAAGGATCGCAGGGCAACATTCTTTGCCTCTTGTCTCCTCCTCCTCCTACTCAGCTTCCTCCTCCTCTTCTTCCACCTGCTCATCCAGTCAGCCACACACCTTCACCACCAACTTCAGCACAGCCCGGGGTAAACGTCAGCAGGCCATTCTGAAACTCATATGTTTGGGGGACAGGCCCCACACCGCACAGGAGTTGTGGCGGGGTATAGAACAACAGACCGATGAGTGGTTGCTGCCGGTGAGCCTCAAGCCCGGCCTGGTGGTGTGCGATAATGGGCGAAATCTCGTTGCAGCTCTGGGACTAGCCGGTTTGACGCACATCCCTTGCCTGGCGCATGTGCTGAATTTGGTGGTGCAGAAGTTCATTCGCAACTACCCCGACATGTCAGAGCTGCTGCATAAAGTGCGGGCCGTCTGTTCGCGCTTACGGCGTTCACACCCTGCCGCTGCTCGCCTGTGTGCGCTACAGCGTAACTTCGGCCTTCCCGCTCACCGCCTCATATGCGACGTACCCACCAGGTGGAACTCCACCTTGCATATGCTGGACAGACTGTGCGAGCAGCAGCAGGCCATAGTGCAGTTTCAGCTGCAGCACGCACGGGTCAGTCGCACTGCGGATCAGACACACTTCACCACCAATGACTGGGCCTCCATGCGAGACCTGTGTGCCCTGTTGCGCTGTTTCGAGTACTCCACCAACATGGCCAGTGGCGATGACGCCGTTATCAGCGTTACAATACCACTTCTATGTCTCCTTGAGAAAACACTTAGGGCGATGATGGAAGAGGAGGTGGCCCAGGAGGAAGAGGAGGAAGAGGGGTCATTTTTAGCACTTTCAGGCCAGTCTCTTCAAAGTGACTCAGAGGGAGGTTTTTTGCAACACCAGAGGCCAGGTACAAATGTGGCCGGACAGGGCCCACTACTGGAGGACGAGGATGAGGAGGAGGTGGAGGAGGATGAGGATGAAGCATGTTCACAGCGGGGTGGCACCCAAAGCAGCTCGGGCCCATCACTGGTGCGTGGCTGGGGGGAAACACAGGACGATGACGATACGCCTCCCACAGAGGACAGCTTGTCCTTACCTCTGGGCAGCCTGGCACACATGAGCGACTACATGCTGCAGTGCCTGCGCAACGACAGCAGAGTTGCCCACATTTTAACGTGTGCGGACTACTGGGTTGCCACCTTGCTGGATCCCCGGTACAAAGACAATGTGCCCACCTTACTTCCTACACTGGAGCGTGATAGGAAGATGCGCGAGTACAAACGCACGTTGGTAGACGCGCTACTGAGAGCATTCCCAAATGTCACAGGGGAACAAGTGGAAGCCCAAAGCGAAGGCAGAGGAGGAGCAAGAGGTCGCCAACGCAGCTGTGTAACGGCCAGCTCCTCTGAGGGCAGGGTTAGCATGGCAGAGATGTGGAAAAGTTTTGTCACCACGCCACAGCTAACTGCACCACCACCTGATACGGAACGTGTTAGCAGGAGGCAACATTTCACTAACATGGTGGAACAGTACCTGTGCACACCCCTCCACGTACTGACTGATGGTTCGGCCCCATTCAACTTCTGGGTCTCCAAATTGTCCACGTGGCCAGAGCTAGCCTTTTATGCCTTGGAGGTGCTGGCCTGCCCGGCGGCCAGCGTTTTGTCTGAACGTGTATTCAGCACGGCAGGGGGCGTCATTACAGACAAACGCAGCCGCCTGTCTACAGCCAATGTGGACAAGCTGACGTTCATAAAAATGAACCAGGCATGGATCCCACAGGACCTGTCCATCCCTTGTGCAGATTAGATATTAACTACCTCCCCTTAACAATATATTATTCTACTCCAGGGCACTTCCTCATTCAATACTATTTTTAATTTCATTTTACCATTATATTGCGGGGCAACCCAAAGTTGAATGAACCTCTCCTCTGTCTGGGTGCCGGGGCCTAAATGTGTGACAGTGGCCTGTTCCAGTGGTGGGTGACGTGAAGCCTGATTCTCTGCTATGACACGAAGACTTATTCTGTGCTGACATGAAGCCAGATTCTCTGTTACGGGACCTCTCTCCTCTGCCTGGGTGCCTGGGCCTAAATATGTGACAGTGGCCTGTTCCAGTGGTGGGTGACGTGAAGCCTGATTCTCTGCTATGACATGAAGACAGATTCTGTGCTGACATGAAGACAGATTCTCTGCTATGGCATGAAGAGACTGATTCTGTGCTGACATGAAGCCAGATTCTTTGCTATGGCATGAAGAGACTGATTCTCTGCTGACGTGAAACCAGATTCTCTGCTATGGGACCTCTGTCCAATTGATATTGGGTCATTTTTTATTTTTTATTTTAATTCATTTCCCTATCCACATTTGTTTGCAGAGGATTTACCTACATGTTGCTGCCTTTTGCAGCCCTCTAGCTCTTTCCTGGGCTGTTTTACAGCCTTTTTAGTGCCGAAAAGTTCGGGTCCCCATTGACTTCAATGGGGTTCGGGTTCGGGACGAAGTTCGGATCGGGTTCGGATCCCGAACATTTCCGGGAAGTTCGGCCGAACTTCTCGAACCCGAACATCCAGGTGTTCGCTCAACTCTACACATTACCCTTAAGGTTAGGTTTGTCCGTTTCAAAGTTTTTTACATTGAAAATGTTGAAAAATGTAAAAAAAAATGTATTAAACACTAATGCTATTTTTGCCATGTAAGTGGCATAAGAAAGAGCAATGTATCTTACATTTCCAGCAAGTTATGCCAAATATATTAAGCCATGTGCCATATTTTAAAAGATTTGTTGCAATTTGCAGCTTTTTTGCATTAAAAATGGGTCTTTTACAACAACGTATATATTGTAATTTCCCCCTGTATGTCCAAGAGTTGTGTAACATTCTCCAACATTTCATTAATTAAAGGTGTGCACCACAATTTGGTGCATTTCGACCATGCATACTTACAGTACTTTTCAAAATTTTCAAAATTTTTGTGCAAATTTGTCAGCGGTCCCAATTTGCAACCAAGAACTGGCACAATCAGAATAGTAAATGCAGGGCCATTGATTCATACTGGAATCAACAACATAATCCTGTAAAGAGGAGGACCCTCTAACATTGCATCGACCTTCGAAATGGAACCAAAGTACAAAGAAGTTCATTGGATTTCATTATTTTCCAACGTCTTTGCACTCAAGGTTATTAAATTTCCAGAGTCTTTGGGGCACAATCCAAATATATCAGCAGCACTTTCATGGTTTGCTAAAACAAATTTAGAATAACAAACCTAAAACCCAACCAGCCTTGGTCGGACGCTGCCAAGAAAGAGCAATATTGAAGCGTCCTTCTAACCAGACGGATCAGTTTGCTTCAATACATCCCTCTCCAGCTGCTCAGTACTGTGCTAGGAATGTAACTTGTGTTTTTTGTTACTTTAGGTCACCGTCAGATATTCAAATTACTGATGTGAAATCTTTTAATCCTTCCTTTTCTGTATACGGGAGGATCATTGGCCGGGAGATGAGGTAGCAGTCGTATTTCTTCTTCTCAAAGAGGTTGTGATGAAATAGTGCCGGCTGGTGGAAGCTATTGGCTTGGGTTTTGCCATTGATTTACTCTTGCATGGAAAAGTACTTAGCACTCTTGCATATTGTTAAAATGACAGATGTGATACTATCACCTACTGAAATGAAAAAAATATATAATTCCTAGCCGAGAGGACAACATGCACGCAATAGCTGGAGCCTCACTTGCATGTGAGTCACCATTCCCAATTATCATATGCAGTCTGATATAACTTCCCAGTTACATATGAAAAATATCTGTGCATAGTAGGCCGGACCGGCCTTAGGAGTGACCGCAAAGGGCTCATGTCCCTGCTAAAGGTCATGCCACCAAAGTCATGTCCCCTAAAACTTGTGACAACCACAAATGTTTATAGTAATTATATAACAGTATAATTTGGACATTGTATAGCACTGTTATTCGATGCCTGGTTTACTGTATGTTGGTATTATTCAAAGGGAACCTCTCAGGTGATTTTTACTGCCCTATGTGAGAGCATAACATGGTAGAGGGGGAGTAGCTTAGCTCTTTGATATATAGGTTTACATGATTTGGAGCAGAATTAATTAGGAAATATATGGTATGGTTACTTGTATATCATATATCATAGAGGCTCTAACAAACAGTGCTACCTCCAGGCCCTCCATATATTCAATAATTTTATACATTTTATATGATAAATTTTATACATTTTAATGAAGAGTTGATGTTTGTATGGGTATACGTTCATACCTTAATAGGTTTCTTGTAGCAATCTTGTCAAACCTCAAAGATCTCAGTGACTTTCTACATAGCACTGATATTGCCTCCTTCTTAGTAGTTAGTCTAAGAATACTCTAGACTGCCCAAAGGTCTTGAAGCAAAAGAAGCTCCACAGCGAAGCATTAGAACAAATAAATAGTGTAAGCTTTGAAGATTGGGCTTTCATAACCAAGCAGTTGTCCACAACCTTGAAATCATCAAATGTAATGCAAAGCACCAGATGGAGACCTGACCATCACTGCTATTGCTAATAAACTTTGGAGAACTTCAATGACATCCTCTGGAATGATAAATCCCTATTATCCTCTAGCAGTTCGATAGACAAATCTGAGTTTGGTGGTTGCCAGTAGAAAGCCAAGAGAACGTGGTGGAAAAAGAAATAATCATACTTATGAATGACATATGGGATAAATGTTGGGTTGTCCCAAGCACACCAACGTAAGGTTCTCCAGTGCAGAAATTGAATACAGTGATTAGAGGAGGATTCAGTAGCCATATCTGATTGTCCTGCATGGTAGATCTCTTCACCACGACCAAATGAACTTGTAGACTGGTATGACATTTGCATTGCTTTGCTTTTGGACCTCTGTAGTATGAGATACACTGGTATATACTGGTATACTGCTTAACATCCCCAATTAAATAGCTATAGTTGCTAGGCAATGTATAAACTTAGAAACCACTGAGAACTTAGGGGAGTAATCTTTTTATGACCTGGTCTACTATTTTTTATTTTTTCCATCAAGAAAGTCATATCAAGGTTTTTTTTATTGTCATTTTTAATGCCATCATTCTCCAGAGCACGTAACTTTTTTTTGGCGTTCTATATGTTGTGACATGTGGCATTCCTACTAAGGATGAGCAAACCAGTTAGGACTGAACCAAGTCCAGTCCGAATTTTGCTATTTTTTGGACGGCAGACAAACCCGAATCTTTCCAGGTTTGTTTCAGATGAATCCACTAAAACGTCATGTAGCGCCATTTTAGTGCACAGGTTGGTGGAAAAAAACACTAGGGAGGAAGAAAAAGGGTTGTCACATGACCCTGATTGGAAGTGGGGGAGTGGCGGGTGAAGTTGAATTTCCTTGTGCTCCCTCATTCATTTGCTTGCGAAGAGGCCCTCACGGCCATCAGGATTGCAGAAACCACGCAAAATCTCGCATGGGGTGACGTGTGCGTCACCGCATCCGCCCAGCATGATGAGGTCATCATGTCACCACGCACGATTTCACATGGTATCAATATGGCCGCAATGCCCTCTCCACGATCAAATGGATGAGGAATGTATTTTTTTTTAACTGGATTAGCCCATGAAAGGTCTTAATTTTAATCTCAGATGCCGCGATCAGCAAAGAACTTGGCATCTGAGGGTTCAATGACGAAGGGGGGCGCGATTCCCTGTCTTTGCCCCCGCTACATACAAAGGAATGCGCTTCTTCGTCAAATTTCTTTGTGAAATTCATCGAAGCAGCCAAATCTAATTTTTCATAACTTCGCTCATCTCTAATTATGGTTATTGTGTGAGGTACATGAGATAATAGTGGTTGTAACTGTCTACAGTACTATATATACATGAGTGAGATATGAGTAAAAATATGGAATGGGGGGAAAATGAAGAGAAAGGCGGAGGATCTCCTCGTACCATCCATTCTAGTCTCAGTGGAAAGCTGAGATCTTCTCCATGCTGTTGGTGGTTGAAGGACTTGATGATGCTCTGTGCAGTTCCTTTACTAGATGTACAGGACCTGTGATGATGATAATGATGTCATCACATGTCCAGGCAGACGCTCCTATTTAAACTGGGAACTACACCATGCTCTGTGCAGTTCCTTCAATAGATGCACAGGACCTGTGATGATCGTGTGATGGTGTCATCGCAGGTCCTGGCAGATGTTCCTATCTAACTTGGGAATTACACCATTCTTTGTGCAGTTCCTTTACTAGATGTACAGGACTTGTGATGACATCATCACCGGTCCTAGCATTCTCCACTGATGATAGGGATACTATACTGGAGCTAGATAGTAATGAGTATAATTAGGTAGCAGGGACTATTTGTTTACTGCTGGCACCTTTTCCCCATGGGCCCCATCTATTCTTTTTTGGGGGGATGATTATATTTAGAGATGAGCAAAGTATTGGAAAATTCAATTCGGCTGCTTCTCCAAATTTTACAAAAAAAATTCACTTTGTGATGAATTACTTAATTATGAAGTGCATTTCTTTGCAAGCAGTGGGTGTAATGACAGGGAGCGGCGATTGCGCCGCTCCCTGTCACTGTACCCCTCAGATGCCACGTTCATAGCTGATCGCGGCATCTGAAATTGATATAAAAAAGAATAAATACAATCATACTTTAGTAAATAAAATTTGTAGTGTCTCTCCCTCCTTTTCAAAGTTGGTAAGGGTGCTTTGTAATGTGTGACTCACCCCGTCACATAAAATTTGTATTAGATAAAGAAAAAGAAGCAAAACAAGCACTCACCATCTGGGACTAATAAAAATATAAGAAACTACTATTTTATTGTTTAAAAATAATTACTGATAAAATGTCTATAATCGATGATTGATACCTATAAACATTCAGGTGGTGTTAGGAGCATCAATCATACTTACCGCATCCATTTGATCATGAAGAACCGGCTGCCGCCATCTTGATTGAAGATCTAGAGCGAAATCTGGTCAGCCTGCGTGGTGACGTCATACTTCAGATGCACTGGATTTCACGCAGGATCTTCAATCAAGATGGCAGCAGGTAAGTATGTTTTTTTTTTATTTTTTACCGGCATTAAGGGAAAATTGATTTGTTACCACGAAGCAAGTGGAAATTCGGCTTCACGGCCAATTAAACTTTGCCTAAAAATGGACTTTGATTAGTTACTAGCAGCATATATATGTTTCTACTACACCAATACACAGGGCACAACATAGTCTGAGAGCCCCACAAATGTTGGGGCTAAGGAAGCCAAACTAAATACCCAGAGCCAGAATGTGGATAGTAGCAGCACCATTTATCCTGTCAGAGGTAGTGGTAGTGGTAGTAGTAGTAGTAGTAGTAGTAGTAGTAGTAGTAGTAAGCCTCAGTTTTACCTGCTGGCTTCAGAAAGGCACAACATTATAGTGGAGGATAAAGAGGATGAGATTGTGGATTGGATGACTCACTCCTCCTCTCACCCACAGCAGGATGACTGGGAGGTGACTTCAGAGTCCGACAATGTGCTGTGGAGCCAGGGGTCACAGGGTTCCTTCTGCTCCTCCTCCTTGCAGCCCCAAAGGGCTTTCAGTGAAGTCCATTTAGTTGAGTCTGCTGCCTTTAGGAAGATAATGGCGTGCGCTCATATTTGCTGGAAGATTCCTGACTGGCATTATTTCTCCCAAAAAGACATCCTTGCCTTGTACTCTCATGTGGCGAACAACGTGGCCGCTCCCTGCGATTCTCGCTGTGCGGCAAGGTTCATCTGGAGTGGCTCTTTTGGGCAGGGACATTAGATCTCTTTCACGGCCAACTTAGTCAGTGTTTTTTTCAGAATCCGCAAGGCAGCACCCCAGCAACAAGGCCACATCTTTTTGACCCCTCTCCCAATTGTTTGGCCTGGTTCCCACACCAGGCATTTATCCACCTTCTCCATGGACACATTCCCGTCCCCAACAGCGTGTCAGGTCAAGCGTTGACAAGCGTTGTCTGCATTCTGTCAAATTGCATCACTTCCTGTCTGCTTCTATGAAATTACATCACTTCCTGTCTCACTGACTATAGAATTTTGTTGCTTCTGTAACAGACCTAACAAATTAGCAAAGGGTTCATTTTTGTATTGAAATTGTATCTTGTATAGTGGCTGAGCTTTGGACCATATAGGCCTTGCATGAGCCCTAACTTGGGTAACATCTTCAGCCTTTTCACATCCAAAAGGTTTCAAAACTATCAATTTAGTCTTTGCTTTCACCCATGGAAAAGACTCAGCTCACTTCCCTAACCTTGAATCTAAGTTCCCTAGCCAAGGCAGGGTAGGTGTCATTGGTTCCCCCCATGGCACATGCCTGGCTAGTCCCATTTCCCTGATAAATTATATTTTAGACTTTGTACTCCAAACATTTTTCTGTTGCATATTGCATTTGTCATGACCAGTGTAAATTGAAATAGGTTAAAATTCATATACTGGAATAGAACATGTGGTTTGACGTTGAAGGGCGCTCCAGGCTATGGTCCTATGTTTATTCAGCAGGGCAGAGGCTAGTTCAGAATTTAGTGTTTAAATAAAATCTTTCCTTGCTGCTTCTGCAGATGACTTCTATAAGCAGACAGAGATTTGTTTTTTAGGTAGCGAGAAACAATCTAATACTTCCTCTCTAATTCTGATCTTTCATCAAAAACTGTATGTGAAGAGAGACGGTCCATCTGGAGCTCTGGTGAAGAAGAGATTTAAAAACAACAAAAGCTAAAAATTTTAGATCATGTAAAAAGTAATAGAAAGAAATGGTTGTATAAGAACTATAAGAATCTAAAGTCACATTGATAGAAATTATATAAAATTCTGGATCAGATACATAGTTGAAAAAACGTAATATTTCATGCATTTACTTTGAGTAAGAAATGTCCCCTGGAAATCTGTCACGATGTATCATTGCATATATCAGTGACTGACTTTGCCACTATAAGGAGACAGAAGCAAGTGAGGATGTTGGCACCTCTAATACTTACCCACTGGGCAGATAATTCTTAGATTTTCTTCTGGACAAAATACTGACTAATCTGTACACAAAATTAAACTTCTATAATACTGCCTCCAATGTACAAGAATATAACTACTATAATACTGCCTCCAATGTACAAGAATATAACTACTATAATACTGCTCCTATGTACAAGAATATAACTACTATAATACTGCTCCTATGTACAAGCATATAACTACTATAATACTGCCTCCTATGTACAAGAATATAACTACTATAATACTGCTCCTATGTACAAGAATATAACTGCTATAATACTGCTCCTATGTACAAGAATATAACTACTATAATACTGCCTCCTAAGTACAAGAATATAAGTACTATAATACTGTCTCTACATACAATAATATAACTACTATAATATTGCCTCCTATGTACAAGAATATAACTACTATAATACTGCTCCTATGTACAAGAATATATCTACTATAATACTGTCTTCTATGTACAAGAATATAACTACTATAATACTGCCTCCTATGTACAAGAATATAACTACTATAATACTGCTCCTATGTACATGAATATAACTACTATAATACTGCTCCTATGTATGAGAATATAACTACCATAATACTGCCTCCTATGTATAAGAATATAACTACTATAATACTGCCTCCTATGTGCAAGAATATACCTGCTATAATACTGCTTCCTATGTACAAGAATTAACTACTATAATGCTGCTCCTATGTACATGAATATAACTACTATAATACTACTCCTATGCATGAGAATATAACTACTATAGTACTGCCTCATATGTACAAGAATATACTATAATACTGCTCCTATGTGCAAGAATATACCTACTATAATACTGCTCCTATGTACAAGAATATAACTACTATAATACTGCTCCTTTGTGCAAGAGTATAACTACTATAATACTGCTCCTGTGTACAAGAATATAACTACTATATTACTGCTTCGTATGTACAAGAATATAACTACTATAATACTGCCTCCTATGTACAAGAATATAACTACTATAATACTGCTCCTATGTACAATAATATAACTACTATAATACTGCCTCCTATGTACAAGAATATAACTACTATAATACTACCTACTATGTACAAGAATATAACTACTATAATACTGCCTCCTATGTATAGGAATATAACTACTATAATACTGCTCCTATGTACAAAAATATAACTACTATAATACTTCTTCTATGTGCAAGAATATAACTACTATAATACTGAATCTTATGTACAAGAATATAATTGTTATAATACTGCCTCCTATGTACAAGAATATAACTACTATAATACTGCTCCTATGTACAAGAATATAACTACTATAATACTGATCCTATGTACAAGAATATAACTACTATAATACTGATCCTATGCACCAGAATATAACTACTATAGTACTGCCCCCTATGTACAAGTATATAACTACTATAATACTGCTCCTATGTACAAGAATATACTATAATACTGCTCCTATGTGCAAGAATATACCTACTATAATACTGCTCCTATGTACAAGAATATAACTACTATAATACTGCTCCTATGTACAAGAATATAACTACTATAATACTGCTCCTTTGTACAAGAATATAACTACTATAATACTGCTCCTTTGTACAAGAATATAACTACTAAAATACTGCTCCTATGTACAATAATATAACTACTATAATACTGCTCCTATGTACAAGAATATAACTACTATAATACTGCTCCTATGTACAAGAATATAACTACTATAATACTGCTCCTTTGTACAAGAATATAACTACTATAATACTGCTCCTTTGTACAAGAATATAACTACTAAAATACTGCTCCTATGTACAATAATATAACTACTATAATACTGCTCCTATGTACAAGAATATAACTACTATAGGGGGGGCGGAGCCTAGCCACGCAGCTGAATGGCCGCACGAGCTTGAGCTCCTCCAGCATTCCGGCTCACTAACCCTATATAAGCCTATAATTTACTTTATTATGGGGAAACCTGGCAAGGAGAAGATCAGAGGAAGTTCAGAGTCGACCCCACGGCACTCCAAACAGCCAGAGATGGAGAAGTTTCTCCGGAAAACGCCGAGAGCTGCCACACAGAAAGGCGCCAATATGGCGGCGTCTAATGCTCATGACTCCGACGCAGGAGAACTCTCTGATGCGGGCAGCGGCTCTGATATTTCAGATAGAAGGCCCAGAGATCCGCCTCTATCGGAGCGGACCCTTCGCCGGGTTCTTGAATCGGCCCTTACGCCTCTCAAACAAGATCTGGCGGACATCAAAGACGACATAAAACATCTAGGCCAGAGAGTGGTCACATTAGAAGGCACGCAAGAAGCCATTTTGACCTATGAAGGCAAAGCATCAGAGGTGCTAGCATCTCACAAGGCCCTATTGAACGATGCCTTCTTGAAACTGGAAGACCAGGAGAACCGGAGTCGCCGGCGCAACATACGCATCCGCGGCCTACCTGAATCTATTGCGGCAGAGGCCTTGCCGACAGTGGCGCGTGAGTTATTTTCCATGATGCTTGAACCGGAAAGAGCAGAGGGAATAGTGGTGGAGCGCATACACAGGGCGCTGCGCCCTAGGCCCAAACCTCAAGAACCGCCACGAGACGTGATTTGCGGCCTACTAAGTTTTGTAGATACCGCGGCACTGTTGAAAAGGCAAAGAGAAATGGAGGTACTAGAATATGAGAATACACCGATTCAGATGTTCCAGGATCTAGCGCCATCTACCCTGGCTAAGCGGCGCTTATTTAAGCCCTTGCTGGAAGTCCTCAGGAAGACGTCGACCCCGTTCAGATGGCTATATCCCTTTGGGCTGGCGATCTCCAGGAATGGAAAGCTGCTTACAGTTCGCTCTCCCGCGGACCTAGAGTCAGTTTGGAGGTCCCTGGATGTCCCTCCGGTGGAGATCCCCTCGTGGCTACCAGCCGATCAAGATGGCCCCCTGCCTATCCCGCCACGTGTGTCCTCCTGGCAGACGGCATCTGCAAACAAGTCAGACCGTTTGGGTCGCAGCAGGATGGACGGAGCCCTTACCTGAGCTCAAACCAAGGTGACATTGGTACTATTTGTCTGCTAACATAGACTGCCAATATTAGGTCCTACCTCATTTTTCTACTATAAGAGATGACTGTCTCCCGGCCCCTCGGCATAGTGTTTTATGCGGAAGGTAGTGGCCTGTTCACGATTGTTCTGTTTTTGAGCCAATTTTTTACTTTTTTACTATTGGCTTAGAGTTATGTATGAGACGTCAGACCTTAACCGGGACACTCTTGTGCTGTTTTGGAACTCTGCCTCCATGAAGGCAACTTTTGCTTTCCCTATTTGCAGGGTAATGTCCGGATAGATTCCGGTGCTGGAAGTATTTTTTGTTGTTGGTCTCCCCTTTTTGTTGTAGACCAAAAGGTGCTTTACCTGCCCCCTCGCCAATCCAACCCTGTCTTGGATGGTGATAGGTAGGCACCTACTTTTCTCTAGATGAATATTTCATCTGAGCTGGTTTTATACCAGCCTGACATGCTGTTGGTTATCTTTCTCATTTTATATTATTTTATTTTATTCTATTTTACTTGTTCCCCTTTCCCCTCCTTTCCTCATCCTGCTCATATATGCTATGCTCTCTCAGATATTTCCATGGATAATATATGCTTTTTCTCCTTAGTATATATATTGTCATGTCCTCAATTGTAGTCGCCTCTCTAAACGCACACGGGCTGAACGAGCCATGCAAAAGGTCTCAAACCATCTCTCTCCTGCTGAGGGATAAAGTCTCGGTAGCCTTCCTGCAAGAGACACATTTTAGGACAAATAAAATCCCTAATCTTCCTCCCAGGAAGTTTGCTCAGTGGTTTCATAGTACACATGAATCCGCCAGTAGAGGTGTCAGTGTAGCTATACACAAAAACCTTCCCTTCAAGCATACCGCTACCTCAGCGGATCCTGAGGGCAGGTATATTTTTGTAAAGGGGGTAGTTGGTGACTCTCCAGTTACATTCGCCAATCTATATGCGCCTAATAGAGGCCAAGTACCATGGCTCGTTCAGACCCTTGCTTTATTGTCATCTTTTTCTGATGGACTGTTAGTTTTGGGAGGCGACTTCAATGTCGCTCTTGAACCGGCAGTAGACACGTCAGTGGGGAGACCGTCTGTGTCCTATAAGCTTTTGAAAAGGCTTAAAACTTCCCTGAGAAAACTGAAGGTCCGTGATGTTTGGCGTACTATAAACCCCAATGGCCGAGACTATACATTTTATTCACATGCCAAGATGTCATTCCATAGATTAGATTATTTGTTCTTGTCTGACTCACATATTCGTAATGTCTCTGGAGCCCGGATTGGTAGTATTACGTTATCTGATCATGCCCCTGTTATCATTAACTTCTCCCTGTCCGGACCACAGAGAAAAGAACGCCTATGGCGTTTGAACGACACCTTGATTTTGGACCCCACCCACGCGTGCAAAATCAAGGCCTCGCTTTCCGAATTTTTCGAGCTAAATGATACACCAGACTCCCCGCCTTCTCCTTCCATACTATGGGAATCCCATAAGGTAGTTATAAGGGGGGAACTAATTGCACTAGGGGCCTATGTAAAAAAGCAAAGAACACAGGCATTAGACGCTTTGCTAGCGAAGATTGCTCGCCTTGAATCCTCTCACAAGGAATCACAGGCTAAGCGCACCCTGACCGAACTAACTGAAGCCAGAGTACACTTAAAAAACCTATTAAATATAACCTCTGCAAAGCTGATCCTACGCTCACGATTTAAAGCCTATGCACATGGGGATAGAGGAAACAGACTGATGTCGGCGATTGCCAAGAAGCAGTTCTCTGACTCCTTTGTTTCCTCTATTAAGGACCCCAAAGGTAAAATACATAAATCTACCCCAGATATAGCTAAGGCATTCTGTGCTTTTTATGAGACCCTATACAATCTACCCCCCCCAGATGGTGCATCTGTTAGTGATCTCTCAGAAGCTACTGATAAATTCCTACAGAATTTAGATCTCCCTTCTATAGCCCCGGCCAAGGCATCTCAATTGACTAGACCTGTCACTGATCTAGAGATTCACAAAGTACTCATGTCCATCCCCTCGGGCAAAAGCCCAGGACCAGATGGGTTCCCCATCACTTATTATAAATCCTTCAAAGATGTTCTAATTCCCCGTTTCAGGAACCTGTGCAATCATCTTCTCACTGGTGGCTCCCTTGCCCCTCATTCCTTATTGGCACACATTACTGTCCTACATAAGGAGAATAAGGATCCGACATGCTGCAGCAACTATAGGCCGATCTCTCTACTAAACTGTGATGTGAAGTGGTGGGCGAAGATCTTGGCCACTAGGCTTCAGGATGTGTTGCCTGACATCGTCCATGAGGAACAGGTGGGTTTTGTCCATGGCAGACAGGGGTCAGAAAATACAATAAGGCTTCTTCATCTTGTAAATTGGGCTAAAAGATCATCTAAGCCCTTGGTGCTAGTAAGTACGGACGCGGAAAAGGCCTTCGACAGGGTCAGTTGGCATTATATGTCGCGGACCCTGTTGAGATTTGGCCTACCTGACCAATTTATTACTGCCATTTATACGTTATACTCGACCCCCTCTGCCATGGTCAAAGTTAATGGAACACTGTCACCACCATTTCACATCACTAACGGGACAAGGCAGGGATGCCCTTTATCTCCTGCACTATTCATCTTAGTGATGGAGACCCTTTTATGTAGAATAAGAATGGACCCAGAGATAAAGGGCTTACAAATAGGATCTTGTACACACGTTGCTGCGGCATTCGCGGATGACCTTTTAATCATGACCTCAAACCCCAGGGAAGCCTTGCCTAGATTGCTGTTCATATTTGAAGATTTTGGGTTTATATCGAATTTTAAAATTAACTATGGGAAATCCATGGCTCTCAATATCTCTTGTCCACAAGCAGTGATTAATGATCTTAAGCGTGCTACTCCATTCACTTGGGCCTCCAGAGACATTGTGTATTTAGGTACTCATGTTTCGGCTAATGTCCAAGATCTGGCTTCCCTTAACTACCTGCCGCTCCTTCAAACGGTCCGGACACATCTTCAAAACCTGAAACTCCCATTTGTCTCTTGGGTAGGACGAAAAAATTACATCAAGACCTTTATCCTTCCCAAATTTCTGTATTTGCTACAATCCCTACCTATTTGGCTTCCAAATTCATATTTTACTGAAATACGTAGGGTATTCACACGCTTTCTTTGGAATGGCAAGTCACCACGTATTGCTTACTCTGTCCTCACAAGGGATAGGAGGTTCGGAGGCTTTGGGATGCCAGATGTGAAGCTTTATTATACTGCTGTACAGCTAGGCAGATGCGTAACTATTATGTCTCGCCAATCTAGCTCTCTTTGCTCCCGTCTTGAAAATGCACTATTGTCTAACCAAGAATTGCTTACTTTATGGGGTATTAGGCCTATCTCTGCTAATCACTGTTATACGTCCCCGGTTTGGAAAGGCATGTTGGTGGAATGGTCCAAAATGGTTCAGTCCCGTATCTTTAATTTCCCTAACACTGGTATGCCGCTTAGACTACTACAAAGCCACATCCATCCAACGGTGTTAAACCCCTCCGGGATTTGGTCTAAGCTCGCTGATATTCCTCTGCGGGATGTCCTTCTCCCGGATGGCTGTTTAAAATGGGATTCAGTAATGGACCTCCCTGAGGTCAAAACAGCACCCTTTTTCCACCTAGCAAATTTCCAGAGAGATACCAAATTGTGTACCGGGCCATTTTCTGATAGTAGTTCGCCCTCCTGGCTTGAAAAGAAGGTCTTGGCTACCAAACCCCCCCTTAGGCCATTATCTCAGATGTATAAAGAAATGCTTTCCTCCCTGCCCCCGGAGCTTCGTTTTGTGGCCTCATGGGAACGGGAGCTCTCCATATCCCTTACAGAGCCAGAGAAAGCGTTCATACTAGCTCATTCACACGGCTTCAATCGTTGTGTGAGGATTCAGGAGAATTCCTTTAAACTCCTGTGTAGATGGTACAAAACACCTGAATTCTTGCATAAATTGAACCCAGAAATTTCTGAAAAATGTTGGAGATGTGGCCTGGACACTGGCTCCTTGTCACATATTTGGTGGCTCTGCCAAAAGATTCAACCGTTCTGGACCTTAATTGAGGATTTAGTTAATCAAATATGCAATACCAAGATATCACTGGATGCTAAGCTTATCTTGCTATGGTGTCCGAACAAATCCCTCACACCCACCAAACATGACCTTCCAACGATGCTGCTCACAGCAGCTAAATTACTTATCCCCTACTTGTGGAAGAACGACTCCCCACCAACTCTCCTGATGTGGACTGATAAAGTAGACCAGATCTACCGTTTTGAGGAGCTAGCGCACTGGGAAAATAACTCACGCTCTCGCTTCCTAAAATTGTGGTCTCCATGGAAAGCCTATAGAAACTTTACATAATAGAGCAGAAATTTATCACCTCCTTGTTTCCCTCCCCTCCTTCCCTTCCTGATCTCCCCCTCCCCCTTCCTTTTCTTGGATATCACTCTAGGGTCAATGATAATAACTGTTTTATATTGCTTACACTTGACATGTATGCTGGATACTATTTGGTACCATATTGTCATCAATGTACTGTCTTGTGTGGGTCACGGCCCTGAATTTTTCTTTCAATAAAAAGAAATATGGTTAAGAATATAACTACTATAATACTGCTCCTATGTACAAGAATATAACTACTATAATGCTGCTCCTATGTACAAGAATATAACTACTATAATACTGCCTCCTATGTACAAGAATATAACTACTATAATACTGCTCCTATGTACAAGAATATAACTACTATAATACTGCCTCCTATGTACAACAATATTACTACTATAATACTGCTCCTATGTACAAGAATATAACTACTATAATACTGCCTCCTATGTACAAGAATATAACTACTATAATACTGCTCCTATGTACAAGAATATAACTACTATAATACTGCCTCCTATGTACAAGAATATGACTACTATAATACTGCTCCTATGTACAAGAATATAACTACTATAATACTGCTCCTATGTACAACAATATTACTACTATAATACTGCTTCCTATGTACAAGAATATAACTACTATAATACTGCTCCTATGTAAAAGAATATAACTACTATAATACTGCTCCTTTGTACAAGAATATAACTACTATAATACTGCTCCTATGTACAATAATCTTGAATATATTGTGTTTGCTGAATATGCACATATCTAGCTGTGTCTGGACACAAGATGTATGACTCTCTACATGACTGTGTATTTTTCTCAAATAAAAAGAAATTTGATAAAGAATATAACTACTATAATACTGCTCCTATGTACAAGAATATACCTACTATAATACTGCTCCTATGTACAAGAATATAACTACTATAATACTGCTCCTATATACAAGAATATACCTACTATAATACTGCTCCTATGTACAAGAATATAACTACTATAATACTGCTCCTTTGTGCAAGAGTATAACTACTATAATACTGCTCCTGTGTACAAGAATATAACTACTATATTACTGCTTCGTATGTACAAGAATACAACTACTATAATACTGCCTCCTATGTACAAGAATATAACTACTATAAGGCTACATGCACACGATCATGTGTTTTGCAGTCCGCCCAAAAAACGGATGATGTTCCGTATGGCATCAGTTTTTTTTGCAGATCCATTGTAATAATGCCTATCCTTGTCCGCAAACTTGAAAAAAATAGGACATGCACTTTTTTTTTTTTTGCCGGGCAACGGAACGGACATACTGATGCGGACAGCACACGGTGTGCTCTCCTCGTTTTTTGCGGACCTATTGAAATGAATGGGTCCGCACGTTCGTGTGCATGTATCCTAAGGCTATAACTACGGTATATTGCAGTGTAGCGCTGTTTGTATATGACAGGTATAAGTTAATTACATCCTGAGAACATTTTGCTTTCACTAATAGAAGTGTGGGGACTTTTTTGACAGGAAAGAGATAGAAATGATATTTTCGGAGAGGATGTGGCCACTCTCAAGGTACCTGACGTGGCGACAATTTCTTCTATGTGCCAGGACATTCCACAGCTGGGAAACGCATTTTGTTCTGAACATGCTGTGAGTTACTTTGTGTAACACTTTCATTCCTGGCACATTGTGCGGCATTTCTTCGCAATGATGCATTTTATTCATTGAGTTTAGTTATTAAAAAGTTCATCAGTTGCAGAATAATATATTAGAGTCATGACCTACATTGTATTGTACCCGATGTTATGGATGCACAATCGTGTAATGTGGCGCCTCGGATAGAACATCGTTTAGTGTAAAATTGAGTTTTTATAGCGTTGTAATGAATTAAGGAAATTATCGTTCCACTATTAGGAATAAAGAAGTCTAGTCACATTCACTGTGGTCAAAACATGAGCTGTCCACGGGGACCGGATCATTTTTTTTAAGCATCTCAGATATGGTTTAATTATAGTTAGCACTGAGAGCGGTGGTGACGATTGCCAGGCGGTTTTAATGGTTGTTATTAATAATAATAATTTCTATTTCTATAGTGCCACCATATTTCGCAGCGGTTTACAATAAAGAGGGTTTATGTACAAAACGAAAGACATCACAATGTAACTGGCAAATACTGAAACACGAGTCAGGACCCTGCTCGCATGAGCTTACAATCTATAAGGAAATTGGGATCAGTGATGGCCAGTTCGCAGTTGGCAAATTTTCCGATTGCCGATTTTATTAATCAAGAAAATAATGACTGGAGATCCCGAATTCTCGAATTCGTGAATATATGACTAATATTCGCCCAAATATTCGCGAAATATTGCAAATTCTAATATTGCCCCTGCCGCTCATCACTGTCAGTCAACACTATTTGCAATACTACCTTTTGTGTCATCCCAAACAGTGATGGCCAGTTCACAGTGTTCGCCGACAAACACATGCGATCTGCCATCTTTATTCCCAAGTCCGGCGATGCAGAGGTAAGTCCTTACCTGTGCCTGCGCCACTAGCCGCTCTGAAACACATGCGGTCACCGGGAGCAGGCAGTTCCGAGAACAGCCCGATGAAGGCAGGGGCAATATTCGAATTTGCAATATTTTGCGAATATTTGGGCGAATTCGAGAATTCGGGATCTCCAGTCATTATTTTCTTGATTAAGAAAATCGGCAATTGGAAAATTTGCCATTAAAATTTGCGATACGAAAATTCGCGATCAACACTACTCCTAAAGTCAAAGATATTGCAGCCTTCTCATTGGCCCACAATCATTTGCTTGGGATGAGCCGACTGCCGCCTTGTTGCTTGAAGGTCTTGCCGAAAACCCTGTGTGCGGTGACGTATGACGTCTCCACGTCACCTGGCGCGATGATGTCGTCACGGGCCGCTCAAGATTTCATGCCAGATATTCATGCAAAATGGAGGCAGCTGACCCATTGCGAGCAAATGGATGAGGTAAGTATGACTGAATTTATATATTTATTTTTTTACACCCGATTATTGCTATTAGATGTGCGATCAGCGATGAACGCGACATCTGAGGGGTACAATGACGGGGGCTGCACAGTCGTTGCACCCACTATATACAAATAAATGTGCTTCTTTACAAAGTAATTCGTCACAAAGCAAATGTTTGCTCATCTCTAATTGCAAACAGTCTGCAAGTTTGTTGTCAGACACCCCAACAGCTGAGCTGAGCACCAGTCATGTAGACAGGATGGTTTCCAATTCCCTACATCCGATCAGCCATATCTTAAGTATCAAAGTCAATAATGGTGAATATCTGGTGACAGTGGCGCCTCACAACGGGTGGGATATATCAGGCAGCATGTGAACTTCTTGAAGTTGATGTGTTGGAAGCAGGGAAAATGAGCAAGCTTAAGGATCTGAGCAATTTTGCCAAGGGCCAAATTTTGATGTCTAGACAACTGGGTCAGGTCAAGGAAGGAGAAGCGGAGAACTAGCCACAGGGTCTGACAGTGGGGTTGGTCAACCTATCAGGGGGCAGGGCCACCAGGCCAATCAGGCTTGGCGGTGGCATCACATGGCTCCTGAGGGTGGGCTATCTTAACTGGCAGCTACTGGGCCCAGTTGCCTGTGATTAGTATTCCTGGCTCACTAGCTAGTCGTGTGTTTGCTACCCCGGATCTCTGACCTCTTGCCTGTTTCTCTGACCTTGCCTCTGAATACTGGTTTTGCCTCTGACGTGATGTCCTGGTCCGTGACTCTGCTTGTTATTAGACCTTGGTTAATTTTGGTTGATTAGACACTAATTTGTGACCACTTCTTTGCCTGCTGACTGTGTCTCTGATGTTTTCACCTGGTTTTATTCTGCTGTGTTATTGACTCTGCTTTATCTGGATTTTTGGTTTTGACCTGACCTTTCTGACAACTCTTTCCCCACTAGGTTAGCTCCCATGCACTTATTCAGGTTAGGGACTGTTGCCAAGTTGTGGGCCGCCATTTAGGGCAGATCGAGCAAGTAGGTATGGACAACAGTGCGGGTGGAGTACAGGACTGCATTGTTCCCTACTCAACATTACAGCCCTGTCTATCACCAAAAGTGTCTTCAGTGGGCCCTGGAGCCTCAGAACCGGGTCATGGAGTAATGGAAGAAGTTGACCTGGTCTGGTTGATTATGTTACATCATGTGGATGGGCAGATGCATGAGAAGCACCTCGTGAAGAGGTGGCACCAGGTGCATTATGAGAAGAAGACTGTCTGGTCTGATGAATCACTTTGCATCATGTGGATGGCTGAGTATGTACGTCACTTACCTGGGGAAGAAATGTCACCAGAAAAAGATGGCCTTTCTGACGAATCACGTTACATCATGTGGATGGTTGGGTGCATGTGCATCACTTGGGGAAGAGATGGCACTAGGGCACTATGGGAAGAAGATGGCCCGCGGAGGCAGTGTTATGCTCTGAGCAATGTTCTGCTGGAAACCTTGGGTCCTGACATCGTGTGGATGTGAAACGTACCACCAATCGAAACACTGTACAGACAAGTACCCCTTATCATGGCAGCAGTGCCCCCTAATGGCAGTGTTTTTGTTCAGCAGGATAATGCCCCGGCCACACTGCAAAATCTACCCAGGAATGAAGAACATGACAAACAGATCAATGTGATAACGTTATAAAAAATTCTGATCCCTACCACTTCCATTCCTAATCTTCCCCCACCAGATTTTATTTCCTGTCACCTTCTTGACTCAAACAAAAAAATAGCAGATCTTGGGGAGACCAGTTCAAAAATTTGAGCACCCAGCCAATGGTTGGAAGCATTGGAATGGGATCAGCGGGGGCACCAGTAAGATGGGATAACCCTATTAATATACAGGAAAAAAAAATAAAAAATGTATCCTTTTATTTAATTTTAAATATGGCACCATTTTTTTTCCTTTATACTGATTACCTCCAGTCCCGGGCATTTCAGATGTTATAACACACACGTACGCGGTGTAATATAATTTTATAGTTATGCAATGTTAGTCTTTACTAGGTCACATACAGCAGCGGCGCGCTCCATCTCCAGAGAAAACACAGACTCAGCAGGCCTATGATGTTGACTAATATTCCAGATATCCTGCGGTGTTAAAAAAAAAAAAAAAGAAATCGAAGGTTTACTTGGTTTCAAATTCCAAAGGAATGAAATATTGAGAAACTGACAGGTGTGAAACATCAGAGTGAAATGAGTGTTTTTGTATCTGCTTAGGATAAAAAAAGAAAGATATCCCATAACGAATGCAGAAGTAGGAGGAAAACTTGCTACAAAGTAACTTTTTTTCTTTTACTGCTTTTAATGCCTAAAGAAAAAGAATATACAAAAACTTAATAATGTAACAACATAACAGTTTTAACTCTTTCTGAAAAGAAATATTAAAGAAAAATTTATAATTTATAACAAAAATTCTGTTGTTGACAATGTGCCCGTTTCATTGAATTTTTTTCATTTTTTCTGAATATCCACAAAGAACACTCACAAAATCAGTATTAGGCTACAGTCACACGACCATATGTGTGTTGCGGTCCGCAAATTGCGGATCCACAAAAAAAACGGATGACGTCCGTATGGCATCCTTTTTTTTGCGGATCCATTGTAACAATGCCTATTCTTGTCCGCAAAACGGACAAGAATAGGACATGTGCTTTTTTGTGGCGGGGCTATGAAACCGACATACGGATGCGGATAGCACACGGTGTGCTGTCCGCATTTTATTTTGCGGAACCATTGAAATTAATTGGTCTGCATCCTATTTGCAAAAAAAAACGGAAAGGACATGGAAACAAAATACATTCGTGTGAATGTAGCCTCATTCACACGACAGTGATTCACGGATGTGTGCTGTACGTGTTCTACTCGGACACCACACACAACCATTTATGTTAACGTGTGTATTTAATGTGTGGGTCCGTGGTTTTTGCACGCAGGCATGCTCTAATTTGTCCATGTTGATCCATTGCGCTCTTTATGGTCTACGGGTCTGTGAAAAACACGGACTCAACATGGATGCCATCTGTGTTTCACAAACCATTAGGGCTCATGCACACATCCGTAGCAGTTTTTGCGTTCCGCAAATAGCGAATCCCAAAACACGGATAACGTCCGCCTGCGTTCTGCATTTTACGGAACGTCCTGCCCTCTTTAGACCAGTCCTATCCTTGTCTGTAAAACGGACAAGTAAAAGGATGTGTTCTATTTTTTCACCGGGCCGCAGAACGTTCATACGGATGAGGACAGCAGGCGGTGTGCGGTCCACATCTTTTGTGGATGGATCTGCATCCGAACCCACAAAAAATGCGGACAAAAACACGGTCGTGTGCATGAGCCCTTAGGAGGAGATGCTATGAAAATAAATTTTCAGCTGTGCAGTGCCGATGACACATGAAGCGCAAAAAATGGACACACAAACCAAACACGTTTCCTTCACAGATGAATCGCTGACCATCCTATCATTGATTTTATTGTGGAGACGGATGTGTGATTGAGGCACTAGGGTGGCATAGATTTTCAATTTTTTGTGTGCACTTTTGCCTATTTGGTAGTGTTTTTTGTACCTGAATAATTTTGTATGTTTCCTCTAAGGGTCCATTCACACGTCCATATGTGTTTTGCGGATCCGCAAAACACGGACACCAGCAATGTGCGTTCCGCATTATGCGGACCGCACATCGCCGGCACTCTCATAGAAAATGCCTTTTCTTGTCCGCAATTGCGGACAAGAATAGGACATATTCTATTTTTTGGCGGAATGGAAGTGCGGATCCGCAAATGCGGATGTGGACGGCACATTCCGGCCCCAGTGAAAATGAATGGGGCCGCACCTGTTCCGCAAAATTGCGGAACGAATGCGGACCCATTTTGCAGACGTGTGAATGGAAAATGTAAAAAAAATTGTGTGTCAGGACATTTATATATTCTAGTGCACCAGTCTTCTGACGTTAAAATATTGCAACTTTTTTGCACAAAATTTTTCAATTTTTGCCCTCTTGCGCCACCGAGCACCAGGGATGGGATTAAGGTCATTTTTGCAGTTAAGAACACTTTAAAATCTCATTTATCTTCTGCAAGAAAAGCAAAAGTTGGAAAAATATTGCAACTCTACGCCAGGCAGACCCACGGGGTCCTTAAAATGAAATAGTTGTAAACCACATCGCGCTTGCGCCAAATTATTACTTGTGCTCCACTTGATGAATTAGGCGCGACGGCACAAACCATAGACAAACTTAAAACTGGCACAAAAAACACTGCAAATGATAAATTCCCCTCGTGGATCACACAGCGGCTTAAAAAAAAAACTTTTGTAAAACTGATAAAAACTGTCCGTATGCGCTATGGAAAAAAAATGCAAGCAGTTTCTATAAGGTTATTTTGGTGCAGCAAAATCTTGCATCTACAAGCTCTTATTGCTGCTGTACTAATGACAATAACATATTTTAGCCCACAGGATAAAAAGATTAAAGCTGGAAAATGAAAAATAGTATAAAGAAACAATAAAAAAAAAGTTGTAAATAAAAAATTCAATATTCCAATTTTTTATTTTAGTACTCAGGAATAAGAGGCATTTATTTTCAGTGTTACTCCCACCAAAAATATAGAATTTACAAAATGTCATTTTTCCTAGGTTTTGAACCACTGTGGGCAATCACATAACACTAAAATAATTGGATATTTTTATACTTATTGCCACTAGGCTGAAATCACACGTGCAGTTTTTGATGCAGTTTTTGAGCCAAAGCCAGGAATGATTCAAACAGATTGAAGTATTATTCCCTACTTTATATCTCCTGTTTCTTTGAATCCACTTCTGACTTTGGCTCAATAAACTTTTGCAGCCATAGGGTCCTTCTCACACATAATGTAAAAACTACCATCCATTTTTAAGCCTTTTTAATGTGCCTCCGTTTTTTTTTTGCAAGCTTTTCTCTTTGCTTTTTTGCTTTGTTTGCGATCTTCAAGCCCCATAAAGACTCCAATGGAAAGACGCCACAAAATTGCCTTAACCAGAGCATGTCACCGAAAAGTAACCACAAAGGCCCAAAACACTAGAAAAACAGCCCAAACTGCTTTGTACATGGAGCATTTTAAATTTCTGTATAGACTGAAAAACAAAAAAACAAGCACCAAAATATTCTGCAAAAAATGGCTGCAAAATGCAGCGTGTGAAATGAGCCTAAGGCCTCATGCACGCGAACGTATGCTCTTTCCCGTGTTGCAGTTCCGTTTTTTGTGGACCGTATACAGAACCATTCATTTCAATAGGTCCACAAAAAAAAACTGAAGTTACTCCGTGTGCATTCAGTTTCCGTATGTCCGTATTTCCGTTACGCAAAAAAATAGAACATGTCCTGTTATTGTCCACATCACGGACAAGGATAGGACTGTTTTTTTAGGGGCCAGCTGTTCCGTTCCGCAAAATACGGAATGCACATGGACGTCATCCCTATATTTTGCGGATCCGTTTTTTGCAGACCGCAAAATACACACGGTCGCGTGCATGAGGCCAAGCAAATGCAAGTGGCAGGAAAAGTCACACGACTGTTGTTCCACATTTTGTGGAACGTAACGGCCAGCCCCCAATAGAACAATATTATCCTTGTCTGTAATGTGGACAATAATAGGACATGTTCTAACTTTTTGCGGAATGGCAATGCGGACATACACACATGGAATGCACACATTCCATTTTTTGCGGCCCCATTGAAGTGAATAGTTCCGCATATGGGCAAAAAAAATAAGAAATGGATGCAGAAATTTTTTTTTGTGCAAGTGCCCTAAAAGTCGTGTGTGACACAAAATCCATCAGGTCTGGATTTTTCGCCACTGTCTTGTCTTGTCGCAGCATGTCGCGATGCACACTGCCACACCTTTGACAATAATGAGATCAAGTGTCCCTGTGTAGCCACAGCCTAAGGCCTCCTGCACACGACCGTTTTTTTTTCCCCGTTTACTGGCCGTTTTTTGCGTTCCGTATACGATCCGTATATGGAACCATTCATTTCAATGGTTCCGCAAAAAAATGGAATGTACTCCGTGTGCATTCCGTTTCCGTTTTTCCGTTTTTCCGTTCCGTTGAAAGATAGAACATGTCCTATTATTGCCCACAAATCACGTTCCGTGGCTCCATTCAAGTCAATGGGTCCGCAAAAAAAATGGAACTCATATGGAAATGCATCCGTATGTCTTCCGTATCCGTTCTGTTTTTGCGGAACCATCTATTGAAAATTTTATGCCCAGTCCAATTTTTTCTATGTAATTACTGTATACTGTACATGCCATACGGAAAAACGGAACGGAAAAACGGAACAGAAACAGAAACACAACGTAAACAAAACACTGAAAAAGACATACAGTTGTGTGAACGAGCCCTTATTGTTGCAAAATTGCAAAATAACACTGGAGAGACCCCCAGATTCTGTAAAATAAATAAAAAAATAACTAATAAATGATAATAATAATCATCAGTTTTGCAAGTAAAACTGCAGTAATATGCGCAAAATTGTGCAGCCAATTAACAAACTGTTCAGAAAACGTCCCCCACCTCATCGGAATGTGACTTTGGCTGCACCTGGGAATCTGAGCGAATATATAGAAATGAAAAAACACTAATTAGAGATATTTATGATGATATTGATTGTTACTTTCTCAACCTCTTTACGGCCCGCTATCTGCTGTATCTGCTATAAGTCACAAAATGTAAGGGTGGCTTCACATTTGCCTTTTTAGTGGCATTTTTGCACATGCGTGTTTTTTTTGTGAAAAGCGCCAACTTCAAATATTAGCGGTTCTGTTGCTGCTGGCATTTGTGTTTGCAGCACGCTGACACTTTTTCTCTTCTCTGAAGGGAAAATACAGCAGAAAAAAGGTGGTTCACATTTTTTAGAAAAAAATTCCACTAAAACGCAAGCGGTATCTAGGATGTTTTTTTCGTGGTCAAAAAAAAACCAAAAAAAAAAAACACCATTGCGTGTGGTGTTTTCTTTTTTTTTGCTTGCAGAAAATGTTTTTGGCATCTTTTCAATTTGTTCCATTTGGAACATGTATTTTGCCTGGCATTTTTTTTTTTTTTTTAGAGAAACCTAACTGAAATTGCCATAAAAAGCATTTTACCTAGAACATGCAGCACAAAACACAAAAAAGTCACAAAAATGCCACAAATAGAAATTCATTGTTGCTAATGCCTTTTATATTTCACTATAGACTAGCTTCTGACCAAAGGGGGAAAATGTATAAGAAAAGCCAGTGAAAAAAAAAAAAGAAAAAAAAAAAAAAAAAGCTACTTTTTTTTTAAAAGTAAACTGCTGTGAATGAACCCTCCCGTAGGCTGCCTGGCACAGAATGCATGTTATGCACAGTTTTTCCGTGCGGATTCTCATGCAGAAAAACGGCAGCGTAATACAGTATCAGAAAAGTATACGAGATTACACAAATCTCATCTACACTTTGCTTTTTTCATCCGTGTTGAAATTGACCTGCCCTCCGGGTTCTGAAATCCACAGCGTGGCAATTGTTTGTGCACCAAAAACCACACGTAACACACTAGTTTTTTGGTGCAATTGTGGTGCAGAAACGCACAGAAACCCACATGAAAATCCACTCTGAAATTCTGTTACACAACCCGCACCCGTGTGCAGGTACCCTTAGGATTTATGCAGATGGGGCTTATTGCGCGCAGACTTTCTGCAGCGTAATCTTCAGCGTAGTACAGTATCGGTAAAGTGGATGAGATTCTCAAAACCTCATGCACACTGGTGTGGATTTTGTATTCTGGTGCATGTCAATTGTTTTTGCGCACCTTATGTGCCGATCTCACCCTTTGCAATGTAAAATGTGAGAACTGGGGCAAATTTTTAAATCTGCTTCGCAATCCGCAAGTAATACGTACAGATTTGGTGTGGAAACACATCAAAAACGGCACAAAAATTGTGGTGGAGATATGCATAAAAATTAGATCACTGCTGCGTGTATGTACCTTTGGGCTAGATTTCTGAATGCAGTTTTTGAAAGTACTTTTTTGTCCAAAAGGCAGGAAAAGTATAAAGAATGGACTAAGGGTAGGACCATACAGCACGGTCATGATCCGGTTGGGTTGCAGCCAGCAGTAGTCAAGAACCGTGCAGCCAATTCGGCCACGGCTGCCTGATATTTAATTGAAGACTACACTCGGCGGTCGGAATTCTTAATGGGCACGTGGTATTGAAGGTGCCCCGCGACCATTAAGAATTTTAACCACCTATACAGTGCAATCTTCATTAGTTAGGGCTCATGCGCACAAACTTATTTTATTTCCGTGTCCGTTCCGTTTTTTTGTGTGGACTGTACGCAAAACCATTCATTTCAATGGGTCTGAAAAAAACACAAAAGTTACTTTGTGTGCATTCCTTTTCCATATGTCTATATGTCCGTTCCGCATTACGGACAAGGATAGGACTGTTCTATTAGGGGCCAACTGTTCCGTTCCGCAAAATACAGAATGCACAGGGGCATAATCTGCATTTTTTGTGGACCGCAAAATACATACGGTCATGTGCATGAGCCCTTAAATAGTACTGGGAATTTAAATTGGCCCCAGAAAATAAACTAAAAGTGTCCCCATTTTGTAGGCAGACCCAAATTGACAAAAAGTAGAACTATCATAAAAGGAGGGGCCAGCAATATCACAGTGCAGCACAAAATACCACCCCAGCAGCCCCAAATACCACGGTGCAGCACAATATACTGCTCCAGCAGAACCAAATACTCACCTGAGTCACATTCCCTGTAGGCTTCTTCTGACCTGTGGCCTGAGAAGGTGGTGTTCTGGTGCAAACATCCACGAAAAAGTCCTCATGGTGCGTCCACTGGAGCCAATGGTTCCCTACCATGCTGTACCAAGCCATGAATTGTGTGGTAGGAAACCATTAGCTCCTGTACTCACCACAGTATTCAACTACATCCTGAGGACGCCAAGGGTAAATTAATGCCGGGAGTGTCAAATTGAGGACGGCTTGGGTGGTCTTCTGGGCATCAGCCCACTGGGAATCCTCCCTGTACAGTCTACGGCTAGTGCGCCCTCATCTGGGTGCAGTGTTTTTCCCTGCAAAAATTACAATGACAAAAACTGCAAAAACTGAGCTAAAAATGAAGCATTTATGAAAAAGGGAATCCATTCTAATGCTGGGGCTACACGGCAACTTATACGACCAAAGATCGCAACAGTACAATGCTACTGTACTGAACCTTACAGCATAAAGAAAGTGAATGGGGCCAACCCACAAGTTGCCATGACCCGGCAGACACAGGAATTCCAGCAGATTGGCATTTTTGGAGACGGTTGGGTCAAGATCACAGCAAATTTGGGCTCACAACATGACCCCATTTTATTACAGTACACTAGGTGCGATGCTGCAGCACTGTACTGCGATCTGGCAAAAAGTCACTGTGTAGACCAACCTCAAATGAAAGTAAAAAAAAACGTTGCAATTAAAGTTGTTTTTTCAAACCTGGTGTCACACATCGGTTTTTGGTGTTTTTGGCATATTGCACCTTTGGTGCATTGTTTAGGCTGAAAACACGTCAGGTCAGATGTTACATGGAAATCTATAGGAAATATAAAATACAGGACTTTTTATTCATAGTGGAATTTTTTCACCCTACAGATAAGTTTTCTGGGTCAACGGTATTTTTTTTAAATGGCAGCATGCTGTTGGTCCAGGGTTTTTCCCCATAGACCTCCATTGTACTTTTTTTTTTTTGGTGCTTCAAATGAACACAGGTGCAACGTGTGCTGGCGTTTTTTAATCCTGCTTTTTTTCCATAGACCTCTACAGAGAAGTGTTAATACAGGGGGGCACAAATGTCCTTCTAAAAAAATGCTAGGAATGCAAAAACACCAATTAGAAAAATGCCAAGTGTTAAAACATAAAAGGCCTCAAAAATGCCTAAAAAAACTGTAAAAAAAATGCTGATAAAGTCAGTTTTTTTCTTTAACATTCTTTGGTCCAAAAGACATCATGGACAGGACGATGCGTGAAGCACCCCTCAATGGTTCTACTTTTTTTTGCTTTTTTTGACCTTTTTAACATTATACAAAGACATACAGTATTTTTTGGAAATGTTAGAAAAAACACCCAACCTGCCGATTTTTTTACATCTGCAGCATATGGATCAAAAATAGCCGTGTTGGTCAAGTCAAGTACGTATGCAGAACATGGCAATTATACTGTATGGCAAAAAAATAAATAAAAACGTAAAACGTAATCCTTAAAATATAAAATTAGACATTTTGATATGTTAAATATGCTTGATTTTTATATGTTCCTTTGTAAAAAATTTTGAGTCCAATGGAAAACTTTTTGTTGAGCTCAAAAGAGTATTTCATATGATGACAGTCCACCCTCTAGAAAGCACCTACCATATAGCATCTCAGGTCACCTCTCGGCAAATCAGCCATTTACTCAGAATGGATAGGTTTAAGCTACTGTCCTGTACTGTAGGTGTAAAATCATTTTAGGGGTAGTGTTCCTTTAAAACATGAAATTAAATTTTTGGACGGATTACTTTTAGGGTAGCTGTTGTTTTAAATTTCGCTGGAGCGATGAAGTCTATGTCATCTTCTTTTGTCTATAGAGCATGTTATATGAAGTGTCACTGAATGGTGGAAACCTTGAGAGAATTTTTTCTGGCACAAGCTAAAAGCATACTGATTTTGACAGGAAATCTCAAAAGCGGAGTAACTTTTTTTTTCCCTTAACAAAGATACTACAATATAAATATTGTTGCAACCAATGCTACATAAATCATTCAAAAGAGCATGTAAATGAAGAAACCACACACGTGTTCTCCATGTCGTGGCTGCTTCACGGAAGAAATGGTAGAATATTTTTGTCAGGGTATAAAAAGAAACTATGATTCATTCAATTTTTTCTAAATCAGTAACAGATTTCTTCCATGTCTAAAAAAATGTATTTTATAAAAGAAACTAAAAATAATAAATATGTGTTTTTTAAACTAAATAAAAAAATATTATTGATAAAATTTCTAAATTGTGTAACAATAAAAATAAAATATTTCAGAAATGTTCGAATCCAAAAAAAGCAACTGCACAGACGAAAAGAAAATGCGGACTTCTACGTAGACACAATTAAATGCATTAGCAGATGGACGTACAGTAGGTTTCTTTTACATTAGGGCTTGGTATAATGAGAAATATGGGAGTCAATAATATCTTAAACATGTTTTGCTCAGTTGTGAATTTTGTTACTCATTTCCCTTTACAAGTCTCTTAGAATTCCATGTTTTTTTGTTATTTTTTTCTCAGTGTCATTTTCTTATTTGCTTCCTCTTTGGACAGTGAATGTACAGTATGTTTCATTATTTTTTATTTTCACTTTTTACTTCTATTTTTTACTTTCATTTTTTTACTTGTTATACGATACTGTATGCGACTCACTCTTAGGATAAGCATAAAACAAAATACCATATTTTTCTCCCCATAAGATGCATTTTTCCCCCCATAAGTGGGGGAAAAATGCCCCTGCGTCTTAAGGGGCAAATACTAATGAGCGCTTCCATTATTGAAGTGCTCATTAGTACCGGAGGACCAGGAAGCCGTGAAGGCTCTGTACTCACCGCTTCCTGGTCCTCGGCTTTCGGCTGTGCAGTGGCTGCGCACAGCGTGAGGGCGCTCTGTGACCTCACGCTGTGAGCGCCAGTTCACGGCACAGCCAACAGCAGGAGTAAGCAGTTTGCGGGTGGTGAGGAGCGGCGGCGGCCAGGAGCAGGAGAGTGTCACGGAACCATGAACCAGACGTACAACAAGAGATAAGTGAAAATAAGAAGGCTTTATTGAAAATAAAGCTGTAAAGCAAAAGTCCAAACGGATGGTGAAACCGAGCAGAGTCTTTGCGAAGCCAGAGGTCAGGAACCAGAAGGGTAGTCAGACGAAGCCAGGATCAGGAACCAGCAGGGTAGTCAGACGAAGCCAGGATCAGGAACCAGCAGGGTAGTCAGACGAAACCAGGATCAGGAACCAGCAGGGTAGTCAGACGAAGCCAGGATCAGGAACCAGAAGGGTAGTCAGACGAAGCCAGGATCAGGAACCAGAAGCAGCAGCAGTCTTAGAAGCATGTGAACACAAGAGGACCAAGCAAGGAACTGAAGCCACAGACCTCCTATATATATGAGCTAGGCATCCAGCTCCTCCCAGGGGAAGGAGGAGCCGCAGGGTGGAAGGCTACAAGACACCAAGATGGCCGCCAGCACATGTCAAACGAAGGAGAGCAGCAAGCAGGTAAGACCATGACAGTACCTCCCCCTCAAGGGCCCCTCCTCCGCGGAGCACAAAACGGTTTCTGAGGGAAGCGTGCGTGGAAGGCTCGGAGCAAGGCAGGAGCATGGACATCTGCGGAGGGAACCCAGGAACGCTCCTCTGGACCATAACCACGCCAATGGACCAAAAACTGCAACCGACCGCGGACCAGGCGTGAGTCCAGGATATTGCTCACCTCATATTCCTCACGATTGCCCACTTGGACCGGACGAGGCCGAGGAACCGAGGAAGTGAAACGATTACACACCAGTGGCTTCAACAGGGAGACATGAAACACGTTGGAGATCCGCATGCCAGGAGGAAGCGCAAGGGCATAGGCTACCGGGTTTACCCTGCGAAGCACTCGGAAGGGACCAACAAAGCGAGGCGCCAGCTTGGGAGTGGGCACTCGAAGGTTGAGGTTGCGGGTGGACAACCATACACGGTCTCCGACCTGGTAGGAAGGAGCAGGCGCTCGTCTGCGATCAGCCTGGAGTCTCTGGCGCTGCGCAGAGACCTCAAGGGACTTCTGGATCTGTACCCAAGAAGCACGTAGGACGGAAAGGTGATCCTCCACAGCCGGAATATCCTGGGGAGAGAATACCTCCGGTAACACGGCAGGTTGGAACCCATAATTGGCCAAGAAGGGAGACGTCCCAGAGGAAGAGTTCACCGCCGTGTTCCTGGCAAACTCAGCCCAAGGCAGGAGGTCAACCCAATTGTCTTGGTGATCGGAGACATAGCAACGAAGGAATTGCTCCAAGGCCTGATTGGATCGTTCTGCGGCCCCATTGGACTGAGGGTGGTAGGCCGAGGAGAAGGAGAGATGAATCCCCAACTGGGAGCAAAAGGCGCGCCAGAACCTGGACACAAACTGACTCCCCCGATCCGACACAATCTCCTTAGGCAAACCGTGCAACCGGAAGACCTCCCTGGCAAAAATCGTGGCCAACTCTTGTGCAGAGGGTAACTTCTTGAGAGGAACACAGTGGCACATTTTGGAAAACCGATCCACAATCATGAGAATGACCGTATGGCCTCGGGATGCAGGGAGGTCCACAATGAAATCCATCCCCAGGTGTGACCATGGACGCTCCCCGGTGGCTATGGGTTGCAGAAGGCCCAACGGAAGGTGCCGAGGGGACTTACTCTGGGCACAAACGGAGCATGCCGCTACATATGCGGCGATGTCGGAACGTAGGGAAGGCCACCAGAACAGACGTGAAACAGCCCAGGACAGCTGATTCTTTCCAGGATGCCCCGCGGTCTTGGAGTTATGGTAGGTTCGCAACAACCGAGTGCGCAACTCCTCAGGCACAAAACATCTGCCGTTGGGTCTCCCAGAGGGAGCACCAGATTGAGCCGCCAAAATCTGCTCACCCAGGGGAGAGGTCAGGCTGGTGCGAATGGCGGCCAGGATCTGATTCGGAGGTATGACCGAAGTCGGAATCGACTCCTCCCTGGACAGCTCGGAGTACTGCCGTGATAAGGCATCCGCCCTGATGTTCTTGGAACCGGGTAGGTAGGAGACCACGTAATTAAAACGTGACAAGAACAGAGCCCATCTGGCCTGACGTGGTGTCAATCTCTTGGCCTCAGAAAGGTAGGTCAGATTCTTGTGGTCCGTCAGGATGAGAACCGGAACCACCGAACCCTCGAGCAAGTGCCTCCATTCTTTAAGGGCCTGCACGATGGCCAATAACTCCCTGTCACCAATCTGATAGTTGCACTCCGCGGAAGACAGTTTCCGGGAGTAAAACCCACAAGGAAGCAGAGGACCCTCTGGTGTTCTACGCTGAGACAGAAGGGCGCCTACTCCCGTCTCAGACGCGTCCACCTCGAGGACAAAGGGCAACCCAGGGTTGGGATGCGACAGAATCGGAGCCGACACAAAGGCGGACTTTAGGGCCTCAAAAGCTCGGATGGCCTCGAGCGGCCAGACCTGGGAATTACTGCCCTTCCTGGTCAGATCCGTGAGAGGCTTGGCCAGCATGGAAAAGTCCCTGATGAACTTCCGATAATAATTGGCGAAGCCCAAAAAGCGCTGCAGGGAACGAAGACCACTGGGCTGGGGCCACTGTAAGACAGCCGAAACCTTCTCAGGATCCATGGAGAACCCCTCAGCGGAAATGATGTAACCTAAGAAGGTTACCTGGGATCGGTGAAATTCGCATTTCTCAAGCTTACCGAACAGCTTGTTCTCTCGTAACCGTTGCAACACTCGTCTGACATCCAGAATGTGGGCCTCCATGGATTCAGAATATACCAAGATGTCATCCAAATAGACTACCACACACTGCTGCAACAGGTCACGGAAAACATCGTTGATGAATTCCTGAAAGACTGCGGGCGCATTGCACAACCCAAAGGGCATAACCAAGGATTCGTAATGACCGGTCCTGGTGTTAAACGCGGTCTTCCACTCATCGCCCGCCTTGATCCTTACCAGGTTATATGCCGCCCTCAGGTCGAGTTTGGTAAAGACCGTGGCCCCTTTAAGGCGATCGAACAGCTCGGAAATCAAGGGTATCGGGTAAGCGTTCTTGATCGTGATGCGATTGAGACCCCTGTAATCGATGCAAGGCCTCAACTCACCGCCCTTCTTTTTCACAAAGAAAAATCCAGCCCCTGCCGGGGACGAAGATTTGCGAATGTGTCCGCGTGAAAGCGCCTCCCTCACGTACTCCTCCATGGCCTCATTCTCCGCTACCGACAGTGGATAGACTTTGCCACGAGGAGGAACGGCACCAGATTGTAACTCTATGGCACAATCATATGGGCGGTGCGGAGGTAGGGCAACCGCGCGCACCTTATCGAATACATCCCGGTACTCCTCATATTCAGGAGGCAACAGAGAGTCCGAGGAAGTACACAGCAACTTGACAGACCCATGGATGCAACTAGCCCCACACTGCGGTGACCACGAGAGGATCTCGACCGATCTCCAATCGAAAGTCGGATTATGCTTCTGGAGCCAGGGGTACCCCAAGACCACCGAGTAATGTGGAGACGAAATAACCTGGAGGCAGACCGACTCTCTGTGAACGGCACCAATGGCTATCCCCACTGGAAGGGTCTCATGAGTCACGTGTGGCGGCAGAAGGGGTCTGCCGTCTATCGCCTCAAGAGCCAGTGGGGAACCTCGAGCCTGCAGAGGAATGGAATTGGCGGCAGCGAACACACTATCAATGAACAAACCACCAGCACCAGAGTCCACCAACGCCTGGGTCGTCACCGAGCCCCCGACCCAGGAGAGGACAACAGTGATCAGTGGTTTGTCAACACGGGAAACCGGGGACGAGGAGACTCCACCCAAGATCTGCCCCCGACAGGATCTCAGGGTACGAGCGTTTCCCGGACGGTTCGGACATGCCAACCGAAAATGCCCACCGAGACCACAGTACATGCATCGGCCCTCACGTCTCCGGAGTGCCCTCTCCCCCTCGGACAGGCGAGCAAACCCCAGCTGCATGGGTTCACCCCCAGACAAGTCATCCCCAGGAGGCGTGGGAGGAGAGGGAGGCACGGGTGGGACAGCAAACGTAGGCACCAATCTGTTAGAAGACCTCCGCAGGTTCTCCTTAAAGGAAGGTCTCTCCCTGAGTCTGGTGTCAATCAAAATCAGGAAAGAAATAAGAGACTCGAGCTCAACTGGTAGGTCCTTAGCTGCAACCTCATCCTTCAAGGCATCCGAGAGACCATGAGAGAAAGCAGCGACCAGAGCCTCATTATTCCAGCCCACCTCTGCTGCCAGGGTACGAAACTCAATGGCGTATTCAGCTACGGATCGTGAACCCTGTCTGATGGACATAAGGAGCTTCGCAGCAGAGGCAGCACGAGCCGGCACATCGAATACCTTCCGAAGAGAAGCAACAAAACCGGAAAACTCGGCAACCACCGGATTGTTGTTCTCCCATAAAGGGCTGGCCCAGGCCAAGGCCTTGTCCGAGAGCAGCGAGATCAAGAAGCCCACCTTTGATCTCTCAGTAGGAAAGGCATGTGGCAGCAACTCGAAATAAATGCCCACCTGGTTAAGGAAACCTCGGCACTGAGTTGGCTCTCCCCCAAAGCGCTGTGGAAGAGGGGCAGAACCGGTCATACCCCGAAACACCGCAGGCGCAACAACAGGTGTCGGGGTAGACTCTGGCGCAACAACCGGAGCGGCAGTAGGAGCGAGCCCAGGAGCGACAACAGACCCATCGGCAACGGGAGCGAAATGAGCCGTGCGTTCAAGCAGGGTTTGCAACGCCACAGCGAACCGACCCAACAGGTGATCCTGCTGATCAAGTCTGGCAACCAGCGTGGGTAGCGAGGATGGCCCTGTACCGTCAGAATTCATGGCTTGGTCCTAATGTCACGGAACCATGAACCAGACGTACAACAAGAGATAAGTGAAAATAAGAAGGCTTTATTGAAAATAAAGCTGTAAAGCAAAAGTCCAAACGGATGGTGAAACCGAGCAGAGTCTTTGCGAAGCCAGAGGTCAGGAACCAGAAGGGTAGTCAGACGAAGCCAGGATCAGGAACCAGCAGGGTAGTCAGACGAAGCCAGGATCAGGAACCAGCAGGGTAGTCAGACGAAACCAGGATCAGGAACCAGCAGGGTAGTCAGACGAAGCCAGGATCAGGAACCAGAAGGGTAGTCAGACGAAGCCAGGATCAGGAACCAGAAGCAGCAGCAGTCTTAGAAGCATGTGAACACAAGAGGACCAAGCAAGGAACTGAAGCCACAGACCTCCTATATATATGAGCTAGGCATCCAGCTCCTCCCAGGGGAAGGAGGAGCCGCAGGGTGGAAGGCTACAAGACACCAAGATGGCCGCCAGCACATGTCAAACGAAGGAGAGCAGCAAGCAGGTAAGACCATGACAGAGAGGTAAGTGTTTTTTTATTTTATAAAACATGAGGCTGCTTGGGGCTGAGGCAATGGGAGTGATGAGAGGCATAATGGGGGCTAATAAGAGGCATAAGGCTGATAATGGGGGTTAATAAGAGGCATAAGGCTTATAATGTGGGATAATAAAAGGCATAAGGACTGATATGGGGCTGATGAGAGGCATGGGGGCTGATATGGGGCTGATGAGAGGCATGGGGCTGATATAGGGGTGATGAGAGGCATAGGGGCTGATATGGGGCAAGATGAGAGGCATAGGGGCTGATATGGGGGCTGATGAGAGGCATGGAGGCTGATGAAAGGCATGGGGCTCTTTATCTGAGGTCTAAATGGGGTCTTATTAACATTGGGTGTCTAATTGGTGGTCTGACCTGAGGTGTAATGAAACATTTTTTTTTTCTTATTGTCCTCCTCTAAAACCTAAGTGCGTCTTATGGGCCGGTGCGTCTTATAGGGCGAAAAATACGGTACTCTGTTTCCTATACTCATCATATCAATACAATGATATAGGGTAGTAGTGTGCACTTTAGGGGTCATTTATCAAACAGAAATATGCCTAAATTAGGCGTATTATTGGGGCAGATTGCAGCGCAAATGACCGACTTCTTCCCGCTCACGCTAGGACTAAAAAAGGGGGCGTGGCATGGGCAGGGAAGGGGACGGACCAGCAGGCCCGTCTCATTTACCATTTTCTATGCCTTTTTTAAGCGTAGAAAATGGTCTAAACGTAAGACATCAAGGAACCGTCTTACATTTAGAAGTGGCGGAGGATACGCCGAAGTTATGTAGAAGCCGGTGCCTCTTCAATACGGGCCAGGTACAGGGGTTATTAAAATCAACGTCTACAATGCCAGTCTTAATAAATGACCGCCTTTGTTTTTATAAAACAATCCCAATTTATTTATTTTTTTAATGCTTTTTATTGTAGTTAAAATTAGATTTCAGTATCCAGTAAAATTAAATTAAATAAAAAATAAACAAAGCCAATCTCATCTTCGAATTATCAGCAATTTTCAACAGAATTCCCAGACCGGAGGAGAATCTAGCTCGTCTTTAGTCACCTCTTCAAATATTAGTATTTTATACCAGAGAAAGTTCAACTGAATTTCTACATGTCAAACACACGAGCATTAACTCCGTTGTAACTGGCACTGACCCTTTGATTCCAAGGGGCTCACAATATTGTCCTATAGTCTAATTTAATTTATTTTTTTACATTTTCCATGATTTTACACCACCCTCATGTTGGAATGCAATTAGATTCCCACTGTGTCGGGATAGAGGGGCAGAATTATTGTTATTATATTTAGACAGGATAAAATCAGGCCAGACAGACAGACACCGCGCCGTATTGACTACATTGGAGCACAATAGATTCTAAATTTAGCAACACTCTCTAGACATTTTAGAAGCTGCTCTTCTCTTTCCCATCTCTTTAATGATGCTAATTAAAAAAATTTAAATAAAAAAAGATTTTGGCAATTTTTCTTAAAGAAGCAATTCAGGATTTTATTTTTCTTTATAGGGAAGGGTAAGCCAATATTAAAGAATAAGGCAGAGGCTCTTGTGTATACCCGTTTTATTTGATGTGCAATTGGTGGGTTGTCAGCCATCTTGTTTTTCCTATGCTATGGTTTTCCTAAAGAACCCTACATTTCCCATCAAGCCTGGTTTTGCAGAAACATAGAGATTGGAGTGTCCCCATACTGCACTGCTCTGAGTCCTCTGAAAGCAGCAATGACAGATTAGTGACACAACTGCTGCCCCCTCACACTGCAGGGTTTCCATATTCTCCTATTTGATGCAGCCTAATGCTGTCTGCCCTCTCTACCCTGTCATCCCTTTCTCCCTGTCAGCTCTTACATGCAGGAGACCAGTGTGAAGTTACATCCCATAGAACTACACTGGAGAGTCGGCACACACAGATGGTACAGGCAGGCAAGTGTCGGGAGGTTTATATAACTGCAGCTAATCACTGTCTACACTGTGGGTCTTTAGATAGGGGATACATTGTATCATCAAGAGAATACAGAGATATACATAAGAACAGAGGGAGAGGGCAGGGGCCTGAGGGCTGCCAGGATGGATTTCTTAGGTGATGATGTCTTCACACTGTTCACAGGATGTCAGCCACAGGTAGAGATCAAGTTCCTCTTTAAACATAAGAGGAGGGCTTTTATTTGATAGAGGTGGGTCCCACCTCAGGGACCTGCATCTATTTCAAGAAGAAGGCCATATGTGCCAGCTGCAGTGTATAGAGAGGCTCTCCATTCACTGCTATGGGGGTTCTGAGGACACTCCAGCAACTGCACTTGGCTGTTCTCAGAACTCTCATAGAATTGAAAAATACAAAATGATTGCACAAATAAGACCAGATAGTTGCAAAGTCCCATTAATTCACAGCTTGAAGCCAGAATTCTGGAGTGCAGGGCTGGAGAAATCCCCACCACGGTGATTTGTAAATCTCCCTCACTTTTTCCTGTTGCAAAGGAGAATCACACTTGCATTTTAGTTTCTCTTACAGAAGGATAGAATAGTGCAGCAAGATTCATTATTTTATCCAGTGATAAGCCAGTACTGACAGTAGTCAGTGGGGTCTGTCAGGGACCACTCGTTTTCATCAAGTGACGGATCTAGTGTTGCCAAATTTTTTGGGTTCTAGAAAAAAAAAAATGAAAATCAACATATTTCTGAATGTAACTAACTCAATTTTTACTTTACTTTACATGTATCATTCCCTTAAAATAATCATTAAGTTTTCAAGCAACTTTGCATAAATCAATTGTACGAGCACTTACAAGAAACTCTATGTTTTGTCAGTGAGGAATGTCTAATTCTCCTGTTACGAGCTGTGTACCAGCACCCCCCTCCACCGTCTGCTAATTGCTTTTCACTTTGAAAAATGCCTTTTTCCCCATCCAAGACAGGATCATCTGTGTAGGAATATTATATTAAACTTGACAATGCAAGTCTATGGAGAGGAGTTAGGAGTGAGGAGATACACAAAGGAAGCTCAAAGTTCATCACAAGTGCTTAATTCACAAACATACAGGTCAGTACTTTTCTGCCCTACATTATCATGGGACTACTTCCGAGTGACTGTGAGACAGTTAGGAAGGACATTTTCCTCTACTTTCCGTGTTCAGTGGATGGCAGCTAGTCTCTACCCACCATGTCTGACAGAGCTGCAAACCAGATATTCAGCAAGCACAGAGAAAAAACTGCTAAAATATCAGATATAAATGAAGTGAGTTATTTCTCATGTACAAATGCTGTACTATTTATTAATGCAAAGTCTGTTGAAAGCTCAGTGCTGCTTTAAAAGAGCGAGTAACTAATATACATCATAAGATCCTGTTCCAAAGATTAGTTTTCGAAATTTTATCTGGGGTCTCGTCAATATTAAGATTAGATTTTTATTCAAAACAACTTTAAAAATATCTTGTTAATGCAATTTGATAAATACATAAATATAATAAACATATGATAAAGAAATAAAAAAATGTTTTTGCTGTCTATTATAGGCAGAATGTGGCGTTCTCTGTTCCCACTGTTGATAGTAGCTGTAACATTCCTATTCCCTTCCACACGCACTCTTTTCTTGAGAGCTTCGGCCCCGTACAGCTCACCTCTGATTGACAGCGGCAGGTTGACAAGCAGTTTCATGGCATGTCATTAGCATCTGACACTGAAAGAAAATGCAAACTCTCCATGTACAGGATGAAATCTGCAACTACAGGAAATTCTCTGAGCCGTGATACAGTGAGGTCGCTGCTAGATTACTTTTTTTCTCCTGTGTTAGATATCAGCGGCTTTGTCTGCTGAACTGCTCGTTTGCTATAAAGTGCAACTCATAAATCACTTTATTTATTATCCAGCCTCTACTCAAGTAGTCTGATCATTGGATAACCAAACCTCATATACAGCAGTTAAAGTAATGGTGCACCATACGGAAGAACACTTTCTCCAAAACATATTTTGCTCTATACATAATAGAACATTCAGTGAGTTGCACTTTATAGAAAAATAACTGAAATGAAGTGGCCTAAATGGGAGGAAATGCTCAAAACCCCCAAACACTGTGGCGTATTTATAACCGGGGGAGCAATTCCTCTGCACGTGATCCGTTGCTAGCGGCAATCCCCAGCAAAAATGCATACAATGGAGGATGTCGGCAGCGGACCACATGCACCACAATGGCATCCTACACAAGATGGGATAATGTGTGGATGCAAATATAAAAATACATAAATCACTGCGAAAGGTGCACCACAATGATATGCAACTGACAACACTGGCCAATCCCTCAAGCTGATGTTAAGAACTGAGACTTTAGCCAATGTATTCCTGTCAGGAACACATCGGAGTCCTTTTGCACTACCGTCAAGTTATCTCAGTGTGGCATGGGTTCCTACCACTAGACTACCTACGGTGTGTGAATATGGTCTGAGAGGTGCTATGATACAACCTTATAGCCAACTTACAGTTGTATCTTAGCACCTCTCAGACTGTGTTCACCCACCAAACTCTGCCTCTGATGACACCAGATGTAAGGTAGCTATCCTATAAGTCAAAGTTTGATCTTTTAAGTAGGCCTTGATCCATGACTTGGATGATAACCAAGCCAGCATCTCATCTGCAAGCAGCTGGCTTAACTGGGTGGCGTCTGGGAGGCAGAGCTTGTTAACAGCTCATTTGCATACCCTCTTCCCCGAATTCCAGAGAAGCTTTGCCTGGCTTATAAGACTCCTCATGTCGCTTAGATCCTCTCCATAAACAGATTGACTACCAACATTGATCCTGAACCTTCTACAGTAGCTCATGAACATTGAGACCTCCCTTGACTATAACAAATTATTCAAGCCCTGCAGATCGTTGGAAAATAGTAGCATGCACTTGAGAGGACATCATATCTTAAGAGGACATCCTAGACTTAGGCTTCATGCACACGATCGTTATTCCGGTCCGCATCCGAGCCACAGTTTTTGCAGCTCGGGTGCTGTCCGCATCCGTCGCATCCGCAAAAAAAATATAGCATGTCCTATTCTTGTCCGTTTTGCGGACAAGAATAGGCATGTCTACAAGGGGCCGCCCGTTCACGGACCGCAAAAAACAGCACGGTCGTGTGCATGAGTCCTAAGTTTGTTGCCCATGAGAGATATACTACTGATTTCAGAGTGCACATAAACATTTTTATTGTGAAATCAATGTGACTTCCATGCCATCCATTTTGTCATCCTTAAAGGGCATCTATCAGCAGATTTGTACCTATGACACTGGCTGACTTGTTGCATGTGTGCTTGGCAAATGAAGGCATCTGTGTTGGTCCCATTTTCCTGGGTGTCGGCAGTGCTGAGAAAAGCTATGTTTTAATATATGTTTTTATATATGCTTTTCTCAGCACTGCCGGCACCTAGGAAAATGGGACCAACACAGATGCCTTCATCTGCCAAGCCAATGCGACTCTAGGAGCAACGGGGGCATTGCCATTGCACCTACAGGCTCAGCTCTCTCTGCAACTACCACGCCCTCTGCACTTTGATTGACAGGGCCAGGTGTGATGACGTTTTCACTGTCTGGCCCTATCAATCAAAGTGCAGAGAGTGCAGCAGTTGCAGAAAGAGCTGAGCTTCTGAGTGTAATGGCAACTCCCCCATTGGTGAAGCAGAAAAATTGACCTTTCAACTACTTCGGAACAAGCTGCAAATGACCAAATCATAACTGAATCCAGCAGGAGCAGCTCAGGATATAAGAAGAAGTCCAAAGGATAATCCAAATAATATTCTAAACTAAAGCAAAAAAAAAATATTAATACTATACTTTGTGTTTAAGAGTGGACCATCACATGAAAACATTTTTTACAAAAAATGAAAAAATCTATAACATCACAACCACATTTCTCAGAAGTACTAGAAAGACTAAAAATTACTATAGAAAGTTTAGCTGCACCTTTAAAAGAAGTTCAGCACATGCTTTTTTGCTGGAAAAATACGTCTGCTAAAGCAATTTCCCTTCAAATAAAATTAAATCTCTGTCTAATATATGGCATTTGGAGGTTTCATTTTCTGTAAATAGACACAGAGTAAATACCAGTAAATAAAAGGTAATAAAACAAAAAAATGAAAAAAAAAATGTCACCACTAATTCAAAAATAAATTTTAGGCGGATGTAATAAAATGGTCAAATATCACATTAGTGGAATGAACTGTAAAACAATCACACTTCTGTATGTGAGGGTGGCTCACCAAAATTCTTTAGTTCGTAGAGCTTTATCTTTTCAATCTTTTCAATCAACTTTTATTTTCAATCTCCGGCAAAATGTAGGGAATTCATTTAGAGAGAGTGAAATAATTAAAGAGATCAACAATTTCCTGAAAATACGTAAATCATACATATGCATTGTATGAAATAAATGCAAATTTTTTATGTGCAATGTGCGGAAAGAGACCCTTCTGGATTTCGTTGAGACTGTTGCAATCTGCTTCTTATTCATTCTTTACAATACAATATATGCTTCATACAGTGGAAGAAAAGAAAAAGAAAAAGCACCTTAACTTCATGCGACTGAGCTGACATTGACAAATTATAACCTGCTTGTGGTGCTCGGTCAATGATCACAAGGAAGGGGGATGGGGGCGCCCCTTATTATGGGTTCTGCAGCAGGGTATATGATGAGGCAAGGTCACCTTAATACTGGGTGACATCTCCCCTTGTTGTGGTACAGTATGGCACTCAGGCATAGTAGCGGTCATACAGATGCTGAATATCCTCCTGTGGTCCTTCCAAGCTCTTTCATCTTGGAGTCGTAGTTCAGACAATGTGGTTGTCGGCTGCTGTGCATGGGAGAAGATCCCTCGCCCTATCCAGTTCCAGACGTTCTTCACGGGGGAGAGATCTGGAGATCGAGCTGGCCGGGGAACTTCTGGAGACCCTGAAGGGCACCCTGCGTAGTGTGGACAATATCCAAAGTTGTAAACCACGTTTTTTTTTTTTCTGGACATCTTATCCAAAAATCAAAGACCGCCAACATTTTTTAAATTTGAAAAATATAATTAACTAATTACCAGCTGTAAAAGCTATAAAATGATGATAATTAACTTCTAAATAATCTAGTCAAATACCACCAGCCTAAAAAAACTCACAGGCACATCTATTTTTTTTCTCACCGACACAGGAAAAAAGTTTCCTATTTTTACGGACTGTCCAGTCCAATTTCTGGACAGTTGGCAACCCTGAAGTTATCTTGTTGGAATACCACGTCTCCTAAATGAGTCATTACTGGCAGTAAGACTGGTTCCATGATGTCCTGGACATACAGAAGGCTGCTCAATGTTTCCTTCACTAATAACACTTGTATTAGCTCCTGGAGGAGGAGAAAGCCAACTATGACGTTAATTTATTAATTAAAATTTATCTTTAAATGATAGTTTACTGATAATCTTATAATCTTAAATTCATAATGGATTTGTGGATATATTGAAGACAGTTCTTTTTGTGCCTACCAGCTCTGGAGGAGAACATCAATCCTTCCTGCTATCAGATACAGCACTCATCCATGTTACTATACAGTAAATGTGTCTTTACTCTAAGTAAATGTATCCGTGTATCATGTGTCCAGAGCATCTGCTGCAGATTTAGGCAGATCATCAATATGACATGACTGTTGCTCAGCAATTGGCAAACATTATCTGTCACATCTCAAGAGATTAAAGATAACACTTAGGAAAACATCAAAACAGACGGAAATGACACGTCTTTTGCAATGACTAAAGTTTTAAAAGAATGGTAAAAATTCAGTTGTGTTGAAGATATGTAGAGAGTAGTAATAAAAACACTGCTGACTGTGTCTCATTGTGCAAGAATAAAGACTATAGACTATGGTGAACAATGTAACATACAGTTGCAAGAAAAAGTATGTGAACCCTTTGGAATTATATGGATTTCTGCACAAATTGGTTATAAAATGTGATCTGATCTTCATCTAAGTCACAACAATAGACAATCACAGTCTGCTTAAACTAATAACACACAAAGAATTAAATGTTACCATGTTTTTATTGAACACACCATGTAAACATTCACAGTGCAGGTGGAAAAAGTATGTAAACCCCTAGACTAATGACATCTCCAAGAGCTAATTGGAGTGAGGTGTCAGCCAACTGGAGTCCAATCAATGAGATGAGATTGGAGGTGTTGGTTACAGCTGCCCTGCCCTATAAAAAACACACACCAGTTCTGGGTTTGCTTTTTACAAGAAGCATTGCCTGATGTGAATGATGCCTTGCACAAAAGAGCTCTCAGAAGACCTACGATTAAGAATTGTTGAGTTGCATAAAGCTGGAAAGGGTTATAAAAGTATCTCCAAAAGCCTTGCTCTTCATCAATCCATGGTAAGACAAAATGGGCCAGATTTATCATAAGCTCAGGTTAGAATAATGGAGTGAAAAAGTCCCAAAAAAAGTCCCAAACGCTAAAACTCCGCACAAATTTGCGACTTTTTCCTGCTCTGCACTATGCTCGCCAGTTTTCTGAAAGTGGGCGTGTTTTCTTATGTAAATGAATCTCTAGACAGATTTACTATTGGGACTATTTAAAAAGTCGCAAAAAAGTCGCAATTTCACTCCAGTGAGGACCATGAGACTTTTTAATAGAACATGCGACTTTTTCATAAAAACGTGCGACTTTTTCATAAAAACGTGCGACTTTTGTAAAGCTGCTTACTGACGGATAAACTGCTACTGTCAAACCACATTTATTACAGTCTTAAAGGGCCGATCATAAATCTGACTTGACTAAAACTGACTTTAGCCATATGTGAAAGTGGAGTGAGCTGTCAGAGTCATGATAAATCTGGCCCATTGTCTATAAATGCACTGCTGCTACTCTCCCTAGGAGTGGCCGTCCTGTAAAGATGACTGCAAGAGCACAGCGCAGACAGAATGAGGTGAAGAAGAATCCTAGAGTGTCAGCTAAAGACGTGCAAAAGTCTCTGGCATATGCTAACATCCCTGTTAGCGAATCTACGATACGTAAAACACTAAACAAGAATGGATTTCATTGGAGGATACCACAGAGGAAGCCACTGCTGTCCAAAAAAACATTGCTGCGCGTTTACAGTTTGCACAAGAGCACCTGGTTGTTTCACAGCAGTCCTGGCAAAATATTCTTTGGACAGATGAAACCAAAGTTGAGTTGTTTGGAAGAAACACACAACACTATGTGTGGAGAAAAAGAGGCACAGCACACCAACATTAAAACCTCATCCCAACTGTGAAGTATGGTGGTGGGGGCATCATGGTTTGGGTCTGCTTTGCTGCGTCAGGGCCTGGACGGATTGCTATCATCGAAGGAAAAATGAATTCCCAAGTTTATCAAGACATTTTTGCAGGAGAACTTAAGGCCATCTGTCCACCAGCTGAAGCTCAACAGAAGATGTGTGTTGCAACAGGACAACGACCCAAAGCATAGAAGTAAATCAACAACAGAATGGCTTAAACAGAAGAAAATACGCCTTCTGGAGTGGCCCAGTCAGAGTCAGAGGTTCAACCAGTTATTAAATCCAAGGGTTCACATACTTGTTCCACCTGCACTGTGAATGTTTATATGGTGTGTTCAATAAAAACATGGTAACATTTAATTATTTGTTTGTTATTAGTTTAACCACTTGCCGTCACGGTAACGCCGATAGGCGTCCGGACGGCAGCGCTCTCAGGGCTCAGTGAGGGCAGGGCTCTCATCTCGTGAGACCTGAGATTTCCTGTGAACGTGCGCTCACAGGAGCGCGCGTTCACAGGATTGCACAGTATTCAAGTTTAACTACAGCCTGCCAACGCTGATCATTGGCTGGCAGGCTGTAGATTTTTAAAAGAAACGTTCAAATAGGTATATCAGACGCTATTTTGTAAATAGCGTCTGATATACCTGCTACCTGGTCCTCTGGTGGTCCCTTTTGCTTGGATCGACCACCAGAGGACACAGGCAGCTCTGTAAGTAGCACCAAGCACCACACACACATTACACCCCCCCTGTCACTTATTAACCCCTTATTAACCCCTGATCACCCCATATAGACTCCCTGATCACCCCCTGTCATTGATCACCCCCCTGTAAGGGTCCCTTATCACCGCCAGTTAGTTAGCCACTTGTTAGGTAGTTAGCGCCCACCGCAGTCACTGATTAGTCGCTGATTAGCGTCATCGCTGTCGCTAATCAGCACTAGTACTATATAGTATCTGTAAGTGATCAAGACTGATCGCAATCAGATCTATATCAGTACATTAGGGTCACCTTAGGCTCTACAAAAAACGCAGTGTTCGCCCGATCAGGCCTGATCTTGTGCCCACACTTGCGTTCAGTCTGCCCCACCGCAGTGACAGAATTTTTTTTTTCTGATCACTGCAAAAACACCGTAAAATCGCTGCAGCGCTATAAAGATCACTTTTGAGCTTTTTGGATCTTTATTAGCGATCGCAGCTTTACTTCGCAAGCACTCCTTTTTACTAGGCAGGTGTGCTCTTTTTCCTGGGTAGTCTCAGAGGAATGGCGGCATGGCGAGTTCATAGAAGATTTTTTTTTTTGGCACAAGTTAGCGGAAATTTATTTATTTATTTATTTTTTCTTACAAAGTCTCATATTCCACTAACTTATGACAAAAAATAAAATCTTACATGAACTCACCATACCCCTCACGGAATACCTTGGGGTGTCTTCTTTCCAAAATGGGGTCACTTGTGGGGTATTTATACTGCCCTAGCATTTTAGGGGCCCTAAAGCGTGAGAAGTAGTTTGGAATCCAAATGCGTAAAAATGCCCTGTGAAATCTTAAAGGTACTCATTGGAATTTGGGCCCCTTTGCCCACCTAGGCTGCAAAAAAGTGTCACACATGTGGTATCGCCGTACTCAGGAGAAGTAAGGCAATGTGTTTTGGGGTGTATTTTTACATATACCCATACTGTGTGTGAGAAATATCTCTGTAAATGACAACTTTTTAATTTTTTTTATACAAAGTTGTCAATTTACAACCCAGCATGGGTATATGTAAAAATACACCCCAAAACACATTGCCCTACTTCTTCTGAGTACGGCGATACCACATGTGTGAACCTTTTTTGCAGCCTAGGTGCGTAAAGGGGCCGCAAGTCCAACGAGTACCTTTAGGCTTTACAGGGTTGCTCACAATTTAGTCCCGCCCAAAATGCCAGAACAGTAAACCCACCCCACAAATGACCCCATTTCGGAAAGTAGACACCCCAAGGTATTCACTGAGGGGCATAGTCAGTCCGTGGGAGATTTTCATTTTTATTGCCAGAAGTTAGCAGAAATGGACACTTTATTATTATTTTTTTTTCCTCAGAAAGTGTCATTTTCTGCTAACTTGAAAAAAACGTGAAAAAAAGTGAAAAAAAATTAAATCATACATGAACTCACCATGCCCCTCCGCGAATACTTTGGGGTGTCTTCTTTCTAAAATGGGGTCATTTGGGGGTATTTATACTATCCTGGCATTCTAGCATCTCAAGAAACATGACAAGTGCTCAGAAAGTCAGAGCTGCTTCAAAATGCGGAAATTCACATTTTTGTACCATAGTTTGTAAACGCTATAACTTTTGCGCAAACCAATAAATATACACTTATTGGATTTTTTTTTATCAAAGACATGTAGCACAATAAATTCTGACACAAACTTGTATAGAAATGTAATTATATTTGAACAATTTTACCAGAAAAAGTTAAAAATACACTTTTTTTGAGAAAATTGCGGTCTTTTTTGATTAATATCAGAAAAAAGAAAAATCTCAGCATCAATCAAATACCACCAAAAGAAAGCTGTATTTGTGAGAAGAAAATGAGGTACAATTCATTTGGGTGCCAAGTTGCATGACCGAGCAATAAACCGTTAGAGTTGTGAAGTGCCGATTTGTAAAAAAAGGGCCTGGTCACTAGGGGGGTATAAACATGTGGTCCTTAAGTGGTTAAGCAGACTGTGATTGTCTATTGTTGTGACTTAAATGAAGATCAGATCAAATTTTATGACCAATTTGTGCGGAAATCCATATAATTCCAAAGGGTTCACATACTTTTTCTTGCAACTGTAATTATTATAATAGTAAGCCATTTAAAGGAGGAATAACAGAGGAACAGCACAACACAGAGTTCTAATAACATAGGCCCTAGTGATATTATTTCCTAAAAAAGAAATACACATATTTACAAAAAAAATAGACAGGTTGGGAAAACTCATAAATCCATCAAACTACAATGCAAAGGAGATCTGAGATCATTTATACTATACTACATAGGAGAGCCAAAAGATCCTCTGTACTACACCACACAGGAGAGCGGACAGATCCTCTATACTACACCACACAGGAGAGCCGACAGATCCTCTATACTACACCACACAGGAGAGCCGACAGATCCTCTATACTACACCACACAGGAGAGCTGACAGATCCTCTATACTACACCACACAGGAGAGCTGACAGATCCTCTATACTACACCACACAGGAGAGCTGACAGATCCTCTATACTACACCACACAGGAGAGCCGACAGAGCCTCTATACTAAATCACACAGGAGAGCTGACAGATCCTCTATACTACACCACACAGGAGAGCCGACAGATCCTCTATACTACACCACACAGGAGAGCTGACAGATCCTCTATACTACACCGCACAGGAGAGCTGACAGATCCTCTATACTACACCACACAGGAGAGCTGACAGATCCTCTATACTACACCACACAGGAGAGCCGACAGATCCTCTATACTACACCACACAGGAGAGCCGACAGATCCTCTATACTACACCACACAGGAGAGATGACAGATCCTCTATACTACACCACACAGGAGAGCTGACAGATCCTCTATACTACACCACACAGGAGAGCTGACAGATCCTCTATACTACACCACACAGCAGAGCTGACAGATCCTCTATACTACACCACACAGGAGAGCGGACAGATCCTCTATACTACACCACTCAGGAGAGCTGACAGATCCTCTATACTACACCACACAGGAGAGCTGACAGATCCTCTATACTACAACCCACAGGAGAGACAACAGATCCTCTATACTACACCACACAGTAGAGCCGACAGATCCTCTATACTACACCACACAGCAGAGCTGACAGATCCTCTATACTACAACCCACAGGAGAGACAACAGATCCTCTATACTACACCACACAGGAGAGCTGACAGATCCTCTATACTACACCACACAGGAGAGCCGACAGATCCTCTATACTACACCACACAGGAGAGCTGACAGATCCTCTATACTACACCACATAGGAGAGCCGACAGATCCTCTATACTACACCACACAGCAGAGCTGACAGATCCTCTATACTACACCACACAGGAGAGCTGACAGATCCTCTATATACACCACACAGGAGAGCTGACAGATCCTCTATACTACACCACTCAGGAGAGCGGACAGATCCTCTATACTACAACCCACAGGAGAGACAACAGATCCTCTATACTACACCACACAGTAGAGCCGACAGATCCTCTATACTACACCACACAGGAGAGCTGACAGATCCTCTATACTACACCACACAGGAGAGCGGACAGATCCTCTATACTACACCGCACAGGAGAGCCGAAAGATCCTCTATACTACACCACACAGGAGAGCTGACAGATCCTCTATACTACACCACACAGGAGAGCTGACAGATCCTCTATACTACACCACACAGAAGAGCTGACAGATCCTCTATACTACACCACACAGCAGAGCTGACAGATCCTCTATACTACACCACACAGGAGAGCTGACAGATCCTATATACTACACCACACAGGAGAGCTGACAGATCCTCTATACTACACCACACAGGAGAGCTGACAGATCCTCTATACTACATCACATAGGAGAGCCGACAGATCCTCTATACTACACCACACAGGAGAGCCGACAGATCCTCTATACTACACCACACAGGAGAGCTGACAGATCCTCTATACTACACCACACAGGAGAGCTGACAGATCCTCTATACTACACCACACAGGAGAGCCGACAGATCCTCTATACTACACCACACAGGAGAGCTGACAGATCCTCTATACTACACCACACAGGAGAGCCGACAGATCCTCTATACTACACCACACAGGAGAGCTGACAGATCCTCTATACTACACCACACAGGAGAGCCGACAGATCCTCTATACTACACCACACAGGAGAGCCGACAGATCCTCTATACTACACCACACAGGAGAGCCGACAGATCCTCTATACTACACTACACAGGAGAGCCGACAGATCCTCTATACTTCACCACACAGGAGAGCCGACAGATCCTCTATACTACACCACACAGGAGAGCCGACAGATCCTTTATACTACACCACACAGGAGCGGTGACAGATCCACTATACTACACCACACAGGAGAGCCGACAGATCCTCTATACTACACCACACAGGAGAGCTGACAGATCCTCTATACTACACCACACAGGAGAGCCGACAGATCCTCTATACTACACCACACAGGAGAGCTGACAGATCCTCTATACTACACCACATAGGAGAGCCGACAGATCCTCTATACTACACCACACAGGAGAGCTGACAGATCCTCTATACTACACCGCACAGGAGAGCTGACAGATCCTCTATACTACACCACACAGGAGAGCCGACAGATACTCTATACTACACCACACAGGAGAGCTGACAGATCCTCTATACTACACCACACAGGAGAGCCGACAGATACTCTATACTACACCACACAGGAGACCTGACAGATCCTCTATACTACACCACACAGGAGAGCTGACAGATCCTCTATACTACACAACACAGGAGAGCCGACAGATCCTCTATACTTCACCACACAGGAGAGCCGACAGATCCTCTATACTACACCACACAGGAGAGCCGACAGATCCTCTATACTACACCACACAGGAGAGCGGACAGATCCTCTATACTACACCACACAGGAGAGCCAACAGATCCTCTATACTATACCACAGAGGAGAGCTGACAGATCCTCTATACTACACCACACAGGAGAGCCAACAGATCTTGTATTATATACCGCACAGGATAGCCTATAGATCCTTTATACTACACCACACAGGAGAGCTGACAGATACTAGACCATACAGAGAGCTGACAGAGTCTCTATACTATACCGCACAGGAGAGCCAATAGATCATGTAAACTATACTGCACAGGATAGCTAAGAGATCTTCTATACTACACCACACAGGATAGCTGACAGATCTGCTATACTATACCGCACAGGATAGCTGACAGATCCTCTATACTACACCGCACAGAAGAGCCGACAGATCGTCTATACTACACCACACAGCAGAGCTGACAGATCCTCTATACTACACCACACAGGAGAGCTGACAGATCCTCTATACTACACCGCACAGGAGACCTGACAGATCCTCTATACTACACTACACAGGAGGGCTGACAGATCCTCTATACTACACTACACAGGAGGGCTGACAGATCCTCTATTATTTAATCCCACAGGAGGGCTGACAGATCTTCTATACTACACCACGCAGGAGAGCTGACAGATCCTCTGTACTACACCACACAGGAGAGCTGACAGATCCTCTATACTACACCACACAGGAGAGCTGACAGATCCTCTATACTACACCACACAGGAGAGCCGACAGATCCTCTATACTACACCACACAGGAGAGCTGACAGATCCTCTATACTACACCACACAGGAGAGCTGACAGATACTAGACCATACAGAGAGCTGACAGAGTCTCTATACTATACCGCACAGGAGAGCCAATAGATCCTGTAAACTATACTGCACAGGATAGCTAAGAGATATTCTATACTACACCACACAGGATAGCTGACAGATCTGCTATACTACACCGCACAGAAGAGCCGACAGATCGTCTATACTACACCACACAGCAGAGCTGACAGATCCTCTATACTACACCACACAGGAGGGCTGACAGATCCTCTATACTACACCACACAGGAGAGCTGACAGATCCTCTATACTACACCACTCAGGAGAGCTGACAGATCCTCTATACTACACTACACAGGAGAGCTGACAGATCCTCTATACTACACCACACAGGAGAGCTGACAGATCCTCTATACTACACCACACAGGAGAGCTGACAGATCCTCTATACTACACCACACAGCAGAGCTGACAGATCCTCTATACTACACCACACAGGAGAGCCGACAGATCCTCTATACTACACCACACAGGAGAGCCGACAGATCCTCTATACTACACCACACAGGAGAGCTGACAGATCCTCTATACTACACCACACAGGAGAGCCGACAGATCCTCTATACTACATCGCACAGGAGAGCTGACAGATCCTCTATACTACACCACACAGGAGAGCCGACAGATCCTCTATACTACACCACACAGGAGAGCTGACAGATCCTCTATACTACACCACACAGGAGAGCTGACAGATCCTCTATACTACACCACACAGGAGAGCTGACAGATCCTCTATACTACACCACACAGGAGAGCCGACAGATCCTCTGTACTACACCACACAGGAGAGCCGACAGATCCTTTATACTACACCACACAGGAGAGCTGACAGATCCTCTATACTACACCACACAGGAGAGCTGACAGATCCTCTATACTACACCACACAGGAGAGCTGACAGATCCTCTATACTACACCACACAGGAGAGCTGACAGATCCTCTATACTACACCACACAGCAGAGCTGACAGATCCTCTATACTACACCACACAGGAGAGCCGACAGATCCTCTATACTACACCACACAGGAGAGCCGACAGATCCTCTATACTACACCACACAGGAGAGCTGACAGATCCTCTATACTACACCACACAGGAGAGCCGACAGATCCTCTATACTACATCGCACAGGAGAGCTGACAGATCCTCTATACTACACCACACAGGAGAGCCGACAGATCCTCTATACTACACCACACAGGAGAGCTGACAGATCCTCTATACTACACCACACAGGAGAGCTGACAGATCCTCTATACTACACCACACAGGAGAGCTGACAGATCCTCTATACTACACCACACAGGAGAGCCGACAGATCCTCTGTACTACACCACACAGGAGAGCCGACAGATCCTTTATACTACACCACACAGGAGAGCTGACAGATCCTCTATACTACACCACACAGGAGAGCTGACAGATCCTCTATACTACACCACACAGGAGGGCTGACAGATCCTCTATACTACACCACACAGGAGAGCTGACAGATCCTCTATACTACACCACTCAGGAGAGCTGACAGATCCTCTATACTACACCACACAGGAGAGCTGACAGATCTTCTATACTACACCACGCAGGAGAGCCGACAGATCCTCTATACTACACCACACAGGAGAGCTGACAGATCCTCTATACTACACCGCACAGGAGAGCTGACAGATCCTCTATACTACACCACACAGGAGAGCTGACAGATCCTCTATACTACACCACACAGGAGAGCTGACAGATCCTCTATACTACACCACACAGGAGAGCTGACAGATCCTCTATACTACACCGCACAGGAGAGCTGACAGATCCTCTATACTACACCACACAGGAGAGCTGACAGATCCTCTATACTACACCACACAGGAGAGCTGACAGATCCTCTATACTACACCACACAGGAGAGCTGACAGATCCTCTATACTACACCACACAGGAGAGCTGACAGATCCTCTATACTACACCACACAGGAGAGCTGACAGATCCTCTATACTACACCACACAGGAGAGCTGACAGATCCTCTATACTACACCGCACAGGAGAGCTGACAGATCCTCTATACTACACCACACAGGAGAGCTGACAGATCCTCTGTACTACACCACACAGGAGAGCGGACAGATCCTCTATACTACACCACACAGGAGAGCTGACAGATCCTCTATACTACACCGCACAGGAGAGCTGACAGATCCTCTGTACTACACCACACAGGAGAGCCGACAGATCCTTTATACTACACCACACAGGAGAGCTGACAGATCCTCTATACTACACCACATAGGAGAGCTGACAGATCCTCTATACTACACCACACAGGAGAGCCAACAGATCCTCTATACTATACCACAGAGGAGAGCTGACAGATCCTCTATACTACACCACACAGGAGAGCTGACAGATCCTCTATACTACACCACACAGGAGAGCTGACAGATCCTCTATACTACACCACACAGGAGAGCTGACAGATCCTCTATACTACACCACACAGGAGAGCTGACAGATCCTCTATACTACACCACACAGGAGAGCTGACAGATCCTCTATACTACACCACACAGGAGAGCTGACAGATCCTCTATACTACACCACACAGGAGAGCTGACAGATCCTCTATACTACACCACACAGGAGAGCTGACAGATCCTCTATACTACACCACACAGGAGAGCTGACAGATCCTCTATACTACACCACACAGCAGAGCTGACAGATCCTCTATACTACACCACACAGCAGAGCTGACAGATCCTCTATACTACACCACACAGGAGAGCTGACAGATCCTCTGTACTACACCACACAGGAGAGCGGACAGATCCTCTATACTACACCACACAGGAGAGCTGACAGATCCTCTATACTACACCGCACAGGAGAGCTGACAGATCCTCTATACTATACCACAGAGGAGAGCTGACAGATCCTCTATACCAGGGGTACTCAACTGGCGGACCGCGGTCCAAATACGGACCGCGGCCGCCAGTTGTCCGGACCCCGGCCATCCTTCAGAGCGCTCCTCCAATCGATTCAGTTCAGAGTGATCCGATCCGTTTGAACCGGCTCAGCTCAGTCCCAGCACACAGCAATGCTGACAGAGACGCTCAGCTCACCTCACGCTGGCAGCAGGAGCCTGAGGGAGGGACTCGGGAGGAGTCAGTAATATGATCTTAGAGTGGAAGCTGCTTCTGCCAGCCCCTCCCCTCCCCGCCCACCAACCAATCACCAACCAGAGCTGAGGGGGCGAGGCAAGCACAGCACACTAGCAGCTCTGACTCGAGTCCTCGGAGTAGTGCAGGGTCAGGAGTCTAAATGAATGGAATGAGTCAAAAGAACCTAAAGATCCGACTCAGTTAGTGACTCATTCCATTCATTGAGTTAAGGAGCCGAGAGTCAGACTGTAGAACAGGTTACACTGAGGCTGAGTCAGACTGTAGAACAGGTTACACTGAGGCTGAGTCAGACTGTAGAACAGGTTACACTGAGGCTGTCAGACTGTAGAACAGGTTACACTGAGGCTGTCAGACTGTAGAACAGGTCACACTGAGGCTGTCAGACTGTAGAACAGGTTACACTGAGGCTGTCAGACTGTAGAACAGGTTACACTGAGGCTGTCAGACTGTAGAGCAGGTTACACTGAGGCTGTCAGACTGTAGAACAGGTTACACTGAGGCTGTCAGACTGTAGAACAGGTTACACTGAGGCTGTCAGACTGTAGAGCAGGTTACACTGAGGCTGTCAGACTGTAGAACAGGTTACACTGAGGCTGTCAGACTGTAGAACAGGTTACACTGAGGCTGTCAGACTGTAGAACAGGTTACACTGAGGCTGTCAGACTGTAGAACAGGTTACACTGAGGCTGTCAGACTGTAGAGCAGGTTACACTGAGGCTGTCAGACTGTAGAACAGGTTACACTGAGGCTGTCAGACTGTAGAACAGGTTACACTGAGGCTGTCAGACTGTAGAACAGGTTACACTGAGGCTGTCAGACTGTAGAGCAGGTTACACTGAGGCTGTCAGACTGTAGAACAGGTTACACTGAGGCTGTCAGACTGTAGAACAGGTTACACTGAGGCTGTCAGACTGTAGAACAGGTTACACTGAGGCTGTCAGACTGTAGAGCAGGTTACACTGAGGCTGTCAGACTGTAGAACAGGTTACACTGAGGCTGTCAGACTGTAGAACAGGTTACACTGAGGCTGTCAGACTGTAGAGCAGGTTACACTGAGGCTGTCAGACTGTAGAACAGGTTACACTGAGGCTCTCGGCTCTTGTTGCAGCAGTGATAAGGAGCAGAGAGATAAGAGAAGGGACAGGTGACACAGTTCAGCACATAGTTTTCCCTGTGCTGCATTCACATTTCACATCACTTGGTTGGTTGTACTACTGTCAGTGTCAGACTGTTGTCACTGTGGGGAACAATGCACAACAGACAACAATTCACATTGCACACCACAGTGACAGCTTCCTCCTGTCCGCCTGTCCAACGTCAGCCTCAGCTTCCCTTTACTATAAAAAAATCACTCTTCCTGACTCACTCAATACTAATCAGAGACGAGTTCAACTTCAGAGAGCTGAAGAGCCGACTGCAGTGTCACTGACTGAGTCAGCAGCTGCGCATGCGCACCGGCACCTAGAGTCTTCAGTTCACTTGCGAGTCAGCTCAGCAGTCTGACTCGCCAAGTGAACCGAAGATCCGATTCTGATCCGAATGAGCTGATTCAAATGAACCGATTCACCTAAAAGATCCGAACTTCCCATCACTATCTCCTGCACACTGTGCCGTGCAGGAGGAGGAGCTTACCGGCGGACTTCCTCCTGTCCCAGAGCGCAGTGAGACAGGCCGGCTCCCTCCACATATAGCGCTCCTCCTCCTGCACACTCTGGTACGTGCAGGAGGAGGAGCTTACCGGCGCACTTCCTCCTTCCCAGGGGCGCAGTGAGAGACGGCTCCCTCCACATGCAGGCACCAGCGCTTTCTCCCTCAGTGCGCTCACAGGTCCCTCCTCCCCTGCAGCAGCGGCAGCACATAAGGGAGCTTCAAGCTCCAAAGGACACTTACCTGCTGCTGGAGAGGGGAGGGACATCACCACTGCCACCAATGAAATAAATGTCACATTTGGAAAGTAAGGGGTGCGTGGAGAGGGCTACAGAGAGGCGGGAACACGTCACTGACTGCAGTGTCATGTTCCCATCTCCCCTGGGCCATCTTCTTTAGGTAACCTGATTAAATAAAGTGATTAAGCCCCATCAAACCATGATAGTTTTGTTCCGCATCCAATTCCCATTATTGGGGCATTGGATGCGGACCCCTTAGTTTCAATGGAGCGGAAAAAGATGCAGACAGCACACAGTGTGCTGTCTGCATCTCTTGGGGCCCCATTGTAATTAAGGGGCCGCATCCAATCCCCCAATAATGGGAATTGGATGCGGAACAGAACTATCATATGTCTGTTCTGTGGTTGGGTTGCCACCCGGCCAGTAGTTCACCAGCAAGGCTGGTATTTTAGTTCCCTTGCCGGTGCCAGAATTTTCCTGTAAGGACTGTTAAGGTACTTTCACACTTGCGGCAGGACGGATCCGACAGGCTGTTCACCCTGTCAGATCCGTCCTGCCGCTATTTCGCCGGACTGCCACTCCCCATTGACTATAGCGGGAGTGGAGCTACGGTGCAGCATGGCAGTGCACGGCGTGAGGCCGCCAGACGAAAAAGTCGGACATGTAGTACTTTTAGTCTGGCGGCCTCTCACCGTGCTGCGCCGTAGCTCTGCCCCCATCCCCATTATAGTCGATGGGCACAGAGCAGCGGCACGGCGAAGTAGTGGCAAAATGGATCTGACGGGGTGAGCAGCCTGTCGGATCCGTCCTTCTGCAAGTGTGAAAGTACCCTTACTAATGAGCGCTTCCATCATGGAACGCCCATTAGTACAGCCGTTACCTCCACCGCTACTTGTGCTAGTAAATAAATTAATAAAATTACGGTACCTCCACCTCCATTTGCTGACGCTGTGGAGAGCACTCCCTGCTGACTAGAAGCTCAAGACAGGACCTACAAGACGTCATCACGTTGGAGCACCGGTCCTGAGCTTGCAGTCAGCAGCGAATGTTCACCGCAGCCAGGTGAATGCTAATTATTATTTTATTTTTTTGCAAAAGCAGAGAAGGGGGGCACTAATGGGGGCATTACTCTTACTGGGGGCACTAATGGGGACATTATTCTTACTGGGGGCATTATTCTTACTGGGGCACTAATGTGGCCATTACTAATTCTGGGACTTACCCGAGGCGCTCCACTATAACGTCAGAGCGCCCCACGCGCATGGATCACATGATCGCATGGCATCTTTACTGTTGGCGTTCAGCTCGGACCTTCACCTGACTGCAGACCCAGGTATGTGGACCTTTAATAAAACTAGTTGAGTACCCCTGCTCTATACTATACCGCACAGGAGAGCCAACAGATCTTGTATTCTATACCACACAGGAGAGCTGACAGATCCTCTATACTACACCACACAGGAGAGCTGACAGATCCTCTATACTACACCACACAGGAGAGCTGACAGATACTAGACCATACAGAGAGCCGACAGAGTCTCTATACTATACCGCACAGGAGAGCCAATAGATCCTGTATACTATACTGCACAGGATAGCTAAGAGATCTTCTATACTATACCACACAGGATAGCTGACAGATCCTCTATACTACACCGCACAGGATATCTGACAGATCCTCTATACTATACCGCATTGGAGAGCCGACAGATCTTGTATACTATACCGCACAGGATAGCTGACAGATCCTCTATACTACACCGCATAGGATAGCTGACAGATCCTTTATACTACACGACACAGGAGAGCTGACATATTCTCTAAACACAGTATCATGATGTGGGGAGTGGAAAACTGTTCAGAACTTAAGGAAAGATGGGTGTCAAAAAATACAGGACATTTCTTGGGAAATCCTGTGAAGTTCTGCCAGATTTTTGAAAATGGGGTTCACCTTCCTGCAAGACTATTACCATAGACATACTGCTAAAACTACACTGGAGGGGTTTAAGACAATTTATCTAATTGGAAGGAGTTGGAGCAATTTTGCAAGAAGAATGGACAGCAATCCTAGTGCCTAGATATGAAGCTATTCCTCCAAAATCCTTTAATCTGTAATTGCAGAAAAAGGCATGGTGGTGTCACGGCCTCGGTGCGTGCCGCAACATTTTCGCCGCGAATGCTGTTTTTTTGGGTTTTTTTTGTTGGTGGTGCTGAGACCACTGGCACTGTGACTGGTGGCTGATAGGGCTGGCACTGACTGCTGTTACTGTGACTGGTGGCAATGATTGATGGCTGGCAATTATTGCTGGCACTGATTGGTGGTGCTGGCTAATACTGCTGGCAGCAGCTGCAGTGTGTATCTGAGAGCAATTTCTGTCACTGTGCAAGTAATTGTCATGGTGGGAAGTAGGGGAAACCCCCCACCGTGCAATGACAGTGACTGTTACGCCAGATAGCAGGGAACAGGGAGCAGGTCACCACCTAAGGCAACCCTGAAATCTCCCTAGACTCCTAGCGCATGAGCCGCCTCAGAAGGTAAGGGGGCTCATGCTTACTAACCTTGGACCCTGCTATCCCTGCTATGCCCTAGGCCTGATGACAGGGCAGAGACCACCCATTCATCCTACACCACGGATGAATGGTGTCTCCAGAGGCCCAGTAGCAAACAGGAAGCAAGACCATGGGCTAAACAGTACGGCAGGTAAGTAACAGCAACATCAGAATGCTATCAACACTTACCTGCCGCAGCCGAGATGGATGGAGGCTCCAGGCTGGGAAACCCACAGTCCTGCCTTCGCTTAACCCCTCCAGGAAAGCACGCCCCTTTTGGAGCCCTCACACCACCATGCGCACCTCCAAACTAGGACCACACCAAAACTACATACACCAGGTGGGGGAGGGAAAACAGAAACACACCGGAGGGGACAATAGACAGTGCAAGGTAAACAAAATAATAAATAAGGGTGGCTCACACAGACCAAGACATTCAGCCAGGGAGCAAAGCTCCTACACAGACTGACAAGCAAAATCACACTGACCTCAGGCTCCACCACACCAACATATAAAGAGGCCTGAGGTCACACCCACCAAGCCTAACAAACACACCTTAACCCCGTGCACACCAGAATGGCAAGGGACACACAACTTAAAGGGGAAGTGTCAAAACATGCAAAACAACATGTTGCCACCGGCAACAAGCATGCACGGCAAAAGTGTCATGGTCCACAATAACAGACCATGACACAGCCGTGACAGGTGGCTCTTCAAAATTTTCACTTTCAGGTGGTGAATACTTATGTATAATAAATTTTGTTTTGTTTTGTATTAAATATTGTTTGCATCACGCACATTGATTTTGCACCTTATAAGTGGTCAGCATGGTATGTAAATTTTACATACACCCTTAAAAATGTGTTTTTAATTCCACATTAAAGTGCACCAAATTAGGAAAAACACCATGCGAGTGAATACTTTTCCAAGGCATTGTACAAGGTACACAGATAAGCTGATCCTCATAGTATATCACATGGACCTTATTTGAAGTGGATTTAAAGCCCATTACTTGTTATGGACTATTTTTGGGTTTTGTCACAAATAATTAAAATTTACATTTTTTCATAAAATATGACCTATGTGGCATCGATAATACCATAGATTATAGATGCTCTCCTTGAGTTTAATATTGATGGCCTTTCCTTAGGATAGGTAATTAATATATCACTGTGGGGGTCTGACTCCGAGCACCTCTGCCTATTAACTATTGAAGAGACTGTGGTGCTCCAATGAGTGCTGATGCCTCTTCTTAGGTCAGTGACATCAAATTCATTGGTCACATGGCCTAAGTAAGTAAATCAGCCTTGGCTGCAATACCAAGTACAGCCATATTACAATGTACAGCTCTGTGTTTGGTATGCTATGAAGAGGCTACTGCACTCACCTCAGTGCCACTGACTCTTCAAACAGATGATCGGTTGAGGTGCTGATTTTTGGAAACCCAGCATTGATGACCTATGCTGAGGTAGTGTAGGTTCCTGTCTAAATGGGGTGACCTTGCCATGGTGGATGGGCACAAAGAATTTTGATCAAAATGTGTTTGCCAAGAACCTCACATTCATTTATTTAGTGAGCATTGCACTAGTTTATACTGTATATTTTGTGATCATGTTTTTTTGTGTATACAGAGTGTTGTTTCACGCCTGCACATTAGGATATGCTGAGTAACTTGGCTTTTTTCTTTACAGTATGCACTTGGAGCTGTGGTTGTCTCCATTTTTGCTGTGCACTCCTGACTAATCCTTCTTTCCCACAGGCTGATTTTATTTTGTGCAGTATAAAGTAGACACCTGCTCTCCCTGGATTCATTGGAAGTCAGTTGGCACCAGGAAAGGTAGCATACAGTTCAGTCTATATGTGGAACCTGTCTTCCCTAAATTTATTGGTCGTCGGCTGGCATTATAAGAGGTATCATCATGCTGTGGTGGACGGGCACAACACATGTTTGATCAAAAGGTATTTGCTAAGTATCTCACTTTCATTTATATAGTGAGTATAGGATTATTTTATATACAGTATCTCACAAAAGTGAGTACACCCCTCACATTTTAGTAAATATTTTATTCTTACTTTTCATTGGAAAAGACTGAAGATATGACACAATGTAAAGTAGTCAGTCTACATCTTGTATAACAGTGTAAATTTGGTGTGCCTTCAAAATAACTCAACACACAGTCATTAATGTTTAAACCGCAATAAAACCGAAATAAAAGTGAGTACATCCCTGAGTGAAAATGGCCAAATTTTGCCCAATTAGCCATTTTCCCTCCCCGGTGTCATGTCGTTAGTGTTACAAGGTCTCAGGTGTAAATGGGGAGTAGGTGTGTTAAATTTGGTGTTATCACTCTCACACTCTCTCATTACTGGTCACTGCAAGTTCAACATGGCTCCTCATGGCAAAGAACTCTGAGGATCTGAAAAAAAAGAATTGTTGCTCTAAATAAAGATGGCCAAGGCTATAAGAAGATTGCTAACACCTTGAAACTAAGCTGCAGCATGGTGGCCAAGACATACAGTGGTTTAACAAGACATACCATGGTCGACCAAAGAAGTTGAGTGAACGTGCTTAGCATCATATCCAGAGTTTGTCTTTTCAAAATAGACATATGAGTGCTGCCAGCATTGCTGCAGAGGTCAAAAGGGTGGGGGTCAGCCTGTTAGTGCCCAGACCATACGCCACACACTGCATCAAATTGATCTGCATGGCTGTCATCCCAGAAGGAAGCCTCTTCTAAACATGCACAAGAAATCCTGCCGAAAGTGTTCATTTGCATTAGGGGGTCACCACTTGGATGAAGGGATGTACTTTTCAGTACAATGGTCAGGTAGGTGGCATGTGTCTACATGAAGACCCAAGGTTTCCAGCATAGCATTTCCTAAAGCATCACACTGCCTCCACCAGCTTGTCTTCCTCCCATAAAGCATCCTGGTGTTATCTCTCCATGGTCCAGTTCTGATTTTTACATGTCTACTTTAGACTCATCCTTGACAATTTTTCTGGTCTGTGGCTTCACAGCACCATACTCAGGGAGCAGAGATGTCCAGTATGGTCAGAAACCTTTTTATCATTGCCAGCAATCAGTTTTTGAGCAATTCAATCTTCTGTGTAATTAGACCAGAAGGGCTAGCCTTCGATCCCCAGGCAAGTCAATGAATCTTGTGTATCCATGACTCTGTCACTGCTATACCGGTTGTCCTTACTATGACCACTTTCGGATGGTGATAACAACTGCATCTGAGGAACATCCCCCAAGGCCGAATATTTTTGAGATACTCTGACTCTCATCTAGATGTCACAATTTGTCTCTCGGATGCTTATGTTTGCACATTTTTCCTGATAGGCGCCATAACCAATATCTGTTATTGGCTTTAATCAGAGGTGAACGAATCAATTTTGAACTAATCAAATTTGTTGCAAATTTCATACAAAATTCATTGGCAAACAAATTCGAAGTTTTGCTGCAGTCACTGAGCAACTGCACATTTAAAAAAAAATCTGTTTAAATTTACCATTTGTAATTCAACATTTCAGTGCAAGATACCCATGTTACCAAACGTTTTGTATGTTGCTGCAAGGTAATGGGTAGCTACAGCAAAAGCAATACTGCAATAACAACATTGTGTTATTGAATGCAGTTTATTGAATACATTTTATTTTTACGGCACAAACATGTTGTATTACTGCAAGATACAGTTCAGTTCAAACACATTGTACTGCAAAAACTGCAGTTACAGTATAGATGTGCTAGTCAATGCATTCTATAACTGAATATACCATGTAGTTCAAACACATTTACTGCAAAAACAGACTTCTTTAGTCATGTTAATTAACTCATTCTATTACTGCAGTATACCATGTATTTAAAACACATTTTACTGAAAAAACTGAATTTTTACATTATACCCGTCCTAGTGGATGCATTTTATTACTGCAATTTACCGTGTAGTTAAAACACATTTTACTGCAAATCTTCATTCTTATGCCTGTGTCTTTGTGAATGCATTCTATTACTGCAATATACCATTAGTTTAAAGATATATTACTGCAAAAACTGCAAAAAGGAGGCCAAATTACTTTATTACCAGGAGACACTGTGCATGCAGCTTTATGCAGTTTTTGGGAAACAGAGGCCTGCCGTCAATATGTCTGACCAGGAGGCCCTTCTACACCCCCACAGAGTCACCCACTCCCTGCTGTCTCTACTACCACAAGCACCAGAAGCTGCAGCTGCCAGTTCAGTATCGTCAACATGATGGAGTAGTTTTTCAATGTGCCGTGCCAAGATAACGCAAACAGAGCCCTTCTGGCAAACCATACATGCAGGTGCATTCTCACCTGAACTCTGGATTTTCTCAGGCCATGCCATGTTCCCTGACCCCATGGACTTCTGGGCAGGCAGACTGGCACAGTGATTGGAACTGGCCCAGTATGCGCTCTCTGTTCTCTTTTGCCCAGTCCCCAGTGTCCTCTTGGAGAGGGTTTTCAGCACTCCAGGGGGCATTGTGACACCCGGACAAACTTGTCCTCTGCCAGTATACAAAACATCAGTTTTGTCAAAAAGAACGAGGCATGGATCAGTGAGAATTTTCACACACCTCTGGCTGAAGCCGATGAATAGTTCTGCCATTTCTGACAATTGCTACTTATTGTCAGCTAGATCATGTCACTGCCGCTGCCTGCCTGCCTACCATCATATTCCATACCATATGACTGCTGCTTCTCCCTGCTGCTAATCCCCTACTGCCATCACCATTACCGCTAAACAGCTGCCACTACTTCTATTACTACCCCAACACATCCGCGCACACAGCTATGTACTGCCTTGTCTGTTCCATGCTGTGCTGCTATTGCTGGTGGTACTATTGCTGCTACTATTGCCCCTACACACCTTATTCTTCTTACATCTACACAATACTGCTGCTTCTCCCAAATAAAAAAAATTCCAGGCTCGATCAACTTCAGAACAAACCACTGTTTCTTCTTACATTAATACATGTGTGTGTATAAACAGGGGCAAAGATCTTCCTCAGTTAAGGCATAATTTTTGGATGCTTGGTCCTAACAAGTCACTGTTGTATTCTATAACACTTTATGTATTTAAACACCGTCTCCCCTGACAATTTTTGGAAGGCTTCTAATGTTAAAAAGTGATGGCGCTTTGTGTTTTTAAAGATGCTGTTTGTTAGCCATGTGTTTACCTATAGCTATGCATCTCAGTATCACTCTGACATAATTTTCTATTGCTATGATTGTATTAAAGAGCTTAAAAGGGGAGGGGGAGGGGAAAATTGAAAAAAAAAAATTGAAAAAAGAGAAAAATTATATAAAAGTCCCAGGAGACCTCCGAGTGTCATCCTGTATTTGGAGCATATTTGATTTGTGTAGAATGGTTTCAGGTCCGAACTGAATGTTTTGAAAAATTTTCAGAATCATACACAAAACAAATTTTAAGAGGTTTGTCATGGCTGATCAGAATGTATATCTGGTCTAGTCATGTGTTTCCCATCCTACAATACAGGCAGCAGAGTAATGATTATATAGAAAAGAGTTGTTAGGCCTCTGCCAGTATTAATTTTTCACAATTTTCCTAAATCGTAGCTGTCATCAGATCTACGTCTCTGGTTTTCTTTGCTTAACCCAAGTGGGAAAACTGAGAGAGAGAACAGCAATTGCTTTCTCCTGGGTAAAAGGGGTTCTGTGGGTACAGCAAGCAAAAACTACTAGATTTGGATCTGTTGACAGCATCTCTTACGCCTGATACCGACCTCATCTGGAAGGCATAAAATTGTGGATAAAACAAGCACATAACAAGTCCACTGAGTGATAATGTTCTGCTCCCTTTTTCACACATACTGTATTTTGGACTTTCGGCAGCCAGGGCGGACTCACACGGTGAGGCCTCCTGCACACGAACGTGTGCTGCCCGTTGCCGTATTGTGGACCGCAATTGCGGATCCGCAATACATGGGTGCCATTCCGTGGGCATTCCGCATCACGGATGCGGACCCATTCACTTCAATGGGTCCGCAAATCCGGAGATGCGGAATGGTGCGGAACGGATGCACGGAACGGAAACCCACTGATGCACTACAGAGTGCTTCCGTGGGGTTTCGTCCCGTACTTCTGTTCCTCAAAAAGATAGAACATGTCCTATTTTTTTGCAGAACGCGGACCCATTAAAGTGAATGGGTCTGTGATCCTTTGCAGCTGCTCCACGGTCGGTGTTCGTGCATTGCGGCCCGCAGCACGGCCACAGGGTGCACACAGGGACACAACCCTGTCTATATATGATCTCACTGCTGACAATGCATATCAAAGCAAAAACCAAGCCATGAGGAAGAAAGAACTGCATGTTGAGCTCAGAGACAGGATTTTATGGAGGCACAGGACTAGAGAAGGGGACATAAAATGTCTGCTGCACTGAATGTTTCCAAGAGCACAGTGACCTCCATAATTCTTACATGAAAGAAATTTGGAACAACAAGGACTCTTCCTAGAGCGGGTCTTGGTGAGAGAGGTGACTAAGAATCCAATGGTCACTCTGGTGGAGTTCCAAAGATCCTATGTGCAGATGGCAGAAACTTCCAGATGGTCAACTATCACTGCAGAACTCCAAAAATCTGGGCTTTATAGTAGAGGGCTTTAAATCTGGGCTTTAAAGACTCTCAGACTGTGAGAAACAAGATTCTCTGGTCTGATGAAACGAAGATTGAACTTTCTGACCTCAATTCTACGCATCTTGTCTAGAGGAAACCAGGCACTGCTCATCACCTACCCAATACCATCCCTACAGTGAAGCATGGTGATGGCAGCATTATGCTGGGGGAACAGGGAGACTGGCCAGGGTGGAGGGAAAGCTGAATGGAGCAAAGCACAGAAATATTCTTAATAAAAACCTGATACAGAGCGCTTCCAACAAGTTTAGCTTCCAACAAGACAATGACCCAAAGCACACAGCCAAGGAAATCAAGGACTTACCTGTCCGGGCTCCAGCAATAAGATCTATTCTGTTTCGGGAAAGAAACTCTGCTAAGCCATGCCCCCTGGTGATGTGACAGTGTCATTAGCAACAGAATGCAATGCTCTTTCTCCCCACAGCGGGTATGTGCTGGAGGAGACTAGCAGTGAGCTGCTCACTTTATCTATTCTTGTTTGCTAGTGTTCTGACTAATGGAGTGCCAAGGCATGACCCATCAGGTTATGAACCTGGGGCTCTATTTAAACCACTTACTGGCCTTATACCAGTGGCAGTGATAGTCATTGACTTGGTAGCTGTGCTCCTGGATCTGGTCCAATTGCTTATTGGATTGACCTCGACTTGCCTTTGACCACTCTCTGTCTTGTGTTTTGGTACTGTGTTTCTCATCTGGTTCTGAATTCGGTTTGGCTATTTGACTATCCCCGTATTGAGATTAGGTATTGTATTTTCCATTCAATTCTGGCCCATTTCTGTACAACTCCGTCTCTGTGTTGTTCTTTCTGTGTGGGTGTATGTGTTGCACTTAAGCAGAGTAGGGATTGTCGACCAGTTGCGGACTTACTGTCTAGAGCACTGCAAAAAGGGAGGGAAAGCAGTTCCTACCTACTGTAGTTACATTATCACTGGCCATAACATTGTTTCCCGAGTGACCTTAGTGTTATGGACGTCATGGCAGCATTAATCACCCAAATGGAGGGTATTTCCCAATTGGTCTAGGACTTGGCAGAGAGGGTACAGCAGCAAGTGTCCCGTCTCCCTGTGGTTTTGGCTCCCTTACCAGTAGAACCCAATGTAAATTTTCCTGACCGGTTCGCTGGTGATTGTAAATGTTTTGTTATCTTTCGGGTGAGGAGACAGGGTGGCTTATGCGGAGAGTCAGCTACTCTCTTGGTGTCACGGTAAATGACCCAGCTCTTAGGTCACAATTTAGACTGGGCCTTTCTGACCTGCTGAAAGATCTTCTGGTTCCCTTGACAAGACTATATCTTTAGCTATTCGACTCGACAGATGTCTTAGGGAACGTAAGCAAGAGAGATCTGTCTATGTCTGTCCCTCTTCTCCTAACTCCAAGGCCCCTTAGGAGTCTGAAGAGCACATTCAAGTCGGTGCCATATCCTCCCAGCAGCGGGAGGAACATCGCCTGAAAAATAGATTGTGCTTCTACTGTGGCAGCCCTGCTCATCAAATTTCTGTCTTGCTACACCAAAGTTGGAAAACGATGGTGACGATCAGGAAGGTCACACAGATGCACAGGTATTTCCTGAAAGATATGATAGAGTTCTCTTGCCTGTTAATTTATATTCACAGGGAAGGTATCTTTTGTTGATTTGGGTGCTGCAGCAAATTCTGTTGATTGTAAATTTATATCTGGTTTGGACCTCATGGTCTGTACAATACCTAAACCCATTCCGGTGTCTGGGGTAGATACCACTCTATTAGCCAGGGGGTTTATTGCAGTGTTTCCCAACCAGCGTGCCTCCAGCTGTTGCAAAACTACAACTCCCAGCATGCCCGGACTGCATTTGGCTGTGCGGGCATGCTGGGAGGTGTAGTTTTGCAACAGCTGGAGGCACACTGGTTGGGAAACACTGGTTTATTGAATACCAAACTATTAATTTGGTTATGACGGTTGGGTCTATTCATTCCGAAAAATGTTTATTATATGATATGAATACCCTATCTGCTGATGTTGTTTTGGGTTTATCCTTTTTGAGAAAACACTCTCCAGTTTTTTATTTGAGTTCTGGGGAATTAAGTGGGGACCTCAGTGCTCTAATCATTATTTGTAAGTGCAGCTCTCTGGTCTAGATCCGGAAGAGGGTCCTATTCCTGAATTCATCAGGGACTTCCAGGATGTATTCTCCAAGGAAGCTTCTGAAGCTTTACTTCCTCATTGGGAATATGATTGCGCCATTGAGCTGGTCCCTGGTGCTAAACTGACCAAGGGGCGAATCTTCAATCTTTCTAGGCCTGAAAGACAAATATGAAAGACTATATTCAGGACAGTCTAAAAACAAAAAGGGCACATCCGATCATCTGAATCTCCTGTAGGGGCTGTCTTCTTTTTTGGGGGGGGATAAAGATGGTGGGTTGCTCCCTTGTATTGATTATAGGGATCTCAATAAAATTACTGTCCGGAACCAGAACCCCCTTCCTCTCATTTCTGATTTATTTAATCAAATTGTCTGGGCTCAATGGTTCTCCAAAATTGATCTTAGGGGAGCATACAACTTGATCAGAATCAGAGGGGAATAAATGGAAAACTGTGTTCAACACTCCCAAAGGGCACTTTGAATACCTGCTGATGCCCTTTGGGCTGTGTAATGCCCCAGGTGTTTTCCAGAACTTAGCTAACGACATTTTCCAAGAGTTCCTGGGTTCGTTTCTAGCGGTATATCTTGATGATATCCTAGTGTTCTCCCTGGATTGGTCGTCTCATGTTTTGCATGTGAGGAGGGTCCTGCAAAAATTGAGGGACTATAATTTGTTTGCAGAATTAAGTAAGTGTGAATTTGGAGTAAGAGAGGTCTCCCAAAGATTCTGTATGGATCTCGCTAAGGTGCGAGCCATTGTTGGTTGGGCCAGGCCTACCTCTCTGAATGTTCTTCTATGGTTTCTTGGCTTTGCTAATTATTATAATATATTATTTAACAATATTTCTGTTATTGCCAAACCATTGATTGACTTAACCAGGAAGGGGGCTGATCTTCTCCATTGGTCTCCTGAAGCTCTCTCCACGTTTGATACATTGAAAGGAAGTTTCGTTCAGGGACCTGTACTCATCCAGCCAGACGTAACTCAACCTTTCATTATTGAGGTGGACGCGTCTGAAGTTGGTTCTGTACTATCTCAGGGGTCGTCTTTCTTAACCAATTTGAAGCCCTGCTCCTTTTTTTCTAGAAAATTCTCCTCTGCCGAGAGGAATTGTGGCATTGGAAACCGTGAACTATTTGTCATCAAGTAGGCCTTTGAGGATTGGCACAACTTCTTAGAGGCGGCTCAGCAGGTTTAACTGTATAGCTACTTTTCGTCCTGAGTCTGTGTCATGACCGGCGTGCCGATCACATACTTGACGCAAGGGGAGGGAAAAGGGAAGGCCTTGTCCAAGGGAAAGGTGGTGACCCCTAACTCACCTTGAGGCTGGCATCTGACTGCCCTGACGTCCCTAGACGGGTTCCTCACCCGTACGCCGATCACGTGCCTAAACCCTGGCTTTCTCTAAGATGAGCCCTACGTAGTGAATAGGGCGGTAGGAACACTAGTCCGCACCACTAACACTAAAGGAAAACACCAAGGAGAGGACAGACAATACAGACAAAACATATAATCCCAGGTGGGCGACAACAGCAGACAACAGAAGCCCAACAGGGATCCGGAGGGTAACGCTCTGGAACAACAACCAGGAATCTCAGCTACACAGCTCCAGTGGGTCAGTATAGAAGTCCAGGCAGGAAGCTCTATATCTGGCAACCAGAGAAGTGGGAGAGGGGAATATAAGGAGGTTGGGAGTGCTGGACAAGAAACAGCTGAGGATAACCCTTTCGGATAACCCAGAGCAGAACTGACTCCTGAGAGCCGGGTCGTTCCTGAGAGCCGGGTCGTTCCACTGGGTATCCGTAGCCCACCTACGAAACTCTGAGCAATACTCCTCTGCTGGCCGCTCTCCCTGTAGGAGTCTCCGTAATTTCGACTCAGCCAGGGCGACTCGGTCAGGGTCATCATATATGAGACCCAAGGCCCCAAAAAATTAATACACTGACCGGAGAGCCTGGGAATCAGTGGGTAAAGAGAATGCCCAGGATTGCGGGTCCCCCTGAAGCAGGGAAGTAACAATCCCAACCCGCTGTTCCTCATTACCAGAGGAGTAAGGGCGCAGCTTAAAATACAGTTTACAGGCCTCACGGAACGTCACAAATTTGTCCCTTCCCCCAGAAAATCTGTCAGGAAGAACAACCTTGGGTTCCGCAGCAACCTGGTTACCCATAGCAACCGCTGGGCTTGCGGTCTGCTGCAATTGCTGCTGTTGCTGGAGGACCGACGCCTTCAATCCTGCCACCTCCATAGACAGGCCTTGAAGTTGTTTTGTCAAAGCAGCAATAGGATCCATGCTGGATTCTAGATAGGCAGAAAGAAAAAGTAAATTATATATATATTTTTTTCTACCTACAAAAAATAAGGGCCAGATATAATGTCATGACCGGCGTGCCGATCACATACTTGACGCAAGGGGAGGGAAAAGGGAAGGCCCTGTCCAAGGGAGAGGGAAAGGCGGTGACCCCTAACTCACCTTGAGGCTGGCACCTGACTGCCCTGACGTCCCTAGACGGGTTCCTAACCCGTACGCCGATCACGTGCCTAAACCCTGGCTTTCCCTAAGATGAGCCCTACGTAGTGAATAGGGCGGTGGGAACACTAGTCCGCACCACTAACACTAAAGGAAAACACCAAGGAGAGGACAGACAATACAGACAAACATATAATCCCAGGTGGGCGACAACAGCAGACAACAGAAGCCCAACAGGGATCCGGAGGGTAACGCTCTGGAACAACAACCAGGAATCTCAGCTACACAGCTCCAGTGGGTCAGTATAGAAGTCCAGGCAGGAAGCTCTATATCTGGCAACCAGAGAAGTGGGAGAGGGGAATATAAGGAGGTTGGGAGTGCTGGACAAGAAACAGCTGAGGAGAAGGAGCTACGGATCCCTGAGTGAGCCAAAAAGGGTTGCAAGGCAAACCCAGAAAGCTACCATTAAGAAACAGCACTATCCCTATACATAGAGCGCGCAGCCACCCGCTGCGACTTCCTGACCCCGGGTATAACGGAGTCAGGCGTGGCTCTTGACACCCTTGTGACAGTCTGGTAACATGAAGGCTGATACCTTGTCATGTAGTTTTGGTGTTTAAGATTTCGTTGATGCTGAACCTGTTAACATTCTGTCCCCTGGTGTCATCAAAACCATTAATACTGATCTGGTCGTCGAGATTCAATGTTGTCAGGACTTAGCTTCTAGTCACCTTCCCTCTGGTAAATTGTTTGTGCCTCCAACTTTCGCCTTAAAGTTTTGGAGGAATCTCATTGCTCTTTACTGGCAGGTCATTCAGGTATTGTGGGGACTAAACATCTGGTCTCCCGGGCCTACTGCTGCCCTACTTTGTCATGATGTGGGTGTCTTTGTCTCTGTGTGTGATTTATGTGCTAGGGCCAAGGTACACAGGAGACATCCTGTGGGTTTATTTTGTCCTTTTCCCATTCCACAGAGACCTTGGATCCACATCTCTATGGACTTTATAACTTTACGGACCTTCTGCCCTCCCAAGGTAGGTCAGTTGTCTGGGTAGTCATAGATAGATTCTCATAGATGTGTCATCTGGTGCCATTAAAGAAACTTCCTAATGTGAAAGAATTGGCTACTTTGCTTGTGGACAACATCTTTAGATTGCGTGGCATACCTGAATCCATTGTCTCGGATAGAGATGTTCAATTTGTATTGAGATTCTGGAGAGAGTTTACCAACAAACTCGGCATCAAACTCTTCTTCTCATCTGCGTTCTATCCCAAGACTAATGGACAAACAGAAAGGGTCAACCACGTCTTGAAACAGTTTTTAAGGTGTTTTGTTTCTGACTGCCAAAATAAGTGGAAAAGTTTTTTTGCCCCTAGCGGAGTTTGCTATTAACAACCATGTCAGCTCCTCTAGTGGCATCCCACCTTTTTACTGTAATTTTCTTCTGTCTCTGCATCCAGCTTTGTGAATCCTGCAGTGGATGCTATCTTTGATCATCTGTGCACAGTTTGGGCCCAGGCTCGCAAGAATCTGGAAAAAGCTCAAAGCATCCAATGTAAACAAGCTAATAGGAAATGGTCTGTAGGTCCGAACTTTGTGTTGGGGGAGCTCGTCTGGTTTTCTACAAAAAATTTTCCTCTCAGAGTACCATCTGGCAAACTTGTACCAAGGTTTATTGGACTATATAAAATCATGTCTGTGATTAACCCAGTATCTTTTCGTCTTCAGGATACATTATTTCTTCCATAAGTCATTGCCTCCTATAATTTCTCCACCTAAACCTCCTAATCCAATGGTAATTGTGGGTGAACTTGAGTAAGAGTTGGAGATAATTCTTGACTCCTGGAAAGTTCAAGGTTCAGTGCAGTACTTAATCCATTGGAAGGGGTATCGTCCTGAAGAGAGAACATAGGGGCCGGCTCGGGATGTTCATGCTCCCAGCTTAATTAGGAAGTTCCATTTAAAATTTCCATTTAAGTCTGCTCCCTATGTTGAGGATCCAATGACCCCTCTTAAGAAGTGAGTTAATGTCACAAACTTACCTGTCCAGGATCCAGCAGCGAGATCTACTGCTTCGGTTTGACTGCACTGGGAGAGATGCGCTGCTAAGCCATACCCCCTGGTGACGTGACAGCGTCCTTGGCAGCAGGATGCAATGCTCTGTTTCTCTCCACAGCAGGTGTGTGCTGGAGGAGACACCAATCAGTGGGCTGATTGCTCAGCTGATCGATTCCTGTGTACTAGTGTTCTAACTAATGGAGTGCAGAGTAATGATCCATCAGCTTATGATCCGGGGACTCGGTGCTCTATTTCAACCACTTCCTGGCCTTATACCAGTGCCAATGATAGTAATTGACTCCTTAGCTGTGCTCCTGGTTCTGGCTTTGTGTGCGTATGGATTGCTTACATTATTGACTTGCCTTTGACCACTCTCTGTCTCATGTTTTGGTACTGTGTTTCTCATCTGGTTCTGAATTCGGCTTGGCTATTTCACTACCCCGTCTTACAATTTGGTACTGTATTGTACTCTCGGTCCCGACCCATTTCTGTACGACTCCATCTCTTGCACTTTAGCAGAGTAGGGAACGTCGACCAGTTGCGGACTTGCTGGCTAGCACTTGCACTGCAAGTAGGCGGGGGAAATGGGCTGGGTTCCAGTTAGGGCTCACTGTCTGTGTATTCCTGCAAACTGTGGATACAGGAGTGGCTTAGGGACAACTCTGTGAATGTCCTTGAGTGGCGCAGCCAAAGCCCTGAACCCAGTGGAACATCTGTGGAGAGAGCTGAACATGGCTGTCCACCGACAGCCCCATGCAACCTGACAGAGCTTGAGAGGATCTGCAGAGAAGAATGGCAGAAATTCCCCAAACCTAATTGTGTAAACCTTGTGGCATCATCTACAAGAAGACTGGAGAATGAAATCACTGCCAAAGGTGCTTCAGCTAAGTAAAGGGGCTGAATACTTATGTCAATGCAGGATTTAAGTTTTCTAGCAAAGATTTCTAACATTATGTTCTTACTTTCTCATTATGGTGGATTCAGTGCAAAATGATGGGGGGAAAACATTAATATTTATTTTATTTTGGCACCAGGAGCAACATTACAAAATGTGAAAAGGTAAAAGGGTCTGAAGACTTTCCAAATGCATTTTAGATAGATATGACATTCAAACTTGATGATAGATAGATTTATAGAATATATGGGATAGATAGATAGATAATAGATAGATAGATAATAGATAGATATATAGATAATAGATAGATATATAGATAATAGATAATAGATAGATAGATAGATAGATAGATAGATAGATAATAGATAATAGATAGATAGATAATAGATAGATAGATAGATAGATAGATATAGGATAGATAGATAGATAATAGATAGATAATAGATAGATAGATAGATAGATAGATAGATAATAGATAGATAGATAATAGATAGATATATAGATAATAGATAGATAGATAGATAGATAGATAGATAGATAATAGATAGTAGATAGATAGATAATAGATAGATAGATATAGGATAGATAGATAGATAATAGATAGATAATAGATAGGCAGATAGATATAGGATAGATAGGTAGCTGTGGAATAAGATCAAAGAAAGAAAGAAAAAAAAAACATGTGATTGATTGATAGATAGATAGATAGATAGATAGATAGGAGAGAGAGAGATAAATATATAGATCCATGGATAGATAATTAGATAAAATGGTTCATTAAATATAAAAACATCTGAGAGGTAGAGAGGACTCCAGCCTTGCACGGAGCGGTCAGTCGGGAGGGATGCTGCTGCTGCATCTTACAGAAATCAGTGTAAAAGTTTTGGAGGAGTTTGTGGTCAGTGCTGTGTTGCTGCGCCGGCCCCCAGCTCACATTACACACTATTTATATCCTCTCCTAGTTGTTTCCCCCTTAAAGCAGCTCCATGGGACCACCTCTGCTGCCTTTAACCTCTCCTACTCTTGACATCGGAGTAGCTCACAGAAAGCTCATCTTGGTCAGTGTACAGTGGTTGAAGCAAAAAGAGGAGACAGGCCACCAGGCTGAAGCCCTGGATTATCTGCTCTGCGCTGTGAAGAGTCTGCCACCGCCACTGCTGCCACCATTCGGGGGAAACTATCATTTTACAGTGAAAAGTGACAGCCTTGTGGAGTTTAATCCCTGGTAACTCTGCTGCCGGCAACTTGAACCTTGCATGCCATGGAACACACACTGTTTGGCTGCCTACGCAGCCCCCATGCCACCTCGCAGAGCTTGCACCCTTTCGCCCAATCTTCGCTGGCCCTCCATGGAAGATCAGATCATATGTCCTATCCTGATTTATCCTCGTCTTCGTCCTCTTGCATAATTGCTGGCTACCCTAACGAGGAGGGTATGTTTGGAAGTCAGCATCACAGAGGGCATCATCACCATCACCATCAGCAGCAGCAGCACCACCACCAAAGCTTGCAATCTAATTGGCACATTCCTCAGATGTCCTCACACCTGGCCTCCACCCGACATAGTCTTTGCCTTCAGCAGGAATCTGGACCTCCGCAACTGGGAAGCAGCCCCCCTATATTGTGTTCAAATGCAAGTAACCTGGGCACTAATAGCTCGTCTGGCTCAGCTTGTGTGAGTGGGGACTATGGCAGGCAGACCCTCTCCCCTTCTGACACAGAAAAGAGGTCAGGCAAAAGGAAAAGTGACAGCTCAGGTAAGAGCGCGTGGATGAAGAGTTCTTTGACTGATGTTACTATGAGCATCACTTGCAATGGACTCAAAATGTTTCCTTAAATTGCCCTTAAATTTTCCTATATTTGCAACATATGCTTTGTAGAATAAAGTCTACATAACAGTCATTCATAGGGTAGGATTCCAAAAATGTGTTCTTCTACGGAACCATGGTGTTCCTTCCAACCAGGTTATGGATTCACCTGAAGATAAGAAGAGTTGTCAGATTGTGTTATTTCACACATGCTATTTTTAAGCAGTTTATGAATGCCAATGTCAGGAGGAGGTCATATATATAGGAAAGATTCTGCTTTACAGGTGAAACTCCAAAAATTTGAATATTGTGCAAAGTTCATTTATTTCAGTAATGCAACTTAGGCCTCATGCACACGACCGTTTTTTTTTGCGGTCCGCAAAACGGATTTCCGTTGTTCCGTGACCGTTTTTTCTTCCGTGGGTCTTCCTTGATTTTTGGAGGATCCACGGACATGAAAAGTGAAAAAAAAAACTAAGTCAAGTTTGCATTGAAAATGATAGGAAAAACGGACACGGATCACGGACACGGATCACGGACATGGATGACTATCTTGTGTGCATCCGTGATTTTTCACGGACCCATTGACTTGAATGGGTCCGTGAACCGTTGTCAGTGAAAAAAATAGGACAGGTCATATTTTTTTCACGGACTGGAAAAACGGATCACGGACGCGGAAGCCAAACGGTGCATTTTCTGATTATTCCACGGACCCATTGAAAGTCAATGGGTCGGCGAAAAAAAACGGAAAACGGAACAACGGCCGCGGATGCACACAACGGTCGTGTGCATGAGGCCTTAAAATGTGAAACTAACATATGAGACTCATTACATGCAGAGCGAGATATTTCAAGCCTTTATTTGTTATAATTTGGATGATTACGGCTTACAACTTATGAAACCCCAAAGTCACAATTTTGAGGTCCCCTTTGATAATTAGCTGACTAGAGGGTGACACTTTGAACCTAGAATATTGAACCTTTTTACAAAATTCTAATTTTAAGCTGCATTAATGCAATTCCTTTTAATTTGCATTACTAAAATAACTGGTGTTTTGCACGATCTTCAAATTTTTCGAGTTTCACCTGTACTCTTTTTGAATGCACACCTTGCTTTGGTTTAAAAAATCTAAAAAACTGCATCAAAATCGCACATGTGCAAGTTCCTTTATAGTAGACCATATGAATCGAATGTAACATATTCTTACAGTAGTTGAACATCTCTGGAGAGTCCTGAACATGGTTGTCCACTGACAGTCTACATCCAACCTGATACAAGTGGTTGTCATAGAAACTATAAAATCTAATAAATAACAATGCTCAAAGTCATTACAAATGTATCTATTTACTGGTAGGGGTAATATATTTAAAGGGATAACCCACTTAGGATACTTGGATGATATTGAGGTTATTTTATTAATTGAAAAACAGCGGGAAACATCTATTTTATATGCATCATGGCTGATTGATTCCATAGTGTATGAGACTTAAAAATAGTTATTAATCTTATTATTTTTACATTGATATTATATAGCTGTTCTTATTTATATAGTGTACATTTTTACTTAAAAAATAGACTTTAGGAAAAATAAATATCATTTTGTTCAAAATATGTCATTAGCCGGCATAAAATACGTATTTTTCGGCCGAATGTCAACAACGTTGTATACGATGGCTGAAAATGATTTGGCCGTCAACCTGGCCTTTCGGCATCACTTTGGTGCATTTCCAATGATAAAGTTACATAAAAGTGATAATGGTCACGTCGAAAAGTTCCAAAAAGTGACTCATTCATCAACCTTTTTTGTACTATGTTATGGAGGTTCAGAATCACGATTCGGTCCTTCTGGTTTGACACCCTCATGAAGATGTTAAAGGAATCCGGTTATCTCAGCTCCTACTGACTGCTTCACATTCTGGTTAATAGGATCAAGGATAATTTTGACTTCTTTTAGGGAATCATAACAACTAAGCGTGCAGCCATTTAAAGTGACGCTGTATAGATTTTTTATTACTGTTTCATGATTTCTAGATTTTGCTTCATTCATTATTTGAATATTTTTATCATTTAAATTGAATTATATACATTAAAAAAAATGTATCTGTTCAATATCTTTTCAAATGTAGTCATCTACTGCCTGCGGAATTAGCTGTAAATGTAAAAATATTGGCAGTCAATAAGGTAAAAGATAGTTAAACTGTTTAAAATGTTAACATTTTAAACTATTTTTCTCTTTAAATGTTATATTCCTTATATATTTTCCTATAAAAGTTGCTCTGTATGAATTCAGCGGTGAGCTTTCTGTTAGAAAAGAGGTGGATGAAATAGTAAGTGGGGACACTTGAAAGTGAAATTAAAATTCATTCAATGAACAGAACAGTATAAATCTCACGTAAAATGCTGCCAGGTGAAAGCGCTAATTTGTAAAAAAAATTGGGAGAACATCCTATTAGCTAAGTTCATATAAAAATGTCTTACCTACACTTGCTTTGTGCCATATTTTCACCCTATCATGAGAAATGTTCATTAGAGGAATTTTATTTAAAAAAAACATAGATAAATAGGTAAATAGGTAAATAGACAGATATACTGTAGATAGATAGATAGATAGATAGATAGATAGAATTTAGATAGATAAATGTAAATGATAGATAGATAATAGATAGATATAGAAAGATAGATGATTTTATATAATATTTTATTATTGATATTTATTGCTGATATGAGATAGAAAGATAGATAATAGTAGATGATAGATAAAAATAGATTATTTTATATTATATTTTATTATTGATATTTATTACTGATATAATAGGTAGATATGAGATAGATAGATAGATGTTTTCCTTCCCCCAATATCTTCCCCCCCCCCCCGTAACTGCTTTAATATTTCTATATCTATATCTTATAATGTATTTTTTATTTTGATAGATAATTAAATAAATAATAGATTTTTCAATTTGTTTAATTTATTTTTATATTTTTAATTTCTGTTTTAATCACTGAAATTTTTTCTAATCATTTTTATTTTAAAAAAAAGTTTGAAATTCAGACAAAAAGTGGAAAAAAATGCTCAGATGATTACTACTATTATTACTACTGTTGGAATTCCATAAAAGGGAAATTCTTCATATGTTATGCTGCTAGGCTAACTAATGATAAATATTAAAGGTACGACTTTTAGAGCCAAATTATCAAGATCCTTCTCTGTAATTTTCTTCTAAAACTTGCTCAGGTGTTTGTTAGAAACTTGCAGAACCAATGCTTTTTTTTTTTTTTTCCTCTTTATAAGCCAGTTAAGGGATTCTTGGGAATTGAGGAATTTTATACCATATGTTGTGCTATAATGTAATTTACACTAAAAGAAAGAGAAAAAAAAAACAGTGCTCCCTGATTCTGAACCCTAATTTATACTACTCTTAATTGTAGAAATATTAAATGTAAAATGTTAGTAAATGAACACATTATAACAGAAATCCTAAATGTCTGGAAGCAGCCGACCCTATTCTCTGATTACATCACTGATTGAGTCGTCGTTCTTCTGCTCCTTAGAGCAATCTCAGTCCTGCTGCCATCAAATAGAAAAAAAAGGGAAAAAAACTGAAAAGCCTTAGAAAATAGAATTATTTTATAAATAAATAGAAAACATAAAAAAATATGTTTCAGAATACATTTTATTGTTATGTCTTTATGTAAAACATTGTATTATACAATACATTGCAGATTACATTTTCATTATGTAATATATTTAATGATTGAAGTAAGTTTGATTTATCTATCTATTATCTATCTATTATCTATCTATCTATCTATTATCTATTATCTATCTGTCTATTATCTATCTATCTATTATCTATTATCTATCTGTCTATTATCTATCTATCTATCTATCTATCTATCTATCTATCTATCGCCTATCAATCTACTTATGAATGAGGCAAAAACATTGAAGAATGGAGTGCTGTCCCATTCTTTAAATTTATATCCATTGAGCTACAACCCATGACCGTGGCGGGATTGCACCCAGATCCCACCTATTTTGCTATTTGCTACTGTTTCTTTTTGTTTTAGTATCTATCTCATATCTATCTATCTATCTATCTATCTATCTATCTATCTATCTATCATCTATCTATTATCTATCATCTATCTATCTATTATCTATCTATCTATCTATCTATCTATCTATCTATTATCTATCTCATATCTATCTATCTATTATCTATCTATCTATCTATCTATCTATTATCTATTATCTATCTCATATCTATCTATTATCTATCTATCTATTATCTATCTATCAATCATTATCTATCTATCTATCTACTATCTATCTATCATCTATCTATTATCTATCTATCTATTATCTATCTATCTATCTATCTATCTATCTATCTATCTATCTATCTATTATCTATCTATCTATCTATCTATCTATCTATCTATCTATTATCTATCTATCTATCTATCTATCTATTATCTATTATCTATCTATTATCTATTATCTATCTATCTATCTATCTATTATCTATATATCTATCTATTATCTATCTCATATCTATCTATTATCTATCTATCTATCTATTATCTATCTATTATCTATCTATCTATCTATCTATCTATTATCTATATATCTATCTATTATCTATCTCATATCTATCTATTATCTATCTATCTATCTATCCATTATCTATCTATCTATCTATCTATCTATCTATCTATCTATCTATCTATCTATCTATCTATCTATTATCTATCTATCTATCTATTATCTATCTATCTATCTATTATCTATCTATCTATCTATCTATCTATCTATCTATCTATCTCATATCTATCTATTATCTATCATATATCTATCTATCTATCTATCTATCTATCTATCTATCTATCTATCTATCTATCTATCTATCTATCTATTATCTATCTATCTATCTCAGATCTATCTATTTATCTATCATCTACCTAACTATTTTCCTGTCTATATATCTCATATACTTTCACGAGGTCAGCATCCGATCAGTATTTTTCATCAGTTATACAACCTACAGAGAAAAAAGTATAATGGAAAGATTTGTGGTTCTTCTGTGTTTTGGGCCCAAATATACTTCTAACAAATTTTGACTAAGGCTACTTTCACACCTGCGTTCGGTGCGGATCCGTCTTGTATCTGCACAGACGGATCCGCACCGATAATGCAAACGCTTGTATCCGTTTAGAACGGATCCGTTTGCATTATTTTTTTTAAAAAAAAGTGTAATTCAAAACGGATCCGTCTTGACTTACATTAAAAGTCAACGGGGGACGGATCATTTTTTAATTGCACCATATTGTGTCAGCTGCAAGCAGCGTTTTGGTGTCCACCTCAAAAGCGGAACGGAGACCAAACGCAGCCAAACTGATCCATTCTGAACAGAATGCATTGGGGCTGAACTGATCCGTTTTGGAGAGCGTTGAAATTGATCTCACAAGTAGCCTTAGAAATACTATGGATTCTTTCTTTCTTTCTTTCTCATGTATCGGTCTATGTTTCTATTGATGCATCTCATATCTATCTATCTATGGATAGATTCAAATTCAGTATTTTCACGAAACAAAATATCTAACTTTGGAAAACAGCAGTTTTTACACAAATATCGAATGCATTTTTAATATTTACTAACGATTTCTCGCATTTGACGCTTACGGAGCCGCTTTACGGGGCTGCTACTTCCTTTGCTCCCTGGAGAAATCTTATAAAAATATCCTTTTGTATATTTCCACTGCGCAGGCGGCAGGCTGAGTGCTGTAATGAGCTGCAGAAACATCGTTTCCAATGTGAAAACTTTCACTGCCTTTATCCTGATGAATGCAGGCACGATAACACTGCACGATCCAGGGGGCCTTTCTCGGCACCCTACTGACGCCATTTCTTTAGTCTCGATTTACGATAAGCACGCACCGATAGATTACGCAGAATGGAAGATTTATCGTCTGATTTTATGGTAAAGCGAAGTATTTTCCACCTCTGAGCTGGTTAAAGAGCAGCTTAACCTGTGTGATCCTCACCTAAAAGCCGTCGCCATACACCCCCCCCCCTTCCATGTAAATGATACTCTGCTTTATTATAAGGTTACTACTAGGTTATTATGATTTATTACAGCTTTGCTGGATGGTCTCAGCGCAGGTGCCGCTGATATCTGTAGTATTGGGATTGGTATTCCAGTAACAGGTCCAGACTGACCAGCACAAGCCGGAGCGTAATAAGGCTTATAATCACCGAGATGGGGCTTATAAAGTGGAAACATTTCAGGGCAATTCAAAGCAATAGACTCCTAATAGGAAATATCTACACAGAAAACTTCATGCTTACACATACTGTACTATCGGGGGGAATTTGTGACTTTTGAGGTGATGTAGAACTACAAGTTTCAGCATCTCCTGGGACTGTCTATAAATGATTATATGATGATGCAAAGGACTGATAGAGGTTTGTGCCCATTAAGCGGAGCTTTGACCAGTTTATGGAGTGGATACTTCTAGTTCACATTCTGATGTCTTTGATCGGCTGTGCATGCTGGGACTTATAGTGCCCTTTTTTTTTTGCTTTTCAATATATGTTTGATTGTTGAGCCTGGATACAGCAGCCAGGAAAACAATGCCAGGGATCAATGTATCTACTGGTGTGTGATACTGTCTGCTGAGACATGTATCTAAACTTATTGTACATAATACTAGCTACTAAGGCAACGTATCTAAGCTTATCATGAGAAATACAGCCCAATGTGTCCGTGTATCTAAGGATATTTGCTGAGACATGTATCTAAACTTATTATACATAATACTAGCCACTACGGCAACGTATTTAAGCTTATCATGTGAAATGCAGCCCAACGAGTTGGTGTATCTAAGGATATCATGCATGATACTGTCTGTTGAGGCATGTATCTAAACCTTATGCATAATACTGGCCACTTAAGGCAGTGTATCTAAGCCTATCATCTGTAGTACAGTCCGACAAGTCAGTGTATCTAATGATATCATGTGTGGTACATACTGCTGAGCCATTGTATCTAATCATATTGTGAGTGATACTGTCTAAATGAAACATTGTATCTAATCTTTTCCTGTAGTAAGCTGTTCTGCCAAGTCACTGTATCTAATGATATCATGTGTGGTACTTACTGCTGAGCCATTGTATCTAATCCTATTGGGAGTGATACTGTCTAAATGAAACATTGTATCTAATCTTTTCCTGTAGTACTAGTAAGCTGTTCTGCCAAGTCACTGTATCTAAGCCTGTGATGTGCGATACTATCTGCTCAGCTTGTGTATCGGAGTGTGTGATGTGTGACACAGCCTCAGACAACCACACAGTACTACACCCCCCATCATGGAGGACTACTGTAGTTCTTAGGTTGCCCAGTCTGACCGGCCTATATACACGTCCATCCAGTTATCTAAGTCATGGAAAGAGTGGTGGACACATATTCTCATCATCAGCCTTGAAGTGGTGGATAATCCATCAATTATATATATATAAAACATAGGATTTCTAGATGGCATCATGTCTATTATTAGTCAAAAATCCATATTTACAGCCCCCCCCTTGGTAACGGCTTCATTATTATCTCAGTATAGGTAGCATGATATAAAATACTAAAGATCAACTAGTGATGAAATACAATGGGTGTCATTTATTGAATCTGCTTCGCCAGTTTTGTGGTGTAAAAATGTCGCAAGAAACGTCGCTTGCAACATTTTGTGCATATTTTTTTGTGACATTTGGTGAGAAGTGGAGTGGACAGTTGGTCAGGATTAGACATTAGAACAGTGTTAGGTCTCCTTCATGGCTTCTTAAAAAGTTGCAAAAGGTTGCATCTCAACGCCACGTGTGCCCCTCCCCGGGTCTACCTTCTACTTTCACTGACAGCGGCAAAGCCACATAACACTTGCTCAAAATTTTATAAAACTTCAAAAATCTTGTGACAAACCACCACAAATAATAAATTCCCCCAAAATATTTATCTACATATCTATCTATCTATCTATCTATCTATCTATCTATCTATCTATCTATCTATCTATCTCATATCTATCTATCTATCTATCTATCTATTATCTATCTATTATCTATCTATCTATCTAAAAAATGCAAACAGAGAGCACTCTAAAATAATTGAAAAAATAGAAACAGTTTATTCTCCCCTGTGGACGTGACGTTAGAGCCTTTCTCAAGCAGTTGTGCATATGAACAAGCCTCACATATATACAAAGTGCAAACAGCTATAAATAAATCAACAGGATTATGTTTCAATATACATAAATCAATATTAAAATACATAAGGTTACGTTCACACTATCACAGGGTTCAGCAAAAACGCGTCCGTTACTGATAATACAACCGTCTGCATCGGTTATGAACGGATCCGGTTGTATTATCTGTAACATCGCCAAGACGGATCCGTCATGAACTCCACTGAAAGTCAACGGGAGGACGGATCCGTTTTCTAATGTGGCAGAGAAAATGGATCCGTCCCCATTGACTTGCATTGGGGATTGTGCCTGATCCGTCTTGCTCCGCATCCCAGGACGGAAAGCAAACTACAACATGTTGCGGTTTGCTCTCCGGTCTTGGAACGCAACTAAACGGAACGGAATGCATTTTGGAGCGCTCCATTCTGTTCAGTTTAGTTTTGTCCCCATTGACAATGAATGGGGACAAAACTGAAGCGTTTTTTTTTTTCGGTATTGAGACCCTATGACAGATCTCAATACCGGAAAATATTAACGCTAGTGTGAAAGTAGCCTAATAAAGTGCTATAGGGAGTGCACTGAAAGTGCAAAAGTGTGAATAAATCATTATGAGCCAAATATAGGCATGATTATAACATAATATAAAAAAGATCATAATTGATCTATTTATTATCTATCTACCTACTGCATATGTATCTATCCATCTGATATCTATCTATCTATCTCATATCTATCTATTATCTATCTATCTATCTATCTATCTATCTATCTATCTATCTATCTCCTATCTATCTATCTATCTATCTATTATCTATCTATCTATTATCTATCTATCTATCTATTTATCTATCTATCTATCTATCTATCTATCTATCTATTATCTATCTATCTATCTATCTATCTATCTCATATCTATCTATCTATCTATCTATCTATCTATCTATCTATTATCTATCTATCTATCTATCTATCTCATATCTATCTATCTCATATCTATCTATCTATCTATCTATTATCTATCTATTATTATCTATCTATCTATCTATTATCTATCTATCTATCATCTATCTATCATCTATCTATCTATTATCTATCTATCTATTATCTATCTATCTATTATCTATCTATCTATCTATCTATCTATCATCTATCTATCTATCTATCTATCTATCTATCTATCTATCTATCTATTATCTATCTATCTATTTATCTATCTATCTATCTATCTCATATCTATCTATCTATCTATTATCTATCTATCTATCTATTATCTATCTATCTCTTTATTTAATAAAGAATCAAAGCGAGTCCCTCATTCTGTGATGCATTAAGCTTTTTTTCTCTTCATACTGATAATAACCCAGGTTTATAATAAATCCGGAGCGGATTATATCAGTGTTGCAGGTTACTTACTTGTTTGGACTATGGATACAATCATTCTATTTGTAGAAATAACTGTGATGCTACTGTTTTTTTAATTTAAATTTTATTACGGAGACATATTTCACATTCGAAGCATAGGATACAACACTGGCTGAAATGGTTAAATACGGGCATCCATTGTTTTACTGTACATAGGAGAAATCTGGCTCCATAGTAAAAGGTCATCCCTTCTTCATAGGGTCGGTGAGGATCACTTTCCTGAGTGGTTTTTCTTACTTCTATCTGTTCAGCAGTTGAGAAATCATCTTCTAATTGATATTGTATTACTGTTCCTACTATGTTTGTGGTGCAGTTTTGAAAGAGTCTAAAGCCGAACAAATACATTAGATAAACATTTGCCGAACCCACTGATTTTGGTGGCACCTGCCGCCTATCTAATATGTATTAGATAAGAATCGAGCTGTTGGTTTTCATCTGAAATTCTCATGTTCTCGGGGAGGTACGCGTCCATCATGGGTGTCTGACGGCAGCTTTAACCTCTCTCCCCTACAGGACACATTCACATTGGCTGAGCTGGCCTGCCTATGGAGGGATCGGGAGAGATAGCAATGGATAGAACATGTGTTTCGCCAACACTTATCTAAAGTGCATGACCAGCCTAAGTGTTAAGAGATCTCCAGGGGCCTTATTCCATTCAATATTTGCCTACACTCTATAACCACACATTTACATTGACTGAGACTATACATATACTTATGCAGTTAACATTTTTTTAATCCATGTTGATGACCCTAGGTATGAAGAAGTAAATCCATGATAGGTGAAGAACCCCAGGGAACTAGGAACATTTTATTGTTCTTGAACCATAAGTTTTGGAAAAATATAAATAAATAAAAATCACAAGCAAAAATCTAAGGATGACGTAGCTACAAAATTCATAATGTGCAGTTGGTTGGTTTTGACTCCTGATGACCACATATCCAACGATCCTCCTGATTTCTGATTACATCTTCCATTTTCTACTTATCATGTTTGAGACTTTCTTGACTGTCTCCATCCATCACTTTTTGTCCTATTCTCTTGTCTTAGGTCAATTTTATGGAGGGATATAGTACTTTTATAATTAGTAGAAAAGAACTGATTGGCACTCAAAATATATGGAATCACTTGCGTAAGTACAGATATTTGCACTTTTATAATTAGGTTGGTCTTCTCACAAAATGTCCAGAATAAGATGGAGATTAAAGTGTGGTCAATTCTCCTTGAGGTTGAAGTGTTGGTTTGGCATGGGCATGTTTCCATCATTTTCCGGTCTTTACATCCGAAACTCTTTATGTGCTGTATGGTGACCTTCTCTGGATCATGGATCAGCAACCTCTGGCACTCCAGCTGTTCTGAAACTACAACTCCCAGAATCTTCCTTTCACTTCTATGGGAGTGACAAGAACAGCCAAGTATGTGTGCATGCTGGGAGTTATAGTTTCACAGCAGCTGGAGTGCCGAAGGTTGCTGATCCCTGGTCTAGATCTTTGTACTTGCTCTTGGACCATTATGTCCTATCGTATTTCTCCAATGACAATCTTGCCGAACTATCAACCATTAATCCAAGTAGGGGGAAAAATGTATCTTATGGCTCCTTCGACTTTTAATATTCCACACAATTCTCTGTAAGATGTTTTTTGTATCCTAGGTTAGAGCTATGATAATTTATAGATTTCCTTTATTGCTGCCCATCCAAACATGGAGTTTAGTTCTCATTAGCGTGGATTTTTTATTTTTTTTGAATTTGGTTTCTAAAATTGACTGTGACGATCTTCACCTCTTAACGACAATTGGTGGAGAAACCAAGCTGAACCCATGGATAACCACTTTGATCTTAGCATTAAGGCAATGTAATGATTTCATATTTTTGGAACAATTATTCTAAATCAGTGCTTTTAAAGCTTTTTCAGAAACTGTAAAATTATTTTTACCCTAGAGTTGCTCTAATAAAACAATGATGACAATGATGTTATACACAAAAATATTGATTTGAAAAAAGAAAGAATTATTATTCAGTATTCGAACAGTCGAACGGATGTCAATCTATCTCATATCTATCTATTATCTATCTATCTCATCTATCTATCTACCTATCTATTATCTATCTATCTATCTTATATCTATTTATCCCATATCTATCTATCTATCTATCTATCTATCTATCTATCTATCTATCTATCTAATCTGTCTATTGGCTCTGGATATAGGTAAGAAGACAACACTGGTGAAGTTTGTGATCTTGGACCATCTTTGATTTAAGTTTGATTTGACAGTAGACTTTTACCCCTTTGACACTGCTCAGAGATTTCTGTTACATACGACATAACAACAGGACCATTCACATCCATATACTGAGAAGGTTGTCAGATTTCCACTAACAGAAATCTCTGTGCAGTCAGTAAGGGATTTGTGTAAACTACTGTAGGTCCCACATCATAGACTTCACCAATGTCATCTTCTTACCTGTAAGTCATCAGACATCCAAACTAATAGAGGTAAATATGTCAGCACTGCAGCCCCCAACTAGTGTAAGTTATAAGAGGCAAATGCATCTCTACACCTGTCAAAATAACAAGATAAAGTTTTCTGCATCTCCGCATGTTTTGTTATAAGATGTGGAAGTTCTGGGTCTATTGGTTATCTCAGCATCAGTTCACATTACTGGTTATAAAGTATCTATGGTTCTATGGATATTAATCGGGTATAGTCTGTTTAAGCTGTACCCTAGAGATGACTTCTAAATTATGAACTACGTTGTTTAATCTACTCTCTGTCCTATTGGGATAGTACATGTTAGTTGAGCTACTGACTATATAGTATATTTATTATAATTAATAATATCTAGATATACAGATGTATCAAACATAAAATTAACACAACAAGTCTTTGAATATTCAGTTGTGCATATAACATGTTTAATGCACATCTGTAAATATTTATATTATTAGTTATTTATTATTGATAACAGCTAGATATGAGACAGACAGATAGTTCTTAGATTGAGATAGATATGTGATGGATAGATAGATGGTGGATAGAAAGATAGATAGATTGATAGATATGGGATATACAGATAGATAGAGGATAGATAGATAGATATGGGATAGAGGATAGATAGATATGGGATAGACAGATAGACTTCACCCAGAGTTTGAGAAACATCGACATTCAAATCCTTCTAGAAACATGGACTAAGGCAAAGAGCGAGTCCCTGGCGCCCACTAGATAGAGGAAAATCTCTGTCCCGGCCCTGAAAAATAAAACCACCAAACTTGGCCGCTGTTCGGGAGGAATAGTGGTGTGGTATAAAGTGGAGCTCCATGAGCAGATCAGACCAGTGAGACGAGGAAACAGTCATATCTGGATCAAAACAGACCGCTCCATCCTCACCTCCCAGTCCGACATCTACCTCTGTCCCCCTACTACAACCCAGAATGCTTTGAGATCCTGCAAAGGGAAGCCGCCCACTATCAAACTCTGGGCAAAGTCCTTATCATGGGAGACCTCAATGTCAGAACAGGCAGGGATAGAGACTACCTGACCACAGATGGAAACTTCTATATATATGGAGCACAGACCGACAGCGACAGCTCAGCACATACAGAGAGGAGCAGTTACGACAGCACGGTAAATAAAAGTGGCAAAAAATTGTTGAGTCTTTGCTGATGCCTAGGACTCCACATCCTCAACGGTCGCACCAAGGGAGACTCTATAGGAAGGACTACATTAAACTCCCAAGTGGGTAGCAGCGTAGTAAACTACGACATCACAGACATGGACCCCGCAAACATTGGGGCCTTCATAGTCAGCCCACAATAGCACTTGTCTGATCACAACCAAACACCCCTATATATTAAGTCCACAAACAAACCACCAGGACAAATACCTCAGCAGCCGGGCTCTTCACACTACCTCCATCTTATAAGTGGTCCAAGACATCGGCTCAGAAATATAAAGAGGTGCACAATAAACCAGAAATCCAAGGGATGCTCTACTACAAGGTGTTTCAGATAAAGCCAGAAGGAGTCAATCAAGCTGTAAGAGATCTTAATAATATATTTTGCACCATGGTAGAAATGGCTGACCTGAAAAAGTATAGCCACCTGAAGCAAAATGAAGATAACCCCAAAACTTGGTTTGATGAGGAGTGCAGAGCTGTACGGAAGACCTTAAGATCGGCCTCAAATAAAAAGCATGGAGATCCCAACAATACCAACATGCGGGAGGTCTACGACACAACGCAGAGGCAATACAAAACCCTCCTCAGAAGGAAAAAGCAAGAATATACCTCAACCAAACTTACACAGCTTCAAGATGCCCTCCAAGATAACTCCTTCTGGGAACTATGGAACCACCTGGGCACAAATGAGAAGAAAAACAATCTCCATATTCAGAATGGCAACATCTGGCTCCAGTATTTCAGAGACCTCTACAGAGACATCCCAAAAGAAGAACGTAACCCAGACCAAGAACAAATGAGGTCAAAACTGAAGAGCATGGAAGAGATAGTTAATGATTTCCAAAACCCGCTAGACTCACCCATAACACTGCAGGAGATATCAGAGAGAATATCAACCATAAGATGTAAGAAAGCCAGGGGCACAGATGACATCCCACCGGATATGATTAAGTACAGCCCACCAGCAATACAGGCAGCCATAGCAAAACTGTACAACATTGTGTTGATCGCTGGCTACTTCCCCCAAGCCTGGAACCAAGGTGTCATAACCACAGTACACAAGAGCGGGGACAGGTATGACCCTGCCAACCACAAGGGATATGTGTCAGCAACAATCTGGGGAAACTATTTAACAGTATCCTGAACCAGAGAAATCTAGGCTTTCTCACCCAGCAGAATGTACTCAGTAAAAGCCAAGCAGGGTCCATGCAAACCACCGCACCACAGATCACGTCTACACCCTGCACGGCCTTATCCAATGCCATGTCCACAACACAAAGCAGGGAAAGATATACACTTGTTTCATGGACCTCAAAAAGGCCTTTGACTCAGTGTGGCACCCAGGATTGCTCCTGAAGCTATTGGAGAGAGCGGAATAGGAGGAAAGACATATGATGTCATCAAAAGCTCCTACACCGAGAACCGATGCAGTGTGAAGGTAAATGGGAAAAGAACGGCTTACTTCCAGCAGAGCCGAGGAGTCAGACAGGGCTGCAGCCTCAGTCCAACTCTCTTTAACATTTACATCAACGAGCTGGCAGCGGCTCTGGAGTCCTCCTCAACACCAAGTCTTATCCTCCATGACACTGAGGTGAAATTTCTCCTGTATGCAGATGACCTTCTCCTACTATCACCAACTGAGAAAGGTCTCCAAGACCAGCTAGTCATTCTGGAGAAATTCAGCACCATATGGGCCCTTCCCATCAATTTAAAAAAGACCAACACTATGGTGTTCTAGAGAAGGAAAACAAAGTCAGCCAGGCCCCCTACTTTCACGCTATACAACCGCTCTCTTACAGCCACCAACAGGTACACCTACCTGGGCCTGATAATTGACCAAACTGGGAGCTTCAAATCAGCCATTGAGGAGCTAAAAGACAAAGCATGCAAGACCTTCTACAACATCAGAAGACGACAGTACCACCTCAAAGCACCCATGAGGATCTGGCTTAAAATCTTTGACTCCATCATTGCACCAATCCTCTTGTATGGCAGTGAAGTCTGGGGCCCTCACACATACCCTGACTGGTCAAGATGGGATTCCAGACCAACAGAAATATTCCACCTGGAATTCTGTAAGCATCTCCTCCAGGTCCATCGGAGCACCTCTAACAGTGCCTGTCGAGGGACCTGTCAATCTAGAAGAGGGCGCTATTATTCTGGGGCCATCTACATGGTATTAATGAAGGCTCCCATAACCATAAAGCCTTGCTACACCAAGGGATCCCAGGCAAGGCAAATACCCAAAATCCACTTACTGAAACCCAGCCTGACCAGAAAATTACCCCACACCACCTCACAAAAAATGGGACCTGGAACACAGTAAACAAGAGACAAGAGGAATACGTCAGTGAATGGAGGAAGGAGGTGAGAACATCCCAGAAGCTGACGGTGTACCAGAGCCTGCAGAGAGACTACAAACTGGCCCCATATCTGGAGAAACTAGGGAACCCCAGAGACCGGAAAATCCTGAGCCGCTACAGACTGAGCGCCCACAGCCTGGCCGTAGAATCCAGACGGCATTGACACAGCTACATGCATTAGAGAAAGCAGACTGTGCCCGCAGTGCCACCTGGAGGCGGTGGAGGATGAGGCCCACTTCCTGATATACTGTCCCAAATACTCAGCAGTGAGGGACATCCACTTTAGGAGACTGTCTGATTTCTGCCCAGACTTCAGCTCCATGGAGGAGGAAGAGAAACTGCCCATCCTGCTGGGAGAGAAAGAGAACACCGTGGACATAGCAGCACAATATATCAGTGCCTGCCACAGACTGAGAGGAGCCTGATATGCCATGGACTCCGATACCCTGTCCCGGGGTGTGTCCGCATCCCTCCCCCCCCTGTCATGATACGCCACGGACTCCTATACACCGACCCAGGATGTGTCCCCATTGATTGATTGATATGAGATAGATATAGATAGATATTATATATATAGATAGATGATAGATAGATAATAGATATACAGATAGATAGTTATGAGATAGATGCCGCTAGCATGTCCGCAATATATGTGTCCTATAGGGCTGTGTGGTTTTAATTTCTTTAAAAAAGGATTTTATAGATAGATTGCCGTATCTCGCGATGCGCGAGCTCGCGCATGCGCAGTGCCGGTATAGTGTTCCTTCCCTGTGCTGGCATCAGCCTCAGGGAAAGAACTGCGCATGCGCAACACTCATTTACATATCTATAAAATCCTTTTTTAAAGAAATTAAAACCACACAGCCCTATAGGACACATATATTGCGGACATGCTAGCGGCGATCTAGCCGTGCATGTCCGTATCTCTATAGCCCCCCAAACCTGATGACAGAATCCCTTTAAGGGCCGTTTTTCACAAAGCCACCAGCAAAAAAAATCTGTAAAAAATTTATAGTTTTTTTACTCCTGGTGTGAATGTAGCCTTACTGCCCTTTCTCCTTTGTGGCAGAATAAGGAGAGGCGCTCATAGGGCAATCATTTTTGGGTTCAATAGTTGACAAGAAAAATAAGTTGTGCTCACCTTTTTGTGTTGTGCAAGCATAGGCAGAACACTGGTGTAGGCGTGTGGTCAGACAGCGGTCGGCGCTGCCAGTATCGTTCGCTTCTCGCTGGTAGGGTTGCCAGTCCTCCGGAGGAGCGATGAAAAGACAATACAAGAGTGTGGAGTAATTAGGAGTCTCCTTCCGGCATCTGTCAGACACTTCATGTTGTCCGGTGAGACCAGTATTGGAGATGTCTTCAGTTTATACAGTATCGGGGAGAATACGATTGTTAATGGATTTCATTTCCCTTTTTGTATCGTTTGAGACATTGTAGATCAGGAGTTAAAGAATAACTTTATTTATTATTATAATAAAAAATACATAATAAAAAAATTATAATATTACACTACCACCACTAAGGTCTGTTAACGCTGGTAATTATTATCATCATTATTATCAATGAAATCTAATCATTCTAATTATATAGAAATGGTGCCTTCCTTTTTTTGCTAATTTATTTTTAGATGTTTATTTTTTTTGGTAAAAAAATAAAAATCCATCACATCACTCAAAAACAGTAAATACAACTTTTTACTTCGTCCTCTCTCATCCAATGTATAATCATGACTCTAACTTCATGTTCCCCTTCCCCTCTCTTCTACGGATTTCAAACGTGTTTTTTGTGTGTTGGTCGGTTACTAGCTTTTTTTTTTTTAGCAAAAACCCAAATATCATAAAAAAAAATCATGAAAAATGTATTTTTCTTATTTTAGAGATATTCTGTAAGGTTTGTCTATGGGCGGTAGGCACAGGATTGTGCACACACTGCTTGTTCTACTGTATATACAGACGCATCACTTATGTGGCGGTATACTATAGAGTAGGCATGCTGGGAGTTGTAGTTTCTATAGTGCTATAGTGAGTTAGGGGGGGGGGTACGTATTTTATTTTCTGCTAACGATACGTATACATCACAGCATTCCGTGTATGATATGGCAGAATATTTGATATAACCTGACACAAATGTTGTATAATACGGTAACATTGTAAGAGGTGGATATGGATATACAGTATTCCATGCCCTGGAGTATTTATAGCCGTCCTGCTAACATTATACAGTGATGACATGTTGCTCAGCACTGTACCGAGATGGTATGTATTCAGTCTCCGCGCACTCATATCTGATGGCGGGATTACCTTGACTCGACCTCAGGGTTTCATGAAGTGAGAAAAGATGACGGTATAATATACCGTATCTGTATGGCATAGAACGTCATGGATTAGATTTGCAAAGCGGGGGTGGGTCTTTGTGGCATTCGTCTTTATGATGTATACATTTTATTATAGTCCGTCATATTGTTTTGTTGTAGTTTTTTATGCTGCTGCTAAAAAAATGGGACGGTATTGTATAGGGTAGGAAAATCCACCGGAGGTCGGTAATATTACTATAATGCAGCGTATCCCTCCATACCGCAGTTCATGCCGCCCATTGATGTCCATGATGGTCAGACACCCCCTCGGCCGCCAGCTATCCCTCTAAACCCCTCTATACACATGTACAAACACCATGGGGCAGAATATACTACTGGCGTTAGGTGCACCTTATTTAATAACAAGTGCACACCTCCTACAAATAAAGGCAAATCATTGGCGGCTCCGAGCCCCGTCCTATAGTCACAGACGAGATGAGAAATTCTCTCTTCTAGTCACACCAGAACCATGCGCATTCGTATTTTGAGGATCCACAATTTGCGGACCGCAGAACGGATACGGCTGTGCGCATGAGGCCTGGTGCACACAACCGTATCCGTTTTGTGGTCCGCTAATTGCGGATCCGCAAAATAGGAAGGCGGTCGGCGTGTTGTCCGCATTTTATTTGCAGACCCGTTAACGTCAATGGGTCCGTGGTGCGCATTTTCTGGACATAGTCTATCGTTATTGCGGAACAGACGTACAGATGCAGAAAGAAAGCGGATGATCCAGCGGACACGTTTGGGTACCTATAGCCTAATTATACATACGGCCCTGTACATCACACAGGAGGTATATTAGTGATCAGAGTCTACGGCCACTAACCTGAGGGGGGATTGTATTTCAATATAACTTATTCTGTGGTTTAACCCTTTAACATCTGGCAGCAGAATTATCTGACACTGCAATATTGTGGGTGCTGACTGTCCGCCTCTATCCATCAATCTCCTACCCGTTCATATCTATCTATCCATCAAGTATCTATCTATCTATCTATCTATCTATCTATCTATCTATCTATCTATCATATATCTATCTATCTATCTATCTATCTATCTATCTATCTATCTATCTATCTATTATTTATCTATTATCTATCTATCTATCTATCTATTATCTATCTATCTATCTATCTATCTATTATCTATTATATATCTATCTATCTATTATCTATCTATCTATCTATTATCTATCTATTATCTATCTATCTATCTATCTATCTATTATCTATCTATCTATCATCTATTATCTATCTATTATCTATCTATTATCTATCTATCTATCATCTATTATCTATCTATCTATCTATTATCTATCTATCATCTATTATCTATCTATTATCTATCTATCTATCTATCTATTATCTATCTATCTATCTATCTATTATCTATCTATCTATCTATCATCTGTCTATTATCTATCTATTATCTATCTATCTATCTATCTATCTATCTATCTATTATCTATCTATCTATCTATCTATCTATCTATCTATTATCTATCTATCTATCTATCTATCTATCATCTATTATCTATCTATTATCTATCTATCTATCTATCTATCTATCATCTATTATCTATCTATTATCTATCTATCTATTATCTATCTATCTATCTATCTATTATCTATCTATCTATCATCTATTATCTATCTATTATCTATCTATCTATCTATCTATCTATCTATCTATCTATCTATCTATCTATCTATTATCTATCTATTATCTATCTATCTATCTATTATCTATCTATCTATCTATCTATCTCTTATCTATCTATTATCTATCTATCTATCTATTATCTATCTATCTATTATCTATCTATCTATTATCTATCTATCTATCTATCTATCTATTATCTATCTATCTATCTATCTATCTATCTATCTATTATCTATCTATCTATCTATCTATTATCTATCTATCTATCTATCTATCTATCTATCTATCTATTATCTATCTATCTATCTATCTATCTATCTATCTGTCTCTCGGTTTATATATTATCTATTTATTATCTACCTATCTTTTATCTATCTAAGTATAAAACGATGTTCTCCTACTGTTGACCATACGAAGAAGTATTAGAAAAGGGGTATGAGGTTGGATGTGAACAGTCCTGAGAAATGGACAGCTAGTTACTGAAATGTCCAAAGTTCCGGAAATATCTCTCATTACAGCGCCAGTTTCTTCCTCCAGCTATTATGAATGCAGAGCAGTATCTGGTGTGTACTTTGTCTGATGTGTGCTGGCATAATAAATATTCTGTAAAAGGAGCTTTAAAATCCTTGCCATAAAATAAAATATAAGAGGGAAGAAAGCTATAAATATAGAGGAGAGAACCGAAGACTGGAACTCTGTGATATTAAATGAAATCCATAAAAAGATTTTTTTTTCAATCCTTTTTTTTAGTTTTTACTTATTTTTTATCTATCTATCTATCTATCTATCTATCTATCTCATATCTATCTATCTATCAATCAATCAAATCAGCTTTATTGTCAGGACTAAATACATTTTATCATTGCCAAAGCAAGTGGGAAATAATTGGGTAGGGTTGGGGGATGGGGACACGTCCAGGGTGGGGGTATAGGAGTCCATGGTATATCAGACTCCTCTCAGTCTATGGCAGGCAGTAATATATTGTGCTGCTGTGGCCGCTGTGTTCTCCTCTTCCCCCAGCAGTATGGAGAGTCTCTCTTCCTCCTCCATGGAGGTGAAGTCTGGGCAGAGATCAGACAGTCTCCTGAAGTGAGTCTCCCTCACTGCTGAGTATTTGGGGCACCGCAGCAGGAAATGAGCCTCATCCTCATCGGCCTCCTGGTCGCACTGCTGGCACCGTCTGCTCTCCCCGGGCATGTACTTCTGTCGGTGACGCCCGGATTCAATGAGCAGGCTGTGGGCGCTCAGTCTGTAGCGGCTCAGGATCTGTCGGTCTCTTGGATTGGGGAGTTTCTCCAGATATGGGGCCGGTTTGTACTCCCTCTGCAGGCTCTGGTATACTGCCAGCTTCTGGGATGTTCGTATGTCGTTCCTCCAGACGGCAATATACTCCTCTTTGTACTTGTGTATCGTCCTCTGGATTTCGCCCTTTGTCAGGCTATATTGGTTGGTGGCTTGGGCAGGCTGGGTTTGGGTGACTTGTTGCAGGGTGCTTGGTTTTTCTGGGGCTTCTTGGTGTCTGTCTATCTATCTATCTATCTATCTATCTTCCAATCTATCTATCTAGTATTTATCTATCTATCTCATATCTATCCATCAATCTATCTATCTACATTGCTTGAAAAAGGTTCCATTGAGAGGACCGAAACGTCGCAATTGGTGGAATAAAATACGCACATTATCTTTGGAAGTGCAGTGGAGTTTCTTTTATTATATTTGGTTGGTGGATTGCATCTACAGCTGCCGGCACTCCTTCTTTACTGTCTGGATTGCGGTGCTGCCCACAGTTATAATTTTTATCTATCTCATATCTATTATTCTATCTATCTATCTATCTATCTATCTATCTATCTATCTATCTATCTATCTATCTCATATCTATCTATCTATCTATCTATCTATCTCATATCTATCTATATATCTATCTATATCTCTCTTTCCATCTATTTACCCAAAAAGGGTGAATATGTGAGATCTTTTATCCTCCACTCATATAAAAAAAAAGAGAACCCCTGCCCCGAACCTATTATTTTGGCAATGTTTCCCTGTAACTGGATACAGCTGTAAACTATAAAGTGTCTGAGTTTTACTTCCAACATATTAATCCTTTTTTGAGGATATTGCATCAAAGTCAAATATAAAAATTTACTAATGAATACTTTTTTATGAACTATTCCACGGTTCACTTAATTCCATGTAACGTAAAATGATCCCACAGGAATATTATCACTTATGAGGTCATTATTTGTTCCTTAAAAGTAGAAGAAATGAAGTAAGTTTGAGGGAGCACGAGGATCGGCTTCATTTTTAATGATTTTCCAGTGCCCATATTTTGCAATCATTACCTTAAGACAAGTGTATGATGTGGGCACATCGCTGCATTACTGCCAAATTCTGGAGGTGTCCTGTAAGGAATAGACTGTAAACTAAATAGATGATCCAAAAAGATCATTGAAAGGCTGAAACCTTAGAAAATATAATGATAGCATAAAAATATTTTTAAAAAAACCCTGACAAAGTCTTTGATGTTAAAAATGTATAAAATATTGGAATTTTTGTTGATTGCTAGACTTGATGTATAGTATGCAGGTAGACAGAGTCCCTGTGATTCTGTAGTATGGATCCATGTCCCACCAAATGGCGCCTCTAAAAATTACAACTTGTGTAACCCCTCTCTGTTCTTTTGTCTCTTGGATTCCATATGAATGGGCCCCTCACTCTTCATAGAGGGCCCTTTTATATATCTCCTGCAATTCGCATTCATTTTGAATTATAACTAGAGATGAACGAATTGATTCTAAAATTCAGGAATTCGACCTGAATTTTTCAAAAAATTTGGGTTCGGTAGGTTTCGAATATTTTTGTGATTAGTTTTGGTAGAGTTGAGACTGCGAGAAAGGGAGGGAGAGGCAGAGAGAGAGAGAGAGAGAGAGAGAGGGAAATAGAGTGATACAGAGAGGTAAAGGGGGAGAGAGAGAGGCAGAGTAAGAAAGGGAGATAGATACAGAGAGAAAGGGAGAGAGGCAGAGAGAAAAAGGGAAAGAGAGAGAAAGGGAGAGAGATACAGAGAGAGAAAGAGAGAAAGGGAGGGATACAGAGAGAGAGAAACGGAAGAGAGAGGCAGAGAGAGAGAAAGGGAGAGAGATACAGAGAGAGAAAGAGAGAAAGGGAGGGATACAGAGAGAGAGAAACGGAAGAGAGAGGCAGAGAGAGAAAGGGAAAGAGAGAGAAAGGGAGAGAAATAAAGAGAGAGAAAGGGAGATAGAGAGAGAAAGGGAGAGACAGAGGCAGAGAGAGAAAGAGAGATAGAGAGACAGAGAGAAAGGGAGAGATACACAGAGACTGAAATGGAGAGAGAGGCAATGAGAGAAAGGGAGAGAGAGGAAGGGAGAGAGAGAGAGAGAGAGAGAGAGAGGCAGAGAGAAAAGGGAGAGAGAGGCAGAGACAGAAAGAGAGAGATAAAGAGAGAGATAGAGAGAGAGAAAGAGAGAGAGAGAGAGAGGCAGAGAGAGAAAGTAAGAGACAGAGGCAGAGAGAGAAAGGAAGAGATACAGAGAGAGAAAGGGAGAGAGAGGCAGAGAGAGAAAGATAAAAAGAGAGAGAGAGAGAGAAAGGGAGAGAGATATACAGAGAGAGAAATAGAGAAAGGGAGAGATACAGAGAGAGAAAGGGAGAAAGAGGCAGAGAGAGAAAAGAAAGGGAGAGAGATACAGAAAGTGAAAGGGAGAGGGAGGCAGAGAGAGAAACAGAGAAATGGAGAGAAAGAGGCAGAGAGAAAAAGGGTGAGAGAGAGAGACAGAGAGAGAAAAGGAGAAAGGGAGAAATGGAGAGAGAGAAAGAGAGAGAGAGAAAAGGAAGAGAAAGGCAGAGAGAGAAAGGGAGATGGAGGAAGAGAGAGAAAGGATGAGATAGATACTGAGAGAGAAAGGGAGAGATACAGGGAAAGAGAAGCAGAGAGAGAAAGGGAGAGAGATATACAGAGAGAGAAAGAGAGAAAGGGAGAGATACAGGGAAAGAGAAGCAGAGAGAGAAAGGGAGAGTGTTTTCCAGGCAATTGCGGCACTTGTGATTCTGGTCCTGGATCAAATCAGAATATCAGTTTGGTAAGTTCAGACTGAAATTGAATTTTAAGAAATGTGCCTGTTGCTTCTCCCCTTATCTTGGGCCCCTGTGCATCTTCACAGGCTGTACAAAGGGAAGGTCCGTACCTGGAATCCGACTTTGGTATGACATCGAGTGCATATGGAGCCACAATATGGCCCCATGCACTTCTGTAGCTGCTATATTATGGCTCAATACAGCTCATAAGATATGGTATGTAGAGCCGTAGTATGGTGTGTGCATGGGGCCTTAAAGGGAATGATTATAGATAAAATGATTATATTTATTATACCTTTTATAGAGCTTTTATTATCAGGAGTAGTGGGAATATGAAGTTTTATCCTGCCAGAATCTGCTCCATTTTAAGCAAGTTTTCATATTAAAACACAATTTTTTAATATTTTGGTGATTTTACAATTTTTGTTGTCACTTTCTATTTTTTAAGAAAATGTACTCTCCAGTATGGCAGTGAGTCATCTCCAGAATATAGTTTACTATGGTCTATATGGCTGCTGTAAAACATATCTTTAAATGCTGTTAACAGCTGCTCAGGCAACATGGCTGCCCCCATAATCATATAAAAAAACATGAAATAAATAAAATCTAAAATCAGGAAAAAAAATTAAAAAAAGAAAATGTGTTGCTATATGGTTTTAATTGTTGAGAAGAAACTATAGGTAATCAATTACCGTTAATCTGATTTGTACTTCTATATACTATTTTTATTTACTTTATTTTTGAATTTTCCAATGACTCTGGCGGATGAGATGAGAATTTTTGGTGGTTGCTTTATAGCGTCTTCCAAACTAAATTTGTACAATTGAAGGGGTTATTCCATGTGGATAGGTTATTCAATAAATACCTGGTAGATCCCCATCTCAAAAAGTGGGGTCAGTCATGAATAAAGAACACGCTGCACTTATGCAGCGTCCTCTCCGCTCACCACCCGGCTACTTTCGGAAGCCCCATAGCACGTATCGGAGTATAGGCCACGTATTTGAATGTAGCCTTATAGGAATCAGGGGCCTGGGGCTCCAATTTCTCACTTTATGGCCTTTTCCCGTAAAGCTATCGTCATTCTGGAAATAATGGTCCCTGGATTGGTATTATGGAATAAGCATTTGCAGCGGTCTGATGGTGTGGAAGACTATGCCAGCACAGAAATATTCGGCTAATCATCCGACTCGCTACCGCCAAGAGGTGGGGTAGTCCTTTAAATAAGATGGCTGCCAAAACTGACACATTATTAAGTTGCCTAAAATAAAATTGGTGCCAGGACTCAATGATTATGATATTGGAGGGTGTACGGCTGCTACAAATGTCAAAGCTGATTGGTCAAAATATTTCCATAGTGAAGGCATCGATGGGTATTATACCGTCCGCGATACAATCTAACTTCAAATTCACATTCTATAGGGTCAGATTTATCATTACACTTACATCTTACTCCACTTTTACATATGTCCGAAGTCACTTTGGCTAAGTCAGATTTATTAAATGGTCCTTTAATACTGTGATAAATGTGGTTTGACGTAGCAGTTTATCCTTTAGTAAGTGGCTTTAAAAAAGTTGCACGTCTTTACGAAAAAGTCGCATGTTCTATTTAACCCCTTAAGGACCGGCCATTTTCCACCTTAAGGACCAACTGATTTTTGCAAATCTGACATGTGTCCACTTTATGTGGTGATAACTTTAAAACGCTTTTTACTTATCCAAGCCATTCTGAGATGTTTTCTCTTCACATATTTTACTTCATGACAGTGGTAAAATTGAGTAAAAGAAATGTCATTTTTATTTATAAAAAATTACCAAATTTACAAAAAATTGGAAAAATTCGCAACTTTCCAAATTTAAATTTCTCTGCTTTTAAAACATATAGTGATACCTTCTAAAATAGTTATTACTTACATCCCCATATGTCTACTTTATGTTTGGATCATTTTGAGAATGCCATTTTATTTTTGGGGACATTAGAAGGCTTAGAAGTTTAGAAGCAAAATCTTGAAATTTTTCAGAAAATTCCAAAACCCACTTTTTAAGGACCAGTTCAGTCTGAAGTCACTTTGTGAGGCTTACATAATAGAAACCACCAAAAAATTACCCCATTTTAGAAACTATACACCTCAAGGTATTCAAAACTGATTTTACTAACTTTGTTAACCCTTTAGGTGTTCCACAAGAATGAATAGAAAATGGAGATTAAATTTCTGAATTTCAATTTTTCCATTTTCCATTTCCATTTTAATCACAGTTTACAGAAAAACCCCATATGTGGTCGTAAACTGCTGTACGGGCACACGGCAGAGAGCAGAAGGAAAGGAACGCCATATGGTTTTTAGAAGACAGATTTTGATGGACTGGTTTTTTGACACCATGTTCCATTTGAAGCCACCCTGATGCACCCTTATTGTAGAAACTCCAAAAAGTGACCCCATTTTAGAAACTACACCCCTCAAGGTATTCAAAACTGATTTAACAAACTTTGTTACCTCTTTAGGTGTTCCACAAGAATTAATGGAAAATGGAGATGAAATTTCAGAATTTCACTTTTTTTGGCAGATTTTCCATTTTAATAAAAAAAAAATCCACTAACAAAGCAAAGGTTAACAGCCAAACAAAACTCAATATTTATTGCCCTGATTCTGTAGTTTACAGATATACCCCATATGTGGTCAAAAACTGCTGTATGGCCACACGGCAAGGGGTGCATAAGAAAAGGAAGCCAATATAGTTTTTGGAGGGCAGATTTCACTGGAATAATTTTAACTTGCCATGTCCCATTTGATGCACTCCTAGAGTAGAAGCTACAAAAAAAATTACCCCATTTTAGAAACTACACCCCTGAAGGTATTCAAAACTGATTTTACAAACTTTGTTAACACTTTAGGTGTTCCACAAGAATTAATGGAAAATGGAGTTGAAATTTCTGAATTTCTCTTTTTTGGCAGATTTTCCATTTTAATATCCATTTTTTTCCAGTTACAAAGTCAAGGGTTAACAGCCAAACAAAACTCTATATTTATTGCCCGGATTCTGTAGTTTACAGAAACACCCATATGTGGTCGTAAACTGCTGTACGGGCACACGGCAGGGCGCAGAAGGAAAGGAATGCCATATGGTTTTTAGAAGGCAGATTTTGATGGACTGGTTTTTTGACACCATGTCCCATTTGAAGCCACCCTAATGCCCATCAGAGCTGGTGACGTCACCGAACACACTGCTGAAGCTTCCACTCGGCAGTGTGTTATGATAAACAAAAGAGCCCTTGCCCTGCGCTAGATCGCGCAGGGCAAAGGGAGCGCATCGGAGCATGAGAGACGCTGCCTGGGTGAAAAAAAGGGTATGTCAGCTCTGAACCTGGACAACCCCTTTAAGGACAGATCTTTTTGATGATGAAAAAAGAAGGAAAAAGAAGAGTTTTTACAGAAGAAAAAATATTAGTTGAAAAGGTAAAAAAAAAGGAATCAGTTAAAAAAGTGTAATAATAAGTGTGTATAGTTTAATAGTTGAATGTGAAGTGCATTTTTTTTGTCTTTTTTCATGTGTGTCCCTTTTTAACATCCATTGTGTCATCTATTCGTGTGACCGCCGCATGTAGATATAGGACCCATTCACTTTAAATGTGGTCTGCGATACTCATCCAAATGTCCACATTTATAGAAAACAAATTTTTTGATAACTTTTTTGAAAAAAACAGTGCAAAATCAAAAATAATATTTTGGAATATATTTTATTTTCATGAAAAAATAAATAAAAAAACTACGTTATACTTTACAATATATTTAACCAAATATACATTAATAAAACATTATTAATTCTAGTAAAATAATGAAAACAAATAAATTTATTTTGATGAACATTTTTACATTTAAGGCTACTTTCACACTCGCGTTTTTGTGCGGATCCCTCATGGATCTGCACAGACGGATCCGTTCAGATAATACAACCGTCTGCATCTGTTCAGAATGGATCAGTTTGTATTATCTGTAACATAGCCAAGACGGATCCGTCTTGAACACCATTGAAAGTCAATGGAGGACGGATCCGTTTTCTATTGTGCCAGATTGTGTCAGTGAAAACGGATCTGTCCCCATTGACTTACATTGTGTGCCAAGACGCATCCGTTTGGCTCAGTTTCGTCAGACGGACACCAAAACGCTGCAAGAAGCCTCCAAAGTGGAATGGAGACGGAACGGAGGCAAACTGATGCATTCTGAGCGGATCCTTTTCCATTCAGAATGCATTACGGCAAAACCGATCCGTTTTGGACCGCGTGTGAGAGCCCTGAACGGATCTCATAAATGGAAAGCCAAAACGCTAATGTGAAAGTAGCCTAACATTCAACATTTTTAAAGGTAAAAGATAAAAAATGTTAAAAGAAGTCTTCTGTTTGATGCCAATGTTATACCGCAGGACGTATATATAACGTTCCCAACATAAGCATGGTCCTCACTGGAGTGAAATATCGCCATTTTTTTGCGACTTTTTTAAATTGTCGCAATAGTAAATCTGTCTAGAGATTGATTTACATAAGAAAAAGAGCCCACTTTCAGAAAACCTGGCGAGCATAGAGCAGAGTCAGAAAAATCCTCAATTTTTGCGCAGTTTTACCGATTGCGCAAAAATTAGCGACTTTTTCACACCAAAAATTTGACTTTAGCTAATGATAAATATGGCCCAATGTGTCAAAGGCACTTATACTGGCAATAAATTATTTAATGAACCGTTTACTCAATTTCTATTAGTCTTTGTGTTTCTATTAATTTTTTTTCAGGATTTCTGCTTGTAATCAGTGAATGGAAACTTTGTTTGAAGGCTGAAGAGCTTTCTTGATGGGTTATCTATCTATATATCTATCTATAATCTAATCTCCATATCTATCTATCTATCTATCTATCTATCTATTATCTATCTATCTATCTATTATCTATCTCCTATCTATCTATTATCTATCTATCTATTATCTATCTATTATCTATCTCCTATCTATCTATCTATCTATCTATCTATCTATCTATTATCTATCTATCTATCTATCTATCTATCTATTATCTATCTATCTATCTATCTATCTATAATCTATCTATCTATCTATTATCTATCTATCTATTATCTATCTATCTATCTATCTATTATCTATCTATCTATCTATTATCTATTATCTATCTATTATCTATTATCTATCTATTATCTATCTATTATTTATCTATCTATCTATCTATCTATCTATTATCTATCTATTATCTATCTATCTATCTATCTATTATCTATTATCTATCTATTATCTATCTATTATCTATCTATTATCTATCTATCTATAATCTATCTATCTATCTATTATCTATCTATCTATCTATCTATCATCTATCTATCTATTATCTATCTATCTATTATCTATCTATTATCTATCTATCTATTATCTATCTATCTATCTATTATCTATCTATCTATTATCTATTATCTATTATCTATCTATTATCTATCTATCTATCTATCTATCTATTTATTATCTATCTATCTATCTATCTATAATCTAGCTATCTATTATCTATCTATCTATCTATCTATTATCTATCTATTATCTATCTATCTATCTATCTATTATCTATCTATCTATTATCTATCTATCTATCTATCTATCTATAATCTATCTATCTATCTATAATCTATCTATCTATCTATCTATCTATCTATCTATCTATCTATCTATCTATCTATTATCTATCTATCTATTATCTATCTATCTATCTATCTATCTATCTCCTATCTATCTATCTATCTATCTATCTATCTAATATCTATCTATCTTTTTTTCTCAAATGTATGTATGCAGCGAGTCCCTAAGGGTCAGAGAATGGGAGTGGTAGTGGCATTCTCCCTTAGGCCGTGTAGTGGAAGAGGGGCTCCCTGTGTCACCTCGGGTCACTCCCTGTACCTGTGAGCTCCCTGCCTGATAGTATTTCAGGGGTGCCCATGATGTTAAATGTCTGTGTAGGCGCGCGGCAGAGCACATGATGGGAATGCAGTGGTCAGCGTGTAGCGTTCAGAGAGTTAAAGATCAGGCAAGGTTGAACCTAACAAAAGTCTTTCTTTATTGTGTGCACAATAGGGGTTGTAGTACACTGACAAAAAAGAGGGTCAAACAGGATAGGCGGTAAAGACCCACCTGAATGCTGCTCCAAAAATAAGAATTAAACTATTGTGAGGGGGCAGTAACTGAATAAAGTATCACTTTTAATCACATTAGGGATAAAAAAGGCCCCTACAGACAAACAAACATGTAAGAAAGGTGATATCGAAACCCATGTGATCAAATTGCTCACAGCGGCTACGATAAGACCGTCAGGTAAAGAAAGTAACCACACGGTGCATAGCGCCAAATGTAGCGCTCATCTAGGTACTTAAGGAGGAATACCGTAAGAGGCTGGGATGTCACCATGGGTACTAATAGTGGACTAGCGAAGAGTGTATCAAATTAGGGAAATAAAGGGTATTGGTATGGTGGGTCCAAAAAAACCCCGCAAGGGGTGGCCCCGACTGGAACTGTGGTCCTACGCTGGATGCCCTGTTGAGGGCCACCAACAGCGATAGAAGAACCATATACCCATTGAGTGATACAAATCATGGCTAAAAAATCTTAATTGAGTTTGTTGGAAAAACCATCCCAACCAAACCCAATCAGGCTAATAGCAAAAAAAATACTTAAGTGCCCCGACGCGTTTCCTCAAAATAAGCCCCAAGATTCTTCAGGGAACACGGGGCATAATGATGGTAACCCCAGCTGGCGTATGGCTCAACAGATATGGGGTAGCTGTTCGATGGCTACAGTCAGTGTGTGGCTGAGCCTAAAACATAACAGAAAAAGAAAACCACATAAGAATGATAACCATTAAGACACCACCATTCATCCATAAAACAGGACGATGGGGGAAGTGGCGACTTACTGTTTGGTGGCTGCGGTCAGCGTATGGCTGTGGACCCAGATGAAAGGGAGAACCAGAGTGGTGGTGTCCACCTGGATGAAGAGACCGGCAGCTTATGGAGCCGAACAGCCCCATTACAAAGGCAGAGGGGCCAGGTGAGACGCATACCTGACAATCAGCGTCACATGACCAGTCGGTTATAGGTACATATGATGCAGCGGCATCCCAGGTCAGGAGGATCCCGGCACGCCATTGGGACACTCTACTGATGGACCCGGATCTGGTGGAGGTCCTCAGTCCCTCTGTTTCAGTAACTTTCAGGAGGGGCCACAATCTAAAGGATAAGCTGGTACATAGGCTGGTGGTTTTCTTTTTCTGTTATGTTTTAGGCTCAGCCACACACTGACTGTAGCCATCGAACAGCTACCCCCTGTAACGGTCGCGTACACACACACACAGGGGGGAGGGAAGTGACCACTGCGCTCCACCCTTACCCCTGGCCCTGCCTACTTGCCTCGCGAGTCCTAATGACAGGGGACAACTGGACGGCAATCCCTAACTTGGAATAAGTGCAGGGATGACAGATAGACAAACAACAGGACGTGAACGGACCGAGTCAATACAAGGAAAGCTACAAAGTACAAATGGAGCAAGCAGAGAATTGTCAGGAGAAGACAGGGTCATAAATACTAGGAGAGTCGTGAAGTGCCAAAGGAGTCAGCAGAGGAACGTCAGGAGGAGGCCGGGGTCAGAATACCAGGATAGCAGCAAAGTACACAAGGAGCAGGCAGAGGATCGTCAGGAATTCAGCAGGAGGTAAGTACGCCAGGAAAGACCAAATCACAGGTGGAACCTAAATTAACAGGCAACCTGTGGCCAGCAGGCTGCCTGTATTTATAGTGGGGAGTGAGGGTCATGTGACGTGGCCAGCGTCACATGACCGACAGACCAACCAGTCGAGCACCGAGTGATCAGCTCGGCGCTCAAGGCAGACTTAGGATCAGGGAGCCATCCAGCTAGTAAAGCCGCCCTGGGAACGAGGTAAAACACAGATCCTCGTTCCCGAAGCTAAGCAGCAGGTCTGCAGCTAATGGGGGACCGAGTGTGCCTTCGGAACCCAGTTACACCCCCTATCTGTTGAGCCATACGCCAGCTGGGGTTACCATCATTATGCCCCGTATCCCCTAAAGAATCTTGGGGCTTATTTTGAGGAAACGCGTCAGGGCACTTAAGTATTTTTTTTTGCTATTAGCCTGATTGGGTTTGGTTGTGATGGTTTTTCCAACAAACTCAATTAAGATTTTTTTAGCCATGATTTGTATCACTCAATGGGTATATGGTTCTTCTATCGCTGTCTAGGGCCTCAACAGGGCATCCAGCGTAGGACCATAGTTCCAGTCAGGGCTACCCCTTGCGGGGTTTTTTTGGACCCCGTTCCCAGGATACATTAGTAGGGTGGACTAGGACAAGTAGGGATCCACTAGGGTCAGTGTACACACCATACCAATACCCTTTATTTCCCTAAATTGATACACTCTTCGCTAGTCCACTATTAGTACCCACGGTGACATCCCAGCCTCTTACGGAATTCCTCCTTAGGTACCTAGCTGAGCGCTATATTTGGCGCTATGCACCGTGTGGTTACTTTCTTTACCTGACGGTCTTATCGTAGCCGCTGTGAGCAATTTGATCACATGGGTTTTGATATCACCTTTCTTACATGTTTGTTTGTCTGTAGGGGCCTTTTTTTATCCCTAATGTGATTAAAAGTGATATTTTATTCAGTTACTGCCCCCTCACAATAGTTTAGTTGTAGTACACTGAGCAGTTATCTGTACACATTGCACATTTTTCCCCGATGCCCAAGCATGAGCTAGGCAGTTTGTTGCAGCAATCGCCCTCTTGATATTCCTTCTCTTGCGAAAGTCCCTGTTATTGGAATCTCTGACTAAGAACTACAATATGGCAACTGTGACTGTAGTGTTCACTAGTCTGGGGTGCATAGGGTGTCTTAACTTGTCTCCCTTTTGCAGCAGCAGGGTCTGGAACGCTTTAATCTGGACTAGCTTGCTGTCTCTTACTCTCTCTCTTGCTGTTGCCATGCAAACCCCCCTCCATTTGTTCTTGCTTGCTTTCATCTCCTTGAGCTGGGGTCTGGAGGACAGGAGCACATGGAGACCGCTCCCTACCTCTGTGCGCTCTACAGCCAGACTAACTATCTAATCTATCTATCTCTGTATCCATATATCTCATATCAATTCAGGGAAATTCAAATCAGCTTTATTGACATAATAGCATTGTCAAAGCAAGTGGGAAATAATTTGGTTGGGTTGGGGGATTGGGACATATACAGGGTGGAGGTATAAGAGTCTGTGACATATCAGGCTCCTATTAGTCTATGGCAGGCAGTAATATAGTGTGCTGCTATGGTCGCTGTGTTCTCCTCTTCTCCCAGCAGTATGGAGAGTCTCTCTTCCTCCTCCATGGAGGTAAAGTCTGGTCAGAGATCAGACAGTCTCCTGAAGTCGGTGTCCCTCACTGCTGAGTATTTGGGGCACCGCAGCAGGAAATGGGTCTCATCCTGCATGGCCTCCTGGTCGCACTTCTGGCACAGTCTGCTCTCCCTGCACTTGTACCTCTGTCGGCGCTGCCCGTATTCGATGAGCAGGCTGTGGGCGCTCATTCTGTAGTGGCTCAGGATTTGTCAGTCTCTAGGGTTGGGGAGTTTCTCCAGATAGGAGGCCACATATCTTTCTCATATCTATCTATCTATCTATCTATCTATCTATCTATCTATCTATCTATCTATCTATCTATCTATCTATCTATCTATCAGTCTGTCCATTTATCTATTCATTCTTTCTTTCTCATATCAGTCTGTCTGTCTGTCTGCCTACCAGTCTGTCCATCTATCTATTCATTCATTATCCATCTATATCTATCCATCCATCCATCTAGAATGCATTGTATCAGTGCCCACACAATTACAGCGTATCTGAGTTAATCTGTACATTATGTAGAAGCCTCTGGGGTAAGGGGAATTTGATGATCTTACTATATAGGTCGAAGAAGGGAGAGGAATACACAAAGTGAAGACCATGACCTTTCCTTTTCATGAGTCTTGGTGGTTATTACCAAGCTTTCCTATGGCTCACCATAAATAGTAGCCCCTAAAATAGTCAAAATGTATCAACAGTGGTTTTAAATCAAATGCTGTAATATCTCTTTACGTTTGGCCTTTAACTTTGCTACTTGCTTTCAATTTTTTTTTTTAGCATGCTGAAGCCTGAAACGAGGCTTTACAACTCATTGTAATCCTTCTCTTGGCTTCTGTCCCTCACACTTGGCAGAAACGAGATCTCGGAAGAATGTGTTAATGACCCGACTACAAAGCTTGAATAATAGAAATTAGTTTCTTGGTTCCGTAGTTCATTATCTTGTTATTACGTTCAGGCGAATCCTGATGGGTCACCGTCAGCTGGCGGGGAACTATTGTTTACAAGGAGTTGGTGGTTTGGGGTTTTTGGCTTCAACGTCTACAACTCAAGGAAAACAAGCCTCCATGTCTCTTATAGAAAGGTCAAGAATGTGCCTTTGCATGATTGAGTCCTAACTGTCTACATTTTTTACCAGTTTGAGTTATTCCCTGACCTTTCTACTTTTATATTGCCATAGTTTTGTAAGTCAATAAAGCCAAAAGTCTTAAAGTGGTAAAGCAGTTATGGCAGCAAGTAAAAAAAAAACTAGTCATACCCCTTATACTTCCTATTGGGTGCAGAAAGAATGGCGGAGAATAATCAGGACCCAGAGTTAAGTTGTCCTTACGTTTTAGATAGCTGCTGTTCGGCTGGCAGCCATCTCTCTAATGATATGCATGTTTGGTTTGACCGAGGATGCATGTTTTCTGATTGGGAGAGAGCCACTACCAGGTGCAGTGACCAGACTGCAGGGGCATGCATGAATGTGGGTTGCCAGATGGGTGTATTAATAGTTCTACACCCTAGTTCTGGGGCTCTCCGGGCCTGATGCCCTTGATGCTGAAAGTTTTGAGGTGCGAGACAGGGTCCTCGTTGTCCTGATACCATCACTTTTCAATGTAATAGTAGTGCAGAAAGCAAGGAGGAGACTGTTGTGCAGTGGGATGCTTCTTTTACTGAAGAATACAGATGCAAACAGATCAGGACAGTTCTTATCTTGCTATGGACCAGCAATTGATACAAAGAATGTACTTTCACTGATATTAGTCTCAATCTGCCTTTTTAATGGCTGACTCTGCCATAACCATCCAGAAGTGGGATATATATTTCAGACATTACAATGCAACCACAGGGCGGTCCCTTCAATGGCAGACAAACTCTTCTGCCCTATTTTTGAAAAGGTGCTTCACTTTCAGTACTCTTCCATGATATCCATCTTGGGATGTGGAGATTCTCACAGGTGATCAAGCTGCTTAATTGCATATGCAGGCCTATTGCAGGGAGGCTTATTCTGGACACATGTGCCATAGAACCTATAAATCCTTTTTAGACAGTTACCTCTACTGGACTTCCTCTACACCTCTCTTTTCATCTGCTCTGCTTTTTGTAGTAGTTCCTGCTGTATCCTGGGTGGTACCAGGTCCAGGATGAGCTTGAGGGTCAGCATCATACATATGCTTCCTTCTCCTAGCCCTTCCTAGGCTAGTCTCAGAACTAACTAGAATGTCTCAACTCCTCCATTTACAGGGAGTGCAGAATTATTAGGCAAGTTGTATTTTTGAGGATTAATTTTATTATTGAACAACAACCATGTCTCAATGAACCCCAAAAAACTCAGTTAATATCAAAGCTGAATAGTTTTGAAGTAGTTTTTAAGTTTGTTTTAGGTTTAGCTTTTTCGGGGGATATCTGTGTGTGCAGGTGACTTATTACTGTGCATAATTATTAGGCAACTTAACAAAAAACAAATATATACCCATTTCAATTATTTATTTTTACCAGTGAAACCAATATAACATCTCAACATTCACAAATATACATTTCTGACATTCAAAAACAAAACAAAAACAAATCAGTGACCAATATAGCCACCTTTCTTTGCAAGGACACTCAAAAGCCTGCCATCCATGGATTCTGTCAGTGTTTTGATCTGGTTCACCATCAACATTGCGTGCAGCAGCAACCACAGCCTCCCAGACACTGTTCAGGAGGGTGTACTGTTTTCCCTCCTTGTAAATCTCACATTGGATGATGGGACCACAGGGTTCTCAATGGGGTTCAGAGTCAGGTGAACAAGGAGGCCATGTCATTAGATTTTCTTCTTTTATACCCTTTCTTGCCAGCCACGCTGTGGAGTACTTGGACGCGTGTGATGGAGCATTGTCCTGCATGAAAATCATGTTTTTCTTGAAGGATGCAGACTTCTTTCTGTACCACTGCTTGAAGAAGGTGTCTTCCAGAAACTGGCAGTAGGACTGGGGAGTTGAGCTTGACTCCATCCTCAACCCGAAAAGGCCCCACAAGCTCATCTTTGATGATACCAGCCCAAACCAGTACTCCACCACCACCTTGCTGGCGTCTGAGTCAGACTGGAGCTCTCTGCCCTTTACCAATCCAGCCACGGGCCCATCCATCTGGCCCATCAAGACTCACTCTCATTTCATCAGTCCATAAAAACCTTAGAAAAATCAGTCTTGAGATATTTCTTGGCCCAGTCTTGACGTTTCAGCTTGTGTGTCTGGTTCAGTGGTGGTCGTCTTCAGCCTTTCTTACCTTGGCCATGTCTCTGAGTATTGACAACCTTGTGCTTTTGGGCACTGCCAGTGATGTTGCAGCTCTGAAATATGGCCAAACTGGGTGGCAAGTGGGCATCTTGGCAGCTGCAACGCTTGACCTTTTCTCAGTTCATGGGGCAGTTATTTTGCGCCTTGTTTTTCCACACGCTTCTTGCGACCCGGTTGACTATTTTGAATGAAACGCTTGATTGTTCGATGATCACGCTTCAGAAGCTTTGCAATTTTAAGAGTGCTGCATCCCTCTGCAAGATATCTCACTATTTTTGACTTTTCTGAGCCTGTCAAGTCCCTTCTTTTGACCCATTTTGGCCAAAGGAAAGGAAGTTGCCTGATAATTATGCACACCTAATATAGGGTGTTGATGTCATTAGACCACACCCCTTCTCATTACAGAGATGCACATCACCTAATATGCTTAATTGGTAGTAGGCTTTCGAGCCTATACAGCTTGGAGTAAGACAACATGCATAAAGAGGATGATGTGGTCAAAATACTCATTTGCCTAATAATTCTGCACGCAGTGTATATGGAGGATGAAACCAGCCCGCGCTTCTAGTGGTGGCTATGAATATGGCCTGTTTTTTACCATACATTACTACATTTAAAGCATATACATTTGTTAACCCTCTGCAGGTTTGCAGTATAAAGTTACTCTTGGAGCAGGATGCTGCACAGGCACCTCTGGTAGTAACTTATTTCTCCGAGAACATAGGATAGGAACATGATGAAATTGAATCCAATCAAATCTGATCTTTCACAACTCCAACATCTGCTGCCAAGAGAGTCGGGAAGTCCCCATACACATTAGAACATTGGCCAGTCCCTCCAAAGTTTCAAAGGTTCAACTGTGGAATGTGTATGGCCAGCTTCAGCAGGGCACGCTCCAACAAATGTAGGGAAATGGAGGTCTATGGTGATGTCCTTGAGGAGGAAGGTCCTGGCAGGGCACTACCTAGATATCTCTTATTACAATGTCTGAAGATATTTTGTAGAGATCACAGCTTTTGTACTTTAAAACTAAAATTTCCATAAGGGACAACCCGTAGCTGTAAATTACATGTTGCTTTTAGGTCAGCCCTGGAACAACGCCTAAGCGGGATTTAAGTATCCCACTACGAACCAGCAGTCATTGTGTTCTTAACCATCGGAAACAGACTCATAAGTTATCACACGCCACAAAGTCAATTAAAATAATGAACAAATAAATAAATTAGTCAGATTTACACTTCAAAGTCTAAACATGTCCACGTTTTTTTTTTTCAATCTAAAACATCTTGAAAGCTACCGTGCGTCTTGCCAAAACCAGGCCGGGTGGGGGACATTAAAAAACCGTGATTGCATCTGTGCAAGCCTCGGAAACGTGTTAATAAAGTGTCTTATGCATAAAACAGACCATTAGTCAGAGGACTGTAAATAAACTTCTTGGCAGCGAGTTTTAAACCCAAAAACGGCAGGAAAAAGGCACGACTGACCCAGATGTAAGGACTGATAGATTCCAGTTTATTGTGTGTATCAGGTAATTCCACCACAACTTCTGTAGTAACACCTCACAAATCCCAGGCGGTGGCGGCCGCGCTAGACTAGGATGTTATTCTTTCATTTGTGGAACTGCAGTAGAAATGTACAAGAAAATCAAACTTTCTGAGCGAGAGAGATATACGCTTTACATTACGCGGCGTGCTGAGCTGTGAAATGAAGGGACGCTATTGTTATAAAATTTGGAACGAACTGCTACTGTGTATCAGAATAATATATATCTATACAGGATACATAGATAGATAGATAGATAGATAGATAGATAGATAGATAGATAGATAGATAATAGATAGATAGATAGATAGATAGATAATAGATAGATAGATGATAGGAGATAACCTTTAGTGTATTTGCGATGGGCTTGAAGGCATGGTACTCATATCGCACAGGTCCTGGCAGTCCAGGTAGATCGCGCATGCACAACTTGCTTCATGAGAGGACGCTGGTAGACGTGTCCTAATACAGGCTAACCCCTTTGAAAGATATCTCAAGATAGACAACCCATCTTACAACTGAAGATGTCCATCAACTAATCACTCATGAATGATCTGCTTCTGTATACTTGAGACAATTTTTTGAAAATCATATTCTCACTGATAACTTATTGCTTATGGAGTATTCTACTATTGTGGTAGGGGAATGTCGTCCATGGCTTCCTATGGAGCTTATGATGGGCTTGTGCCTATTCACAGAAGCCAATCAGAACAAGCAGATCTGCAGCATAAATAATAGAGGAAGGGCAGAGTTGAGTCGTCAGCTCTTTGGTTCATTGCATAGTTCAGTAGAGAAGCATATTATGTTACTTAAAAGGGTGGTCTCATGGGGGCGACCTATTTTATAACTGAGGCCGGCTCAATGACCACTCGATGATCATATAGGTGTACGATATCTAAAGGCTACTACAGGTTCTTGCTTGCGGTTTCAGATGACGCTATCCTTGTAGGAATGGGCTGACCTGCATTACTTCCAGTAGAGCTTGTGATGGGCTTGTGCTAATAAACAGCAGCCAATCTACACAGACAGAGCTGCAGAGTACAGGTTATAGAGGGAGAGCAGAGTAGCAGTGTTTTTTTTGGCAGTGCAGCAGAGATACGGTACAGTAATTTGCCTATTAAGTTACCTAAAGTTTGAACAGATGAGAAGTCATGTAAGGGCATGACCCCCACAGTGCAGCCTGCACTTTATTGTCCACTTCCCACAATTCAATGGAAATATGGATATCTGTTTAACCCCTGAGTGTGCTGTGCTGTGTATGTCTGTTGCAGCAAACTGGAAGTTTGTGCAGCCCACCGTACTTACGGGTTCCATCAGCAGTGCGTGTCAGCTGTTACATACAGCTGACACTCTGCTGCAATGACCGAGATCAGAAATAACTCTGATCTCAGCTGCTAAGTTTCTTAGATGCCGCAGTGCATAGCGTCTGTGAAATCGAATGGGTCAGTCAAAATGTTTGACGGTCACATAGGCCCCTGCAATGGAATCGCAGGTTGCTGATAGGTCATCATTACAACTAGGGGACTGATGAAAGCCCCAGGGTCTGCCATGTTTGGACACCTATTAGGTCCTGCTAAGAGGCAGCACTTAATAGTTTGGCTGTCAATGCTGTGATCTCCATAATACACTGCAGCACCGAAGTATTGTAGTGCAGGGATGCTCAACCTGCGATCCTCCAGCTGTTGCAAAACTACAACTCAACATGCCCTAATAGCTGTAGGCTGTCCAAGCATGCTGGGAGTTGTAATTTTGCAACAGCTGGAGGGTCGCAGGTTGAGCATCGCTGTTGTAGTGTGTTATATCAGTGATGTTCAAGGTCTCAACTGGGACTAAAAGAAGATTGAAAAAAAATATATAATCTGCTAAGATATATAAAATGTTTAAAAAAATCCAAATGCAAATTTCCCACTCGAAAAACAAAACAAAACCCGGTAAGGACACGTATTAGAAAACAGAAAAGTAGAAAAATAAATAAATAGAAAAAAATTAGAAAAATATTCCAGAATAGATGTTTTTGGGCACTTAAAAAAAAATAAGAATAAAAATCTGTCATATGTACCACAGAATAGTTTAGTTTTTTTTTGTGTGCGCAAAAGTAGTAAACATAAAAAAAAACTATTAAAATTAGGTAACTGTCATCATAATTGTACTGCTCCATGGAATGAAAATGAGGTCATTTATGCTGCCGGGGGAATGGCACAACATTCCACAACACAAAAAGTATTTAAAAAACGCTGAATTGGTGTTTTTTATCATCCCTCCCAGAAAGAGTTAATAAAATTTAGCCAATAAGTTAGCTGCACCCCAAAATGATGCCACTTGAAAAAGCTAAGTCACCCTGAATAAAACAAACCCTGATAAAGCTACTAGACACACAGCAGGTAGTAGTTTCCAATGCCTAATAGGGTTGATCCTGCTGATTAAAATGATACCTGAATTGTGAAAATCGGTTGTGGCATTCCTGGGATAAAAAATACTTTTATTCTTTAGGCAATTGAAGGGTCTATTGAAAAAAGGGGCGGGCCTGTACTAGAAAGCAGAGGGACAGACCACGCCCCTCAGTGCACTGAAGCACTGATTAGAGTAAGAATAAATGTCTTTTTTTCTCAGTAATGGCGAAATCGATTTTCACAAGACAGGTATCATTTTAATCAACGGGGTTAACCCTACCAGGCAATATGCCTGGTTTAATAGGGTTGATCCTGATGACAAGTGCCCTTTAAGGCAAAAGCTACAGGGACACTTTTGGTTACCCATCAGTTGTGGTAAAATTGAGACATTACTGTGATGCAATGGCAATGTGTCCCAGGGGGAATTAAGGTCACAGGCACACTAAAAATACCAGTCGGTCTGCAAAAATTCTCATTGAGGTCATGTTGTGGTAGTGTTGAGTGAATCGAAGTCTAGTTCAAGAAAATCAAGATAAAATTTGGTTGACCGCAAAGCCAAATTTCCTCATGCTTCATGGTAGTGAATCGATTTAACCGGAAATAGTGTGAAAAACAAAAAAAAAGATAATAATACTTGCTCTATTTGCATGCGCCGCCATCTTGCTTGAACATCTCAGCCGAAATCCAGTGCACAGTGACGTATGACGTCACTACGACAGCCAGTGTGATGACATAATTTTGCGCCAGATCTTTATGCAAGATGGCAGCGACCGGCCCATCGCGAGAAAAATGAATCAGGTAAGTATGATTTTTAATTTTTTTATTTTGCACATTATTATCGCTATCAGATGCCGCGATCATGTATTAACGCGGCATCTGAGGGGTACAATGACGGTGGAGGCGCAATTGCCACTCCCTGTCACTGTGCCCACTATTTACAAAGATATGCGCTTCAAGACGAAGTAATTCGTCACAAAGCGAGTTTTTTTGTAAAATTCGGCAAAACAGCCGAATCGAATTTTCCAATACTTCACTCATCTCTAGTATTGATCGCAGGTGACAAAGAGTTATACCACTAACAGAATCACAAGGAGAGTCCTTTTTTGTCGATTTTTAGGGTTTCTGTAGTGTTGCAAAAATCTTATAAAAAGTTAGAAACAATAACCCGTCCTAAAAGTGCAACACGATGGACCTTTTATTCATGTTTTTGCCTTTTTTTTCCCCCAAAAATTGATTTCACATGTTTTGTCATATAAACATCCCACGATTCTATAAATGCTTTCAGTCTTTACTCACTTTTTATTCCTCGTGATGGGCATTTATATGACTCTTGAGCATCACATTACCTCCGAAAGCCCGTGACACGATCGCAAACCTTTCAGACTAGCGGTATTAAAGTGACATGGCGGAAACATTTTCATTGCTCAAATTTGAGGTTATCCCTATATCCTCCTTGTCTGTAATAGACTATCAAATCCTTAAAAGAACACTTTTGGTGTGGTTATAATTCAGCCTCCGGCACGGGGTGGGGGGGGGGGGGGGGGGCGACTAGTGATGTCCATTTAGCCAATAAATCTGTCGTCGCTGACTGATTTCCATTTCCTGCGAAACAAACAAATCACTATTGGCCTCTTTCAAGCGGCAGACGACGGCCAAGCACAACCCCCCCCCCCTCCTGTGCTTCGACGAATTAGGAAGAAAATGGCAGCCGGCACCAACAGAAGAAGCCTCTATCCTCTCGCACCTGTTAGAAGAGAGATTCCGTCATAAAACTAAGAATTCAAAGGCGTCTCAGGTCGAGGCTTTGAGGAAGAGGCCAAAAGGAAATCCTTAGGAGTATATAGCTAGAACTTGCAAATATCCATTATGAATCAACTGTAGTACTGTCCCTCGATCCGGCGTGATGACTTTCCCAGCACAGGTGAACGCTTTTTATGAGGAGCAATTCATGCGCCCGGCCGTTAAACAGATCAGCTTTAGACCAGTCTGGTAGAAACTTCAGACGTTCATGTCCCCTTAAAAAAATAGAACCCTTGTGTCCGGCGGGGCGCTTAGCGGGATCGGTTGTCTCGTCTTCTTTTATTACTCTATGATACTCATATTTTATTTTTAGTATTATTACAGTTGTATTTTTTCTTCTTTATTATAGATAGGATTTATTTCTAATTTGGAATTTTATGTTACGAAATGTGAATACTTGATGTGCTATTAGAATGTGCAGTATGTGATACAGATGTAGCAATCCTTGTCTGAATTCTTAACAGGTTACCATATTTTTCGCCCTATAAGACGCACCTAGGTTTTAGGAGGTGCAATAACAAAAGGAGGACAATAACAAAAAATATTTTTCATTAGACCTCAGGTCAGACCACCAATCAGACTCTCAATGTTAATAAGACCTCAGATCAGGGAAGTATTTGGAATGTTTTTTTTACATATATATGTGACAGTTTTAGAAATATTTTTAATCCTTTTTAAAATATTATTTGTAACAATTTTTATATAATTTTTGTGGGGCTAATAAAACGATATTAAGTGTTTTTAACCCCTTATTGACCAGCCTGGTTGAGCCTTAAAGGGGAAAAATAATTTTTTAAACAAATTACTGCAGAAGATTCATGTCTTCTTCACACCGCTTCGATGGTCTGCACTACCCTTGACTCCATCCTCCGGGCCTGGCTATGGGCATGATCACATGCACTGCTCCGGCCAATGAATGGCTTCAGCGGTGACGTGCTACTTGTGGCCACATCACCACTGAAGCCAGCCATTGGCTGGAGCAGTGCATGTGACCATGCCCATAGCCAGACATATATAAACAGGGCTGGGACTGAAAATGAAGAACGTGAAGGCGGTGCGGACCGGACCACAGAAGCGTCGTTGAGCAGGTAAGTATGAATCTTCTGTTTCAGTACCCGTGCATAAACTTTTTTTTTCTTACCTCTCTGCATTGCAGCAGCCTTCATTCTATGAGGCCATTTTTTAGGCAGGGCTAATCAAAGTTCGATAAGTGCTGATCATGGGTGCACTTAAATCATTGTGCAATTTATATTTTTTGTCAGGCCTATTATTTCAATACTAAATAACTAGGTTTTCTGTCATTTCTTTTTTTTTTTAACATATTTTTTATATCTTTTTTATACCCTTTTTAATCCCATCAAGATATATTGTTTTATATCTTTTACTTTATGTTTATAACATATTGCCATTCTTCTATCACACTCTTTATCCTGATGACACAGGCTATTGTTAGGGAAACTTAGGCATATCGTACAGGCAGCCCTGGGCAAGGGCAGATTAAGTGTATCATATGCCCCAGGCTGTTTACCCATCTGGACCCCCTCTCCCCATTTGCCCCAACACCCCCCATTATATAGTATATAGTATCCCATTAATATGTAGTATAAAGCATAGCACCCCACTGTATGCCGTACCGTACAGTGTGCAATATATGGTATAACACCCCACAGTATTAAGTACCCTACAGTATATAGTATAATACCCCACAGTTTGCAGTACCCCACAGTATGCAGTAAACAGTATAGCACCCCACCACATTCAGTACCCTACAGTATGCAATATATGGTATAACACCCCACAGTATGTAGTATCCCGCAGTATATAGTATAACACACTCTCTCACCTTTTCCTGATGCTATCTTCACTTAAAATGATGGCAAATTCCTCCTGCAGCAAAATTCCTCCTGGAGGAGAAAGGACCCGTGATGACCTCATTACCATGTGACCAGTAACACCAATATGTTACTCGTCACATGGTGATGATGTCATCATATGTCCTTTCTCATATGAACATCATGCTCTCTTTCTTTGTAATAGGCGTTTTGGGCAGAGGTGGACCCCACAGAAAAGTCGGGCTCTGGGCTAGAAACCCAATTGCCCCTATTATAATCCGCCATTGGCCTGGGGTCCTCTCTAGGTCCACAGGACTGACTGCACATACTGTAGTAACATAGTATATAAGGCCGAAAAAAGACATTTGTCCATCCAGTTCGGCCTGTAATCCTGCAAGTTGATCCAGAGGAAGGCAAAAAAAACCCTGTGAGGTAGAAGCCAATTTTCCCCACTTAAGGGGGAAAAAAATTCTTTCCGACTACAATCAGGCAATCAGAATAACTCCCTGGATCAACGACCCCTCTCTAGTAGCTATAGCCTGTAATATTATTACGCTCCAGAAATACATCCAGGCCCCTCTTGAATTCCTTTATTCTACTCACCATCACCACCTCCTCAGGCAGAGAGCTCCATAGTCTCACTGCTCTTACCGTAAAGAATCCTCTTCTATGTTTGTGTACAAACCTTCTTTCCTCCAGACGCAGAGGATGTCCCCTCGTCACAGTCACAGTCCTGGGGCTAAATAGATGATGGGAGAGATCTCTGTACTGACCCCTGATATATTTATACATAGTAATTAGGTCCTTTTCCATGTCAGTGTTACCCAGTGTTTTACCATTTAGTATGTACGGGTGACTTGCATTATTCCTTCCCATGTGCATAACCTTACATTTGTCAGTGTTAAACCTCATCTGCCACTTATCTGCCCAAGCTCCAATCTATCCAGATCCCTCTGTAGCAGTATACTGTCCTCTGTAGTGTATATATGCAGTATACTGTCCTTTGTAGTATATATACAGTATACTGTCCTCTGTAGTGTATATATGCAGAAAACTGTCCTCTGTAGTATATATACAGTATACTGTCCGCTGTAGTATATATACAGTATACTGTCCTCTTCAGTGTCAATTACTTTACACAGTTTAGTGTCATCTGAGAAAATTGATACTTTACTATGCAAGCCTTCTACAAGATCATTAATAAATATATTGAAGAGAATAGGGCCCAATACTGACCCCTGAGGTACTCCACTAGGGACAGTGACCCAATCTGAGTGTGTACCGTTAATAACCACCCTCTGTTTTCTATCCCTCAGCCAGTTACTCACCCACACACAGACATTTTCTCCCAGTCCGAGCATTCTCATTTTATATACTAACCTTTTATGTGGTACAGTGTCAAATGCTTTGGAGAAGTCCAGATATACGACATCCATTGATTTGCTGCTGTCAAGTCTAGAACTTACCTTCTCATAGAAACTGATTAAATTAGTTTGACATGACCGATCCCTCATGAAGCCATGCTGATATGGCGTTATTTGCTTATTTTCATTGACATACTCCAAGACAGCATCTCTTAGAAAACCTTCAAACAGTTTACCCACGACAGATGTCAAACTTACCGGCCTATAGTTTCCAGGCTCTGTTTTTTTACCCTTTGGGCTACCCAATTCCTGATCATTTTACCAAGGAACTTAGATGACCAGTTCAAAAGTGGGAGTCTGATTTGCTTACACCCCGGTCATTCATGACCACAAAGGTCAAAGGGTTAAATGATCCTTTGAAAGTCTCAGTAAATAGGTTTGGATAACTGGTTTTTTATTATTATTATTATTATTATTATTATTATTATTATTATTATCATTTTCTCACCTACTTTCTTCAACTTTTAACCTTATCCACCCCACAGCCTATGTTCTGCAACCTATGGCTTGTATGGGCTCCCTTGATGCCTCAGTCTTTCCAGTCTTTTCTTTACTTTATGTTTATGTAATTTTATCTGTTTAATGTGACTTTGACTAAATATGGTGTTTGATATGGGCAGTTAGTTAGTTATATCAGTTGTTCCTCAGCACAGACTACAGACAATCTTGTTGCCAGAACCAATTGTAAATAAATAATTTTGTGCGTCAAATGTTCTCCATGAAAACATGGTAAGAGGAATGTTTGATGTCCTCCTTGACCTTTTAGTGCCATCAATTCAGAGGCAATTCTGCCTTCTACTTAAAGGGTTTTTATAGGGAATAATAACAATTTACCAATGGCCTCTAGCATGGGTCACCTAATGAATAATTTGTACTAACCTGCTCCCCATCACACCAGTCCTGTGTCCTGGGTCCCATTACGCCTTCTCCTGGACTACAGTTTGTTTACTTCTGGATGGGCATGGACATGATCGTGTGCACACTGTAGCCAAAGACTGCCTTCAATTGTAATGTGTCACTTAAGAAGGCAACCTTAAGGAGGCACCAAATATTCATCCAGCAATAGCCACCTTGATAAATTTGGTGCATCTTTTGAACTGTCTAGTCTAAGGGTTGTTTTATTATGCCAAGGATCAGGCCAAGTATATAGTTCCCAATAATCAGCCTTTGTAAAGGTTTAACTGAAGACCTGACGAACGAGAAAAATGCTATCTAGTTGGGTCACGGAATTATGAATGGCAGGTGGGTGTCTTAGCACAGACTTTGCATTGCATCTCTTTCCAAAGCAATGACACATTAATATCTGGAGAAAGTTTTAATAGGACATTCAATATTAGTAAATGGACAAATTATATAAACATAAGGATCCTACATATGGTGGAAGTATTTATTAATGGGTCATAAAGTGGAGGGTAGAGAGTGCCCCGGAGACACTGAGCACAAAGGCCTGACTATATAATGCAGAATTTACAGCATGAAGGAGCAGGTGTACACAGCTGAAATCATAAAAAAATCAACCCCCCCCCCCTTTTATGATACTATCATATAGTTTGCAATGTACATATTCCAGACTGTAAATAGGACACGCTGCTCCACTGGCACGATCCACTAAAGCCAAGTACAAGAAAATACTGAATCTGCTCCAATTACAGGGGACATTTTAGAGACTAAAATTGTGTGCACTTCTCTGATGTTATTTCATATTATGTAATTTTACAAAAATTTAACATAGGTTAACTGCTTTAACACTTGTAAGAAGGTACAAGGAATCATCGTGGATGTTAGGTAGGTGTCACGAAGGTTCCTGGCCTCGGTGGAGTAAGAGCCGGTTTTTATGTGTCAGCAGCAGTTGCTGTTTGACACCTTGATACTTAGTATTGCTGTAATAGCTGATCCGGGATGGCTCTTACTGGAAGTAGTCAAAGTGCTGGGTGGGTGACTACTCCCCATGTTCCAGGCCAGGTTTTCCCAGGCATAAAAACCAGCCAGCACTGACAGGTGGAGAGGATTACCTCTGTCTGACAGTGGAGCTCAGGAGGTCTGTGTGCTGGGATCTGAGGGCTGTGTTGGGATTCACCGATTTAGCCGGGCTAGAGCAGACCCATGTGAGGGCGAACGCCTGCCTGTGGACTTGACAAGGCAGAACTTCCAACAGGGTGTGACTGTTTTGAATATGAACTTTTCAGGTGTGTGAACGATCACCAAGCAACTTGCGTTTTTGTTTTGCTTTCACGTGTGAATAAACACTGATGTTTTGAACCAAGAACTTGTACTTTGCCTCTGTGCTGCACCCGCTAATCCTAACTACCAGATCAAATCCCCACACACTCAATATGTATAAATATATCCAAATATTATCTGTCCTGAATAATATCAAGATATTATAAGCAAATCCATTAATTTTTGCTAATTTTGTTAGTCGTTATATTCTTGTACATAGGAGCAGTATTATAGTAGTTATATTCTTGTATATAGGAGGCAGTATTATAGTAGTTAAATTCTTGTACATAGGAGCAGTATTATAGTAGTTATATTCTTGTACATAGGAGGCAGTATTATAGTAGTTATATTCTTGTACATAGGAGGCAGTATTATAGTAGTTATATTCTTATACATAGGAGGCAGTATTATAGTAGTTATATTCTTGTACATAGGAGCAGTATTATAGTAGTTATATTCTTGTACATATGAGGCAGTATTATAGTAGTTAAATTCTTGTACATAGGAGGCAGTATTATAGTAGTTATATTCTTGTACATAGGAGCAGTATTATAGTAGTTATATTCTTGTACATAGGAGCAGTATTATAGTAGTTATATTCTTGTACATAGGAGCAGTATTATAGTAGTTATATTCTTGTACATAGGAGCAGTATTATAGTAGTTATATTCTTGTACATAGGAGGCAGTATTATAGTAGTTATATTCTTGTACATAGGCGCAGTATTATAGTAGTTATATTCTTGTACATAGGAGCAGTATTATAGTAGTTATATTCTTGTACATAGGAGGCAGTATTATAGTAGTTATATTCTTGTATATAGGAGCAGTATTATAGTAGATATATTCTTGTACATAGGAGAAGTATTATAGTAGTTATATTCCTGTACATAGGAGCAGTATTATAGTAGTTATATTCTTGTATATAGGAGCAGTATTATAGTAGTTATATTCTTGTACATAGGAGCAGTATTATAGTAGTTATATTCTTGTATATAGGAGCAGTATTATAGTAGTTATATTCTTTTACATAGGAGCAGTATTATAGTAGTTATATTCTTGTACATAGGAGCAGTATTATAGTAGTTATATTCTTGTACATAGGAGCAGTATTATAGTAGTTATATTCTTGTACATAGGAGGCAGTATTATAGTAGTTATATTCCTGTACATAGGAACAGTATTATAGTAGCTATATTCTTGTACATAGAAGCAGTATTATAGAAGTTATATTCTTGTACATAGGAGCAGTATTATAGCAGTTATATTCTTATACATAGGAGGCAGTATTATAGCAGTTATATTCTTGTACACAGGAGCAGTATTATAGTAGTTATATTCTTGTACATAGGAGCAGTATTATAGTCCTAATACTTTTGTACAAAGAAGCAGTATTATAGTAGTTATATTCCTGTATATAGGAGCAGTATTATGGTAGTTATATTCTTGTACATAGGAGCAGTATTATAGTCCTAATACTTTTGTGCATAGGAGCAGTATTATAGTAGTTATATACCTGTACATAGGAGCAGACATTTAGCAGTTATATCCTTGTACATAGGAGGCAGTATTATAGTAGTTATATTCTTGTACATAGGAGGCAGTATTATAGTAGTTATATTCTTGTACATAGGAGCAGTATTATAGTCCTAATACTTTTGTACAAAGAAGCAGTATTATAGTAGTTATATTCTTGTACATAGGAGGCAGTATTATAGTAGTTATATACCTGTACATAGGAGCAGCATTATACTAGTTATATTCCTGTACATAGGAGGCAGTATTATAGTAGTTATATTCTTGTACATATGAGAAAGTATCATAGTAGTAATACTCTTGTACATAGGAGCAGTATTATAGTAGTTATATTCTTGTACATATGAGAAAGTATTATAGTAGTTATATTCTTGTACATAGGAGGCAGTATTATAGTAGTTATATTCTTGTACATAGGAGACAGTATTATAGTAGTTATATTCTTGTACATAGGAGCAGTATTATAGTAGTTATATTCTTGCACATAGGAGCAGTATTATAGTAGTTATATTCTTGTACATAGGAGGCAGTATTATAGTAGTTATATTCTTGTACATAGGAGCAGTATTATAGTAGTTATATTCTTGTACATAGGAGGCAGTATTATAGTAGATATTTTCTTGTACATAGGAGCAGTATTATAGTAGATATTTTCTTGTACATAGGAGCAGTATTATAGTAGTTATATTCTTGTACATAGAAGCAGTATTATAGTAGTTATATTCTTGTAGGATGGAGACAGTATTATAATCGTTATATTCTTGTACATAGGAGCAGTATTATAGTAGATATTTTCTTGTACATAGGAGGTAGTAGTAGTGTAATTATATGTTTGTACATACCGTAGAATGCACTATCATATTAGTTATATTCATGGAGTTACGATTACAAATAGTATTGAGCTAATCGAAGTCCACAAAGTGGATTTCGATTCAAATTTCAGGATAAATTTGATTCGCCGCAACGCCAAATTTTCTCGTGTTTGGGGGTAGTGAATCAAATAATCCTGAAATACTGTAAAAAAAAAAAAGAGAGATATCTGATCCCTTTGCTTGCAACGGGCCGGCCGCCAACATCTTGCTTGAAGATCTCGGCTGAAATCCCATGTGCGGTGAGGTATGAGGTCACCTTAACGGCCGGCATGATTACGTCATCACGAGCTGTGCGAGATTTCGCGTCAGATCTTTATGCAAGTAAGCGGCTGCCGGCCGGTCGTGAGCAAATGGATCAGATAAGTATGGTTTTTTGTTTTTAATTTTATTTTACACTGTTATTTATGTCAGTTGCTGGATTATGTATGAACATGGCATTTGAGGTGTACATTTATGTGTAAGGCCTCTTTCACACTTGCGTTGTCCGGATCCGTCGTGTACTCCATTTGCCGGAGGTGCCCGCCGGATCCGTAACACCGCAAGTGAACTGAAAGCATTTGAAGACTGATCCGTCTTCAAAATGCGTTCAGTGTTACTATGGCAGCCAGGACGCTATTAAAGTCCTGGTTGCCATAGTAGTAGTGGGGAGCGGGGGAGCAGTATACTTACCGTCCGTGCGGCTCCCGGGGCACTCCAGAATGACGTCAGAGTGCCCCATGCGCATGGATGACGTGATCCATGCGATCACGTCATCCATGCGCGTGGGGCGCCCTGACGTCACTCTGATGCGCCCTGGGAGCCGCACGGACGGTAAGTATACTGCTCCCCCGCTCCCCACTACACTTTACCATGGCAAACAGGACTTTAGCGTCCTGGCAGCCATGGTAACCATTCAGAAAAAGCTAAACATTGGATCCGGTAATGCGCCGAAACGACGTTTAGCTTAAGGCCGGATCCGGATCAATGCCTTTCAATGGGCATTAATTCCGGATCCGGCTTTGCGGCAAGTGTTCAGGATTTTTGACCGGAGCAAAAAGCGCAGCATGCTGCGGTATTTTCTCCGCCCAAAAAACGTTCCGGTCCGGAACTGAAGACATCCTGATGCATCCTGAACGGATTTCTCTCCATTCAGAATGCATGGGGATAATCCTGATCAGGATTCTTCCGGCATAGAGCCCCGACGACGGAACTCTATGCCGGAAGAAAAGAACAACGCAAGTGTGAAAGGGCCCTAATTAGACCCACTACTTACTAAAAAATGCACTTTGTGACAAAATAATTTTTCACGAAGCAGATTTTTTTGTAAAATTCGGCAAAGCATCTGAATCGAACTTTTCAATAATTCGCTCATCACTAATTGCAATTATTTCTGGCTTTATAGCTACTATAGAAAATGTAGTATTTTTATTTATTCCTAAATTCTAAAGATGCGCTTTGCTATCATGATATTGATGTATTAGTAGTTAGGCTTATCTTTCTTTGAGTGTTGGAAAGCCGGGTAATATAATTAAGGAGAATATGTACACTGGATATTTTATAGCTAAAATGGGTTATTGTATGAGTAATGTAAAATATTGAAAATCATACAGCATTTAGTACATGACAATCTCCATCTAACAGAGCTTGATCCAGCCTTGTACCTCAAATGGGTCCAAAGAGCTTCCCAGTCACAGGTGCCATTGCTCTGCTAGATGTGTTTCAAGCTGGCAGCTCAGGAGCGTGTCCTTTCTCAGGGGGCATGTCCTTTCTGCAGCAGCTGGTGGCAGTCGCAGGATGGAACCGAGTATGTATGTCAACCTCAGTGAGCTGAACAGAGAATTTAGAAAAAGGGCAGTCAGCAGGTGGCGCTATACAGGTAGATTTCAGTGACTAATATAGTGGCTATACTTAATTTTTAATTACATGCAATTACAAAAGTATTCAAGTGCAGTTGCTTTTTTTGAAAAATGTAAAATATTTTAGGTGGGACAACCCCTTTAACAGAAGTTTAAAGCTGAAAGGATTCTATATACTGTTTATTTTATTTTGATATCCATGGACATATAAATCTTTCTAATGATTGCAGAAGGGCAGGTATACAGCTCCGGTGATAGACAATGCAGCGGCTGGCAGCAGCATTCATTCTTTTTTCATTCTTCAGTGATGACTTGACTTTGATACATCTGGCTGTTAATTCACTTTGTCATCTGGGAATGTGTGTGACGGGGATTCTCTCGGTTATATTGGACATACCCGCCGCCATGCCAAAGTTTTGACTTCATGAATGAAATTGCAGCAGTCATACAAGCTGAATGAAATCGTCTTCTCTGTAGCGATCGCCGGCCAGGCTCCTCAGCCAGCTGCAGCAGTTTTCTCCAGGGGACTTTGCTCACAGATATCCTATCTAGCCCAATACTCTGTAACCTTTGGAGTCGTTACTTTTGTACATTGTGTGTCAAAAGTTCAGCTGCAAATTTATATTGAGCAACAGACTCGTAAACGACAAGCAATATGATTCTATCGATAATTATATTTGATAACAGTAGATTAATTTTATTCGTGTCTTATTAAAAAAAAAAATTGTAATATTTTCAAAAAGAAAATTTTATATGTCTGCCCAGCAAAATGGCAAATTGATTACAAGCAGTTGCATTGATTGCACGTGTCAATAAATGAACCCTGTATGTATTATGGGGCAGTAGAATCTACACGCGCCGCCATATGGTGTTGCTGTATGATAGATTCCTCCCATATACAGCATCTGAAGACAAGAAGCATATACAGACCCATCATAGACCTTTGTCCTATGATTAAGGGCTCATGCACGCGACCGTATGTATTTTGCGGTCCGCAAAAAAAGTATCCGCAAAAAAATACGGATGACGCCAGTGTGCATTCTGTATTTTGCGGAACGGAACAGCCGGCCCCTAATGGAACAGTCCTATCCTTGTCCATAATGGTGACAATAATCGGTCATGTTCTATTTTTTTGCAGAACAAACATACGGAAACATATGGAAACGGGATGCACACGGAGTAAATTCCGTTTTTTTTTTTTTGGCAGACCCATTGAAATGAATGGTTCCACATACGGTTCGCAAAAAAAAAAAATTGGAACGGACATGGAAAGAAAATACGTTTGTGTGCATGAGCCCTAACAAGGGTCTTATGGAACATCACAATTTCTACATTATGATTAAATTGATTATAGAAATAGAAGCATTTTAGATTAAATAAAATTTGATTGAGGGTTAGGAAATAATAGAAAGGTGTAAAAGATCAATTTGGGGAAATTGAGATAAGCAAGAATACAGTGAATACTATATTCTCTTGCACAATGGGTTGATTATTATTGGATTTTTTTAAATTGTTTTTTATTTATTTATTTTCTACATTTAAAAGAAAATATAGAAATTAAATAGAAAATTGGAGAAATAAAAAAGAAGGAAGACATTTGCTATTGTTGGGTTCAAATTTCCTTTTATATGTAGCTGACTTCATGCATGGTCATCTTCACCGGGTCTACTAGAATTTCCCATGTGATGAGGAGATAGATGCAAGCAAATAAATCCTACTGGTCTGAGATTTACTTATGGTGATTAAAGGCAGAAACTCCTAAAAAAAAAAAAAATTATTGTCCCAATGAAGAGAATCTAAATTTTCCCAAATCCCCTCTCTAATTCCAAAATAAAATAAAATAAAATAAAATAAAAAATGAATTGTTTTCCTTGTCCAATCACACTGGCCCAAAATATTTAATTATGGTACAACAAATAGGGATTTTGACAATCAGGCTTGTCCAAAAAGTCTGCCTTTAATTTTGGGTTACACAGTAGTTATGTAAGAGATACATTATTACTAATGTCAAACCCTTAGGACTCTTGCACATAAACCTTATTATGGCATTATAACAGTTCCACGAGGTACAGAGTGCACAGTTAGGTGCTGTAGGTGTCTCTTTATCTTTGTAGAGGGGTGATTTCTGTAAAAAAATACTATCATGCCATACTCTATGATGTCATTCTCTGTGGCCCCCGACTATTTGGGTATGGACATACTTGTCTATGTCCTCATAGTTCAGAAAGGACTAAAAACGGTTATTGTCTTCTGCTTAGTTCTGCCCTGAGGGAGTTTTTTTTTATCTCATTGGTGATCTTTGAGTTCCTGTTTCAGGCACCACCCCTAGGAACCCTAACTCGGGTCAACACAATTTTAAAGGGGTATTCCCATCAAAGGCACTTTATGACATACCCATTAGTTCTCTGGGACCCAATATACTGTATCAGAAGAATAGGGTTTCCTGACACCCTGTTTGGAACGCCAGAGAGCGGGTGTTAATTAAATACTTGGGTTTCTCCATAACTACAGTGAAGAGAGTCACACACATGTGTGGTCTCCTACTCTCTACAGTGCCAAGCAGGGAGACCCCCATTGTCCTAAAAGATAATGGTCCCAGAAGTAGATGCCAACCAATTATACTGTACATATTGCAGCCCTTATAAATGGTTCAATCTGACAATATGGCCAGTAGGACCAGAAACATGTCCGCCTTGGTCTGTCAGATGTTGCATGTTGAAAGTCAATGAGATCTGCAAAATCACCTCCGCATATATGGATCGATGTAAGAACCTCTTTTGGGGCCATCTCCCCACCACCAAACAACAAGACAATTCAAAATGGACGGTGCCTGAAAAATAAAAGCCATGCTGTAATTGGCTGCTATGGGCGACAGTCATTTTCTTGTTGTCATGAATTCGCCCCTTTGTGGTTAGTTCTAACCTGTACTATGAGGGGCAGGATAAAGATGGCGACTTCGCAGCAAGAAACAGCTTTTTGCTTGTTGGAATTTGCAGGATCGGGGTCTGTGGTGACAAGACAGCGAGATTTTCAGAATATATTTGGTCAATGTGCTCGGCATAGAAAATGCATTTTGCCTTGGGTGAAGCTATTCGATACGACTGGCTGTTTATGTCATGGGAAAAGTTCGGGCCGCCCAAAGATTCCAGATTTGAACAGGATCTGAGCCTTGTACGAGCATAGTCCTACAAAGTCGCCCAGGCTGACCAGTATGGAACTACAAGTGCCACAAACCCCGGTAGGGCAGATCCTATGAAAACGTCTGCGCTACTGCCTGACCTTTTGCATGTGCACTTGGCAGCTGAAGGCATCTGTGTTGGTTCCATGTTCCTATGTGCTTGCAATGCTGAGAAAAATTACGTTTAAATATTTGCAAATGAGCCTCTAGGAGCAACGGGGGCGTTACCATTACATCTAGAGGCTCTGCTTTCTATGCAACTGCTGCGCCCTCTGCACTTGATTGACAGGACCAGGTGTGATGATGTTTTTACTGCCCAGTCCTGTCAATCAAAGTGCAGAGGGTGTGGCAGTTGCAGAGAGAGCAGAGCCTCTAGGTGTAATGGTAACGCCCCCGTTGCTCCTAGAGGCTCATTTGCATATATTAAAACTTTATTTTTCTCAGCAATGGGGGCACATATGAACATGGGACCAACACAGATGCCTTCAGCTGCCAAGTGCACATGTAACAGGTCAGTGTCGTAGGGACAAAACTGCTGACAGATGCCCTTTAATGGAGGATGAGGAGGCTGCATATTCAGGATCCAGTAGATATAGAAGCGATGTGGATTTTTAGATTACAAACTATGTACCCTAGTGGGTTAAATGAGGCAATTTCATATTCATGCTTCATTTGACCCTTAGGGACCACAATATGGATACTTTCTGCTGTGTCCTTTGCGTGCATCTATATGGTTAAATAATCTTGACCATATGCAATGGATTTTCGGTCCAGTTTGCTTATCTCATTGCCCCTTGTATCCTCTTGACGCCCTCTATATGTATATACTGGATTTAGGGAGGCGGGGCTTGTTTCTTGATTCATGTCACTATGTTTGCTATCTTTCATCTATTCATGCCTGCGGGATACGGTTCTTTCTTTCCTTTTTTGTATATGTACATATACTTACCGTGATGTCACCAACTTGCGGTCTCTCGATTTAGCCAACTTTAGTGCCAGACGTGTAAGTGACACATTCTTGGCCGCGACTTTCGATTCCCCCTATTCACATGGGCATTTGTTATGCTAGTATGGAGGTGTGTGATGTGATGAGGGCGCTGGGCGGATCGGGGGTGCATGTCAGATGACGCGCCTTTCTTTGATTTGACCGAGCGCTTACACACGCCCCCTTTGTAGGCGGGGTTTACTCGATATATTTTCGGCGTTCATACGGCCGCGCACGGCCACCATAGCGCCGAATACCTCTACACACAACAGTGTGAGGTGATTCTGCCGTACAGGCACACTTCATTATAACAGAGATTCTCGCTTCGCTCCTGATGAATTGTGGCTCATATGGCCATAGCGAAACGCGTTGAGCCGGTGATCCTCTGGTTCTCTTACACGGCTCTCCAGGCAGGGTGTTACTCTGATTGAGCAGCGCTACTGCTGACTCGAGTATATGGGGTCTGTGATCTATATTATACCTCTGGCTTATTAGGTTGACTGAGACAGCTGAGTGAGCATCCACATACACCTTGGTGGGTGTCTTACCCTGCAGGGGTTTTAGTCCCTCGCCAGCTGTCCCATATCACCTAGCCAAGTAGATTCACAATAAACACACCTGCATCTGGTTTAACCCCTTGAGCCGTGTCTTGATCCCCTGCCAGCTTATATTAGCACGGATGTGCTAGCTGGATGGGATTTCTAGTCCGGACTCCTTTACAGTGGTGAGGATTTAATCCCCCTCCTACATCACTGTTTTCTAGTCTGGAAGCCTGACAGTCACAGACGTGATATTCAGTTTCCCGTTTCACATATATATTTAATAAACTATTTTATTATTTTTTCCTCATACGTCTCTTCAGGCAGATAATTTTAGATATATGCACATGTCTCATTATGTGTTGCATTTCTATGTGCATATTGAATATTAAGAACTACTGTACGAGAGATTGCATATTTGAGGTTTTATATTTATATTTTTTTGAAAGAATGTGCTATGGACTGTTTAAGAAAAGAGCACTTTTACAGTGAGATATGAGGTCCCCTAATGGTCTTCACCAGGCCCACTGGTGCAATACTGAAAAAGTAAATAAAAAGTAAGGCAACCATTCATGTGGCATCAAAGCCGCTATCTGTTCCAGGAACCAAAGTCATTTCTTTCCTATTTTGTCTATTCATTGTGATTCAGAACACCAGATCCTAAGGGGTGCGGAGAATAAGTGTCACCAAAGTTACAAAGTCTATCCTGACCTTGTGGTCATGTCTTCCTCTACTCTCTCGGCAACTATCTACCTATCTACATATATCTATCTATTTAATCTATCAGTCAATCCTTGTTCCAGTCTGAGGTCAAGAGCTCTGGATCAGGTTTTCATTAGGAATATCTCTGTATTTTGCTCCATTCAGCTTTCCCTCCACACTGACCAGTCTCCTTGTCCCCCAGCATGGTCCTGCCACCACCATGCTTCACTGTAGGGATGGAATTGGGCAGATGAGCAGCGCCTGGTTTCCTCCAGACATGACGCTTAGAACTGAGGCCAAATAGTTTGTTCATTTCATCAGATCAGAGAATCTTGTTTCTCACAGTTTGGGAGTCCTTTAGGTGCTTTTTTTTTTGCAAACTCCAGGCGGCTTTCATGTGTCTTTTACTGAGCAGAGGCTTCTTTCTGGCCATTCTGCCATAAAGCCCAGATTGGGGTGGAGTTTGCAATGAGGGTTGACCTTCTGGAAGTTTCTCCCATCTGCACACAGGGTTTTTTGGAGTGCAGCAAGAGTGACCATTGGGTTCTTGGTCGCTTCTCTTACCAAGGCCCTTCTCCTCTGATTACATTTGGTGGGCAGTCAACTCTAGGAAGAGTCCTGGTTGTTCCAATCTTCTTCCATGTAACAATTATGAAGACCACTGTGCTCTGTGAAACTTTCAGTGCAGCAGGAATGTTTTTAATGTTTTTTTCCCCTTCTCCAGATCTGTGCCTTCACACAATCCTGTCTCTGACCTCTACAGGCAGTTGTTTCCTCATTATGGCTTGGTTTTGGCTCTGATATGCATTTTTAGCTGTGAGTTATTATATATACAGGGCTGTGTCGTTCCAATTCATGTCCAATCCACTGAATTTACCACATGTGACTCCTATCAAGGTGTAGAAACATCTCAAAGATTAGAGAAATGGGAGGCCCCAAAGCTAAATGTCAAGTGTCATAGCAAAGGGTCTAAATACTACAAAATTCTAATTTTATCTTTCTAATAAATCAGTAGAAATTTCTAAAATTCTATTTTCACTTTCTCATTATGGGGTATTGATGGGGGGAAACTTGATTTATTTTCTTTTTTTTTAGCACATGAGGAAACAAAACAAAATGTGAAGAAAGTGAAAGGGTCTGAAGACCTTCCATATGCATTGCATTTCTTTATCTGCATTTGTCTCTCATATCTACAGTTCCATTTCCATTTCCAAAAAAGTTGGGGTGCTGTATAAAATGTAAATAAATAAAATAAAGATAGAATGCAATAATTTTCAAATCTCGAGACCAATATTTTATTCACAATAGATTAAAGAACAAATATCAGATGTTTAAAGTGAGACATTTTACCAGTTCATGAAAATATTAACTCATTTAGAACTTGATATTAGCATTACATAAAAAAAAAAGTTGGGCCAGGGTCACATCTACCATTCTCTTTTCTTTTAACAACAGTCTCTAAATGTCTGGGAAGTAAGGAGACCAATTTATGGAGTTTTGGGAGAGGAATGTTGTCCCATTCTTGTCTGATGCAGGATTCTTGTTGCTCAACACTCATGGGTCTTCTTTTTTGGTTTCTTGAGTCACAAAATATTTTGTTTTGGTAAAAGGTCTGGATGCAGGCGGCCGGTTCAGCACCTGGACTCTTCGTCTGTGAAGCCATGATGTTGTGATGGAATGCCTGATGTGGTTTAGCATTGTCCTGCTGAAATATACAAGGCCAGAGACATTGTCTGGATGGGAGCATATGTTGTTCTAAAACTTCTATATACTGTTTAGCATTGACAGTGCCTTTCCAGATGGGTAAGCTGTCCACGCCATAGGCACTAATGCAACTTCATACCATCAGAGATGCAGGTGTTTGAACTGTGTGCTGATAAGCTGGATGGTACCTCTCCTCTTGAGTCTGCAGTACATGATATCTGTGGTTTCCAAAATGAATTTCAAATTTTGGTTCATGTGAGCACAGAACAGTTTTCCATTTTACCTCAGTCGATTTTAAATGATCTTTTTGCCAGAGAAGAAAGTGGCATTTCTGGATCATGCTAACATATGGCTTCTTCTCTACACGATACAGCTTTAACCTGCATTTGTTGACTGAGAAGCAAACTGTGATCACAGACAGTAATTTCTGGAAGTGTTCCTGAGCCCATGCAGTGATTGCAGGTACAGAATCATGCCTGAGGACCTGTAGATTATGACCATCCAATATTGACTGTTGGCCTTGTCCATTGTGCACATGGATTTCTCCAGATTATCTGAATCTTTTGATTACATTATGTACTATAGATGATGGAGATTCAAAGTCTTCCCAATTTTACATTGCAGAAATTGTTCCCCAATTTTTAGACGCAATTTTTTGCAGATTGGTCAATTTCTGCCCATTTTCCTTCTGAGAGACTCTGCCTCTCTAACAAGCTCTTTTTATACTGTCATGTGTGTTACGGACAGTGGGCGTGGACCCACTCTTGCCAACTAACCAGTTTGGCTTTGGGATAGACCGAAGGGCATTGTCCTGGCGGTCCCCTGGTATTCACCTTTTAACCCCATACAGGAATCTGGTCTTCACTACAGGGAATAAACCAGGACCCCACCTCCTGAAATAGTCCTGATGTAGTTGACAGCAAACCTACCGAAGGGTCAGACAATATACTTAGGAGACAGACCGAGGTCAGGGCAGATGGAGTTTGTGCATATCTGAGAGATAAATCTTAGGTCAGGGCTGGTGGAATAGTAGAGTCAGTAAGCAGGCAGAGAGATTTGGTATATGAGCAGATAGACCGAATAAACGCACCTTTACTGGCTGACTAGCGTGCTAGGAACCTAAAGCTCAGGCACCTTCTGCTTGGGAAAGGTGCCTTAAATACACACTAATGTACAGCCATTGGCTGGAGGTAACTTGGGTGGCCCTTTAACAGCTGGAGAGCGCTCGTGTACGCACTAAAGACAGGCCGGGAGGCCTTGACTGAGAAGCAGAGGCTGTGGCTTACAGAAGACACATCTATGTATTATCTATCTATCTATCTATCTATCTATCTATCTATCTATCTATCTATCTATCTATCATTGCTTGAGAAAGGTTCCATTGAGAGGACCGAAATGTCACATCTGATGGAATAAAATACGCATGTTATTTTTGGAAGTGCCGTGGAGTTCGTTTTATGTACATTATTTGGTTGGTTGATCACCTCTACAGCCGCTGGCACTCAGTCTTACTCATTTACTGCTGTCATTTTTTGCTTTTTTGTTTTATCTATCTATCTTTATCTATCTGTCTATCTCAAATCTATCGATCAATCTATCTTATCTCTATCTATATATTTATTATCTATAGATTTAGCTAATATCTATCTATTTAATATCTATCTTATCTATCTATCTATCTATCTATCTATCTATCTCATATCAGTCTATGCATCTTTCTATCTATGGCTCTCTCTATTGATCTTCATTTCATTTTATAATTCTACTTTATCTATTTTCTTTTTCCAAGAAATCATTGTGTGATTCTGGAATTTAACCAGATCTCTATTTAAAGTCGTGGCCTTGTAATTCCCTGGATCACAGAATTTAATATACATGCGTTATTAGCATATTGCATACCAGATGTATAGATGAAGAGAGGACAGAGGGTCATCTCTACGAATCCCCCCGTGGCCAAATGTTTTAGACTTTCCATCTATCATGGGGCACTGAAGACTGAGTCCTTATAAAGCAGAAAGAGACTGCTGAGCAACTTAGAACATCTGTACAACAGATGGAAACTCATATAAAAGCTGCCAACATTTTTTTGGGGTCTCCAACCTTTTTTTTCCACCAGAGAGAAACCATAAGAGCCTTGCTTCATAGGATGTGAAAAGAGACCGAAAGGTCAGGGTGGGATGGTATCTCCCAACCCAAAGTCCCAAGAGGTGCATTAAATCAGGATATTTCCAGAAACAAGTTTAAAAAACAAGAGATTTACAGCCTTTCACTTTTAAGAGAAAATGATATTTTTGTAGAGGTAAAAAGGTAAAAGAAATATCAACTTGGAGTTGACTGCAAAATAAAACTCGGAGATGAGAGTCGATAAAACAGAACTTAATAAAGTGGGTTAATATTAATATTTTTTTAACATAATAATATTTCAATATGATTTTATTTTACTGTTTCATTAATTGTAGCAAAAATTCTAAACAATTATTTTGAGAGTCCCAGGAGGGCGGCTAGATCCCCCGATTTTCCAATTAATTATCTAATGAGTTTCTGACCATCTAGGGGCTATAAAAAATGGAAAAGTTCAGTTTCTTCCATAGATAGTTAACATCCCTACTGGGGTCAAGACTCAAGACTCTAGAATCATTAGTGAAGCAAAAGTGTATTTTCACCTAAAATGTTAAATTGGTAACATACAGTATAAGTAAATGAGAAGTTAAAGCAATATACAGAGCTTGGAAATGATATTTCTTTTCATTACAGAGGTATTACCATTCTCTATCTTTGTTGTGGTGGCCATTTTGAAAAAAAAATGCCAGCAGGAAGTGCAATCGTATTGGTTGACACTTTTATCTAGAACTTGGATTTTTTTTCCCCTCGAACCCACTATTATTTTGTCCGTTTTTTCCATCAGACGCAACTTGGTGATTTCTCAAGTAGATATTGTATTTTAAAGATGATAACCGATATGGCTGCACTTCCAGTTGTCATTTAAGCAAAAATGGTAGTTGCAACACAAACAAGTCAATTTGGAAATACTATACTTTTGTCAGATAGCATAATGTCTTGAGTGATTTTTCTGGAGCCCAATAGAAGGAGATAGCCATCAAGGTTGTAGCTATATGTCTCGGTATTGATTGAGTTTGTTGACCTATCTCTGTAACTAAATACTAGATTAAATACTAGGTTGTCAGTGAACTGGCAGACTAGGTTGTCAGTGATCTGCCAGACACACACTGCACTTGGGGCAAGTGTCCACCAGTTCCTCCAGCTACACCTAAGAGCCAAAAGTATGTATTTATGTATGTATAATATCATGTAGGGCTCGCTCAGCTGAATGTAACAGTAGCTTTCCCTTAATGATCAGTTGAAAAAATAAAAATACTTGTAATTCATATGCAAATGAAAAGTTAGGTGCCCTGATGGAGGGCCCAAGACGCTCTGTGCACCTTTGCTCCTCCTGCTTCATCTGCCAGCCCCTCCATCTCCTTCTTGATTGACAGGGCCAGCCCAGTTGACTACGCAGGAACCTGGTCCTGTCAATCATGTAGAGGGAGGCGAAGCAGGGGGAGCAAGTGTTCACAGAGGTGCTCATTTACATATAGATTACAAGTCCTTCTTTTCCAGAAAGTAACAACGGATCGTGTGAAAGGTATAATTACATTCAGCTGAGCTAGCCCCACAAGAAATTTTGCGTGGTCTAACAGGGAATTTCCTGGTGACAAGATCCCTTTGATCTGGCATTCAGTAATCCATAAGGTTTGATAATCCAGCACTTTTTCAAAACTTCATATTCCCAGAACCAGAAGACTGAGCAGAGATCATGTGAGGAATGATTGAACATAAATTGTAGTAGCAGAATTGAGGGTAACATTTTATTAGCATTTCTGAGGAATCTCCCCTCTTATTAGATCAACATACATAATCCACAATATGTAATAAACCAGAATCGGACCTGTCCTATTGATGCTAGATTAAAGGAATTTTATTAGTGTATTATTATCATTTATTAGTTTATTAAATATAGAGGTAGAGCGTCAGCCAATAGCTTTAGAGCAGGAAGTCTGTGAGGTGGAGCTTCAGCCAATAGCTGCAGAGCAGGAAGTCTGTGAGGTGGAGCTTCAGCCAATAGCTGCAGAGCAGGAAGTCTGGGAGGTGGAGCTTCAGCCAATAGCTGCAGAGCAGGAAGTCTGGGAGGTGGAGCTTCAGCCAATAGCTGCGGAGCAGGAAGTCTGTGAGGTGGAGCTTTAGCCAATAGCTGCAGAGCAGGAAGTCTGTAAGGTGGAGCTTCAGCCAATAGCTGCGGAGCAGGAAGTCTGTGAGGTGGAGCTTTAGCCAATAGCTGCAGAGCAGGAAGTCTGTAAGGTGGAGCTTCAGCCAATAGCTGCAGAGCAGGAAGTCTGTGAGGTGGAGCTTCAGCCAATAGCTGCAGAATAGGACGTCTGTGAGGTGTAGCTTCAGCCAACAGCTGCAGGTAGGAAGTCTGTGAGGTGTAGATTCAGCCAATAGCTACAGAATAGGAAGTCTGTGAGGTGTAGCTTCAGCCAATAGCTGCAGAGAAGGAAGTCTGTGAGGTGTAGCTTCAGCCAATAGTTGCAGGTAGGAAGTCTGTTAGGTGGAGCTTCAGCCAATAGCTACAGAATAGGAAGTCTGTGAGGTGGAGCTTCAGCCAATAGATGCAGAGCAGGACATTTGTGAGGTGTAGCTACAGCCAATAGCTACAGAGCAGAAAAGTTGTGATATGGACTTTCAGCTAGCTGGAAAGCAGGAAGTCAATATCTGAAAAGCAGGAAGTCTGTGAGGTGGAGCTTCAGCCAATAGCTACAGAGCAGGAAGTCTGTGAGGTGGAGCTTCAGCCAGTAGCTGCAGAGCAGGAAGTGATGTTATTTTTACAATTTCTTTGGACAGTCCCACAGCATGCAGCAGCCACTGTTATTTCCTATTTCTTGCCTCATTATAAAACTGTACCTGTGGCTTCACTGTTTCAAGCTTCATTTGGTCTTATACTAGATTCATCTACAGTATGTTACACAGATGATATGGTGGTGGGGCATTCTAACTGTTCTTATGGTATAAGATTGCATAAATCCCAGCATGCTCTTTAGTAGAGAGCTATTCCAGTCACAATAAATCTTAAAGGGGTATTCCAGTAGGTAAAAGTTATCCCCTCTCCACAGGATACGGGATAACTATCAGATTGGCAGGGGCCCTGATCATGAGAACAGGGGCCCCATAAAGTAGAGCGCTCGGCTATCTCCGGAACTCCAAAGGAAATGAATTGAGTGGCCGCACTCATGTGCGACTGGCCACTCCGTTCATTTCAGGGGAGCAGCAGGAGGCCTGCATTGGTGGGGGATGTTAGGAGACTGACAAGCATGAAGAAAGGAGGTGGAGTGCAATGAAGAGTCTGTGTATATTTGTATCAAGATTTTCCTTAGAATTCAAAATGGCTGCCTATGGTGCCAACTTTCTGTTTACAATTACAAAAGGTGGAGCAGCTCTGGAGCCAAACTGCTTATCTTACAAGTGAATTTATGTGCTTACCAAGAGTCCAGCAATATTCAAGGGCAGTTGGAAGTTTTATTATTTGGCTGGCTATAATATGTGTTTAGCATATATTTTAGTATTAAATATTGTATTATGTATGTATGTATTTTATGCTTTTTGGGGTATTACACATATGTTTGTGATAAGAAGAAGCATAAGTCAGAAAACATCCGGATAATAAGGTTTTCATTTGAAATATTTCTTTTACATGAAAAATAAAATAATGAAAAAAATCTATATTTTTTTTCATCTGCAGATTCCCAGGAAGGAAGCTATAAATCGGATGTAAATAGTAAACCGCGAAAGGAGAGAACGGCCTTCACGAAAGAACAAATCCGAGAATTGGAGGCGGAATTCGCTCATCATAACTACCTGACCCGGTTGAGACGATACGAAATAGCTGTAAACCTGGATCTCACGGAAAGACAGGTACGTCCCATAAGAGGCTGCATACGACCTTGGATAATTTATAGAATATGAGTGCTGTGGGGGGCAATATAGAAGGACTTGGGGTAGATTCTATGAAGATGGGGTTGTTTCCCAGAATAGTTGCACCAGATGTTTTTTGGAAACGTATCGGTGTAGCGATCATTAAAGGGGTATTGCAGTAATTTGAAGTCATCCCCTATCCACAGGAAAGTGGATAACCAGTGGCTAATTTGGCATTTCTGGGCCCCCAAGCATGTATGTACAAGGATGGGTCCTAGAGCAGAAACCACCTGTGAAGGCTAGGCTATGTAGTCAGACCTGCTAGAATGTGAAGTTGAATGTATTGCGCAAAAATATGCGCATCATTAGTGCCGATTTGCGTAATCGCGACAATAATGACGATATCACAAATTCTAGAATTCGCAAATTTATTGCGAATATTATGCGAAAAAATTTGTAAAATATCGCAAAAACGAATATTGCCTATGCCGCTCATCACTATCCTTTACCTGGTATCTGGTATCTGGTTTAGAAAACCCAATTCTGAAAGCCTATCAGAGGAGGTCCTCCATTCCTCACCTGCATCTGAGAGCTGGAGCTAAGAGGACAGCTCTTTCTCTGGTGGACATGACATGTGTCTACATACACGGACTGCCCAGGAATTTCACTGTAATGCTCCATGTTCCCCGTGGAGGCGCTGCAGAGGAATTTAACAATTATGGCCAAGTTCCAGATTACAACTGATCGCTGGAGATTTAATAAGGCAGATCAGCTTATTTCCAGGGAATTGTTCAATAAAAAGGATTGTCCTCAGAGCAATGGACATTGGAAATCAGACAAAGACATGACGTCGAATGTCTTTTAAAGGGCATTCTGAGATTTATTCTCTGATGACCTATCCCCTCGATAGGTCATCAGTATCTGATCGGTGGGGGTCTGACACCTGTGAACCTCTGGGTCCATGTGCGGTAGAGGGCTGGTTCTAGCTTTGTTAGAAAGGGTTTGTCATGCATTGTATGATGCATGATGTTAATTTTTTACATCAATCACGGCCTAACCACTTTAAGGGGCACTAGATTCCAAAGGTACAATTTTATTTTCTGAGCCCAAGTGTATTTTTCAACAGTGCTTCTGCCTACCATGTGTCATTTATAATTATGGTGTCTTCTTCTTTGGCAGAGGGACCTTTGAGCCCCATTAAGCGTCAGGACTAAAGTGTGACTGCCACCAGATAATCATTGGTGACCATGGTGTTCCCTCCATAGGTGCAGCCAAAACCACTGTACAACATGAGGATCCCAAATAAACAGCTCCTTATCCTATCCACTGTGGCCAGGAACCCAACTTTTTTGGTTTGGAATTGCACAAGGATTTAATCATGGGACAGAAGGTCTTTTTGTGGGCCAATTATCGAAAGTCTATGTCTAGCTGTAGCCTCCAATATCTTCTCGTACATCGGGCAGTACAAATATCTACTTATCTTTTAACGAAGACCACGAGGCTTCATTTATGATTAATTAAAGTGGTTTTCTGGGACGTTGATATTGATGGGCCATCCTCAGATTAGTGGGGATCAGATTCTTAGCGTGTCCAGCTGATCAGATGACTGGAGGGGCTGTGGCACTCCGGTGAGCACCCTATCGCCTTGTTTACCAACCACAGTGCCGTACATTTTGTAGTGGCTGCGTCTGGTACTGCAGCTCTCTGCAGCACAGTGAAAAGTAAAATTTGGTTCTCCTTGCAATGACCATGCCTATTGGTGGGTTGACACATGAGTAACGATTGATATTGTGTGCTGTGCTTGGGGTCTTGGGGGTCATGGTCAGTGACTGCTGGGGACTGCCCCTTGATATTCACAACTAATTTGTCCTTGGTGAACTGGAACATGCTGTTCTCCTTGGTTATCCATGACAGTGATACTATTTGGTGGCTTTTGTATCAATCTTGTAGCAGTATTAGAAATTAATATGGGTATTGTGTAATTTCTCTATTATTGTGACTGTGCAAGATCTCTATTACTATCTTATTACTTTTTGAGTTGTTGGTCTCCATTGCACTGTGACTCATGTTACGATCATCTGCCGTGAGGGTAGCTGTTTTTACATCTGTTTCTGATTGTGCTGGAGGAAAGTTTGCATTTGTATCTCCAAATAATAAGCTATGACTTAATTTTCTTTTTACTTAAAGGGATGTTCCAGTTATAAAAAGTTATCCTATATCCACTGGATAGGGAATAAGTATTAAATGGAAGAGGGTCCAACCACTGGGACCCCCACCAATCAAGGAAGTAGAGATCTCATACCCCTATTTGAATGCAGAGGCGAACAAGCATGCATACTGCTGCTCCATTCATCTTTATGGGGCTACCAAAAAGATGCCCAGTACAACACTTGACTATGTCTGGCAGGCCAACAGAGATAAGTGAAGAGACAGTGCTTTTGCTTGACCTGCCGCTCCATACATACGGGGGCATGGTGCCCTATTCTTGTAATAGGTGGGGGAACCCTCCCCTATCCTATGACGGTTGCAATTGTTAACAAAACTGTCTCTATACTCCACGAGCAATTGGTAATAATGGTCTATATGACCTCTTAGGCAGTTGCCACAGGAAACAGAATAGTCTCTTCACTCACCACAGTGCAATTCATAGTCATTAGTATGGCCACCATACATAGTTCTTAGGCAGTTGCAGGGCTCAGTAGGCGGGCAGGGTCCCCTTCTAAGGTCACTCATTTAATGCAGAGAAGCTGGATGCGCCTATTGACTATATAGTCCAGAAGTAGTCCATAAACACTTGTGGTGTCCAGGACCATCTTTAATCCCAAAGTGAGCATTCACTCTAATGAGCCCTACACATCCAGAGAAGATCCAAAGTATTTAGAAATCCTGGCATCAGGTGGAGGGTGCATGCACCATCTGGAATACATGCCTGAACACTCACTCCATGTGGCTTCAGCTACATAATCTTCTGTTCGATGTTGCAAGCCCTTATATATTAGAAAACTCTGACACCTAGTGTCCAGAATGAGTAATTCAGCAGGCAGGTGGAGCACTGCATGACACATCACACTCTATATGTAACACATTAACACAGTATCTGTAATAAAATGCAAGTAAACAGAAGATAGCAGAATAAGACATTAGGTTACTTCACTAATGGTTTAAGGTTCAAGAATACACTCCAGTGAGGGAGTGGTTCAGTGTGCTGACAGTCCTTATGGGAGGATGAGGATTCCTATGAGTCCTTTTATAATGGGGTACGTAAATGTTGCGTTGAGTGGTAATCAAGGACCGGCCAAATTGCAGGTGCCACAAAGGCAGGGCTATAGCTAGAGTGTGTGTTACCCTAGTATCTGCCCTGACTGGGTGGCAACAACAACCCACTTTGTCCAGATATTTGGGCTTGGTGAAGTAACACCTAGCTTAGGCTCTGCAGTACGGGGGTATTGTTTGTGTGTAGTGTATTGTATGTGCTGTGTAAGGCCTCTTTCACACTTGCGTTGTCCGGATCCGGCGTGTACTCCACTTGCCGGAATTACACTCCGGATCCGGAAAAACGCAAGTGTACTGAAAGCATTTGAAGACGGAACCGTCTTCCAAATGCTTTCAGTGTTACTATGGCACCCAGGACGCTATTAAAGTCCTGGTTGCCATAGTAGGAGCGGGGAGCGGGGGAGCGGTATACTTACAGTCCGTGCGGCTCCCGGGGCGCTCCAGAATGACGTCAGAGCGCCCCATGCGCATGGATGACGTGATCCATGCGATCACGTGATCCATGCGCTTGGGGCGCCCTGACGTCACTCTGGAGCGCCCGGGGAGCCGCACGGACGGTAAGTACACTGCTCCCCCGCTCCCCGCTACACTTACCATGGCTGTCAGGACTTTAGCGTCCCGGCAGCCATGGTAACCACTCTGAAAAAGCTAAATGTCGGCTCCGGCAATGCGCCGAAACGACGTTTAGCTTAAGGCCGGATCCGGATCAATGCCTTCCAATGGGCATTAATTCCGGATCCGGCCTTGCGGCAAGTGTTCCGGATTTTTGGCCGGAGCAAAAAGCGCAGCATGCTGCGGTATTTTCTCCGGCCAACAAACGTTCCGTACCGGAACTGAAGACATCCTGATGCATCCTGAACGGATTACTCTCCATTCAGAATGCATTAGGATAATCCTGATCAGGATTCTTCCGGCATAGAGCCCCGACGACGGAACTCTATGCCGGAAGACAATAACGCAGGTGTGAAAGAGCCCTTAGGCGTTATGACTTTTTCTGGCCCTGATTTTTGGCATCACTCTCTTTATAAAGAATGTGATTCCAATAAGAACATTCTATTAGTCGATGGCTCATAGGACAAATTTCTTAATACAATAGTCAAATAGGATCCAAACCAGACAAGTGTATTCTATTGTATCTTAGATTTGACCAGATATTATCCATGTTCAATGTGCAAATTATTAGCCAGCAAATGTGTAGCAGATGACCGGGACGAAATAAAGAATTCCTAAACCAATATGTTTCTTTGAGCGCATATCAAGTACCTCGGAAATAGGGAGTTTCCGCAACTCATCAAAAGTGTAGAAAGCAAATGTTTTCAATCCTCTGTGTAATTTATGCTTACAGTATGTAGCTTCATATGATATATATGTGCACCTTACTATCTCCATGCAGATAGCTGTATAGGAACAGACAGATGTTTAGAATCTCCTAGTTTTGAAAATATATTTTTTTCCAAAACAGACAATTATGAAAACTTAATTATTATTGCGCTGAATGTAAAATTTACTTTATAATATAAGTACTATATTGCTGCCTCCTGTGTACCAGAAAATAACTACTATAATATTGCCCCCTATGTACAGGAATATAACCACTATAATACTGCCTCCTATGTACAGGAATATAACTACTATAATACTGCTCCTATGTACAAGAATATAACTACTATAATACTGCTCCCATGTACAAGAATATACCTACTATAATACTGCCTCCTATATACAAGAATATAACTACTATAATACTGCCTCCTATGTACAAGAATATAACTACTATAATACTGCCTCCTATGTACAAGAATATAACTATTATAATACTGCCTCCAATGTACAAGAATATAACTACTATAATACTGCTCCATATGTACAAGAATATAACTACCATAATACTGCTCCTATGTACAAGAATATAACTACTATAATACTGCCTCCTATGTACAAGAATATAACTACTATAATACTGCCTCCTATGTACAAGAATATAACTATTATAATACTGCCTCCAATGTACAAGAATATAACTACTATAATACTGCTCCTATGTACAAGAATATAACTACTATAATACTGCCCCTATGTACAAGAATATAACTACTATAATACTGCCTCCTATGTACAAGAATATAACTACTATAATACTGCTCCTATGTACAAGAATATAACTACTATAATACTGCCTCCTATGTACAAGAATATAACTACTATAATACTGCCTCCTATGTACAAGAATATAACTACTATAATACTGCTCCATATGTACAAGAATATAACTACTATAATACTGCCTCCTATGTACAAGAATATACCTACTATAATACTGCCTCCTATATACAAGAATATAACTACTATAATACTGCCTCCTATGTACAAGAATATAACTACTATAATACTGCCTCCTATGTACAAGAATATAACTATTATAATACTGCCTCCAATGTACAAGAATATAACTACTATAATACTGCTCCATATGTACAAGAATATAACTACCATAATACTGCTCCTATGTACAAGAATATAACTACTATAATACTGCCCCTATGTACAAGAATATAACTACTATAATACTGCCTCCTATGTACAAGAATATACCTACTATAATACTGCCTCCTATATACAAGAATATAACTACTATAATACTGCCTCCTATGTACAAGAATATAACTACTATAATACTGCCTCCTATGTACAAGAATATAACTATTATAATACTGCCTCCAATGTACAAGAATATAACTACTATAATACTGCTCCATATGTACAAGAATATAACTACCATAATACTGCTCCTATGTACAAGAATATAACTACTATAATACTGCCTCCTATGTACAAGAATATAACTACTATAATACTGCCTCCTATGTACAAGAATATAACTATTATAATACTGCCTCCAATGTACAAGAATATAACTACTATAATACTGCTCCTATGTACAAGAATATAACTACTATAATACTGCCCCTATGTACAAGAATATAACTACTATAATACTGCCTCCTATGTACAAGAATATAACTACTATAATACTGCTCCTATGTACAAGAATATAACTACTATAATACTGCTCCTGTGTACAAGAATATAACTACTATAATACTGCTCCTATGTACAAGAATATAACTACTATAATACTGTTCCTATGTACAAGAATATAACTACTATAATACTGCTCCTATGTACAAGAATATAACTACTATAATACTGCTCCTATGTAGAAGAATATAACTACTATAATACTGCTCCTATGTAGAAGAATATAACCACTATAATACTGCCTCCTATGTACAGGAATATAACTACTATAATACTGATCCTATGTACAAGAATATACCATATTTTTCGCCCCATAAGACGCACTCCCCCCCCCCCCCCCCAAAAGTGGGGGAAAATGCCCCTGCGTCTTATGGGGCGAATGCTGCCATTTTACATCGCAGTCTGCGATGCTGCAGCATCGCAGACTGCGATGTATCAGCTGGAGGGGGGAGGGAGGAGAAGCAGGTGTCATGCAAATGCTGTGGGGCCGGTGCGGTCACTGTACTCCGGCTCCGCTGCTCACTCACTTCCTTATTGCCTAAACCTTTTATAATAATAACTTTAATTGAAGTTCCGATCCTCAGCCCCATCTGTACTACTTACTAAATGTGATGTAGCAGGCAGAGCAGGGCGGGCGGCCGGCTGTAACTCACTGATGTCACGTGCCTGCGCCGCCTACTTTATGAATGAAGTAGGCAGCGCAGGCACGTGACATCAGTGAGTTACGGCCGCCGCCCACCCTGCTCTGCCTGCTACAGGACATTTAGTAAGTAGTACAGATGGGGCTGGGGATCGGAACTTCTATTAAAGTTATTATTATAAAAGGTTTAGGCAATAAAGCAGTAAGTGAACGGCGGGGCCGGAGTACAGTGGCCGCACCGGCCCCGCAGCATTTGCATGCCACTGGCCCCTCCCACAGGTTTAGCTTCGGTATATTACTGCATCTGTGGATGCCACTATTATGGGGTGGGGGATATGTGGATGGCACTGTTATGGGGTGGGGATCTGTGGGTGACACATATATAGCAGTGCCATCCACAGATCCACCCCCCATAAAAGTGACATCCACAGATCCCCCTCCATAACAGTGCCATCCACAGATGACCCCCCCATAACAGTGCCATCCACAGATCACCCCCCCATAACAGTGCCATCGACAGATCACCCCCCATAACAGTGCCATCCACAGATCCCCCATAACAGTGCCCCCCTCAGATCCCCCCATAATAGTGCTATCCACATATCCCTCCATAACAGTGCCATCCACAGATCCCCCATAACAGTGCCCCCCTCAGATCCCCCCCATAACAGTGCCATCCACAGATCCCCCCCATAACAGTGCCACCCACACATCCTGCCCATAACAGTGCCATCCACAGATCTCCCATAGTAGTGTCATGCATAGACCACTATTAGTTCAAAACCCACCAAAAGCACACCTTTTGGTAAAAAAAAATTTTTTCTTATTTTCCTCCTCAAAAACCTAGGTGGTTAAACCTAGGGCCGGTGCGTCTTATAGGGCGAAAAATATGGTAACTACTATAATACTGTCTCCTATGTACAAGAATATAACTACTATAATACTGCCTCCTATGTACAAGAATATAACTACTATAATACTGCCTCCTATATACAAGAATATAACTACTATAATACTGCTCCTATGTACAAGAATATAACTACTATAATACTGCTCCTATGTACAAGAATATAACTACTATAATACTGCCTCCTATAATGTACAAGAATATAACTACTATAATACTGCTCCTATGTACAAGAATATAACTACTATAATACTGCTCCTATGTACAAGAATATAACTACTATAATACTGCTCCTATGTACAAGAATATAACTACTATAATACTGCTCCTATGTACAAGAATATAACTACTATAATACTGCTCCTATGTACAAGAATATAACTGCTATAATACTGCTCCTATGTACAAGAATATAACTACTATAATACTGCTCCTATGTACAAGAATATAACTACTATAATACTGCTCCTATGTACAAGAATATAACTACTATAATACTGCTCCTATGTACAAGAATATAACTACTATAATACTGCTCCTATGTACAAGAATATAACTACTATAATACTGCTCCTATGTACAAGAATATAACTACTATAATACTGCCTCCTATGTACAAGAATATAACTACTATAATACTGCTCCTATGTACAAGAATATAACTACTATAATACTGCTATGTACAAGATTATAACTACTATAATACTGCTCCTATGTACAGAATATAATAATATGTAGTCTGACTGCAGCCAATCTGATACTGATGACCTATCCCGAGAATAGGTCATCCATAGTAAAAAGTTGACAGTCCATTTAAGTGAATGAAACTCATCTGCTATACCAGACTTAGCCACTAGGAAATGTGCAGAGCTGCTCCTGGCAATGATTCAAGGTGAAAGGCCATTGCAGCAACATGGAACTTTAAATCAACTGATCGTTGAGGTTGTCATGACTTGTGTAAGGCAAAAACACAAATTTTCAATTCCTTCCTTTCCAAGCTGTGTGTGAGTGGAAAGCTAGTACAGTCATTACTGCTACCTCCATTAGGCATGTCAATCAATTTCTGGGTCGCATGACGATACTGTTGAGTCTAACTGATCCCAACACAGCTTTGATATTGACAGTCAGTTGCATACAGTATCTAAAGACTCATGGCCCCTGGTGCAAGAGTTCAGTTTTGAGGGTCCCCCTTCCCTCTGTGATTTGTGGCAAAGGTCAGGGGTGCTCCTAGTATTTTTGCTGCCTGACGCAAAAATTGAAATGGCACCCCCCCCCCCTTGCCAAATTCTCGACCTAACCCCTTCCCTACAGCCTTACTGTTTGGAAAACATTACATACAGCTCTACAAAACATACCGGGTAAGACAGCGCCCCATACCTCTTACATCCAGTGATGTCTCCTCTGATGTAGATGCTCTTCTTTCCTCATCTTCTCCACTCAGACCAGACCACCATGATGATTTCTTTCAGCCATCTCTTGTTTCTGCAGAATTTGACAAAGAGATATCTTAGTTTCCCACTTTTCCATCCTCCTCCCCACCTTTTCAAGACCCCATCCTCCCACCTTCTGAAGACCCCATCCTGCCACTATTAATACTGTGCCCACTGTGCTCCCCAATACTATACTGCAGAAACAGTACCCCTGAAAAATACTGGTACCACACAGATAGTTCCACCTTCACTAATGATTTGCATGCAGTGCCATACAGAATAACATGATGATACTGTTGGGTCTAACTGGTCCCAAGACAGCCTTGATAATGACAGTCAGGGTGTAGCTAAAGACCCTTTGGGAGGAAGTATGATCAAAAACACCATTTTGCCATTTTTTAAATGTATTTTTTATATATTAAATACTGCCCGACGAAGCAACCCTAACTTCTTATCCATCAAAATAACCGTTAGACAAGAATGTAAAAAATATGATTCCCATTCTATTACATGATGGCAAAAAATGTAATTATTGAATTGTTTATTTATTTATTTTTTGCTATAATTATTTCTCCCGTGGGGGCGCTGCAAGAGAATCGAACACTTACTGATTACTGTGAAAAAAAGAGAACCTTTTTTTAACCCTTTCAGGCTATTTTCCATTTTTGCCTTCCCACAGACATAACTTTTTTTTTTCCGTTCATCCAGCTGCACGAGGGCTTTATTTTCGGGACAAGTTGTACTTTCTATTGGCACCATTTATTGCATGCAATTAAGTGGGGGGGCGGGAGAAAAAATTCCAAATGTTGTGGAAGCCGTACAGATTTCACTTTGTGGTACAACTGACCTATTCTCCTGGTCAGTACAGTAATACCACATTTATACAGTTTTTCTTGTGTTTTAATTCTGGGGGGGGGAAATAAATTTTTTTTTATTACTTTTGATCACTTTTTATTACATTTTTTGGGGAGGTAAAGCAACGAAAAAATGGAAAATCAGCCATTTTGAGATTTAAAAAAAAATATACAACATTCACCATACATTAATTTTTTTAATAGTATGTGTGCTTTTGGACACGGCGATGCCTATGATTAGTGTTGAGCGAATCGAGCTTCGGATCCAAGATCTAAAGTCGATTTGCTCCCAAACTTCGTTTCAATGCTGTACGGAGGCCCGTCTCCGTACAGCATTAAAATGTATGGCCTCCGGCGAGGTGAAATTCGTAGTCACCAAAGTCCCGCGAGACTTCTGTGACAACAAATTTCACCTCGCTGGAGGACATACAATAACTTAGATTTTTAAGCTTGAAAACTATTTTAAAGCAGAAATCAGAAGCCGACTTTGAATCCAAGTTTAGAAATGGTTTTCGAAGTCGGTGATAACGAATTTACCTCGCCGGAGCCCATACATTTGTTCAGTTTTGAGCACATAGACTTAGGATCTATGATCCGAAGCTCGATTCGCTAAACACTATCTCTGATTTTTTTTGTTTTTTATCAATATTTATCTACTTTTATTTTAATTATGGAGAAAGGAAGATGATTTGAATTTTTATATTTTTGAAATGTTGTTAAAAAATCCCTTGAAGGAAATGTTTCATCAAAAAAATTTCTACCAGTTAAAACCAGATGGCAACACATTTCCTTTCTTTCTAATCTGTTTTTATTTTTTGACTGCAGATTTTTTAAATTCTATTTCTCCGAACACGATTATGGGGGCGGCCATCTTGCCTAAGCTGTTCTAACAGCATTTAGAAAATTGATTTACGTCAGCCTCATGGGCTGGAGGGGACATCATTCACTTCTATGGGAGAGTTTTCTGGGCATGCTCTGTGACCTGTGCCGAGGACATTGTATAAGGAAGGAATAGATAAGAATTGACAATCACTTATTGTGAATGGCGGATCCTGTCTTATCTGTACACAGAGTTGATATAATTGCAGGCAGGGTTAGAATTATTTTATGTACTTATATAGCGCTACTACTATATTCCGCAGCGCTTTACAGACATTAGCATCCAACTGTCCCCAATGGGGCTCACAATGTAAGGTCCCTATCAGTCTGTCTTTGGAGTGTGGGAGCAAACCGGAAAACCTGGAGGAAACCCAGGCAAACTCAGGGAGACCCTACAAACTACATGCAGATGTTGCCCTTGGTCGGTTTCGAACCTAGGACCCCACCAATGCTAACCACTGAGCCACCGTGCTGCTCTATTAGAATGAGAGATGAGCAGATAACTGCAGTAAAGTGATCTGTACACACCAAGAGGTGGCGCCTATTATTAGGCTTATTGGTCCAGTGCGAAAACTGCAGGATTTTATGGTTTTTGTTTATAGATATTTTATTAAATTAAAAATATCATCAAAAGTTATTAAAAAATATGTTAAACGTAAAAAACGTGATTCAAACAATAGATCATTATCTGATGACACATTCCCTTTAAATTTACTTTGTGATTTAATTGACGGTTGTTCATAGACGTAACAAACATGCCACAACTTCATAGTCTTAGGTTTGGAGCGCGCTTCTGTAGCAAAAAGAAATCCTACATTTCAGTGAGAATTTCTGGGCAGTGCGTGCTCTGGAGGCCACAGAAAAACATGAAATGTGCCCACTGACCAGCTTCCAAGTACATGTTGTCTTGGAGGGACGCCGCCTGTAGAGCAAAAGTAAATGACGGAAACAGAAGCTGCTTCACCCTGACGTCCACCGAGGAATCTGACAGCTCCGGTCACTGCTCACAGCAACAAATGCTCCACATCAATAACAGCCGCAGTATGGCCTCACGTTTCCAGTAATGAGGGTGACTGGGATTACTGGTGCCCACTACACACCGCTGTTGCCATAGAGCTCTGTTATTGGAACACAGTGTAACAAGCTGAAAAACTGGTGACCTTAAAAGAGGTTGTCCCTTCTGTACGACCCTCAGTCTGCAGGGGTATAAATCTATCTATTATCTATCTATCTATCTATCTATCTATCTATCTATCTATCTATCATCTATCTATCTATCTATCTATCTATCTCATATCTATCTATCTATCTATCTATCTATTATCTATCTATCTACAGTATCTATCTATTATCTATGTATCAATTCATTATCTATCTATCTACCTATCTATCTATCTATCTATCTATCTACCTATCTATCTATCTACCTATCTATCTATTATCTATCTATCTCTCTCATATCTATGTATCAATTCATTATCTATCTATCTATCTATCTATTATCTATCTATTTATCTATCTACCTCATTTCTATCTACCTCATTTCTATCTATCGATCAATCTAATACCCACCGATCCAAAATTCTGAGAAGAGACACATTTGCCGTCTGTATTGTATGAATCCTTAGCCGTGGAGCAGTATAGATAGATAATTTAGGTGCAGTAACTACAGTACAACACGGATCAGAGTGTTAGCTCTGGGGTCAATATAACCAGAAATGAGGGATTTGGTTCTATCATCTGCAGTGAAGAGTTTTACGTCCCAGAGAATCCCACACTTTCACAAGATCAAAATGTTGCAGGTTTATTGCTACAATTTTTTTTACATAATAAACTGATTTTCTTTTCCCATTTTCTTTCTATAAAGGTGAAAGTTTGGTTTCAGAATCGCAGAATGAAGTGGAAGCGAGTGAAGGGAGGTCAGCAGGGAGCCGCCGCACGAGAAAAAGAACTGGTCAATGTCAAAAAAGGAACTTTACTACCATCTGAGCTTTCGGGGATTGGAGCTGCCAACCTTCAGCACACAGTTGACTCACTAGCCAACGACGACAGCCGAGACAGCGATCAGAGCTCGGAACACGCTCACTTGTGATCCTCATATGAAAGAGACTATAGTTTCATTCTCAGGAAAGAAAAGAACGTGGCCTGGACTGGCTCTATCAAATGCTTCAAGCCCTGAGATTCTCGGGAACTACTTATGTATTTTTGTTCCAAAAAGGTTTTAAAAAAGGACTCTGTTAAAGTGATTGCCCTAGATTAGAAAAACGTGGAAGCTTTCTTCCACAGGTTGTTGGTGGTATTGCGGATCAATACCCAATGTTCAGGTGTGGCACTATTTTTGGAAGATAGCAACCATGTTTTTCTTATCCAGGGCAACCCCTTTAAGGTCTTCTATGTGATTCTGTAACAGTGAATGGGTCCAGGAGTCAGGACAAGAATCAGAAATGTAGGAAGTTGCCACAGTATAGTAATGTATTGAGGCACAGCTAGCTACCTGTTTCTTTACCTGGGCAAATATTCCCTTTTATGCCCTATTCCTGTATCCAAATACCATCGGAAGGCAGAGGGCATTTCTAGACACCCAACATCCAGATCACATGCAGACCATCCCCCCAACTACACCTTTGGCTCCTCTCTAGGGGGGTTTCAATATCAGAAAAGGGGCAAAAGTCAAGTGAAGCAGTTGATTATACCAAATAGGTTGCAAAAATAAGAACTATAATTTGACCAGTTGCCATGGGCAATGTCTAGACTTTCCTCTTGAACCAACGACTCAAATTATAATGTGATACCTGAAGAGGCAATAGTAGGGGTGTAATAGTCCCCTATAATGCCAAACAGAGGGTGGGAACTTCAGGAATCCCAAGGCCATATTCACACTTTGAAATATATGGTATGTGACAAGAAAGTCCTTGTACATATGTTGAAAGTATCCAGAGGTCCTCTTTCACCTGGTGGTTCCCGAAAATGTCTCTCTTTCATGTATGCCTGTTCCAGTAGGTATTTTTTTTTTGGTATATTAGATGGCATGGTAGACAACAGCATTCCATGCAGTGGAATGCAGTAAAATAATGTATACCACACCGTATATGGCGTCCTATGAGCTACATACGGTATGCCACTGTATGCCTTATCAGAGCCTTTCGTCAGAGGTATGCATTGGCAAATCTTCCCAGTGGATGGCAATGATGAAGTGTGAACAGAACCTTAGAAATAGCACAGATTGCATCACATGATCCCTTTCAACTAGTTGAGAGAGATCAAATGATACCCATCCTCCAGTAATGGAGACCACCTTTAACTGGCTGTAGATGCCACTCCACATATTCTGGAGATGGTTTTGTTCCTAGGCCACACTGTTCCCAAATTCCGAGCAATCGTTAAGCTTCCAAAATCCTTTTCAGTCCATGTGCTCAAGAGGGCGTGATCCTCAATGGCTAGAGACTGAGCTCTGGTTCACTAATTGTTGAGAATGATACCACCTTGACTTTGCATAGCCACAATAGCATACTGGGAGCTGAAACTACCAGCAACAATTGCTTGGGAATTGTTTGTCCTAGAAAAACAAGAAAACAGTTATGGGGTTTTTAGGTGGTAGGTAAAGCCAGGTAATGTGGTCTATCATTGTTGGAGGATGTGACATCCTCTTTTAGCTCCCTTGGTTGACACTTTTGGGGGCTGTTTATTAAGGGAATTGCACCCTCTGGTAGAACTCTACTAGGCAATTGCATTAAATTCCTTATTTTTGAAGTCTGTCATAGAGACAGTTTATCTAGAAAAGGACTTTTTATCCATGCTAAACTGCGGACAGCACTGGGTAGGGGGTGAGGAGTGCAGTACAAACATACATTTTGTGGAACTCCTATCTGGAGTAGTGTGAACATGAAGTTGTATTCTGTTAGATTCTGCTCCTTTAAGGGGTTTCCAGTTTTTGGAGATTTTTAAACAGAAACCTGCTGCATGTTGCTCCCTGTCACTTCTTCACAGTTCCAACAATGGTGCAGTCGGCACTCCGTTTGTTCAGTGGCGTGGTGCACGTGTCCCCGATCAATCTCCCATGTAAGCTATACAAGACAAGACCGACACTCACTGGATGCGATATCTTTCTTTTATTTGTTACATGAAGAACAACTGTGACACGTTTTGACTCGTAAGGTGAGCCTTTCTCAAACAGACCAGACAGGTCTGTTTGAGAAAGGCTCACCTTACTAGCCAAAACGCGTCACAGTTGTTCTTCATGTGACAAATAAAATAAAGATATCGCATCCAGTGAGTGCCATTCTTTACAGTTTCCTGGTTTCCTTCTCTGGACTTCCAATCCATTTTTGTAATCTTGTGGACAGATGGGTTCATGTAGCAAATTATGTGCCTGCCTCAGTGTGACTTGACCCCAAGCCCCACATGACCCAGCAGTGATCTGCTGCTTGGAGATACCTCTCTACTGAGGCCAGTCATTGGCCGTATGTGACACCATCTGTTTAGAAGTTTGCAAAACACAGACCTAAGGACTAGAAAAAGGAGCCAGGGAGCTGGAACAGGGCTGTGGGGAGCAACATGCTGAAAGGGGTTGTTAAAAATGTCCCCAAAACTGGACAAATCATTAAAGGAGCAAAATCTCGCAGAGTAAAACTTCACATTCACACTACCCCTGATAACTTAATTTCCAAAAAAGGTATGTTTTTTCCCAGCTCATACTTGTTGCTGGCAGCAGTTTAGCATGGTCAAAACTGATGGCAGACTCCCTTTAAATATAAGATTTTATGATTCAAAAACCCACCTTAAAATGTAAAGCAAGGGAAATGTAATGTAGCACAACTGTGGATACAGATCAGACTATGGAAGAAACAGGGATGGGCGTATCTTTGCCAGATAACCTTGTCTTGGCAATGATGGGTAATTAAATTGATTTGGAACATTCCAATTCTGTAAAATATTTTCATGATGTGACTATAGGCTGGAAATCTAGCTTTCAATTGCACTGATGTTAACACAAAATTCCCTTAGTAGTCAACAAATTTTGTCATGGAATGTGTGTCTATAGAATTTTCATAAAGCTCTTGTTCTCTGTTATAGATTTTTGGTAAAAAAGAGTTTAAACAACTGTAAAAGGTTATGTCCAGGGATTGTGTGCTTTAAAGAGGTTGTCCAACTGTGAAAAACTCTAAGGGGCAGAAGAACGTAAAAAAGTAAAGAAAGAATACTAATCTGACTGGTCTCACTAGTCACTCCCATTTGGAGACCTTCTGAGTCTCCCCAGTGGTCTCTACTTTCTGTTCCCTCTTGAGACAAGAAATGTGATCTTCCAGCCAGCCACCAACTGAGCCTGTGCTTTCTTGTATCGAGAGGGTCCAAGAAATAGGGACCAGCAAGTGACCCAGGAAACACTGGAGGAAACACTGGAAAGAGCAGTGAAGAATCAGTGAGAATTTTTTCATTTTGTTTATTTTATTTTCCAATTGAACAACACTTTTAAGGTACCTTAACTGTTTGGAATGTTCATAGAGAATGTTCATAGAGAATATAATGGTGTTATATTATTGCTGTATTCTCTGAGAATGTAAAAACATATTTTAAAGGGGTTTCTCACTTTCTGATCAGTAGGGGGTCTTTTTTTTTTTTTACCTGCATAACAAAATCTGCCCCTTTGTTCCCAAAGGTTGGACCCCCAAAGATCATGTAGTGAGGGCATAGCCTTAGCAATATGTCACCATGTCTTAAGATGGAATGGTCACAAGGAGACATCAAAAGATTGTCTACTATCCCTTTAAAAATAAATTTATACTGTGACCTAAATTATCAGACAACAATATTCATGGCACTTTCTATGAAATATTTAATGGTCTTTTAGTCAATAAGAAACATCCACAACAGGGCCACCTATAGGTGATAAAATAAAGCAAAATGGAGTCCATTTCTTACATTTTATCAATTTCTTACATTTTTACCATAATACATCTTAGACTAAAAAATAAATTAGATTTTGTTTTTCACTTGGAAACGTCCTAGAAATTTTCTCAGATCTCAGATCTTGCAATTTTTTTTACATCATCCAAAGACAATCAACCATTTTCATTTCACTTGGTCTCGGGTTATCCCTGTATAGATTTTATTTAATTTTCCTAAACTCAACCAAAGAGAATGATGATTGGCCAATAACCAATTAGAGTCGTCAGACGATGAAAAAACTATACATATAGGGTTTATCCATTTTTGGACAGAAACTTGATCTCTGTATGAACTATACTTCCCACCTATAGAGCAAATGTTATCTCTATTCTAGCACTTGTGATGGTGGCCTAGTGGTTGGGATAGTCATAGAAACACCATCCCATACCCATGACCTAGTAGCATTGCCACACTACTTTCTTAATTCCAGACCATTTCTCTAAGATCTCTAAGGGTAGTCAAGATCAGTGGTTCCATGTTTAATAAGATTCCACTTTTGTTTTGCACTTAAATGTTACTAAGGTATGTTAAAGAGGGTTCTCGATGGACAATGATGTCTAATACCTACTGTGGTCTGGTCATGGAGCTATTTGTAGATAATCTATGAGTCATTTAGATCACAAAGGTTATCTAGTGGCTTCGAAAGCTTCATGTAATAAAGATCATCATACTCTCTTAAGGTATCTCACAGATGAACTTTGCCAAGCTTTAAAGGAGGCCTTTTGAGGACTTGGAAATGATCCTTCCCGAATAAATGCTGATTATAAATTTCTAAGTTCCTTGTATCCAGTTAAATATTACAAAATTATATTAAAGAGTATTCTAGATAATGAACATTGATATCCAGAACCTACCTGGGTTTGGTCATGGAGATATTCATAGTTACTCATAATTTCTATCACAATGGTTCTTCTAGTGGCTTTAAATTTTTTATAAATTCTAAATTCCTGGATTCCAGTTTAGGTATGAAAGTGGTTTTACTTCAAACAGTGATTTCATTGATGACAACTGTTATGGCTATTGGGGGTGCAGAGCTAGCAGTCACACTTCATCCCCTTTGCCACATGAGATGACATGTAATAATTGACACATGGTAAGTGGAAAGGCTCTGCTCCAGATTTTGGGGAAAAAAGGAACTTAATTAATGTTGCTTGGGCAACACTTTCCTATTTTAATACATTTATGATGGACATACTAAACAGACTGGTGGGATAGATATTCCAATTTCTGGGATCTACCCAGGTTTCTATAACATATGTAGTTTGTTCAGTTTGGAAGTCATAGCTGGGATACAGGGAAAAATATTCCTTATTTGCAAGAAAGTGGTGAATGTGTTGTTGGGCCAAACCTGACCACCCCACACTCTCTTGCATGAATTCAAAAATGTTGCTTCTAATTTGGGGACCTTCTTTAGAAGCCAGGGACTTTGCTTAGGAATCCTGGTCTACAGGCAGTGAGATACTGTATTTGGTTTACATAAAGGGAATTACAATTTGCAATCTTTTCTGGACTACAGTATGGACCGCCAAGGTTGTACTTTGGCTATGTGTATATATATGTATGCATTAGAAACCGATTTTCATTTACCAAGAACATGGACAAGACAAGACACAGAAAAAAATTGTTTGTACTTTGTTCAATAAAAGAAGCATTCTTTTTCATTACAATTGGCTGTTCTACTTAATTACAATGGACTGGGCTGTTCTTCACGTTTGACAAAGTTGAACTTGAGGGATCTTAAACACCACCTACAGACACAATAGTTCTCACTGTCAGTGGTGCGGTGATGATTCTGAACTTAGTGTTAATGAATACAGACTGAAGTATACAAGTCAAAAGATTCAAGTACTGTATGTGATATATCTATAGCCAAATCTTCCATGGACCACTCCTTCTACCTCTACCAACTGTTCATGCCTTGAGAACTACTCTCTCCTTAACCTTTTATAGAAGCAAACCAATAGGAAACATTTTTGATCTGTCCATTGTCTTGAAACTTTTTGATACACTTTTTGATCACACATTTTGTCTAAAACTTTAAATATGCCAAAATAGTTTGTTAGGGTAAGGATTCACTGGGTAACTGGAGGATCACATGAGTACCAAAGGGTTGGCCTGGCTAACTGGAGAATCACAGGATTACCAAGAGGGATCTTCTGGTGGGCTCTGGCTCTGACACAAAAATGGTTACCAATACAATATCTTAAATGTCCATCAGAACCTGCTTTGAAGTGATTTTGGAGCCAATCACTTGTCATTAATATTTCTTATGGATTTATTCACAAATAACCTATTAGATCTTATTGGTGACATGTCTTGGGCATACAAAGAGAACAACAAAAATTATTAACTATATTCACGTGGCATCTAGACATTCAACATTGATGATAGAGCTTCCAGAATCTGGTCATGAAGATCTTTGAGTATCTTTGATTATGATAGTTAAGGGGATTCGCTGTGGTAGTTAGGACTAGCGGATGCAGTATAGAGGCAAAGTACACAGTTCTTGAATCAAACAGCGGTGTTTATTCACACATTGGTGTTTAACAAAATGCAGATAAGGTGTATCATAAAACGCAGGTGGCTTGGTGTTTGTTCACACACAAGGAAAGTCCATAAACAATAAAAGTCACCTTTTCTTCTGGGTGTTAATTCACACCCTGTTAGCAGTTCTGCCTCATCTAGCTCATAGGCGGCCTGTTCGCCTTTAGAGGGGCCTGAGTCCTTCAGCCCGGCTCAAGCCTCAAATCCCAGCACAGCCCTCAGTTCACAGCACACGAACTCCTGAGCTCCACTGTCAGAGGCAGGTAATTCCACCACACCTGGCAGTGCTGGCTGGTTTTTATGCCCGGCAAAACCCGGCCTGGAACATGGGGAGTAGTCACCCACTTAGCACTTTGACTACTCCCAGTAAGAGCCTTTCAGGATCAGCTATAACAGCCATGTTAAATCTTTAGGTGTCAATTAGGAATAACTGCTGCTGACACATAAAATACCGGCTCTTACTTCACCGAGGCCAGGAACCTCGGTGATACATACCTTCCATCCACGATGATTCCAGGTACCTTCTTACATGGTTGAATTTAAAAGTTTTATATTAAGACTATTTTATTTTGCAAAGGGAATTCATTGGCTCTTGCGCATCTTATATTTCATTGGATCTTAGACCTTCAGCGACGATCTTTCACACCCTTATCTTGTGTCTTGGGATCAACATTTCTGAGATATAAAGATTTTTTTTTTTTACTGTTTTTTGTAAAACTGGTATCACTAGTTTTTCACAGAATAGTCTTCCTTAAAGGGGTTCTCCGGGAATTTAGAAAATGAAAATACTTAAATATTACTTTATTATAAATATATTTCCAAATATCTTTCATTAGTTATAATGGCTTGTTTTATCTAGGGAGCAATCATTAGGAGAAACAAAATGGCCACTGTCCTATTAGCACACACAAAACCTGTCCTTATCACACATCCTACTCTCTGCTCTAATTGTCAGGGATTATGATCCTGAATACAGATGATAAGATCTTTAGCTGAATCTCTGTAGGAAGGGAGTTCATGAGGAGACATGAAGTACAGAGAGGACATACAGGACAGACTGTGGTAATGTGAGGCTGTGGTAATGTAGACTGCATACAAGTGCTACTGCTCATCAGTCACATCCCCACCTCCTTTCTCTACTTCATGTCTCCTCATAAACTTGATTTCTACAGAGATTCAGCTGAAGATCATATTAAACTGTATTCAGGATCATAATCCCTGACAAGAGGAGCAGAGAGGAGGATGAGGCGCTCTTTAGCATAATGTCTTGAAGTAACTTGTTCTGTGTGATTAGGACAGGTTTTATGTGTACTAATAGGATGGCAGCCATTTTATTTCACTTGATGATTGCTCCCTAGACAATACGAGCCATTATAATTAATGAAAGGTATTTGGGAATATATTTATAATAAAGTAATATTTAAGTATTTTCATTTTCTTAAATCCCGGAGAACCCGTTTAAGCTCTACATTTAGCAGATTAATTTGATAGAGTTGGACTAGCCCACCCAAAACACCAAAGGACATTTATCCCCTGTACTAATGGAGGGTAGGCTTTCTAAATTTTCTCCCCTGGAAAGACTAAGAAACCCCAGTCCAACATTACCGTCCATCATTCTAACATCTCATTCATATTGCCACCCATCCTGAAGAGAAGTTACTTATGAGTTAGGCGACTTTCACACTAGCGGTAGCCTTCTCCGGCAGGCTGTTCCGGTGGGGGAACAGCCTGCCGGATCCATGCTACCGCTAGTGCACCGTGCAGCCGGAAGTCCACTCCGGCCCTATTCTGAGCACAGCACAGCAAACATGCTGTGCTGGAATAAAACTACGGCACGGTGCACTAGCGGTAGCACGGATCCGGCAGGCTGCTCCCCCGCCGGATACTCAAAATTGTCCTTGGTGATATGTTAGTACCTGTACTACACAGTTTAAAGTATGAAATACGTGAAAATATAAATCAGGTAATTTATTTTATTCTGAATATTACTCCCATCATGCCTTGTGCGGGTTATTTTGGCAGATTTCATATTCTCTTTGCCCTGGTAGGAGCTTCCTCTAAGCTCATTGTCGTCACCTGCAAGGTTTTTTCTCTCAACCTGAACTCCTCAACATTGAATCTGCAACATGTAGAAGCACAAGAAGGGTATGAAAATCAATGAAGTAGCAGTGTCACTAAGATCTGAAAATGATCAAATGTTCAAGCACCTAAATGCAATTGGTGGCATCGACACTTATCACAAACTGAGAAACGGAATCCAGGGACTTATCTCCCGTTGAGCACATCTTGGATGTCATTGGTCAGCACTTACAAAGGAAGCTGTTAGCAGCGGATCTTGATGATCTGTGTGTCCAAGTGCATTCAGCATGGCAGAATATTCCTCAGACAAACATTAACCACCTCAGCTCCCCTAGCTTAAACCCCCTTAATGACCAGACCCCTTTTTACAATTCTGCACTACACTACTTTCACAGTTTATTGCTCGGTCATACAACTTACCACCCAAATGAATTTTACCTCCTTTTCTTCTCACAAATACAGCTTTCTTTTGGTAGTATTTGATTGCTGCTAAGATTTTCAGTTTTTCCGATATTAATCAAAATAGGCCGCAATTTTCTCAAAAAAAATGTATTTTTAACTTTCTCTGGTTAAATTGTTCAAATATAATTACATTTCTATACAAGTTTGTGTCAGAATTTATTGTGCTACATGTCTTTGATAAAAAAAAATCCAATAAGTGTATATTTATTGGTTTGCGCAAAAGTTATAGCATTTACAAACTATGGTACAAAAATGTAAATTTCCGCATTTTGAAGCAGCTCTGACTTTCTGAGCACCTGTCATGTTTCTTGAGGTGCTAGAATGCCAGGATAGTATAAATACCCCCCAAATGACCCCATTTTAGAAAGAAGACACCCCAAAGTATTCGTGGAGGGGCATGGTGAGTTCATGTATGATTTAATTTTTTTTCATAAGTTAGCGGAAAATGACACTTTCTGAGAAAAAATAAAATAAAATAAAGTTTCCATTTCTGCTAACTTCTGGCAAAAATAAATAAAATCTCCCATAGACTAATTGTGCCCCTCAGTGAATACCTTGGGGTGTCTACTTTCTGAAATGGGGTCATTTGTGGGGTGTGTTTACTGTTCTGGCATTTTGGGCGGGGCTAAAATGTGAGCAACCATGTAAAGCCTAAAGGTACTCGTTGGACTTTCGGCCCCTTTACGCACCTAGGCTGCAAAAAAGTGTCACACATGTGGTATCGCCGTACTCAGGAGAAGTAGGGCAATGTGTTGTGGGGTGTATTTTTACATATACCCATGCTGGGTGAGAGAAATATCTCAGTAAATTGACAACTTTGTATACATTTTTTTTAAAAGTTGTCTTTTATAGAGATATTTCTCACACACAGTATGGGTATATGTAAAAATACACCCCAAAACATATTTCCCTACTTCTCCTGAGTAGGGCGATACCACATGTGTGACACTTTTTTGCAGCCTAGGTGCACAAAGGGGCCCAAATTCCAATGAGTACCTTTAGGATTTCACAGGGCATTTTTTATGCATTTGGATTCCAAACTACTTCTCACGCTTTAGGGCCCCTAAAATACCAGGGCAGTATAAATACCCCACAAGTGACCCCATTTTGGAAAGAAGACACCCCAAGGTATTCCGTGAGGGGCATGGCGAGTTCCTAGAATATTTTTTTTTGCCACAAGTTAGCGGAAAATTATTATTATTTTTTTTTTCTCTTACAAAGTCTCATATTCCACTAACTTGTGCTAAAAAATAAAATTTTACATGAACTCGCCATACCCGTCACGAAATTTGTGGGGTATTTATACTGCCCTGGCATTTTAGGGGCCCTAAAGTGTGAGAAGTAGTTTGGAATCCAAATGCATCAAAAATGCCCTGTGAAATCCTAAAAGTACTCATTGGAATTTGGGCCCCTTTGCGCACCTAGGCTGCAAAAAAATGTCACACATGTGGTATCGCCATACTCAAGAGAAGTAGGGCAATGTGTTTTGGAGTGTATTTTTACATATACCCATGCTGGGTGAGAGAAATATCTCTGTAAATGACAACTTTTCCCATTTTTTTATACTAAGTTGTCAATTTACATAGAAACATAGAATAGAAACATAGAAACATAGAAACATAGAATGTGTCGGCAGATAAGAACCATTTGGCCCATCCAGTCTGCCCAATATACTAAATACTATGGATAGCCCCTGGCCCTATCTTATAGAGATATTTCTCTCACCCAGCATGGGTATATGTAAAAAGACACCCCAAAACGCATTGCCCTTCTTCTCCTGAGTACGACGATACCACATGTGTGACACTTTTTTGCAGCCAAGATGCGCAAAGGGGCTGAAAGTCCAACGAGTACCTATTAGGAGGGCATTTTTAGACATTTGGATTCCAGACTTCTTCTCACGTTTTAGGGCCCTAAAATGCCAGGGCAGTATAAATACCCCACAAGTGACCCCATTTTGGAAATAAAACACCCCAAGGTATTCCGTAAGGGGCATGGCGAGTTCATAGAAGATTTTTTTTTTTGGCACAAGTTAGCGGAAATTGATTTTTTTTTGTTTTTTCTCACAAAGTCTCCCTTTCCGCTAACTTGTGACAAAAAGTTCAATCTTTCATGGACTCAATATGCCCCTCAGTGAATACCTTGGGGTGTCTTCTTTCCAAAATGGGGTCATTTGTGGAGTGTTTGTACTGCCCTGGCATTTGAGGGTCTCCGCAATCATTACATGTATGGCCAGCATTAGGAGTTTCTGCTATTCTCCTTAGGCCTCATGCACACGACCGTTGTTTGGGTCCGCATCCGAGCCGCCCTTTTGGCAGCTCGGATGCAGACCCATTCATTTCAATGGGGCCGCAAAAGATGCGGACAGCACTCCGTGTGCTGTCCGCATACGTGGCTCCGTCCGCGGCCCCACAAAAAAAATATAACATGTCCTATACTTGACCGCGCTTTGTGGACAAGAATAGGCATTTATATTGCCGACGCTTGTTCCGTTCCGCAAATTGCGGAAGTCAACACGGGCGCCTTCCGTTTTTTGCGCATCCGTGGTTTGCGGACTGCAAAAAACGGCACGGTCGTGTGCATGAGGCCTTATATTGAGCATACGGGTAATGAGATATTTTTTTTCCGTTCAGCCTCTGGGCTGAAAGAAAAAATGAACGGCACAGATTTCTTCATTCGCATCGATCAATGTGGATGAAAAAATCTCTGCCAAAAAATGTGCAAAAGAAATAGAAGCTGCGATCGCTAATAAAGATCCAAAAAGCTCAAAAGTGATCTTCATAGCGCCGCAGCGATTTTACAGTGTTTTTGCAGTGATCAGAAAAAAAACATTTCTGTCACTGCGGTGGGGCGGACTGAACGCAAGTGTGCGCACAAGATCAGGCCTGATCGGGCGAACACTGCGTTTTTTGTAGAGCCTAAGGTGCCCCTAATGTACTGATATAGATCTGATTGCGATTAGTCTTGATCACTTACAGATACTATATAGTACTAGTGCTGATTAGTGACAGCGATGACGCTAATCAGCGACTAATCAGTGACTGCGGTGCGGTGGGCGCTAACTACCTAACAAGTGGCTAACTAACTGGCGGTGATAAGGGACCCTTAGGCCCCATTCACACGTCCGCAATTCTGTTCCGCATTTTGCGGAACGGAATTGCGGACCCATTCATTTCTATGGGGACAGACTTTGTCCCGCTCGGATCCGGAATTGCGGATCTGCACTTCCGGCTCCGCACTCCCGTTCCGCAAAAATATAGAACATGTCCTATTCTTGTCCGCAATTGCGGACAAGAAAAGGCATTTTCTATATAGTTCTGGCAATGTGCGGATCCGCAAAATGCGGAAAGCACATTGCCGGTGTCCGTGTTTTGTGGATCCGCGGATCCGTGGATCCGCAAGACACATACGGACGCCTGAATGGAGCCTTACAGGGGGGTGATCAATGACAGGGGGGTGATCAGGGAGTTTATATGGGGTGATCAGGGGTTAATAAGGGGTTAATAAGTGACAGGGGGGGTATAGTGTAGTGTGGTGCTTGGTGCTACTTACAGAGCTGCCTGTGTCCTCTGGTGGTCGATCCAAGCAAAAGGGACCATCAGAGGACTAGGTAGCAGGTATATCAGACGCTGTTAACAAAACAGCGTCTAATATACCTTTCAGGGGTTAAAAAAAATCGCATCTACAGCCTGCCAGCGAATGATCGTCGCTGGCAGGCTGTAGATCAACTTGTTTACCTCGCGATCCTGTGAACGCGCGCTCCTGTGAGCGCGCGTTCACAGCAAATCTCGCGTCTCGCGAGATGACGCGCTGATGCGTCAAGGAGGAATAACCCGTCCGCCCGCAGGACACATCCCTGCAATTAGGCGGTCGGGAGGTGGTTAATAACGTCATTGCCAAGTCGTGGAAGACTGTGGATTTCTGTGTGGAGCTCATAGATTGTAAGCTCTTGCGAGCAGGACCCTGACTCCTAGTGTTTCAGTTGCATATTAGCCAGTTAGTTTTGTTTCGTACATGAACCCTATGAATTTGTAAAGCCCTGCGGAATATGGTGGCGCTATATAAATAAATTTTATTATTATTATTGAATAAATCGAGATGTTCTGAATATTTTGGTTCCATTTTTTATCATTTGCATATCATTAACATGTCTATCGATGTGAGTTCCAGAATTATACCACTTTTCCTTCTTTGTATTGACATTTCAGTGTTGAGAAGTGTATTTCCCATTGACTTTTGCTTTTCTTAAAAAAATGGAAAAGTTTACTTTTTGTTACAGTGATTGTGAAGAACAGTTAAAAGTTAAAGTTTAAGGATCTGTACAAAAATACAAAAGTGATATTTTTATCCAGTCAACCCAATTTCTACTCATTATTTATTTAACATAACTTTTTGGCTTGGAAAAAAAAAATCACAAAGGCGCGAATAAAATGGCAATATTGTACCTAGAATATCCACCTAGAAAATTCTGTAGTTCTCTTGGCACATGGTATTTGGAAACCTGTGGTATTTGGAAGCACATCGACCTTAGATCCCTAATGAAAGCAATTTTAAGAATCCATTATTCTAAAGTTCCATAGATGTTGCCAACATTATCTAATAGGCCTAGTTTTTGCAGCCACAAAATGTATCTTTCTTCACCACCCTCCCCAGCTGCTCCCATCTGCATCTTTTAATAGAAGTACAGTGTTAGAAAAAGACTGGAAAAAAAAAGATGGGTGAGGGAAGCCTAACGGAGAACTACCTAAGGGTTAAAGAGCACCTGTTATTAAGATCAACTGTATCAGACATACTGCCTGGTAGGGTTGATCCCGCTGATTAAAATGACACCTATCTTGTGAAAATCAGTTGTGGTGTTCCTGAGAAAAATAAATTTATTATTTTTGCATTGGGGGGCGTAGCCACTACTAGAAAGCTGAGGTGCACGGAGTGTCTAGGCCCCGCCCCTTGGTGACTGAAGCCTTCACTTGTATAAAGAATAAAAGTCTTTGTTTCTCGGGAACACCACAACCAATTTTCAAAAGACAGGTATAACTTTGATCAGCAGGATCAACCTTAGCAGACAATATGTTTGGTTTAGTAGGGTTGATGCGGCTGACTGGTGCTCTTTAACCACCTCAGCTCCCCTAGCTTAAAGGGATTCTGTCAATGGTAAATGAGAGGGAATAGAAAACAGCGGCACTACGCAGTAATATAAATCACCTCTGCCCCTTATATGTCGGAAGTCCATGGACCAGCGGCTAGCCCCGTAGACCAAGATCGTGGTGCTCAGCGTGAGTAGGGGTGAACAAAATCCATGTAGAAGAAAAAGACGCGGCACTCACCAAGGTCATGAAGATTACTTGAAGCTTTATTGCTAGTAAGGTGGCATACTGCGCAGGCTAGGGAGCGGGATGGCCACGGTGCGCTTCAAAAATTTTGGTCAATTTCGATTAATAACAAAAAAAGTTAAAATGTCAGCAGCAATGAAATACCACCAAATGAAAGCTCTATTAGTGAGAAGAAAAGGAGGTAAAATTCATTTGGGTGGTAAGTTGTATGACCGAGCAATAAACCGTGAAAGTAGTGTAGTGCAGAATTGTAAAAAGTGGTCTGGTCATTAAGGGGGTTTAAAGGGATTCTGTCACCAGGTTTGACCCCTGTCAGCTAAACATATGCTGATGTTCAGGGCGTCTTCACGATTCCTAATGTGGGCTTATAATTGTCATCTGTGGGCTTATTTAGCTAAAAAACAGCTATTACTAACCTGTCAGTCAAACAAATAAGGTGCCCAAGGGGATGTTAATGGGTGCAAGGTGCCCGCCACACCCACCGCCGTTCGAGCCCAGCGCCGCCTTTCCGGACTTCTGTGCCGCCTCCTAATCCTCTGTGCCGCCTCTCCCTCCCTCCCCCCTCCTTCTGCTGTAAGATCTCGCGCTTGCGAACAGGGCTCTGCCTGATGCGCCCGGGCGGACTTCTCCATTTGGCTTCTTACAGCGAAGTACGCATGCGCCGGCACTTCGCTCAACCCCTGTATGCGCGAGATCTTACAGCAGGAGGAGGGGGGAGGGAGGGAGAGCGAGAGGCGACACAGAGGATTAGGAGGCGCAGAAGTCTGGAAAGGCGGCACTGGGCACGAACGGCGGTGGGTGCGGCGGGCATCTTGCACCCATTAACATTCCCTTGGGCACCTTATTTGTTTGACTGACAGGTTAGTAATAGCTGTTTTTTAGCTAAATAAGCCCACAGATGACATTTATAAGCCCACATTAGGAATCGTGAAGACGCCCTGAACATCAGCATATGTTTAGCTGACAGGGGTGAAACCTGGTGACATAATCCCTTTAAACCACCTAAATGACCAGACCACTTTTTACAATTCTGCACTACACTACTTTCACGGTTTATTGCGCGGTCATACAACTTACCACCCTAATGAATTTTACCTCCTTTTCTTCTCACTAATAGAGCTTTCATTTAGTGGTATTTCATTGCTGCTGACATTTTTACTTTTTTTGTTATTAATCGAAATTGACCGAAATTTCTGCAAAAAAATGACATTTTTCACTTTCTGTTGTAAAATTTTTCAAACAAAACTACATTTCTATATAAATTTTTCTATAAATTTATTGTTCTACATGTCTTTGATTAAAAAAAAATGCAATAAGTGTATATTTATTGGTTTGCACAAAAGTTATAGTGTTTACAAACTATGGTACAAAAATGTAAATTTCCGCATTTTGAAGCAGCTCTGACTTTCTGAGCACCTGTCATGTTTCCTGAGGTTCTACAATGCCCAGACACTACAAACACCCCACAAATGACCCCATTTCGGAAAGTAGACACCCTAAGGTATTCGCTGAAGGGCCTAGTGAGTTCATGGAAGTTTTTATTTTTGTCACAAGTTAGCGGAAAATGATTTATTTATTTATTTATTGATATATTTTTTCTTACAAAGTCTCATATTCCACTAACTTGTGACAAAAAATAAAATTTTACATGAACTCACCATACCCCTCACGGAATACCTTGGGGTGTCTTCTTTCCAAAATGGGGTCACTTGTGGGGTATTTATACTGCCCTGGCATTTTAGGGGCCCTAAAGTGTGAGAAGTAGTTTGGAATCCAAATGCGTAAAAAATGCCCTGTGAAATCGTAAAGATACTCTTTGGAATTTGGGCCCCTTTGCGCACCTAGGCTGTAAAAAAGTGTCACACATGTAGTATCGCCGTACTCAGGAGAAGTAGGGCAATGTGTTTTGGGGTGTATTTTTACATATACCCATGCTGGGTGAGATAAATATCTCTGTAAAAGACAACTTTTCCCATTTTTTTTATACAAAGTTATCATTTTACAGAGATATTTCTCTCACCCAGCATGGGTATATGTAAAAAGACACCCCAAAACACATTGCCCAACTTCTCCTGAGTACGGAGATACCACATGTGTGACACTTTTTTGCAGCCTAGGTGCGCAAAGAGGCCCAAATTCCAAAGACTATCTTTACGATTTCACAGGCATTTTTTACGCATTTGGATTCCAGACTTCTTCTCACGGTTTAGGGCCCCTAAAATGTCAGGGCAGTATAAATACCCCACAAGTGACCCCATTTTGGAAAGAAGACACCCCAAGGTATTCTGTGAGGGGCATGGCGAGTTCCTAGAATATTTTGTTTTTTGGCACAAGTTAGCGGAAAATTATATATTTTTTTTTTTCTTACAAAGTCTCATATTCTACTAACTTGTGACAAAAAATAAAAATTTTCATGAACTCAACATACCCCTCACGGAATACCTTGGGGTGTCTTCTTTCCAAAATGGGGTCACTTGTGGGGTATTTACACTGCCCTGGCATTTTAGGGGCCCTAAAGCGTGAGAAGAAGTCTGGAATCCAAATGCGTAAAAAATGCCTGTGAAATCGTAAAGATACTCTTTGGAATTTGGGCCCCTTTGCGCACCTAGGCTGCAAAAAAGTGTCACACATGTGGTATCTCCGTACTCAGGAGAAGTAGGGCAATGTGTTTTGGGGTGTATTTTTACATATACCCATGCTGGGTGAGAGAAATATCTCTGTAAAAGTCAACTTTTCCCATTTATTTATACAAAGTTGTCATTTTAGAGAGATATTTCTCTCACCCAGCATGGGTATATGTAAAAAGACACCCCAAAACACATTGCCCAACTTCTCCTGAGTACGGCGATACCACATGTGTGACACTTTTTTGCAGCCTAGGTGCACAAAGGGGCCCAAATTCCAATGAGTACCTTTTAGGAGGGCATTTTTAGGCATTTGGATTCCAGACTTCTTCTTACACTTTAGGGCCCCTATAATGCCAGGGCAGTATAAATACCCCACAAGTGACCCCATTTTGGAAAGTAGACACCCCAAGGTATTCCGTGAGGGGCATGGCGAGTTCCTAGAATATTTTTTTTTGCCACAAGTTATCGGAAAATTATTAATTTTTTCTCTTACAAAGTCTCATATTCCACTAACTTGTGACAAAAAACACATACGGACGTCTGAATAGAGCCTTACAGGGGGGTGATCAATGACAGGGGGGTGATCAGGGAGTCTAATATGGGGTGATCAGGGGTTAATAAGGGGTTAATAAGGGGCAGGGGGGGTGTAGTGTAGTGGTGTTTGATGCTACTTTACAGAGCTGCCTGTGTCTTCTGGTGGTCGATCCAAGCAAAAGGGACCACCAGAGGACCAGGTAGCAGGTATATTAGACGCTGTTAACAAAACAACGTCTAATATACCTTTCAGGGGTTAAAAAAAAATCGCATCTACAGCCTGCCAGCGAATGATCGCCGCTGGCAGGCTGTAGATGCACTCGTTTACCTGCTTTTCCTGTGAACGCGCGCTCCAGTGTGCGCGCGTTCACAGGAAATCTCGCGTCTCGCGAGATGACGCGCCGGCGCATCAAGGAGGAATGAATCGACTGCCTCCAGACCGCAATCCTGCGTTAGGCGGTCCGGAGGCGGTTAAAGGATTTCTTCACTGTCAGTCCATGCTTATTCTGTATCTATACATCTGCCCCCAACCATGGGGATCTTAGCAGTAGAGCAACCTGGGAATATTACATTATTAAAGGACCTTTCTAATAGAAAGGGATTGTTATGTGTGCCCAGCCCTGTTAAAGAATCCCCTTTTAGAAACATTCACTACCTGGGGGCTCCCACCTCCTTTCACCTTCAACAGTAGCCCTCTCATGGCAGGACCAGCCACTAAGAAGCAGGCCATGGTATAGTGCACTAGATGGTAATATAACAGTATTATTTTAGCAATGTAAATATTCAAAATGAAGGAAAATGATGTGAAGCAGTATGGTGGCTCAGGGTTAGCGGTGGCTCAGTGGTTAGCATTGGTGCGTTGCAGCGCTGGGGTCGAAGGTTCAAATCTGACCAAGGAGTTTGCATGTTCTTCTTGTGTTTGTGTGGGTTTCCTCCAGGTTCTCTGGTTTCCTCCTAACACTCCAAAGACATACTGATAGGGGACTTGGATCGTTAGCCCCATTGGGGACAGTGTGATGCTAATGTCTGTACAGCGCTTAGGAATATAGTAGCGCCATATAAGTGGGTAAAACTAATAATGGGGGGATAATACAGACATATTATGTGAACACTAAATTGTGTTTTACAGTATTATTTAAGCATTTTATGACACTTTTCTTTGGTCACTCTACATTGATATTATCTCATCAAATTTGGCAGTACTATTTGGACACTATGCAGCATTAATATGGCGGAACTGTAGAGTCATTATATATTACCACTTTATGGTTATATTGTTAGGATGGTATGTTTGTGGTATAATCAGGGGCGTAACTACCATAGCGGCAGACCATGCAACTGCTATGGGGCCCAGGGCAAGAGGGGGCCCAGTCTTAGTTGGGATTATCCCCTCTTCTACTGGAGACGAAAACATGGTCAGGACTCTACCCTTTAAAGGAACAACTTTTAGCAAATGAGGCAGTGGAAAATTGGCCCATGGGTCATTGAAAAGGGTTTAGGCAGAAACCCTTCTGTCCTGTGTGGGGGGCCTGGTTTGATCCTTGCTATGGGTCCCTTACTTCTCTATGTACGCCACTGGGTATAATGGTATTATTTAAGCATTTTTTAGCATTGTGTAGTGGCATTATATTAAAAAGCATTGTAGGAGGTATTGTTTGGACACTATATAGCAGTAGTATGTGTGGCTTGTATAGTCATAATATGATGTTACCACTCTCTGGTCACATTATTAGAGCCGTGAATTATGTAAACAATTTATGACACAATGTAGCAACAGTATTTAAGCAAAATAGGCAATATTATTGGACCAGTATATAGTGGTAGTATATGGGAACTGGAACTCTTATGTTACCACTCTATGTTCATATTATTAAGGCATTGAATAGCAGTATAATACTTGCCATATGATGGTATTAATTAAAGTGATTGTCCAGTTTCCTATATTGATGATGCAGGAGCACTGGACTTCCATAGATGATTGGCAAGGGTGTTGCGAGTCGGACCCCCTCCCTCCTGATCTGTTATTGATGAGCGATCCTGAGGATAGGTCATCAATATAGGAAACTGGAAAATCCCTGTAAGCACTTGATGCCACTATATAGCGACAGTAGTTTGTCATGTGCCGGAGGCCCAGGGCAGACCTCTGGGACGTCTTGCAAACAGTACACAGGCAGAAACAGACCAGGGACCAACAGATTACTTCATTACAAATGTAATAAGGAACATAACAGTACAGCAGGTTAGGCAATAGTAGTAGCACTACCACAGAACCAAGTGCACCGGCAGACCAGAGGCAAAACCCAGAGGGCGGAAAGCCAGTGAACCCCGTTCTTCACAGAGCCCCTGGAGGTGGGGATGAACTAGCCGAGAGCTCACTGGTTGCACCTTCAGGAAGGTCCTGTTACACTTGGCCACTACCTGCAGAGAAGCGGAACAGACAACAGAACTGGAACCCAAGCAAACACAGGACATGGATCAGACAACAAGACAAACGGGAACCAGCACAGAAGAAGATGCCTGGACCCCAAGCGGAATGAAAGCATGGCGGTCTCAGGCAGAGCTGCAAGCTACACACAGACTAGAACCCAGGGACCCTCTCACGAAGTCAGGACAAACACAGGAACAGAAGCAGTAGGCACTGCCAGGCTGGACATGGAACAGGCATGATCGAAAGCAGTTTAGCACTGCCAGGCTATTAGACGCAGTAAGAGCACTGCTAGGTTAGAAATGGAACAAACAGGAACAGGTACAGAAGATCAGGCAAGGACATAACATCACAACATACCAGCTGACACCACAAAAAAGGGCAGATGGCAAAATCCACTGGGTCAGCAACAAGGTGCTACACCCAGTAAGGCAGAAGACAGACTGACCACCTGCCCCACAGCTCACAGATAGATATAGCTGCATAAGGAGGGCACCAGATAAGCCACACCCAGAAACAGATCAGGGAATGTTAACCTCAACAGAAACCAGGATAATCAGAACCATAGAACAAACTATACAGGCCACAGTTCACACACACCGCAGCCAGCACTCAGTCCCAAGCAACCAGCATACACAGGTGTCTGCCTGCAGCCAGTACGCGATAGAGCCTGCAGCCAGCCTACACGGCAACTATGACAAGAACACATTCACAGGCAACAATTCACACAAGACACCGCAGCCAGCACGCTGTCCCAAGCAACCAGCATACACAGGTGTCTGCCTGCAGCCAGTACGCAAGAGGCATGCAGCCAGCCTACACATAGTTAAGCAATGTAGGCAGTATTATTTAGGCAGTATGGGGCATATTTATTATGACCAACGTTTTAGATGCCGGTCTTAATAAGGCTCTGCGCTGGCAGTGGATCCGCCGACGCTATGAAGAGGTGCCATAACTTCGGCGTATCTAGTGCCGCTTCTAAATGTAAGCCAGCTTCCTTGCTGTTGTACATTTAGACCAGGCGTAGAAAATGGTAAATGAGATGGGCCTGCTGGCCCCTTCCCTACCCACGCCACACACCCATTTGTAGGCCTAATATAGTTATATATGTTTGCTGTACAACTGAATTATTTAAAGGGGTTATCCCATAAGTAATGGATAATTGCTCCAATTGTTCTGCTAGATTTATTTCGATCTGTCAGCTTAGGGGGCGTGCACTTTCTCAGGGGGTATGTCTTTTCTGCTGCAGCTGGTGGCATTTGAAGGATAAAACTGCAAATGGAATTCCATCTCAGTGAGCAGAGACAGAGAAACTAGAAAAAGAGCAAACATCAGGTGGCGCTATACAGATAGAGACTTCATTGAATAACTTGGTGGCTATAATAAATTCTTAATTACATGCAATTACAAAAATATTCAGATCCAGGTGGTTTGAAAACTGCAGAATATTTTTCATGGGACAACCCCTTTAAGCACTTTATAGTGCTGTGTAGCATCATTATTTAAGCAACGTAGTCAGTATTATATGTGCACTATCTAGCGGTTTTTGGTAGGAAATGTTTTGATTACCGCAGGGTAGAATTAATGGGACATTGTACAGCTCTGTCCTCGTGTGCCAGTGAATACACAGTATTATAGCAAAAGACGTTTTAACAAATTCACAATTCCGATGGCAAAACCCCATTGGAGAGAGTTTGAGCAAATACCATTAGACTTGGGTCATTCCTAATATCTGCAGACAGATTATTTCCCTTGGTGGTTCTCATTCATGCACAGGTCCAGTAATAACATTCCTCTCGTATTGCAGAAATCATTTTTAATGCCGTGATATTTAAAGTAGTAACCCATAACGTAAAGCACGAAAACCTTCCTCCCGCAGCTGCATACGCCTCGCTCTGTATACATTCAGATGAATTCCTGAGGAAATGTGTCCTGAAAACTGAGTCTAATAAAATTTCACACGGACGGGACAGATAGAATGTGGAGTCGAATTTTACGTTCTGACTACTTCCCCCCCCCCCCACTGCTATGTTGACAGGACGTTGGTCGGGTAAAGCCTCTCGTCTGTCTCTCCATCCTGTTCACACCTTAGAAATAACGGAAAAGTTTTTTTACATATAGGAAATTCGCAGTTTGCGTTCAAGAGTAATTGCCTTGAATAAAACTTTGTCCACATACTGTTTAATGGAGGGGAATTATGTGGTTATTGCTTGTACTGTAAATAGAGCGGATGGAAGCAGGTCTGGATGGGTGTCAGTGATGGACTTCATTATATGCAGGCTCCGTGCGCTCCATAAAAACAAAAATAGCAGGATCCTGGTGAAATTACTGCAAACTGTAGAGCGAGGAAATACGGAAAAAGCCTGTAGCCCTATGGAAGCATAGTACAGTATGGAGCCAGTGGACTAAAGGGGCTCCAGGTCAGGTTGTCCACCTTCATTGCCCATCGGCAGGTTGGACCAAGGCAGAACTCTAGGTCATCACACATCATTACTTACTTCAGGGGGTTGTAACTATAAAGGGTATTGTGAGAAGAACCGAAAGCCCCTCTGTCCCATTGTAGGACACCAGTATTATAAATATTCCCAACCAGAGGTTCGGAAGCCACATGTGACCCTTAGAGGGATATTCCAGGGTTTTAATATTGATGATGACCTGTTCTCAGGATAGGCCATCCATGGCTGATCAGTGGGGGTCTGACACACCACACCCCTTCCAATCAGGTTTTCCTGAGTACCTCTAGCGTCGGAAGTTGGCACCAGTACCACATGGCAGATTCCTATAGAGCTGTTCCCATCAAAGTGAATGGTGAGCTTCTTTGACCATTACACATTGGCTGGAGCCATGTACTGTAGTTCTGGTGCCAGTGCTATTTGGGACCAGCTGATCGGTGGCCATGCGGGGTATCAGATCCCCACCTATCTGATACTATCCTGAGGACAGACCACCATTATTAAAATCCTTAAAGGGTCAATCCCACCCACCAGTCAGGGTCTTCAAATGCGACATGGTGCCTGAAAATCCAAAAGCCACACAGTGTTCCTCCCATTCTGAGTCCTGCTGTGTGCCCATACAGCAAACTACAAGCACATATGGGGTGTTTCCTGAATGGGGAGAAAATGGGGAACACATACTGGGGTGCATTTTCTTCTTTAACCTCTTGTGAAAAAAAATGGTGTCTGCTAGTAATTTTCTTTTCACAAATGTGTGCTTTGAAATCCTTTAAAGAGTTTCTACCACCAGATTTTGAGATTTTTCGCTGACTGACACTAGCAATCTGCTAGTGTCTGCACTACCTAACAGTGCTCTTGTATCACTAGAGGCTCCGTCTACTCACTATTTCTGCCGCCCACCGCGTCCCTCAAGCCCGCCCCGCTCCTCTTGATTGACAGCCAACCTCGCTCCATCTCGAATTCCAGCACCTGCGCCATGCGCTTCTATATTCGGCGCAGGCACAGTGACTGTCGGACCGCTCCTTGCGCCGGCATCTTCACTGCGGTCCAACAGTCACTGCGCCTGCGCCGAATACAGAAACGCACGGCGCAGGTGCTTATAAATAAAAATTTAATATTTTGACTCAATTTTACCACCGTCATGAAGTACAATATGTGACGAGAAAACAATCTCAGAATGGCCTGGAAAAGTAAAAGTGTTTTAAAGTGATTACCACATAAAGTGACACATGTCAGATTTGCAAAAAATGGCTTGGCCCTTAAGGTGAAAAATGGCCGCGTCCTGAAGGCGTTAAAGGGTCAGACCCCCACCTATGTGATACTGTTTGCCTATCCTGAGGATAGACCATTATTAAAATCTTGGGAAACCCATTTAAAGGGTCAGGCCCTCACCTATCTGATAATAATTGCCTATCTTGAATATAGACCATCATTATTGAACTCTTTGAAAACCCCTTTAAAGAGTCACCCCCCCCCCCCCCCTCACCACCTATTTGATACTAATTGCCTATCCTGAGGATAGACCTTCATTATTACAATCCTGGAAAACCCCTTTAAAGGGTCAGACACCCCCCTCAACCTATTAGATACTAATTCTAATACTAATGCCTATCCTGAGATTGATATTTACAGAAGATTGTTACTTACCTCCTTCACACCACTCCAGTCCTCCTCGCCGCCCCCGCTGTCTCCACCTTCTGGTCACCACACTGTTTACAATAGGCGGTATGGTCACATGCATCTTTCCAGCCAATGACTGGCTTCAGTGGTGATGTGCTACTTGTGGCCACATAACTGCTGAAGCCACTCATTGGCTGGTGCGGTGCATGTGACCACAACTGTGCACCACCGGATATAAACAGTGTTGGACCGGAAGATGGAGACAGTGAAGGCAATGTAGAGGACCAGAGCGGCGGGGATCAGATAAGTGTGGATCTTCTGGTTTTGGGGCGGGCTATGGGGACTTGCTTAAAAATCTAAATGACCTGAAAACACCTTTAAACTCCCAGCACAGAGCTCTATAACTGATTACTATTTTATCAGCAATGTCATGTAGTATTACTACAAAGCGGCACTACCATGTAACCGTCCATTAACACTTGGATAAGTGCCATCAAAATGTTTCTCCCTTTTAATATCTAGTGTTTGAAAATGGCTCGTAAATGAGAAGGTCAGGAAATGTCTCAATCAGAAACTGGTTAAGCGTTCCATTGGGCCTCTGAAACTGCCCAACATCTCTCTTTTTAAGTGACCGATCACGATATAACCCTATGGTGACTTCAGTTCTCCCTATTCAAGATGGCAAGTGGGGAGTTTGACCGGGATGATAGACCTGTCTAAGGTGAAATCAGAAAGGAGAAAAACCTCCTGTGGAGCGTAATGTAAAAGTTATAATGTGGCCACTAGAGATGAGAAAATTTATAAAATTTTCATTCGGGTCCGATTTGGCCGTTTGATTCAATTCAGGTCTGAATAAATTCAACCCAAATTGAAAGTGCCCCAACTGCTTGAAAAAATCTCTCTATCCTTCTCCTGGTTCCCTTGAATCAATTCAGACGACATTCGAGCTTGTTAAATTGAGGCGAAATTTTTGAATTGATTCGCTCATCTCTATGATGGAGGCATAAAACCTTAAACAGTATTATGAAGATATTCCAACTGAAGCAGCTGACATCTGCTGGTATAGGTCCGGTGGACGAGGTGGCTCCAGATCAGCTTGTCCATCGTATCACCCACGGACAGGCGGAACCATTGCAGGGCTCTAGATGGACATGAACCGCCTGTATTTTTCAGCTGCACCACTTTCAACTACATCCTCAGGACATGACTACAACTGAATACAATGGTCAGCTCCCTGTTCCACCATTCAACATGCAATAGGTTGTTGGCACAGACAGGTGCGAAGCAGTGACGTCATTGTGCCTGCTACACCTAGCCATTGGACAGACCGGAGCAGGACTGCATTTGGAGATCTGCTTCATTTGGCTTTGGGGCATTATACTGCATGGGGGCACACAGGGGCATTACACTATGTAGGGGCACATACTGTATGTGGGGCACATAAAGGGTATTATACAGTGCAGAGGCACATAAACAGCTATTTTATTGTGTGGGGGCACATAAGGGGGTGTTATACTGTGTGGGGGCACATAAGTGGGCTTTATACTGGGTGGGGGCACATAAGTGGGCTTTATACTGTGTGGGGGTACATAAGGGGGTGTAATACTGTGTGGTCGCATATATGGGGGAATTGTACTGTGTGGGGGCACGTAAGTGGGCATTATACCATATGGGGCACATAAGAGGGCATTATATTGTGTGGGGGCACATATGGGGGAATTATACCATGTGGGGCACATAAGAGGGCATTATATTGTGTGGGGGCACATAAGGGGGTACTATGCTGTGTGGGGGCACATAAGTGGGCATTATACCATGTGGGGCACATAAGAGGGCATTATACTGTGTGGGGGAATATAAGGGGCTATTATACTGTGTGTGGGAATATAAGGGGCTATTACACTGTGTGGGGGTACATAAGGGGCTATTATACTGTGTGGGGGTACATAAGTGGGGTGTTATACTGTGTTGTGGCATATAAGAGGAATTATACTGTGTGGGGGCACATAAGTGAGCATTATACCATGTGGGCACATAAGAGGGCATTATACTGTGTGGTTGCATATATGGGGGAATTGTACTGTGTGGGGGCACGTAAGTGGGCATTATACCATATGGGGCACATAAGAGGGCATTATATTGTGTGGGGGCACATAAGGGGGGTTATACTGTGTGGGGATACATAATGGGCGATTATACTGTGTGGGGGTACATAAGGGGGCGTAATACTGTGTGGTGGCATATATGGGGGAATTATACCATGTGGGGGAACATAAGAGGGCATTATATTGTGTGGGGGCACATAAGGGGGTACTATGCTGTGTGGGGGCACATAAGTGGGCATTATACCATGTGGGGCACATAAGAGTGCATTATACTGTGTGGGGGAATATAAGGGGCTGTTATACTGTGTGGGGGTACATAAGGGGGGTGTTATACTGTGTTGTGGCATATAAGGGGGAATTATACTGTGTGGGGGCACATAAGTGGGCATTATACCATGTGGGCACATAAGAGGGCATTATACTGTGTGGGGTGCATATAAGGGGCTATTATACTGTGTGAGGGTACATAAGGGGGGTGTTATACTGTGTGGTTGCATATAAGTGGGCATTATACCATGTGGGGCACATAAGAGGGCATTATATTGTGTGGGGGCACATAAGGGGGTATTATGCTGTGTGGGGGCACATAAGGGGAATTGTATTGTGTGGGGGCCCACAGTATAATTTACATGTCCTAAGGCAGGAGAAGAGAAACCCCCTGTGGAGCGTAATGCAGACGTTTTAATGTGGCCACTAAAAATGAGCAAATTAATAAAATTTTGATTTGGGTCAATTTGGCAGAATCAGCTGCCTGGTTCAATTTGGCTCCCAATAAATGCAATCCAAATCCAAAGCGCCCCACTTGCTGGAAAAACTCTCTCTCTCCCTCTCTTAATCGAATCTCATAAAGTTTGGGCTCGTTTTTTTCCCGAAAATTTGGGTCCGATTTTAGAGTAGTTTTGCTCATGGCTCATGGCCACGTTACAGTGATGGAGGCCTAAAACCTGCTGTAAACTAAACAGCATTATCAAGATTAGAGATGAGCGAATCGGAGTTGACGAAGTGGAATTCGATCCAAATTTCAGGAAAAATTCAATTTACGCCGAAGCCTAAATTCCTTGCGCTTCGTGGTAACGAATCTCATAGCTGCTGCACGTGTGAGGACATGGAGCAAAGAATTCTGGGAAGGCGGGATCACCCATATTGCCATGCATGCAGCCAATCAGCAGCCAGCCAGCCCTGTGATGTCACAGCCCTATAAATAGCCTCAGTCATTTTCCAGTGTACTTAGTGCAGGGAGAGAGAAGTCAGCAGGCGCTAGGGACAGTGCTAGGAAAGACTTCATTGTGCTGAAATTTTTTTTTTACAAATTCAGGGAAAGATTATTCAAGGTGTAGGGAAAGGATAGGGAGGAATCATCTACACTATAAAAGGAGAACAGGGTGCAATAGGAGAGTGTACGGCCTGGGTAATAGGAGCGATTCTATTACACCTTGCTGCACTGACTGCGGATCTAAATTGGTGTTATACTGCTGCTTTTAGGTTGTTTGCACTATATGATACATCACTAATTCCACATTCATAGAAAAGGTACGCACGTCCTATTAGCCGTTCTACGCTAAGATATTCCAACTGAAGAAGCTTGCCTCTGATGGTATAGGTCCTGTTGGAAAAGGGGCTTCAGATCAAGTTGTCCATTGTATTTCCCAATGGACAAGTTGACCTTATACAGGACTCCAGACAGAGAAGAGAAATCAAATAGAAGGTCATTATGCCATTCCCTCCTCCTATGGGTAGAAGAGAAACAGATGCTATGCCCTCCTGTCCCAGTATGTAGAGTCTGGTATGGTGGCATGGCCCAGCACCAGAAGGATGTCCCACTTTAAAGGTCTTGCTCGCTCTGTCAGTGGGCAGTGTATGTAAATATTTTTTAGTGTGAGGGTTTTTAGAAGTGCTGTAATCACTATATTCAAACCTCTGGAACGTACACCTTGGGTAGTGAGTGTAGGCCACTATCCACTGCTTCATTGGAAAGGACTCACCTGAAGCTACCAGTGGACAGATCCCTTTCGTCTCCAGTAAGCAAATTTAAAGGTCCACCAAAGCCATGAAAGTACTGTATTGTATTTACCCAAGGTAAGAGAAGAGGCATGTGAAGGGAGCGCAGTGTCTGGTATTTAATATTTGGGGCTCTGTGATGAGACATGATAGAAGAAGAAACATGGCTATCACTGTTTTAAATTCTCTACTATTGCCATGTCATGGGGCACTGAGATTGCCAAGACCATTTGGCAAAAAAATTGGTGAAGGTCTCCCAGATCAGCTCAGGAAACTGGACCACCATCTACCTATAGAGAAGGTGGACATGTATGTGCATGGCCCTCTTCACAGACTGGTGGTGTAGTTACCAAGCCACTGGCTCCAATGGCCCCATAAACAGCCAATAGGGCATCCTTGTTTTCCTAAGAGGTGAAGGCCCTAGAGCTTGTGTGTCATGGATAATACCAGCGGAGCGATATACAGCTGTTGGGACTCCTCACAACAACAGAGGGTAAGCGCAACTATTTTATATATATTCTAACACAAAACAGCACCACACATGAGGCGCTGCCTCCTGTCTTTTTTTCCTCTTTTGCATTAAAAGGAAACTAAAAACATAAAATATGTGCAAAATACTGCAGCTCTTTTTCCCCGTAAAGGGCTTCTACCACCAGAAATACTGTTATGTAGCTGACTGACATTAGCGATGAGCTAACGTCAGCACTACATAACAGTGTGTTTTTTTTACATTTCTCCCTGCAGCCATTCTGCTAAAATACACACTTTTACAATATGCTAATGAGGTGCTATGTGGGCGTAGATTCCGCACCTAGAGGCTCTGTTTACTAACCATGTATCCCGCCCAGGTCCTCCGTCTAGCCCGCCCCGCTCCTCTTGATTGATGTGTAGTATACGGGAGTTGTAATACCCGTTACTACCAAAGGTCACTTGGTGTGCTGTCGTCCCTCCTTAATATTGGGGTGTTGTTGTATGTCAGTTTTATAAAATGTAATGTAATGTGTGTATTTTCCTGTCACTGAAACTTGCACTTACAGGCCTGCTAGGGGTGTCATTCCTACTTCTAGTCCATAGAGGGAGCTAGGGAGCCCTAGTTTATATAAGGCTAGACCAGGAAGTGCAAGGAAGACGGAGTCTAGTGTCTGTAATCTACAGATGGAGATTAGATAATGTCTGAGACCAGTCCAGGCCTGAAGCCTGCTGTTCAGGAGAAGATTCCCTCCTGAATTCCTACATGCAGAAGCAGGAATACCTTAGCCTGAGGAACCATTCAGAAGCTAGGAGAGACTGAGGCAAATATCAGAGGAGACAGAGGTATTGAGGAAACAGAGGAGGTACTTATGAAAGCCATAATCAAGGATATAAAGCCAGTATTAGGTTAATGGGCCTTGGTGAAGAATTGCTACATTCCAGGATCAGACAGAATTAGAGTGCTAGCTCCTGTGCTGAGAATCCTGCGTTTTACACTCTGTAATTACCCTGCTGTACTGAATTGCCTGCATCGACCGAATTGCAAAATCGACTGTATGCTGAGGAACTGCGTTTCCAATATTGTCTCTGCCTGCAACCTACTAAAGTTGAAGTTCTGTTTAACACCGCGTTTCCTCAAATTATTTCCTGCATCCGCAAACGGCGTGCCACCGTTACTTGGCACTGGCGTCACGAACTATTCCTACCTATACCTGCCCTTGCAGAGAGTCAGCTGTACCAGGTTAGTGTATATTGCACTACTACACCCAGAAACACCTACTACGCACAACTTGAGTACGCTGCACCTTCTCTTTTGGCGTCACGAACAGGATACGCACGCTTTCTAGTGCAAGAAGCGTGTACTTTGTGCCTTATACAAGTGCCCTGTGACCAAAGTGACAATTTTCCTGTTTAATGAAAGTGGACTTTGTGGACTGAAAATCGTACCCAAAGTGTTCCAAAAACCTCTAAAAAGCGCTGTGCAGGGTTGCGCTACCCAGAGGAAGAAAATCGCCGCATTGGATTGTGGTTTTGTGGACTTTAAACATTCCTGCTTGCTGTCAGTGAACAGACAGCGTTTGTACCTAAAGATGGCCGCTGAGCTGGCTGAATTTACTGCTGCGTCACCTTCATCCCGAAAAGGCGGGAAAAATTGGCGCCTTTCTGAGGAAAAAGCGGGAAGAAGGTCAAGGGCAGGCGCCACGGCTTATCTGGACATTTGCATGTCTGCCAGCATGGACACCGCCCTCCATATACTGGAATACCTGGGGGGCGGCTCCCCAGTGCAATGGGAGGAGCTGGCTACTCTAATTGACGCGACCCTATCGCTCTCCTCAGTAGGATCGAGCATGTTGGATTGTGAGCAGAGTGTTGCTGCAGCGTCCGCACCTATGATTGGAAAAATGACCGACACCGGTGTAGAGCCAGAGGAGGCTCCACCGGCCTACGCTCCGGGACCGGAGCAACCCGCCTGCCGCACCAGGGAGAAGGAACCCGAGCCCTACTATGGCTCATGGAGGGACTTTTTTCAGCCATCGTTTAAATGGTCTTCCCTGATGGCGGAGATCCGAGAGGCCGCTATCAAGCGGAATACTAAGACTAAGATCGTGTATGAGGAGCTAACCAAGACCATACATGAAAGACATACGCACACCCAACCCCGCCTGGAAAGGAGAAAGGGAGTGGTGCTGTCGTTTGACAAATCCCGTGGCTACGGGTTTATTCAGGACTATCTTACTGGCAGAGACCTCTATGTGAATCGCAGGTCTGTCAAGAGAGACTACCTCCCTTCGTACCAGCACAGCCTCCGCGAGGGAGAGGAAGTGGAGTACACCCCTGCCGAGAGCCTGCGAGGCCCCTATGCGACTGCTGTGACCCGTCCGAAGCGAGGACCTGAGGATTGGGAGGCAGACGAAGGAGAAGACTACTCTGGCTGCGAGCGAGAACCGGAACGCTCTCCAGAGCCGGCCCATCACGCCTTCCAGGAGCGGAGCTCCTTCATTGGGCCGAACGTCTTCTGGCAGCCAACCGTGTTGGAGAAATGGGTGAGCCCCTACCCTTCCCCCGAGCTGCCACGTCGGGAGAAGACACTATCTGAGCTGGAGCAGCAAAGAGGATTGAGTGCTACCTTCCAGAACATCCGGATGGGACGGAGACCAGATGCAAGTCCAGAACCTGAAGAGGCCGAGTCCGCGTCATCGGTGACTGTACCTGCGCCGGCGGCGCCAGCAGAGAACAGCGACTCCGACACCGAGAGTATTGGTGAGCAGATCGTCCGGCTGGAGGAGAAGTTGCGGGAGTTGCGTAAGACCTACACCGCCAGGATCCAGACGCCGCCGAGGAAGGATGAGGTAAGGGTGCCTGTCACCACCCGCCGACCGCCTTCTGTTGTCACCGCTCCGTCAGTGCCCCAGACCGGACCCGCGATTGCTGTGAATTGCTGCACCCAGAGCACCGGACCGCTTGCTGCGGCGGTACCAAGTATGTCACACCCTGCAGTGATTATGCCAGGGCCGGCACGGCCCACCAGAGGGTTCACCCCTAGGCCTATGGGGCCAATACCTATTAGGGGCCCCTTTACCCTGCAGCTACCCCCTGATACAGTCATGTGGGCCCATCCTCCTGTAGAGGAATACTACAGAAGATACCTCCCTGCAGAGCCAAGTAGCTACAATATGCCACTGTGATCAGCCTGCTAGGCCCTTGATTCATTTCTTCAGAGGGTGATGTTAACCCTTCCAGGACAGGAGTCCTATGTTGCTGGCCCTTTGTTGCAGCTGCCAGTTTGTCCACGGCCCAGTGGTAGGTGTTGACCACTGAAATCATAAAGTCAGCAAGGCCACGTTTGTTTCCAGGACCTCCTGCCTGCTTTTGTTACCCCACACCAAGTTGTGCCTGTTCCTTTGTTGCACCTTTTACCCTTCACCCCCTTTTCAGGTTGATCAGGGGTATTACAGCACTTGTCTTTGCTGTCCATTTTATTGTGCAACCTGTTACTGAGGAACCGTGCCCGGAGACAGACTCAAAAGATACCTGAGCCTCTGAGATTCTTACTCTTTTAAAGTATTGTGCCCAGAGATGGACTCCACCGCATGAGAGCCTCTGTGATTTAATATGGAAATAACCTGGGTACGGACTCATGTTTGTTATTTGAGCCTCCAAGAACTTTTATACCGTTTTCTACTGTTTTATCATGGACTTATTCATTGTTATGGACTATCCTGGTTATAATGTTACGCTGTGCCAGGTCAGCGCCCCCGTTCCATTCACTATCCTGAGAGAAGAGAACGACGCCCCTTGTCACTACCCTTCACCTTTGCCAATTGGACCTGATGTAAATGTAAATGCAGATGAATTACATGTATGTATGCCTGCATGTCTCTATTTTCTATTTCAGGTAGAGATTCCAGTTGGGCGACCCATGATGGAGTACGAGGGCGTACTCAGCTTAAAGCAGTGGGGTATGTAGTATACGGGAGTTGTAATACCCGTTACTACCAAAGGTCACTTGGTGTGCTGTCGTCCCTCCTTAATATTGGGGTGTTGTTGTATGTCAGTTTTATAAAATGTAATGTAATGTGTGTATTTTCCTGTCACTGAAACTTGCACTTACAGGCCTGCTAGGGGTGTCATTCCTACTTCTAGTCCATAGAGGGAGCTAGGGAGCCCTAGTTTATATAAGGCTAGACCAGGAAGTGCAAGGAAGACGGAGTCTAGTGTCTGTAATCTACAGATGGAGATTAGATAATGTCTGAGACCAGTCCAGGCCTGAAGCCTGCTGTTCAGGAGAAGATTCCCTCCTGAATTCCTACATGCAGAAGCAGGAATACCTTAGCCTGAGGAACCATTCAGAAGCTAGGAGAGACTGAGGCAAATATCAGAGGAGACAGAGGTATTGAGGAAACAGAGGAGGTACTTATGAAAGCCATAATCAAGGATATAAAGCCAGTATTAGGTTAATGGGCCTTGGTGAAGAATTGCTACATTCCAGGATCAGACAGAATTAGAGTGCTAGCTCCTGTGCTGAGAATCCTGCGTTTTACACTCTGTAATTACCCTGCTGTACTGAATTGCCTGCATCGACCGAATTGCAAAATCGACTGTATGCTGAGGAACTGCGTTTCCAATATTGTCTCTGCCTGCAACCTACTAAAGTTGAAGTTCTGTTTAACACCGCGTTTCCTCAAATTATTTCCTGCATCCGCAAACGGCGTGCCACCGTTACTTGGCACTGGCGTCACGAACTATTCCTACCTATACCTGCCCTTGCAGAGAGTCAGCTGTACCAGGTTAGTGTATATTGCACTACTACACCCAGAAACACCTACTACGCACAACTTGAGTACGCTGCAGATGTCCAAGTTTGCAGCATCGCTAACGAAATCCTGCGTCTGCGCCGTCTGCTTCTGTATTCGGTGCAGGCGCAGTGAGTGAAGGACGTGCTCCTGGTGCCGGCTTCCTCACTGTGATGTAGTCGGCGCACGCGCAGCTGCGAACTTGGACATCAATCAAGAGGAGCGGGGCGGGATAAATGGTTAGTAGACAGAGCCTCTAGGTGCTGAATCTACGCCCACATAGCACCTAGAGGTGTGGTTTTTTAAGAGAACGGCCGCAGGGAGAAATGTAAAAAGAACACAGTTATGTAGTGCTGACATTAGCTCATCGCTAGTGTCAGTCAGCTACATAACAGAAATTCTGATGGTAGAAACTCTATAATCTCCTTTCTTTTGATAATTTGGCTCATCTTAGGGCTCTTTCACACTTGCGTTGTTTTGTTCCGGCATAGAGTTCCGTCGTCGGGGCTCTATGCTGGAAGAATCCTGATCAGGATTATCCCCATGCATTCTGAATGGAGAGAAATCTATTCAGGATGCATCAGGATGTCTTCAGTTCCGGACCGGAACGTTTTTTGGCCGGAAAAAATACCGCAGCATGCTGCGCTTTTTGCTCCGGCCAAAAATCCTGGACACTTGCCGGAAGGCCAGATCCGGAATTAATGCCCATTGAAAGGCATTAATCCGGATCCGGCCTTAAGCTAAACGTCGTTTCGACGTTTAGCTTTTTCTGAATGGTTACCATGGCTGCCAGGACGCTAAAGTCCTGTTTGCCATGGTAAAGTGTAGTGGAGAGCGGGGGAACAGTATACTTACCGTCTGTGCGGCTCCCGGGGCGCTTCAGAGTGACGTCATTCTGGAGCGCCCCGGGAGCCGCACGGACTGTAAGTATACCGCTCCCCCGCTCCCCACTACTACTATGGCAACCAGGACTTTAATAGCATCCTGGCTGCCATAGTAACACTGAACGCATTTTGAAGACGGATCCGTCTTCAAATGCTTTCAGTTCACTTGCGTTGTTACGGATCCGGCGGGCACCTCCGGCAAATGGAGTACACGACGGATCCGGACAACACAAGTGTGAAAGAGGCCTTAATGATAAATATATAAAGAAGTCTTCTCAATATGTCACAGGAGCCATGCCCCTGCTTCTCCTCACTGTCCAGTGACAAGATATGAGACAATTGACTGCAGCAGGAACCTCTCAGTCTCACCGCTACCCTGTCTGCAGTCGGGCAAACAGATAGAAGATATAAGAAAGAGATTAACCCTGTGTTCTCTTCAGGATTTCTACAAGTCTCTTTGTGTCAAGATCATGGCGAAAATGTTGACAATCAGTAGGGGGCAGCTATATTTTTTGTTTGCTTTTATCTGTTATTTGTAGCTTTAGTGTTCCTTTAAAGGGTGGCATATCTGTAAGGCTGCTCCAGTCTTATGCTTCCCTTTCAGTAAGCAGCTTCTTCTATCCACTTGGTTTTGATCCGGTAGGTCCTGACCTATTGTCAAATAACTTCCATTTGCATCACTTCTTGCATAGAAGGGGTAACGTTCGCCACTGCAGCCATTGACTGGCCTAAGTGATAATGTGGAACTTGGCCCAGCAGTGATGTGCCACTTCAGGACTTCTCACTACAGACACTGGTCATTGGCTGCAGCAGTGGACATGACTTGCTGGGACCAGAAGTCTGGTGAAGTCAGTCTGGGACCCATGGAGCCAGAATTGGAGGAGGTTAGGTAAGTATGTTTCTCTTCACAGGAATAAAAAATAAATAAAAAAAAAGTTATGGTTGGACAAGACCTTTACGATGTCGTTTCCCTTTAAGTGGGGTCAGGCCAACAGTAAAAAAATGGAGGGAGGGGAAGGGGGTAAAAGTAAATTTTAATAAAACGTGTCTCAATTGTATTACAAATGTTTTTGTAGCAGGTCAGCACCAAATGCCCACTGTGTCTGCCCTACAAATTATATTCCAGGGGTAGGAGGTCAAAATGTCTAGAATCTCAGCCTGTTTTACTTAGCAGAAATAAATTCAATATTGCTTCAGATGACAAATCGTTAATGGAATGTTCCATGCAGAGCTGAGCCTGGTGCAAGGTTGGGGTGCGGGGCGGAGCATGACACAGGAAACCTGTCTTTGATGTTCTCTGGTGTCATGCCCCGCCCCCTCAGCTCCTGCCCTAAACAAAACACAAGGTATCAGTTTTGCTTGGAATGTATCTTTAATAAGTGAAAGGCTATTACTAGACCCCTGGGTGAACATCCCTGGACATGGACACTGCCACGAAGGTGTTGGTGATGTTGGCCACCAGGCAGGAGACATAGAGAAACAGGAGTCTCACTGCTACTAATTGGATTTCTTTTATAGTCATTCTCTGTGCTCTCTAAAAACACAAACTTTAAATAATATTTGGGTCCTGAATGGGTTAATGCTGTCTATTTGTTTATATTCTGAATATAATTTTTTTTAATTTTTTTTTTTAATATTGAATATATTATGCTGAAGGCTTTATCCATCTACTGTGCCAGAAATGTGGCACCAAAAAGTTAATTTTTTTTAAACACGTCTTAATAAATCTGCACTATAATATTTTGGTACAAAAAGGGTTAAGTTAGGCTATTTTTGTTTATATAGTGGAATTAGTACTTGACATTCCCTGTAGTATATTTATGAAATCAATTACAAAAATGTAAAGAAAGTATAAAAGTAAAAAGTATAAAAATATAATAATAATAATAATAATAATAATAATAATAATAATAATAATAATTATTATTATTATTATTATTATTATTATTATTTTATATAGTATACCCTGTGTATACAAAGATTTCTAAAATATATATATATATTTTTCATTTATTTATTTGGAATTAATTCAATAATTTTTAAAATATTTTTATTTTTATAACTTTTATTATATTTTATTTTGTTCAAGCCATTGCAAAGAAAGGTATCTTAGGGTCAAGTTATCAATTTATATGGTAATAAAGTGTAAAGTACAGATATGGAGTCCTTGGACTTATTAAAGACAAGTTCTTGTGTAACCCTTTCCTGTGCATACAGTATATGGTGCATGTAGGTATTTTATCTTATCATGCTGTGGGTTTGTACGGTATCTCTGTCCCTGTTGGCCTAGGCTTGTATTATGCAGTCTTCCCTCTGGACTTTTGCCTGAGAGGATCACGTGGCCTGCCTTCCCTCACTGAATATCAGGTTTCACCAGGAAGAAGCTCAAAACAATGTCAGAGCGCCTGTGACTTGCATTGTGCATGTGATTTCATATATCAAAAGAATTGAGATTTGCTTCCATTCCCTGCAGCTGCTGAGCTCCCATCAGCCATGGGAGGGTACACAGGCCAGAGCGAGCTATCTGTCTCCCAGGGTGTCCGGATGATGTTCTATGTCTTACATCCAAATGAAACCTCCTTTAAAACTATAGAGGAAGTGCCAGATTACGTGGATAAGGTGAGAACAGTTTAGATAGCTGGTGACATAATGTCCGTAGGGGGACGCCATGGACTATGAGATGAGGGGTGGTCAGAAAATAGGTCAGATACTTAATATTTACTAGTGTGCGCATAAACATGGATAATGAGCATTTCTTTCACTTAATTTGGGGCTGTGAAGTTTGGTAAATTTACTGTACACTAGTATATAATCCAAGTAAGAGGCATCATACTTACAACAGTGAGAGCGCTCAGATAAATCACCAAGTATATAATTACTATAATACTGGCCATATGTACAAGAATATAACCACTATAATACTGCTTCCTATGTACAAGAATATAACTGCTATAATACTGCCTCCTATGTACAAGAATATAACTACTATAATACTGCCCCTATGTGCAAGAATATAACTACTATAATACTGCCTCCTATGTACAAGAATATAACTGCTATAATACTGCTCCTATGTGCAAGAATATAACTACTATAATACTGCCTCCTATGTACAAGAATATAACTACTATAATACTGCTCCTATGTACAAGAATATAACTACTATAATACTGCCTCCTATGTACAAGAATATAACTACTATAATACTGCTCCTATGTACAAGAATATAACTACTATAATACTGCTCCTATGTACAAGAATATAACTACTATAATACTGCTCCTATGTACAAAAATATAACTACTATAATACTGCTTCTATGTACAAGAACATAACTACTATAATACTGCCTCCTATGTACAAGAATATACCCACTATAATACTGCCTCCAATGTACAAGACTATAACTACTATAATACTGCTCCTCTGTACAGGAATATAACTACTATAATACTGCTCCTATGTACAAGAATATAACTACTATAATAATGCCTCCTATGTACAAGAAAATTACTACTATAATACAGCTCCTATGTACAAGAATATAATTACTATAATACTGCTCCTATATACAAGAATATAACTGCTATAATAATGCTTATATACACAAGATGATAACTACTATAATGCTGCTCATATGTACGTACAAGAATATAACTACTATAATACTGCCCCTATGTACAAGAATATAACTACTATAATACTGCCTCCGACTGTATGTACAAGAATATAACAACTATAATACTGCCTCCTAGGTACAATAATATAACTACTATAATACTGCCTCCTACATACAAGAATATAACTACTATAATAATGCTTATATACACAAGATGATAACTACTATAATACTGCACCTATGTACAAGAATATAACTACTATAATACTGCTCCTATGTACAAGAATATAACTACTATAATACTGCCTCCTATGTACAAGAATATAACTACTATAATACTGCCTCCTATGTACAAGAATATAACAACTATACTTCTGCCTCCTATGTACAAGAATATCACTACTATAATACTGCCTCCTATGTACAAGAATATAACTACTATAATACTGCTCCTACTGTATGTACAAGAATATAACTACTATAATATTGCCTCTGATGTACAAGAATATAACTACTATAATACTGCCTCCTATGTACAAGAATATAACAACTATACTTCTGCCTCCTATGTACAAGAATATCACTACTATAATGCTGCCTCATATGCGCAAGAATATAACTACTATAATATTGCACCTATGTACAAAAGTATAACTACGATAATACTGCTACTTATGTACAAGAATATAACTACAATAATACTGCCTCCTATGTAACAGAATATAACTATTATAATTCTGCTCCTATGTACAAGAATATAACTACTATACTACTGCTCCTATGTATAAGAATATAACTACTATACTACCACCTCCTATGTAGAAGAATATATCTATTATAAAACTGCCTCATATGTGCAAAAATATAACTACTATAATACTGCTCCTATGTAGAATAATATATCTACTATAATACTGCTCCTATGTACAAGAATATAACTACTATAATACTGCTCCTATGTACAGGAATATAACTACTATAATACTGCCTCCTATGTACAAGAATATAACTACTATAATACTGCTCCTATGTACAAGAATATAACTACTATAATACTGCTCCTATGTACAAGAATATAACTACTATAATACTGCATCCTATGTACACGAATATAACTACTATAATACTGCCTCCTATGTACAAGAATATAACTACTATAACACTGCCTTCAAATAAGAAAAGAAACTCCACGGCTCTTCCAAATAAAGTGTGTGTATTTATTTCACCAGATGCGACGTTTCGGTCCTCTCAATGGAACCCTATTCAAGCAATTGAAAAAGGTTCCATTGAGACGACCGAAACGTCGCATCTGGTGGAATTGCATGGTGGTATTGCATCTACAGCCGCTGGCACTCCTTCCTTACTGTTTGGATTGCAGTGCTGCCCAGAGTTATATATATTTTTTACTACTATAATACTGCTCCCTATGTACAAAAGTATAACTACGATAATATTGCTTCCTATGTACAATAATATAACTTTGATTATATTTTAATACATATTACTGTCTACTATGGATCAGAACATAAACAATTAGAAATACAGTGCCTTGAACGTTACACCCACAAACTTAATTGTATTTTATTGGGATTTTTTGTGATAACCCATCACAAAGTAGCAAGTGTGTGAAGTGAAAAAAAAATATGGTACATGTTTTTAAAAATGTTTCATACATGAAAATCTGGAAAGTGTAATGTGCATTTTTACTCAGCCCCATGTACTCTAAAACCCCTAAATAAAATCCAGTGTGACCAATTGCCTTTAGAATCGCCAAATTAGTACATAGGGTCCACCTGTGTGTAATGTATTTTCAATATATCTCCAACTGTTCTGTGAAGGTCTCAAAGGTTTGTTAGAGAACATTAGTGATCATACTTCATCATTAGAAACAAGGAACACACCAGACAGGTCAGGGATAAAGTTGTGGAGAAATGTAAAGCACGGTTAGGTTATAAAAAATATTCCAAGCTCTGAACATCTCTTAGAGCACTGTTCAATCCATCACCCGAAAATGGAAGGAGTATGGCACAACTGCAGACCTACCGAAGACATGGCCGTCCACCTAAACTGACAGCCCAGGCAAGGAGAGCACTAATTAGAGAAGCAGCCAAGAGGCCTATGGTCACTCTGGAGGAGCTGCAGAGATCCACAGTTCACGTGGGAGAATCTGTCCACATGACAACTGTTAGTCGTAAACTCCACAAATCTGGCCTTTATGGAAGAGTGGCAAGGAGAAAGCCATTTTTGAAATTAAGCCATAAGAAGTCTCATTTTCAGTTTGCCACAAGCCATGTAGAGTACACAGCAAACATGTGGAGGAAGGTGCTCTGGTCAGATGAGACCAAAGCTGAACTTTTTGGCCTAAATGAAAAACGCTATGTGGGACAGACAGTGGCGACTCTAAGATCAATAATAGGGGGGGGGGGCACAGAAGATACACAGTCAAAAATGGGGGGGCACTAATAATTTTCACCACCAGCTAATCATACTACTGAAAAATATTAAAGCAGCCGCTTCCCCTGCAGCTACACCCCTGGCGCCGGGGTAATATAATTAAGGGGTATCAGGGTACATTGGGTGTAATATAACTGAGGAGCGCTATCAGACATTATAAAGGGGTAATATAGCTTACATTACCCCTGTATTACGTCCCTGATAGGATAGAACTCCTTAGTTATGTTACCCCTGTATAATGCACCCTGATACCCCTTAGTTATATTATATAACTAAGGGATATCAGGGTACATTACACAGGGGTAATATAACTGAGGGGTATCAGGGTACATTATACAAGGGTAATATAACTGAGGGGTATCAGGGTACATTATACAAGGGTAATATAACTGAGGAGGGCTATCATGGGACATTATACAGGGGTAATGTAAGCTATATTACCACCGTATAATGCCTGATAGGGCTCCTGAGTTATATTACCCATGTATAATAATGTACCCTGATACCCCTTAGTTATATGACCCCGCCGAGATCATATAACTAAGGGGTATCCGGGTACATAATTATACATGGGTAATATAACTCAGGAGGCCTATCAGGCATTATACGGTGGTAATATAAGTTATATTACCCCCTGTATAATGTACCCTGATACCCCTTGGTTATATTACCCCCTGTATAATGAACCCTGAGGGGTATCAGGGGACATTATGGGTAATATTATAACTAAGGGGTATCAGGGTACATTATACAAGGGTAATATAACTGAGGAGGACTCAGTGCTATCAGGGGAGTGGGGACATTATACAGGGGTCCTTAGTTATATTACCCCTGTATAATGTACCAATTATACCCTAAGTTATAGGGGTAACCGTATCATCAGGGACACGCGGGCGGGTAGGCACGCAGCAGCGCAGCTTTACGTGTTGACGACCGTGACGTCAAGTCGTCAACTCGTCTCTGCGGCTGCCACACTCCCAGCCTGCGCCCGCCCTGCACGCTCTGCCTCCGCGAGTCCGCTGGGTCCGAACGCCGCCCCCACCATGGCACCACTCCATCTGTCATGTGACTCTCATAGACGACGGACTGACTGTATGTATCTATCTGTGTGTTCTCTTCTCTGTCAGTCAGTGGTGTGTACTTTAACTTTAATCACTGACACTGAGTCAGTAGTGCGGGCGGCCGGCGCAGCAGGCAGCGGCGATTAGCGAATCAGCGGGGGGGGGGGGGGGGGGGGCACTCGGGGGCGGCAAGAAATGACCCTTGCCCCGCTGTAGCGACGCCACTGGGGACAGAAAACGAACATCGCACATCACCATGAACGCATTGCTCCCTCCGTGATGCATGGTGGTGGCAGCATCATGCTGGGGGGAGACTTTTCTTCAGCAGGGACAGGGAAGCTGGTCAGAGGTGATGGGAAGATGGATGGAGCTAAATACAGGACAATCCTGGAGGAAAACCTGGTAGAGGCTGCAAAAGACTTCAGACTGGGCAGGAGGTTCACCTTCCAGCAGGACAACGACCCTCAACATCCAGCCAGAACTACAATGGAAGGGTTTAGATCACAGCATCTTCATGTGTTAGAACGGCCCAGTCACAGTCCAGACCTAAATCACATTGAGAATCTGTGACAAGACTTGAGAATTGCTGCTCACAGACGGTCTCCATCCAATTTGACTGAGCGCGAGCTCTTCTGCAAAGAAGAATGGGCAGAAATCTCAGCCTCTGGTAGAGACATACCTCAAAAGACTTGCAGCTAAAATTGCAGCCAAGGTGGTCCTACAAAGTACTAACTCAGGGGGGCTGAATACAAATGTATGCTGCACTTTCTAGATTTTTATTTATAAATTTTTTTTGAAAACCTTGTATCATTTTCTTTCCACTTCACACATACTTGCTACTTTGTGTTGGTCTGTCACATAAAATCCCATTAAAATACATTTAAGTTTGTGGGTGTAATGTGGAGAAATTTGGAAAAGGTCAAGGGGTATGAATACTTTTTTAAGGCACTGTAAATCTTTTGGTTTATTGTAAATTGCAGCTTTTTATACTCGTTACCTCGTTGATGATTACGACGTTGTGGTTTTTATATTACACTACATTCCATCCTTTGTTTTGCAGGCGACTGTTTATTTTATCGTTATGCTGGTGCTGGAGATGATAACAAGCTGGGCTTGGAAGGGTCGACCACTCCGAATTAATGATGGACTGACGTCCCTTTCGGCAGGAGTTATGTCTCGTCTGCCAGAGTAAGTCAAATTGCTCTCGTGGTCGGAAAAGTCTTATTTTAGGCTCTGAACTGGAAGGTATGAAAAGCTCTGAAGCCAAGCACGCTTCATTCCAGAGCGTTTCGGCTAATAAAACAATTTAATTCTAAATTGCAGGCATTGCTCAGTCCTAGCGTGATGTCTATGACATAATCTGTAATATTCTGGATTACAGGTACTTTTATGGTATTTTAAATAAAACCGCCAGCAAATTCATAACAATTTACTGTAATTGAAGTTTTATGGACCTACCAAGAGTGAATTGCTGCTTGGCAGATGATGGGGACTGAGGGGAGAAGCTCACAAATTTATTAGTGGACAGGGGAGGGGAGGGGAGAACAGCGGGTGCTGGGGTCCATCTTCTGACGAAAATAAACATTTCTCACAAAATCAGTAAAATTGTTTCAAGTAAAACTCCATCTTAAAAGGGATCCTTTCACCAGGAAATTCATTTTTAAACTTGGCACAGCGTAGGACTAAATGTGATGAGACCTTTCACTTAAAGATCTGTGGCTTCATTCTGGAGAAAATATGCAAATGAGCAGTTAAGTGCACCAAGGGCAGGACCAAACCACTATGGGCAATCTTGCTTCTCCTGCTTCCACTGCCAGCCGCTTCATCCCAGTCTTCATTGCCAAGGCCAAGTAAATAAGCTCAGCAGGAACCTGGCCCCAAGGAGAGGGGAGGGCTGGCAGAGGAAGCAGGAGGAGCAAGGATGCACGGAGAGGCTTGGGCCTGTCCTTGGTGCACTTAAAGAGGCTCTGTCAGAATGATTAACCCTTATAAACCAAGCATACAGCCTAGTAGGGCAAAAATATTTATTTATTTTGTTTGTATGCTAAACTGCTGCAGAGATATATGCATTTTATTCATATGCAAATGAGTAATTTGGAGCATCACAAGGCGGGCTGAATCCTTGGAGCACTGCTTTTGTAACACCCCCTGTGCTCTGCACACTCCCCCCTCCCCTTGATTGACAAGGCTAGAGATCAGTATGCTGGGGGCAGAGCTCTGTCCTAGAGCTGTGTCCTGGCATGTACATATCATATACACCACTTACTGTAGCCTGACCACATTGAGAAGAGTAAATTTCTATGGTTAGAAATCTAATATACTTATTACTGCTCTATTCATAGGCACAATATATGATTATAATGAAACCAGTAATATACTGTATATTACCACCCTTCTCTATGTGGTAGTGCTATAGTTCAAGTCCCTGGAGAGACTTATATAAGCATTTCTTTCTGTTACTTTAGCCCATAATGAAAGGTTATAACTTTACTATGTTGAGAATTGTGTTTTTTTATTCTTAGAAACCTAAAACATATCACTGGTTTATTCACAGACATGATATATGTGTTAGGACTTGAACCCAGGGACTCCTGTGTCCCAGGCCGCAGCTCTTCCACCTGAGCTATTTAGACAGCGCCTGTGCTGAACTGAAGCCTAGTTCGCTGTGCCTCTAGTCTCGGTTCCCGCCACCCTGGTTTGCTCCACCCTGTTCCCCGATTGAACATCCTAATTAGACCCAGCCTTGCACTTCCTGCCTTGCGAGATTATTATGCTCTCAGCCTGTAATCAAGCTAGTCTCTCCTGCTCTGCTGCTAATACTGACGCTCCATCTGGTGCATCGACCACTGGCTTCCTCCTGAGTATGATATCGGCCTTGCAATTACCCCAAGTAGCTGCAATAAAAGACTCCGAACCAGACCGTTACAGAATAATCTCGCCCAAAAATGGAGTCTGTTGTGATCACCTTGAGGCAACAAGTGTCTGAGCTTCAAGAATTTGGTGCTATTTACCAAGAAAATATTTCTAAGTTACAAACCCTTGTGCTGGATCATCAACAAGAAATAATTGAACTGATCAATGCCGCATATACTGTATTTCCAAATACAACCTGCTCCATTTACTAGTGATAGGAAAAAAGTGCTATTTGTCATAAATCTTCTGACAGATGAAGTTCTTGCATGGGCCTCCCCTTATGTGGAAAAGAACTGTGACCTCCTCAATGATTTAGATAACTTTATCACTGCTATGGATCAGGTTTTTGCCACAGCTGAGACCAAATTGCATAATATTCGACAAGGACGTCGCTCAGTTGCTGAATATACAGCGGAATTTCGTCGTTGAGTAGCTGACACCACATGGAATCTAGCAGCCCAAAGGAGTCAATTTCGACAAGGATTATAAGAGCCAGTGAAGGATGAGCTTGCCAGAGTTGAGGCTCCTGATAATTTGGAGGATTTTATACAACTGTGCATCCAAATTGATCAGAGACTTACTGAACGTAAAAAAAAGAGAGACTGCGGATATTTGGAAACAAACCAAGTCAATCAGCATTGAACACACAGCAAAAGACTGAATCCTTACCAGAACCTATGCAGATTGATGTAATCTGAGGGGGCTGAGGACATTATGCCATTAACTGTCCAAACAAGTTTCAAAGGTCTATATCTATAGCCTTCACTAGTGCTAAGGCAGATAGCAATTTTGAACTTTCTGAACTGCCGGATTCAGTTATGCAGACCATCTCATCTGTAACTCAAAACAAAAACAAAATGTATTCATCATTTTCTAATTTTGTCATTCCGATACAGGTCATAGTTGGAAGAGATGTGGCCTGGGACACAGGAGTCCTGGGGTTCAAGTCCTGACAATATGATTATAAAAAAAAACAGCTTTATAAGTATAAAAAACATTATTTTCAATATGATAAGACTATAGACTTTTATTATGGGGCATCTTTTATTTATTATTGCACTGTACACATTTTGAGCTTAAAGGCTATGTGCACCTTCAGAGGCAATTTTTGTTTATGATAACATTTTACTCATTTTTTGGCTAAAAATCATATTTTCAATTGGCCTTTACTACAAATATTGAACCATTCTGTCACAAAAGGTTAACTGTTTTTCTATGTGACTGGTACTTTCACTTTGTGCTGGTCATCTAATAACCCTTATCTCTAAACTACTGAGAGGTCATAAACACTTATTTAAGCCACATTCTTATCAGTAACATAAGGATTGAGCTTTAATGAGTGTTTATAAAGTCAGAGAGCAGAGATAAGGAGTCTGTCAGCTTCTGATCTGACAGAAAATACATAAAATTCACAGGCAGCTAGTAGAGCATCTCAGCTCTGTAAAGAAAAAGGAGGCCATAGTATTAATAAAGACCAATTGAAAAAATGATTTGTAGCTCAAAATAAGTACAATGCAATAATAACAAAAAATGCCCCCAAAAATTTGGAGTCCTTTTTTCTGTACATAGGTGAGATGATCTAGTAGCTGCCTCTGGATTTTCTCTCTTTTCCATCAGTTGGGGACCTGAGGGGTTCCTTATCTCTGCTCTCTGACCTCCTAAACACTCATTATTGCTCAATTCTTATATTACTGATAAGAATGTGTTTATGACCTCGTAGTAGTTTAGAGATAAGGTTTATTAGAACAGTGTTTCCCAACCAGTTTACCTCCAGCTGTTGCAAAACTACAACTCCCATCATGCCCGCACAGCCAAAGGCTGTCCGGGCATGCTGGGAGTTGTAGTTTTGCAACAGCTGGAGGCACACTGGTTGGGAAACACTGTATTAGAAGACCAGCACAAAGTGAAAGTGCCAGCGAATCCCAGCAGCTGTGTCTTTGCAAATTCTGTTTATTCCAGAATATATCCTAATATGTCCTACAAACTTTCTTTTTCTTTTTTAGTGTTTTTATTGTTTTTCCTTTTTAGTGTTTTTCTTGCCTAATACTTTTCTTATATGTACTGATTGATTGACATTTAGAGTACGCCGCCCATAATGGGTGTTGGACGTCCTTGTAGGCGGTACTTTCTGTATATATATTACTTGTATTCCTATTAGGATGTACCTGTTGATAAAGGCATATTTTCCGAAACACGTCTTGTAGGACATATTAGGATATATTCTGGAATAAACTGAATTTGCAAAGACACAGCTGCTGGGACTCATTACTACATGTTTACTGTGGAGGCGGCTATTTTTCCCGTGCAGCGTGCATTGAGCGAGTGCTGACCGGCTTTGCTACAGGTCGGTATTGTGGGCCATTTGTGCACCATTCACTTAAATGGGTCCACAATCCAGAAGGTGCAGTGCGGAACGGAGGCACGGAGTGCTTCCATGGGGTATACCTTCATGCCTCCGCACCGCAAAAAAAATAGAACATGTTCTATTTTTTTGCGTTGCTTACGGATCACAGACCGATTCAAGTTGATGGCTCTGCATCCATCTGCGGAAACCGCACAGATGTTGACCGTGCATTGGGGACCGCAATGCACGGAACGGCCGTGTGCATAAGCCCTTTGTGACAAAATGGCTCAGTATTTATAATAAAGGCCAACTGAAAGTTTTTTAGCCAAAAATGAGAAAAATACAATCATAAATAAATTGTCTCCGAAGGTGTACATAGCCTTTAAAAGAGAGAGAAAAAAAATATCTGAAAGTTCTTAATATAAAACTACAAATAAGTCGTCCTGATGATCACAGTGACCCTTGACAAGCTCAGCTCTGCTACATTGACAAATGCAATGGTGACATAGGCTTACTATGAATCCCTGGCATGATTCACCCTGATATTTCATTCTGGTGGCAGGCTTGGCAGTGACCTCTCACTGTGCGCTCTGCTGTGTCGAGGGGCTGCAGAATCTATTAACCTCCTCCATGTGCGATATCACTTCATTACTTCATGTGGATTCTGCACTAACTGCACAGAAACAATACAGAACTGATGAGCTGTGAGGAACATTTCGGAGCAGATAACACCCCTCAGGTACTATATTTTGTCATCCTGCATGACTCCTACAAAGCCGCTGAGGATCTAAAGCCAACTCCACCCTCTCGAACAAATTGAGCGGCTGAATTCCTCAGGAACGCCAATTAACCTGAGCACTGAGCTTTGCTTTCAACACATTTTCTATTCTCGTTGTGTGGAGAAAGAACTTATGTGCAAAACAAAATCAGAGCCTAGTCTTGAGTAGTTGGGCTGAGTTTGTTAGGTATAGCAAAGCTGTGTTTGCCCCAGCGATTAAAGGGCATCTTTCATCAGGATCTATGCTAGTAAACCAAGCATACTGTCTGGTAGGGTTAATCCTGCTGATTAAAATGACATCTGTCTTGTTTAAGTCGGTTGTGGCATTGCCAAGAAAAAAGGCTTTTAATCTTTATACAAATGAGAGTTTCAGAGCACCAAGGGGCGTGGCCAAACTGGAAAGGTAAGCACCACCCATCGACTCACTGCAGCTCTAATTTGCTTAAAGAATAAAAGTCTTCATTCTCTGGAACGGTGAAACTGATTTTCACAGGACAGGTATCATTTTAAAGGGGTTTTCCGGTTTTCCCATATTAATGACCTTTCCGATTGGGTGGGATCCGACTTTTGAAACCCCCACTAACCACGATGCATGAATGGAGCGGGGGTCGAGCATGTGCACTGCCACTGCATTACTCTCTTTGTGACCTTCAGAAGTCTGACCGTGCCATAGAAGTTTCAAAGCATGGCTGTGATTCAGATGGGGGCATGGGGCCAGTTGTGGTCTTGGATTTCTTTGGTTCATCAAAAGAAGTTATTCTTGAGGCCCACCCCCTATGTCATCGATAAAGTCTAATAAAGTTTTTAAACAAATAAATTGACCCTTGTGGCAAGTGGCTCCAAAGGCCGCTCCAAGTAGGTGTTTTCTTCTGGACCTTCTTAGGACCACTTTGGTATTAGAGCCTGGAACTCTGGTGGGCCAGTCTGACCCTAAATGGGATCTGTATTTGTGAAATACAGCGGATAGTGGATAACAGAAGAGCACTTCATGGCGGTCATTAAGGGGCCTTATTTTAGGTTGACACCTTTTTATGATGGCCTATAATAAGTGCCGCTTGGGTCTCCCGTGCAGCAGACGCAGGCTCTTGGCTCTTTCATGACAGCTAGTGCTCTAATAACCCAGATCGTCAGAAGCACTGATGTCACAGTCAATAGCAACTGCAGCATCTAAGTGGTTTAGATAGGTGGACTCCCTCTCTCAGTCATTGGCACCCAGGGGTGCACCACCGATAAGACCAGTGTATGCCTATCAGGCTGTGCCAGAAGGGCAGTCTGATAATGCCAGACAGTATTGCACAGTATTGTACTGACAGTATAATACACTGTACTGCATAAGTAGTACAGTGTAATATGTGAGCAATCAAAGGATCGCAAGTCAAGTGTGAAATAAACAAATTAAAGTTTTATTTGAAAATACACCTTTTTCCATTAGAAAAAAATGGTTCTCCATGGAAAAAATAGCAAAACTGAAAACCCCTCCACATGTTTGGTATTACAGCATCCGTGAAAATGACCTGCACTATACAGTTATCATGGAATTTATCCCGTGTGGTGAATGCCTTTAACAAAAATGCCAGAATTGCTGTTTTTTGGGTACTTGCCATCAATAAACAGAATAAAAAGCGATTAAAAAGTGTCATGTGCCCCAAAATGATATAAATGAAAACTACAAGTCATCCCACAAAAAGCAAGCCCCCACTCATCACTGTAGAATGAAAAATAAAAAATGTATGAGTCTTTGGATGAGGCGACACAAAGATTGCGGTTTCTACTGTGCAAGGGAAGTAAAAATAAAAAATATATAAAACGATATATATAGAGATATTTGGTATAGCTGTAATCGTACAGTAAGTTATTTGTACCCCAAAATGGTGGCATTAAAAACTACTACTTGCCCCACCAAAAAATAAAAATAAATACTGGCTATACAGTTACATCGAAAATGGAAAATTAAAAAAGTTATAACTCTTGAATCAAGAAAATGAAAAAATAAATAATATATAAATTTGCTTGGTCACTACAGATAGACCTCCTCCATCATTACAAACAGTTATACGGTTACAGTCCCAATGGGTTAAATTGCACGATTAGCTCTGCTACATCTGGATTTCTGTTGAAGGTGCTAGGAAGTCTTGTCGGAGGCTGCAGTTTAGGGCTCGTGTTTCGCCCGCAGTCAGAATCATTTCAGCATGAATAACAATCTAGTGGATCTGACAGAATCCGCTCGGTGGACGTCTCTGGGCTGAGATCTCCTCGACCAAAGGGAAAACAGCAGCTGAGAGAACGGCTAATACAGTCCTGGTCCTCACCTCAACCATGGAGCAGACGGCATAATACCATTTGTAAAAAAAAGTTTTATCATACTGTAACTTTAAAAAAAACTTAGGTGAATATATTACAGATTAATAGTGAGAATAGAAGCTTCTACACATGGAGGACAATGGATCTTTAGAGGGTTAACAGAGAGGGATAAGTGGAGGACTCCTCGAAAACGGCACGACCCATACAGGACCGGAGAAGGGGGGGGAGTGGGGGGTCATGGTTTAAGGTGCTGCTCACATCTACCTATCTATCTATATATCTATCAAAAAGAAAATGGCTGCACACCGTTATATATACAAACAATAGAGCTAAGAAATGGGGGTCATTCTAAATAAAAGTGGTACAATATGGACTATAAATGAGTAACGGAAGCTCTTAGCGCACATATTTGATCAAACGTGTGTCGGGCCTGGTTGACGCCTGGTAGATAGGCCCGACACACGTTTGATCAAAAATATGCGCTAAGAGCTTCCATTACTCATTTATAGTCGATATTGTACCACTTTTATTTAGAATGACCCCCATTTCTTAGCTCTATTGTTTGTATATATAACGGTGTGCAGCCATTTTGTTTTTTATAATCATGTTTTCTTCATGGATATGCACCTGTGATCCTGAAGGTTCTAGTCTAAATTCTCTTGTAGTATCTATCTATCTATCTATCTATCTATCTATCTATCTATCTATCTATATATCAATCATCTATCTACAGGGTGTGCAGAATTATTAGGCAAGTTGTATTTTTGAGGATTAATTTTATTATTGAACAACAACCATGTTCTCAATGAACCCAAAAAACTCATTAATATCAAAGCTGAATATTTTTGGAAGTAGTTTTTAGTTTGTTTTTAGTTTTAGCTATTGTAGGGGGATATCTGTGTGTGCAGGTGACTTATTACTGTGCATAATTATTAGGCAGCTTAACAAAAAACAAATATATACCCATTTCAATTATTTATTTTTATTTATTTTTACCAGTGAAACCAATATAACATCTCAACATTCACAAATATACATTTCTGACATTCAAAAACAAAACAAAAACAAATCAGTGACCAATATAGCCACCTTTCTTTGCAAGGACACTCAAAAGCCTGCCATCCATGGATTCTGTCAGTGTTTTGATCTGTTCACCATCAACATTGCGTGCAGCAGCAACCACAGCCTCCCAGACACTGTTCAGAGAGGTGTACTGTTTTCCCTCCTTGTAAATCTCACATTTGATGATGGACCACAGGTTCTCAATGGGGTTCAGATCAGGTGAACAAGGAGGCCGTGTCATTAGATTTTCTTCTTTTATACCCTTTGTTGCCAGCCACGCTGTGAAGTACTTGGACGCGTGTGATGGAGCATTGTCCTGCATGAAAATCATGTTTTTCTTGAAGGATGCAGACTTCTTCCTGTACCACTGCTTGAAGAAGGTGTCTTCCAGAAACTGGCAGTAGGACTGGGAGTTGAGCTTGACTCCATCCTCAACCCGAAAAGGCCCCACAAGCTCATCTTTGATGATACCAGCCCAAACCAGTACTCCACCTCCACCTTGCTGGCGTCTGAGTCGGACTGGAGCTCTCTGCCCTTTACCAATCCAGCCACAGGCCCATCCATCTGGCCCATCAAGACTCACTCTCATTTCATCAGTCCATAAAACCTTAGAAAAATCAGTCTTGAGATATTTCTTGGCCCAGTCTTGACGTTTCAGCTTGTGTGTCTTGTTCAGTGGTGGTCGTCTTTCAGCCTTTCTTACCTTGGCCATGTCTCTGAGTATTGCACACCTTGTGCTTTTGGGCACTCCAGTGATGTTACAGCTCTGAAATATGGCCAAACTGGTGGCAAGTGGCATCTTGGCAGCTGCACGCTTGACTTTTCTTAGTTCATGGGCAGTTATTTTGCGCCTTGGTTTTTCCACACGCTTCTTGCGACCCTGTTGACTATTTTGAATGAAAAGCTAGATTTTTCGATGATCACGCTTCAGAAGCTTTGCAATTTTAAGAGTGCTGCATCCCTCTGCAAGATATCTCACTATTTTTGACTTTTCTGAGCCTGTCAAGTCCTTCTTTTGACCCATTTTGCCAAAGGAAAGGAAGTGCCCTAATAATTATGTACACCTGATATAGGGTGTTGATGTCATTAGACCACACCCCTTCTCATTACAGAGATGCACATCACCTAATATGCTTAATTGGTAGTAGGCTTTCGAGCCTATACAGCTTGGAGTAAGACAACATGCATAAAGAGGATGATGTGGTCAAAATACTCATTTGCCTAATAATTCTGCACACAGTGTATATACATAACAAACAAGTATGAAACAACTGAAAATATGTCATTTTCTAGGTTCTTCAAAGTAGCCACCTTTTGCTTTGATTACTGCTTTGCACACTCTTGGCATTCTCTTGATGAGCTTCAAGAGGTAGTCCCCTGAAATGGTTTTCACTTCACAGGTGTGCCCTGTCAGGTTTAATAAGTGGGATTTCTTGCCTTATAAATGGGGTTGGGACCATCAGTGGCGTTGAGGAGAAGTCAGGTGGATACACAGCTGATAGTCCTACTGAATAGACTGTTAGAATTTGTATTATGGCAATAAAAAAGCAGCTAAGTAAAGAAAAACGAGTGGCCATCATTACTTTAAGAAATGAATGTCAGTCAGTCAGCCGAAAAATTGGGAAAACTTTGAAAGTAAGGGCTATTTGACCATGAAGGAGAGTGATGGGGTGCTGCGGCAGATGACCTGGCCTCCACAGTCACCGGACCTGAACCCAACCGCAGAGTAAAGACAAAAGGGCCAACAAGTGCTAAGCATCTCTGGGAACTCCTCCAAGACTGTTGGAAGACCATTTCAGGGGACTACCTCTTGAAGCTCATCAAGAGAATGCCACGAGTGTGCAAAGCAGTAATCAAAGCAAAAGGTGGCTACTTTGAAGAACCTAGAATATGACATATTTTCAGTTGTTTCACACTTGTTTGTTATGTATATAATTCCACATGTGTTAATTCATAGTTTTGATGCCTTCATAGTGATGAAAATAAAGAAAACTCTTTGAATGAGAAGGTGTGTCCAAACTTTTGGTCTGTACTGTATCTATCTATCTATTATCTATCTATCTATCTATCTATCTATCTATCTATCTATCTATCTCTCATATCTATGTATCTCATATCTATCTATCTCATATCTATTTACAAAGTATTATCTATCTATCTATCTATCTATCTATCTATCTATCTATCTATCTATCTATCTATCTATCTCATATCTATCTATCTACAGTAACTATCTATCTATCTGCAATATTCTTAGTCAATGAAGACTTGCTATAAGGTTTCCTTTGCCTCCTTTTCTTGATTTTATTTCTTCAGTCCGGACTTTACTATTAATACTAATACATATGATAACTGTCTGTTACTACATGACACCCGGAGTACAGACACAGGTCAGGGTTTCTCGCTGCTCCCCCTGACAGAGCAGTAAATCGCGGCCTCCATTAACGCCTGGCACCTGGGCAGGAAATGGGAGATTTGGTGTGCCGCCTTGTGCTGTGAGTGGCAGTGCCCCATTATCCCACCTTAAAACAGGAAACAATTGGAACCACATTCTGTAAATCCCCTTCTCCCCAGTGCAGCAGATTGCCATCCGGTTGCTGGGCTTTGTACTTTTCTTTCTTTCTTTTTTTAAGGTTCTCTAGAATATTTCTGTACCTGGAATTTCTGAATGAAATACGTTAGACTCCGGGAAATGATTATTAGCGTCCGGCTGCCCATTGGTAGTAAGCAACAGTTTTAAATTGTAAGTTTGGTGCTCTAGTCCTGTCTGCTCAATGGGTATTTGGTATCAAAGACACATTGTTTAAATGTATCAACATATTAGGGTAGGCTAAACCACCCCTGGGACCCCCACCAATAAGCAGAAGCTTGCCCTCTTCTGTGCCATACCTAACACAGCGCCATTTTTAGGTCATGTGGCTGTGTTGGGTATTGCAGAGCAAAGAGATGTGCTGTTCCATCAGGTGCCCCTTCACTTTGTTAATTGGTGGTCACCAGGAATTAGACCCTAACAATCATACCATGGTAGACGGTCCTACAAAATAGGACAAGAATAAATTAATAGCCACCTTTTAATTAATATGCGATTCTATACAAATTTATTGTTTTACATTCATTGACAAAAAATAAAGTCCTGCACCAAGATGGAGAAGATGTTTGAAACAAACATTGTCTGCATGAATCTAATGATGATAAATGTAAGTGATTACAATATTGCAGGAAAGGGGAAGTTTATTGGTGAAAAATGAACAATTGTAAGGAGGCTCTAGGACCCTGTTGGGCACCTCTAACATGTATACAAGAGGAGATGAGGCCTCTAGCCTGGATACAAGATGATATATGGCCTCTAGCCTGGATACAAGATGAGATATGGCCTCTAGCCTGGATACAAGATGAGATATGGTCTCTAGCCTGGATACAAGATGAGATATGGTCTCTAGCCTGGATACAAGATCAGATACGGCCTCTAGCCTAAATACAAGATGAGATACAGCCGCTAGCCTGAATACAAGATGAGATAGGGCCTCTAGCCTGAATAAAAGATGATATACGGCCTCTAGTCTGGATAAAAGATCAGATTCAGCCTCTAACCTGTATACAAGATGAGATACGGCCTCTAGCCTGGATACAAGAAGAAATACAGCCTCTAGCGTGGATACAAGATGAGATACGGCCTCTACCCTGGATAAAAGATGAGATACGGCCTCTAGCATGGATACAAGATAAGATAAGGCCTCTAGCCTGATAACAAGATGAGATACGGCCTCTAGCCTGGATACAAAATGAGATACAACCTCTAGCCTGGATACAAGATGAGATACGGCCTCTAGCCTGGATACAGGATGAGATATGGCTTCTAGCCTGGATACAAGATGAGATACAGCCTCTATCATGGATACAAGATGAGATATGGCCTCTAACCTGTGTACAAGATGAGATATGGCCTTTAGTCTGGATACAAGATAATATAAAGCCTCTAGCCTGGATACAAGATGAGATATGATCTGTAGCCTGGATATAAGATGAGATACATACTATAAGCTGTGTACAAGATGAGATACAGCCTCTAGACTGGATACAAGATGAGATATGCCCTCTAACCTGGATACTAGATGAGATACGGCCTCTAGCCTGGATACAAGATGAGATACAGACTCTAGCCTGGATAAAAGATTAGATACGGCCTCTAGCCTGGATACAAGATACGATATGGCCTCCAGCCTGAATATAAGATGAGATATGTACTCTAACCTGTGTACAAGATGAGATACAGCCTCTAGCCTGGATACAAAATGAGATACAGCCTGTTGCCTGAATACAACATGAGATACAGCGTCTAACCTGGATACAACCTCTGGCCTGGATACAAGATGAGATATGGCCTCTAGCCTGGATACAAGATGAGATATGGCCTCTAGCGTGGATACAAGATGAGATACGGCCTGTAGTCTGGATACAAGATGAGATACGGCCTCTAGCCTGTATCCATCATACGATATGGCCTCCAGGCTGAATATAAGATGAGATATGTACTCTAACATGTGTGCAAGATGAGATATGGCCTCTAGCCAGGATGAAAGATGAGATACGGCCTCTAGTGTGGATGCAAGAAGAGATATTCTAAATTCTAGATTCTAAATTCCCTACTGGGATTATCTCTACAGCAAGTAGTTGAGGAGCCAAACCAGAAGGAGGCCATTTTAGATTTAGTATTCACAAATGGGAATTTGGTATCTGATATTAATGTAGGGGAAAGCTTGGGATCTAGTGATCACCAGTAGTGTGGTTTACTATAAGTACAGTGACTGAGTCACACCACACAAAGATAAAAGTTTTAGATTTTAGAAAAACAGACTTTTCTAAAATTAGATTAGTTGTATACAAGTCCCTATCAGATTGGAACAGTTTCATTGGATTCCAGGAGAAATGGGACTACTTAAAAGTGGCACTATTGAAGGCAACAGAAAATTGCATTAGGCTTGTCAGTAAAAGCAAAAAAAGGAAGAGACCACTGTGGTACTCAGCAGAAGTGGCCACAATCATTAAAAACAAAAAGATAGCATTTAGGAATTATAAAAAACAAACAAAACGAGGATGGCAGGCAAATTTATAAGATTAGGCAGAGAGAGGCCAAACAAGTTATAAGAGCTTCTAAAGCACAGGCAGAAGAGAAATTAGATCAGGGAAAAAAGGCGATAAGGCATTCTTCAGATACATAAATGAAAAAAGGAAACTAAAACAAGGAATTACAAAATTAAAAACAAAAGAAGGAAGGTATAAGGAAGAAGATAAAGAACTAGCTGACTGCCTCAATGAATACTTCTGTTCAGTTTTTACAAAGGAAAATTAAGGAAAGAAGACTAATGAATCTTTTGATACATGTGTCTTTACAGAGGAAGAGGTTTCTAAGTCAGCTGTCTAAAATTAATACAAATAAGTCACAGGGGCCTGATGGGATACACCCAAAGCTATTAAAAGAGCTCAGCGGTGAACTAGCAAAACCATTAACAGATTTATTTAACCAATCACTGGCAACAGGAGTTGTCCCAGAAGATTGGAAATTAGCAAATGTTGTGCCCATTCACAAGAAAGGTAGTAGGGAGGAATCGGGCAACTATAGGCCAGTAAGCCTGACATCAATAGTGGGGAAATTAATGGAAACCATACTTAAGGAGAGGATTGTGGAACATCTAAAATCCCATGGATTGAAAGATGAAAAACAGCATGGGTTTACTTCAGGGAGATCATGTCAAACTAATCTTATAGATTTTTTTGATTGGGTGACTAAAATAATAGATGGCGGAGGTGCAGTAGACATCGCTTATCTAGACTTTAGTAAGGCTTTTGATACTGTCCCACATAGAAGGCTTATTAATAAAGTGCAGTCTTTGGGCTTGGACTCCCATATTGTTGAATGGATTAGGCAGTGGCTGAGGGACAGACAACAGAGGGTTGTAGTCAATGGAGTATATTCAGACCATGGTCTTGTTACCAGTGGGGTACCTCAGGGGTCTGTTCTGGGACCCATATTGTTTAATATCTTTATCAGCGAAATTGCAGAAGGCTTCGATGGTAAGGTGTGTCTTTTTGCTGATGACGCAAAGATTTGTAACAGGGTTGATGTTCCTGGAGGGATACACCAAATGGAAAAGGATTTAGGAAAACTAGAGGAATGGTCAAAAATCTGGCAACTAAAATTTAATGTTGATAAGTGCAAGATAATGCACCTGGGGCGTAAAAACCCAAGAGCAGAATATAAAATCAGTGATACAGTCCTAACCTCAGTATCTGAGAAAGGGATTTAGGGGTCATTATTTCAGAAGACTTAAAGGTAGGCAGACAATGTCATAGAGCAGCAGGAAATGCTAGCCGAATGCTTGGGTGAATAGGGAGAGGAATTGCAAGAAAATTTAGACTAGAACCTTCAGAATCACAGGTGCATATCAATGAAGCAAACATAATTACAAAAAACAAAATGGCTGCACACCGTTACGGTGTGCAGCCATTTTGTTTTTTGCAGGGAGAGGAATTACCAGTAGAAAGAGGGAGGTGCTCACGCCGCTCTACAGAGCACTAGTGAGACCTCATTTGGAGTATTGTGCGCAGTACTGGAGACCATATCTCCAGAAGGATATGAATACTTTGGAGAGAGTTCAGAGAAGAGCTACTAAACTGGTACATGGATTGCAGGATAAAACTTACCAGGAAAGGTTAAAGGACCTTAACATGTATAGCTTGGAAGAAAGACGAGACAGAGGGGATATGATAGAAACTTTTAAATACATAAAGGGAATCAACAAGGTAAAAGAGGAGAGAATATTTAAAAGAAGAAAAACTGCTACAAGAGAACATAGTTTTAAATTAGAGGGGCAAAGGTTTAAAAGTAATATCAGGAAGTATTACTTTACTGAGAGAGTAGTGGATGCATGGAATAGCCTTCCTGCAGAAGTGGTAGCTGCAAATACAGTGTAGGAGTTTAAGCATGCATGGGATAGGCATAAGGCCATCCTTCATATAAGATAGGGCCAGGGGCTATTGATAGCATTCAGTATATTGGGCAGACTAGATGGGCCAAATGGTTCTTATCTGCCTACACATTTTATGTTTCTATGTTTCTATATGGCCTCTAGCCTGGATACAAGATGATATACAGCCTCTAGCCTGGATACAAGATGAGATAGGGCCTCTAGCCTGGATACAAAATGAGATACGGCCTTTAGCCTGGATACAAGATGAGATACGGCCTCTAGTCTGGATACAAAATGAGATACAACCTCTAGCCTGGATACAAGATGAGATACGGCCTCTAGCCTGGATACAGGATAAGATACGGCCTCTAGCCTGAATACAAGATGAAATATGGCCTCTATCCTGGATACAAGATGAGATATGGCCTCTAGCCTGGATACAAGATGAGATACTAAATCTACCCTGCTGTCACGAACCGGCAGGACAGGTAGTGAATCCTCTGGACCAGAGAGGCGATGGCGCGGGTTGTACTAGAGGACCGGTTCTAAGCAGTTACTGGTCTTCACCAGAGCGCGCCGCAAGGCGGGATGGATTTGCCGCGGCGGTAACTACCAGGTCGTGTCCCCTAGTAACAACTCAACCTCTCTGGCAGCTGATAAGGCGTGGTACACAGGGAGAAGGTAAGAGCGTAGTCGGACGTAGCAGCGGTCAGGGCAGGCGGCAAAGGTTCAAAGGCGAGTGGACGGTAGCAACGGGTACGGCAACAGGTAAGGCAAACTAACATCGTAGGGAACGCTTTCTCTGAGGCACAAGGCACAAAGATCCGGCAGAAGGCTGTGGGAGGAGAAGGTATAAATGGGCAGTGCACAGGTGCAGCCTAATTAAGTCAGCACTGCCTCTCACAACCTTAACCCTTAATAACCCCTTTGGACCAGGCACCAATCACTGGTGCACTGGTCCTTTGAATCTAAGAGTCCCGGCGCGCGCGCGCCCTAGAGAGCGAGGACGCACACGCCGAGACGCTGGAGTGCTGCCTGGGGGCATACGCTGTGAGCGCTCTGAGGCCAGCAGGGGACCCGGAGCGCTCAGCGTATTACCTGCATACAAGATGAGATATGTGCAGCCAGCCAGTACCGCAGGGGCAACACGTGAGGTGCACGGTGGACCGATAATGGGGCCAAATAACAACACATTTCATCAGTTTACTCACGGTTAGCAGAAAGCCTCCGTGGGCTGGCAGCACAGTGTTGAGGTGGACACTACAGCACAAAATCCTCCGGGGCACGCTCTGTGGTAGGGAAGCATCAGCCAAGATGGTGGTTGAGGTGCCCTTGATGTTAGGGTTGCTTAAGGTGCTTGTTGCGGCTGAGTCCCTTGATGGTATTTGTCGTGACGCCAGTACCGTTAATGGTGGTACAACCAATAGTAGTAATAATGAGGTAGACCATGGTAAGATGCAACTCACAACTTTTACTGATGTTGGGTCCAGTTGCAGTAGGTACATCAATCAAAATGCAGTCTTTTGTTAGCAGTAGAGTTAATCTGTGAATCCACTGTTTATAGGCTTTCTTGGGCTCTGATTCAGGCTGTGGTTATGGAGTACCTTACTTCAGTTGGTATGCTCAGTCCTATACTTTGTCTTTTCCCTCCAAGCTGAACATTGGGACAGGTAGCTAGTCTGTTTCCCAGAATTATGGTGTGGCTGCCAGAGTCCTCCACCATGCGCAAAGGTGTCTGTGGCCCTAAATAACGGCTATGATCACCGATGAATCTTTCTGATGCTTGGGTCTGTTCCAGGGAGGCAAACTCTCTCCTACTGGTCAGGGATACAAGTCTATAGTCCGGCAACAGAAGTAAAACGCTCTTCTGCGCTTCACACCTTGGTACTACCACATAGCGAAGTTGGCTCCACTCACTAATCAGTGGTGTGAAGTCTTCACTCTGCATAATCTCTCCCACTAAACTGTTTCACTACTCTCTCACTAGGCCTGACCTAAGTACAGGGAGTGCAGAATTATTAGGCAAGTTGTATTTTTGAGGATTAATTTTATTATTGAACAACAACCATGTTCTCAATGAACCCAAAAAACTCATTAATATCAAAGCTGAATATTTTTGGAAGTAGTTTTTAGTTTGTTTTTAGTTGTAGCTATTTTAGGGGGATATCTGTGTGTGCAGGTGACTATTACTGTGCATAATTATTAGGCAACTTAACAAAAAACAAATATATACCCATTTCAATTATTTATTTTTACCAGTGAAACCAATATAACATCTCAACATTCACAAATATACATTTCTGACATTCAAAAACAAAACAAAAACAAATCAGTGACCAATATAGCCACCTTTCTTTGCAAGGACACTCAAAAGCCTGCCATCCATGGATTCTGTCAGTGTTTTGATCTGTTCACCATCAACATTGCGTGCAGCAGCAACCACAGCCTCCCAGACACTGTTCAGAGAGGTGTACTGTTTTCCCTCCTTGTAAATCTCACATTTGATGATGGACCACAGGTTCTCAATGGGGTTCAGATCAGGTGAACAATGAGGCCGTGTCATTAGATTTTCTTCTTTTATACCCTTTCTTGCCAGCCACGCTGTGGAGTACTTGGACGCGTGTGATGGAGCATTGTCCTGCATGAAAATCATGTTTTTCTTGAAGGATGCAGACTTCTTCCTGTACCACTGCTTGAAGAAGGTGTCTTCCAGAAACTGGCAGTAGGACTGGGAGTTGAGCTTGACTCCATCCTCAACCCGAAAAGGCCCCACAAGCTCATCTTTGATGATACCAGCCCAAACCAGTACTCCACCTCCACCTTGCTGGCGTCTGAGTCGGACTGGAGCTCTCTGCCCTTTACCAATCCAGCCACGGGCCCATCCATCTGGCCCATCAAGACTCACTCTCATTTCATCAGTCCATAAAACCTTAGAAAAATCTGCCTTGAGATATTTCTTGGCCCAGTCTTGACGTTTCAGCTTGTGTGTCTTGTTCAGTGATGGTCGTCTTTCAGCCTTTCTTACCTTGGCCATGTCTCTGAGTATTGCACACCTTGTGCTTTTGGGCACTCCAGTGATGTTGCAGAAACGCTTGATTGTTCGATGATCACGCTTCAGAAGCTTTGCAATTTTAAGAGTGCTGCATCCCTCTGCATCTCACTATTTTTGACTTTTCTGAGCCTGTCAAGTCCTTCTTTTGACCCATTTTGCCAAAGGAAAGGAAGTTGCCTAATAATTATGCACACCTGATATAGGGTGTTGATGTCATTAGACCACACCCCTTCTCATTACAGAGATGCACATCACCTAATATGCTTAATTGGTAGTAGGCTTTCGAGCCTATACAGCTTGGAGTAAGACAACATGCATAAAGAGGATGATGTGGTCAAAATACTCATTTGCCTTATAATTCTGCACTCCCTGTATTTATACGACCTAAGTGCTATCCCCATCTAGTGGTGAGATGTATAAATTACACCAGACCAGCCTATGAACAGGGATACAACAGGGGTTGTAGTACAAAATAACATGCAATATGATAATGCTATTTTAAGCTATTTTGCAACTCCCACGTGTCCTGAGTGGGACGCTGCATATGGCCTCTAGCCTGGGTACAAGATGATATATGGCCTCTAGCCTGGATACAAGATGAGATAGGGCCTCTAGCCTGTATACAAAATGAGATATAACATCTAGCCTGGATACAAGATAAGATATGGCCTCTAGCCTGGATACAAGATGAGATACAGCCTCTAGCCTATATACACAATGAGATACAGTTGGCCATGTAGGCATACAGGTTCTGTACAGTTTCCTGCTGCACATTTGCCCATCCACATGACAGCTGGACCCGGCAGCCAAGGAAGTGTTGTAATCTGGAGGAGACATTTCTGGGAAACCCTTGCTGTGTGCGGCGAGTATTATCCTGTTAAAAAATGCTAGTTGAGCCCTGCCATGAGTGGAATACATGTGGTGGCAGGATGTCCTGCACATATCGCTGAGTATCACTACTAGGAGTGACCGACTGTCGTATGCGATGGCTCCCCAGATCATCACAACAGCAGTTAAGGCAGAGTATCGCTCCACAGCAAAGGCAAGAATGAAGTGCTCACCTCCAGGCCTCAATACTCGAACTCAAGGATCATGGGATCCAAAACAGAACCTGGATTTGTCTCTAATAACAACTAGGTTCAAGTTTGCAGCAGACTAGGTTTCTTGTTAACAACACCACTGCAAACTAAGGTGACAGTGGCTGGCTGTCAATGGCAGGACTTGTAATAGGCACTGTGACACCAAATTTGCTTCTTGCACTGTAAGTGTCAGGATATGGTCCGGGCAGAGACATGGGGGTGTAATGAAGGTGCCACCTGTGTCTGGATGGTGGACAACAAAACTGTGAGAGCTTCTCTTGCTTGTCGGTGAATCAAATGATCCTCTCTACTGGTGTCTGTCTGTGTTGTCTGGAGCCTGTTTGCCATATGTTCTTGACCTTACGCAACCACTGCTCCCAAAATCTGCTGTCAGAACAGCCTATGTGATGGACAATTTGTCAGAATAATCATCTTGCTTCTCTCAGTCAAATGATGTGTCCTCTCTCAGAGTCTGTCAACTAGACAATGTTTTTGAGTGCATCGTAGAGGCATGTCTGGCAGTCAATGATATCTCACCAAGAGGTACATTACCCAAAAGTTGCCTCTGAGAGCCTTTTTTATAGGGCGGTGGGAAAGCACTTTTATGCCCTCTTGTGGCAAGACCGAGTGTCTAATCCACACCTGTAATCATTTACATATCTTGCTGGAGGTTTTTCAGATATTAGCGGTATTTTATTTTTATTTTTTTTGTCGGTAAGTGTACCGTATATCCCCAATAATGGTCCTTCTACATTTTAAGATCTATCAGGAGGTAATGACTTGGAGATGTGTTTTAAAGGTGGAAATAAGTAGCATTATGAAGGCAGCTCTGGGTGCAAGTAGAGTAGGGATTGTGATACAACTGAAAACCATTATGAGATCTGGGATGTAACTCCAACTGGATATATGAAACATAAAGATAAGGGGGGAATTCATCACACTATTGAAACACATGAGAATTTTCTTTATAATTACAGTGTTGCCTTCAGAGGTGTTGAAGTGACCACATACGTCTACATATGGAACCAATACAGAATTACAGAGTTGCCTTGGGATTCTTCTTGGACTTGGTGGTTAACTTTCCTTGGGGTGGACTTTGCATATTACTGGTTCCACAGAATGGCTCATGGTAGGTTTTCTTTTTTATAATATTCTTTATTTATATTCTTATAAAAATCCAATAAAAAAAATTGGACAGCAAAAAACTCTACCCCAGCCCAGAAGGACTGTATCTGTGGACATAAACAAATCATATGGAGGAAATCAGCTTGTTCCTTTTTGCACTTCCAGTACTTGTAATCAGAAAAATTGTTATATTCGAGACAACATAGCCGGAGTATAATACAGACGATAAAGAATGTTAAACTGAATTAACCTATGATTGCTAGATAGGGTGGACCTTTTTATATTCTTATATATAATCTTCCAATTTAGTGAATTGTTTAACCCCATATCTTGACCCCATTTTGACTCACTGTTAAACTTAATTACATTACCCTTTTTCTTATCTTTTTGTAGATCTGTGCAATTGAGACTTTATTCTTTTTAAAATTATAACAAATTTCCGTGAACTTGTGCGCATTTACAATAAAACTGAGCATAGCTAAAATAGACTAGAGATCCGTGTATATTTTCACCACAAAAATTCTCCATCCTTCTTATTTCTAGAAAGAGACTATTTGTGAAACCCTTGTGATACCCAACTTTACCCAATATCTATAGTCTTCAATTAACATAAATTCCCTAAGATTGACATTATGCCAAAGGGGAGAGATGGCTCATGGTAGGTTCATTTACAGTGTTGTGTATAAAAAATACAGCTACTATAAAACTGCCCCAAAGACCAAGAATATAGCTACTATAAAACTGTTCACTATGTATCAAAATAGAATTATTATAATACTGCTCCTATGTACAAGAATATAACTACTATAATACTGCTCCTATGTACAAGAATATAACTACTATAATACTGCTCCTATGTACAAGAATATAACTACTATAATACTGCCTCCTATGTACAAGAATATAACTACTATAATACTGCTCCTATGTACAAGAATATAACTACTATAATACTGTCTCCTATGTACAAGACTATAACTACTATAATACTGCTCCTATGTACAAGAATATAACTACTATAATACTGCCTCCTATGTACAAGAATATAACTACTATAATACTGTCTCCTATGTACAAGACTATAACTACTATAATACTGCTCCTATGTACAAGAATATAACTACTATAATACTGCCTCCTATGTACAGGAATATAACTATTATAACACTGCCTCCTATGTACAAGAATATAACTACTATAATACTGCTCCTATGTACAAGAATATAACTACTATAATACTGCTCCTATGTACAAGTATATAACTACTATAATACTGCTCCTATATACAAGAATATAACTACTATAATACTGCCTCCTATATACAAGAATATAATACTATAATACTGCTCCTATGTAGAAGAATATACAGTCAGGTCCATAAATATTGGGACATCGACACAATTCTAACATTTTTGGCTCTATACACCACCACAATGGATTTAAAATGAAACAAACAAGATGTGCTTTAACTGCAGACTGTCAGCTTTAATTTGAGGTATTTACATCCAAATCAGGTGAACGGTGCAGGAATTACAACAGTTTGCATATGTGCCTCCCACTTGTTAAGGGACCAAAAGTAATGGGACAGAATAATATTAATACATCAAACTTTCACTTTTTAATACTTGGTTGCAAATCCTTTGCAGTCAATTACAGCCTGAAGTCTGGAACGCATAGACATCAACAGACGCTGGGTCTCATCCGTGGTGATGCTCTGCCAGGCCTCTACTGCAACTGTCTTCAGTTCCTGCTTGTTCTTGGGGCATTTTCCCTTCAGTTTTGTTTTCAGCAAGTGAAATGCAGCTCAATCGGATTCAGGTCAGGTGATTGACTTGGCCAATGCATAATATTCCACTTCTTTCCCTTCAAAAACTCTTTGGTTGCTTTTGCAGTATGCTTTGGGTCATTGTCCATCTGCACTGTGAAGCACCGTCCAATGAGTTCTGAAGCATTTGGCTGAATATGAGCAGATAATATTGCCCGAAACACTTCAGAATCCATCCTGCTGCTTTTGTCAGCAGTCACATCATCAATAAATACAAGAGAACCAGTTCCATTGGCAGCCATACATGCCCATGCCATGACACTACCACCACCATGCTTCACTGATGAGGTGGTATGCTTAGGATCATGAGCAGTTGCTTTCCTTCTCCATGCTCTTCTCTTCCCATCACTCTGGTACAGGTTGATCTTGGTCTCATCTGTCCATAGGATGTTGTTCCAGAACTGTGAAGGCTTTTTTAGATGTCGTTTGGCAAACTCTAATCTGGCCTTCCTGTTTTTGAGGCTCACCAATGGTTTACAGCTTGTGGTGAACCCTCTGTATTCACTCTGGTGAAGTCTTCTCTTGATTGTTGACTTTGACACACATACACCTACCTCCTGGAGAGTGTTCTTGATCTGGCCAACTGTTGTGAAAGGTGTTTTCTTTGCCAGGGAAAGAATTCTTCAGTCATCCACCACAGTTGTTTTCCGTGGTCTTCCGGGTCTTTTGGTGTTGCGGAGCTCACCGGTGCGTTCCTTCTTTTTAAGAATGTTCCAAACAGTTGTTTTGGCCATGTCTAATGTTTTTGCTATCTCTCTGATGGGTTTGTTGTGTTTTTTCAGCCTAATGATGGCTTGCTTCACTGATAGTGACAGCTCTTTGGATCTCATCTTGAGAGTTGACAGCAACAGATTCCAGATGCAAATAGCACACTTGAAATGAACTCTGGACCTTTTATCTGCTCATTGTAATTGGGATAATGAGGGAATAACACACACCGGGCCATGGAACAGCTGAGAAGCCGATTGTCCCATTACTTTTGATCCTTTAACAAGTGGGAGGCACATATGCAAACTGTTGTAATTCCTACACCATTCACCTGATTTGGATGTAAATGCCCTCAAATTAAAGCTGACAGTCTGCAGGTAAAGCACATCTTGTTCATTTCATTTCAAATCCATTGTGGTGGTGTATAGAGCCAAAAATTTCAGAATTGTGTCGATGTCCCAATATTTATGAACCTGACTGTAACTACTGTAATACTGCTCCTATGTACAAGAATAGAACTACTATAATACTGCTCCCTATGTATAAGAATGTAACTACTATAATACTGCCTCCTATGTACAAGAATAAAACTACTATATTACTGCTCATATGTACAAGAATATAACTACTATAATACTGCCTCCTATGTACAAGAATATAATTACTATAATACTGCTCCTATGTACAAGAATATAACTACTATAATACTGCCTCCTATGTACATGAATATAACTTTTATAATACTGCTCCTATGTACAAGAATATAACTACTATAATACTGCTCCTATGTACAAGAATATAATTACTATAATACTGCTCCTATGTACAAGAATATAATTACTATAATACTGCTCCTATGTACAAGAATATAACTACTATAATACTGCCTGGTCTCTCCAGTTTGTCTTTGGATCTGTTCAGGTTCTGTCTGAATTCTGACCTAGTTCATTATGTCATTACCTTGTGTCTTTTCCATGGATGTGTATGTAGTCTGTTTACCTGGCCTTGTCTGGTTGAGTCTGTGTTTGCCTTGGATTCATATACTCTGCCAGATTGTTCTCCTCCTGTTTCTGTCTGTGTGCTCTGACTGTGTCTCTGGTGCTTTGCACTGTAGTCAATGACCCCATGTGTCAGCTGCCAACTACTCCAAATACGTAAGCAGCGGTCCGGCCGACAGCGTAGTGTACAGTAACGCTCAGTCAGTCACGCTCCTGCCAGCTTCATTAATGAAGTGGGAGGAGCATGACCGAGTGAGTGAAGTCACGCGCCGACCAGACCGCTGCTTTGATAGTGAGTACTGTTAAAGAAGAAAGCAGAGCCATTGCTGGAGCATTACATAAAAAGATTTTACATATAAAGACTGCTGTGAGCGGGGCCCGATGTAATGGAGTACAGTGACTGCACCGGCTCCGCCGCCAGTGAAACAGCAGTTGCCGGCCTCCAGCCCCTCCTCCCTCCCCACTGAAACATCGCAGGCCGTGCTGTGCAGCATGGCTGCCGGCGATGTATCAGTGTCAGACATTTAAAAAAACGCACCATTCGCTTTATAAGACGCATTGCCATTTTCCCAAAACTTTTGGGGGAGGTGTGTCTTATAAAGCGAAAAATACGTTAACTACTATAATACTGCTCCTATGTACAAGAATATAACTACTATAATACTGCTCCTATGTACAAGAATATAACTACTTTAATACAGCCTCCTATGTACAAGAATATAACTACTATAATACTGCTCCTATGTACAAGAATATAACTACTATAATACTGCCTCCTATGTACAAGAATATAACTACTATAATACTGCTCTTATGTACAAGAATATAACTACTATAATACTGCTCCTATGTACAAGAATATAACTACTATAATACTGCTCCTATGTACAAGAATATAACTACTATAATACTGCTCCTATGTACAAGAATATAACTACTTTAATACAGCCTCCTATGTACAAGAATATAACTACTATAATACTGCTCCTATGTACAAGAATATAACTACTATAATACTGCTCTTATGTACAAGAATATAACTACTATAATACTGCTCCTATGTACAAGAATATAACTACTATAATACTGCTCCTATGTACAAGAATATAACTACTATAATACTGCTCCTATGTACAAGAATATAACTACTATAATACTGCCTCCTATGTACAAGAATATAACTACTATAATACTGCCTCCTATGTACAAGAATATAACTACTATAATACTGCTCCTATGTACAAGAATATAACTACTATAATACTGCTCTTATGTACAAGAATATAACTAATATAATACTGCTCCTATGTACAAGAATATAACTACTATAATACTGCTCCTATGGACAAGAATATAACTACTATAATACTGCCTCCTATGTACAAGAATATAACTACTATAATACCGCCTCCTATGTACAAGAATATAACTACTATAATACTGCTCTTATGTACAGGAATATAACTACTATAATACTGCTCCTATGTACAACAATATAACTACTATAATACTGCTCCTATGTACAACAATATAACTACTATAATACTGCTCCTATGTACAAGAATATAACTACTATAATACTGCTCTTATGTACAAGAATATAACTACTATAATACTGCTCCTATGTACAAGAATATAACTACTAAAATACTGCTCCTATATACAAGAATATAACTACTATAATACTGCTCTTATGTACAAGAATATAACTACTATAATACTGCCTCCTATGTTCAAGAATATAACTACTATAATACTGCCTCCTATGTATAAGAATATAACTACTATAATACTGCTCCTATGTACAAGAATATAACTACTATAATACTGCCTCCTCTGTACAAGAATATAACTACTATAATACCGCCCCCTATGTACAAGAATATAACTACTATAATACTGCTCCTATGTACAAGAATATAACTACTATAATACTGCTCCTATGTACAACAATATAACTACTATAATACTGCTCCTATGTACAAGAATATAACTACTATAATACTGCTCTTATGTACAAGTATATAACTACTATAATACTGCTCCTATGTACAAGAATATAACTACTAAAATACTGCTCCTATATACAAGAATATAACTACTATAATACTGCTCTTATGTACAAGAATATAACTACTATAATACTGCCTCCTATGTTCAAGAATATAACTACTATAATACTGCCTCCTATGTATAAGAATATAACTACTATAATACTGCTCCTATGTACAAGAATATAACTACTATAATACTGCCTCCTCTGTACAAGAATATAACTACTATAATACCGCCCCCTATGTACAAGAATATAACTACTATAATACTGCTCCTATGTACAAGAATATAACTACTATAATACTGCCTCCTATGTACAAGAATATAACTACTATAATACTGCCTCCTATGTACAGGAATATAACTACTATAATACTGCTCCTTTGTACAAGAATATAATTACTATAATACTGCTCCTATGTATAAGAATATAACTACTATAATACTGTTCCTATATACAAGAATATAACTACTATAATACTGCCTCCTATGTACAGGAATATAACTACTATAATACTGCTCCTTTGTACAAGAATATAACTACTATAATACTGCCTCCTATGTAGAAGATTATAACTACTATAACACCATTTTGCACTGAACCATGTGAAAGGATGTTCAAAAACCTGTTACAAAGCTTATACAGTTCATAAGTGTTTTATAGGCTCATTCCTAGCATCACCAGCAGCATATATTTTGCTGCATACGCTGCACAATTGCACTTTTTCGTCTCCAAGATCCAGCTACAATTTATCTAATGTATACAATTGTGCATCAATACCAGCATATAGTGTGGTCACAGCCATGGAATATTTAATCCCTTCTACCCCAGAGGTTTTTTTGTTTTTACGTTTTCGTTTCATGCTCCTTGCCTACATAGAGCCATAACTTTTTTATTTTTCCATTCAAATAGCTGTATGAGGGCTTTTTTTGTGGGACTTTTATTTTTTTTTACGACATTAAATGTGTGATAAAATTGACCAGTTACTTTTATTCTACAGGTCATTACGAATCTGGTGATACCTTATATGTATAGTGTTTTTTGCATTTTGTGATGAAATAATAAGAGTTGGAAAAAAATAGTTTGGGGGCTCATTTTTTCGGGGTGATTGAATGATCATATGTTCAAGTCCCCTAGAGGGGGGCTAAAAATAACGTTTTTAGAACTATAAAAAAAAACACTAAAAATTCCCCCTTTCACCATTTTGTAAATTAAAAGAAACAAACAAATAAATAAACGTAATTGGCATCGCCACATCGGAAAATGTCCAAACTATTAAAATAGAAAAGCATTTATACCCTGCGATGAACGCCATACAGACCCTTACTCATGACATAAGTCTGTACAGGACACAGTAAACATACATAGCCTGACGGGGCCAATCTTTATTTTTCATTGATACTATTCTGGCGTGTGCATGACCTTTTTGATCACTTTTTATTAAATTTTTTTGTAGAAAATGAAGCGACCAAAAACGACAAATCGGCCATTTTGAAGCTTTTTTCCGTTTCACAGATATAGCGTTTTTGCATATGCCGATACCCATGATGTGTATTTTTTTATTTATTTTTTTAGTTCTTTTATTTTTATTTTAGGGAAGGGAGTGTGATTTAAATTTTTATGTTTTTTTATTTTAAAAAAACTTTATTTTTTTAAATTTATTTTACACTTTTTTATAGTTCCCATATTAAACTATAACATTAGATGACTATTCTCATAGACCGCAATGTATTAGCAGTGGAGTCTATGAGAAAATGACTAGTTTTCTATGGAGCCCTTTTACTGGCAAGGGCTCTATAGAAAACACTGTGCAGCAGCTTCCTGTCATTCACTCATGAAGGGGTTAATTAGCCCTGTATTTATAACAAAAAAAACTGCTGCAATTTTTCTACCATTTTTAAGTGAGTATTGCAACGACTGTCTAAAAAGGACAGGATTTTTGCATGCTTGTTCAGAACAAACCTCAGTTTCTTTCAGAGAACACGTGTTTATTTAAACAATTTTTGCAATGATTTTTAATTTTAAAAAGCATAAGACATTGAGGGTGCATTGTGTACACTCTATTTATTAACACAGTCAACCTTGCATTTACCAATACCTATGTATGTCAGTGTCCCTCAGACAGTATTTGCTATTGCTTTCTTTGTGTTAACAAGTTTGGTGGGGGGGAGGAGAGAGAGAGTAAAAATTAATTTAGGATTGGTTAACCACAGGAGACCACAGAGTGTATTATACCATTTTATTAGGACTATTTTGTTTTTGTTTGATTTGTTTCAGGTAGAATCAATTCAGAAACAAATAAAAAATTTTGATGGATTTTTTAAAATGGGACCTTAAATGACTTTCAAAAATATTTGCTCATCTCCAGATTTCACACTTACATACTTTACATATCAGTCCTGAAAACTTCCCGACTTGTTAATACAAATTTGCCTAATTCCACCCTTTTGTGTCCCGTTTGAAGGACTCTCTTGCAAAACTGGGAGTGTTGCTAAGTATGACATTTTGCCTAATGGTTTTACGCAGAGATATCTTGAGCTTTGCTGCTGCGTTCCACAGTCTCCCCGTTACATACATTGGATGCATCTGCTACTTTGTAACTGTCTGTGGTAATATGATACAGTAGCCTGCGAATGAGGAGAACGTATCTTTTTCTACGGTCCCTTAGGTCGTGGGTAAAATGAATTATGAGTTTGATTAAGTGTCCAGATGGGACAAAGCCACAAATGTTCTGTAATATGATAATTTATCACACATTTGTTATATTTTTATTTTCTTTTTTATGTTTTTTTTTTTAAAAGTTAAAGGGGTAGTCCGCTTTCTACAATTCCTGCTTGACAATAAACTGATCACAAAGTGTCCACCTGCTGGGATCCCCAGCGATCAGATATGATCTGTAGGAGAACCTGGCAGTAAGTGTTCAGTTTCCCTGCAGCGCCACCACAGGGGAAATGAAGCATTACACATTTCCAATGGAAATCAATGGTCTGTCTTTGTAACGCACAGGACAGGTCCTCAAGGTCCTCCAGGTTCAACCTTTTTAAAGGGATGGTTTGTTATCAGCAAATAAATGTTACACTTTCTGCATGAATTCCTCATAGTTTTGAAGATCTCTGTTTGCAGTCATTGAATATACCAATGGATGAAAACTCATCTGCGCAGCTTTACCGCACAGCTATCAGAACCGTGCCTTGTAACGAGCCATACACCTGTGTGTCTGTCACATCACCAGGACAGTGTATAGAATGAACACCTCTAATGAACGACAGCAAGCAGAGATCTTGGCAATAGAGTCTCCATAGACTTTCCCCTGTTTACAGATACCAGATCTGTCAGTGTGGAATCCAACATGCCAGATCCTTTTCTACTCAGTCCATTGAAAAAGGCGTCTGGTAGTGGCTTCCTCCCCTTATGTTAGTTAGGACACCATGCATGGTCAGCTAAGTCGAGCATGCATGTGTATAGAGGGGGTTTGGGAGAGAAAACTGTCGGCTAATCAAAGGTTCAGAACTAAGAATAGGAAAGTAAAGGGTTAAACTGGCTAAATCAAAGGTTTAAAGCAATGATCACCATTCTGTGGTTCTCCTGGTTGGAAGATCCAGCTGTCACTCAGAACAGAGGAGCCACTGTGGACGGCTTCACTGCACCTCACTGTGAAGCTCTTGGGCAGAACTAAAGTTAATATTCACACTACTCCTGATGAGGAAAGCTCCACAAAAGGTATGTTTGCTCTGCTCTTCACCAGCCCCTCCCTAGCAATGTCAGCAGTATGTCATGGTCAAAACTGCTGACAGACTCCCATTAAACAGTGGGTCAGAATTAGATGAGCAAATCAATTTATTAGAGCCGAAATTCGACCCAAGTGGGCTGCTCTCAGTGTGAGAAATCCCCCCTCCCCTCTCCCACAATGAGATTTGGGAAGCCATTTCTATGGTATGACAGCTGGGATCCTCGTACTATATTAAATTCCATTAGGCCCTGGCTTTAGTAAATCGTTGCAGTTCTCAGTAGAAGTGATTGAATGATCTTATGTTCAAGCCCCCCTAGAGGGGGCTAAAATTAAAGTTTTTAAAACTATTAAAAAAAGAAAAAACAACACCAAAAAATCCCCCTTTCACCATTTTGTAAATTAAAAATAAAGAAACAAAAACAAATAAACATAATTGGCATCGCCACATCGGAAAATGTCTAAACTATTAAAATAGAAAAGCATTTATACCCTGCGATGAACGCCATACAGACCCTTACTCATGACACAAGTTTGTACAGGACACAGTAAACATACATAGCCTGAAGGAGCCAAATAATTATATGTATATAATAAAAACTAGTACATTAATAATGCAAAATAAAATCACCCGGTTTGTTTAGGCCATGAGGAGCGCAGGCGCACCCCTAGAGACCACATATGAAGCTGCCCTTATGACGCAGCCGGGCAGATTTCACTTGTGGCAGATCCATATATAAACTGGGTGATACCATCTGATGAACGCCATAACAAAAAAAAAAAAATACTGAATCACAGATTTTTGATTGCTTCACCTTCCAAAGAAGTTGACTAAAAGGTGATCAAAACGTCACACATACATCAATTGGGTATCAATAAAAAAACTACAGCCCCGCAAAAAATGTCCTTACGCAGCTCCATAGACAGAAACATAAAAAAAGTATGGTTGTCAGAATATGGTGATGCGAAAAAAAAATAAATTCTAATTAAAATTTTTTTTTTTTAAAGGTATTAAAACATATTGAAAACTGTATACATTTGAAATCGCTGTGATTGTGCTGAGCTGCAGAATAAGGCTATGACTGCATGTGTTTTGCGGTCCGCAAATTACGGATCCGCAAAAAATAACGGATGATGTCCGTATGGCATCTGTTTTTTTTTTTTGCGGATCCATTGTATATGCCTATCCTTGTCCGTTAAATGGACAAGAATAGGACATGCTCTATTTTTTTTGCAGAATGGAATTACGGACAACGGACGTGGAAAACATACGGTTGACTATCCGCACTTTTTAACAGCTCAATAGAAATTAATGGGTCCTCATCCTATCCGCCAAAAAAACAAAACGGAACGGACGCGGAAACAAAATACGTTCGTGTGCATGAGGCCTGAAGAAAATGTGTCATTCCTGGTGCATGGAGAATGCTACAAACACAAAAAAACGTAAAATTATGGCAAAAATTGCTTTTGTTTTTTATCTATTCCGGCCCATTTCTCATTTTCTTCCAGCTTCCCAATATTTCAAATATAATATTGAACGGAGCCACAAGAAATGACAACTTGTGCTGCATTAAAAAAAAAGCCCTTGAAAAGCTAGAACTTACGACTTTTCGGAAGGTGGGGAGGAAAAAGCAAAAACGCAAAAAAATAAAAAATGTAAGGGGTTAACATAAGAAGTGCAGTAAGTTTAAAGGGCTTCTGTCACCCCACTAAAGTGATATTTTTTTTTGGGCTAGTTAAATTACTTATATTGCGATATATGAAAATATAATTGTGTTACTTACTTTGATTCAGCAGTTTCTTCTAAAAACGAAGTTTTATAATATGTAAATTAGGTCTCTACCAGCAAGTAGGGCGTCTACTTGCTGGTAGCAGCTGCAGAAAACCGCCCCCTAGTCGTGTTGATTGACAGGGCCAGCCGCGATCTCCTCCTCCGGCCAGCCCTGTCGGCATTTCAAAAATCGCGCGCCTGTGTTCATTCGGCGCAGGCGCTCTGAAATGAGGAGGCTCGCCTCCTCAGAACTCCCTCAGTGCACCTGCGCCGATGACATCACCGAAATAGAAGACGTCATCGGCGCAGGCGCACTGAGGGAGTGCTGAGGAGGCGAGCCTCCTCATCTCAGAGCAGCTGCTACCAGCAAGTAGCCGCCCTACTTGCTGGTAGAGACCGAATTTACATATCATAAAACTTTGTTTTTAGAAGAAACTGCTGAATCAAAGTAAGTAAGAGCATTATATTTTCATATATCGCAATATAACTAATTTAACTAGCCCAAAAAAAAAAAATCACTTTAGTGGGGTGACAGAAGCCCTTTAACCGCCTCCGGACCGCCTAACGCAGGATCGCGTTCCGGAGGCGGCAGCCCTGCGCACAGTCACGCATATACGCGTCATCTTGCGAGACGCGAGATTTCCTGTCAACGCGTGCACACAGGCGCGCGCGTTCACAGGATCGGAAGGTAAGCGAGTGGATCTTCAGCCTGCCAGCGGCGATCGTTCGCTGGCAGGCTGGAGATGTGATTTTTTTTTAACCCCTAACAGGTAAATTAGACGCTGTTTTGATAACAGCGTCTAATAGACCTGCTACCTGGTCCTCTGGTGGTCCCTTTTGTTTGGATCGACCACCAGAGGACACAGGCAGCTCAGTAAAGTAGCACCAAACACCACTACACTACACCCCCCCTGTCACTTATTAACTCCTTATGAACCACTGATCACCCCTGATCACCCCATATAGACTCCCTGATCACCCCCCTGTTATTGATCACCCCCCTGTCATTGATCACCCCCTTGTAAAGCTCCATTCAGACGTCCGTATGATTTTTACGGATCCACTGATAGATGGATCGGATCCGCAAAACACATACGGACGTCTGAATGGAGCCTTACAGGGGGGTGATCAATGACGGGGGTGATCACCCCATATAGACTTCCTGATCACCCCCCTGTCATTGATCACCCCCCTGTCATTGATCACCCCCCTGTAAGGCTCCATTCAGACGTCCGTATGTTTTTTACGGATACACGGATACGTGGATCGGATCCGCAAAACACATACATACGTCTGAATGGAGCCTTACAGGGGGGTGATCACCCCATATAGACTCCCTGATCACCCCCTGTCATTGATCACCCCCCTGTAAGGCTCCATTCAGATGTCCGTATGTTTTTTACGGATACACGGATACGTGGATCGGATCCGCAAAACACATACGGACATCTGAATGGAGCCTTACATGGGTGTGATCAATGACAGGGGGGTGATCACCCCATATAGACTCCCTGATCACCCCCCTGTCATTGATTACCCCCCTGTCATTGATCACCCCCCTGTAAGGCTGCATTCAGATGTCCGTATGTTTTTTACGGATCCACGGAAACATGGATCGGATCCGCAAAACACATACGGACATCTGAATGGAGCCTTACAGGGGGGTGATCAATGACAGGGGGGTGATCACCCCATATAGACTCCCTGATCACCCCCCTGTCATTGATCACCCCCCTGTCATTGATCACCCCCCTGTAAGGCTGCATTCAGATGTCCGTATGTTTTTTACGGATCCACGGATACATGGATCGGATCCGCAAAACACATACGGACATCTGAATGGAGCCTTACAGGGGGGTGATCAATGACAGGGGGGTGATCACCCCAGATAGACTCCCTGATCAGCCCCTGTCATTGATCACCCCCCTGTCATTGATCACCCCCCCTGTAAGGCTGCATTCAGATGTCCGTATGTTTTTTATGGATCCACGGATACATGGATCGGATCCGCAAAACACATACGGACATCTGAATGGAGCCTTATAGGGGGGTGATCAATGACAGGGGGGTGATCACCCCATATAGACTCCCTGATCACCCCCTGTCATTGATCACCCCCCTGTCATTGATCACCCCCCTGTAAGGCTCCATTCAGATGTCCGTATGTTTTTTACGGATCCACGGATACATGGATCGGATCCGCAAAACACATACGGACATCTGAATGGAGCCTTATAGGGGGGTGATCAATGACAGGGGGGTGATCACCCCATATAGACTCCCTGATCACCCCCCTGTCATTGATCACCCCCCTGTAAGGCTGCATTCAGATGTCCGTATGTTTTTTACAAATCCACGGAAACATGGATCGGATCTGCAAAACACATACGGACATTTGAATGGAGCCTTACAGGGGGGTGATCAATGACAGGGGGGTGATCACCCCATATAGACTCCCTGATCAGCCCCTGTCATTGATCACCCCCCTGTCATTGATCACCCCCCTGTCATTGATCACCCCCCTGTAGGGCTGCATTCAGATGTCCGTATGTTTTTTACGGATCCGCGGATACATGGATCGGATCCGCAAAACACATACGGACATCTGAATGGAGCCTTACAGGGGGGTGATCAATGACAGGGGGGTGATCACCCCATATAGACTCCCTGATCACCCCCCTGTCATTGATCACCCCCCTGTCATTGATCACCCCCCTGTAAGGCTGCATTCAGATGTCCGTATGTTTTTTACGGATCCACGGATACATGGATCGGATCCGCAAAACACATACGGACATCTGAATGGAGCCTTATAGGGGGGTGATCAATGACAGGGGGGTGATCACCCCATATAGACTCCCTGATCACCCCCCTGTCATTGATCACCCCCCTGTCATTGACATTTATATTCCAGACTTCTTCTCACGCTTTAGGGCCCCTAGAATGCCAGGGCAGTATAAATACCCCACATGTGACCCCATTTCGGAAAGAAGACACCCCAAGGTATTCCGTGAGGGGCATATTGAGTCCATGAAAGATTGAAATTTTTGTCCCAAGTTAGCGGAAAGGGAGATTTTGTGAGAAAAAAAAAATAAAAAATCAATTTCCGCTGACTTGTGCCAAAAAAAAAAAAATATATGAACTCGTCATGCCCCTCATTGAATACTTGGGGTGTCTTCTTTCCAAAATGGGGTCACATGTGGGGTATTTATACTGCCCTGGCATTTTAGGGGCCCTAAAGCGTGAGAAGAAGTCTGGGATCCAAATGTCTAAAAATGCCCTCATAAAAGGAATGTGGGCCCCTTTGCGCATCTAGTCTGCAAAAAAGTGTCACACATCTGGTATCGCCGTACTCAGGAGAAGTTGGGCAATGTGTTTTGGGGTGTCATTTTACATATACCCATGCTGGGTGAGATAAATATCTTGGTCAAATGCCAACTTTGTATAAAAAATGGGAAAAGTTGTCTTTTGCCGAGATTTTTCTCTCACCCAGCATGAGTATATGTAAAAGACACCCCAAAACACATTGCCCAACTTCTCCTGAATACGGCGATATCACAAGTGTGACACTTTTTTGCAGCCTAGGTGGGCAAAGGGGCCCACATTCCAAAGAGCACCTTTAGGATTTCACAGGTCATTTACCTACTTACCACACATTAGGGCCCCTAGAATGCCAGGGCAGTACAACTACCCCACAAGTGACCCCATTTTGGAAAGAAGACACCCCAAGGTATTCCGTGAGGGGCATGGCGAGTTCCTCAAATTTTTTATTTTTTGTCACAAGTTAGCGGAAAATTATGATTTTTTAATTTTTTTTTACAAAGTCTCATATTCCACTAACTTGTGACAAAAAATAAAAACTTCCATGAACTCACTATGCCCATCACGAAATACCTGGGGGTGTCTTCTTTTTTTCAAAATGGGGTCACTTGTGGTGTAGTTATACTGCCCTGGCATTCTAGGGGCCCAAATGTGTGGTAAGTAGTTTGAAATCAAAATCTGTAAAAAATGTCCGGTGAAATCCGAAAGGTGCTCTTTGGAATGTGGGCCCCTTTGCCCACCTAGGCTGCAAAAAAGTGTCACACATCTGGTATTTCCGTACTCAGGAGAAGTTGGGCAATGTGTTTTGGGGTGTCATTTTACATATACCCATGCTGGGTGAGAGAAATATCTTGGCAAAAGACAACTTTTCCCATTTTTTTATACAAAGTTGGCATTTGACCAAGATATTTATTTCACCCAGCATGGGTATATGTAAAATGACACCCCAAAACACATTGCCCAACTTCTCCTGAGTACGGAGATACCACATGTGTGACACTTTTTTGCAGCCTAACTTGTGACAAAAAATAAAAAATTCTAGGAACTCGCCATGCCCCTCACGGAATACCTTGGGGTGTTTTCTTTCCAAAATTGGGTCACTTGTGGGTTAGTTATACTGCCCTGGCATTCTAGGGGCCCAAATGTGTGGTAAGTAGTTTGAAATCAAAATCTGTAAAAAATGGCCGGTGAAATCCGAAAGGTGCTCTTTGGAATGTGGGCCCCTTTGCCCACCTAGGCTGCAAAAAAGTGTCACACATGTGGTATCGCCGTACTCAGGAGAAGTTGGGCAATGTGTTTTGGGGTGTCATTTTACATATACCCATGCTGGGTGAGAGAAATATCTTGGCAAAAGACAACTTTTCCCATTTTTTTTACAAAGTTGGCATTTGACCAAGCATGGGTATATGTAAAATGACACCCCAAAACACATTGCCCAACTTCTCCTGAGTACGGAGATACCACATGTGACACTTTTTTGCAGCCTAGGTGGGCAAAGGGGCCCACATTCCAAAGAGCACCTTTCGGATTTCACCGGCCATTTTTTACAGATTTTGATTTCAAACTACTTACCACACATTTGGGCCCCTAGAATGCCAGGGCAGTATAACTACCCCACAAGTGACCCCATTTTGGAAAGAAGACACCCCAAGGTATTCGCTGATGGGCATAGTGAGTTCATAGAAGTTTTTATTTTTTGTCACAAGTTAGTGGAATATGAGACTTTGTAAGAAAAAATAAATAAAATAAAAATCATAATTTTCCGCTAACTTGTGACAAAAAATAAAAAGTTCTATGAACTCACTATGCCCATCAGCGAATACCTTAGGGTGTCTACTTTCCGAAATGGGGTCATTTGTGGGGTGTTTGTACTGTCTGGCCATTGTAGAACCTCAGGAAACATGACAGGTTCTCAGAAAGTCAGAGCTGCTTCAAAAAGCGGAAATTCACATTTTTGTACCATAGTTTGTAAACGCTATAACTTTTACCCAAACCATTTTTTTTTTACCCAAACATTTTTTTTTTATCAAAGACATGTAGAACAATAAATTTAGAGAAAAATGTATATATGGATGTCGTTTTTTTTGCAAAATTTTACAACTGAAAGGTAAAAATGTCATTTTTTTGCAAAAAAATCGTTAAATTTCGATTAATAACAAAAAATTTCAGCAGCAATGAAATACCACCAAATGAAAGCTCTATTTGTGAGAAGAAAAGGAGGTAAAATTCATTTGGGTGGTAAGTTGCATGACCGAGCAATAAATGATGAAAGTAGTGTAGGTCAGAAGTGTAAAAAGTGGCCTGGTCATTAAGGGTGTTTAAGCTAAGGGGGCTGAGGTGGTTAATGCTGGAGCTGTAGAAAACCCCAGATCTTAAGGAATGTACTAGAGCACATCACTGAAAAGCAAATTTGGAGCCAGTGCGCTGATTCGACCCTGCTACATCAGTATAGGAAAAGAATGGAAATATATGTGAGGCCTGAACGAGTTAATCCTTCTTGTGGTTTTTCCTTGGTCCAGGATGTATATTCCATGCTCTGTACATGGAATATTCCCTAATTATGACTTTGTTATATCCCAGTGGATAATATTCCATGACACCGTGCTAAGTGCATCATTCGTGGAAAACAGAACTTCTCCAGTTTCCTCCTAAACCTTGTCAATACGGCCCCAATTTTTCCATCCCAGCTAATGGAGCCGCCATATGTCGCTGTCAGCAGGCCACGTTACCTGAGGTTGACATCTGACTCTTCCCTGCCCTCCAGGCACATCTGACCCTTGCTAAAGTTGGCCCAGCTTATTCAATATCATAGCAGAGGCATTCCAGAGCTTCTCGCCAGCTACAGGGCTCTCCATGCTCCTTGCAAAGAGTAATATCACTTTAAATATAAACGCGTGTGATATTCCAGGAAGGAGCAAAGACTAGAAATCCATAAAGGGCACCTGTCTGGCAGCATCGACCCGAATTTGCATCGCCACATCCCGAAATGCCTGGACCTTCCTTGGCACCAGACCCAGTTGTGTTCCTTCTACCGTATATAAAACTGAGTAAGAATGGAATCAAATCCCAAATGATTTTTCCTCCTTGATGCATTTCAAGTGCGACGACCTCTTCTCTATTTACTGAGCATCGAGAATGATCTCCTTAAACTCCTATCATCTTCCTCTTACACTTCAGGCCACTTTGAGGGATTTCCTGGACTATTGTTTGGTTTCTTCTGCTGTCATTATATATTTGCGGTCTGTCGGTGGCTCATCTCGGCGCGGTGGGATGGTCTGTCTATGTTCTTGGAGTACTTGGCTTTATCATTCATAATTTCCAGTCCCATCCCAGTATGTTATAGTGTTCCCACCTTGTACTTTTAGTACCACCTCCCTGGACAACCATAGATCCCCTCATGTTACCATATTGACATTTTATAGACTTTACCTTTGAGAGGAAAACATATTTTCAAAAAACCCAGATAAACTTTATATAACGATTTGACCTTCTAAACTGGATAGCAATTTCAAAAATTTTCTCACATTTTTTCAGTTGTTTTGTCCATTAGTTCAGCATTACATGTCTTGCATTTAGGGCTCTTTCACACTTGCGTTCTTTTCTTCCGGCATAGAGTTCCGTCGTCGGGGCTCTATGCTGGAAGAATCCTGATCAGGATTATCCTAATGCATTCTGAATGGAGAGAAATCCGTTCAGGATGCATCAGGATGTCTTCAGTTCCGGACCGGAACGTTTTTTGGCCGGAGAAAATACCGCAGCATGCTGCGCTTTTTGCTCCGGCCAAAAATCCTGAACACTTGCCGCAAGGCCGGATCCGGAATTAATGCCCATTGAAATGTATTATTCCGGATCCGGCCTTAAGCTAAACGTCGTTTCGGCGCATTACCGGATCCGACATTTAGCTTTTTCTGAATGGTTACCATGGCTACAAGGACGCTAAAGTCCTGTTTGCCATGGTAAAGTGTAGTGGGGAGCGGGGGAGCAGTATACTTACCGTCCGTGCGGCTCCCGGGGCGCTTCAGAGTGACGTCAGTGTGCCCCACGCGCATGGATGACGTGATCGCTTGGCTCACGTCATCCATGCGCATGGGGAGCTCTGACGTCATTCTGGAGCGCCCCGGGAGCCGCACGGACAGTAGGTATACTGCTCCCCCGCTCCCCACTACTACTATGGCAACCAGGACTTTAATAGCGTCCTGGCTGCCATAGTAACACTGAACGCATTTTGAAGACGGATCCGTCTTCAAATGCTTTCAGTTCACTTGCGTTGTTACGGATCCGGCGGGCACTTCCGGCAAATGGAGTACACGACGGATCTGGACAACGCAAGTGTGAAAGAGCCCTTAGGCCTCTTTCACACGAGGCGCCGTTCTGTGGGCATTCCGCATCACGGATGCGGACTAATTCACTTGAATAGGTCTGCAAATCCGGAGATGTGGAACGGAATCATGGAACGGAACCTTACGGAAGCACTACGGAGTGCTTCCGTGGGGTTTCGTCCCGTACATCTGTTCCGCAAAAAGATAGAACATGTCCTATCTTTTTGCGGAATTGGCAGATAGTGGACCCATTAAAGTGAATGGGTCCGCGATCTGCTGCGGCTGCCCCAAGGTTGGTGTTCGTGCATTGCGGCCCGCAGCACGGCCACGGGGAGCACACGTTTGTGTGCAAAAGGCCATTAGGTCCACACGACGACATTGGTTGCGCGACAATAAGTCGCGCGACAGATAGGGCGCAACATTTGTCGCGCAACATTTTGTTGCACCAATGTCGTGCGACAATTTTTATAATGGCAGTCTATGGTGTCGCACTGCAACATGCGACATGCTGCGACTGCGACGCAACAGTCGCAGAAAATTTCATCTCGAATGGATTTTCTGCGACTGTTGCGTCGCAGTCGCAGCATGTTGCATGTTGCAGTGCGACACCATAGACTGCCATTATAAAAATTGTCGCGCGACATTAGTGCAACAAAATGTCGCGCCACAAATGTCGTCGTGTAGACCTAGCCTAAGGGTACTTTTACACTAGCATTTTTGTTTTCCATGTATTGATTTCCGTCCTAGGGGCTCAATACCGGGAAAAAACTGATCAGTTTTACCCTAATGCATTCCGAATGGAAAGCAATCCGTTTGGGATGCATCAGTTCGGTCCCCTCTTTTTTGGACGAAGAAAATACCGCGGCATGCTGCAGTTTTCTCTCCGGCCAAAAATACTGAACACTTGCCGGAATTCCGGATCCGGCATTAATTTACATTGAAGCGTATTAGTGCCGGCATTAAGTGTTCCGGCAAAACAGATCCGGCTTTTTGGTCTGCGCATGAGCAGACCTTTAAAAATGCCCAAAAAAATTATGCCGGATCCGTTTTTCCGGATGACACCAGAGAGACAGATCCAGTATTTCAATGCATTTGTCAGACAGATCAGCATCCGTTTGCGTCCGGAACTGCCTGCCGGAATCCTCTGCCACAAGTGTGAAAGTACCCTAAAGGGGTCATCTAGGAATCTCTGTTGACATGGCCAAGCAATGTGCAAAAGTAAAAAATATATATCTTACCAGTCCCTGCCAGGCGTTCTGCGTCCAGCACGAAGCCCCCTTCTCCTGTTCCAGCTCCCACTGGACATCTACAAGCAGGTTATCACTGCCAGCCAATCAATGACCTAAGTGTTGGCCGCAGTCATGTGCCGTGCCTGAACGTGTCACCACTGAGGCCACCGATTGGAGCACCTCTTTAATGTATGTTTTTTCCCAGACTTGAAAGTAATGGATGCATGGATAGGAAGAAGAGAGGACCTAGATAGTGGCTGCAGAGGTAGCAGCCATATTTAGGTCCTGGTGGGTCCCAATGGCCCATTGTAGGCTGACAATACTACTTGGGTCAGGAACTTAAAATGATGTCTCTGAGGAATAACAGGATTACATAGAGGGGTATTTCCATCCATCCATAGGATATGCCACCACTTTATGACCAGTTTAGTTCTGACTTTTGGATCACCCCTTGCAACATGCACCCAGGGGTGCACTACCGATGAGGCCAGGTTACATTATTGCAAAAGTTGGTAAGGATTTTTATGGAATTCATTACAATTTTCTTACAAAATATTTTTATTATTTTATGTAAAGCTAGCTAAGAAGCGAGAACACATTTCCTGTTTTATTTAGTCATTTTTCATACAATGTGTTTAATACTCGGAGATGACGGACTCGCTGAAGTGACTCAGGCAGGAGAGGTCTATGCTCTGTTACATTTTGGCAGAGTTACGTGGAAAGCAGAATGACTCGTGTAGTCTTCCCATGTCTCTTGCCGGAGTAATCCCTCTTCCGGAGAGTAAATTGTTCTGATGTGAAGTGGAGTTCATGTCTTCTGGGGCAATAGTGGGTGTAAAATGAAGATTACAAATACTCGGTAATTCAAGGAAACAGACTGGGTCTGCTTTTCTCTTTGCTGTTCAGATGTGTGTGCTCAGTGAGTAATGATTTTTGAACAGTTAAAACTTTTCCGGCCACCAAAAAAAAATTAAGTTCTATGCACTATACCCTCATTTCTTAGGCCTCTTTCAGACGGGCGTTGCGGGAAAATGTGCGGGTGCGTTACGGGAACACCCGCGATTTTTCCGCGCGAGTGCAAAACATTGTTAGGCTACTTTCACACTTGCGTTTGGAGCGGATCCGTCTGGTGTCTGCACAGACGGATCCGCTCCTATAATGCAAACGCTTGCATCCGTTCAGAACGGATCCGTTTCCATTACCATGAACAAAAAAAAAAAAAAAAATTTTTTTTTTTTTTTTTTTTTTCATGATAATGCAAACGGATCCGTTTTGACTTTACATTGAAAGTCAATGGGGAACGGATCCGTTTGAAAATTGAGCCATATTGTGTCAACTTCAAACGGATCCGTCCCCATTGACTTACATTGTAAGTCTGGACGGATCCGTTTGCCTCCGCATGGCCAGGCGGACACCCGAACGCTGGCAAGCTGCGTTCGGGTGTCCGCCTGCTGAGCGGAGGACAAACGGTGCCAGACTGATGCATTCTGAGCGGATCCGCACCCACTCAGAATGCATTAGGGCTGGACGGATCCGTTCGGGGCTGCTTGTGAGAGCCTTCAAACGGAACTCACAAGCGGAGCCCCGAACGCTAGTGTGAAAGTAGCCTAATGCGTTTTGCACTCGCATGAGAAAAATCGGCATGTTTGGTACCCGAACTTGTTCACAGAAGTTCGGGCTTGGGATCGGTGTTCTGTAGATTGTATTATTTTCCCTTATAACATGGTTATAAGGGAAAATAATAGCATTCTGAATACAGAATGCATAGTAAAATAGCGCTGGAGGGGTTAAAAAATTAAATAAAAATTTAACTCACCTTTAAGTCCACTTGATCGCGCTGCCCGGCTTCTCGTCTGTCTCCTTTGTTGAACAGGACCTGTGGTGAGCATTCATTACAGGAACAGGACCTGTGGTGACGTCACTCCGGTCATCACATGATCCATCACATGATCCATCACCATGGTAAAAGATCATGTGATGACCAGAGTGACATCACCAAAGGTCCTGTTCCTGTAATTAATGCTCACCACAGGTCCTGTTCAACAAAGGAGACAGACGAGAAGCCGGGCAGCGCGATCAAGTGGACTAAGGTGAGTTAAATATATATATATTTTTTTAACCCCTCCAGCGCTATTGTACTATGCATTCTGTATTCAGAATGCTATTATTTTCCCTTATAACCATGTTATAAGGGAAAATAATAATGATCGGGTCTCCATCCCGATCGTCTCCTAGCAACCGTGGGTGAAAATCGCACCGCATCCGCACTTGCTTGCGGATGCTTGCGATTTTCACGCAACCCTATTCACTTCTATGGGGCCTGCGTTGCGTGAAAAACGCAGAATATAGAGCATGCTGCGATTTTCACGCAACGCACAAGTGATGCGTGAAAATCACCGCACATGTGAACAGCCCCATAGAAATGAATGGGTCGGTATTCAGTGCGGGTGCAATGCGTTCACCTCACGCATCGCATTTGCGCGGAATACTCGCCCGTGTGAAAGGGGCCTTAGTGTCGGCAATGTCACTGCAGTGTCCAGTTATATTCAGATAAATGCTATACTTCAAATTCATTCACCTGTATTGGAGCCGGGGGCTGACTACGACTAAGGCTACTTTCACACTAGCGTTCGGGTGTCCGCTCGTGCGCTCCGTTTGAAGGGGCTCACGAGCGGCCCCGAACGCATCCGTCTGGCCCTAATGCATTCTCAGTGGAGGCGGATCCACTGAGAATGCATCCGCCTGCCAGCGCTCAGCCTCCGCTCCGCTCAGTGAGCGGACACCTGAACGCTGCTTGCAGCGTTCGGGTGTCCGCCTGGCCGTGCGGAGGAGAGCGGATCCGTCCACACTTACAATGTAAGTCAATGGGGACGGATCCGCTTGAAGATGACACCATATGGCTCAATCTTCAAGCGGATCCGTTCCCCGTTGACTTTCAATGTAAAGTCTGAACGGATCCGCTCAGGCTACTTTCATACTTAGAAAATTTTCTAAGTTTTAATGCAGACGGATCCGTTCTGAATGCAAGTGTGAAAGTAGCCTAAAGAGGACACATAGTAACACATGATTACTGAATATATAATAATAATAATAATAATAATAATAATAATATATAAATAATCGTTGGTAGTGGAAGTATTTCTTCTGCTGCCTGCCAGGTGACTAATGTTATTGGTCCTGCAGCTGCCATGGCCAGCACAGGTATCAGCTGCAACCTGGTTGAGATGAATGGTACCGTAGATCTTTAAAGGGTCACTAACTTTTAAAAACATTTGAGATATGTCATAGAGAAATATCAAAAGTTTAGATTGGTAGGAGTCTGAGCACTGAGACCCCAACTAATGGGAGAATGAAGGGAGTGAAGCACAGGCATACTGCGTACTTTCTCCGATGTTTATGGGCCGATCCTGAGCAGCACTATGTGCATTCTTCTCTCCCCTCGTTTTAAGGTCTCCACGCTCAGACCCGCACCTATCTAAACATTTGTTAGTTTTTTTTCAAAAGTTAGTGATATATGTCCATTTCTACACTAGACCACCAGAGAAAGTAGCTGTCACTGAACTCTCATTCACTCATCATCCTAAGCGATATTAACTCCTTTCACTAATGTACACAACCTGAGGTATTACCATTTCACAAATATACACAATTTGATATATTAGCTCTAGTGTTAAGCGAGGCATTCGAAGTGAAATTTGGTACAAAATTTAGGAAAAGCTAATCCGAATTTCCTCCCGCTTCGTGGTGAGGAATCAGGTTTTCCTAAATTGGCGGCTGCACGTGTTACAAAGCTAAACTTAGTGCAGAGGAGACAAGCTCGGGAACATGGGTTCACCCTTAATGATATGCAGCCAGCCAATCCGCATATAGCCATCCCCTGTGATATCACAGCCATATAAAACCCTCATCCCACATGGTCTCCACCATTGTCCTGTGAGCCGAGCATAGGGAGAAACGTGGTAAGCGATCACGCACTTGGGAAAGTGTTGCTGATAATGATTAATAGAAGAATATTGGAGAGGGAGAGTGCAGGGAGACTACAGGGTGAGGGCAGGGAGACTACAGGGAGAGGGCAGGGAGACTGCAGGGACAGTGCAGGGAAAGTGCAGGGACAGTGCAGGGAGACTTATTTTACTTATTCCTACATCAGCCGTAAACTAAGATATATAATTCAATACCAATAATATGGATGACTTTATTATTCCGGTGCCAGCATGCCAACCAATGCCATCCAGTCTGCACCCCTTAGGGGGGCCCAGGTCTTAATGAGGACCATCCTCATCTTTTGCTGGCTTTGCTTCTTCCAAATCATCCTTCAAACTCTCCATGTCCTAGAAAAACCAGCAAGATGCAGAGAGAGGAAGAGCTGGATGTTCCTGATGACATATTCTCATCTATATCAGATGATGTGGAAAAGGAGGAAAAGCAGATGGCAGAAGAAGGGCTCCCACCTGTAGAGCAGGAGAGTGCTGGGGTTAGAGAAGTGGGTATGCCAGCATATTGTGCCCTCACCTAACCAGCCAAACCCAATACCAGCAACAGCCCCTGTTTAAAGGTGCCTTCATTATAAAATGAAAGGCAGCTGCGGGCTAATAGGCGACACGGTTCTTGACCGCAGCATATAGTTTCTCCATGTCGCTGTACCCTAAGGCAAAGTGGGCTGGGTCTAACTGACTTATAGCGATTTGTAACAAATGAATTAGTAATTAATCGAATTTCTTGAGGAACTTCGGCGAAGCTGGCAAATAGAATTTTTCAAAACTCCGCTCATCTTCAATTAGCTCCTACACCACCATATACGACAGCGAATAACCCTCCGTTACTCTAGACCACCCGTTCATCAGCCAATACCATCAAGGATAATAAACCTCTTTGTCACTGTACAGTAGATCACCTGGGACATAAACATTTTTAAAACCCTAAGACACCAGTAATATTAACCCCTTTATCCCCCTGTACCATTAGGGATATGAACCCCTTATCACCATAGAGCACCAAGGATATTAGAACCCTCAAGGTATGGACACATGCAGACATAAAATAGTACAGATATATCAGGGTTAACACACAAACTCTTAACTAATTTTTTCTAACTCATTGCGTTATCTTGAAACAAAAGCCATTGAAAAGCAATTGAAGGTGTTTGCTTAACGCATTTAGTTTAGATAACATGTCTCATAAAGCATGAGTGTGTACATCTGTATGAGGGCACCTTGTTCTCAATATTTCCACATAGAATGGTTTCTTCATATCTCTCTAAAATCTATCAATATTTGTGAGCCTTGAAATGTGTTAGTTCGGCGTCTTGCATGTACTGTAGTCTAGGGAAAGGATAGGGAGGAAAGGTGTAGGGAAAGGATAGGGAGGAATCATTCCACAGCATTTATGTTGAACAGGGTTCAGTAGGGGAGGTTACAGCCTGGGTAATAGGAACAATCCTATTACACCTTGCTGCACTGACTGCGGATCCAAATTGCCATTATACAGCTCTGTAATTCCAGCAAACCGTTCTTGTTATTGTGGTGCAAGTGCTGCTTGATACAGCCATTAACAGGGTTTATTACAAGGAAATATTTATATGTCTTATTTGCCCTTGTGCAGTGCAGTTATGTGTTCTAAAGCATTTTTTGGATTGTATTAGAGGGGAAAAAAGGGCTTCTCAGCTGTTGTGTGGTGAAGTGCAAAAATTACAGTCCTTTTTGGCATGTATTAGTGGCACAAAAAATATATATTTGTCGTTCAGCAGTGCAGTTATATGTTCTAAAGCCCTTTTGTCGTGTATTAGTGGCAAACGAAAAATATATTTGCTGTTCAGCGGTGCAGTTATCTGTTCTAAAGCCTTTTGTGTCGTGTATAAGTGGAAAAAAATAAGGGCCTATTTGCCGTTCAGCGGTGCAGTTATATCTTCCAAAGCCCTTTTTTGGCCATGCCAACTAAAAGTTGTGTCTGACGAACCCACCTCTTGGTTAGGGGTGTCTGATGTCACTTGGGAAGAAGTCAACCATTCAAGAACCACTGGGTTGCTGATCAAGACACGACCGCTAGATGACACTGGGAGCTCAGACCCTGTGCCCTCACCTGTCTTCAATTTGCCTCTGTCCTTTTCTGTTCCCTCAGCCAGAGAAGTATTATATGCTGTGGGTTTAGCTCCACTATACAGCGAGGATGAGCTACTAGAGGACAGTCAGCAGCTACTGCCCAGCCAAGATGTGGAGGAGACATCCGTCACTTCTGCTTCAGCGGGCAATTAGTTATGAGAAGAGTGGCATGGGAGCTGGTGTTGCGAGCGGTCAGGCTCCTGACCCAGAGACTGTTGAGGAGGACATCAGTGACGTGCAGACAGTACTCGATAATGATGTACAGTAGCTGATCGCACTTGGGAGCCGGCTGAATTAGGGGCTTCATCATTTTCGGGAGAAGAGGGTGACAGTGCCCGTGAGGAAGCGGTGGAGCCAGCAAGTCGCTAGCGTAGCTGGGAGTCAGCAGGGTGGCAGCAGTGGAAGGTCGGGAGCCAAACGTGCCTCTGGTAGACCACCCGCTTCGTAGGAGCCTACCTGCCCGTAAAGCAGTGGCGGAGGGGTTCACGGAAGCAGCAGCGGTAGAAGTCAGTCATTGCAGAGTGTTGGGGGTAAAAAAAAACTACATGGCGGTGGGGCAGATTTTTGTTAAGCCGCCGGAGGAGGTGAACATGGCTATTTGTAGAAACTGTGGGCAGAAGGTGAAGCGTGCCCAGGGTGCCAATGTTGGCACCACCGCCCTGCGTCAACATATGCAGTGTCACCATAAAATGGCCTGGGAGAACCGTGGCTCTGATGTGGTGGTCCAGCCTGCTGCAGCAACCGCTGAATCACCCAGTGGCACGCACCCGGTTTCCGTCAGTCAAGGCTCCACCACCTCAGCCGAAGGGAGCTGTCTGTCCTTCCCATCATCTGCTGGTCCTGATGCTCTACCTCCTCCTACTCCTCGTCAGTCATTCCGTCAGCAATCCATCACCTAAGCGATTGCCAATAGGCAACAGTATGCGTGCACTCATCCAATGGCGCAGAAGCTAAACGTGCTCCTGGCCAATTTGCTGGTGCTGCAGTCCCTCCCTTTCCAAGTGGTGGACTCTGCACCTTTCAGAGAACTGATGGATTGTGCCGAGCCGAGGTGGAGAGTCCCAAGCAGTCATTTCTTTGCCAAAAAGGCAGTACCAGCCCTGCACACGTATGTAGAACAGAAGGTGGGCCAGTCCTTGAGCCTGTCGGTGTCTGCCAAAGTGCACGGCAGCGCCAACGTGTGGAGCTGTAACTACAGTCAGGAAGAATACATGTCCTTTACGGCCCACTGGGTTAATGTGGTTCCTGCACAGCCACACCAGCAACTTGGCCAGGTGACGCCACTTCCGCCTCCAAGTTCTCACGCGGTTGCTCCTGCGACATTGTCTGCCTCTGCCTCCTCATCCTCCACTGTGTCCTCAGCCTTCACTGCAGGGACAATTCACAGTGCTTTTCCAGCATACCACATGTGCAGGGCACTGCGGTGTCACGCTGTTCTGCACCTCGTTTGCCTGGCCGAACGGAGTCACACAGAGGAGGAACTGCTCCATGTCCTTCATCAAAAAATTGGATCCTGGCTTTCTCCGCGACAACTCAAAATCGGAGCCATGGTGACCGACAACGGGAAGAACATGGTGTCGGCGCTGCATCAGGGAGGGCTGAGCCATGCGCCCTGCATGGCACAGGTGTTCAATGTGGTTGTCAAGCGGTTCTTTAAGTCTTCCACTCATCTGCAAGACATCCTAAAAATGGTCAGGAAACTTTGCATTCACTTCAGCCACTCGAACACCGCAAAGCAGACCCTCCTTGAGCTGCCGCAGCAGAACAGCGTCCCCCAACATAGGCTGATATGCAACGTTTCCACCCGTTGGAATTCCACCCTCCATATGTTGGACCAACTGTACGAGCAGAGAAAGGCCATAAATGATTTCTTGATGATCCAAGCGGACAGGAGTACTCGCCTTTGTAACTTCAATGTCAGCCAGTGGCAGCTCATGCGTGACACCTGCCGTTTGACCTTTGAGGAGGCCACGTTATTTGTCAGTCACCAGGACTACGGGATGAACAACGTCATTCCACTGATTGATGTCCTGGAACAGATGCTGGTAAATCTGGCTGGTCAGGAGAATGGAGTGGAGACGTGGTGCCTAGATCTCACGGCCACATGAGCCCTGTGGGGGCTGAACTGGAGGAGGAGGAGGAGGACATTGGAGCACAAGCAATGTGTAGGATGGCTTTTACACACAGGTGACAAGAGAGGAGGAGCAGCCAGAGGAGCCACAGGGTGATGGGGAAGATGAACAGAGGAACCAGACACACCGTGGCACCTTTCCACTCTGTGGTCTCCTGATGCTGCTGCCACCTCCACACTATGTCACCGGGTCACTTTGTGGTCTCCTGATGCTGCTGCCACCTGCATACTATGTCAACTTGCCGCTCTGTGGTCTCCTGATGCTTCTGTCACCTCCACACTATGTCACTTTGCCACTCTGTGGTCTCCTGATGCTGCTGCTGCTACCTCCACACTGTCATTGTGCCACTCTGTGGCCTCCTCCTGATGCTGCGACCTCCATGCTCTGTCATTGTGCCACTCTGTGGCTTCCTGATGCTGCCGCCACCTCCACACTGTCATTGTGCCACTCTGTGGTCTCCTCATGCTGCCACCACCTCCAGACTCTGTTATTGGGCCACTCTGTGGTCTCCTCATGCTGCTCCCACCTCACCACTATGTCATAGAGCCACTCTGTGGACTTCTCATGCTGTTCCCACCCTCCCCACTTCATGACTGGCCCACTATTTTGCCTTTCGACCTGGCTGACATCATAATTTATTTGACCCTTCTTCTGATCTGTCAGAGGGAAGGAAAAATCAGACGCACAACGGAGCCTGTCTGTGTAGCAGCTGTAAGGCCTGTATGGTCCCATCAGAATTTACTTATGATTTGGTAGCCAAAAGTAGGAGTGGGTACAAAACACAGAAGACATGCAAATATTCCATTCACGTGTCATCTCTGTTTTGGATCCACTCCTGTTTTTTTTGGGCTTTAGCAATACTGATGGATTAGTGACCAAATGCTGACTGAGTGAAGGCGGATGCTCCACAGACAGGATCCGTTTTTTTGGGGTTATTGTTTTGACGGATCAGAGGAAGGGCAAAATAATCAGTGACGTCAACACAAACTTACCACTGACACCCTCTCCACTCTGTCTGGGGGCTCTACTTATATAAGTGTTTAATAGAACAGGTTCTGTAGACATCTATGTGGAATCAGCTGACGACGGTGTAAAAGGAGTGCACTTCTTCTTGGCGCTAACATTGACCTGTAAGGCTGAGTTGACACTTGAGTTATTTGGTCAGTTTTGGCCCCGTGACTTCCCAGATAAGTGAAGTATGCAGTGATTCTAAGAGCGACGCCTGTCATCTGCATGTCATACTGACTCACAGTATTGTTACACTACCCCAGCAGACTCCCTATGCGTGTTACTACAATGCACAGTGTTCTACTCCACAATAAAGGCTCTCTTCAGCCAGGAAATTTTAACGCGATTCGCCGCAAATAATTTCGGATCTAACCAAATTTTTTATTTTTTATTCGGCGAACTGGCCGAATCGAGTTTTAAAAAAATGTGCTCATCTCTAATATTAATCTATACATCACCGTAGAAACCAGAGAAATTAAAGACATTTTCTGACTTTTTTTTTTACTGATCCTGGGGGTCCGACACTTGGGACCTTTGTGGATCAGCAGTTTGAGGAAGCCGCGGCACTCACCTGAGCTCCAGTGAGGGCTGCTGCTTCTTCGCAGCTTACTCTACATTGTATAGCAACTCTGCCTGGTATGGCAGCTGAGTATTATTCACTTGAATGGGACTGAGCTGCGCTTAGGCCATGTGACCGATGAATGTGATGTCATTGGTGCAGGGTAAGATGTGAGAAAGCCGCGGTGCTCCTGTCAGCGCCACAACTTCCTCAAACAGCTAATTGATGGGGGTCCTGGGTCACCGATCAGATACTGATGACCTATAAAAAAGTTGGAAAACCCCTTTAAACAATAAAACACCCTAAACCATCAAATTGATTATAGCGGACCCCTAGCTCACCAGAGAGTTTCATATTAATTGGATTATAGTAAGGGTACTACGACAGTATGCTATTGTCTTTTGGTAGTATAGGAGTACCTTGGCATTGTATGGCACTATTAGTGTTTTGATCGAATTGAAGTATCTGAAGTGGACTTGGATCCAAATTTAAGGAACAATTAGATTTGCCATGAAGCTGAATCTCCCTGAAATGCCGTTAAAAAAAAGACATACTCACCTCATCCATTCGAGCGCAAAGAGGCCGCCGCGGCCATCTTGATTGAAGATCCCACGTGAAATCCCATGCTCGGTGATGTATGATGTCACCACGCCAGCGTGATGATCTCGTTATGCACCATGCAAAATTTTGCGTGGTGCCCTCAATCAAGATGGCCCCGGCGGCCTCTTTGCGATCAAATGGATAAAGTGAGTATTATTTATTTTATTTTTTACCGGATTAACCCCTGAAAGTCTTCACTATCATTCTCAGATCCCTCGATCAGCAATGAACGAGGCATCTGAGGGGTTCAATGATGGACGGCGGCAGGACTGCCGTTCCCCGTCATTGCACCCGCTACTTACAAAGAAACTCGCTTCGTGCTTTGCGAAGCACCCGAAATTTTTCAAAACATTGCTCAATACTATTTTGGTGCTCTGTTGTATATTATATTGCATTGCATGTTTGTAGTGGCACTGGATAGTATTGTCATGTGGGCAGATGGTAAGAATGTAGGGGATTGTGGCTTGATTAAGAAATTTTGGTGTAATTGTACAAATTCTTCTCAAAATGACACGGGGAACAGCCAAGGATCATCGCACAACTGGAAATGAAGGAGAGGTCATTTTTCCCAATTGCTCCCCCAGTTTCCTGGTTTTATGCTCCGCCATACAGAAAGATGGTGGTTTAGACTTCAGTGTGAGAATGACCCCAGGTAATCCAGGTCATTCTCATACCTCAAAAACATAAAGACCGATTCTCAAGCTCTGAACCTGTGCCAACCAACCAGATTCAATCAGTCACAATCTAGGTTCCCCATCTTGGCAGGTTGCAGAGAATTTGCGCTGCTCATCCCGATCCGACGGTATCTACTCGCTACGCTTTTCTCAACGTACGTGGAAGGGCAGATCTGCTGGAGATTTAGGACTCAGGAGGGATTCAGAGATGTATTTCACTTTTATCCTGCACCTCCGCAGCTTTGAGAACATAATCGCCAGCTGCTGGCAGCGCTGGTGGAGGCGCGCCCTTCATGTCTGCATTTGTTTATATTTTAGAAATGTTTTATTCGGTAAAATCTTGTTCTCAAGTTGTACAACTACAATACGGAAGATTTGTTTGCAGCTGGAGGCAGATCACCAAGATTCTGTCAGTTTGCGGATGTTTGCAATCCCCTGACACCCTCCGAAAAAAGAGGAAGAATTCCCCATGAGAACCAGTGGGAAATACATACAGGAAAAGTGGATTTCTCATCCCGGGGCTAAGGATAGAAATGAATGAGCTGACGAAACCTGGACATTTACCTAGAAATTCGGACTTCAGGCAATTATCTACATTGTGGTTACATCTGTTAGGGAAGATCTGCAGACCTTGAGTCATCTTCATCCTGCTATATCTGTTTCTGGGAAATCTGGGCAATGAGCGATATGGCCATTACCCCTCCTACACGAGTTGTCACCCTACTTTCCAGGACTCCCGAGTGGAGGATCTCTCCACTTATACAGTCAAACATATTATTTTCCCGGCATCACTGAGCATGACTGTATGTTTTGTCCGCATTTCAATGGGGCCACAGAAAATGAGGATAGCACACCGAGTACTGTCCGCATCTGCACGTCCGTTCCGCAGCCTTGCAAAAAAGATAGAAGATGTCCTATCGTTATCTGTTTTGCGGACACAGATAGGACATTTCTCCAGAAGTTAAAAAAAAAAATGGCGGCATGCACTTTGCCGGGATCTGTGTTGCGCAGATCCATGATTTACAGAGTGTAAAACACTTATGGCCATGTGCATGAGCCGATCCTGGGAAAGCTGGGATGAGTGAATTGAAGTTGATGAAGTGGAATTCGATCCGAATTTCAGGAACAATTCGATTCGCACCGAATAAATGGCTGCTGCACGTGTTAGGACATGGAGCAAGGAACTCTGGGAACGAGGGATCGCCCACAATGCCATGCATGAAGCCAATCAGCAGCCAGCCAGCCCTGTGATGTCACAGCCCTATAAATAGACTCAGCCATCTTGGATTCTGCCATTTTCCAGTGTACGTACATCAGTGCAGGGAGAGGCGTCAGCAGGCGCTAGGGACAGTGCTAGGAAAGACTTGGACAGTATAGAAGTTCAGGGAAAGGATAGGGAGGAATCATCGCACAGCATTTATGTAGAGCAGGGTTCAGTAGGGGAGGTTACAGCCTGGGTAATAGGGACAATCCTATTACACCTTGCTGCACTGACTGGGGACCCAAATTGTCATTATACTGCTCTGTAATTCCAGCAAACCGTTCTTGTTATTGGGGTACAAGTGCTGTGTGATACAGCCAGTACCAGGGGTTATTACAAGGAAATATTTCTACGTCTTATTTGCCCTTGTGCGGTGCAGTTATATGTTCTAAAGCATTTTTTTGCTTTGTATTAGTGGGAAAAAATGGCTTTTTAGCCGTTGTGTGGTGAGGTGCGAAAATTACAGCCCTTTTTGGTGTGTATTAGTGGCAAAATATATATATATTCGCTGTTCAGCGGTGCAGTTATACGGTATGTTCTAAAGCCTTTTGTGTCGTGTATAAGTGGAAAAAAATAATGGCCTATTTGCCGTTCAGCGGTGCAGTTATATGTTCTAAAGCCTTTTTTGTGTGTATTAGTGAAAAAAAAGGGCTTATTGTTTTAATTTCCTTTTATTTATTTATTTGATCTAACAGTATGTCAAACAGAGAAGTGCCAGGCCCTGCACATCGGAGTGGCGAAGGCCTACATGTTTCTGGCGCAGGCACAAGTCGCAGCAGACCAAGGGTGCGTGGCAGCAGGGGTCGCAGCGAGAGGCCTTAGCTCCCGGTGTCATCTAGCGGTCGTGTCTTGACCAGCAATCCAGCGGTTCTTGAATGGTTGACTCAGTCATCCACTTTGTCCCAAGTGACATCAGACACCCCCAGCCATGAGTCGGCGGGTTCGTCCGACACAACCCTTAGTTGACATGGCCCGGGGAGCAGGCCCTGTGCCCTCACCTGTCCTCAACCTGACTCTGTCCTTTTCTGTACCCTCAGCCAGTGAAGTATTATATGCTGTGGGCTCAGCCCCACTATACAGTGAGGACGAGCTACTAGAGGACAGTCAGCACCTACTGGCCAGCCAAGATGTGGAGTAGACATCCGCCGCTTCCTCCACTAGGCGGGCAAGTAGCGATAGGAGAGTGGCGTAGGAGCTGTTGTTGCAAATGGTCAGGCTTCTGACCCAGAGACCGTTGAGGAGGACATCAGTGACATGCAGACAGTACTCGATGATGATGATGTAGCCGATCGCACCTGGGAAACGGGTAAATTAGTGGCTTCATCATCATCTTGAGAAGAGGGTGGCAGCTTGCCTGTGAGGCAACGGTGGAGCAAGCAAGTCACTAGTAGTGTTGGGATCGAATATTCGAATAGCGAATATTCATCGCGAATATAGCCACTTCGAGAATTCGCGAATATTTGGAATATAGTGATATATATTCGTAATTTCGAATATTCTAGATTTTTTTTCATCAGTAACCCCCCTTCTTGCTTGTGGGCCAATGAGAAGGCTGCAATGTCTTTGTCTGAGCTTAGCAACATCCCTAGCAACCAATAGGAAAGTTGCCTACCCCTTACTATATAAGAACCTCCCCAGCAGCCCTTGTATGCAGTATTTTGCAGATCTGAGAGAGAGAGAGAGCAGTGTCATTGCTGTGCTCTCTGCTTTCCTGCATCATTGCATTAGTTAGTTAGTTAGCTCATATATATAATACAGATAGTTATGGGAGATAGTCAGTGTAGGTTAGATAGTGATATAGTGGAGCTGATAGGTTCTGCTGTCCATACATACATAGTGCTGTGATGTCACAAGTTCACAACAATACTTAGAGCACCAATCACTAATAAGTAGTCAGACCTGTAAAAAAGGGAAGTTGCATGTATTGCGTAAAAATATTAGTGCCGATTTCGCAATTGCAAATTTATTGGAGCACTCTATCTGCATATAAAGTCATTTTAATGTTCTGCTGTGCCAACCATTTTCTCCAGTCTCAGGAAACTTCTAGCAGCTTGAAAAATGTAGCTATAATGACCCACACCTGTATTTCGCGCGCATTATGCGAATATTACATTTCCTATTTTTCGCGATCAAGAAAGTAATCTCGAATTCGCAAATATATGACGAATATTCTACCAAATATTTGCAAAATATTGTGAATTTGAATATTGCCCCTGCCGCTCATCACTAGTCACTAGCGTGGCCTGGAGTCAGCAGGGTGGCAGCAGTAAAAGGTTGGGAGCCAAACGTGCCCGGGGTAGACCACCCGCTTCTCAGGAGCCTACCTTTCCGGAATGTAGTGGTGCAGGGGTTCACGGAAGCAGTGGCGGTAGCAGTCAGTCAGTGCAGAGTGTTGGGGGTAAAATCACCTACTCGGCGGTGTGGCAGTTTTTTGTTAAGCCGCTAGAGAAGGTGAACATGGCCATATGTAGAATCTGTGGGCAGAAGGTGAAGCGTGTCCAGGGTGCCAATGTTGGCACCACGGTCCTGCGTCAACATATGCAGCGTCACCATAAAGTGGCCTGGGAGAACTGTGGCTTCGATGTGGTGGTCCAGCCTGTCGCAGCAACCGCTACATCACCTAGTGGCACGCGCCCGATTTCCGGCAGTCAAGGCTCCATCACCTCAGCTGAAAGGAGCTGTCTGTCTCTCCCATCATCTGCTGGTCCTGATGCTCCTGCTCCTCCTACTCCTCGTCAGTCATTCCGTCAGCAATCCATCACAGAAGCGATTGCCAAGAGACAACATTATGCGTGCACTCATCCAACGGCGCAGAAGCTGAACGTGCTCCTGACCAAGTTACTAATGCTGCAGTCCCTCCCTTTTCAAGTGGTGGACTCTGCACCTTTCCGAGAACTGATGGTTGTGCCGAGCCGAGGTGGAGAGTCCCAAGCCGTCATTTCTTTGCCAAAAAGGCCGTACCAGCCCTGCACACATCTGTGGAACAGAAGGTGGGCCAGTCCTTGAGCCTGTCGGTGTCTGCTAAAGTGCACGGCAGCGCCAACGTGTGCAGCTGTAACTACGGTCAAAGACAATATATGTCCTTTACGGCCCACTGGGTGAATGTGGTTCATGCCCAGCCACACCAGCAACTTGGCCAGATGACGCCGCTTCGCCTCCACGTTCTCACGCCGTTGGTCCTGCACCAATGTCCGCTTCTGCCTCCTCCACCGTGTCCTCAGCCTCCACTGCAGGAACAATTCACAGTGCCTCTCCAGCATACCACGTGTGCAGGGTACGGCGGTGTCATGCTGTTATGCACCTTGTTTGCCTGGGCGAACTAAGTCACACAGGGGAGGAACTGCTCTGTGTCCTTCATCAAGAAATCGAATCCTGGCTTTCTCCACGACATCTCAAAATCGGAACCATGGTGACCGACAACGGGAAGAACATGGTGTTGGCACTGCATCAAGGAGGGCCGAGCCATGCGCCCTACATGGCACACCTATTCAATCTGGTTGTCAAGCGTTTCCTGAAGTCTTCCACCCATCTGCAAGACATCCTAAAAATGGCCAGGAAACTTTGCATGCACTTCAGCCACTCGTACACCGCCAAGCACACCGACCTTGAGCTGCAACGCCAGAACGGCATCCCCCAACATAGGCTGATATGCGACATTTCCACCCATTGGAATTCCACCCTCCATATGTTGGAACGACTATACGAACAGAGAAAGGCCATAAACGGTTTCTTGATGATCCAAGCGGACAGGAGTACTCCTCTGTGTAACTTCGATGTCAGCCAGTGGTAGCTCATGCGTGACACCTGCCATTTGCCCAGGCCCTTTGAGGAGGCCACGTTTTTTGTCAGTCACCAGGACTACGGGATAAACAACGTCATTCCACTGCTTGATGTCCTGGAATAGATGCTGGTAAATCTGGCTGGTCAGGGGACTGGAGACGTGGTGCCTAGATCTCACAGCCACATGAGCCCTGTGGGGGCTGAACTGGAGGAGGAGGACATTGGAGCACAAGCAATTTGTAGCGAAATGGATGGTTTTTCTACACAGGCGACAGGAGAGGAGGAGCAGGAGCAGCCAGAGGAGCTACAGGGCGATGAGGAAGATGAGGCAGAGGACCCAGACACACCGTGGCAGTATGCAGTGGAGATGGAGTCAGGGAGTCCCTCCGAGTCACTTGCACAAATGGCCTGATGCATGCTCACTTGCTTGCGTAGTGACATCCGAATTGTCACCATTTGGCAGAGGGATGACTTCTGGCTCTCCACCTTGTTGGACCCTCGCTACCGGTCCAAAATGGGGGCCTTTTTTTACACCCGCTGAGAGGGAGAACAAACGGAATACTATAGAGACATCCTATGTAGTGAGTTGGCAAGCAGTTCCAGCTCCATCAGCAGCAACTTGACTCTAGAGTCGCTGATGAGCAGCTTTCTTCACCCGCCTAGTGAGGAAACTACTCACCACCAGTGTAATACCCCAGAGTGGTGTTACCACTCCTGCACCCTGCTACTATCTCTAATGGTCTAACCTGTATGTCATCTTATGTATTCTGTTCCAGGTCCTCCACAATGTGCATTCATAATCTTGTTATGTAACTGTTTATTACATGTAATTTGCCTGGTTCACCAGCAGGTGGCAGCGTAAATCGCAAAGCTATCCTTAGAGAAAATGGAAATTACCATTCTATTCTCCCCCCTTTGGGCAGAAGTGGGCCAGCCCTGCTTGCTATCGTGGTTACGATTAAGGACATTGTGTCCGAAACGCGTAAACTACTTACATGGTTTAAGGATTTGTCTGTACATGGATTTATGTTACGTTAATAAAGAGGACCATTTTACTAAAAAACACTACAGTGCGTAAATTTTTCCTTTTTGATGTTTCAAGGACTAACTGTTTATTCTGAGCAAGCGGAGCATTTGTGAATAAGGTGAGCTGGAAGTGTAACTTTTTGGATACCTTCCTCTGATCTGTCAGAAGGAAGGAAAAATGAGACGCATAACGAATCCTGTGTAGCAGCTGTAAGGCCTGTATGGTCCCATCAGAATTGGCTTGTGATTTGGTAGCCAAAAGCAGGAGTGGGTACAAAACACAGAAGACATGCAAATATTCCATTCACGTGTCATCTCTGTTTTGGATCCACTCCTGTTTTTTTGGGGCTTTTTTGGGGGTTATTGTTCTGACGGATCAGAGGAAGGGCAAAATAATCAGTGACGTCAACACAAACTTACTGCTGACCCCCTCTTTACTCTGTTGGGGGGCTCTACTTTTATGTGTTTAATAGAACAGGTTCTGTAGACATCTATGTGGAATCAGCTGACGACGGTGTCAAAGGAATGCGCTTCTTCCTGACGCTAACATAACTTGAGTTATTTGGTCAGTTTTGGCCCCGTGACTGCCTAAATAAGTGAAGTGTGCAGTGATTCTAAGAGCGACGCCTGTCATCTGCATGTCATACTGACTCACAGTATTATTTCACTACCCCAGCAGACTCCCTATGTGTTACTGCAAGGCACAGTGTTCTACACCACTATTCAGGCTCTCTGCAGCCAGGAAATAGCCGTTTTTTAACACGATTCGCCATTCGAACTAAATTTTTTCAGAAAATTTGGCGAACCGGCCGAATCGAATTTTTGAGAAATTCGCTCATCTCTAATAGTCACTATCACCCAGAATTAACTGAGAAAGGTAAAATCTGTGAAATAAGAAGATGGGGTGGAGTTTGCCAAAACATTCCTGGTATTCCATTTATTTGAAGTTATGCCGTATTCACAGGATAGAGGATAGCTATTATAACACTGGGGTCCTACTGCTGGGATCCCCACCGATCACGAAAACTAGCCCTCAGCTATTTCTGGGACTCCCATAGAAATGAATGGAGCCCGTCCAGCCACTCTGTTCATTTCGGGAGGCTCCACGCTGTATGGAATTACCCGTTGTTGTGATCGGGGGAGGGGGGGCAACCAGTAGTAGGACCCCCACCAATCTAATAGTTATCCTCTAGTCACAACGGATACCCTAACCATAAGTTCATGTAGACCCTTTAATATTTACTGAGGTCACTGCAGGGGTTTACCCTATTTTAATGGCCATAAGATAGCTGTGAAGAACGGATGGAAAGCAGGTGACAAACGGACTTTAAAAACGGATGGTCGGCCAGGAAATGGATGCGCACGTGGATGCAAAATGGCCATGATAAACTGCTTGTGAATGAGCCCTTAGGTTTTACAGTAGGTGGAAGGTCTACAATTTCTAAGTAGGAAAGGCAATGTAATAAGGCATTGGAAGAAATGGACAAACTGCTACAATGTAGAAACCTGACTGTTACAGTGTAGAATCCATAGTATAACAAGGAATATAGAGAGCAAAAATAGCATTTTTTTTTAAAATCCCTTGATGCCAAACTTTCATTTCCTTCTCCCTTGGTGGAGCTTAGATTTTGTAGACTTGATAATGGATATTTGAGCAGGGAAAACAGGGTCTTAAGATAAAGGGGTGGTGTGTTGGGGTGTGATTAAAAGGGTTGGACCATGTCACACATTGTTGCCATACCGATAGGATGCCACCAAAGTCAGAAAGGTTAAGGTCCCATCTCTGCAACCCGCACCTATCTCCAGAAAGGGGCCCCCAAAGTGAACAAGGGTGCTCCATGCAAGTTCTGCCACCCTCCATTCACTTCTATCTGCCAGAAAACAGCCCGAGCAGGGGCTTGGCTATTTCAGGAACTCCCTTAGAGGTGAATGGAGAGGTGTCCGAGCTTGCGCGGTGCGCTCTCTATTCACTTCTTTGGAAGTTCCAAAAATAGCCAAGCGCGCTCACCAGTTCTTTTTGGAACTCCCTAGAAGTGAATGGAGAACATGCCGTGTATCTAAAGTACAGGTCAGTGTTCTACTGATAGATACAGGTAACACCTATGTGACCCTCACCTGTCTGAGATTGGTGGCATATCTTAGTAATGAAGAACAAAAAGGGGAATCCAACATCTAGTAAAACAGAGATCTTTATTAAAGCATCTAAAACCAGGACAGCAGAGCGTCTACGTGTTTCTGATCCATACTCATGACTTAGCGATATGCCACCAATGTGTGAGATGGGTCAAACCCTTTCAGAAAACAGGAACAGACCGCTACAGTGTAGAAACCATATTATTACTACAAAGAAAGATGACAAAACACCATTAAAAAGAAAAAATGTTTAAGTAAGATCTTGGGAACTGATTAAAAAGTTTGAACATTTGACCCAAACGTTCCAAAAAGTTCTAATTCTAACGAATCCAATTTTTTTTTTTGATTTACGAAATCAAGATGAAAGAGGGAGATACTTGGCTGTCCAATTGGGGAATTTTTCGAATTGGGTAGAATTTTCCAAATTGAATTTTAAGAAATTCGCTCATCCCTAATAAAATCCCTTGATGCCTCATTTCCAACCTTCATTTTCCAAGTGTTTCTTTTGAGGGAGTTTAGAATTTCTAGACCTGCAATTTGATACATGACTAGGAAAAAACAGGGAATATGTTAATAGTTATCATGGAGAAAACAGTTACAGTGCAGACAGATACAATGTAGAAACCAGATTGTTACACTGTAGCAATCATACTAAAATAATGGAGGTTATTGTTTTAATCCCATGATGCCTCATTTCCAACTAACTTTTTTTTTTTTTGCTATCAGTACCTAAACAGAGAAAGCAGGGTGTAAGATAAGGAGGCACAAACTGCTACAAGGTAGAAACCACAGTATAGCAATGAATACAGACTACAAAATACCATTTATTTGGGTAAAATCCCACAAATGCCTCATTTCAGACTCACATTTACTTATTCTTTCTTTTGAAGGAGCTTAGTATTTGTTCATCTGCCAGCTGAGCCCGGGGTACGAAAAACAGGATGCCAAGGTTAAGGCCACTTTCACACGTAGAGTAGGACTCGAGCCCAGATGATCCTCTGGTGGGCCCAGGCTCTGACACAATAATGAGATCCTTACGAAGCAGGGCCACTAAGGTCTAGCAAAGTGTGGGCCTCCAGAATAATCTCCTCTGGAGGCCACAAAGAAATTCAGACTGACTTTGTTCACACGGTCACTATTTGGTCAGGTAGTGAGATCCGTCATAGGGTGTCAATACCAAAAAAAAAAAAAATGCTTCCGTTTTGTCCCCATTCATTGCTCCAAAATGCATTCCGTTCTGTTTGGTTGCGTTCTCATACCGGAGAGCAGCATGCTGCGGTTTTCTTTCCGTCATTAGATGCGGAGCAAGACGGATCCATCCTGACCCACAATGCAAGTCAATGGGGATGGATCAGTTTTCTCTGACTCAATCTGACACAATAGAAAACAGATCTGTCCCCCATTGACTTTCAATGGCGTTCATGACGGATCCATCTTGGCTATGTTACAGATAATACAACTGGATTCGTTCATAACTGATGCAGTTGGTTGTATTATCAGTAACGGAAGCGTTTTTGATGAACCCTGCCGGATCCAGCAAAAATCCTAGAGTGAACGTAGCCTTAGTATCTGTAAACTTAAGGGCTCATGCACAAGACCGTATGACCTCCGAGACATACAGTCCGTGAGCAGGCCATATGTCCCGGAGCGGCATACATCGTGCGCACAGCATCATAGGTTACCATGATGCTGTCCGTATCGGCCCGCCCGCGGGGCTACTGTCCCGCACTCATATGATATTATGAGAGCGGAACAATATCCCCGTGGGCGGCCCGATGCGCACAGTATCATAGTAACCTATGATTCTGTGCGCTCCCGTGCGCACAATGTATGCCGCTCCAGGACATATGGCCCGCTCACGGACTGTATGTCTCGGAGGTCATACGGTCTTGTGCATGAGCCCTAATCCAGGAGTAGAACCTACAGAGAAAAAATGTGATGGAAAGATTTGTACCTCTAGCATTTTCTGGAACCAGAACTGATACTAAACAAAATGTATTTCTGCAGGAAAATAGCTTTCAAAGAGAAAATAGATACAAACTGTTGCAATAAGCGTTGAGTGAATCTGAATTTCAAGGAAAATTCAATTCGCCGTGAAGCCGAATTTCCTCGTGCTTCGTGGTAGTGAATCAATTTTCCCTGAAATAGTGTAAAAAATAAATAAATAAATAAAATCACACTTACCTCACAACGTGCCATCCGCCGCTATCTTGATTGAAGATCTCGCACAAAATCCCGTGTGTGGTGACGTATGATGTCACCACGCCTGCCGATGCGATGACATCATCACGAGCCACTCAAGATAAGTAGAAATTTCCTTGAAATATTTTGTAACAGTTTTTGTTTTCTTAGGTTGATGGCTCCCCCCATTAGTTTTATTATACATTGAGCGCCCAGCATCTTCTGCCCCATTACGAATCTCCGAGGGTTGCTAACTCCATACAGATGTGAGCCCAGATGATGACACATTTCTTGCATGCATTAAGTCAAGGCTACTGTTCCTGAGCGGGATTGATGAATGAGCCCCAAAGAACCCCCAGGATCTTCTCCGATGTAAAAGTCATACAAAAAAATATAAAAATCTCAACTACTGGAGCCAAATGTTTTACCCTATCGAGCTGTGGATAGATGTTACTATTTTCTAGGAAGGCATCCTCTGGTGATGGAGGGATGTTGACCTCGCTTTAGGGAAGATCATAAATCTTTCTGGACTGAAAGCTTCTGGCAGGGAGTATTGGAGAGCAGAGAAAGGACAGAATGTGAGATATTTTTATTTTGTATTTTTTTGGTCTTGTGCTTGTAAAGGCCGCCTGGGGACCATGGCTATGATATCACCCCAGCCAAAAGAAAAACAGTGCAGCTATAGAGAAATGCTGGGGGTTACAGTGAAGCGCCAACTGACACCTAACACCATTTCTCTTTTAGGTCCAAATTCTGTGCAATTAACTTTTATAACATATCAGGTTTGGGGCTCTATTTTCTGATACTGATCTCAAACTCCTCTGCATAGATGAAAATTATAATATGTTATCTAGCTCTAGCCACCACTAGGGGGAGCTTACTGCACGCAGCTGCAATTATCAATCCAACTCCGCTAAGCTCCCCCTACTGGTGGCTTCAAGCACAGGAATTTGGCATTTACTTTCTGTATGAAGGCAAGGGGTCACAGAGCCCTTCAGGCATCAGGGCCCAGATGTGATTGCTACAGCTGCATCCTCTATAGCCAGGACCAAAAATACAGTCTTGTTGGATGTTGGTAACCACTTCTCATGTTATATTTTGCCAAATTACAAAAATGCATGGTCCTTATTTTGTAAAATAAAAAAATTAAAGGGGTTTTTTCAAGGTTAAAAACAAAAACAAAACAAGTCTGTCTTCTTCCTGAAATGGCGCCACACTTGTTCACAGGTTATATGTGATATTGCAGCTCAGCTTCATTTCCTGCAATAATGTACCACACACAACCTATGTGTGGCACTCTTTTTTTTTATTATTTTTAAAAAGGATCCATGTTTTTCTAATTCTTTAAAAGGGTTGTCTAAAAAAAACAAAAAATGCTCAGAATGGTAAAAAAATAATAAAATAAGTCATACTCATACGGATCCCATGATGCTCCTGTTCCAACACCTTCTGGGTTCCCTGCTGGTCTCTACTTCCTGGTCCCTGACCAATCAGTCAATCAGTGGGTGGAGTAGTGACATGCCTCAGCCAGTGATTGGCTGAGTGGTCTCCCTTCTGATTTGGTAGAAACCAGGAAGTAGGGACTGGTGGGGGACCAAAAAAACAGCAGCTGGGGGGGATTGATAAGATGAGTATGACTAATGATACACCTCCTCAGAAGGGACTATGGTTTTGGTGCTTTGTATAGTCCTCCCTGTAATAGACAATGGAGCTTTAGAATTCCACGAAGATTCATTTCCAAAGAAAGCAGAGCAGATTTCCTTCCACATCCACTTCCAACGTGTTCTGCAAATAACTCCACTTTACTTGCGCCCCGATTTATTACCGGAGTATGCACGAATCATTACCTAAATAAACTTGTTTCGCCAGAGCTACAAAGTGCTCATATTCACCTCATAAGCTGTAGATTTTTTCTACTCACTTGTTAAACGGTTCCCACTTGGATTAAAAAAAATAAATCATTTGGCCCCATCTATGGGTGTTGGCAAAAATTTACAGTTGCAGAATTCTACGCGCCCTCTTGTAAATACGTTGTCATGTAAGCGGTAATTGACTGCGGAAGGTGATATGTATACATCGGCACAGTGGCTCAACTGTGATGGTAGAGGAACCCTTGAGTTCACGGAATTACAAGGAGTCTTTCAGAAACTTCTTTTAGAGATTTTTTTTTTTTTTAAAGAAAAACATTTTCCAAGATCAAAAACGCATTCTAGGACTCATATCGGCTGTAATGACTCTGCCATAGTTTAGCATATCCCCAGACACATTGGGTCCCTCTTAGGGGGTGAAGATGATCCCTAGATCATAATCAGCTGGTCTGGATCAACTAACAAAATTTTCTGAAATCTCTGTGCCTTTTTTCCCCAGGACAGAGCCACTTTGGAGCCGTAGGCATGGCACTGTAAACAGTACCAGTGCAAAGTTTAGACACACCTTTTCATTCTGTGGTTTTTCATGTGCTTTTTAAAAAATTTGCTACATTGTAGATTCATATTGAAGACATGGAAACAGTGGAGGAACACATGGAATTAAGTAGTAAAGAAAAGAGTGTTAAACAAACCAGAATATGTTTTATATTTTAGATTCTTTACAGTAGCCTAACATAGTAACATAGTACATAATGCCGAAAAAAGACATTTGTCCATCCAGTTCTAGCTAAAGTGTCTTCTGGCCTCTGACTCTACACACTGAACTGACTCCTCCCTGTCTGGTTCTAAATATATATACCAGGTGTTTCCTAGCTCCCTCTAGTGCCTAGGATGCTCAACTACACCCTAATAGGCCTGCTACACATATCACAGGAAAATACACATAAATACATATTAAAATGCATTAAAATGTACTGTGAAATACACTGCCACTGTCCCACAGGAGGTGGAGAACAACGTGGCCCAATTGACCCTTGTGTAGTGCCCACATTTACCTAGTGGGACACTACATAATTTTCCTGTACTCGCCATACAGCAGCAGTGTGACACACAAACATCTTAGTTTCCTCACATTTCTATCCCCCAACCTGGAGCCCCCACAGTGTTATCCTGCTGCTAGCTGTGCCCCCCAATACCCCCAAATACTATCCTGAAGAACAATGAGTGCCCCCAATATTAATAGTGCTCCTCATAGTCCCAACAATAGTACTTCCCTCCTAGAATGCCCTCATTAGTAATACTGCTCCTACAGTGCCCCAACCATGGTAACGCTCCCCAAGAGTGCCCCCATTAGTAGAAATGCCCTCCAGTATTAATAATACCCTCACAGAGCCCCAATAGAAATAAGACCCTCTATTGTTCCCCCAGTGGTAATAAAGCTCTCTACAGACCCCTCAGTAGTAATAGGACCCCCACAGTGCACTTAGTAGAAATAATGAGGATCTATAAGTCCCTCCTATATAGCCCCCAGTAGTAATAAGAATGCCTAATGTCCCCTGGATTTATAATATCCCTAAAGTGCCCCAGTATTTATACTGCCCCCCTACTGTTAGAATGCCTGCTGCAGTGCCCCCCGTAGTTATATATCTCAGTTTAGTGTCTTCACAAATTATAATTCCTCAGCCTCTCCACCATACAGTCCCATGTAAATAACATTATTTTCCTCCCTCCGCCATAGAGTCCCATATAAATACCATCACACCATCTGTCCAGCCCCCTTCAGTATACAGTCACATGTAAATAACATCCCTCTCTATCTACAGCCCCCTCCAAAATACAGTCCCAGGTACAAAACATCACTCCCTCCCCAGCCGCCTTCAACATACAGTCCCATGTAAATAACATTACCCCTCAATATTCTGTCCCATATAAATAACATCACTCCACCCCACTGTCCATGTTAATAACTTCCCTCCCTTCAGCCCTAACATACAGTCCCAGTTAAATAACTACAACTCCCCACATTGCTCTGCCTCTCACACTGAGTAATCTACCCCTTTACTTACCTCTCCTCATGTAGCAGACATCACCTCAGCTTCTACCCAGGACTTCTCTTCACTGCTGAGCCCTCCTCTCCTGCACTGGTCTCATGATGGCGACATCATCGCAGGTCCTTTTCAGCTACTGCATTAAGAACTGATCACATGGACTGTGATGTCATCACAGGTCCTTCAGCTCTTGCAGGGCATTAGATTCAATTACATTGCCATCCTGAGGATGGCAATACAGTTGTATCTACCTGGCAGGCAGGACATTCAGGGCCTGGGACAAAACATCAGGGGCCCAGGCCCCGAATGTTTTAACCTACCAACGCCCCTGCCTCTGGGGTATCAAAAGCTGTCTTCCATTCATCCCCTTCCTTGATCCTGACCAGATTATATGCCCCCCTTAAGTCCAACTTGGAGAACACCTTGGCGCCAATAATCTGGTTAGACAAATAGGGAATAAAAGGAAGAGGGTAAGGATCAAGGACAGTAATCAGGGCCGATGCAAGGATTTTTGCTGCCCTAGGCAAGATAAAAATTGACGCCCCCCCCCCCCCCCCCCCCTTATCAGATCATCTGCCCATATCATGACATCACATATGTTCCACCCCTTTCTCAGCATTTAAATTAAAAGAACTGCTATGCTTCCCTTAGGGTTAATCCAGCTTCTTGTAGCTGTCTCCCTGACGGCCGCTAGAGGTGCTTCCGCGATTCTCATTGTAAAAATTACAGTGGAAAGATGCGGAACATAGTTTTGAATGCGTGCGCATGCGCAGCTGAGACGAGGATTGCGGAGAAGAGTTCCCAGTGCCGGCGCTGGAGAAAGGTAAGTGGCTGAAGGGGTTTTAACCCCTTCAGCCCAGTGGGAGGGGGACACAAGGGTGCCTCACTCCTAACAACTATATAGTGCCAGGAAAATGAGTTTGTTTTCCTGGCACTATAGTGCTCCTTTAACACCAGTACTGCACAGTGTCTGTTCTCTGCAGGAACAGGCTATAGACACCAGTACCACTACATTAAACTGCACTGGTTCTGGGACTATATAGTGTCCTTTTAGGCTCCATTCACACATCCGCAATTCCATTCCACATTTTGCGGAACAGAATTGCGGACCCATCCATTTCTATTTCACGATGTGCGGCCCTTATCCGGAATTGCGGACCCGCGCTTCCGGGTCCGCAATTCCGATCCTGAAAAAAAATAAAATAGAACATGTCCTATTCTTGTCCGCAATAGCGGACAAGAATAGGCATATTCTCTTAGTGCCGGCAATGTGCGGTCCGCAAACTGCGGAACGCACATTGCCGCTGTCCGTGTTTTGCGGATCCGTGGATCCGCAAAACACACACGGATGTGTGAATGGACCCTTAATGTGAGGTAAATTATTTTCCAATGTAGTATTAATGACTAAACAATTAAATAATAAACATATTGCTCCTTCCCTTGTCACTCTCTCCCCCTCCCTCTCTTGTCACTCTCACCCCCCCTTGTCACTCTCATCCCCCCCTCCCTTGTCACTCTCATTCCTCCCCCACTCCCTTGTCACTCTCACCCCCCCCATTCTCTTGTCACTCTCATTTCCCCCCCTTGTCACTCTCATTCCCCCCCTTGTCACTCTCATTTCCCCCCTTGTCACTCTCATTTCCCCCCTCCCTTGTCACTCTCATTCCCCCCTCCCTTGTCACTCTCATTCCCCCCTCCCTTGTCACTCTCACTCTCATTCCCTCCCTCCCTTGTCACTCTCATTCCCCCCCCACTCCCTTGTCACTCTCATTTCCTCCCCCCCTTGTCACTCTCATTCCCCCCCCCACCTCTAGTGTAGCGTGGTCGAGCTCTGTTCGGTCCGCGGTACAGGAGCTTTTGTTTCCTGTACCCGGCCGGACTGAAAGGAAGTGCACAGTGTCAGTCCGGCCGGGTACAGGAAACAAAAGCTCCTGTACCGCGGACCGAACAGAGCTCGACCACGCTACATTAGAGGCGCTTCCCTCCTGTCAGTCCCTCTCTTCAGGCTGCGCCTGGGCGGGCAGTGCGGCAGCCGCCCGGTACGGGGGAGGGCCCACCGCCGTACTTTAAAAAAAAACTTGCGGCAGGACCGGCCCGGCCGCCACTTAACCAACGCTTTTTTTTTTAAACCGCACGGTTATAACGGAAAATAATAGCATTCTTAAAACAGAATGCTAAATAAAATGTCTATTGAGCGTTAAAAAAAACTAAAAAACTCATCCACTTGATCGCACAGCCGGTATCTTCTTTTCTTCAGGATCTGCAAAAAGACCTGCGGTGACGTCACCGTGCTCACCACATTGTCACCGCAGGTACTTTTGCAGGTCCTGAAGAAAAGAAGATACCGGCTGCACGATCAAGTGGATGAGGTGAGTTTTTTTTTTAACCCCTCAATAAACATTTTATTTAGCATTCTGTTTTAAGAATGCTATTATTTTCCGTTATAACCATGTTATAACGGAAGATAATAAAGTGAAGTTCGGGTCCCCATTGACTTAAATGGGGTCCGGGTCCAGGGTGAAGTTCGGGTCAAGTTCAGGTCCCGAACTTTGACCTGAAGTTCGGCCGAACCTGGCGAACCCGAACTTCCACGGGTTCGCTTAACCCTACCGAAGAGTTCCATCCTTTTTTTTTTTACAAAGAACAACACTGCTGCAACTGGAGATTTGGAAGGTCTTATGTGTCCTTTAGCCATACTCTCGGTAATAAACTCTCTCATGGCCGTTCTTTCCGGTCCAGAAAGGTTATACAACCTAGATTTGGGCAACGTAGCACCGGGAATAAGGTTGATAGGACAATCATATTACCAATGCGGAGGTAAATCCTGGCATTGACTCAGAAAATACATTGGCAAAATCAGATATAGAAGAGGGTAATGTTGTAGTGGTTAAAGCAGAAAAATATGTATTCAGACAATTGTAAACGCAAATATCACCCCAATGCAGAATCTGTCTAGCTTGCCAATCGATAGTTGGATTGTGCTTGCTCAACCACGGTAAACCCAGAACCACCGAAGCAGGGAGACCCTCCAACACAAAACATGAGATGAATTCCTGATAAAAGTCACCCATTCTTAATCTGATATCATGCACCACTTGAGATAAACACTTCTGAGCTAGAGGTGCAGAATCAATAGCAAAAATGGAAATGTTTTTCTCTAATGCACTCGGTGACAACTCGTGCATACGGATGAACTGAGCATCAATCAGGTTCACTCCTGCCCCACTGTCGATAAACACCTCAATCCCCACAGTCTTGGACTCTAGCGCCACCTCAGCAGTCAGGAGAAATCAGGTACTACCAGGCAAAGAAAAATGCACATTTTCTCCTCCCAGGCCACCCCTCCAAGAGTCAGATGGGAATTAAACGTCCCCCTTTTTTTTTTGCATGGACATACATCGATAAAATGCCCTTTCTGTCCGCAGAAAAACCACACTCCCTTCCTACGATCAGAATGCTTAGAAGTGGATCTGGGAGTAGCTCCCCCTAATTGCATGAGTTCGTCCCCAGACATAAACCCAGGAGTATCTTCACCTAAAGTGTCAGAGGAGGACGATACATAATGTGATAGTACATCCTGAGAGTGGGGGCCCCTAGATCTCTCTCTCAGGCGTCTATCAATGCATATGCAAGAGATATAGCAGCCTCCAGAGACACAGGAGTTTCATGAAAGTCAAAGCGTCCTTCAGCCTCTCTGATAATCCCTGACAAAACTGGCTACGGAGGGCAGGAGGATCGTTCCACTCCGTATCCGTAGCCCACCTCCTGAACTCAGAGCAATAGATCTCAGCAGAACGCTCTCCCTGACGAAGGCCACGTAGCTTAGTCTCGGCCAGGGAGGTCCGATCCGGGTCATCATAGATGAGACCCAGAGCTTTGAAAAATTGATCCACCGACCGGAGAGACTGCGATCCGTGGGTCAGAGAAAAAGCCCATGACTGAGCGTCCCCCTTAAGCAACGAAATAACCACACCAACTCTCTAAATCTCATCCCCAGATGAGTGAGGACGTAGCCTAAAATACAATTTAACAAAATGAAATTATCACTTCCCACAGAGAATCAGAGAATCAGTCTCGGAGGGCAACTTTAGGTTCGAGACAGGCCTGGTAACCACCACCACTAGGACCAGCAGCCTGTGGTCTCTGGATCTGCGAGACAGTCGTGTGGAGGTCAGCTACCTCCAAAGATAGCCGCTGCAGCTGTCCGGACAGTGCAGCGATAGGATCCACGGCTGTACTGAAACAAGCAAAAATTACGGTTTTGGTGGTATATAATGTCACGCTCATGTGTGGGAGGAAAATACCACACCGAGCATAGGAGGGAAAAGGGGATAACGCCTGGAAACTACGGAAGGAATATGGTCACCTCCTAGAGAAAACCCTAAGTCCAGTCCTGACAGACTACCAGTATGAACAAGCCCCTCTCGATCCGGAGGACTCTTTCACACATTACATAGACTGCCCCTTAGTTTAATTGGGAACTGTGCAATACTTTATTTTTCCTGTGGGGGTGCTGTAGGAAAATGACTTCCTAGTTGATAAGAGGGTCCCAGCAAATTGAGACCCTGCACTGAGCTTATGATCAAAAGACCTTTCCAAAGATGCAAACCCCTATATTTTGGGGAAATAATTTCCAATTATTTTGAAAGTGTTTTTGTAACACTATATAAATGATGTTGTGGCATGACCATGGACTATGCCAGTGGCCAGAAGAGGGGTTGTAACCATAAGAACATCCAGTTGCAATTATTTTTTGCACTATTGCTTTAGATTCCCGTATCATTCCAGTGATATTTCTGAGCTGTGAGCTTCCAGAGCGCGGTCGCCGCCGGAGGATGTATTTCAATATTGCCGATGTAAAATGATCTTGTGTTAGCAAGGTCTGCAGAAAAGCCTCTCCAGAAGAGGAGGTGCCAGGAAGCCTCTGTGGGATATCTTCTAAATAAAACAAATTCCATTTTGCAAAACGTGGCTGATTGTGAAGCACCACAGGGCGGCCGAGCAGCTGGCACCGGGCGTTATTAAATGTTTCTTTTAGGAATGTGTCGACCCTGAAGATGCTGTTATATTTTTACATTGACCACCTGCTCCCGACCACTTCTCTTACTCCACACTCTAATTGAAATGCTCAACCTCTGCTTTTATTTGACAGCTGCTTGGCACTAGGGATGACGTCTGTTCTTTAGATGTAGCAGAGCTGGGTTTGTTGTTTGGCACAGCTCACCACTATCATGGGATGGTGATCTATCTGTGGTTTTGCATAGAATTGGGTAAACCTCTGGCAGTGAAAACACTGCACATAGTTGTATTATGGCTTTATACAGTCTGGTAATATGGAAACTATAGAAGTCTATGAGGCAATGCCTAGGAAATGGGGCTCTGGGCAGCTTTACCTTCCTTCCTTGGAAATGCCTCTATTGTTGGGCCAAATGTGGACAGCAGGGTGCAAGATTTTTTTGCTCTTCGATTGCTATCCTGCTTTTCGGGTGTTCCTCAGAAAATGGTGCCATGGGCATTGCCCACTTTTTGTAGCCTTCCAAATGGACTTCAGCTATAACAGTCGCTGTGTCTTGATACTTAGATGCCCCCAAGACTTACAGTAGGACTAAACTGGAGGTTGCAGGAAGCATACACAACGTACATATGAGATGGTAATGTTATACAGTTGGAGGATGGGTGAATGACAGAATAGAAATGAAGATGTACTTGACTTACCCTCCTCTGAAATACAATCCAGCAAAGCAACCCAAAAAAATCAAAAGTATAGCGAGCACCTGAGGAGCCGGTGCAGGGGATGGGAGTGGCAGTGACCCTGATCAGATGATGTGTCATAGTGTACTCCCTCAAGCTATTCATGATATACTCCCTCAGGCTATTGCTTCCTGGGGCTTGGTGCAATGAAAGACTCCAAAGTATAAGAATAAAAGTCTCTCTTTACTTAGTGGACAAGATAAATTGTAGTACATCCAGCTGTGGTTTCTAAGTGCAATCTCTACTTTCAGAGGATGAGGTATAGTGGCTGGCAAAGTGGCAGTCAATGGCACCTCTGATGTGCTATCTTGCTAATGACTCTCTCTTGAACTTCTGGATAACAGCTGTATGCTGGCAGTTGTGGCTATGGGGTTCCATTGTGTAATGTAGGCTTTGACTTGGTCTGGCCTGGAGCTAATCTAGGTGATGGATGTCTGAACCATAGTCCCTCATCTGCAGCAGGGTCTGTTAAATCTGTGGCTTGCTGTTTACTCTGCTGACTATAAACACTGTAGGTTTTCTGATATCTGGAGTTTTAGTATTGTTGCAGTCTCTCTGGAGTTGTAGCCTCACAGGAGAATTGGTTCAATAACTGTCCCTTGGAGTAGAAGCTATCAGACGAGCTTCCTCTCTCTTCACTAATATCTCTAGAATGCCCCCTTTTGGCAGGAAGCAGGAACAGCCTACTCCTACCAAGAGGGGAGGAATGGAATGGTTAGTCCCATTCCTAATGCCAACCACTGACAACTGTACCTCATCTGCTGTTGTACATTACAACAGGGACATGGTAAAAACATGAAATATAACAAATATTGGAGATACCCCCAGATCTGGGGTGCTGGAAAATCAACTTGTCCAACAGACAAACCATGGAGGACCACAGGTCCCAGCCACCAGGATACACTGAGAGGATACAACAAGATATTAATTTTGGAAGCAAATGCACAGAGCATGAAATATTCCAACACCAGAGAAGCAAAAAGCCTGGATATATAAAGGCTAAGCAATCGACAGGTCCACCCTAAATTAACCTGGCCAAACTAGGTGATAACCTAACCCTCACTCGGATAAAAGTGAATGCTAGTAAACAAGTGGACATAAAGTAAAAGGGAAATTCCGATTGCGGGTAACACTTAGCTACCATCTACAACTTGCTCTCACTATATATATATATAATGGGACCCTTTAATATTGTATCAAATATATGCCAGTTTCTGCCAACTCCTCCCTTTTCTCCATGGTCCAGGAGGGCTCAGGACCTTTAGGCCTCTTTCACACGGGTGTTCCGGATTTGCTCCGGATGCGTCGCGTGTGCATTGTGGGAAAACCGCGCGAGTAGGCACGCAATTGCAGTCAGTTTTGATTGCGTTCCGATGTTCATTTTTTTTCCGCGCGAGTGCAATGTGTTTTGCACGCATGTGAAAAAAAGCTGAATGTGGTACCCGGACCCAAATCCGGACTTCTTTACTGAAGTTCGGGTTTGGGTTAAGTGTTCTATTAATTTTAGTATTTTCCCTTATAACATGGTTATAAAAGAAAATAATAGCATTGTTAATACAGAATGCTTACTAAAGTGTGGCTTGAGGGGTTAAAAAAAAAATTATAATTAACTCACCTCATCCTCTTGTACGCGCAGCCGGCATCGTCTTCTTTCTTCTTCTTTCAGGACCTGCAACAGGACCTTTAAAGACGAAATCTTCTATCTTCATTGAGCAGGACCTGCGATTACGTCATCAAAGGTCCTTTTGCAGAGGAAGAAAGAAGACATGTCGGCTGTGCGAACAAGAGGATGAGGTGAGTTAATTTTTTTAACGTTTTTTTAACCCCTCAAGCCACATTTTAGTAAGCATTCTGTATTAAGAATGCTATTATTTTCCTTTATAACTATGTTGTAAGGGAAAATAATACAGTAAATCACCGCTCATGTGCACAGCCCCATTGAAGCGAATGGGTCCGGATTCAGTGCGGGTGCAATGCGTTCACCTCACGCATTGCACCTGCGCGGAATTCTCGCCCGTGTGAAAGGTGCATTAGATTAGGGCTTTATAGGTCGTAGTAAAAAAAGAGCTCTGAAGCACCATTTATTTCCTTTGGGGTCATATACGACACTGTACTTCCCTAGCAATTGTGGGGGTCTCCACTGATTTCTGGCTCCCAAACTTTGAGAAGGGGCTCCCCTAGACTGACATTCATTGTAAAAGAATATGTAAAAGGGTATTCCCACCTACCACAGAATAAGTGATTTTTATTGGATTTTTAGTCCAATTGCTGAGGCTCCCAACACTGTTTCAATGTATCCCATAGACTGCCATGGGTCTTCTTGGCATGCATTCCATACCACACCTAACCATAGGGGGAGAAATAGAGGTGGGTTGGGGTTGCCATTGGTTGGACTTCTTCTTTTTATAAATAAGTGCTGAATACAGTAATGAAAGCGAGAAACCCAATATACCCCTTTAATGTCTAATAAGTGGGGGATAATACCTCTGAGACCTCACCGATCAGGATAAAAGGCAGCCATATCTGGCCTAATGTGGTGGCGACACATCCTGATTGAGAAATATATACAGGCTATAAGGGGTGGATGAGGTATGGCGATCGGTTTAGGTGGCGCTGCCCTGGAGATAAGTGGAGGCGGCAGCAGGGCAGGGAAGTGAGCGCTTCCGTTGTGGAAGCGCTCATCTCACTATATTCAGCATGTATTGTCTCCCTGCCCCACTGTTCCTTACGATAGGTTCAGGCCTAGTGCCTTTAGCTTATCATAAGCCTGTGCAGGCGGCGAGATGAGTCTGACGCCATCATCATCGCGCCGCCTAAGCCGGGCAGCGTACAGCATGGGACATAGGCTGGAAGAGGTCTGCACCGTATCGCGCCATGGAGGTATGTGAGTATTTTTTTTATTTTACTTGACACCATGCTGTTTGGTCAATATGGAGAAAGAATGAGAGAAGCCTTATGGGGGCATCTACTGGGGGTACAATATAGGGGTATTTTATACTGGCACACATTATGGGGGCACTATGGGGACGTTGGCTCTACTGGGGCACTTAAAGGAGGTATTTTTTTGTACTGGCATACAGTAGGGGGCATTGGCACACATTATTGGACACTATGGGGACACTGTGGGGCATTTGTTTGTACTGGCACAGATCAGAGGGCATTTTATGCACTGGTGCACATTAGGGGGAATTTTTCTACTGTCACACATTATAAGGAGAATTATTACTACTGCGGGGGGATTATGGGGACATGATTACTATAGTATGGGCACTATGGGAGCATTATTACTTCTGGGGCACAGTGGAGACATTAGTACTGTTGAGGGCACTGTGGGGGCACTATTACTACTAAGTTCAGTCTGGCAGAGAATTATTACTATTGGTGGTACTTTGGGGAGCACTATTACTGTGGGGGCACCCTGGCACAGTATCAGCTTAGCACAGTTATTTTTGGGGGATGTTATGTTTACCCTATTAGTGCCAGGGACACTGTTTCCTGGGTGCAGTTATTTTTTAGGGCACCGTGTGCCAATAATTATTGAAGAGGGCACTATATGTGTGGTACCAGTATTTTGAGGGGCACGGCGGAAACAGTATTAGAGGTGGCAGGATGGGGTGTTCAGAAGGTGGGAAGATGATGGAAAAGTAGGAAAATAAGATGCCTGTTAAACTGCAAAGAAAAGAGATGGCTGAAAGAAGTCATCATGGTGGTCTGGTCTGAGAGGAGAATATGAGGAAAAAGAATGTCTACATCAGAGGAGACATCACTGGATGTACGAGGTATGGGGCGCTGTATCACCCTGTGTGTTTTGGAGTTCTGTATGTAATGTTTTCCAAGTATGTCTTTAACAGTGGTGCTGGAGGGAAGGGGTTAGGTTGAGAATTAGGTTAAAATTTTTGCCTCAGGCAGCAGAAAGGCTAGGTGCAGCCCTACTCACACCATTCGACTTTATGGAAGAGGGATGTTGAGGGTTTGTTCATAAATAGGACTCTTAAAGAGGACTGGTCAACTCTCATGTTTTGCTGTTTTGCTATTTTTATTCCTTGTGCAATAACAATTTTGCAGCATCTTTTTATATAAATCTATGTTATGCCATTTGTTTATTATTCCTACTAGAAATTTATGAATGAATTGAAAGTAGTTTGCAATGAAGGTCCAGCTGGGTGTTACCAGTTGGAGGTGTGTCCCTGTACATACTGGTAGCACTGATTTGAATGGAGTGGTGGTTGAGCATGCACATGGCCCCTGCATTAAAACTTTTAAGGAATTGCCAAAACTAGCAGAGTACTATCCACAGAAGGGGTAATAAGTGTCTGATTGGCGAGGGCCCAATTAATGGACCCCCAACTGATCACAAGAATGGGGGATCATCCCTCCCCACTTGAATACAGAGTACTGCTGCTCCATTTCTACTCTAAGGGACCACAAAAGATATTGCGCTCGGCTATCTCCAGCAATTACATAGAGTTTGAATTGAGCCTCACCTGCATGAATGACCACAGCTCTATTCATATGAGGGGCACTGGCAGGGGTGCACCACCAATGAGGCCAGGTAGGGCGATTGCCACAGGCAGCACCAAGTAGGGGCAAGAGGGGGGCAGTGGAAGGGCCATGGGCAATGAGCTCTTTCATTGTGGCAAAGGGGTTTAGGTTAAGAAATTGGCATTGGGGGGGGGGGGGGGCGTTTCAGTTTTTGCCTCAGGCAGCAGAAAGGCTAGGTGCACCCCTGGGCACAGGACCCCCATTCTCATGATCCTGTGGGGGTCCAAGCAGTTGGCCCACCAGCAATCATACACTTATCATATCACCCATCCTGTCTGGGACAACTCCTTTAACCATTCATCTTCTCGATATGGAAAATACATTTGCAAAAAATGTAAAAAATGGCTAAAATTCTGCCTTTTCTATTAGTTTCGAAGTGCACATGGTCTTCCTTTGCGTTGGATTGTCTCTGAATTGTTTTTGTGATTTTACAGCGAGAATGTTTTACATACATTTGGGAATTCAGAATTTTGTTTCATCAATCTGATTGTAAATCTACAAAGATCTTTCCAAGTCAGGAGGCCGGGGGTTCAGGGTCAGGTAGTTACACAGCTTAGATACTGCATCCCTGCGAGGAGCAGAGCCGTTTGTCATGTGCCGTGCACCGGGCCAGATGAAGGAAGCCATAAAATTCAGCCGCCTGCTGGAAGCCTTGTTTGTTCACATTGGAAAATCACATTAAAGCTGAAATAATAAACTGAGCTTTCAAACATTCCTGATCCCCTTATTTAATTGCTTAAATTTCTACACTCACCTAAAGAATTATTAGGAACACCATACTAATACGGTGTTGGACCCCCTTTTGCCTTCAGAACTGCCTTAATTCTACGTGGCATTGATTCCACAAGGTGCGGATAGCATTCTTTAGAAATGTTGGCCCATATCGATAGGATAGCATCTTGCAATTGATGGAGATTTGAGGGATGCACATCCAGGGCTCGAAGCTCCCGTTCCACCACATCCCAAAGATGCTCTATTGGGTTGAGATCTGGTGACTGTGGGGGCCATTTTAGTACAGTGAACTCATTGTCATGTTCAAGAAACCAATTTGAAATGATTGGAGCTTTGTGACATGGTGCATTATCCTGCTGGAAGTAGCCATCAGAGGATGGATACATGTTTTCATTCTGTTTACGCCAAATTCGGACTCTACCATTTGAATGTCTCAACAGAAATCGAGACTCATCAGACCAGGCAACATTTTTCCAGTCTTCAACAGTCCAATTTTGGTGAGCTCGTGCAAATTGTAGCCTCTTTTTCCTATTTGTAGTGGAGATGAGTGGTACCCGGTGGGGTCTTCTGCTGTTGTAGCCCATTCGCCTCAAGGTTGTGCGTGTTGTGGCTTCACAAATGCTTTGCTGCATACCTCGGCTGTAACGAGTGGTTATTTCAGTCAACATTGCTCTTCTATCAGCTTGAATCAGTCGGCCCATTCTCCTCTGACCTCTAGCATCCACAAGGCATTTTCGCCCACAGGACTGCCGCATACTGGATGTTTTTCCCTTTTCACACCATTCTTTGTAAACCCTAGAAATGGTTGTGCGTGAAAATCCCAGTAACTGAGCAGATTGTGAAATACTCAGACCGGCCCGTCTGGCACCAACAACCATGCCACGCTCAAAATTGCTTAAATCACCTTTCTTTCCCATTCTGACATTCAGTTTGGAGTTCAGGAGATTGTCTTGACCAGGACCACCCCCCTAAATGCATTGAAGCAACTGCCATGTGATTGGTTGACTAGAAAATTGTATTAATGAGAAATAGAACAGGTGTTCCTAATAATTCTTTAGGTGAGTGTATATTTCTCAGCACATTTTTACCATTTAAATAAAAAAATATAAATAATAATAGTAATAATAATATATTAATATATAATATAATAATAAACATATAGTGAAATTCCTTTAATCCAACATATATTAAAGAGGTTGTGCGGGTTCAGAGCTGAACCCGGACATATCCCCATTTTCACCCAGGCAGCCCTCCTGACTTGAGCATCGGAGCAGTTCATGCTCCGATGCTCTCCTTTGCCCTGCGCTGAGTTGCGCAGGGCAAAGGCATTCCTTAAGGCTGCCAGGTGGAGGCTTCCGCCCATCAGAGTCGGGGATGTCACCGGCACTGATGGGCGGGCTTTAGTGCTGCCCTAGCCTGTAAAACGGCTAGGGCAGCGCTAAAGCCCGCCCATCAGAGCCGGTGACGTCACCGAACACACTGTTGAGCGGATGCCATTGCCCAGCAGTGTTTTATAGTAAATAAAAGAACCCTTGCCCTGCGAGATCCTGTGCAGGGCAAGGGAGAGCATTGGAGCATGAACTGCTCCGATGCTCAAGTCAGGGGGACTTCCTTGGTGAAATTATGGGTATGTTCGGGTTCAGCTCTGAACCCGGACAACCCCTTTAATCCAAAAAGTGTCATCATTCATTTTTTTCCAGGGTAAGTTCAGAATCAGAAGACTGAACAGTGAGAACTGGGAATTGGCAATTGGGAAATTGGCAAATTTTCGGATTATTTTTGCCGCCCCTTGTGTTTCTCAAGCCTTCTATAATTGTCTTTGCTTTTATAATTTACTATCAATTGTCCAATAATCCATCATCTACCATTTCTGCATTAGTGGAATTATAACCTCACACCTCAGGATAAGGCATCAATATCTGATCGGTGAGGGTCTGATACTTCACTTCAGTAGGAACATCGCTGCAGTAACCAGCCCTGTCCGCTACACAATCGATGGAGCTGTATAGTCCTGTCACCGGACCTACTGCAGAACAGCTGATCGGTGGGAGTGTCGGTCCCCTGCTGATTAGATATCCTGTTCTGTTTTCTAAGATGATATGGAAAGGTGAGCTTGGCATTTGCAGGCACTTATGGATATTGGTGTCCACGGTGTAATACAAGCCTGGAGTTAGACTGGCCTGGAAGAGGTCTGAGTTTTGGTCCCTCACCTGCAGCAGTATCTGTAAAGCTGTGATTTTCCTGATTAGGCTGTGTTCACTCTTCAGCCATTTAGTCAGTTATTTCCATCAGTTATTGTGAGCCAAAACTAGTAGAAAAGCCTACACATAGATAAAGTATAATGGAAAGATTTTCTCCTGTTCTGTGTTTTTGACTCACACCTGGTTTTGGCTCACAATAACTGAAGTGTGAACACAGCCATACTCTGCAGACGAAGCACTCTGAGACTTTTTGAAAGCAGTATTCTTGACTCCCACAATCTTCCTGGAGTAGGGTCCCTTCGAGTCGGAGCTTTGGCATGTGCTCTCTATCAGGGGCGTAGCTAGAAATGCATGGGCCCCATAGCAAAAAAAAATTATGGGCCCCCCCCCCCCCCATAACAGTGTCCCTGACAGTGACTGACCCCCAACAGGGGGTGGAGGCCGACAACTATTGTAAGACGGACCCTGCGTTCCTTATGTAAGTGAGCTTAAAGGGAACCTGTCACCAAAAAATCACTTAATAAGCTGTTAATAGTACCTTTTAGTGCTGCATAGTAGTTTCCTAATGCACTTTTTCTTCATTTAGCCTCCTTGAGAAATCGATGTTTTATTCAGCCGCTGCCCCGTGCTTCAAGTCAGGTTTGAAGTCAAGGGGGCAGCGGCCTAGGCGTCTCCAATCCTGCTCTCCCCGCCTCCCGCCGCCTTTATTGACACGCCGGATCTCAGTGCCGGGACCACGCTCCCAGCCCGCATGCGCAGTAAAGGGCTGCTGTAGCCTGTAGCGCAATCCCGGCTCCGGCTCGTACACTCAGCCGGCTTCAGTTTCGCTACTGCGCATGCGCCCGCCTTACATACTAGCGCAGTTACAGAAGATGCTGGGCACATGCGCAGTAGCGAAACTGAAGCCGGCTGAGTGTACGAGCCGGAGCCGGGATTGCGCTACAGGCTACAGCAGCCCTTTACTGCGCATGCAGGCTGGGAGCGCGGTCCCGGCACTGAGATCCGGCGTGTCAATAAAGGCGGCGGGGAGAGCAGGATTGGAGACGCCTAGGCCGCTGCCCCCTTGACTTCAAACCTGACTTGAAGCAGGGGGCAGCGGCTGAATAAAACATTGATTTCTCAAGGAGGCTAAATGAAGAAAAAGTGCATTAGGAAACTACTATGCAGCACTATAAAGGTACTACATACTAGTACATACTTTGCACAAGTTTATTAGTTACAACTTAAAGGGAACCTGTCACCAAAAAAATCGCTTATTAAGCTGTTAATAGTATTTTTTGGTGACAGGTTCCCTTTAAGTTGTAACTAATAAACTTGTGCAAAGTATGTACTAGTATGTATACTACTATCTAATAATCCTTATCTATCACTTGACACTTCACTAACTTACTGGGGACAGTCAGGACTCCTCTCCACGCCAGACTTTTTCTTTTTACTGTGGCAGACTGCTGGCAGTGCACAAAAGATCAGAATCCATTCACTTCTGTATTGATGACTGATCCTGAAGATCAATTAGGCACACTGGGCGCGGGGGGGGCGGGCAGGCAGGCTCCCGCTCTTCACATTCAAAATAGGCAGCCGGCGGCAGCGTAACGTGACGTCACTTCACTCCGTCACTCCGCACGTGCATGGCTGGCAGTGCAGGAGGCGGAGCACAGGGGTGTGATTAGGCTGTGCCCAGGCACACCTCGTGCGCACGCCTATGGGTACGCCCCTGTTCCGGCCCCCTCCACCACCTACCTCATCTTCTGCCCCGGGCCCGCCTGCTCCAGTCCTGAGTCCTGACTTGACGCGGCTTCCCCCCAGCCAGGCCTGAGCCGCGGACCGCCCACGCCCCACCCACTACACTGGGCGGGCGGTCGGGCCTGGCTGTCAGTGCCTGTGTGTGTGTTAATAAAAAAAAAAAAAAAAAAAAAAAAAAAAAAGAATGCGATCCGGACGGGCCCCCAGTGGCGTAGGGCCCCATAGCCACTGCTATGGTTGCTATGGCGATCCCTACGCCACTGCTCTCTATCTTCTCCACTATATTTTAGGAACTCTCCCTCCTGGCAGACAGAAGGACCAGCCCACTCCTATCAAGAGGGGAGGAACAGGGAGGTTAGCCCTGTTCCTGCCAACCATACCGCATCTGCTGGAGTACATGGCAGAAACGTGGCATAACATTACAGTGCATAAGAATAAACATTTACAGATACCGCCAGGTCTGGGGTACAGCACAAGGTCCTCCAAATCCACTGATCACATGACCTGACTTCTTTCCCAAGGTCCCTTTGGTCTTCAAGCATTAATATTTCAGGATACAGGGAGGCTGCATTGTGATTGTATGCCTTAAAATGAGCTGGAAACAGCAAAAGAATAAAATGGAATATTAAAAAACATAATTCTGTAAGACATTACCTTTTGCATTCCAGTAGTCTGATTTTAGAAGCCTTCCCACCATCATTTCTTTGCATACTGAAGTGTGTTACATGTAGATAAGGACTGGTGCACAGGGAGTTTTTCCACCTTCAGAGACATAGTAGTGCTGTCAAGTTGAATTTTTGCCATGATTTGCACAGAATAACAGAAAAAAACATAATTTAGGCTACTTTCACACTTGCGTTAGGAGCGGATCCGTCTGGTGTCTGCACAGACGGATCCGCTCCTATAATGCAAACGCTTGCATCCGTTCAGAACGGATCCGTTTGCATAACCATGAACAAAAAAAAAAAAAAAAAATTTTTTTAGTTTTTTTTGTTCATGATAATGCAAACGGATCCGTTTTGACTTTACATTGAAAGTCAATGGGGGACGGATCCGTTTGAAAATTGAGCCATATAGTGTCATCTTCAAACGGATCCGTCCCCATTGACTTAGGCTACTTTCACACTAGCGTTCGGAGCGGGTGCGTCTGATGTTTCATCAGACGGATCCGCTCCGATAATGCAGACGTTTGCATCCGTTCAGAACGGATCCGTCTGCATTATTACTTAGAAAATTTTCTAAGTCTGAAAGTAGCCTGAGCGGATCCGTTCAGACTTTACATTGAAAGTCAATGGGGAACGGATCCGCTTGAAGATTGAGCCATATGGTGCCATCTTCAAGCGGATCCGTCCCCATTGACTTTCATTATAAGTCTGGACGGATCCGCTCGCCTCCGCACGGCCAGGCGGACACCCGAACGCTGCAAGCAGCGTTCAGGTGTCCGCTCACTGAGCGGAGCGGAGGCTGAGCGCTGGCAGGCGGATGCATTCTCAGTGGATCCGCCTCCACTGAGAATGCATTAGGGCCAGACGGATGCGTTTGGGGCCGCTCGTGAGCCCCTTCAAACGGAGCTCACGAGCGGACACCCGAACGCTAGTGTGAAAGTAGCCTTACATTGTAAGTCTGGACGGATCCGTTTGCCTCCGCACGGCCAGGCGGACACCCGAACGCTGCAAGCTGCGTTCAGGTGTCCGCCTGCTGAGCGGAGCGGAGGCTGAACGCTGCCAGACTGATGCATTCTGAGCGGATCCGCGTCCACTCAGAATGCATTAGGGCAGTACGGATCCGTTCGGGGCCGCTTGTGAGAGCCTTCAAACGGAACTCACAAGCGGAGCCCCGAACGCTAGTGTGAAAGTAGCCTTAACTGTGCGAATAAGGTCATAGAGGATCAAGGCACGGTTTACAATAGCTGATTGTCAGTATGTATAGTAATTCAGCTATAGATTAGAGATGGTGCTGTGGTTTCTTGCTGCGTAGAGGCTGGAAGAGCTGCTTTTTTAGTGTCTATCTGCAGCACGCCAGACCTGCAGGGTGTTGCGATTGTGAGGTCACGGTTATGGGCAATCGAGGGTTACTCACTGTTTGGAGGAGAACCCTGGGCAGGCATGCGGCAGTGAAGGAGAGGCTGACACAAAGTTCCTCTGGGGCACACTCTGTATGTAGGGACCAGGCCTGATGGTGGATGAGGTGCCCTGGATGTTGCAGGTGTTTTGAGTGCCTGGGGCAAGGTCCCTTTAAGGATCGTGACGCCAGTGCCGGTAACGGTGGCACACCGATTTATAGGAGCAGTAATTGAGGTACACAGATGGTATGATGAACCAAACGTTGCTTTACTTAAAACAGTCCAAACTTTGTACATACAGTTGGTAATGGTGCAGTCCCTTTTTAGCATATATTCCACAAGCAGGCTTACTTTCAATAATGGCAGGTATAATCTTGCAAGATACTTGGAGGGTAAACAGTTAATGCTTCACAGTCCAGGCTGCACTATCTCCACAGCTATTCTGGCTGGCTGTATCCCAAGGCCCGGATGCCTAAATGCCGGCTTTAATCCTTGGTAAAATAATCTTCCTCCCGTATTGACCCTTGCTTCTATTTTATAGTACCTCTGCCCATCAGCTTACTTGTCTGAGCTGGTTGTACTGTCCTTGCTTGGTATGTAGGTGGCTGCAGGTTTCTCCCAGGAGGTAAGTTCTTCTTCTGGGGTGTTTCTTCTGAGCTAAGCTTAGACTCAGGAACTTCAGACTGACTAGGCTACACTTCTAGCCACCTGGACTGAACTACTTCTCCCCTGTCGGGGCCTACCTATATATACTCAGGGCTCTCTAGCTCCCTCTAATGTCTAGGAGGCTAAACTACACCCTAACAGGCCTGACACCCAGCAAACACAGGGAAATGAACATTAAACATCACATTAATGCAAAAAGACTTGTTAACCCTTGTGGAGTGCCCACCTTTACCTAGTGGGACACTACATATCCACATGGCTGCTGCAGAGAATACTTAGTCTGCGATATTGGTCAAAACGGAAATCCTGAGGAAGATTCTTGAGTAAGGCTCCCTTTACACGCAAATTTGCTCAGGAGGTTTTTTTTTTTAGCGCATGCTGTTTTTAGTGGTGTTTTTCTGTTACATGTGTAATTACTTTTTTTTTCCAGGCAATTTTTCCCTATAAAGAAGTGGGATTAAAAACCACCTGTAAAAAAAAAACTACTGCTTTAACCTGTTGCATTTTTTTTAAGTCAGACGCCATAAGCACCGCCAAATTGAATAAAAAAATCCAATACAAAAATATTTGGCAATACAATGATAGAAAAACTGCCCCCAAAGGTCACTGCCCTCACTCAGCCTCCCCAACAGACCCATCACAGTCAATGGCTGCACACTCTCCCCGTCCCACAAGTCCGCTGCCTTGGGGTAACTTTTGATTCTGCTCTGTCCTTCAAACTGCACATCCAAGCCCTTTCCGCCTTCTGCCGGTTCCAACTCAAAAATATCTCTGCAAAATCCACACATTCCTTAACCAGGAGTCTGCAAAAATGCTTGTACATGTCCTCATCATCTCCCCCCTGGACTACTGTAACATCCATCTACCCTCAACTTTGCTGCCCGACTAATCCACCTCTCACCTCGTTATTCTTCTGTCTCTTCTCTCTGCCAACCCCTTCGCTGGCTCCCTGTTACAGCATCCAGTACAAGACACTATCTATGACATACAAGGCCGTCCACAAACTATCCCCTCCAGACATCTGTGATCTGATCTCCTGATACCTTCCCACACGTAATCTCTGATCCCAACAGGACCTCCTTCTCTATTCTACTCTTATCTACTCTTCCCCCAGTCGCCTCCAAGATTTATCCCATGCATCCCCCATATTCTAGAACTCTACCCCAACACATCAGACTCTCACCCACAGTGGAAACCTTCAAAAGCAATCTAAAAGCCCACCTCTTCAGACAAATCTACAACCTACAGTAACCTTGTGGCCACTATACCACCATATGACCAGCTGCTACCCTCACCTACTGTATGCTTCCCCCATCCCTTGTAGATTGTAAGCTCTCGCGGGCAGGGTCCTCTCTCCTTCTGAAGCAGTTTGTAATTTGTCTTGTTCATGCTTAGTGCAATTGTTTTATATTATGTATGTAAATCCCTTAACAGGTTGCCGACCTAGGACGAGAATGTTCGTCCTAACTGGCCGGTACTTAACGCCTTAGGATGAGCATTCTCATCCTAGGGTTAACCGGCTGCCCCACACGCACTGCCTTGATCAGCAGCCGGACCCCTGCTGTATCTGCTGGCATCGGTGAAAACACTGATGCCGGCAGATTGACCCCCTGTATGCCGCGGTCACGCTTGTACATCCCCATCGTGTCCCTGTGCTATGGTGACGGAGAACCGATGGTTGCTATGGCAGCCCCTATGCCTTGCACAGGCATCGAGACTGTCAGCTACAGAAGCCCAAGAGATCCAGCCCCAGGACTGGGTCTCCTAGGCAACTGTCAGCGTCTTACAATGTAAGGCACCGACAGTTCAATACAGCACAATACAGATGTATTGTGCTGTATTGAAACAGGGATCAGACCCTGAAATGTTGAAGTCCCATAGTGGGACAAAAATAAAAAATAATATAAGTTAAATAAAAGTGTTTTTAACAATAAAAAAAATTAAAGTTTCAATTAAAAAAAGCCCCTTCCCCATAAAAAGAGACATATAAAATTGTAAAAAATAGAAAACAAAAATCACACATATTAGGTATCGCCGTGTCCGTAACAACCTGCTCTATAAAAAAAATATCCCATGATCCACCCCGTCCGGTCAACACTGTACTGTAGAAATAAAAAAATAAAAACTGTGCTAAAAGCCTAACTAGCCTATTCCTACTTTTATCTATGCCCCCGTTACGCCAAAAATCTAACTTTTATAATATGCTAATTAGCCTCTAGGAGCGGAGGGGGGGGGGGCGTTGTTCCTGCTCCTAGAGGCTCCGTTCTCCCACCTTTGTCACCTCCCTCCCTTGCAGCCTGCGAGCGTCTTTCCCTCACCGTGCCTGCGCCGAATGCTGAACGGCGCGAGATTTCACCAGAGCACAGGGCTGGCAGACAGATGCGAGCGCTGCCTGGCCCTGTCAATCAGGACGTGGAGGGAGGCGACAAGGTGGGAGAACGGAGCCTCTAGGAGCAGGAACAACGCCCCCCCCCCCCCCCTGCTTCTAGAGGCTAATTAGCATATTATAAAAGTTAGATTTCTGGCGTAGCTTAATAGGGTTAAATCTGGTGACAGAATCCCTTTAAAAAATAAATAATAATAATAATAGTGATTATAAATAATAAAAGGAGGTGGTGCTAACATATTTCCAAACACTGAAAATTTCAGCAATAGCAAACAGTATTGCTACAATGTTTACTATACTTTATAACACATACCATACATTATATCCGTACAACAGGAGACTCTTGGACCTCTTTATATAAGAGGGGTGAGCTTTATTTGGCACCTTCTAGTAGATGTTGGGTAGACAAATAAACAAAACCCACTGAAGAGTCATCATGTAAATGATTCCTACTGTAAGTAGCAATTATAGCTGGTGGAGACAACAATAGAAGAAAAAATAATAAAGTTGTCTTTCCTAATTTGCCGGGATAATAAATGGTGCGGTTGGAGAGTGAACAATACGAGACAATCAATCCTCTTACATAAACAGCAGTTCAGGGGTGGTCCCCTCCATTGTACTCTTCAGCGCTGCCAAAATATTTTTCTAAGCAATGCATTTCATCTCTTCTACTGGGAAGTTTTTCACACATGCTAAAAATACTATGGGAGTATTCCTCGTGCCAGACTCAGACATGGACACCACGAGAACTTTACTTAGCAGGAGATTATCAGCAGAGCTTCTGGACGGGCTTAGAAAATGTAGATCGAAAGAAGCATACTTTGTATCACACAAAATAAGTGCCCCCCACTCTACATTTTTAAGGCCCCTTATGGTGTCCCTTCTTCCCTAGAATCTTGTTCGGTATCCATTATAGCTTGTTGTAGATTTTTCAATAATCTATAGATATGGCATTGGAATTTTTTAGGGTACGACTTCCCCTCCAGAGTGGGGCTAGGCCATAGACATAACTGTAGGGAGTGCGGTGGTTGGTGGTGTACAAGGGTCTTTTTGCCCTAGTTAGCCCAATTGCTTTTTACTGCCCTATGAGGCAAGACACCTCACATACAAACGATAAAAGTGGGAAATAGGGATTATACTAAATTAAAGTGGTATTATACCTGCTATCAATGAAAAAAATAGAAGCTCTTTGCGCATATATTTGATCAAACGTGTGTCGGGCCCATCTACCAGCGTCAAGGCGGCTTCCGCAGATGGGTCCCTAACACTAACAGAACTGCCTCTCTTGGACTTACCTAAGCCTACATTGTTCAGGGCGGTGTAGGAACCAGCTACATTTATACTCTGCTCAGAAGGCCCAGACAGATGGGCTGGAAGTGTTCAATCTTAAAGAGGCCGCTACCCTCAATATATACTACAAGAAAAGTTAGACTAGCACATTCATAGTCGCAGGTGCACATCCATAAAGCTAGCAAAGAGCTTCTATTGTTTTCATTTATAGTAGGTATAATACCACTTTAATTTAGTATAATCCCTATTTAAAAATTCATACTGGACAACCCCTTTAAAAACTCCAGCTTCTAAATTTTATTCAGTATTGGGACATGCTTGCAAAACCCTTGAAGGCTGCAATTCATATCACAACCACTGGGCGGACGCACAGATAGCGTAAACAACTCCCAACAGAATATCACAAGATTTTTTATTTTTTTTTCAAAGCTGGTCATCAGGCAAAACTGCTGACAGTTAGTTCAATGGGCATCAAGTGGAGTTATTGATCCTATCAGGGCAACATTTAGTAGGTGGAATACACTCACCAGCTCATCCCCATGGGTGTCTCATTGATGGCTTCATTTAAAGGGTTCATTCCTAGTGACTAATTATTGCACTCTATTTTGATTCTTATGGGTCCATTATAAATTAGCATTTATAGTCTGAATGTAAGAACAAAAATGTCATCTATCTTACTGCAGCTCTTGAGTCTTTATCACTGCTTATCAAGTTTTTTTTTTTTTTTTGTTTTTTTTTAGCTTATTTCTTTCTTTCTTTTTTTTTGGATCCTGAAATAAGGATGCTACTTGTAACTGAGGCGACACATGGGTGTACACTGTATACTACTAATGGCATGAGTCCCATTAAGTGACTTTTAATCCGACACTGCTCACACTCTGCAGAAGGATGGCTCTTATCCATCCCCTTGATGGAGAGTTTCGTCACTCTGTCCCACGTTCCGTCATCTCTGTCGCTTAGTTATGGCTGTGTTGTTTGCTAAGACGCAAATCACATACAGTACTTCTAGGCAGCCCCGATGATTGGATTGCAGCAGCTTCTAATTGGCAGATTCTTGCAGAGCTCAGACACAGCTAGAAGCCATACTTCATGCAGAATGCTGAGGAGTGACTGCTAATTGCACTGACCCAGTGGATCACTGCTAAAATAGTTAATATTGTGATTTACTGTTAAAGGTTAATACTCAGGTTCACCACTTCAGATTTTTTGCTGTGATGATGATTTGTGCACAGTGAATCCAAGGAGGCTACATACAGGGAGGAAGCAGTTAACTTGGCAGTTCCTTTAGTTGGTTGTCGGGAGACAGATTCATCCTGACTCCTCTGGTTAGTTGTCGCTGGTTTACAGACCAGTCTGGCTATAGCAGCCTGTAAGTCTAGCATACTATCATGTGTCTGGCTGCAGCCTCAGTAGAGTTCCTAGCCAGCAGAGCTAGAGAGGCCACTAGGTCTCTTTAGAGGCCTGAAGAAAAACCTTATCCAAGAAAGCACCATTCCTGAGAGTGGAAAACTGCCAGAAAGCAACTCTACTAAGGATTATTCCTCTGAAAGAAAGCCTTGAATATGTACAGAAGGTAGAGAACCATTAAGGCCATGCAGGACTGAAAGTAAGGTAAACGCTCGTTTATAGCGATAGGCTTTACTGCTTGTGATATGAATTGCTTCTGGTACCCACCACACTTCTGAGACGGACTGGCCATCCATTGAAGGGATCTGCACCCTGCAACTGGGAACTGCAGAAGGTATATTTAGAGAGATTCCATGCCTATGGTTATTTCGAGAATAATGCATAGCGTATCTAGAGAGACTCAGGGAGGACTTCTACTATCATCGTTATCTCCTATATAAAGCCTTAGAGAAAACCATGCTGCGTGACATAATGTACCTCAGAACTTGTACTACATACCTCATTATCTACTCAGTAAAGGGCAACTTTATTTATTATAACCAAACAGTGGTGGTCATTGCCTCCACCATCTACCGAACCTGCATCTTCCCTCCTGCCTTGCACCCAACTACTCCTACATCCAACATCAAAAGCACCCCAGCCACCACCAGGCAGGAGTCCTCCCAGTAATCCAGGGTGTGCTACGAGGGAATTAGGGTGCATGGCAAAGGGAGTGCCAGACCGAGGGTACAACTACCACCATCATTGGGATTCCCTTGATGATGAGATGTTAAAATGACAGACAGGAGACCAGGGTCATTGAAGAAACAAGGTTAACTGAAACTCTTTACTTTATTGACAGATGGAGAACACTTCCACACAAAAATGGAGGAGGCTCAAATCTTTGTAAATGCAAATAGTTGTGGCTGAACTGTGTTATTTCTGGAGTTCCCCCAGAGATGGACTTTCATATATAACAATACTAAATGTCCCAATTCAGCCGATGGGTGAAATTCTCACAAAATTCGACGACAATTCTACTGCAGACTGCAGACCCTAAAGGTCCTTTTACACTGACCGATAATCAGGTAGATTATAGAGGATGATAGCTGGTCTGTATAAAAGGTCATCGTGTCATTGACACAGAGATGGGGAGAAAGCTCTCTACCTGTGCCAGAACAAATCTGAAGTTGGCCCTGTAATTCCACAGGGGGCCTAAAGCCCCTCATAAAAAATCTTGGATCTACCATAAGCATATTGGATGGTTTCACCCACATTGTACATAGGTTGCTCTTCAAGATGGTCTCCATTCTTACATTTTGTAATCTTGATGGCCATATATATATTGAGGCAAATAATTTATCGGTATCTCTTTACTTTTTTTTTTAACAGAAGTTAACATCATTTGGGCCGGTCATCAAACACACCACAGCTCGGAGGATTACAACTTAACTACAGCTCTACGGCAGTCCTTCCTGCAAAAATATTTTTCTTGGGTAAGTCATAAAAGGGTCCATATGGACAAATTTCATACAGTTTTTGGTTTCCTCTGGTTGTCCTTGGAAACAGAAGGCGGTTCAGTTCAACTTCGCTGTCAGGCATGGGTCCTTGAAGTTGGGCTCTTTCGGTATAACTGTCACTTGAGCTTCCATAACTCTTGACCTCCGGAACTGTAGAAAACCATTGATAATACATCATGATAACAGAAACTTGGCATCAAATGACATTGAAGTATGGCACAATACATGACATCTGTCAAGGTTTGGAACTGACCTCCACAATGTCATAAAAATACAGTTATCCTTTCACATGGCATAGGGACATCTCACAAGATAACATGAGTGTGTATCAAGGAGCGTCCATTAATTCAAAGAATGAAGGAGATGTGGCGCTCATCAAAAAATCGTTTTGAAAAGCGTCCAATGTCCAAAACTCCTTGCGAGTTTTGGCATTTTTCCAATTGCCACACTTATGTCATGGAAATCAGTTCTAGGTCATGGATACCTCCAATTAATAGACAAAAAAATCTAATTAGGATTCTGAATCAAAGGGATTTTCTAGTACTTAGATATTGATGGCCAGGACAGGTCATCAATAGAGATGAGCGAATCGACTTCGGATGAAACAGAGCAGGAGCTCCGTACAGTATTAGAATGTATTGGCTCCGATAAGCCGAAGTTCTTACTTCGCAAAATAACTTCATAAATCAATTTCTATTGTAAAAAAAACATTTCCCGAACTAGGGTTCGGTTCCAAGGGCTCGCTCTGTACAGTATTCAAACGAGGTATTATGCGAATCCGGCTCGCTCATCCCTAGTCATCAATATCATAAATATGGGGGTCCAACAGCACGCTCCCCCAAGCCGTTCTGGGCAGCTTCTGCCTTCCTAAACTGTGTAGTTTCCTTCACCAGCGTATGGAAGCTGAGCTTCAATATCCTGACACGGCCACTACACAGTGGACAAAGTCTACTGCTTCCAACTCCATTCACTTTTTAGCTTCCTATGTTATTGGTGAGGGTGCTGGAACCCACAGGCATATTGGTGACGTATCCTGAGAACAGGCCATCAATATCTCATTACTGGAAATCCCCCTTTAATACAGGGGAGGATGGGGGTCGTCTGTTCAAGATCCTCATCTCTCAGTGGAAAGTGGCTACAAAGATCATCTACTGCTCTGGAGAACCTGTTCTACATTAAACAGACAACCCAATAATTTGCAGAAGAAATGTGTAAGGCACAGTTCACAGTAACATTCGAATTCCGGTAGCCTGATCCAGCTGAAGATACATTGAACACCACCAGGTATCCCTACAAATAAGAGCTGATCAGTGGATGGGTGAAGGGGCATTTTATGATAAATTTATTGACATGGGACTGTAGGAAATGCCCAAACCAGAGAATCATTTTAAAGTAATAAAAATCTTCATAATTATTAAGATGGGGCTAATGGGGTTGTGTAACATGCTGGGGTCATCAACTATTGCACTCTAGTCCCTCAAATACAAGTTTCCAAGGTGCTTTGTTTTTTAGATACAGGGGTTAAAAAATCAGTTTGCAGAGTATCACTTCTCAGTTCCATCAGCTGCGATGGCTCATGGCAAGCTTCATCTCATTATAGCTAAACTCTTATCAAACTGATAAGAATATGGCTTAAATAAGTGTTTGTAAGGTCAAGGGTTCACATGAGCATTCAGCTGATGGGACTGAGAAGTGATACGCTGCAAGCAAGAATTGTAACCCTTGTATCTCAAAAATGGCTGAACAGTTTTAATAAAGACCAATTGAAAAAAAAAGATGAGTATGAGTAAGGGTCCATTCACACATCCGTATGTGTTTTGCGGATCCACGGATCCGCGGATCTGCAAAACACGGACACCGGGAATGTGCGTTCCGCATTTTGCGGACCGCACATCGCCGGCACTATAATAGAAAATGCCTAATCTTGTCCGTAATTGCGGACAAGAATAGGACATGTTCTATTTTTTTCGGGAACGGGATTGCGGACCCGGAAGTGTGGCCTCATAGAAATGAATGGGTCCGCAATTCTGTTCCGCAAAATGCGGAACAGAATTGCGGACGTGTGAAAGGAGCTTTTTTTTGGGAGGGGGGATTTCGCATTGTGGGTGAGAATTTGAGCCTTTTTTTTATGTATCATGCTCTAGGTCAGGGCTGGTCAACCTGCGGCTCTCCAGCTGTTGCAAAACTACAACTCCCAGCATGCCCAGTCTGCCTACAGCTATCAGCCTACAGCAGGGAATGGTGGGAGTTGTAGTTTTATAACAGCAGGAGAGCCGCAGGTTGGCCAGCCCTGCTCTAGGTGTTTTTTTTTTTCTAAAAACAATTTTTACTATACCTTGAAAAAGGGTCTTATAGGTGAATTTAGTGATCTGATTATATTCTTTTCGTCCTGGGCTCTCCGCATGATCCATTTACACAGTTTATCACTTTTTCTTTAATTGTGTCAAAGATATTCCTTACATTCTATTTCTAACCCTTCTGGCTATCACCTTATCTGACTGCAAAAATTATCTTCTATTTTTAAAAGTCATTTCCCCGAGCCGAGATCGCTGAGCGCAGCATATCTCTTTAAGAAGAGAATAAACAAGCTGAGCTGGACTTAATTACACCTGTTCAGTCTCCGGTGCCAAGAAAAATATCTGAAAGCGCAGGGATGGAGGAATGGAGCGATCGGCATCTCTTATGACCTGTAACAGTTTGTGTTGCAGCAGGTGACTGGGAAATGTGTAATGTCATCTGCCCGGCATGACAGTATAAAACAGGAAAAGACATCTTATAGGCCCACCCCACCATGTGCAGCTTCCAGGACCTCTGTCTGCAGCAGCTAGACCACTCCACATTCAGTAAGCCAAGGCTTGGATATAGAGAGAAAAGCTGCCCATAGACTTAAAGGGCATATTTCAGCAGGATCAACCCCATTCAAGTAGATGCACTGTCTGGTAGCTTTGATCCTGCTGATTAAAATGACACCTGTCTTGTGAAAATCAGATGTAGCTTTACAGAGAAAAAAAAGACTGTTATTCTTCATACAAGCGAGGGCTTCACTGCACTGAGGGCGTGGCCAGCACTGGAGAGCTGAGGAGCACTGAGGCTAGGCCCCGCCCCTTATGTTACCATTTTCATAAAGAATAAAAAGTCTATTTTCTTGGGAACTCCACAACCGAATTCCACAAGACTGGTATTGTTTTGCTCAGCAGGATCAACCCCACCAGGTAGTGTATCTGGGTTGATCCTGCTGGTATGTGCTCTTTATAGTCTTCACTATTTGTCAGCATGTCCTATTTGGGTCCAAAATGATAAGGAAATTATTAATAAAAACTAGTGAAGTTTGCAAAATCAGTAGTAAAGAGGAAATGATACACACACATATGTAGCAGAGCTGAATTTGCATTTGCCTATGAACTGATTTCAAGCTAAAGGGGTTTTCCAGGAATTAGATACTGCTGGCCTGTCCTTATGATAGGTCGATAGTATCAGATCAGTGGGGGTTTAAAAGCCAGCGCCATCAACTGGTGATCACTGGTGTGAGAAACTATACAGTGTACAGAGCTGCAAGCAGAAGGCTGCAGCCACTGTGTGGTGGTCAAGTGAATGGCAGCTGAGCTGCAGTACGTTGACCAGGAAAACCACACAGTTGGATGGAGCATTCCATCCACTGCATACTTTCCTGTGCCAACGACTGTCCGTGGGGGTGCCGGGAGTTTGACCCCCATCAATCTGATGTTGACGACCTATGGTGAGAACTGGACATCACTATCTCAGTCTTGGAAAACCCTTTAAAGGCTCCTGGGAGAAATGAAAAACTCAGCTCTGCTACATCTGAATATCCACTTACTTGTGATTGCTGATATAATTACATCTCGTGCTGTTTTCAAAGCAAATTTTGACTATGTCATGTGAGAAATTATTGAGCCAGTCATTCCACATATGGAAGGGTGAAAGCATAAAAATAAAAAAAATCACCTCTACAAGAAAGAATGTGTTCACATGGAAGTGAATGGAAATTTAATAACCTTTATGCAATGAAAAACATTTTGGTTTCAGACCGATTAATGAGCACCATTCCTGCTAAGACCATCTGCACCCTGAAAGCCAACACAACACTTGTCAGATCTTTTCTAATTTACCCTGTTGTCGATGCCAGCAGATTCAATAAAAAATTGAAAAAATGTTGGGTGGGGGGATGAAGCTTCGTCTGATCCTCCATCTCATGGCAGTCCAAACACTGACTTGCTTTCACACAAGTCATCAACTTGTGGGGATTTTTTGCCTCTTCTTAGGAAAAAAGAAGGTGTCCTACTAGGAGTGGGCAGTAAAAACAGAGGGGGATGCTAATGAAAGGCTTCCCTGGGGTTGCGAGGAGAAGGAACAGGAGGAATGCTGTAACCCCTGACTCTAAGGCACGGTGTCAGACTCAGAGGTGACCTCCCCATCATCCTGCTGTGACTGAGAGGAGGAGTGAGCCACCCGGTCCACAATCGTATCCACTTGGTCCTCAATAATAACGTGGCGCCTATTGGAAGCGAGAGAGGACTGTGGCCTGCTGCCTGGGTCGCTTCTGCCATGAGGCAAGATGAGAATCTCACCTCAGGCAGTGGTTTGCAGTGCCCTCGAGGGGGGCGGCATCTGCGCAGCAGTTAACAAGCACTGGCTGATGCCTCTGTGCCTTCTATGTGACTCCATGCTCCAGAGGCGGTAGGGCAGACTCGTTGGTTCCTGCCCTCTGAGCAGAGAGCCAGAACTAGCTGGCCTTCCGATCAACCTCTCATCTTGAGCCCATAGTGGGCCCACCCACTTAAATATAGGAATTCAAATTTTTCTTTGTGTCTGGCCAAAGATGTCATGTCACACAAGTCCTGACTCATCTCACACACAAAGTCCTGACGACATCCCTAATGAAAATACTGGCAACTCCTCCCTCCCCTCTTACCAGTGCCACCCCACCGGTAGACCTGCTGTTTTACAGAATAGAACCCCTGAAGCTCAAAACCCCAAGATCTCCCTCAAGCACAACTAGTATCGCTTGAGGCCATGGGGTCCTAAAACTTAACAAGCCACCACTTAAAATCTATTTAAAATACCGATGTGGCAAAGTGGCCTTTGGTTGCCTGAAGGTTTGGGTGCATCTGCCAGCTCTGCGCCTGTTATGGATGGTGGAGTCTGATCTGAGGAGGCTGTGTACTTCGTAGTGTGTTTAGCCTGGGTGTGAAAACACCTGAAAGCAGCGAGATACTTTACAAATCACATAAATTGGACACAGAGCAAATGGGAGAGAATTCCATTAATAGCGACCGAATGTTCACCCCACCTGCAGCTCATTATTACGAGTTTAGCTCCATGTAAAATATTACACTTGTAATGCGTTCCCCCAGAGATCACCTGGAATTGGACCTGGACGTGTGCGCTCTAGAGCAGGAATCTCACCTTGGGTTCATCTGTGTGTACCTGAGTCCATTATTCCCTCACCCCGGGTTAACATGCATGGCGGTGGTGGTGACGGCAGCAGATCCCGTCTGCCCTCAGCTCCACACCTGGAAACACTTGTAGCAGTTAAAGTAGCGAGGATCCTAATGATATGCATAAAACGTATCAGGTAGAACCAAGAATCATGGGATTTATTTATATGGTGGATTTTATTTTTTAGAAACAAAGTTACAATGCTCCAATTTTAATTCTAAATGCATTGGAATAATAATAATAACAAGAAATAATTATAATTATTATAATAATAATAATAATATAGTTGCAAGATAGACATTAAATTATACCTTTAAATTATATACTCGTCAACATTGAATGAAAACAAAGAAGGAAAAATTATGGAATAATGGAAATCAGAGGACGGATAGACATGTTAATGATATGCAAATGATAACAAAATGGAAACAAAGTTTTCAAAACATCTCAATTTATTGAGTACGGAGTATGAGCTCCACATGCAGAAATCCACGCACTTCCACACCTTGGCATGCTATTAGAGGTTATTAATAGTTGTCTGAGGAATGTTCTGCCACGAATGCGCTTGGGCACACAGATCATCAAGATCCGCTGCTGGCAGCAACCTTTACAATTGTCTGCTCGATGGGAGACAAGTCAGTAGACTTTGCAGACCATGGTAGTACATTCAGGCCGCACAGGCTGCTCAAAGTAGCACAAGCAATATGCCGATTGGCGTTGTCCTATTGAAAAATGGCTACTGGGGCACTTTGGGGAAATGGCTGTACCACTGGTTCCACAACGAAATCAATGTAACGCCAAGCTGTTAGTGGGCCTGAAATGACTAGAGAAATCCAGCTACAATACTTTATATGCCACCCCAGACCGTAATCCTGGGAGTAGGACCGATGTGACATCCTCTTGTGAAGGCCTCTTTATGACGTTGCCCACATGGTCTCCAGACAAATCTCTAGCTATTGTTGCATCAGAGACAAAAGCAGACCTCCATTCCAGCCTCCATTGCCATCTTGTTGTGCACCATGATAGCCTTCAAGAGCGGTGGAGTGAGGTCAGTGGAACACCTATAGCTGGACGACTGGCTCATAGCCAAATGTTATCCAGACACCTTCTGATGGTTTTCGTAGACAATGTTTGCCGCCCTAGGCATGGGATGTAACTATTTCACTTGCAGTACAGAATGTATCACTAAGCGCCATTTTTGCCATGTGTGCAGAGGTTCTCCTCTGTGGACCTTTTGAGGTCATTCTAGTCCATTGTTGTTCTTCCCACCACTAGGACATACAACGTTTAACAGTACTGATATCTTGGCCTAGGCACATAGCGATCTGCCAGAGTAATAAACAAAGGTCTCTCAGTTCAAGGATTATGTCCCTCTCAGTTTGTGAAAAATGGTGATAACTTACACATCGATGAACTGGAGGCATCACACAATCATCCAACATGACTTGATCTGATTTTTGAGGTTTCATGTGGCTAAAAAAAAAATTGCTTTCAATCTGGCTTTTATGCCCCTCCCATAAGCCACAGGTTGGAGCTAGGTGCTTGAAAATGTCATCATCTGCAGATCTTAGGGAAACCTGCTACTTTCTCAATCTGCATAACTCTATGGCTGGTCCTTCCTGGTGTTGCAATTTCAATGTTGAAGAGTGTTTGTCCCCAAATAATTCTTACATTATCTACAACTAGTCAAGCAAAGAGGGTCTTTATGCATTCAAATTTGCACGGGAATTTTTTGGGGACTGTAAAAATACCAAAATAATACCTACCTTTTTATTTATTTATTTTGCAACGTGTTTTTTTTCTGCATTTTTTTCAGGTTTTGCACACAGTATGAGTATCTCTTACCACTAGAGTTTTCTTCATGGCATTTGTCCCGTATAGAAAAGGTGATATTAACATGCCTGAAAAAAAAACTAAGAACTCTAGCAAGCTACATTTTGGAAAAGGAGTGAGAAAGAAAAAACACCACCTAATGATTTAAAACACTAAGAGCAAACATACAAACAAACAAACTCAAACCCTGGTGTATCCTGTATTTCATATTTCCCATAAACCTTCAGGTAACATGTGGAGCTGGTGTTTTTACTGTAAAAATTTTTTAAAAAAAACAAGGTGAAATGCCTTTGATGCAAGTTTAGGAACTACAGGCTCTCATTACGGAGACCCAGGCAATGCACAGTGGGAAATGTATGCAAATTAGCTTTCCTCTGAAGGAAAGAAAACAAGGTGACCCTGGTCCTCCTTCTGGAGCACAGATCTCAATGGAGTGAGTCACATACATATAGTCACCTCTACACTGAACTCTATGGAGGAATTAGCAGTCGAGAAAAAGCAAACCGGGGTCTCTGGACCCCCAAGCTCTCAATAAGCAAGGACTTAAAGGGTTGCACATATTTAAAAAAAAAAGACAGTTTCCTTCCAGAAACAGCACCACACCTGTCCATGAGCATGGTACTGAAGATCAGCTGTATTGAAGTGTGGGCCACAGTTCTTGAGAGAGAGCATCCATGCTTTTTGAAAAATTTCTTTAAGATGGGGGTACCATTAAATTGAGTTATCAAGATGCACAAAAGGAACTGGTAAACGGCATGTTCAGCTCTACTACATCACTGTATACCATGTCATATTTATTGCTTTGGGCATGACATGTTTTTTCTTCTTGGCTTCCAGATGTTCTATTGGCCAATGGCTTTTTTCATCCCTCCATCTGTGTTTGCTGTCCATCTGCAGTTTAATCTCCTGTACCAATTCTGGATCCACACCGAGGTAAGCATTTTGACTTTCCTTCCCTCTGCTCCTTTTGCCTTGGGCATTGTCTTAGAAAATCCAACAGGACCTGATTTATTGTGTACGAGAAATCTTTGTCTGACTCCCTTAAAGAGAACCATCTGTTGGCTTCCCCTGAATATATTGCTAAGTTTATAAGGAACAATGAGAGCAGTTGGTCTCAATTAGATAACATTCTTTTGTTCGATCTGTAAAATATCAGCCCCTCCCTCCCCATTCCATGTAACGTGTGTCTGCATCTTGTAACATTTTGATCCTCAATAGGAGAACACATTTCCAATGGATTTTCTTGCCAAGGGCAAGATTCTTGAGATGATTGTATTGGAGATCCAACGATGCAGGGAATCGAGGAAGAGGATTGGAGTGGTGGCACAGATAGAAATAGTGGTGGTTCATGGTGGCTGTCCTTACTCCAGTGCTCCCTAGGGCTGTGCAGAGATTGGAGGGGGCACCCGATCTTCTAGGACTCTTGCTTGGTGTTAGTTGGGTTGCCATTGGGATTAGGAAGATGGGTGAAAAGCAGGAGAGCAGGTTTAGGTAGGGGCCACTGGATAATGGTGAGTCAATAACCAGGCACTTTTGCTTGCATCAAATAAAGTCTTTCTTTACTGAATAGATAATGGGTGCAGCAGTTTATATAGAAACAAAAGTCAAAAGGTCTGAGTTATATCACAGAGGTGTTTTATCCCACTGGCTATGATGGTGGTAGTCCTACTCCCTGTCTCTCGCTAAGTACACGTTGCAATTAGGGATGAGTGAACCTAGTGAAGTTCGGGTTCGCCGAGTTCGGCCAAACTTCAGGTCAAAGTTCGGTTTCAGGACCCAAACTTGACCCGAACTCGAACCTGAACCCAGACCCCATTAAAGTCAAAGGGGACCCGAACTTCACTTTATTATTTTCCGTTATATCATGGTTATAACGGAAAATAATAGCATTCTTAAGACAGAATGCTAAATAAAATGGACATTGAGGGGTTACAAATAATAAAAAAACTCACCTTATCCACTTGATCGTGCAGCCTTGATCGCGCACGTCGTCGTTTTCCAGGACCTGCAAAAGGACCTGCGGTGATGTGGTGAGCGCGGTGATGTCACCGCAGGTCCTGCTGAATGAAGATAGAATGAAGATTCTATCTCCATTCAGCAGGACCTGCGGTGACGTCAGCACGGTCACTATTTCACCATGTGGTGACAGCGGTGACGTCACCGCAGGTCCTTTTGCAGGTCCTGAAGAAAGAAGACGTGTGCGATCAAGGCTGCGCGATCAAGTGGATGAGGTGGGTTTTTTTTTAAATTATTTTTAACCCCTCAATGTCCATTTTATTTAGCATTCTGTCTTAAAAATGCTATTATTTTCCGTTATAATCATGTTATAACAGAAAAATAATAAAATCACCCGAACAACAAACCTGAACTTCAGTGAAAAAGTCCGGGTTCAGGTCCGGGTACCCAAACTCACAGAGTTTGGTACGAACCCGAACTTTGCAGTTCGGGTACACTCAACCCTATTTGCAATATCTCCAAAATAACCATAGTCCCGTTCTCATTTACTCTTTCTGCAGTTCTCAGGCTGAGAGGTTAGCCAGCCCATCTCAAAGTGTGATGGGCACCTAAACAATATACTCTTTCCACATATGTAAAGTCCTAGTGCCATAAACGAGCGGTATCTTACTGTCTGAAACCAGTGCACAACCTCTGGAGGTGGTTCTAAACCTTTTAAGATGTCTGTTCTCTTTCTCTTATGGGATAGTTCTCTCAGTTGAGTTGTTCTATGACAGATATTAAGACTGAGGAATGGTGTTTTCCTGGATGAGGCTTCACTACGGGCCTACTTGGTAGGAGCTAATGCATACATGTCTTGTTTCCAGCTCTGCTCAACTAAAGGGGTGGGACTAGTCAATCTCCCCAGCAACCTAAGGCTTACCCTGCCTGTGTTAACTCTTGGTGGCCCATGTAATATCCATGTGGGATATATACTACACAGAAAAGTGTACTTTACCAATAAATCACAACATTTAGCTTGCTAACATGAAATTAACCCTACTAGTACTATAGTAGTTAGATACTTCTACATAGGAGCAGAATTATATTAGTTATATTCTTGTACATAGGAGCAGAATTATAGTAGTTATATTCTTGGACATAGGAGGCAGTATTATAGTAGTGATATTCTTGTACATAGGAGCAGTATTATAGTAGTTATATTCTTGTACATAGAATTAATATTAGAGTAGTTATATACTATACATAGAAGCAGTACTATAGTAATTATATTCTTGTACATAGGAGCAGTATTATAGTAGTTATATTCTTGTACATAGGAGCAGTATTATAGTAGTTATATTCTTGTATATAAGAGCAGTATTACAGTAGTTATATTCTTGTACATAGGAGACAATATTATAGTAGTTATATTCTTGTACATAGGAGCAGTATTATAGTAGATATATTCTTGCACATAGGAACAGTATTATAGTAGTTATATTCTTGCACATAAGAGCAGTATTATAGTAGTTATATTCTTGTACATAGGAGCAATATTATAGTAGTTATATTCTTGTACATAGGAGCAGTATTATAGTAGTTATATTCTTGTACATAGGAGGTAGTATAATAGTAGTTATATTCTTGTACATAGGAGCAGTATTATAGTAGTTATATTCTTGTACATAGGAGCAGTATTATAGTAGTTATATTCTTGTACATAGGAGGTAGTATAATAGTAGTTATATTCTTGTACATAGGAGCAGTATTAAAGTAGTTATATTCTTGTACATAGGAGAAGTATTATAGTAGTTATATTCTTGTACATAGCAGGCAGTATTATAGTAGTTATATTCTTGTACATAGGAGACAGTATTATAGTAGCTATATTTTGTACATATGAGCAGTAATATAGTAGTTATAGTCTTCTACATAGGAGACAGTATTATAGTAGTTATATTCTTGTACATAGGAGCAGTATTATAGTAGTTATATTCTTGTACATAGGAGCAGTATTATAGTAGTTATATTTTTGTACATATGAGCAGTATTATAGTAGTTATATTCTTGCACATAGGAGCAGTATTATAGTAGTTATATTCTTGCACATAGGAGCAGTATTATAGTAGTTATATTCTTGTACATAGGAGCAGTATTATAGTAGTTATATTCTTGTACATAGGAGGCAGTATTATAGTAGTTATATTCTTGTACATAGGAGGCAGTATTATAGTAGTTAGATTCTTGTACATAGGAGCAGTATTATAGTAGTTATATTCTTGCACATAGGAGCAGTATTATAGTAGTTATATTCCTGTACATAGGAGCAGTATTATAGTAGTTATATTCTTGTATATAAGAGCAGTATTATAGTAGTTATATTCTTGTACATAGGAGCAGTATTATAGTAGTTATATTCCTGTACATAGGAGGCAGTATTATAGTAGTTATATTCTTGTACATAGGAGCAGTATTACAGTAGTTATATTCTTGTACATAGGAGACAGTATTATAGTAGTTATATTCTTGTACATAGGAGCAGTATTATAGTAGATATATTCTTGCACATAGGAACAGTATTATAGTAGTTATATTCTTGCACATAAGAGCAGTATTATAGTAGTTATATTCTTGTACATAGGAGCAATATTATAGTAGTTATATTCTTGTACATAGGAGCAGTATTATAGTAGTTATATTCTTGTACATAGGAGGCAGTATTATAGTAGTTATATTCTTGTACATAGGGGACAGTATTATAGTAGTTATATTCTTGTACATAGGAGAAGTATTATAGTAGTTATATTCTTGTACATAGCAGGCAGTATTATAGTAGTTATATTCTTGTACATAGGAGACAGTATTATAGTGGCTATATTTTGTACATAGGAGCAGTAATATAGTAGTTATAGTCTTCTACATAGGAGACAGTATTATAGTAGTTATATTCTTGTACATAAGAGCAGTATTATAGTAGTTATATCCTTGTACATAGAAGGCAGTATTATAGTAGTTATATTCTTGTACATAGGAGCAGTATTATAGTAGTTATATTTTTGTACATAGGAGCAGTATTATAGTAGTTATATTCTTGCACATAGGAGCAGTATTATAGTAGTTATATTCTTGCACATAGGAGCAGAATTATAGTAGTTATATTCTTGTACATAGGAGCAGTATTATAGTAGTTATATTCTTGTACATAGGAGGCAGTATTATAGTAGTTATATTCCTGTACATAGGAGCAGTAGTATAGTAGTTATATTCCTGTACATAGGAGCTGTATTATAGTAGTTATACTCTTCTACATAGGAGCAGTATTATAGTAGTTATATTCCTGTACATAGGAGGCAGTATTATAGTAGTTAGATTCTTGTACATAGGAGCAGTATTATAGTAGTTATATTCCTGTACATAGGAGCAGTATTATAGTAGTTATATTCTTGTACATAGGAGGCAGTATTATAGTAGTTATATTCTTGTACATAGGAGCAGTATTATAGTAGTTATTTTCTTGTACATAGGAGCAGTATTATAGTAGTTATATTCCTGTACATAGGGAGCAGTATTATAGTATCTATATTCTTGTACATCGGAGACACTATTATAGATGTTATTTTCTTGTACAAAGAAGGCAAGTAAAGAAGAAAAGTAGATAGTAATCTGTTATTTGGTGTGCTATAATATCTAAAAGGAAAGACTGTTGAATAGTCACGATTATTTAAAGGAAATTGCTGATACATATTTTGCTTTTATTCATTGTATTTGTACATTTGCTGTTATTCAGATTAAAGTGCCTTGTATTTCTATTCTGTCAGTTCCGTATCATTTCCCTCCTCTGGAGCTCCATATTATCCTAACATGGCTGGCTTGTGGAGGTTGTTTTATCTGAAATCATCAAATATTTTCATTGTACGCTATAGTTTAGACATTCAGCTATGGTTGTGTAATGCGCTCAATTAAGTAGAAACGGCCTCATCAGGTAGAAAAACAGAATAAATCAGGATTGAATCTTGAGATTTACATTGTCCGAGACTAAGGAAACAAGCGGTAATCCCTCTTGTTGGTTTTGCTGGGTTCTACCCCCTGCGGAGACTTTGCTTTACGAATTTGGCCACTGACTCCATCTGTGTAAATACGGTGAGCAGCCATCTTCCATGGGTTTCTTGAGCATAACTTTACATGTACAATATTTTTATGCTATGAAATATTCTTTCCCAAGAGTACGTGCACAGGTCCAAATGTAAATATCAGAATTTTTTGTATTTGTTTTTTTACTTTTATTTTTTCATATATATTTTTATTGTTGTTATATCCTTGGTGCTATGATTGAAAGTTGCTACTCCACTGGGCAATGCCCAGGCGGAAGGACCACTCATTTACCAGACGTTTACCCTATGTGATGCTGCAATCAATACCGATCATGACATCATAAAGTAGGGAGACGCCCTTTTCTCCCTAATCATCAGTCTTTTCAGTCGCTAATTGCATTTAAGGGATAACCCTTGGTCTTACAAATGCAGATATTACAGTACCTGTTAGGGCATTATGAAAGTATACTTATTTTATATCACAGGCAGTAATATATTGGAGTACATAGTTATTTCATGCACTACAATAATAATAAAAGAAAAAAGTTAAATCCTTCTTAATGGACAACAAATTGTAAAGTTTCGAATAAAATATTCGATTAAAACAGCAGAAATAGGAAAGAGTTAAACAGTATTATAAAATATAAGAATCCATATAATATATATCCCCTTAATCTTTACAAATTGTATAAACATAATCTACAATGTGCAGAAAACTACTTGAAAGCTAAAAAAAAATAGCATTTTTTTTTAAACATTCTGCTTTTCTTTAAAGAATAATGTAAGTTTAAAGCTGAATTTTATATGCAAAAAAATTATCCCCCAAAATGTACATCCTGAAGTGCAAAAAAACCAAGACCTTAAAGAGGACATATCACTCTCCAGACATGTCTGTTGTAGTAACTACCCATGTAATAACAGTTCTGGAGCTTGCAGTAAAAGTACAGATGGGTGTTACCAGTTTGCAGTGTGTCCCTGCACAGTATGATATCAGCAGCACTAATTAGACAAAGTCAGACACACCGGCTTCTGGTAACACCCAGCAGTACCTTTACTGCAGACTGCTTGAAATTTATTTGTAAACTTCTAGCAGGAATAATACAGGAATAGCACAACATAGAGCTATAGGAATAGATGCTCCAGAAGTGTTATTAGATGGAGAAAGCAGGTAGTTACTAATACACACAAGTCAGGGAAGGTTACGGGTTCTCTTTAAAATCCAAGAAAAATGGGGCCAAACGGTATAAATCCCAGTATGTAGAAAGGCAAAAAAGGAAAAATAAGCTGTGCTCAAAAGGGAAAAATGAGCCACAGCCTTAAATAGGACCTTTCCTCAGTTTTAACATAGGCTAATTATGGTATTACCTTGTAGGGCGGCCCCCACTAATGCTATGGGAGAAGGAGCTCAAGTCCTCGCGAGATTCCTTCTCCCTGGCTGTGAGCGGTCCGCTCTGATTGGAACGCGCTCACAGCCGGGGAGAAGGAGACGCCCACAGCAGAAGACTGCGTCTCCGCCCCATTGCGACGATACTGCTCATTAGAATACAAGGCGCCAAATCAACGGGGGGCCTCAGCGGACGAACGGGGGAAAAAAAAAAAAAAACATCCATGGCATCAGTAGGGGCCGCCCTACAAGGTAATACCATAATTAGCCTATGTTAAAACTGATGAAAGGTCCTCTATAATTGAGATGAGTGAATTTCCAAAATTTTATTTTGGTTTTGATTATATTGATTTGGATTCGAATCAGTTCAAATAAATTTGACCCAAATTGAAAGTGCCCCAATTGCCTTAAAAAGGGTTCCCCAGGACTGTATGTAACCCGATTAGAGAATAGTAAAGAATGGGAGCCGGCAGTAAACAAGCAGTGCATTAAATAACATACTGTACTGTACAAAAGTTATCCTTTTTGGGGCAGATGCCAGCCAGTGTTTATATACACACACGGGGGTATGGGAAGAAGCACTGTCTTGTCGTTTTTAACAAGCAGTACAAAAAAATTATCCCTTTTTGGATGATAGGAAAAAGTTAGGCATTATTTTAAATAAAATATACAGATGGTGCTGAGCTAAACTTGAAAGAAAAAAAAGAAACAAGAAAAAGATAACCAACTTTTCAATGGATTTCTATGGCTTTTGTCATGAGATAACCAAAATAACACTGTGACATGTGTTATCAGAGTCAAGTTTAGCTTTGCTGCATCTGTATTTCACCCTGGAAAAAGAAGAAGCAATGTCAGTTTCAAGTTTGTTATACTGGGCAGGGTAGGGTGCAAAGTATAGAACATGATGGACAATGCAGGAGATATGCAGCTCTGTTGGGGTAGTAGTAGTGGCAGCAGCAGCAGCACTACAGTATGGAACATAATGGACATGGCAAGAGATATGTGGCTGTGTAAGGGTAGTAGCAACAACACAGTATGGAACAAGATGGACAAGGCAGGAGATTCATGAGTGTGTAGGGGTAGTAGTAGTATTGGAAGCAGCAAAACTGTATGGAACATAATGGACAATGCAGGAGATATGCAGCTCTGGTGGGGTAGTAGTAGTGGCAGCAGCAGCACTACAGTATGGAACATAATGGACAAGGCAAGAGATATGTGGCTGTGTAAGGGTAGTAGCAACAACACAGTATGGAACATGATGGACAAGGCAGGAGATCCATGAGTGTGTAGGGGTAGTAGTAGTGGAAACAGCAAAAACTGTATGGAACATAATGGACAAGACAGGAGATCAGTCGCTGTGCTGGGGCAGAAGTAGTAGTAGCAACAGCAGCACAGTATAGAACATAATGTCACGGATGGTGTTGCAGAAAGCTGGAACTTATAAATAAACATCCAACTGGCTTGATCACAAACTAAGGAGCATATGGGTGAGCCCTATAAAACCCCTAGAGCTCTCCCTGACTGCTATGCCCATGCAAAGGTCTTTATGGTAGACGATTGCATGCCCACGTACCTTATACTGTGTGACACCTGAAAACCCTATAATAGTGAGGGGACACGACCACCGGCTCCCTGCACTTAATACGGAATCAAGCCAGTAAGGAAACCTAGAATCACCTAGAATCAAGCCAGTAAGGAAACACAAATAAAGGAAAAGGACTTATCTGAGGAATCAGCAGTAGCAGCCTCCAGCAGTGAACAACTCATCCAGGAAGAAGTATAAACCGCAAAGTGAGGCAGTATGGGAGGGAATATAAAGGGAGACAATTAGTGTAAATACTTGACAGCTGGGAGAAGGAAAGGAGATGACAAAGTGAAACCAAAACAAAGAACCTCATGCAATAGGTAGAGAAGAATGTCTAACAGACCTTCTCACAGAACTGGTGGTGACACATAATTGATAATAGAAAAAGCAGGAGATGTGCAGCTATGTGGACATAGTAATAGAACCATACAGAATTGAACATAAAGGACAAGTAGACAGCAGCAGTGGTATCATTGGGACAGTGATAAATAGCCAGTCCCCAGTGAAACCAAATATTTGTTGGCAACTGTGACACAGACCAATATGTCAGATCACATACACTAATCTGTACTGACCAATTTAATTTTTTAAAACAAATACTTTGTTAAAAAATAGTACAATTGGGCAGAGTCAACTGCAAAATACAGTAACTGTGATGGACACCAAAGCTTCAGGCAGCACACTTACAACATCATATTGTGAAAGATTGGTTTTGGTTTTGATTGGTTTTGATTGTGAATGATGTGGCAGAGATTGGGCTGATTCACATTACTAACACAGTAGTGTAGTTTTACGGTATATTGCACACTAACACAAGCCGTGTGACAAATGACTGCCGCTACCAGCCTCCCTGAGAAAGTCTGAATATGGTACACAATGTGAGACTCACTCTGTCTCTAAAACCTAAAATTATAATGATACGTCCAACTAGCTATTGTCTTCTCCTCACTGTGAAAAATAAACTCTCTGACACTAAACTATCAGGCTGACCTAGACGGACAGATGTATGTTTTATAGCCTTACATACTATGTTGTTATGTAAGATCTTTCTAACAGATATATCCCCCCAATGTACAAGCCCAGAAAAACATGGCAGATCACGGCTGGGATCTCATATAGTGCCTATGACACGTTTACTGACATGTCTATAGCCCTTCATGTTTGGCTGAGGTTGACTAGAAGGCATTATGGGGAATATACTGGGCAGGATCATGTGATCCTTATTTTTTAACTTCTCTTACTTGTAGGCTGATATGTAAAATGCCTTTTTGAACAATTTGTGCATTATGAATCCAAGGAATTTGCTAGAAATCAAAGTTTTTGGGAAATTTGTAATGAATTGAATTGATTCGCCCATCTGTGGAATACATAAACTCGTAAAATTATTTCCTAATTACCATATCATTATGTTCTTCTATGCAGCTCATAAACAATCTGGGTCCGCTGGAACTGATCCTCAACACACCAAGTCATCATCGAGTCCATCATGGTATGTTCCTTGATTTCTTTCTGCTATTGAGGGAGGAATTATGGGAATACAAAGAATCCAAAGTAAATTTTAATGTGCCCTAAAGGGAGTCTTTTACAGCAGTTTTTACAAAGCTAAACTGCTGATAGCGCTAGGTAGGGACTAGAGAGAGCAAAGCAAACACACCATTTGTGGAGATTTTAGCAGAAGTAGTGTGAATAAGAAGTATTCTGCCAGATTCTGCTCCTGCAAGTGCATTGGAGTCAAAACTTTACAGTGAAGTGCTCTCTGTATTGAGCTATTTTACAGCATTTCTCCTGCTCTATATGGTGTCTTAGTGGTCTCCTGGTTGGATGTTATAACTAGAGATGAGCGAATCGAAGTTAAAGAAGTGGAATTTGATCCGAATTTCAGGAAAAATAATAAATAAAATGGATGCTGCACGTGTGAGGACATGAAGTAAGGAACTCTGGGAAGGCAGGATCACCCATAATGCCATGCATGCAGCCAATCAGCAGCCAGCCAGCCCCGTCATGTCACCGCCCAATAAATAGCCTCAAGCACCTTGGATTCAGCCATTTTCCAGTGTACTTACAGTAGTGCAGGGAGAGATGTCTGCAGACGCTAGGGACAGTGGTAGGAAAGACTTCATTGTGCTGGTGCTGCAGTCCATCCCTTTCCAAGTGGTGGACTCTGCACCTTTCAGAGAACTGATGGCTTGTGCCGAGCCGAGGTGGAGAGTCCCAAGTCGTCATTTCTTTGCCAAAAAGGCAGTACCAGCCCTGCACACACATGTAGAGCAGAAGGTGGGCCAGTCCCTGAGCCTGTCGGTGTCTGCTAAAGTGCACGGCAGCGCCAACGTGTGGAGCTGTAACTACGGTCAGGGAACATACATGTCCTTTACGGACCACTGGGTAAATGTGGTTCATGCCCAGCCACACCAGCAAATCGGCCAGGTGACGCCGCTTCTGCCTCCACGTTCTCAAGCCGTTGGTCCTGCAACAATGTCCTCCTCTGCCTCCTCATCCTCCACCGTGACCTCAGCCTCCACTGCAGGAATAATTCACAGTGCCCCACCAGCATACCACATGTGCAGGCGACGGCGGTGTCACGTTGTTCTGCACCTCATTTGCCTGGGCGAACGGAGTCACACAGGGGAGGAACTGCTCCGTGTCCTTCATCAAGAAATCGAATCCTGGCTTTCTTCTTGACAACTGAAAATCGGAACCATGGTGACCAACAACAGGAAGAACATGGTGTCGGCACTGCGTCAAGGAGGGCTTAGCCATGCGCCCTGCATGGCACATGTGTTCATTATGGTTGTCAAGCGGTTCCTGAAGACTTCCACCCATCTGCAAGACATCCTAATGGCCAGGAAACTTTGCATGCACTTCAGCCACTCGTAAACCGCAAAGCACCCCCTCCTTGAGCTGCAGCGGCAGAATGGCATCCCCCTACATACCATAGGTTGATATGCAACGTTTCCACCCATTGGAATTCCACCCTCCATATGTTGGACCGACTATACGAACAAAGAAAGACCATAAATGATTTCTTGATGATCCAAACAGACAGGAGTACTCCTCTGTGTAACTTCGATGTCAGCCAGTAGCAGCTCATGCGAGACACCTGCTGTTTGCTCAGGCCCTTTGAGGCCGCCACGTTATTTGTCGGTTCGCCAGGACTACGGGATGAACAATGTCATTCCACTGCTTCATGTCTTGGAACAGATACTGGTAAATCTGGCTGGTCAGGAGACTGAAGACATGGTGCCTATATCTCACGGCCACATGAGCCCTGTGGGGGCTGAACTGGAGGAGGAGGAGGAGGAGGACATTGGAGCACAAGCAATGTGTAGCGAAATAGGTGGTTTTTCTACACAGATGACAGGAGAGGAAAAACAGGAGCAACCAGAAGAGCTACAGGGCAATGAGGAAGATGAGGCAGATGACCCAGACACACCATGGCAGTATGTAGTGGAGATGGAGGCAGAGAGTCCTTCTGAGTCACTGGCACAAATGGCCCGATGCATGCTCACTTGCTTGCGTAGTGACACCCGAATTGTCACAATTCGGCAAAGGGATGATTTCTGTCTCTCCACCTTGTTGGACCCTCGCTACCGGTCCAAAATGGGGGCCTTTTTTCCACCCGCTGATAGGGAGGACAAACTGAACTACTATAAAGACATCCTATGTAGTGAGTTGGCCGCTGCCTATCTGCGCCATCGTCCATCCTCAAGCAGGTCTGACCGGGGGGCCCTATGCGCTCACGTTCCACTGCTATGGACGCTGGGGTGGGATGGCAGGAGCAGTACCAGCTCCATCAGCAGCAGCCTGAGTCTAGAGTCGCTGATGAGCACCTTTTTTCACCCCACGTTGAAGATCCGCTGGACTACTGGGCAGCCGAACTGGATTTGTGGCCGCAACTGGCCGAGTTTGCCCTTGAAAAGCTGTCCTGCCTGGCCACACATCTGATGCCAAGTGCTCCTTCTTTCATCCACCATCTTCAGCTGGTACTCGTATTGGCACCCACCTCCCCACTCTGTTACCGGGTCACTCTGTGGTCTCCTCATGCTGCTGCCACTTCCACACTATGTAACCTTGCCATTCTGTGGTCTCCTCATGCTGCTGCCACCTCCACAGTATGTCACTTTGCCACTCTGTGGTCTCCTGATGCTGCTGCCACCTCCACAGTATGTCACCTTGCCACTTTGTGGTCTCCTGATGCTGCTGTCACCTCCACATTATGTCACCTTGCCGTTCTGTGGCCTCCTCGTGCTGCTGCCACATCCACACTGTCATTGTGCCACTCTGTGGCCTCCTCCTGATGCTACTGCTGCTGCCACCTCCACACTCTGTCATTGTGCCACTCTGTGGTCTCCTGATGCTGCTGCCAACTCCACACTGTCATTGTGCCACTCTGTGGCCTACTCCTGATGCTGCTGCCACCTCCAGACTCTGTCATTGGGCTTCTCTGTGGTCTCCTCATGCTGCTTTCACCTCACCACTATGTCATAGGGCCACTCTGTGGACATCTCATGCTGTTCGCACCCCCCCCCCCCCCCTTTATGACTGGGCCACTATTTTGCCTTTCGGCCTGGCTCACATCATCATTTATTTGACCCTTCTTATCTGTCAGAAGGAAGGAAAAATGAGACGCATAATGGATCCTGTCTGTGTAGCAGCTGTAAGGCCTATATGATCCCATCAGAATTGGCTTGTGATTTGGTAGCCAAAAGCAGTGGGTACAAAACACAGAAGACATGCAACTATTTCATTCACGTTTAATCTCTGTTTTGGATCCACTCCTGTTATTTTTGGCATTAGTAATACTGATGGATTACAGACCAAATGCTGACCGAGTGAAGGCGGATGCTCAACAGACAGGATCCGCTTTTTGGGGGTTATTGTTCTGACGAATCAAAGGAAGAGCAAAATAATCAGTGACGTCAACACAAACTTACTCCTGACACTCTCTCCATGCTGTTGGGGGGCTCTACTTGTATAAGCGTTTAATAGAACAGGTTCTGTAGACATCTATGTGGAATCAGCTGATGACGGTGTAAAAGGAGTGAGCTTCTTCTTGACGCTAACATCAACCTGTAAGGCTGAGTTCATTTGGTCAGTTTTGGCCCTGTGACTGCCCAAATAAGTGAAGTGTGCAGTGATTCTAAGAGCGACACCTGTCATCTGCATGTCATACGGACTCACAGTATTGTTTCACTACCAAAGCAGAATCCCTATGCGTGTTACTGCAAGGCACAGTGTTCTACACCACTATAAAGGCTCTCTGCAGACAGGAAATAGCAGTTTTTTAACGCGATTCACAGCGAATAAATTCAGATCGAACCTATTTTTTTCCAAAAATTCGGCGAACCGGATGAATTTTTAAAAAATGCGCTCAAGAAGCATTACTGAAGATAGGGCGTGGTGGTGTAAGTATACCCAGTGATATACCTCTCCCACTTCTATGCACACCATTGGCTGGAGGATATTCCTGTTTAAAGGGAACCTGTCATCAACTTTATGCTGACCGTACTGAGGGCATCATAAATTAGTGACAGAAATGCTGATGTCAGCGGTGTGTCACTCATGAGCTAAATGTAAGCGGTTGCCGAGAACCAGCACCATCGTTGCAGCCCAGGCCTTGAAAAGAGTCAAATATACCTGAAAAGAGTCCTGGTTATTCATAATCTCCTGCTCTTCCGCCCACCTGCTGATGTCTGTCAGTCAGCAGGAGAGCAGGGAGAGCAGGAATTCATGAATACCCAACCATGACTCTTCTCAGGTGGCCGTGACTCTTTTCCAGGCCCAGTCTGCAATGATTGTGATGTTGTTTCTCGGCAACCACTTACTTGTAACTTATAAATCAGACCGCTGAAATCAACTCACCTGTCTCTACTTTTTGCTGCCGTTAGTATGGGTAGCATAAAGTTGATGACAGGTTCTTTTTAAGCATTCTCATGAGCTTATGTCACCTACCAGAGATCATGATGATGATGTCATTACTGTACTTTGAACAGTGTTTTTTTTTATGCAGATAACAATTATTATAAATTATTTACAGGTAGAAATCCATACTGCATAGATTCTAATTATGGTGGCACGCTGATCATCTGGGACAGGATATTTGGTGAGTTTCCCTCTGTTTTATCTTTAGGCTCTCTCAGCTTGATGCTACTGTACCACACTGGACCAACCACTATAGAGCCATAGAGTGGACAAATGCTCCAGGAACATGACTTTTTTGCTTCTTTCAGATGTACAGTGATGTCAGGAGTATTTTCTGATATAAGACTCGGATGGTATGGACTATACCACTGTACATAAGATGGCCATTGATTCCACATAGTATAGAACAGGGATGCCCAACCATTGGCCCTCCAGCTGTTGCCAAACTAAAACTCCCAGCATGCCTGGACAGCCTACAGTTATTAAGGCATACTGGGAGTTGTCGTTTTGCAACAGCTGTAGGGCCGCAGGTTGAGCATCCCTTAGATAGGGTTTTTTCTTACCATGCCCTTTGTATTGTAATGCACTACTCTTCTCTACACATTAAAAGAAAAGTGTACCAAACCAGTGTATATCATTCGGTATGTGCACCCGGAGCTTTCCTGGCATACATCCCAAAAGTGAAGAAAGAAATGAGAGGTGAGCAGAGTCTTCCTTTGGTTTAGTGCAGGGATGCTCAACCTGCGGCCCTCCAGCTGTTGTAAAACTTCAACTCCCATCATGCTCTGCTGTAGGCTGATAGCTGTAGGTTGTTCCAGCATGCTGGGAGTTGTAGTTTTGCAACAGCTGGAGGGCCGCAGGTTGGGCATCCCTGGTTTAGTGCAACTTTGGAACTGGTTTGGGTGTTGTGGTCACTATAATGGCAGTATAACGCAGTCAGCCTTAGGGTTCACGCACAGGGCCATATTATGCCTCTGTACAACGTCTTCAGTGGCCCCACAGCAAATTTTTGAACAGGGCCTCCCAGGCAACTTCGCAATCGCCTCCTCCCATGAAACTCCCACTCCTGTGGATAGTCAGGATCGGCCGGCAGCCGCCCTGTCCGTTTCCTACAGTGTCACTGTACATAATGTCATTGTATAATACTGTTGAGGGGCCCTGTCAATAAAATATTTTAGTCCTCCTCCTGGGTGGGCCCCTTCTGAGTTCAGGCCCCAAAGCAGCCGATTCCCCTGCTTCCCCTATAGCTACGCCCCTGAACATCTTGCGGGGCCGCTATGTGGCGCCCATACATATATATGGGGCGTTTATCTATGTTCCTAATTAGGATCACAGAGAAAAATAATCTTTATGCTCCATCAGATGCCATGTATATTGAGGAGTAGGGAAGCATTGGTCAAAGAGAGAATATCTCCATACATAGGGCACCAGACAGAGTCTGTGCGGCAGAAAAGATAGGTGAGCAGCATGAGCCGGTAATTTGTATAATTCAATTAATATGATAGCAAAGTTATAAGAAGATTGTAAAACCAATGCAATACGATGCATGATATTATATGGAACCAAAAGGGAGGGGTAATTAAAAAAGCAGTAATTGCAATTCCTTGACTCACAGTTTCCATTGTGTTCCTAATAAAAAAAAAATCTATTTTGTTTAAATAAATTGGCGGACAATCAATATTCCCTGTTCTGATACTGCTTCATATTTAAAGGGGCTATCCAGTGATACATAATGATAACCTATCCTCAGAGTAAATTGTCATTATCAGATCGGCGGGGGTCCGAGTCCTGGCACTTCTTGCCGATAGGCTGGGGATCTCTGGTAAGCGCAGCCGGCTCTCGGCATCTCTCCCAAGCACAATGCTGTACACAGTACTGTGGCTGTGCTTGGTACTGCAGCTCAGCCCCATTCACCTCAATGGGGCTGAGCTGCAACTTGGCCATGTGACCGATGTATGGTGACATCACATGGCCTAGAAAGAGATCTGTGGGGGTCCCGGGTTTTGGATCCCCACCAATCTGATATTAATGACCTATCCTTGGGATAGGTCATCAAAATTTACTACCTGAAAACCCATTTAAAAGAGTTTTCTGTAGAGGTAAGGAATTTTTTTATTTTTTTTAAAGGACCCTAATAAGTTAAAAATTGAAAAAAGCTAATGGCTAAAAATTTTACTCATCAATTTGACACTGATTGATTCGATTCTACCCAAGTCTATAGTGCTCCAATTGCCCTGTATAACTGTGTAAGTATTAAATAACTCAAAATTCAGATTCAGATGCAACTCAAATTTACAAAAAAAAACTGGTTTAATCTGATTCATTTAGAATCAATTTGCTCATCTCTAGTTAATAAAAAAATACTTTGCGTTACTCAACTAATCGATCTCGCCTCACTGCCATTCCGATGCCACCCCAGTTCCTTCTGCTTTTTTATGTCCCGGTCCTGACTTGACACACAGGAAATGGTTGGAAATGTCTTCTCAGCCAGTCACTGGGTGATGCAGGTCACGGCTGTGGCCAGTCATTGGCTATACAGGCATCTCCTGCCATCTCCTGGTTCTTGAGTTGGAGAAGGAACTGGAGAGAAGTGGGGAACAGAGCAGCATCGAGGAAACAATGAGGTGAGTCTTGTTTACCCCTCCCCCCCACCATTTTTACTCTATTCTCCTACATTAAAAAAAAATCCCTAGATAATCCCTTTAAGAACTGGTTTGGCAGAACCTTTCATAAGGTGATTTGAAAAGAAGACTCAAGGACTTACCATAGATTTACTCAGCTTTAAAAAATATTTTTATTGGCAAATTCTTCTTTAATTAAATCGTCATCAAATTTTACACAATTTCAATTGATACAATTGAGCAAATTTTTTGTGGCTGTTTTTACATTCAAAAAACTTAAAAGTGGCGCTGTACGTTCAGTAATCTTTTGATATGTCATAGGGACATATTAAAAGTTTTGATTGGTGGGGGTCTGAGAGCTGAGACCCCCACCAATCTCCAGAATGATTGGAGAGAAGTGCTTGCTTAGCACTCTGTCCTTGCTGCATGAGACAGGAGCGAGATAAGCCCATAGACTTTCCATTGAGTCCCTCTCACTTCCTGTCCTGCGGAGAGGAGAGAAAATGCATTAAGCAAGCGGTTCTCTCCCCTCATTCTAGAGATCGGTGGGGGGGTCTCAGCTCTCAGACCCACCACTAATCAGAAATTTTAATATGTCCCTTTGACATCTCAAAAGTTTACTGAAAGTACAGTGCCACTTTTAAGTTTGGAAATTATGTAAAAACTCTACAAAAAATTTGCACAATTGTCCAAATTTAAATTGTATAAAATGTGATTACATTTTAATTTTAAGAGAATTTGCCAATGAAAAAATATATTTTTAAAGCTCAATAAATCTATGTGAAGTATGGTAAATCTATGGTAAGTATGGGAAACTTTTGAAATATCCTGGCTCCCTATGACATATCAAAACTTTACCGAAAGTACAGTGCCACTTATATTTTTACTTTTTTTTTTACATTTTCTATTCCAATTTGTATGGTGTTTATTTTGTCTTTTATTATTTTCCTGAGAGTGATGCTCAGTATTCTAGTCATTTATCTACGAGCCCTCGGTGTAATCAGAGATGATTGCTCACGTAAGAGCTCATCAATATCCCAGCTAAGAGCGACCTGCGTCTGTAAAGTTTGCTGAATTATGATACTTGGCTCAGGCTGCAGAATGGACTCCTGGCTCCGGACTGACTGCAATCAGCCACATGAAATGATATATACGAGTGATAGATTACGCCATCCTATAAATACATTTTAAAGGAGCTAATTATACGCATTTGTTGACTTAACTACAGCAACACAGTGTCAAGAGAAAAGCCTGGAAATTAGGTAGATAGATGATGCGGAAAAGAAAATTAATTACCTGGATCTTTGTGTATTATTTCTGACCTTGATTTATTATTTTCTGCTTTTAAGGAACTTTTGTGCCGGAAAAAGAGAAAGTTGTGTACGGTCTGACCCACCCGATCAATACCTTTGAACCATTTAACGTCCAGGTAATTCCGGGATATTGGGATATTGTATGTCGTTATATAGTATTGTTTGTTACCTCTTCCCGCAACAAGGAGTTCAAGAATGAGCACCGCTCCGCAACCTCCGTAAATCCAGTCATAATGAGTAGTGTTGAGCGAATTGAACTCCACAACGTGGACTTCGATCAGAATTTCAGAGAAAATTTGATTCTCTGCGAAGCCGAATTTCCTCATGCTCCGTGGTACTGAATCGATTTTCCCTGAATGGCGGTAAAAAATAGAAAAATATCATACTTGCCTAATCCGTTTGAGCACGAACAGCCAGCCGCTATCTTGATTGAAGATCTCCCTCAAAATCCAGGGCGTTGTATCCCTAAAGGTAAGCTCCATTAGCATTGACATCACATACAAAGGGTAGGCTCAGTTGCTCTTCTGCAAAAAAAAATTGACCATGCATGGGTGCACTCAGTTACCTCAAGTGCCTTTGACAGAGCAAGAAGGTCCTGGGTGGAGATTTATTGAGCTAGGAACTAGAGGGCTGCATGCAGGTCTTCTGACACCTCTCAAAGTCAAAAGTGCCAAAACACTTCTGTGGCAGGGGAATTGGATGACAAAAAAAATCTACAAAAATAGCCATGAAGGTGTGGGACTCCACATCAGGTTTTTTTTTTTACTCAGAGTCCTTCACAGACCTTCAGGTGTAGAATAGGAACAAACTTGTCTATTGCCATCATTGTTACATTAGTATCCATTTTTGTAAAACTGGCAACAGCTTAAAGGGACACTTCCATCCAAATGTTTTTTTTATCACGTATTAGCAGCATACATGTGAATATTATATGTAGTTTTATAAAAAAATAGATAGAATTTAATAGATATATTTTTTGAAGTCACTCCATGTATTCTACGTACTTCCTCTCCTGACTCTTTAACTTCCCTTTTATTTGGTTTCTAAGCATGGCAAACAGTCTCGCTCAACTCCCTCAGTCAGACCATCATAGAGGCCAGAGAGGGACCCCTGTAGTGAGTCAATTAGGGCAATCTCCACCCACTAATCAATATAGTGCTCCTCTGTGGACATTTTTATTTAGGCCTATCAAGAGAACAATAGAGTTGCCACACTGTTGTCCTAATTACACACCTACTATTATCACAAGAATTATTCTTCAGATAGTACAACAGAAGGACAAGATTTTGTACTTACGGTAAGTTTAATTGGCACAGTATTGCCAAAAGGAAAAATAGTCAAAAATTAACAAAAAAAAAAATATATATATATACCTATCTAATGGAACTTTCCTTTTAAATGTAAGAGAAACGACTTTCAATTTTAATAATTAAAAGTTATCAATAGGCTAATATTTCCCTCTCTTTACCCTCCTCTTTCAGTTTGCAGAGTGACGTGTAGAGATCACAGACTTTCTCTCAAATTGAATCACAGAAAAGTTGGGTTTGGTAGAATCAGAACTTTTTGATTCATTCAGTCTTATAACAGGATCAACATTGGTAAATTCACAAACAGTCTGTAAAATTTGAGTGAATTTAAAATGATTTTGACCCTCAAATTTTAATTGTCAAAAGAATCCCTCATAAAGTTGAGACTCTCACCCCATACATGCCTTACGTCTAGATTCTAATGGGCTTCATTTACTATAATGGTGATCCTTTCACCGGTAAGAACTCCTGAAAAATGTTCCCAATTTCAGGAACCCAAACCCTTAAAAGAAACTTATCAAAGGGGCTAGGAAGATTTAATAAAATCTGACCACATAATGGCCAATGACTATGTTGGTTGCCGCCATTTGAAACATCACTGCCTACCACCTCTGCTCTTAATATGATAGCACTTCTACTACAGTACATTGATGGGACCCCCCTATAAGGTTTCACACTACATGACCCTCTAATCTTCTTTGGAGTCTTTTTGACTCCACTTTGGCAATGTCCTTACTGCTTAGGTGCAGCTGTGTAGGACTCCAAGCTTGGATCTGAATGCTATTAATCAATAACTCTGCTGCTTGTTTATAATGTTCACTTGCTTCACTCTGTGTATATAACGTGATGACCAATCCTAATTAGCCATTCGGATCTCTCAGATGAGTTCCAGTTTGTGTCTATTCATCATCACCTTCCTTGTTGATTACAGCTCTGGATGAAATACTTACTCATTGCCTTGTAAAACGCTTCATTTACTGTGGGAAATGTGTTGAACTTCGACTCATGCTGATCCGCCTGGTGTTTATAAACATTTATTGAGCTGAAATTTTCTGCTAGTTTTTACTTTTTATATTATTTTAAAACAAAGACATATTTTTATAAGAACTATAAAGAATTGTGAAGATTCACAGCCTGTAAAAGACCTTTAATACACATAAAATAATCCACAAAAAAGCTGAGTCACTCTGTAAATACATTACATTACTTACTCTGAACTGATCCTGAGTTGCATCCTGTATTATACTCCAGAGCTGCACTCACTATTCTGCTGGAGGAGTCACTGCGTACGTACATACATTACATTACTTATCCTGTACTGATCTTGAGTTACATCCTGTATTATACTCCAGAGCTGCACTCACTATTCTGCTGGAGGAGTCACTGTGTACATACATTACATATCCTGTACTGATCCTGAGTTACATCCTGTATTATACTCCAGAGCTGCACTCACTATTCTGCTGGTGGAGTCACTCTGTACATACATTACTTATCCTGTACTGATCCTGAGTTACATCCTGTATTATACTTCAGAGCAGCACTCACTATTCTGCTGGTGCAGTCACTGTGTACATACATTACATTACTTATCCTGTACTGATCCTGAGTTACATCCTGTATTATACTCCAGAGCTGCACTCACTATTCTGCTGGAGGAGTCACTGCGTACATACATTACATTACTTATCCTGTACTGATCCTGAGTTACATCCTGTATTATCCTCCAGAGCTGCACTCACTATTCTGCTGGAGGAGTCACTGTGTACATACATTACATTACTTATCCTGTACTGATCCTGAGTTACATCCTGTATTATACTCCAGAGCTGCACTCACTATTCTTCTGGTAGAGTTACTGTGTTACATACATTACATTTCGTATCCTGTACTGATCCTTAGTTACATCCTGTATTATACTGCAGAGCTGCACTCACTAATCTGCTGGTGCAGTCACTGTGTACATACATTACTTATCCTGTACGGATCCTGAGTTACATCCTGTATTATACTCCAGAGCTGCACTCACTATTCTGCTGGAGGAGTCACTGCGTACATACATTACATTACTTATCCTGTACTGATCCTGAGTTACATCCTGTATTATACTCCAGAACTGCACTTACTATTCTGCTGGTGCAGTCACTGTGTACATACATTACTTATACTGTACTGAACCTGAGTTACATGCTGTATTATACTCCAGAGCTGTACTCACTATTGTGCTAGTTGAGTCACTGTGTACATACATTACTTATCCTGTACTGATCCTGAGTTATATCCTGTATTATACTCCAGAGCTGCACTCACTATTCTGCTGATGGAGTCACTGTGTACATACATTACATTACTTATCCCGTACTGATCATGGGTTACATCCTGTATTATACTCCAGAGCTGCACTCACTATTCTGCTGGTGGAGTCACTGTGTTACATACATTACATTTCGTATCCTGTACTGATCCTGAGTTACATCCTGTATTATACCCCAGAGCTGCACTCACTATTCTGCTGGTGGAGTCACTGTGTTACATACATTACATTTCGTATCCTGTACTGATCCTGAGTTACATCCTGTATGATACCCCAGAGCTGCACTCACTATTCTGCTGGTGCAGTCACTGTGTACATACATTACTTATCCTGTACTGATCCTGAGTTACATCCTGTATTATACTCCAGAGCTGCACTCACTATTCTACTGATGGAGTCACTGTGTACATACATTACATTACATATCCCGTACTGATCATGGGTTACATCCTGTATTATACTCCAGAGCTGCACTCACTATTCTGCTGGTGGAGTCACTGTGTTACATACATTACATTTCGTATCCTGTACTGATCCTGAGTTACATCCTGTATTATACCCCAGAGCTGCACTCACTATTCTGCTGGTGCAGTCACTGTGTACATACATTGCTTATCCTGTACTGATCCTGAGTTATGTCCTGTAATATACTCCAGAGCTGCACTCACTATTGTGCTGGTGGAGTCACTGTGTACATATATATTTATATTTGTTACAGCCTGTATTATACTCTAGAGCTGTATTCATAGTCTGACAGACTCACACCATTCCCTGCTGAAAAGCTAGCTGCCTCTTTGAATTATAAGGGCCCCAGTAGCAACTATCAGAGATATTCATGCGGGATGTAAACAGGTTTTATTATTTGTTTTATAGCTGCAGCATTGTGTCTACATTTGGAATACATTTTGGAGTACCCCAGGTTTCTCCAACAAACTATCTGTAATATTTAAAGGACCAGGGTGGGGACCTGGAAAACCTCGGCTTGGGCTTTCAGAAGAACTTCCAAAGGTAGGTTTTTACATTTAGACGTAGAATTTATTTTAATATTTTCATATAGACATGAACATTAGTGATTGATGTGTGCCATGTACAGGGAAAATCTTTTGCTATGTATTTAATTCATTTACAGTCACCGTGCTGCTCCCTGCTGCCTTTTGCAGCTGTTGAAGATTAAAGAGAGTTTGTCAGCAGTTCTGACCATGCTAAACTGCTGACAGCCCTCAGTAGATGCTAGTGGCACCAAGACAAACACACCTTTTTTGAAACTTTTCTCATCAGGTGAAGTGTAAATATGAAGTTTTATTCAGACAGATTTTGCTCTAGCAAGTTCCCTGGAGGCGGAGCTTCACTGTAAAACGTTCTATACATTGGGCTGCTTCACAACTTCTTTTCTCTGTGCTGAGTGACAGCTGTAGCACCCAAACAGAAGACCAGTCCATCTGTCACTCAGGGGGTGAGGCTTTGAAGTAGCTAAATGCAGAGAGCACTTCACAGTGAAGCTCTGCCTACTGGACACTTAAGGAGTAGAACCTGGCAGAATAAGTTCATATTGTCACAACTCCTGATACTAAATACTTAACAAAGGATATTACTCTGTTCTCCACAATCCCTACCTAGTGCTGTCAGCAGTTTAGCATGGTCAGTACTTCTGAATATCAATGAAATTGTAGGAGGTCGATGTTATATTTTACAACTACACATTAGTAGCAGCTTAAAGGCTACGCACACCTTTGGGGGCATTTTTTTTAAAATTATTGCATTGTACTCATTTTGAGCTAAAAATCTATTTTTTTCAATCGGTCGGTATTAAAAAAATTGAGTCCTTTTCTCTGTACAGAGCTGAGATGCTCTACTAGCTGAATCTGAATTTTCTCACTTTTCCGTCAGACTAGGAGTTGACAGACTCCTCATCTTTGCTCTCTGACCTTATAAACACTCATTATAGCTCAGTTCTTATCTTACTGATAAGAATGTGGCTTAAATAAGACTTTATGACCTCTCAGTAATTTAGAGATAAGGGATTTTAAGATGACTGGCAAGTAAAAATACAGGTCACACAGCTAGGGAAACAGTTAACCCTTTGTGACAGAACGGCTCAATATTTTTAATAAAGGCCATTTGAAAATATGATTTTGGGCCAAAAATGAGTATAATGCAATCATAAACAAAATTGCCTCGAAAGGTGCACATAGCCTTTAAACCAGGCATCTCAAACTCCGGCCCTCCAGCTGTTGCAAAACTACAACTCCCAGCATGCCCGGACAGCCTACAGGTATCAGCCTACAGCAGGGCATTGTGGGAGTTGTAGTTTTACAACAGCTGGAGGGCCGGAGTTTGAGATGCCTGCTTTAAACTTTTATTGATCAACATTGAGACAATGTTAAAGCGGTAGGAGGTGGCACATTTTTCATTCAAGTGGTTATATAACTGAAGTGGTAAGCTAAGGGGGTTATTTAACTAAGGTAGTAGGTAGGATACAATTACTCAAGGGGTGTTTTGGTCCAGTTGTACAAGGTTAAGCAGTAGGAGATTTGGGGTATGTTAATCGATTAGTAGAAATATGGAGCAATGTTACAGCTGGAGGAGGGTTTTGATATATTATTTATGTGGTAGAAACCTAATGGTTGCTTTTCTTATGTGGTGGGACGTTGTGGCCAAGCTTTCTGCAAGTGGTTGGATGTTTGGGTCATGACAATAAAGTGGTAGTTTTGTATTATGCTGTTCATATGGACTTTTGCGGTTATTTATAGTGATGAGCAGCATAGGCAATATTCGAATTTGCGATATTTCGGGAATGTTTGGCCAAATATTCCCCATAAATTTGAAAATTCATGATCTCCCGTCAATATTTTCTTGATTGCGAAAATCGGCAATGTAATATATTTGCGATAAATTCGCGATTAGAATATTCGCGAATACGAATATATAGCACTATATTCGAAATATTTGCGAATTCTCAAAGTGGCGATATTCCCAATAAAAATTATCGATTTTAATATTCGCTCTCAACACTAGTTATTTATTGATGCCCCCTTGCACCGGCCTCTAAATAACTTTGGCGCATTTACCCCCAGCCTAAATCTACTCCAGTTCCCTTCCTAGCGTAGATTTAGATTATTTTCTTTGCCTAAAACGGGCGTAAAAATGATAAATGAGGCGGGCCGACTGGCCCATCCCCACCAACGTCACACCCCCTTTTTTAGAGCTGGCGTGAGCAAGGAAAAGTCGCAGATTCGGCTGCAAATCTCCTTTGCAACCCAATCTGCGACAGATATACTCCACAAATTGGTGTATATCTAATAATAAATGACCCCCCTTTGTACTTAAAATGGAAACAATGTTAAATATTTTGAAATAATTTAACATCACTTTGCACAATTCCAATTTTGGAGAACATAACTTGTAAGGAGGGTTGGTTTGGGTTACGGTACAAGTTAGGGTTTTGTTCTTCACATGTTGGTAGGGTTCTCTTACTACAAGGGTCGGTTGGGATCATGATATTCAGTTGGTGAGAGGGTCATCTACGTTGCTGATTGGAGTGAGCCTATCTGGTTGGAGTCGTGTTTATTGATTATGGGCTATTTTGGTGGTTATTTTAATCAATTAGTCTGAACTGATCAGTGTCATGTGCTTGAACGTTGGAGAGAAGTTTTCTCATTTATAAGGCCACTGAATGTATTTTATGGATAAGCAGCCTATCATTGGGATAGCCCTCTTTAAAGGGGTTGTTTGGGAGTAGAATATTGATGATAGGTCACCAGTATCTAATCGGTGAGGGTCCGTCTCCCAGCACTCTTGTTGATCAGCTATTTGAAGTGGCCGCAGTGCTCCATTGAGCAGTGACATCACGTTCATCAGTCACATGACCTCTGTACACCCCAGTCTCAAACAAATAGAATTGGGCTGCAATACCAAGTGCAGCCACTATATAATGTATGGCGCTGTACTTGCCATGCAGTGAGGAGACCATAGCACTCACTGGAATGCCACAGACCCTTCAAACACCTGATTGGTGGAGGTGTTGAGTGCTGGACTGACACCAATCAGATGTTGATTACATATCCTAAGGATAGGTCATCAATGCTATACACCTAGAAACCCCCTTTTTACTTACAGCACTAGCTTAGTGCTTGTCCTCCCAAAATCTCATTCAAGGAATCTCCAGAATGCTATTTCTTCATGCAAATTGAGTGAACTCAGCTGGGACCCAATGACCACCTCTATGGCACCTTAGGATGGAGATCTCTACTTTTTTTTCACTTAAGTGTGTGCTATACATGTGATAAGTTTAGATTATGTTATTGAAGGGTTATTAGTTTGAGGTTATGTTAACTCGCTGTTTGTTAATATTGTGGTGTTGTTGAGAGAAGTCCTACATAAGTTCACTCCACCCATGAGGGACTACGGTGGCTGTAGAGAGAAATCCAGCAGACTTTCACTCCACCCATGAGGATCTATGTTAGATGTAGAGAAAAATCCAACAAACTTTCACTCCACCCATGATGAACTATGGTGGCTATAGAGGGAAGTCCAGCAGAGTTTTACTCCACCTATGAGGAACTACAGTATGGTGGCTGTGGAGAGAAGTCCAACAGACTTTCACTCCACCCATCAGGAACTATGGTAGCTATAGGGAGAAGTCCAGCAGACTTTCACTCCACCTATGAGGAACTACAGTATGGTGGCTGTGGAGAGAAGTCCAACAGACTTTTACTCCACCCATGAGGAACTATGGTGGCTGTAGAGAGAAGTCACACAGAAATTCACTCCACCAGTGAGGGACTATGGTGGCTGCAAAGTTCTACAGAAGTTCAATCCACCTAAGAGAAACTGGGATGGGTCCAATCAGAGCTGTGCACAGTCAGAATAGTAACTTCTAGAACATGCATGTATTCTTGTACTTCACATATTTAATTTTTAAACATTTTGGTTGAATGCAGGTTACTGGAGATGAGGAACCCTATGACTCAAGACTCTCAAAATCCATGCAGATATATTCAATCATTCACTTTATTCTCCTACTTGCTGTGTATCAGCACATGTTTGAAGCTAAACTTGTAAGTATAGATGTTATTTAGAATGTTTGTTTCAAATTCTGACAATTTATACATATACACTGAAAAAAAAATATACTGTACATATATATTTAAAGAAAATTAAATAACAATAATAATAATTAATAATAATAATAGTAATAGTTCAGCTCGGTCTGTGACTAATGGGTCTCCTATGAAAGACCAAATCTTAGTGTTTTTGCATTTTTTTTAGTGTTTTTCGCTGCATTTTTAATGTTTTTTTATGCAGTCAGATGTTACTTTACAGCTTGAAGGAAGTCTATTGTAAAGGTTAAATGAATTTAACAGTAATACAGTATATGTACCAATTTTTGCCTAATTTAATAAAAAACATTATTATGAACATTATAATAAATAATTCTCTACATGTCAAGGGAAAAAAAAAAACTTTTTGGGTAGCCTAAGAAATAAAAATGGTCCTTAAGGAGGAACTGACACCTCTCCTGTCTGTTTTAGTAAATAATTGTATTCCCCTGTGTTGTTCTGTTCTTCTATTCTTCCTACTGGAACTTTAGACATAAATTGCCAACTGGTGTTACCAGGGGGTGGGGTGTGGCACTGAACTCTCTCGCAATGTTCAATCAGTGTTGCCAGCATCTGACTGTGTAAGGACACCCCCATTTTGGCGAAAGGAAATGGTAACACCAAGTTGACAATGTACACATACATTTCTAGGTGGAATAACAGTGTACAATGATAAAACGTAGCTTCAAAGTTGTTATTTTATAAAGGGACATGTCAGGAGAGGCGATGGGTCCTCTTTAATCATTGAAAACAAAATAGTCGGGTTGTTAATGGGTTAAATGAAATTAATATTTATTTTTCTTCTCCTACAGGTGTTAACGCAGATGACGCTTCTTTTGAGGATCCTGTACATTCTCCTGACTTTAACATCACTGGGATTTCTCCTGGAGAATAAGTGAGTATTTTTTATTTTTTTATTAACCCTGCGCTTTCAGTTGTTCTTAAAGGGGAAGTCCAGTCTTGAGTTCATGAAGCTTGACAGGTAATGACCCTGGGCTACACATTGGTGAAACAGGCATTGTTCTTGGTGGTGATTTTAAAAAAGGAAGGGCTGCTATTTTTTCTAGAGACATCACCACTCCTGTCCACAGGCCGTGTCTGGTACTGCAGGTCGGCGCAGTTCACTATTCCCAGGGGGAGAAAAGTGATGTATGGCTGTGAAGTGATAACAAATCTTGTCACAGGACAATCAGAAATTTAAATTATTTCCTATGAAAAAAAGGATGCAGGCGGTCATGTGACTATTGTAAGAAGTGTCAGATGGTTGAACATTTTTACGAGCTGGCTTGTACTATTTGCCTTTTTCATAGGCAAAAATAGAAATTGTATTGTGGCCACTTCCATTATTAATCTTTGCATAAACTGAAAGATGATTTACGTCCCAAAACATAAGAAAGTGGTCACATATTAGTAAATAAGAAGTTTCAGTATCAGCCAAAGTTTGGTTAAAAAAAGATTCTTTAACTTTCAGACATATATTTATTTTTGGTTTAGCTGAGTGGCCATTTTTTTTGGGCAAAATAGACAACAGGAAGTGCAGTCATATTGGTGGTCACTTTCCAATTATCTTCTTAGAAAATTATGTTAATAAAAATTTTATTTCAAGTGGAACGCGCAGTTCCCCCCCAAAAAAAAAAAAAAGTAACATCTCTTTACGGTATTTCTGTGTGGAATTTTTTTAGGTTTTGTTTTTGGTTTGTATATGGTGCATGTATCAGGGAAATCTCCATATGGACTTATTTTTAATAGTCACAGAAAACATTATTATTATTATTATTATTATTATTATTAATTTTTTTTAGGGATTTTTGCCTCTTTTTATTTTTTCATTTTGGCAGTACTATGTCACTGAGAATTAAGTCCCAAATCCTATCCTTCTATTGCACCCAGCACAAACTACAAGTCCTGCTGAATAGATAGATAATCCATTGTCTGTTTACTGCTGCTGTGAGGGAAAACTACAGTGTTATCTACAGAGTAATCCTCATGATAGAATTGGGATAACAGTATGGCAACTCTACTGTCCTCTTGATAGGCTTACATAGTGAAGCCTACAGGAGAACATTGCATTCATTAATGTAATGTGTGATGCTCTAATTGAGTCACTACACAGGTTTATTTTCTGGCCGCAGTGATGGTCTGACTGAGAGAGTTAAGTGAGACTGTCTTCTGTGGCGCTAAAAGTCCTATCAAAGAGGAAGTGAAAGAGCCAGGACAGGAAGTAGAATACACGGGGTGACTTCAAAAACTATATCCAGAAAACTATCCACCCATTTGTTATAAAAAATAATAGTAATAATAATAATGACCTAAAATAGTCATAGATGGTAACTCTTTCAGAACAGTTGAAAAAAATCGCGTGCCAATGCAGCGTAGACCACAAGGACCCTCTTTTGGAATAGGTTGGTCAGAAAACCCTATAGATGCGTTTATTTGTAGGACGCCTACTTTCTAAAAAGTTTAGGTCGCTACTCTTTCAGTGCAGTTGAAAAAGTCTTATGCCAGCACAGGATCCCCACAATGTGTGCCACAAGGACCATCTTTTGGCATATGTTGATTACATGGAGCCACATGAATGCTTTCACCATATGCGGAGGAACTGATACAGAAAGTCTGACATACGGTATACAATGTATAACTTCTCATCATACAAAGCTTTGCCTGCTGAAACCAGAGGACTGTGCCGCTCTCCTGACATGTATGTTTTAGTAAATACTTGTATTCCCTAAAAGTAATAATTAGAGATGAGCGAATAGAAGTTGACGAAGTGGAATTCGATCGAAGCCAGCCCTGTGATGTCACAGCCTTATAATCAGCCTCAAGCATCTTGGATTCTGCCATTTTCCAGTGTACTTAGTGCAGGGAGAGACGTCAGCAGGCGCTAGGGACAGAATAGGGACAAATTATTCAAGGTGTAGGGAAAGGATTGTCACGGATCAGAGTGGGGGTAACTCTAATCCGTGGGATGTCAATATGAAAGATAGCTGCTAGGCCAGGACAGGAATCAGGTCACCTCCTATTACATCCCTAATTCTGACCCTGTCTCCTAGCCGTATGAGCCGACCATGATGGTAGGGGGGCTCATACTCAGGAACCTAAGATCCCTACTAGCCCTCAGGGTGGCCCTGGACTAGGAGCAGAGTAAGACGACCTGTTCCTCCACATCACGGACGAACAGGAGTCTCAGTGGCCAGGCTGCAAGGAAAGGGGCACATGTACAGCATATGGCAATGGCAGGTAAATAAACTAGTATTACACGTACCTGCCACAGACACACAGCCTGGAACCCATGCACGAGAGGTGCTGTCCACAAGAACACAAACGGACACAGCCCTCACCACACATCACACAGGAAGCCAGGACCATAAGCTGCAATAAAGATAAAGACACCACTAGACATAAAACAATACAAGAACGATAATGTCTAACATAACTTATGACCACAAGGGTGGCCCTCACTGGCAGATGGTAAATAACCAGGAGGATGACTCCAGCTAACCAAGGCTGAAGTACCCCTCAGAGTCTGGCATCCAGCAGGAGCTAAATAACCCCAAGTAGCCACACCCACACACAGACACACCCAGTGTTCACACACAAAGAAGGGAATTAACCCTTCCTACACCAGGCAAGGGAAGAAAGCCACTTAAAGGGGAAGTGTACCAATACCTATCAAACTGCAGCTGTTACCACCGGCAACGACATGCGTGGCAACCATGTCCTGGGAAACAGCCAGAAGGCCGAGACACTGCCACCACATGTACACAACACCACACGTTGCCACGGACAACCGCAAGTGATGAAAAGTGTCACAATGCACACATACAGAACCTCGTGCACAACAAACCGGGAAAGTGCATACATACACACACGCATAGCCAGAGGCAACCGCACGCATCAACAGTGAGGCGCCTAGCAACCAGCTCAGGCTGCTACACTGCCAACAAACACCTGTTGTCCGCGGCAACCGCACTAGAGGCAAACTACTAACAGCCCCCAGCTGTGGTTGACAAAACACCCAGACCGCGGGCAACTGCATGCGGCTCCCAAGGAGTCACGACCATGCACATGGGCGTGACAAGGATAGGGAGGAATCATTCCCCAACATTTGTTTAGAACAGGGTTCAGTAGGGGAGGTTACAGCCTGGGTAATAGGAACAATCCTATTACACCTTGCTGCACTGACTGGGGATCCAAATTGCCATTATACAGCTCTGTAATTCCAGCAAACCGTTCTTGTTATTGGGGTGCAAGTGCTGTTTGATACAGGCATTATATACTTTTTGTCGTATTTTAGTGGCAAAAAATATATATATTTGCCGTTCAGTGGTGCAGTTATATGTTCTAAAGCCTTTTGTGGCGTGTGTAAGTGGAAAAAAATAAGGGCCTATTTGCCATTCAGCAGTGCAGTTATATGTTCTAAAGCCCTTTTTTGTGTGTATTAGTGGGGAAAAAAAGGGCTTAGCCGTTTTGTGGTAAAGTGAGAAAATTACTGACTTTTTTGGGGTGTTTTAATTTCCTTTTTATTTATTTAATATCTAACAGTATGTCAGATAGATAAGTGCCAGGCCCTGCACAGGGGAGGGGCAGAGGCCTAAATGTTTCTGGCGCAGGCACAGGTCGCAGCAGAGTAAGGGGCCGTGGCAGCAGGGGTCACTTCGAAAGACCAGAGCTCCCAGTGTCATCTAGCGGTCGTGTTTGACCAGCAACTCATCGGTTCTTGAATGGTTGACTCGGTCATCCACTTCGTCCCAAGTGACGTCAGACACCCCCGGCCAAGAGTCGGTGGGTTCGTCAGACACAACCCTTAGTTGGCATGGCTCGGGAACAGGTCGTGTGCCCTCACCTGTCCTCAACCTGCCTCACTCCTTTTCTGTTCCCTCGGCCAGAGATGTATTGTATGCTGTGGGCTCAGCTCCACTATACAGCGAGGACGAGCTACTAGAGGACAGTCAGCAGCTCCTGCCCAGCCAAGATGTGAAGGAGACATCCACCGCTTCCTCCGGTAGGCGGGCAAGTAGTGATGAGGAGAGTGGCATGGGAGCTGGTGTTGTGAGCGGTCAGGCTCCTGACCTAGAGACCGTTGAGGAGGACATCAGTGGCGTGCAGACAGTACTCGATGATGGTGATGTAGCTGATTGCACTTGGGAGCTGGGTGAATTAGGGGCTTCATCATCATCGGGAGAAGAGGGTGACAGCTTGCCCGTGAGGTAGCGGCGGAGCCAGCAAGTCGCTAACGTGGCTGGAAGTCAGCAGGGTGGCAGCAGTGGGAGGTCGGTAGCCAAACGTGCCCAGGGTAGACCACCCACTTTGCAGGAGCCTACCTGCCCGGGAAGTACGGGTTCACAGAGGCAGCGGCGGTAGCAGTCAGTCAGTGCGTAGTGTTGGGGGTAAAATCACCTACTCAGCGGTGTGGCAGTTTTTTGTTAAGCCGCTGGAGGAGGTGAACATGGCCATATGTAGAATCTGTGGGCAGAAGGTGAAGCGTGGCCAGGGTTCCAATGTAGGCACCACGGCCCTGCATCAACATATGCAGCGTCACCGTAAAATGGCCTCGGAGAACCGTTGCTCCCATGTGGTGGTCCATCCTGCTGCAGCAACCGCTGCATCGCCCAGTGGCACGAACCCGGTTTATAGCTGTCAAGGCTCCACCACCTTAGGCGAAGGAAGCTGTCTGTCCTTCCCATCATCTGTTGGTCCTGATGCTCCTACTCCTCCTTCTCTTAGTCCTCGTTACTCATTCCATCAGCAATCGATCACTGAAGCAGTATGCACTCATCCAACAGTGCAGAAGCTGAATGTGCTCCTGTCCAAGTTGGTGGTGCTGCAGTCCCTCCCTTTCCAAGTGGTGGACTCTGCATCTTTCAGAGAACTAATGGCTTGTGCCGAGCCGAGGTGGAGAGTCCCAAGCCATCATTTCTTTGCCAAAAAGGCAGTACCAGCCCTGTACACATATGTAGAACAGAAGGTGGGCCAGTCCTTGAGCCTGGCGGTTTCTGCCAAAGTGCACGGCCGTGCTAACGTGTGGAGCTGTAACTACTATCAGGGACAATACATGTCCTTTACGACCCACTGGGTGAATGTGGTTCCTGCACAGCCACACCAGCAACTTGGACAGGTGACGCCGCTTCCGCCTCCACGTTTTCATGCATGTCCTGCGACAATGTCCTCCTCTGCCTCCTCATCCTCCACCGTGTCCTCAGCCTTCACTGCAGGGACAATTCACAGTGCCCCTCCAGCATACCACATGTGCAGGGAACGGCGGTGTCACGCTTTTCTGCACCTCGTCTGCCTGGGCGAACGGAGTCACAAAGGGGAGGAACTGCTCCGTGTCCTTCAGCAAGAAATCGAATCCTGGCTTTCTTTGCGACAAATGAAAATTGGAACCATGGTGACCAACAACGGGAAGAACATGGTGTCGGCACTGCATCAAGTAGGGCTGAGCCATGTGCCCTGCATGGCACACGTGTTCAATCTTGTTGTCAAGCGGTTCCTAAAGTCTTCCACCCATCTGCAAGACATCCTAAAAATGGCCAGGAAACTTTGCATGCACTTCCGCCATTCGTACACCGCAAAGCACACCCTCCTTGAGCTGCAGCGGCAGAACGGCAAACCCCAACATAGGCTTATATGCAACATTTTCACCGTTGGAATTCCACCCTCCATATGTTGGACCGACTATACGAACAGAGAAAGGCCATAAGTTTTCCAATTGCTGATTTTCGCAATCAAGAAAATAATGACTAGAGATCACGAATTCTCGAATTCTCGAATTTATGACGAATATTCGCCCAAATATTCGTGAAAGATCGCAAATTCGAATATTGCCCCTTCCGCTCATCACTGCTGGAGACGTGGCGCCTACATCTCACGGCCACATGAGCCCTGTGGGGGCTGAACTGGAGGAGGAGGACATTGGAGACAAGCAATGTCTAGCAAAATGGGTGGTTTTGCTACACAGGTGACAGGAGTGGGTGTTTAGTGCAGCGGGGGCCATAGTTACCCCAAGAAGAACTCCCAAACTCCCACCCAAAATGTGGAGAGACTGACCTTTGTCAAGAAGAATCAGGTGTGGATCAGCCAGGATTTCCACACACCAATTCCATGCATCAAACCAGATCATCCATGGTACCACACCAACACTTTGACAAAAGAGACCGGTTTCTTCTGGCTACCTGCCTCAGCAACTATTCTGATGCTGCCACCCGCCTGATGCCACACATCTGATGCCAAGTGCTCCTTCTTTCACCCACCACCAGCTGCTGCCACCTCTACACTATGTCACCTTGCCACTCTGTGGTCTCCTCATGCTGCTGCCACCTCCACACTATGTTACCTTGCCACTCTGTGGTCTTCTCATGCTGATGCCTCCTCCACACTATGTCACCTTGCCACTCTGTGGTCTCCTGATGCTGCTGCCACCTCCACACTATGTCACCTTGCCACTCTGTGGTCTCCTCATGCTGCTGCCACCTCCACACTATGTCGCCTTGCCACTCTGTAGTCTCCTCATGCTGCTGCCACCTCCACACTATGTCACCTTGCCACTCTGTGGTCTTCTGATGCTGCTGCCACCTCCACACTATGTCAACTTGCCACTCTGTGGTCTTCTCATGCTGATGCCTCCTCCACACTATGTCACCTTGCCACTCTGTGGTCTCCTGATGCTGCTGCCACCTCCACACTATGTCACCTTGCCACTCTGTGGTCTCCTCATGCTGCTGCCACCTCCACACTATGTCACCTTGCCACTCTGTGGTCTTCTCATGCTGATGCTACCTCCACACTATGTCACCTTGCCACTCTGTGGTCTTCTGATGCTGCTGCCACCTCCACACTATGTCAACTTGCCACTCTGTGGCCTCCTCATGCTGTTGCCACCTCCACACTATGTCGCCTTGCCACTCTGTAGTCTCCTCATGCTGCTGCCACCTCCACACTGTCACCTTGCCACTCTGTGGCCTCCTGATGCTGCTGATGCCACCTCCACACTGTCATTTCGCCACTCTGTGGCCTCCTGATGCTGCCGCCACCTCCACACTATGTCACCTTGACACTCTGTGGTCTCCTGATGCTGGCGCCACCACCACACTTTTATTGTGCCACTCTGTGGCCTCCTGATGCTGCTGCTGCCACCTCCACACTGTCATTGTGCCACTCTGTGGCCTCCTCATTCTGCTGCCACCTCCACACTATGTCACCTTGCCACTCTGTGGTCTCCTGATGCTGCCGCCATCTCCACACTGTTATTGTGCCACTTTGTGGCCTCATCCTGATGCTGCCGCCACATCCAGACTGTCATTGGGCCACTCTGTGTTCTCCTCATGCTGCTTCCACCTCACTACTATGTCATAGGGCCACTCTGTGGATTTCTCATGCTGTTCCCACCCTCCCCACTTCATGACTGGGCCACTATTTTGCCTTTCGACCTGGCTGACATCATTATTTATTTGTCCCTCCTTCTGATCTGTCAGCAGGAAGGAAAAATGAGACGCACAACGGATCCTGTCTGTGTAGCAGCTGTAAGGCCTGTATGGTCCCATCAGAATTGGCTTGTAATTGTGTAGCCAAAAGCAGGAGTGGGTACAAAACACAGAAGACATGCAAATATTCCATTCACGTGTCATCTGTGTTTTGGATCCACTCCTGTTGGCATTAGCAATACTGATAGATTACTGACCAAATGCTGACCGAAGGCGGATGCTCAACAGACAGGATCCGCTTTTTGGGGGTTATTGTTCTGACGGATCAAAGGAAGGGCAAAATAATCAGTGACGTCAACACAAACTTACTGCTGACACCCTCTCCACTCTGTCGGGGGCTCTACTTGTATAAGCGTTTAATAGAACAGGTTCTGTAGATATCTATGTGGAATCAGCTGATAACGGTGTAAAAGGAGTGCGCTTCTTCTTGACGCTAACATCGACCTGTAAGGCTGAGTTTATACTTGATTTATTTGGTCAGTTTTGGCCCCATGACTAAGTGAAGTGTGCAGTGATTCTAAGAGTGACACCTGTCATCTGCATGTCATACTGGTTCACAGTATTATTTCACTACCACAGCAGACTCCCTATGTGTGTTACTGCAAGGCAAAGTGTTCTACACCACTATAAAGGCTCTCTGCAGCCAGGAAATAACGGTTTTAACGCGATTCGCTGCAAATAAATTCGGATCGAAACAAATTTTTTCAAAAAGTTCAACAAACCGGCCGAATCAAATCAAAAAAAAAATTGCTCATCTCTAATAATAATCATAGAACATCTTTTCTATTTTGTGTGGTTCCTCTGTTATGCCTCCTAGAAGTCTATAAATTTGACAACTGGGTGTTACCATTCCCCAAATCCAAGTGCTGCGTCCCTGCACAATCTGGCTCTGCCAGCACTGTTTAGACAGTGTCTTAATGTCCAGGGACACGCCTCAACTTGTAACATCCAGTTGTCAATTTATTCATGCATTTCTAGGAGTAATAACAGAGGAATGGCACAAGGTAGAGTTATTAGAGGATGCTTCAGAACTGTTATTTCATGAGGAATGCAATTAGTTATTAAGACTGACATATTAAGAGAGGGGACCAGTCCTCTTTAATAAAATAATAAAAATCATATTCTGAAAATAAAACACTTGGATCTTTTTTTTTTGTTGCAATTTTATAGACCTGGTGCAGCCATTTTGGAATCCATCCGATGCTCTGTCTTCTTGTTCCTTCAAAACTTTGGCTATTTAACGACAGATATTCCCAAATTGACAAATATATGCGAGGTAAGAAATCCAACTTTTTTAAGGTAATTTTACTGTATTTAAAACAAAGATTTTTTTCTTAAATTTAATTTTCATTTTAGATTTTTAGTATTTTTTTAAATCAGTTTATATTTTCTATGTTGATCTTTGGCATTTTTTATATCAGTTTACATCCTCAATTTTTTTTATTTTAATATCAATTCATATTCTTTCTTATATATATATATATATATATATATATATATATATATATATATATATATATATCAAACGAATGATGAGGCAGCACTTTCAGTATAACGTGAACGGGTGAGGACCCCAAATTTATTAAAGCTAATAAATATATATATATTATATATATAAAATAGAGCAGCACTCCGGGTCTTTGGCGCATGCGCACTTGACCGCATATATGTGTTGGTCTGTCGGATGACGCATTCATCGGACGAATGCGCATCCGAGATTCTTAGACGCTGACTTTGGCAATGGAGTCACATCGGGAATTTGCTTGATTATGTGCTTGTATCCATGTCCATAGTCATGTGACCTGGCCACGCCCCATGATAGAAGTGTGGTAGTAGCTTCTCATTTTAACCAGTTGTTATCTGGGTTATTGCACAAGTGCACTTTATATACATGACTTTTGTATTTATTCACATAATGTATTATGATATACAATTGTATCATGGTTCTATCTTATGATTATGCACTGTATTCACCAGACTTACATATGTACACGTATATATTTCACTTTCTTTTTTCATATGTCACTTGTACAGGAATGGGTTAATGCTAATTATGTTTGATGATGTCATTTCCTCACACTATAAGTATGTTCAGTTTGCATTGTTACATTGCTTGAGAAAGGCTTCATGTTGGAGCCGAAACGTCGCGTCACCACTGGGTGAATAAACAGTTTTCTTTTTTCACAAAAAAAAAAAAAAAAAGTAGTGCAGCTCTATTTTTTATTTTTATTATCCTGGGACGCTTTTCCTATTGGAGGTTGCACCCAATCTTCAAATCTAAAGGTTGGTGCTGCCATTCATTGCATTATATATATATATATATATATATATATATATATATATATATATATATGTATTTATTTATTTAAATCTTTATTTATTTATGTTTTATGTTATCTGTTATATATGTCAATATTTTTTGTTTCCTTTTACCATTGGTTTGTCCACAGTGAGTTTATTGTTCTAATCTCGCACATTATTTTCATACCTTACATCAGTCCGTTGCTCGTGATTTCATCATCGTCGTTGTTTTTCCCCCTTTTTTTTAAATATCCCCTAACAAGGCGCATTAGTTGTGAGTTTTTTCTGCAGGGTTTGGCTTGCTTTGACCCATTTCTATCCCCCTATTTATGGCATGTTTATGCTCGCTGAGCCTCTGCTATAGTCTGCTCTTGCTTTCCACTCCACAGATCCACTCCAGAAACCTTGCACTTCATAAACTAGTCTGATCTCCGCCATCGATTTCTTAGGTGTTCCAGCGCTTACCAGGTATAGGGATAGTGGTTTTCAAGATGGAGTTTGAAGAAGTTTATGAAGTGTCATATGAATGCAGAGCAAGCTATAAAGGGGAAACCAATTGTTTTGAGACGTATGTGGAATAAATTTTGAGCTGCATGGGATGTCTGGGTCTGTTTTAAGGAATTATTTTCCGACAAGTTCCAAAAAAAAAATGAAAAGAAAAAAACAGGATGCTTTTAAAAAAGAAATGGAGCAAAATGAAATTGATATTGTGATGCAAATCTGCTTTAAAGTGGAATTAATGCCAATTGTACAAAAAATTATACAGACAGTGAAGTGAATCAATATGGAAGAAATATACATAATGAATAATCAAATATATGGTAGATAGATAGATATGAGATACATAGATAGATAGATAATAGATAGATATACAGATAGATAGATAGATAGATAGTTAGATAGATAGATAGATAGATAGATAGATAGATATGAGATACATAGATAGATAGATATGAGATAGATAGATAATAGATAGATAGATAGATAGATAGATATGAGATAGATAGATAATAGATAGATAGATAGATAATAGATAGATAGATAGATAGATAGATAGATAGATATGAGATAGATAGATATATGAAGAAAAGCACACTAGCACTCTAACTATTCATATATCGTTTTGGACCTTGGTCGCTGGTCTTTGCCGAATTTGCACCTGCTTGATATAGTGTGCTGCAGGAGCGTAACTACCATAGCGGCAGACCATGTGACTACTATGGGGCCCAGGGAAAGAGGGGGCCCAGTCTTGGTTATGATTATCTCCTCTTCTACTGGGGGTTAAAACTCGGTCAGGAATCTACCCACTAAAGGAACAACTTTAAGCAAATGAGTCAGTGGGAAAATGGCCCAAGGATCATTGAAAAGGGTTTAGGCAGAAATCCTTCTGTCTTGTGTGGGGGGCCTGGTTTGATCCTTGTTATGGGGTCCTTACTTCTCTATGTAAGCCACTGGATATGAGAGATAGATAAATAGAAGAAATTCCACGGCACATCCAAGGAGTAAAATAAATGTAGTGACTTTATTCACCAGGCATGCAACGTTTCAATCCGCTTCCTGGGATCTTTCTCAAGCAATGACCATTGCTTGAGAAAGATCCAAGTAAGCGGATTGTGACGTTGCATGCCTGGTGAATAAAGTCACTTCATTTATTTTACTCCTTGGATGTGCCGTGGAATTTCTTCTGTTTATCCATTTGGAGTAGGATCGTCTACTCAGCCACTGGCACTCCATCTATACGTAAGAAATTGCAGTGCTGCCCAACTCTCATTTTTTTTCTAGATAAATAGATAGAATATAGATAGATAGATAATCCTTAAGTATGGACAGCACAGCAGTTAAAGTAATTACGGTGTGCCAGCGGCTGCAGGAGCGATCCAACATCCAGATAAATAAAATAAAAAATGCAGAGGAATTTTGTACTTTTTGATTTTAGATAGATAGACACAATGAACAAAAAGTGAGGCAGCACTCCCATTGTGGTGAAAGGATGAAGTCACCATGTGAAATCTTCAATCAAGACGACCGCAATGGCCTCTCCGCAATCAAAGGGATAATGATAATTTTAGTCTCAGATGCCGCTATTAGCAGTGTATGTGGCATCTGAGGGGTACAATGATGGGAGGCAATGTGATCGCCGTTCCCCGTCATTGCACCCACTACTTACAAAGAAATGCGCTTCGTGACAAAGTAATTCGTCACAAATCAAATTTCTCTATGAAATTTGACGAAGTAGCCAAAGTTAATTTTTCATAACTTCGCTCATCTCAAATAGATAGATAGAAAAATAGACATAGGAAGATAAATAGATAGAAGAAGGAAAGAAAGAAAGAAAGACGGAGAAAGAAAGAAAGAAAGAGAGAAAGACGAAGAAATAAAGCGAGAAAGACGGAGAAAGAAAGAAAGAGAGAAAGACGGAGAAAGAGAGAAAGAAAGAAAGAAAGAAAGAAAGAGAGAGAAAGACGGAGAAAGAAAGAAAAAGAGAGAAAGACGGAGAAAGAAAGAAAAAGAGAGAAAGAAAGAAAAAGAGAGAAAGACGGAGAAAGAAAAAGAGAGAAAGACGGAGAAAGAAAGAAAAAGAGAGAAAGACGGAGAAAGAAAGAAAGAAAGAAAAAGAGAGAAAGACGGAGAAAGAAAGAAAGAAAAAGAGAGAAAGACAAAGAAAGAAAGAAAGAAAGAAAGAGAGAAAGACGGAGAAAGAAAGAAAGAAAGACGGAGAAAGAAAGTAAGAAAGAGAGAAAGACGGAGAAAGAAAGAAAGAAAGACGGAGAAAGAAAGTAAGAAAGACAGAAAGACGGAGAAAGAAAGAAAAAGAGAGAAAGATGGAGAAAGAAAGAAAGAAAAAGAGAGAAAGACAGAAAGAAAGAAAGAAAGAAAGAAAGAAAGAAAAAGAGAGAAAGACGGAGAAAGAAAGAAAAAGGAAGAGAAAGAAACATAAATAGCATTTTGCTGTTTGAAAAATATAGATTCAGATTTAATATTTCTATTACTATCTTTCTATAAACCACAAGAACATACAAACTATAATCCAGACTATGGTTCTAGCACAGGAGATGCCGTATGTAGGTGGCAGTATTATGCTTTCTCCCATCTGGCAGTGGCTATGGGCACAGGTTGGCACTGGCTGAACCTAATGAATTCCTGATGCTTAATGTAACCTCCTGCTCCCAGGTCCAGTAGCAGAGCTACAACCTGTAGAGTAAATGGGGAAAACAGAAAGAAGTCGGCACCAGCAGACTGCCGACCAGCCGCACTCAATACCAGGTGGCTGCTGTTATGGCAAATAAATTTACGGTACATAGAAAGATAGATAAAAAGTCTACTGAACATTAGGTTACCCCCTTATAAATACAAATTTAAACTAAAAATGCTATAAAGGATACGAGGGAACTGAAAACGTGGCAACAATTGAAACTCTATATCAGTAAACAGAATATAGACTGAGTGATTGTCAAGGGGAAATCAGTTGTCTTCTTCTCTGCTCCCTAGTTGGCAATTTTTAGGGTTAAATCGATGCATCTACACTTCATACTCCATTCAAATGCAGGACAAACATGAAGACCTTGGGAGGCATGTGTCCATCTGTTCTGTGCAGTCTCCAACATGAAGAACATGGCCTCTTCTGATACAGAGAGCACAGCAGCATCATTAGATTAAAGCTTTATTCACTGCATCAATCATGAAGATCAGGGCAGGTCTTCAATGTAAGCGCCCTCTGCAGGTTACATGCATGTATCTTTCAGGACAGAGAAATGAGGAGCACTGCTGGGGGGCAATGTGTTGTTGGCACAGTTAGGGTTTATTTTTTGGCTGGTACTAATAGAAAGCATTACATACTAGGGGCTGTTATTAATAGGGGGCACTGTGTGGCTGGTAGTAATAGGGGGCACTGTGTGGCTGGTACTAATAGGGGGCACTGTGTGGCTGGTTTTAATAGGGGGCACTGTGTGTATAGCACTGTTATGACACTATGGGGTTATATAAGCTTTATTTAAACAATTTAAAGGAGCAATTAAGGAGCAGGCCTGGAGGGGCGGTGCATGACCGGGAGCTGCAACACACTCTGCTGTTCATGTAACTTAGTAACTCTCCATCCAGTTCGGCCTGTTATCCTGCAAGTTGATCCAGAGGAAGGCAAAAAAACAACCTTTGAGGTAGAATTTTCCCCACTTTAGGGGAATAAAAAATTCCTTCCTGACTCCAATCAGGCAATCAGAATAACTCCCTGGATCAACGACCCCTCTCTAGTAGCTATAGCCTGTAATATTATTACACTCCAGAAATACATCCAGGCCCCTCTTGAATTCCTTTATTGTACTCACCATCACCACCTCCTCAGGCAGAGAGCTCCATAGTCTCACTGCTCTTACCGTAAAGAACCCTTTTCTATGTTTGTGTACAAACCTTCTTTCCTCCAGACGCAGAGGATGTCCCCTCGTCACAGTCACAGTCCTGGGGATAAATAGATGATGGGATAGATCTCTGTACTGACCCCTGATATATTTATACATAGTAATTAGATCTCCCCTCAGTCGTCTTTTTTCAAAAGTGAATAACCCTAAAGCCCCTTTCACACGGGCGAGTATTCCGCGCGGATGCGATGCGGGAGGTAAACGCATTGCACCCGCACTGAATCCGGACCCATTCATTTCAATGGGGCTGTGCAAATGAACGGTGATTTTCACGCATCACTTGTGCGTTGCGTGAAAGTCGCAGCATGCTCTACATTGTGCTTTTTTCACGCAACGCAGGCCCCATAGAAGTGAATGGGGCTGTGTGAAAACTGCATCGCATTCGCAAGGAAGTGCAGATGCGGTGCGATTTTCACGCACGGTTGCTAGGAGATGATCGGGATGGGGACCCAATCTTGAGCGCAGTGACATCACCAAAGGTCTTTTCCTCCCAGGTCCTCAAAGAAGAAGAAAGAAGACAAGCCGAGCTGCGCGAACAAGTGGATGAAGCAAGTTTAATTTTATTTATTTTTAACCCCTCCATCCCTAATTTACTTAGCATTCTGTATTAGGAATGCTATTACTTTCCCTTATAACCATGTTATAAGGGAAAATAATAAAATCTACACAACACCTAAGGCTACTTTCACACTGGCGTTTTGGCTTTCCGTTTCTGAGATCCGTTCAGGGCTCTCACACGCGGTCCAAAACGGATCAGTTTTGCCCTAATGCATTCTGAATGGATAAGGATCCGCTCAGAATGCATCAGTTCGCCTCCGTTCCGTCTCCATTCCGCTCCGGAGGCTGCTTGCAGCATTTTGGTGTCCGTCTGATGAAACTGAGCCAAACGGATGCGTCCTGGCACACAATGTAAGTCAATGGGGACGGATCCGTTTTCACTGGCACAATAGAAAACGGATCCGTCCTCCATTGACTTTCAATGGTGTTCAAGACGGAGCCGTCTCGGCTATGTTACAGATAATACAAACGGATCAGTTCTGAGCGGATGCAGACGGCTGTATTATCTGAACGGATCCCTCTGTGCAGATCCATGTCGGGGAGCTGCCGGATTCCCATCGGATCCCATTATAGCCTATGGGGTTTGGGGGGAGTCCAGAGAACTGCTGTGCCACAAGTGTGAAAACAGCCTAAGAGCAGACATTTAAAAGCCATCCCTGACTTAAGGTGGCCTAATGGATGGCTGGAGTCTAATGCACAAACAGCAGGCTTCTGAGATGAAAATCTGGTCCTACTTCAAGGTGAAGAATCAGGAATCCTGGGCTACACACAAAAGCTGAGCCATATATAAATGCCAGATGGCACATTGGAAGCTTGTCCGCCGTCGCAAAATCATCTGCCTATAGATGAGAAAATACAAATCAATATCTGCAGCTTCATTTCTTCATTCATTTCTTAAGTAAAAGTAAATCCAGGGAACTTTCCCCTCTCCACAATAAGCGCATTGTGCCGGGAGCCGTGGAGATGAGTGGTACTTACCATGGAAAGTGTTCGTCTGTCGGGAGCTATGAATCTTCCTGGCACAGCAGAGCACAATTTCACGCTTTGCTTGGTGACTGACAAGCGATGAACAGCAGCGTATCCGAAGAGTCGCACAATAAAATCTTTTCTTACTCAATAAATGTCTAATTTCGGAGCCAGAGTCAATTCAGTGCAGGGCGCTCCGTGCTGAGCCTGGAGTCTACAGAATAGTCAGCTTCCTGTTGTATTTCAAATCCGAGCATTTAGTTATTATAAATCAATAATAGGTTACTAATTCTAAGGAAATAGCCATCCTTTTGTGTGTTGTTTTCTATTTATTTTATTTTTTACTAAATTCTGTGTTGATTAATTTCATACTATATCTTAACAGCAGTCAAAGCTCCATTTTTCCGATACAAGACTCCAAATCCCCTGCGTAGACATAGAGCTGAGTGATAAAATTCTGTTGCCTCCAGTCACCACTAGAGGGAGCTCGCGCATACCGTTAACTCTATAATAACACAATGGAGCTCTGTAGGTAATTACTAGGGATGAGCGAATCGACTTGGATGAAACATCCGAAGTCGATTCGCATAAAACTTTGTTCTAATACTGTACGGAGCAGGTGCTCCGATGAGCCGAAGTTATTGCTTCGCGAGACTTTCTTGCCATAACTTCATAAATTAATTTGTACTGTAAAAAAACATTTCCCGAACTCAGGTTCAGTTCCAAGTGGTACCTTGGAACTAATCCCAAATTCGGGAAATGTTTTTTTTACAGTACAAATTAATTTTTGAAGTTATTACGAGTAGTCTCGCGAGACTTCGCGAAGAAATAACTTCGCCTCATCGGAGCCAATACATTCTAATACTGTACGGAGCTCCTGCTCCATACAGTATTAGAACAAAGTTTTATGCGAATCGACTTCGGATGTTTCATCCAAAGTCGATTCGCTCATCCCTAGTTATTACATCAAGTAATTATAAAGTTTTGCATTAAAATTGTTGAATATTTTGCCTGACCATAGGGTCTAGTATTATGAGGAAGCTTGTCCATGAGGGATTCAAAGTCCTATCTTTAAAAGGACTGGTTGCCTTATTCCTATGCCATTTTGGGCTTATGTGTGTTAAAAGAGAGGAATGTGAAAAGAGTAAGGTTCTTCTAACTAGTTCAAATGTACTTTTAGGCTGGCGGCCTGTGTCCCCGCTATCGTACTGTCACAGGCATTCGCTTGTGTGTCGCTCCACTTTTACTGTGTTTATTGGAACTATATCTCAGTGATCTTTCTTTCAGTACTGTGAGAGTTAATAGAGTTGTGCAGGCCATATATATTGACGACCTATCGTCAGGAGTAGAGATGAGCGAAGTTAGGAAAAATACGATTCAGCTGCGTCGCCGAATTTCACAAAGAAATTAGATTCTTTACTAATTACTTTATCACAAAGCGCATTCCTTTTTATGTAGTGGGCACAATGACAGGGAACACTGATTGCGCTGCCACCGTCAGTGAACCCCACAGATGCCGCGTTCATCACTGATCGCTACAATTTTTTTCCTTCAGGGGTTAATCAGGGTAAAAAAAAAAGTCAACTAATCTATTTTAGATTTTAGGTGCGGGCCTGCAGGTGAGCTGACCCTTTAAAAAATTATATGGGAGATCCTGCTGGTGAGCTGGACCTGTAAAAAGGTGTGGGCCTGCAGGTGAGCTGACCCTGTAAAACATTATATGCGAGGGCATGCTGGTGAGTTGACCCTCAAATTTTTTTTAGACGAGGGCCTGCTGGTGAGCTGACCCTAAAAAAACATTGTAGGTGAGGGCCTGCTGGTGAGCTGACCCTGTAAAACATTATATGCGAGGGCCTGCTGGTGAGCTGACCCTAAAAAAACATTGTAGGTGAGGGCCTGCTAGTGAGCTGACCCTCTAAAAAATTATATGCGAGGGCCTGCAGCTGAACTGACCCTGTGAAACATTATATGCGAAGGGCATATATGCGAGGGCATTATATGCGACGAATAAGCATGTTGATATGATGGAAGAGGAGAAGGAGGATGAGAAAAGGAAGATTGAACCATATACCCTTGTTTGTGGTGGAAGGGATGCATGGGAATACAGTGTATTCAATACACTATAAACAACACATTTAAAGTGCCTATATGTTCATTAGCTTTCCTCTGATGGAGCCGAGAAGTCATGGTCAATCCAGGCCTTGTTCATTTTTATAAGAGTCAACCTGTCAGCATTTTCAGTTGACCGGTGGATACGCTTATCTATTATAATGCCACCAGCAACACTAAATACCCGCTCAGACAAAACGCTGGCGGCAGGGAAGGCCAGCACCTCCAAAGCGTAGAGTACCAGTTCGTGCCACGTGTCCAACTTGGACACCCAGTAGTTGTAAGGCACTGAGGGATCATTGAGGACGCTGACACAGTCTGCTATGTACTCCTTCACCATCTTCCAAAATGTTTCCCTCCTTGTGACACTAGGTCACGCATCAGGGTGAGGGTGCTGGTGGGGTGTCATGAAACTGTCCCAGGCTTTGAAGAGCGTTGCCCTGCCTCTGTTGGAACTGCTGTGTGTTCCCCTTGTCTCCCCTCCTCGGTTGGCCAAGGAACTACGGACTCTGCAGCCAGCGTTGTCAGATGGAAATTTTTGGAGAAATTTTTCAACAAGGACTTTCTGGTATTGCACCGTTTTGCTCGTCCTCTACACCACAGGAATGAGAGATGACAAGTTCTCTTTGTAGCGGGGGTCGAGAAGGGTGAACAACCAGTAATCCGTGTTGTCTAAAATGTGCATAACGCGCGGGTTGTGGGAAAGGCAGCCTAACATGAAGTCAGCCATGTGTGCCAGAGTACTAACAGGCAAGACTTCGCTGTCGTCATCAGGAGGATCACTCCCAATCTCCTCATCCTCTTCCTCCTCTTCAGCCCACCCACGCTGAACAGATGGAATAAACCTGCTATGGGTACTACTGTAGCTACTCTGTAGCGGAGGCAACCGTCTCCTGCTCCTCCTCTTCATTGTCCAATTCGTGCTGAGAAGACGAACTGAGGGTGGTCTGGCTATCACCCTGTGTAATGTTTTCCCCCATTTTAACCTCTTCCACATGCAAAGCGCCCGCCTTCATTGTGAGCAGCGAGCGTTTGAGTAGACACAGAAGTGGGATGGTTACCATCTATGTTGATTCCTCAAAGTTTCTTAAAACCTCACAGAGGTCAGACATCTATGCCCATTCCTCGTTTGTGAATAGCGGAAGCTGACTGGAAAGGCGACGACCATGTTGCAGCTGGTATTCCACTACTGCCCTCTGCGGCTCACAAAGCCTGGCCAACATGTGGAACGTGGAGTTCCAGCTCGTGCTCACGTCGCACAACAGTCGGTGAGCTGGCAATTGCAAGCGCTGCTGCAGCGTTGACAGACCGGCTGAAGCTGTCGATGACTTGTGGAAATGTGCACACACGCAGCATACCTTCACTAGTAGCTCTGGCAAATTGGGGTAGGTTTTGAGAAACCACTGAACCACTAAGTTTAAGATGTGGGCTAGGATGTGTCTGAACTTGCCAAGCTCCAAAGCCGCCACCAAGTTACGGCCATTATCAGACACAACCATGCCTGGTTCTAGGTTGAGTGGTGAGAGCCACAGCTCAGTCTGGTCTCTTATCCCCTGCCACAGCTCTGCGGCGGTGTGCTGTTTGTCACCTAAGCATATCAGCTTCAGCACAGCCTGTTGCCGCTTCTCCACTGCAGTGCTACACTGCTTTCAGCTACCGACTGATGATTGACTGGTGCTGCATGCGGATAATTCGGAGGTGGAAGTGGAGGTGGCGGAGGAGAAGAAGTGGGGGTTGGAGCCACTAATGTAGGTGCTGGCGGAAATCCTGATCGACGTTAGGCCCGCAATCCTTGGGGTTGTTACCACCTGTGCCATCCCAGGGTACGACTCACTCCCGGCCTCCTCAACGTTCACCCAGTGTGCCGTCAGGGAAATATAGTGTCCCTGGCTGGATGCACTTGTCCATGTGTCCGTGGTTAAGTGGACCTTCCCGGTAACTGCGTTGGTCAGAGCACGTGTGATGTTACGGGACACATGTTGGTGTAAGGCGGGCACTGCACACCTTGAAAAATAGTGGCGGCTGGGGACTGCGTAATGCAGGATGGGCACTGACATCAGGCTGCAGAAGGCCTCAGTGTCCACAAGCCTAAATGGCAACATTTCATGGGTCAGTAATTTGGAAAGCTGCGCATTAAGTGCTATGACCTGTGGGTGGGAGGCTGGGTATTTGCGCTTGCGTTCAAATGCCTGGGTTAAGAACATTTGCACGCTGCGCTGGGACACGGAAGTGGATGTGGTCACTGCTTGCAAGGGTCCATGTGCAGGGCAGGAGGCATCTGGGCCTGCGTCTTGGATAGGGGATTGGCCAGCACGTAACACAGGGGAAAAGAAGGCAGTGTTACCCGCAGACACAGATTGTGAACCCAGGCGTTCGGCCCACCTATCACGGTGCTTTGATGCCATGTGGCGGATCATGCTGGTGGTGGTGAGGTTGCTAGTGTTCACGCTCCTGCTCATTTTTGTATGGCACAGGTTGCAAATTACAATTCTTTTGTCGTCCGCACTTTCCTCAAAAAAGCACCAGACTGCGGAACACCTACCCCTTGGCAAGGGATATTTCAGCAAGGGTATGCTCTGCGGAACAGTTGCGGGCCTGTTTGGTGTGGCCTGCCTTCTCCCTTTTGCCACCCCACTGCCTCTTCCAGCCTGTTGCGGTGCAGCAGATCCCTCCCCCTCTGTACTGCTGTCCTCGCTCGGCTTTCTACCTTCCCAGGCTGGGTCAGTGACTTCATCATCCACCACCTCCTCTTCCAATTCCTTACTCTGCTCATCCTCCTGACTTGTTGACCTAACCACTACCTCAGTGATTGACAACTGTGTCTCATCCTCTTCATCAACCTCTTGAGACAGTCATTTCTGTTGAGTTATTGGCAACTGTGTCTCATCATCATCCACCTCATTAAACAGTAATTGCCGTTCCCCACCATCATCTTATTGTGATTGCGGATGCTCAAGAGTTTGGAAATCATGGAACAAGATCTGTCCCTCTTCAAGCGTGCTTGGCGAGAGGGCCAAATCAAGGAATGGCACTGAAAAGAGCTCCTTGGAATATCCAAGTGTGGGATCACTTGTTTTCCCAGACTCTCCATGGTGGGATGCAGGAGGATCAGGGTGAGGATTGGACTTTGTGGAAGACAGGGTGGTGCTTAACCGACTGGAAGCTTTATCTGCTGCAATCCAACCGACCACCTGGTCGCACTGGTCTGACTACAAGAGTGGTGTCTTGCACCGCCCTGCAAACTGGGACATAAAGCTAGGAATCGTGGATGAGTGTGTTTCTTGTGCTCTGGCAGCAGGCACAGTTTCACCGCACCCAGGGCCACGGCCTCTGCATGCACCATCAACATCACGGCCACTGCCCCGTCCCTTACTGCTTGACTTCTTCATATTAAATGTTATATATGATTGAAAGTATGTCACACGTACAGTAGGGTAGGATTTGTGCAAACAAATTTTAAAAGGTATTTGGGATGTGAAAACGTCACACAGGAGATATCCCGCAGATAATGTCAATGCTGTCACCAGCGGCTAATGAAAAATTACAGGGAATGTCACAAGTATTTGGGATGAAGAAACGTTATACAGGAGAGATACCACCGGTAATGTCACTGTGCGCAGCGTCTACACAAAATATACAGGTAAATTTTTGAAGCGCACACGTTACACTTTAGATGCGGCCCTGGTAATATCACTGTCAGAAGCAGACACCGTCTATTGAAAAAGTACACTGGATGTCAGATATTTTTTGGATTCGCACACTTTACACTGGAGATGTGGCGCAGCTAATGTCACTGTCCGCGGCGGACACCGTCTACAGAAAAAGTACACTGAATGTCACAGATATTTTTTGGATGCGCACACTTTACACTGGAGATGTGGCGCAGCTAATGTTGCTGTCTGCAGCGGACACCATCTACGGAAAAAGTACACTGGATGTCAAAGATATTTTTGGGATGCGCACACTTTACACTGGAGATGTGGCGCAGCTAATGTCACTGTCTGCAGCGGCCTAACTATTGTACGCTATTTAGCGCAGGATGTGCTAAAAATAGATATTGCTGCCACACACAATAGTCCTTAGAAAGACTTTTGGGTCTGTTAAGTTTTAGCAATTTAGCGCAGGTTGCGCTAAAAATATAGATTGCTGCTGCCACACACAACAATAATCCTTAAAAGGACTTTTGGTTCTCTGAAAAGTTTTTCTAATAAAATTATTGCTATTTCACTCCCTACACTGTCTTTCCCTTCCTTAGCACAGCTCTCCCTGACTAAGAATGAGCCGAACATGCGTCATCGGGTGCTATATAGCACCCGATGACGCGTTCCGGCCAGCCAATCACTGTAATGCCAGCAGCCAACATGGCTACGGCATTACAGTGAAGGGCAGAGAAACATGCGGGGAAGAGACTCGAACATTGCGTTCGAGCACATGCGGTATTCGACCGAATACCGCCATGTGCCGAGCATCGAGATGCTCGAGCAGAACAGTTGTTCGGCCGAGCATGCTCGATCGTCACTAGTGATCTCGTCTGTACCGTACCTTGTCTGTCTATTGCATCTGCTCCTTGCCATCGGCCCCAAGCTTTAAATTTCTATCTGGATTACACACATACTCAGTCTGCCCTGACCTCAGAATTGTTATCTGAAGTGCTAAATCACTATACAGCAGGCCTGGAGCCATTAACAACTGGACATCATGAACTGAAGCACTAAACTACTGTACACTAGACACCAGGGACTATGGAACAAAACCACTGGATGCCAAGGACTGTAGTACTGACCCACTAGATACCAAGGACTAAAGCCCAAAGGCACTGGATACTGTAGACTGAAGTACTAAACCACTGGATACCTGAAACATTAAGGCATTGGATACCAGGGGCTGAAGTGCCAAACCACTGGAGACCAAGACAAGAACTAAATCACAGGAGACTAGGGACTATAGAACTAAACCGCTGGATACAAGGAACTGTAGAACTAAACCACGGGAACCAGAGACTGTAGAACTAAACCCCTGAATACCAAAGACTGTAGAATTAAACCACAAGAGACCAGTACTAAAGTACTAAACCACTAAGTGATCCATTAAGTGATCCATCAATGAAAAAAGACCCTATGATATGAGTCCTCCAAATACCAAACCAAACCATGACCATTTCCAAACACAGTGATGGGCATTTATCAATGTGTTTATGCCACTACTGTGTTATTTAAAAGTCAAAAATTATGACGCACGCCATATTTGCAACATCATTTTTCCTCTTTTCTGAAGTGGTGAGAAAAGGTAGCAGTGCTTATAGGCAGGGGGGAGAGCCTCTAGATTTACGCTAACTTACTCCAGAAACTGGCATAAATTATAGCTTAAGTTTTTGGTACACAGAGGGTCAGAGATAATAAGATAATGGCATCTCACTCTAGTGCACAGGAGATTAAGGCCGGCGAGTGGGACGGATCCCGGTTTTCAGTAATAATCGTCTGGTACTACTCATTTGGGCTTTTAACAAAGCACGCCAGCATATTTGTGGCAACCTCCTCACTTTAGCAGAACGTGGTCGTCCTGTCTGCTGTCTGTCAAATATGGATCCTGTTTCAGGAAACTTTACAATGATTTTGCGCACAGTTGAGTTGGAAATAGGGCACATATCTGGGTGATGTGAACTGAAGTCTCCTACAAATTCATGTGTGCTCTTCCTTCCATATATGAGGATAATGTCACAGGTAATGGGGAGGGGAAAACACCAGATAACACACAGAAGGAAATAGACCAGAGTCTAGGCCTCAAAGCTAAGGGAGAGGGATGGTGACCTCCTAGGAATTCCTAGACCTCTCCCTGACTCCTGCCAATATGAGTAGACCCTGAAGATGGAAATACACCGTAACCATAGCCCTGGAGACCCTGGAAATCCCTAGAAGTGGCAGGAAATGAGACTATCGGTTCCTTCGAAGATAAAGGAACCAGCGTCTCCCTGAGGCCTAGTGAACAACAAACACAAGCGAACAACAAAATGCGAAACAAAATGCACTTAGCTTAAAGAAGAATGGAGGAGCAGGAGATCCAAAGGAACAACACACAAGCTCAACCAACTCCAGCAGGAAATATCAACCGCATGGTAAGCAGTGTGAGTCAGAACTAAATAGAGCCTCAGTAATGACCACAAGCTGCACCTGACAAGAGGTGTGGTCATTAGCAAACAACAACACTACAAGGAGAAAACAGAGAGACTGTCAGATACCCTCACATGCCACCAGTCTTTCAGATCTTCTCACCTCTATCATGGGAGGGACGGTGACAGATAATTTCTATGTTATACATAACGACGTGATCATTCACCTGGAATGACAATGGATAAATTGGATGTTAGAAGCAGTTTACCAACTTGACCCTGCTTAACTCCTAAACAGTTAAAGATGTGTCAAATCTGACAATTCTGTGTGTTTTTGAGAATATCCAAGCCAAGACTGATATATCACATGAACCCCTTCCCATTGGAAAAACCTGAGATGAATTCAATATGGTGGTATTCAAAATAGCATCCAAAAAAGTTCCTCCACGAATGCAACCTCCCTCCAAATTAATACTTTCGCACACTGGAAGTCAATTTTCTACAAATTTTACCAGTTAAAATGGTGCTTCCAGACCTTTGCCTCACCCTGTCTATATAACTCACTATCACACATTATATCTTACTGGGTTGCGGCTCTGCTACATCCTGGTACATACAAGATATGCTTCATATACTCTAGATGAATGTGTTTTAGGTGAAAAAACAAAACATCTCAATGAGATATGCCATAGAAATAGACCCTTTGCCATTTCCCTAGGAAATGACAGGACTCAGCCTGAATCGGCAGTCGGCTCTGACTTGTGACCAGTGATGTATGGCTCCAGATGCGTTATCCAATTGACTGTAAAATTGAACTGCATATCTGGCCGGGCAGCCCACCTAAAGCTTTCACAGCCCCCCTCCCGTCCTGCGAGCCTGACTCGGCACCTTAGGTAAATCTGCTCATTATCCCCTTCCTGCCTCCCGATGGCCGTGGCTGAACACAGACTCTGGAATCTATTAGGCATCTCTTCCACTGATGTGATTTACACGTGAGAAGAGAAACGTGAGACTTAACGAAAATCTGCCAGCAGCTGCTGCTTCAGGTGGCAAAAATCAAAGCTTTTTTTGGTCAAGACAAGTGCGAAAATGTCCTAGCATTTGTAGTAGGCTGTCCCCCCGCAGTGGAGGCAGCCATGATGGGACTTGAATCAACACACAGTCAATTATCAATTTGCTAGGAATTATCAAGACGACCAAGCCATGAAGACATCATCGAAAACACCTAGAAAGTTCAGCTTGGTTCGGTGTAAAAAATATGTTATGGGGGTTTTATCTGTTTGTAATTGAGCATACACTGTCAGGATAATAAATCAAGACATTCGACTGGTCAGACACTGCAACAAAACTATAAGCAAAATTATAGAAAAACTGACTTAAAAGATATGTTGGCTTTTGCAACAATTATACTTAATGATTTAGTGTTTGTGATATAAAATGCAGCAACTTTGCAGATAGTTTTCACTAACAATTTCCTAAAGTTTTGTGTACACAATTCCTATACAGACCTATTGTCACGAGGGTATCAAGAGCCACGTCTGACTCCGTTATACCCGGGGTCAGGAAGTCGCAGCGGGTGGCTGCGCGCTCTATATCTAAAGATCATGGTGTTTCTTAGTTATTGTTTTCTGTGTTTGCCTTGCTGTCCTTTTTGTCTCTCTCAGGGATCCGTAGCTTCTCCTCCTCAGCTGTTTCTTGTCTGCCACTCCCTACCTCCTTATATTCTCCCCTCACACTTCTCTAGTTGCCAGTTATAGAGCTTCCTGCCTGGACATCTATACTGACCCACTGGAGTGGTTAATCCTGGTTGTTGTTCCTGTGTGCTACCCTCCGGATCCCTGTTGGGCTTATTGTTGTCTCCTGTTGTCGCCCACCTGGGAATATATGTTGAGTCTGTGTTGTCTGTCCTCCCCTTGGTGTTTTCCCTTAGAGTTAGTGGTGCGGACTAGTGTTCCCATTGCCCTGTTCAGTATCTAGGGCTCAGCTCAGGGAAAGCCAGGGCTTTAGGCACGTGATCGGCGTACGGGTGAGGAACCCGTCTAGGGACGTCAGGGCAGCCAGGTGCCAGCCGCCAGGTGAGTCAGGGGTCACCATCTTCCCTCTCACTTGGGCAGGGCCTTCCTCGTTCCCTCCCTCTGTGTCACGTATGTGATAGCCACGCCGACCGTGATACCTATGTGTCTACATGGCGACAGACTACAAGCAAACCCTCTGTAGTCTGATCATTCTTTCATATTAATTGCCATGTACTTATTAGTGTTGGGCAAGCATGCTCGGCCGAACACCAGTTCGGCTCGAGCATCGCTATTCTCGGCCACATATCGCGCGTGCTCGAGAGCGATGGTCGAGTCAGTGTATTTAAATCTAATTTAGCCTCTATTTCGCATTAGCACTAGTAGTATGTATTCCTATACAGCAGAAGTCTCATTTCTTTTCTTTTTTTTTTTTGGAACTGGCCATGCAGCTCTATAGTGCAGTGGATAAGATTCTTGGCTGTAAGGTAGAAGATTGTGAGTTTGAATCCCACGAGAAACTTTTCAGAAATAAAAGCTAAATTAGATTTAAATACACTGGGTGTCCCCAAGCACTGACTCTATATGTGGACATAGCTACCGTATGCCGGCGTATAAGACGACCCCCAACTTTTACACTGAAAATATAGAGTTTGGGATATACTCGCCGTATAAGACTACCCCTTTTTCAACACACAGCAGTACATTACTGCATCCCACCACCATCCCTGGGTACCTCTGCCATCCCTGCCTCCCACCACCATCCCTGCATCCCACCACCATCCCTGGGTACCTCTGCCATCCCTGCATCCCACCACCATCCCTGCATCCCACCACCATCCCTAGGTACCACCGCCATCCCTGCATCCCACCACCTTCCTTGTCCTCCCTCCCTGCCTCCCAGACCCTAAACATGTGCCACCTATACCCTGAACATGTTTTTGATATGTTATTCTTCATATTCACATTCACATATGCACATCTGCGCCGCACTTAGATACGCCGCACGGAGATCTCGCACATGCGCAGGAGCGAGATGCGAGCGGCCGCGAGGATCCCGTGTATCCACGCTCGCTGCATGAAATCTCGCACATGAGTAGGAGCGAGATGCGAGCGACCGGGAGGATGGCGGTACAAGGAGCATACAAGGTACAGAGCAGGGGGGAGGCATACAAGGTACAGAGCAGGGGGCGGTATAAAAAGGTACAGCGCAGGGGGGGCATATGCCGTGGGTTACATCGCAGCTCTCAGCTGCTGGGGATACAAGGCAATAGCCCGGGCTCTCTCTGTTGATAATTCGGGCGTCCCGGCACTGCAGCGCCCGCCATACCCGGCGTATAAGACGACCCCCGACTTTTGAGAAGATTTTTATGTGTTAAAAAGTAGTCTTATACGCAGGAATATACAGTATATATGGATTCAGAGCAGGGACTCCTAAGCCGAACTAGAGTCCCGACACCCTCCCCTCTTCAGAGTAGGGGGTGCCTGGTTTAATGCTCGTGTTCTCCCATTGACTTCCATTGTGCTCTGTAGAGCACCTGAGCATCGGGAAGTGTTCTACTCGAGCACATTAGCACTTTGTTGCTCGACCAACACTAGTACTTACCTTCCGGCGTGTCTTCGGCAGTCCTGGCCTCGCTGCAGAGGTGCCTCTGGTGTCATTCAGTTGCAATAATAACCAGACCTGATAACAGCATGGATGGTTGGCCTATCTGCATGCAGGGATGCCAGGCCAGCAAGGCTCTGCACCAGCAACTGTGTGCTGACGTCACAGCAGTGTGTCCCGTGCTTGTTACAAAGGGCTATTTAAACTGGTGACTGCTGTCCAAAGTCACCTGTGATTGGTCTTTATTTGCATCACTAACGTTCAACCATGTACTCCTCGATATTGCTATGACATTGCGTCTGACTTCTGTTTTTGCTATTGACATTTTTTCCTGGTTCTGATTCGGTACGGTAATCTGGACTCTGTCTTTCTCTCGTGCATCAGTTTTGATGCTTTCTCTGGTTTGGATCTTGGCTTCTATCTCTCTCTATGCATTTGGTTTCTGATTCGTTTTTTGTTGCTCTTGTCCAGTTCTGATCTGTCTGTCATATTACCCTTTTCCTCGTAGCTCCTTAGTGCACTTAGGCTACTTTCACACTAGCGTTCGGGTGTCCGTTCGTGAGCTCCGTTTGAAGGGGCTCACGAGCGGTCCTGAACGCATCCGTCCGGCCCTAATGCATTCTCAGTGGAGGCGGATCCGCTGAGAATGCATCAGTCTGCCAGCGTTCAGCCTCCGCTCAGCTCAGTGAGCGGACACCTGAACGCTGACACAACTTGCCCAATCAGCGGCAGGAGTCTGGCAGTGATTGATAGCCGGACCCCTACTGTATGCGCCGTCATCTGTGTTTTCAGTCAGCGCTCACCACGGCACATGCGGTATCCTGACAGGTCCCGCTTGTCCATCGCAGCGCTGCTGTGACGGGGACCCGATGGCTTTGACGGCAGCCCGATGCCTTCCTTAGGCATCGTGGATGCCATCCCTGTGAGCCTGTGAGATCCAGTCCCCTCACAGGCAAGCAGGCTGAAGTGTATTACACAGTGTAAGGCCTCTTGCACACAAACGTTGTGTGTCCGTGGCCGTATTGCGGCCCGCATACGGCGGGTCCGCAATACACAGGCACCGTCCCATGTGCACTCCGCATTACGGATGGGTCCGCAACTACGGAGATGCGGAGCGGAACCCCCATGGAAGCACTACAAAGTTGGTGTTTCTGTCCGTGCCTCCGCACCACAAAAAAAATAGAACTTGTTCTATTTTTTTGCGGTGCGGACGGATCACGGACCCATTCAAGTTGAATGAGTCTCAATCCGTGCCGACCGCTGCACAGACATTGCCCGTGCATTGGGGACCACAAATTGCCATCTGTTACTACCTGCTCTATAAAAATGTCACATGAGATAGCCACTCAGATGAATGCTGTAAAAAAATATAAAAAAAAGATATGCCAAAACAGCAATTTTTTGTCACCTTGCCTCACAGAAATAATAGCAATACCAAGGGATCAAAATGTCTTATGTAACCCAAAATGGTACCAATCAAGCCATCATCTCATCCCGCAAGAAATGAGACCCTACCTAAAACAATCGCCCAAAAAATAAAAAAAATACGGCTCTCAGAAAATGGCAACACAAAAACAAGATTTTATTCTATTCAAAAAGCTTTCACTGTGTAAAACTTAACAAAAATACAAATAATAGACACACTGGGTATTGCCGCGTCCATAAAATTCTGCTCTATAAAAATAAAATTATATGCCCCTTTAATATATTCTTCAAGGGGTGTAGTTTCCAAAATGTGGTCACTTTTTGAGGGTTTCCACTGTAGGGGTACATCAGGGTCTCTTCAAATACAAAATGGTGCCTAAAAACCATTATAGCCAAATCTGCCTCCAAAATCCATATGGCGCTCCTTTCGTTCTGACCACTTCTGCGTGCCCATAGAGCAGTTTACCGCCTCATATGGGGTATTTCTATAAACTGCAGAATCAGAGTAATATATATATCGATGTTCATTTTGCTGTTAACCCTTGCGGTGTTGCAATAAAAATTGATTAACATAAAAAATCTACCAAAAAAGTTAAAATTTTACCTCAAAGGTTAACAAAGTTTGTAACATCAGTTTTTAATAATTTGAGGGGTGTAATTAAAGAAATGGGGTCATTTATGGGTGGGTTCCATTACGTAAGCCCCCTGAAAATCACTTTATAACTGAATTGGTGCTTAAAAAATGGTTTGGGAAATTTTGTTGAAAATTTGAAAAATTGGTTGTAAACTTCTAAGCCTTTTAACATCCTAACAAAAATAAAATGACATTTAAAAAATGATGCCAATGTATAGAAGACATATGGGGAATGTTGATTGATAATCATTTTATGAGAAATTACTTTCTGTTTTAAAAAGCAGAAAAATTTATATTTTGAAAATTGCAAATTTTTCAAAAGTATTGGTAAATTGGGGATTTTTTCATAAATAAAAGTGAAATACAGATGTAGCAGGGGTAACACACACACTCTTAACTAAAATTTCTTAACTCATCGCATTATCTTGAAACAAAAGCCATTTAAAAGCAATTGCTTAGCGCATTTAATTGCATTTAGTTTACATAACATGTCTGATAAAGCATGCTACATCCGTATAGTGACTCATATTTATGACTGTCATGAAATACAATATGTCACGAGAAAACAATCTCGGAATGGCTTGGATAAGTAAAAGCATTCCAAAGTTCTTACCACATAAAGTGACATATGTCAGATTTACAAAAATCGGCCTGGGATTTAAGGTGAAAAATGGCTCAGTACTGAAGGTGTTAATGATCAGAACTGGGAGTTACACTCTTGGTCACAATAGGGACTAGGGCCATGTATGCTTACTTGAGAGTCATTTCAGCACATTAGTGGGTACAATGCAAAATGCCCCTACCCCATTCTGAAATATGTTCAATGTCTTCCAGTGTCTCCACACATTATAAATTCTATCTATTTGGGACAATATTTTTGTACAAATGAATGGAAAAGTTTTGATGCTTTCTCTTATTGGAGACAATGTTCCCTTATCTTCTCTATCTGGCCCAAACCGCCATGACGATTTCTTATAACCAACAAGTTTCTCTGCAGAGCTTACACCTCCAAAAATAAAGAAAATCACCAAATCCCATTAAAAGCAGAGGAGCCTCTCTTCCTCTCCCATCTAATCAACGGCTCAACATAAACAATGCAATTTAGTGATGTCATTGCATCTCCTGTTTTGGGATGCTGAAGTTCAGTGTGTGTCTGGTTGGCTGTAGGTCTACAGTATCCCGTTGTCTGTATGAGTGAGTATTGGGAGGAAGACTGTATCAATTTGCTCCACCATAGTTTTCAGCTGTATTCGTATCACAAACACAGTTAAATATGGCGCTACCACAAGTGGCCCCGAGAGAACTGCACCATTGGTTAATGCAGCCCTGGTCTGTACTGTATATATGGTCAGCCAGGCACTGTATATTATACTAACACTTCATGTATCATGTGACTGCAATGTTAGAACTAATTGGTAATTAGGTGTGTCCTATGTGAGTTAATATGTGTAATGAAATATAGTAAAGCACATTACTTCACGTAATGGAGTTTCCTCAAGGAGTCTACGAACAAGACGAGCGGGAAAGAGACTCCCAAATTGGTTAATTGTGTTAAACTGTTTAGAGGTGAAGGCACACATTGGTAACATACGGTAGCTGGTATATTGCCCAAGGCTAATTAAGGTCATGGTCACACAGTTGATTTTTTTTATGTCATAAAAGTCTACAGTGGAATTTGTGGCTTTTTTGCCATATTTGCACAAAATCATGCAAGTTGTTATAGATGCCTACAAATGTTTCTGCCGTTTGACTAATAAGCACAATGGAGAATACAGTCAATTCTGCCTAACCGACTCTTCCCTCCCTCCCGCCTTACCTTGTCTATCACGGTAGTTGACAGTTTGCTGAATATATCTGCATACAGAGCAGCCTACCCATCACTGCCCTAAAGGGATGGGGAAAGATGGGAGTGGTGGGATGAGAAGACCGCTCATGAACACAGTGGACTCATAAGTAAGAGTCCACTGCACTCTTATTAGCTGAATGTGCCGTTTTGGTAGATAAGACTACAAAGCTCTGTTCCCTCTAAGCTGCTCTCCCTGAGCTCTTTCTTCATAGCTGTGAAGAGCACTCATGAATCATTCTGCCTGATCATATAGAGAACTCTGTGGCCATAAAATTACAGCTACACATTCACCTATATCCCCTCCCTGTACTATGATCACTGAAGGTGGTTGGGGGCAGGAAGTTGAACCATCAGTGGTCAGGTTCCTGATCTAGGACAACAATAAAGGGTAATCACTTGTCTTCAGATCTAAAGTTTTCATCTCTACTTTTCTATAACGGGATCTTAAAATTAACCCTGACTTTACTCTCTTTACTGTTCTAGGCCACCAGTTATTCTGACTTTTCTTCTTCACTGCCCTAGACCACCCAGGATGCTGACATTCAATTTCATAGCCATTTGGGCATGATAACAGCGCCCAAGATATGATAAAATTATCCAATTTTATGGCAGAGGTTATTGTCTGCATTCCTGATGGCCTAGGGCCTTGAAAGGGTTACCCCTTCAAGATCCTAGACCATCTGGGATGCAGACAATAACCTTCTGTTGTTATCATATTAATTATACTGCCTCCCATCCCCAAAATTTGTTTTTTCAATAAATTACATCTACTCCAAAATAGCACCATTAAATTACTACAACTTGTCATACAAAATAGGTGGTTACTGAGGGTTAATATTTATTTGAGGCAGTTCTGTATCACCTGGCTTAGAGGAGACAGCACCCAGGTCCAAAACTGTCCCATCGCTAGCTATAAAGTCTTAGAGGGGACATTAATTTGGATTTGTAGCTGTAATATGCTAGTCTTACATAGTCTGACAGATCCACTTCAAGCACCAAGATGCTTCCTTTGAAGCCTGGGTGGAGATCCTTCCCATCAGGTGAAGTGTTTTTCTCTTTCGTGACTGCTTTTCTAATTGCCTGTTTACATGAACACAAGGGCCACATTTAGCCACGTCTGGTTACCATTTTCCATCCTAATTTGAGATTTATTTATCTAACCTCCAGACCTCATTTAGAATAGGGCTCTACAGGAGCAATGACCTAAGTCGACTGTAATGCCAGCAGATTTGTTCCTTTTATTGGGCTCATTAGTTATTTTTAGAAAGACCTTCAATAAACAGAAAAACATTCCCTGTCCACAGCGAAGGACAACAAGAGCTCAACCATCAATACATCCTGTACCTCTTTGGGATTTCAAGTGCTCTACTAGTCTGTGCAATCTAGAAAGATAGACTGCGTGATTCATTCTGATGAGTCATTAGGTCTAGAGATGAGCGAATTTCATATTTTGAAATTCGTTCACACTATGTTTGTTGGTTAAAGGTGAATTGCGTTATGGATTCCGTTACCACAGACCATAACGCAATTCTTTGGCGGAATGCATAACGGAATGCCTTTAGAGGCATTCCATTATTTATTCTGTCATAATCGAAGTCTATGGGCTGCAAAACGGACCCGTCCCGTTTCCGTTATGCAGCAGAGGACTCCCTTACATAACAGAAACGGGACGGATCCGTTTTGCAGCCCATAGACTTCTATTACGACGGAATGAATAACGGAATGCCTCCAAAGGCATTCCGTTATGCATTCCATCATAGAATTGCGTTATGGTCCATGGTAAAGCAATTCACCTTTAACCAACAAACGAAGTATGAACGAATTTCAAAATATTAAATATTAAATTCGCTCATCTCTAATGAGGTCCTTGGAATGTGAAGGAATTTATTCAGAAGAATATTTATAGGACATCATTCTGTACTGTGTTCATGGACAATGAGATTTGTGTCTTCACTTACTTTTTGCTCCTACTGTATGAGAATATGGTGAAGAAGAATCTTGAAGAAAAGCAGAGAAACTTAAAATAAGTTAGGACTGTTGGATCAACTTTTCCAAAAAGACTATGCATTTCATCAGATGTCTGGTTAATTGTGTCCATTGGGCCTGTAAAGAGAAACCTTTACCAAGTGAGCTTTGAGTTGGGACAGAGACAGTTTCTAACTGAGGTTTTGTGAAGACAGTTTTGGACTGGGGTTTCTTGGAAGAAGTTTCAGACTGGTGTCCTTAGGCCTTCTGGAGATGATTCTGGAATTATAGGACAGACCATGAATATCAAAACCCTGGACTACCTCTATAAGGAAATTTACACTTATATTTTATTACTTGGCCATTCAGATGAATGAACAACTAATATGACAATATGTGGTCAAATTTCATCCACCAGAGGGGGAACTGCTCTCTCCTTTGGCCCATGTGACAATGTTCCATACATTCCACCCAACATAGAATAATTATCAATGCAATATTTTCTACATTCTTTGAGAGACATGGGACACAAGGGAAGACGGCTTCCCGTTTTAACAACATCAAATCTAAATGAGGTCTCCGTTCTTGAATGACTGAACATTTTAATTGCTCGACCAATAAAGCAGTCGGCTAATGAATTTTTAATGTGTGCAGCTTGAGAACTAGAAGCGGCTCGTACGTTGCAACACTCGGGCTCTGTTTCTCGACAATAACAGCCTTATGCTTCAAATTAATGATCATTTACTGAGCCGCCTGTAATCAAAGAAAGTGTTTCTATTGAGTCTGGTAATTGATGCTCACATTTATATGTTGTATTTTTTTCAATATTCATGACTTTTATCAGCATGATACATGGTGCCTCCTGCCTCATTTGTTGACATCTTTGTTCTTCTGAAGGTAAAGTTGCTTTTCGGAAAGTCCAGTGCTTGTCTTAAAATGGTAAATGAGATTAAACTTTTGAAAAATTGATGTGTTTTCTTCTGCAAATCACAGCAATTAGTAGTCAATATATCATCTATTCTTTTCCATCCACCGGATAAGTCGATTGGGATAATGAATAGCTGATTCTGAAGATCATTACTGATCAAAAAATCAAAAAATTCATTGACTTGTTCTCTTGTGGGATATGGCCAGGACCAAGCTTAGGGGTCTTGAGTTTCTCTTTTGATGGACAGCAAAAGAGGCAATAGCCTTGGTTCCTCCAATACTTTGCCCCACCATATTCTAAACTTACACTGTGGCATCAGAAACCATATAATGTTATTATTTGAGCGTTACTAAGCGCTTTTTATTTTCCCTAGTGGTGAGAACAGTAGGATGAGAGGGGCATCAATAATTTTTGTGACATTGTAATCAGTTTTTAAAAATAAATTTTATTTCGTAATACAGACCATTAGACCCCAAAATTAATACAGACCCATTCATACAGAGCGCCGATTAGCCCCCAAATTCATACATACTAAGGATGAGAGAATCAATTCTACCAGTTCTCAAAAAGTTCTGATTTACAGTAAGCTTGAGAAAGAAAGATAGAGACATGATAATGAGATGACATGATAATTTGCATATATTTTACCCAGAAATCATGAGTAACGTTGGTCTAGCCTACAATAGTTATGACTAATATCAACTGGTCTTTATAATAGAAATAGTACCCACCCAGAGGTTTCCTCCAAGGCCCTGTTTCTATATGCTTTGCTGTGATAAGGGGCTCTTTTCCTGAAAAAGTTATTTGCAGATGTGTGGCAGGCTTAGCTATCTTCCTAAGCAGTTTTAAAAGGCACACTTGCCGGACAGCTGTGTGAAGATAATGCAGTGCTCATGCCAGCGCTCTGTTCTCCTTACTAATTACTTGCCTGCTCACCATGCAGGAGTGAGCAAGTGTAAATATATGTCCCCTGTCCCAATTCACTTAAATGGGATGGCTCCTTCCTATTCACCTATGCATACCTTTAAGAAAGAACAATTCCATTTTACCATTTTGGGATTAATTTCAGATGAACCAGAGAAAGACCTCCAAAGTAACATTCAACTGAAAGTGAGGCAAGAGAACTAGAACAAGTTATCAGAGTTATCACTGTGTAATCTATGGTGTTACATGGGACTGCAGGTGACATCTGCTACGTAATCTGTTCTCAAAGAGTTATCACTGTGTTATATGTGGTTTTACATAGGACTGCTCGTGACATCTACTACATTATTTGTACCCAGAGAGTTATTACTGTGTTATCGGTGGTGTTACACAGGACTGCAGGTGACATCTACTACATTATTTCTACTCAGATAGTTATCACTGTGTTATCTGTGGCATTACATAGGACTGCAGGTGACATCTACATTATCTGTACTCAGAGAGTTATCATTGTGTTATCTGTGGTGTTACATAGGACTGCAGGTAATATCTACTACATTATCTGTACTCAGAGAGTTATCACTGTGTTATCTGTGGTGTTACATAGGACTGCAGGTGTAAAACCCGAGAGTGGTGTTACCACTTCTGCACCTTGCTACTGTCTTTATTGGTCTAACCTCATGTTATCTTATGCAGGTCCCCCACACTGTGCATTTCTAATGTTATGTAACTGTTCATGTAATGTGCGTGGTTCACCAGCAGGTGGCAGCAAACCCAGCAGAGCTGTATTTAGAGAGAATGGAACTTACCATTCCATTCTAACACCCCTCTGTAGGGTAGTGGGCGAGTCCTACTTCTTGCAGGAAGGGTGGGGCAGAAGTTCTAGTCAATCTAGCTTACCACCAGCTAGGGGACAGGTGTGCAGAAGCACGTCTCTGCTGGACGTGCCCACGCCAGCCAAAGCACCCTAAGCTCTGCTGGCCATGGAGGCCAAAGCTTAAAGCCTCAGAAGCCAGGAGGAAAGTTCCCTGGCATAACTTAGAGTCAGACTACAGAGAGAAGTGCAGCATACAGAAGAAGCTGAGTTATACAGCAAGCCTGTCACTACAGCAGAGGCAGAGAGAAACAGATATAGCAGAGTGGAGTTTGCCTGCCAGTTTAATGCTAAAGCCTGCTGGAACCAAGACAAAGCCTGTAAACTGTTTGAAGAAACGTTTATTCGACGTAAAGCCGCCATTGAACTTCATCTCAATTATTCCCCATATTTATTGCTTTTGAGCCAAAGCTTGGGGTCCAGCCGTATCCAGGTAGGAGCACCGTGACACACATAAAGAGACATTTTAGGCCGCACTATACCACTCAGAATTCCTACACCTGGGTCGCGTTATAGAAGGCGCTAGAAGGAGACTCCTGTTGCACAGGTGACACCTACTACATTATCTATACTCAGAGAGTTATCATTGTGTTATCTGTGGTGTTACATAGGACTGCAGGGAAAATCTACTACATTATCTATACTCAGAGAGCTATCATTGTTTTATCTGTGGTGTTACATAGGACTGCAGGGAACATCTACTACATTATCTGTACTCAGAGAGTTATCACTGTTATCTGTGGTGTTACATAGGACTGCAGGGAACATCTACTGCATTATCTGTACTTAGAGAGTGATCACTGTGTTATCTGTGGTGTTACAGAATTTTATGGGATATGTACAGGAGTCCGATAGATGCAGGTCCCACCACGGGTCCCATTCTCCCATAGAGAGCCACACATTTGGGGGCACCTCTCCATACACTGCAATAGGCAAATCAAGCCCTGTTCTGTTTGCTACTTGGAAATCCACCCTTAGGCCTCATGCACACGACAGTTGTTTTTTGCATCCGCAAATTGTGCGTCCGCTAAAAAAAAAGGGATGCGGCATCTGTTTTTTTGGGAGGATCCGTTTTTTTCCACAGATCCCTTGTAATAAATGTCTATCCTGGTCTGCAAATGTGAAAAAAGTAGGACATGCACAATTTTTTTTGCTGAAGGGAAACACGGACAACGGACGCGGAACACAAATGGATGAACTATCAGCATTTTTTTGCTGACCCATTCATATGAATGAATCCCCATCCTATCCGCAAAAAAAAAAATGAATGGAGGCCGAGAAAAACTGTCGTGTGCATGAGGCCTTAGACGCATGACTGTATCTGTTTTGTCGTCCATGTTGCATCTGCATTTTGCTGAAAAGTACAGGACATGCTCTATCTTTTGGCCGAACAGATACAGTGGATATAAAAAGTCTACTCACCCCTGTTAAAATGTCAGGTTTCTGTGATGTAAAAAAATGAGACAAAGATAAATCATTTCAGAACTTTTCCACCTTTAATGTGACCTATAAACTGTACAACTCAATTGAAAAACAAACTGAAATCTTTTAGATGGAGGGAAGAAAACAAAAAAAATAATAATAATGTGGTTGCATAAGTGTGCACACCCTCTTATAACTGGGGAAGTAGCTGTGTTCAGAATTAAAGAGGACCTTTCACTAGAATAAAACATCTAAACTAACAAAAAAAAAGCCTCTCAGGCTATGAGCTGAGCGCTGTGATTGGCCAGCGCTACAGCATGGGAGAATGAGACGCCGGCAGGTTCCCCTGGGTGGAGCCTAACTATGAAGATACCGGAGGCTATAACGGGAGAACGGAGCGGCGCCCAGGTATAACAGTAAGTGCAGGGGGATCCCTGGGCGCCGCTCTACATGTCTGTATAGTTAGTTTAGATGCTTTATTCTAGTGAAAGGTCCTCTTTAAGCAATCACATTTAGAATCATGTTAAATAGAAGTCAGCATACACCGGCCATCATTTTACCCCTTAGGGACCCATGACGTACTAGTACGGCATGGTTCCCGAGTCCTTAAGGACCCATGACGTACCGGTACGTCATGTATAGTTCCGATCACCGCCGCCCGGCGGGCAGTGATTGGAACCCGGTGCCTGCTCAAATCATTGAGCAGGCACCTCAGCTAAATGCGCGGGGGCGTGACCCCCCCGTGTCGGCGATCGCCGCAAACCGCAGGTCAATTCAGACCTGCGGTTTGCGGCTTTTACCTGGTGCGGCGGGGGGCCATCGGGTCCCCATTGGGCTGTAGGGAGGACCCGATGGCATGGAAGGCAACACGATGCCTTCCTTAGGCATCTGCGCTGCCTTCCGGTGACGAGCCTGTGAGATCCAGCCCCCTGGATCTCACAGATCGGAAGCTGTATGAGTAATACACACAGTATTACTCATACAGCCAATGCATTCCAAAACAGAAGTATTGGAATGCATTGTAAAGGATTAGACCCCCAAAAGTTCAAGTCCCAAAGTGGGACAAAAAATAAAGTGAAAAAAAAAGTTGAAAAAATAAAGTTTGCCCCCCAAAAAATTTTAAGTTTCAAGTAAAAATAAACAAAAACGTCATTTTCCCCAAATAAAGTAAAAAAAAAAACTGGTAAAAAATAGAGGAAAAAAAAAAACTATACATATTTAGTATCGCCGCATCCGGATCGACCGGCTCTATAAACATATCACATGACCTAACCCCTCAGATGAACATCGTAAAAATAAAAAAATAAAAACTGTGCTAAATAAACCATTTTGTCACCTTACATCACAAAAAGTACAACAGCAAGCGATCAAAAAGTCATATGCACCCCAAAATAGTGCCAATCAAACCGTCATCTCATCCTGCAAAAAATGAGACCCTACCTGAGACAATCTCCCGAAAAATGAAAAAACTATGGCTCTCAGAATATGGAGACACTAAAACATGATTTTTTTTTTGTTTCAAAAATGATATTATTGTGTAAAACTTACATAAATAAATAAAAAGTATACATATTAGGTATCGCTGCATCCGTGACAACCTGGTCTATAAAAATATCACATGATCTAACTTGTCAGATGAATGTTGTAAATAACAAAAAATAAAAACGGTGCCAAAACAGCTATTTCTTGTTATCTTGCCTCACAAAAAGTGTAATATAGAGCAACCAAAAATCATATGTACCCTAAACTAGTACCAACAATACTGCCACCCTATCCCATAGTTTCTAAAATGGGGCCACTTTTTTGGAGTTTCTACTCTAGGGGTGCATCAGGGGGGCCAAAAAATTTAAATTCTGAAATTTCATCTCCATTTGCCAATAACTTTTGTGGAACACCTAAAGGGTTAACGACATTTGTAAAATCAGTTTTGAATACCTTGAGGGCTGTAGTTTTTTAGATGGGGTCACTTTCATGTAGTTTCTACTCTAGGGGTGCATCAGGGGGGCTTCAAATGGGACATGGTGTCAAAAAAAACAGTCCAGCAAAATCTGCATTCCAAAAACTGTATGGCATTCCTTTCCTTCTGCGCCCTGCCGTGTGCCCGTACAGCGGTTTACGATCACATATGGGGTGTTTCTGTAAACTACAGAATCAGGGCCATAAATATTGAGTTTGGTTTGGCTGTTAACCCTTGCTTTGTAACTGGAAAAAAATTATTTAAATGGGAAATCTGCCAAAAAAGGGAAATTTGAAATTGTATCTCTATTTTCCATTAATTCTTGTGGAAAACCTAAAGGGTTAACAAAGTTTGTAAAATCAGTTTTGAATAACTCGAGGGGTTTAGTTTTTAGAATGGGGTCATTTTTGGGTGGTTTCTATTATGTAAGCCTCGCAAAGTGACTTCAGTCCTGAACTGGTCCCTAAAAATTGGGTTTTTGAAAATTTCTGAAAAATTTCAAGATTTGCTTCTAAACTTCTAAGCCTTGTAACATCCCCAAAAAATAAAATATCATTCCCAAAATGATCCAAACATGAAGTAGACATATGGGGAATGTAAAGTAATAACTATTTTTGTTGGTATTACTATGTATTATAGAAGTAGAGAAATTGAAACTTGGACATTTGCTATTTTTTAAAAAAAAATTGGCAAATTTGCTATTTTTTAATAAATAAAAATGATATTTTTTTACTTCATTTTACCAGTGTCATGAAGTACAATATGTGACGAAAAAACAATCTCAGAATGGCCTGGATAAGTCAAAGCGTTTTAAAGTTATCAGCACTTAAAATGACACTGGTCAGATTTGCAAAAAATGGCTAAGTCCAGAAAATGAAATAGGGCCGAGTCCTTAAGGGGTTAATGTGCCTCTGATTAACCCCAAATAAAGTTCAGCTGCTCTAGTTGGTCTTTCCTGAAATTTTCTTAGTCGCATCCCACAGCAAAAGCCATGGTCCACAGAGACCTTCCAAAGCATCAGAGGGATTTCATTGTTAGAAGGTATCAGTCAGGAGAAGGGTACAAAAGAATTTCCAAGGCATTAGATATACCATGGAACACAGTGAAGACCGTCATCATCAAGTAGAGAAAATATGGCACAACAGTGACATTACCAAGAACTGGACTTCCCTCCAAAATTGATGAAAAGACGAGAAGAAAACTGGTCTGGGAGGCTACCAAGAGGCCTACAGCAACATTAAAGGAGCTGCAGGAATATCTGGCAAGTCCTGGCTGTGTGGTACATGTGACAACAATCTCCCGTATTCTTCATATGTCTGGGCTATGGGGTAGAGTGGCAAGACAAAAGCCTTTTCTTACGAAGAAAAACATCCAAGCCAGGCTACATTTTGCAAAAACACATCTGAAGTCTCCGAAAAGCATGTGGGAAAAGGTGTTATGGTCTGATGAAACCAAGGTTGAACTTTTTGGCCATAATTCCAAAAGATATGTTTGGCACATAAACAACACTGCACATCACCAGAAGAACCCCATCCCCACAGTGAAGCATGGTGGTGGCAGCATCATGCCAAGGGGCTGTTCTTATTCAGCTAGAACTGGGGCCTTAGTTAAGCTAGAGGGAATTATGAACAGTTCCAAATACCAGTCAATATTAGCACAAAACCTTCAGGCTTCTGCTAGAAAGCTGAACATGAAGAGGAACTTCATCTTTCAGCATGACAACGACCCAAAGCATACATCCAAATCAACAAAGGAATGGCTTCACCAGAAGAAGATAAAAATTTTGTAATGGCCCAGCCAGAGCCCAGACCTGAATCCGATTGAAAATCTGTGGGGTGATCTGAAGAGGGCTGTGCACAGGAGATGCCCTCGCAATCTGACAGATTTGGAGTGTTTTTGCAAAGAAGAGTGGGCAAATCTTGCCAAGTCAAAATGTGCCATGCTGATAGACTCAGACCCAAAAAGACTGAGTGCTGTAATATAATCAAAAGGTGCTTCAACAAAGTATTAGTTTAAGGGTGTGCACACTTATGCAACCATATTATTTTATTTTTTCTTCCCTCCACCTAAAAGATTTCAGTTTGTTTTTCAATTAAGTTGTACAGTTTATAGGTCACATTAAAGGTGGAAAAAGTTCTGAAATGATTTATCTTTGTCTCTTTTTTTTTACATCACAGAAACCTGACATTTTAACAGGGGTGTGTAGACTTTTTATATCCACTATATAGGGATGCGGAAAGCACATGGACCACATCTGTATTTTGCGGATCTGCGTTTTAGCTACCTAACAGCTTCTCTCAACAGCTACAAAGGATTATGGAAGAAGCATTGATTGCTTCCTCCAATCGTCAACCATAATCCCTTCAAGGAGCTTTGGACTTTATTGGTCAGATCCCCAGAATCATGGACTTCAGAAAGTCTCCATTACACAGTTGGGTTGCTTATAGAGAGCTGAGGGATAGTCCGAAGATATCATATTGTTAATGGGCAGGTAATGTCAGGTCCAAATTCAGAAGACAGGGTCAGAAAGTCAGACTGGGATCAGTGCTCAAAATATCCAACATCAAGCAAAGTCATCCTCATTGGGTCAAACACAGAAAATCCCTAGATGAAGGCTTACAGCTTTGTCAGGGTCTCCCTAACCAGAGGCTTCCATAGTAGTCCATTCTTACCAACATTTGAGTTGGTAAAATCGGGGCATATAAGCCCCGCCTCGGAAATGCCTCATACCCGCCAAAAAAGCCTATTTGTGGGCAAAGTTTGCAATAGCCCGGTGCACTTTCCAGCCCCGGACAGATGCAAATTTTCCAGGACTGTCTCTGAAAATCAGGGACAGTCCCGGCAAATTTGGTACAGTTGGCAGCTACGGCAGACATGAAGTCTTCCCCCATTCATCTTCTACAGAGCTGTACACAAATCCTCTTATCGACACTATTTTAAAGGACACGTGTCAGCAGGATCAACTATTAAACTTGAAATTCTGCCTAGTTAGGTAGATCCCTTTGATTAAAATGATGCCTGTCTTGTGAAAAATCGTTCCCGGGGAAAATTATTTTTATTTTTTCTACAAACAAAGGCTTCAGTGCACCAAGAGGCGGGGCCTTTCTCCACTGTGCACTTTAGCTCCTCAGTTTCCAGTGTTGGCCACACCCCCTCGGTGCACTGAAGCCCTCATAAAGTATAAAAGTATTTCTTCTTGGGAATGCCACAGCCAATTTTCACGAGGTCAGTAACGTTTTAATCAGCAGGATCAACACTACCAGGCAGTATGTTGATAGGGTCGATCCTGCTGACCAATCCTTTTTAACACAGAGATTTATTAAGATACACCAATACAGGACAGATTCAGAGCAAATTCAGCTCTGCTACATGTACATATTATATGCTTTCTGGATCGTTCCCTGAAATTTAGACTTCTACAGTTCATTGACCAAATCCGGAGAACAAAACTCGTTTTGCAAACTTCTGGCGCTTGGATAATTTTTACTGCAACTGTTTCCATATGTTTCATTATCTGAAGCTGCGCGTCGTACAAGTCGGGGGTCTCCCCGGTGGTAACTTGTTTAGAGGTGTTACATATAACGTAGAGTTTTCACCTCCAAGTCAGACATTGGCCTCGACGGTGACCACGGCCTCATTTTCACGGCACCGTTCGCGTAGTTTTGACATCTTTTTCTATATTTTTTTTGTTGTGGAGTCTGAATCCATCTGGAATTTTGTTTATGTTGCTTTTGGCCGCGGGATTGTGTGAAAAAGACGTCCCTGGAAAAAGTGCATTATTTTCTTTCCATAATGGCTTGTGTTATATGAGGAGCTGGAAATGGATTTTTAACCTGTGCATTCATCATACGATACCCTTCACTTTTCAGTGAGGTCAATGGGAAGAAGGAAATTCCTATCCTTTGATAGGTTCGGAAAAGTCTGAAGATCCAGCATAACTGGGCGCAGTGTCACCATTGCTTTTTTGGGTTTTGCATTTTTGGCATATAGGTGATATGGTAACTATTCTGCAGATTAGTACAATTATGGCAATAACAAATTTAGATATTTTTTTAATATATTTTTTATATATTTTTATATTTATATTGCTTTTGCAATAAAATCACAGAAAAAACTAAGATAAAAACATCCTGCACGGTATGATAAATAAATATGCGGATTTCTCTGGCCACGTTCACACAAAAAATCACAAAAAACAAATAAAATAATGCACTAACAAAATAGATGCAAGCATTATATATGGACCAAGCCCTCGCTCTGATGTAATACAATCTGAGACTCTCAGCCAATATACTTTGATGAAAACACATCTGTGCCCGCCTACCCGCACCAAGGTGGTCTCAGGTCAGATGGGTCCTACGCTAAACCTACCTAAGCCGTTGGGCTTCTATGTTCAGGAGCGCAGATCCCACACATATGGTGTGCTGCTCCTAGTCACCTCCATGTGCATCAAGTAACCGATGGGAGGAGGAGCAGGCACACCTATATGTACCACCTAATCAAGGCGGCCTATGAGATAGGAAGGGCAAAAGTGCACAGGAATGCTACTCCCAAGATAAAATAGGAGCGCATTCACACTTGAAGGTGCCACTCCCTCAAGCATATACTGCATAATTTTTTATATTTATATTGCTTTTGCAAAAAATCACAGAAAAAACATCCTGATAAATCAATATGCGGAAGATCCTGCTTTTGCACAATAAAAATTATTTATGTTTCGAAATGAATTTTGTCTCTAGCTGTGCGAGGGCTTGTTTTTCTTGTGGAATGAGTTGTAGTTTTCGTAGGTGTCATTTTGGGGTACATATGAATTTTTGATCACTTTTTATTGTATTTGTGGGAGGTGGAATAGTAAATAGTAATTTTGTTAAATTTTTGTTTATCTTATATGATAGGCACCGTACTGGATAAATAATGTGAGGATTTGGGGTCGTTATGGATACAAATTATGCACAGTGGTTTTTTTTGTTTTGTTTTTTTCTAAATTCTTAAATTCTGACAAATTCTTACTAAAAAGTGAAAAGGTAATATTTTTTTTTTATACTTGAACTTTTTACTTTGTTTTGTCCAGTAACTCAATAGGGGACTTGAACCCAGGATCCGCTGATTACAAATATAATGCACTGCAATACAGTCCCCCTGCCTTAGGCATTTTCTAGATCCCTGGCTGCTATGATGACCCATCGACACCCTGTGTTCATATCTGTGGCTCTGATCCTGACAGTGAGAGCAGTTTGGCAGCCCAATAAGGCCTCCTGCGCATGACTGTAGGTGTCCCGTTGCCATATTCCGGACCGCATATGTGGATCCGCACTACACGGGCACCATTCCGTGTGCATTCCGCATCACGGATGTGGACTTATTGACTTGAACGGGTCCGCAAATCCAGAGATGCGGAACAGAAGCACGGAAAGGAACCCCATGGAAGCACTACAGAGTGCTTCTGTGGTATTCCGTTCCATGCTTCCATTCCGCAAGAAGATAGAACTTGTTCTATCTTTTTCCGGATCTACAGATCGCGGACCCCATTCAAGTGAATGGGTCTGCGATTCGCATGCGGCTGCCCCACGGTCGGTGCCCTAGCATTGCAGACAGCAATTTGCGGTCCTCAGCACGGGCACGGAGCACTTACGTTCGTGTGCAACACAGGTCCAGAGACAGCACCATCACTGCACCGTAATAATTTTTTGGCTCGTGCAAAGTATGTTCCCTTTCTTTGATGAACTACAGTATTATTGCAAAGGGGTTAAGGTTTCCATAATATTTGACTGTTACCCATGAATAGTGTTGAGCGAACTTGTGGTTTCAAGTTTGGCATACAAGTTTTGAGTCCTGGTTATCTAAGAATTCTGTTATGGATAAGTTATGGTCCGTGGTAGCGGAATTCTTAGATAACCCAAACCTTGTACGCCGAACTTGAAACCACAAGTTCGCTCAACACAACCCATGAAGCTTACACGATTTAATCCGATAGGACCCTGAGATATAGCTAAGGGCCATAATGGCCTGAAACACATAAGCAGTCAGATCTTATGGGAATCTGAATAAAGTAAATCCTTGATTTCATCCCATATTGGATGCTAGATTCTTCTCCTACCTGTAGGGGTTGTCGAATTTTGCCAACCACTTACATATTGCAAGCAAGGATGCAAGGACTATGATATAAGCCTTTGAGGCTTTTACAATGAGGCAGGTCTTTGACTCTTTAGAAGCTCCTCACAGACAAGATGGGGGATGAACTAGCTTGAGGTCCACCACATTACTGTTCCTATATCATATGTTATATTAAAGTCTCATGATACAGTATTTCAAAGTTCTTTCTTATCTTGTGTGGAGTGTAGTTTGGCCATGACTATGCAAGACTTTGGAAGCCCTTGGAAGTGATGATGACCACTTTGTTCTTGGTGTGTTAAGTCATATCAGTCTTCCTTAGTGATTCTATCTCTTGCTACTATTGTTACTTTATAAAGAGGTTTGTTTTGGGATGTAGGTAAGTCAGTTCTTTCAAGACAATGAGGAGATGGTGGTGGTTTTCACATGATCGATGACTTGCACAGCTGGGTGGGTAGTTGCATAGAGTTTGGCCAACTTTTTCCCACTCATCCTGTTTCTCCATCCTTCTTTTCTCTCATTACTGAAAAAAATCAGCTGAGGCCATCCAGAAATCGCCTCTCACTCCTTCATCCCATTGTGTGCTGGACTTTCTTTGCCCTTTTGGCTAATAGAAAACATTTTAACTTGTGACCTTGAGCTCCCTGTGAACGCTCCCCACCCTCGTACATTCTTCCCCACCTCTCTGAGTTGACAATGAGCCATTTCTGGCAAGACAGTCTTGTCTCTCGAGCCCTCACTTCCCTTCCAATACACCTACACTCTGCTATCGCTCTGAGACTCCATCATCCTGCTGGCTTCTTATCCTCAGCTATTAGTAATTTTGTTTAAAAAGATGCAACTATATGTAACGGCGAGAAGCTTCTGTAGCTACTAGTACTGCTAGATTCAACACTGTAAAGACACTCCAAACATATCACTTGTTCTCACCTTTATTGATATATTAACAAGGTGAAAAAGTAGTGTGGACTCTGGTCATAAGATCTTACAATCTACATTTAAACAGGGGACCAGATTCAGGTTGGTTGTGGCGCCTTGAAGACACAAACAGCCACATATATGAGAGGCGTCTCCAGTGACATCTATGGAAGCTATGGAGATAACTGAGATAGGGACTTCCTTGGACTTTAGTAGAGACAGTCACACACATAGCATGTTAAATAAGAAATGAACGTCCTAATGAAACCTGGAAACTATCAGCAGGCAGTTGCAAAAAAACTGGAAGCCCTGCCATAAGAGACAATGCATTTGGTGGCAGGATGTCCTGCATATATCGCTGAGTTGTTAGTGTCCCTCGTATCGCTATTAGGGGTGACCATCTGTCGTGTGCGATGGCTTTGCAGATTATTACTAGTGATGAGCGGCAGGGGCAATATTCGAATTCGCTATATTGTGCAAATATTTGGTAGAGTATTCGTCATATATTTGCGAATTCGAGATAATTTTCTTGATCATGAAAAATCGGCAATGTAATATTCGCGTAATGCGCGCAAAATACAAGTGTGGGTTACTATAGTTAAATTTTTCAAGCTGCTAGAAGTTTCCTGAGACTGGAGAAAATTACAATAACTTTAAGCCGAATGCACACGGCCGTAGATCATACGAGTGTATTACTGTAGTGCAGCGGCGGCATGAAGCGCACGGCGTCATAGCAACCAATGATGCAGTGCGCTCCTGCACTCAGCAGGAATCCAGGCCGGGTTACCACGGACCGCTCACGGCCGTGAAACACGGCCGTGTGCATTCGGCTTTATATGCAGATAGAGTGCTTCAATATATTCGCGATTGCGAAATTGGTAATTAATGAACTAACTAACTAACTATCTAATGTAATTACACAGCAAAGCACAGAGCACAGCAATGTCACTGCTCTCTCTCTCAGATCTGCAAAATACTGCATACAAGGGCTGCTGGGGAGGTTCTTATATGTAAGGGGTAGGCAACTTTCCTATTGGTTGCTAGGGATGTTGCTAAGCTCTGACAAAGACATTGCAGCCTTCTCATTGGCCCACAAGGGAGGTTACTGATGGGGAAAAAAATCTAGAATATTAAAAATTACAAATATATAGCACTATATTTTAAATATTCGCAAAATCTCGAAGTGCTGATATTCGCGATTAATATTCGCTATTCGAATATTCGCGCCCAACACTAATTATCACATCAGCAGTTGGGATAGAGTGTCGCTACCCACTCTACCCACTCTACTCGGAGTGGGTATCTTCCCCTTGTTTTCCACCTTGTTGCTGATTCTATGTCGCGCTCCACAGCAAAGGCAGGATTGAAGCACTGACCACAAGGCCTCCATACTCGAACCCAACCATCATGGGATCCCAAACAGAACCTGGATTCGTTACAAAAGATGATACGGTTCCAGTCTTTAGCCGTCCAGGTTTCTTGTTAATGACACCACTGAAAACAAAGGCAACTCCAAATTTCCTTCTGCTAAGTGCCTGAAAATGGTCCAGGTAGAAACAGTGGTGTGTAATGAAGGAGCCACCTATGTCTGGATGGAGGACAATGAAACTATGGGAGCTGCTCATGCTTGTCAGCTGATGAAATAATCCTCTGCTGGTGGTCTGTCTGGGCCATCCACAGCCTGTTCACCATGTGTGCATGCCCTCATGTAACCACTGCTCCCAACATCTCCTAACAGCTAGGTCAGAACGGCCTCGATGGCAGCAATTCATCGAAATGAAAATCTTCTTGTCTGCCTAAGACATAGCTGCATGTCGGGTTTTGCAGCAATCTGTAATTTTTATTTGGGTACGGTATTTTTTTTTATCAATGAGTGTATATCGAACATGTTCACATTCTCTTGTCAGTTCTTATGGGTTACCTTTGACCCTGTTACAGTGGCAACATAGCCCATGTTGAACTGTTGGACTGTTATGAGTCTATGTACTTTGCTTATGTATGTGGCATGATACCTCATGTTGATGTGACATACTTTGATATGCTATGTGCGCCTTATGCCACTGTCAGATGCCAGCATGATACTGAAAAAAAATGCACTACTATGGGTTTGATGCGCTGAGTATTTATGCAATGTTTGAAATATATATCATGAGTGGTGACGTTACAGGTGGCCTGATAACATCTATATAAGCCACATACCCTCAGGCAGGGTGGCGATGGATGCTGCAAATGTCTATATTAGCAAATTCAGAGTAATTGACGTCAACTGCATTGTATGTATAGAAACTACAGAGTAAATTGTTGCCATGTGCCTAGAAGCAAGCCATGCAGGACACACAGCTGGACTGAGTCAAGGGTCAGAGCAGCGGTTACACCTAGAACATCATCATGCCCTGTATATCATTGCTGTAGTTGATAAATAAAGATGCCCATGATGTCCTTGTGGGAGTTGGAAGAAGAGCACTGCAGCTGCTGGTATAGAGAAGACCAGCCGCACTGCATGGTAGTTAGCTAGCAAGTGGAGGTGCGTGACTAGATGACACTCAGCCCTAGGGACCAAGAGAAAGGTTGGCAGAGATGACAGGAACAAGAGAGTAGATGGCCTGTGTAAGGATGGTGTCAGCCTGGTGTCATAGCAAGTAGGATGGGAGTGTGGTCAGATGAAGTGTGGATCAGGGCCATTAAAACATTGTCAGACTAAGCCGTGGGTCAGAGCCAACAGTAGAAAAAAAACAAGGAACTGAGTTCCAGGACAACGGAACCAGAGTTCAGACTCAAAGAATCAGAGTCCATGAGGAAGAAAGCAAAGACCAGTCTCAAGGAACCAGAGTCCATAAGTAAAGAACCAGAGGTCTGGTGCAGTGAACCAGTCCAGGAGCAAAGAACCAGAGTTCAGTAGTAAAGAAGACAGAGTTCAGGTGCAAGGAACCAGAGTCTAGGAGTAAGCAATCAGAGTTCAGAACTAAGCAACCAGAGTTCAGGTGCAAGGAACCAGAGTACAGGACTAAGGGACCAGAGTCAGGTACAAGTAACCAGAGTCCAGGAGTAAAGAACTAGAGTTCAGGTTCAAGTAACCATAGTCCAGGACCAAAAAGAATGGGAAACAATAACTAGAGGGTGTGAGTATGATACCAGCATACTCTAATTTTGTTTCTCTTAATGATTGCACTAAACTATGATACCACAGGAACAGAAGCTGGATGGAACCAGAACAGGACTGATCTTTGTTGACTACACCTTTGTAGGCAATTTTTTTTCTGATTGTATTTTAATATTTTTGGGCTAAAAATCTTTTTTTCAATTTCAGCCTTTCTGTCATAAAGGGTTAACTGTTTGTCTACCTGTGTGAAGAGTACTTTTATTTTCATTTTGTGCAGGTCATCTAATAACCGTTATCTCTAAATAACTAATAAGTCATAAACACTTATTTAAGCCACATTCTTATCAGTAAGTTAAGAGTTGAGCTATAATTGGTGTTTATGTGGTCAGAGATCAGAGTTAAGAAGCCATCAGCTGCCTCATGGAACACAGTAAAAATACAGAGCATGCTACTAGAGAATCTCAAGCCTGTACAGAGAAAGGGGCTTAACATTTTTAACAAAGACCAATTGAAAAAATGATTTTTAGCTAAAAATAAGTAACAATACATAAATTGCCTCTAAAAGTGTACATAGCCTTTAAGCAGGGGTTTAGACCATGGATCAGCAACCTCTGGCACTCCAGATTTGGTGAGGCTATGACTCCCTATATGCCCATTTGCTTGGCTGTTCTCTGTACTCCCATATATGTAAATGAGCATGCTGGGAGTAGTAATTTCAGACTGGAGTGCCAGAGTTTGCTGACCATGCCTACTTAAAAAGACCACTAGGTTAGAATGACATGCAGTTTTCAATGTGAATGGATATCCGATCTAGAGAGGTCATCAGCACATGCTGGTTGTCAAGACAGGAGAACATGTGTAGGGGAGGAGGGTTGCACAAAGAGCACAGTCCAGGCGGTTGTGACTACAACGTGAGAAAATCCTGTGTAAGTCCCTGCTGCAAATAATAGTCATACCAAACAATTACAGACTTAGGAGATATAATCCACTACTAATGCTCCATATTTCTGTAAAGATCACAAGAGACTCATCCAGAAGGCTAACAGCACAGACATGTAAGCAGTTTGAGGGCAGTCGTCTGTTGCTCTGCACTGGCATTGGTAGAGGGCAGTCGTAATCAATGCACAATATGTGGCATGCAGGGAAATCACAGGTGCATGGTAGAGCAGAATAATTATAACTCTCAATGTGATCCAGGAAAGTATGATATAACGTCTATATACCGTAATCCATTCTCTTTGGCTGTGATACTAAGACACTACCGGCTACGTATGTGGAAATTGTGTTTGAAGGTTGCAGAATTCCAGTAACCAAACATTCGTTTTATAAGGAATCTCAGAATTATGAATAAGTTCTACCAAGAAACATCAAAATGTTTTAAAAGAAAGCTGAGAACTTCTAGAATATTAATATAAAATATTTAATAAATAGATGAATAGATAAATTAAATAGATATGAGAAAGATAGATAGATAGATAGATAGATAGATAGATAGATAGATACATAGATAGATAATGGATAGACAGATATGAGATAGATATGTAACACCCTAGAGTGGTGTTACCACTTCTGCACCTTGCTACTGTCTTTATTCGTCTAACCTCATGTCATCTTATTTATTTCCAGGTCCTCCACAATGTGCATTCCTAATCTGTTTGCAACTGTTATGTTCATGTAATGTACCTGGTTCACCAGCAGGTGGCAGAAAATATGGCAGAGTTGTACTTAGGTAGAATGGAGCTTTCTATTCCATTCTAACCCCCCTCCGTGGAGAAGTGGACTAGCCCTATTTCCTGCAGGAAGGGTGGGGACTAGAGATGAGCGAATTTCTTCAAAATTACTTCGTCACAAAGCACATTTTTTTTTTGTAAGTAGCGGGTGCATTGACAAGGAGATGCAATAACGCCGCTCCCATCTTTGTACCCCGCAGATGCTGCGTTCATACATGATCACGGCATCTGAGTTTAAAAATGTGTAAAATGAACAATAAACAATTACATCAAACTTACCACCTCCATTTGCTTACGACGGGCCGGCCATCTAGCTTGAAGATCTCGGCCGAAATCCTGTGCGGCCCAAGATTACGTCATCACGCCGGCCGGCGTGATTATGTAATCTCGCGCCGAACGGGATTTCGGCTGAGATCTTCAAGCAAGATGGAGGCTGTCGGGCCGTCGCAAACAAATGGAGGCGGTAAGTTTTACTTTTTTCATTTTTTTAATACTATTTCAGGATAACTCAATTCACTGACACGAAGCACGAGGAAATTCGGCTTCTAGGCGAATCGAATTTATCCTGAAATTCAGATCGAACTCCACTTCCTGGGATTCGATTCACTCATCTCTAGTGGGGACCAGTTAGTTCCAGTGTAGCTTATCCCCTGCTAGGGGACAGGTATGCAGGGGCACCACTCTGCTGGACTTGCCAAAGCCAGCCAGAGCACCCTCAGCTCTGCTGGCCATGGAGGCCAAAGCTAAGAGCCTAAGGAGCCAGGAGGAAAGTTCCCTGGCCTAATCTAGAGACAGACCATACAGTACAAAGAGAAGTGCAGCATACAAGAAGAAGCAAAGTCATATAGTCAGTCTGTCAGTACAGCAGAGCCAGAGAGAAACAGATGTAGCAGAGTTGAGTTTGCCTTCCAGTTTTTATGCTAAAGCCTGCTGGGACTAAGACAAAGTCTGTAAACCATTTTTGAGAACGTTTATGCAAAGTAACGCTGCTGTTCAACTACATACAAGGTCTGGACTCAAGTTATTCTATTATCCCTCAATTATTACTCCTATTTATTGCTTTGGAGACAAAGCCTGGGGTCCAGCTGTATCCAGGTAGGAGCTCCGTGACACACCTAAAGGGAAATTTTACGCTGCACTATACCACTCGGCATTTCCTACACCTGGGACACGATAGGAAGGGCCCTGGGGGGAGGCGTCCATTGCAGATAGATAGATAGATATGACATAGAAAGATATGAGATAGATAGATAGATAGATAGATAGATAGATAGATAGATAGATAGATAGATAGATAGATAGAAATGGATGACCTGAAAAAGTATAGCCATCTGAAGCAAAAAGAAGATAACCCCAACACTTGGTTTGATGAGTTTGAGTGCAGACCTGTACGGAAGACCTTAAGATCGGCCTCAAATCACCTATTTGGATACACGATAAGTACTTTAAACTCATGGAAAGAATAATTAATGATCTAATATGGGGAAAAAAACGAGTTCGAATAAAGTTGGAATATTTGTATAAATCATTGGAGTGTGGGGGTTTAAACCTCCCTTACTTTAAAGGGTATTTTATTGCAGCCCAGCTATTGATGTGCTACGAATCAGAAAACAGCGCACTGTTGGGGAAGTTGGTAGGTAGTCACGCTCACAATAATATATTTACCCTGTTGGAATCCGGGCTACTGAAGACCTATGAGCGGGGCTACAGAGAGACTATAAAACTACTCCTGAAAGTGTGGGCTACTACTAGGACATGGTTGAAGGTAAAGGGTTCACTTACATTCACGCCTCTTCGGCACAATGTGCACCTACAAAGGCTAGATGATATTGCAGCCGACACATTTTGGCAAAAGAATAAAATTTTGTATATTTCACAGGTAGTTATGGATAGAGACATTAAGCCATTTATAGAGATGACACATAATATAGAAAGCTTTTCATGGTTTAGGTACTTTCAATTGCGTTCAGTACTATCTAGTCTGGACGATAAACTGGTGCTGGATATAGATAGTTCATCTTTCTTGAACGATTGGGTAGGGGGTACACTGTCTAGAATAAAGATTTCAAATATATATATAAGCTATTACTTAAGGCACGGTTTAGTGATATACAGTCACCAGGACAAAGAGCGTGGGAGGTGGATTGTCCGAATTTACAATCAGAAGGGTGGGAGAATATTTTTGGGAATCTAGGTTCACTATCCCAGAACTTCAACCATGTTATAGTACAATTTGATATTTGCCACAGATTATATATCACTCCTTTATGGATGAATAAATGTGGACTAAGAGACACGTCGAACTGCCCTAAATGCGACACTTCAGGAGCGGACTATCTTCATATGATCTGGACCTGTCCAGAACTTATAAACTATTGGAATACCATCAATAATTTTATCATGTATAAACTAAAAATACGAATCCCTTTTGAACCACAAGTATTCTTGCTTAATGATTAGTGATGTCGCGAACATAAAATTTTCAGTTCGCGAACAGCGAACGAGAACTTCCGCAAATGTTCGCGAACTGGCGAACCGGGCGAACCGCCATAGACTTCAATAGACAGGCGAATTTTAAAACCCACAGGGACTCTTTCTGGCCACAATAGTGATGAGAAAGTTGTTTCAAGGGGTCTAACACCTGGACTGTGGCATGCCGGAGGGGGATCTATGGCAAAACTCCCATGGAAAATTACGTAGTGGACGCAGAGTCGGGTTTTAATCCATAAAGGGCATAAATCAACTAACATTCCTAAATTGTTTGGAATAACGTGCTTTAAAACATCCAGTGTGTGTATACGATCAGGTATGATGTTGTATCGATCAGGTAGTGTAAGGGTTACGCCCGCATCACAGACATTGACAGACCAAACTCCCCTTTTAATGCACCGCAAACAGTTCATTTGCACAACCGCAAACTCCCCATTTGCACAAGGTTGGATACCAAGCTAGCCACGTCCCGGTGATGTCATTGAAGGTTTCTTCCTCCACCCAGCCACGTACAACACCAAGGGTCCCCGAAAGGTCAATTGAATTGATTTTTCGAACGGGGAGATGGTTAAAAAAACGCTGGCTCCCTCCCCTTTGTTTTTATCCACGGTGACTGCGTCTGCGCCGTGCAATTTACTGTCATACCCGATATGAGTGGTATTTTCTGTAGTACTATTCTCATCAGTTTAATCCCTCTAACGTCCCCAATCTGGGTGCCATTTATTGAATAGATTTTTCGAACGGGGAGATGGTATCAGTGGTTGGCACTGGCAGTGGGCACACTACAGTCAGTAGAAGCGGGCCTGACACACACTGGCAGCAGGCAAGCAACTGAAATTACACTAAAGTGTAAAAATTAAATGCCTTATTTATCGGCAAGCTACTGTGCCACCCGGTATGAGTGGTTGGCACTGGCAGTGGGCACACTACAGTCAGTGGAAGAGGGCCTGACACACACTGGCAGCAGGCAAGCAACTGAATTTAGACTACTGTCTAAAAATTAAATGCCTTATTTATCGGCAAGCTACTGTGCCACCCGGTATCAGTGGTTGGCACTGGCAGTGGGCACACTACAGTCAGTGGAAGCGGGCCTGACACACACTGGCAGCAGGCAAGCAACTGAATTTAGACTACTGTCTAAAAATTAAATGCCTTATTTATCGGCAAGCTACTGTGCCACCCGGTATCAGTGGTTGGCACTGGCAGTGGGCACACTACAGTCAGTTGAAGTCGGCCTGACACACACTAGCAGCAGGCAAGCAGCTGAAATTACACTAAAGTGTAAAAATTAAATGCCTTTTTTATGCAAAGTCCTGTGCCAGCCGGTATGAGTGGTGGGCACTGGCAGTGGGCACACTACAGTCAGTGGAAGTCAGCCTGACACACACTGGCAGGCAACTAACCTTAGATTAAAGTGTAAAAATTAAGTGCCTTTTTTTAAGCAAAGTCCTGTGCCACACGGAATGACAGGGGTGAGCACTGGCAGTGGGCACACTACAGTCTGTGGGCCTGCAGCTCCTCACACACAGGCAGGCCAGGCAACTGCAATATGTATATAAAGGAAAAAAAAAAAGCAGACTAATGTTGCAGCCCTAAAAAGGGCTTTTTGGGGTGCTGTCAGGACGCTGTCCTTACAGCAGAGATCAGATGAGTCTTTCAGGACTGGAGTGGACACTGAATTCACTAGCCTAGCTATCGATTTCCCAATTAAATCAGCAGCAGTTACAGTCTCCCTCCTCTCACTAAGACTGCAGCTTCAGAATGAATCTAAAATGGATGCTGTGCAGGAGGTGGGAGGGTCTGGGAGGGAGGGTATGCTGCTGATTGGCTGGAATGTGTCTGCTGACTGTGAGGTACAGGGTCAAAGTTTGCTCAATGATGATGTATAGGGGGCGGACCGAACATCGCATGTGTTCGCCCGGCAGAGGCGAACGCGAACAAGCTATGTTCGCCGGGAACTGTTCGCCGTCGGATAGTTCGGGCCATCTCTATTAATGATCTTTCCAAAATAAATAATCATAAGTATCAAAAGATCTTCCTGGGTAGGATACTGATGTTGGCCAGAGTGTTGGTCAGTCGGACCTGGTTTGCTCGATATACTCCAGATATAAATATATGGATAAACCTAATTGACAAGGTAAAAAACTATGAGAAAATCATGTATAAACAGAGGGAAGCTGAGGAGAAGTGGACTAAGATATGGGGTGGTTGGAGGATTTGATTAGTTGTGATAAATTTCTTTCTTTTTTTTTTTTTTTTACGCACCACAGGTAGGGGGAGGGGGGAGGGTGTAGGGAATTGGGGACAAGGGGGAAAAAAAAGGGGGAAGGAAAAAAAAAAATTATTTTCTGTATTTTTCCTTGCATTGTAATTTGTTTGATATACCAACTAATAAAGATAATTAATTTAAAAAAAAAGATCGGCCTCAAATAAAAAGCATAGAGATCCCAACAACACCAACCTGCGGGAAGTCTATGACACAACGCAGAGGCAAGACAAAACCCTCCTCAGAAGGAAAAAGCAAGAATATACCTCAACCAAACTTACACAGCTTCAAGATGCCATCCAAGATAACTCCTTCTGGGAACTATGGAACCACCTGGGCACAAATGAGAAGAAAAACAACCTCCATATTCAGAACGGCAACATCTGGCTCCAGTATTTCAGAGACCTCTACAGAGACATCCCAAAAGAAGAACGTAACCCAGACCAAGAACAAATTAGGTCAAAACTTAAGAGCATGCAACAGATACTTAAAGATTTCCAAAACCCGCTAGACTTACCCATAACACTGCAGGAAATATCAGAGAGCCTATCAACCATAAGATGTAAGAAAGCCAGGGGCACAAATGGCATCCCACCCGGAATGATTAAGTACAGCCCACCAGCAATACAGGCAGCCATAGCAAAACTGTACAACATTGTGCTAAGCGCTGGCTACTTCCCTCATGCCTGGAACCAAGGTGTCATAACCCCAATACAAAAAAGCGGGGACAAATATGACCCGGCCAACCATGAGGGATATGTGTCAGCAGCAATCTGGGGAAACTATTTAACAGTATCCTGAACCAGAGAATCCTCGGCTTTCTCACCCAGCATAATGTCCTCAGTAAAAGCCAAGCAGGGTTTATGCCAAACCACCGCACCACAGATCACATCTATACCCTGCACCGCCTCATCCAGAGCCATGTCCACAACACAAAGCAGGGAAAGATATACGCTTGTTTCGTTGACTTCAAAAAGGCCTTCGACTCGGTGTGGCACCCGGGATTGCTCCTGAAACTACTAGACAGTGGAATAGGAGAAAAGACATACAACGTCATCAAAAGCTCCTACACTGAGAACCGATGAAGTGTGAAGGTAAATAGAAAAAGAATAGCTTACTTCCAGCAGAGCCGAGGAGTCAGACAGGGTTGCAGCCTCAGTCCAACTCTCTTTAACATTTACATCAACGAGCTGGCAGCTGCTCTAGAGTCCTCCTCTACACCAGGTCTCATCCTCCATGACACTGAATTGAAATTTCTCCTGTATGCGGATGACCTTCTCCTACTATCACCAACTGAAAAAGGTCTCCAAGACCAGCTTGTCATTCTGGAGAAATTCAGCACCACCCTTCCCATCAATTTAAAAAATACCAACTTTGTGGTGTTCCAGATAAGGAAAACAAAGTCAGCCAGGCCCTCTATCTCCACGCTACACAACCACCCTCTTACAGCCACCAAGAGGTACACCTACCATGGCCTGATAATTGACCAGACTGGGAGCTTCAAATCAGCCATTGAGGAGCTAAAAGACAAGGCATGCAAGATCTTCTACAACATCAGAAGACGCCTGCACCACCTCAAAGCACCAGTAAGGGTCTGGCTTGAAAATCTTCAAAGAGACTTCAAACTGGCCCCATATCTGCAGAAACTAGGGAACCCCAAAATCTTGAGCCGCTACAGACTGAGCGCCCACAGCCTGGCCGTCGAATCTAGATGGTATCGACAGAGCTACATGCCTAGAGAAAGCAGACTGTGCCCGCAGTGCCACCTGGAGGCAGTGGAGGATGAGGCCCACTTCCTGATATACTGTCCCAAATACTCAGCAGTGAGGGACATCCACTTTAGGAGACTCTCTGATCTCCTCCCAGACTTCAGCTTCATGGAGGAGGAAGAGAAACTGCCCATCCTGCTGGGAGAGGAAGAGAACACTGTGGACATAGCAGCACAATATATCAGTGCCTGTTACAGACAGACAGGTGTGTCCACACCCCTTCCTCCCCTGTGATGATACGCCACGGACTCCTATATACCGACCCCGGGTGTGTCCCCATTCCGTAACCCCCTATTTCCCACATGCTTTGGCAATACTAATGTATAATTTTATACCTGCCAATAAAGCTTTATTGATTGATTGATTGATTGATAGATAGAGATAAGCACTGAAAGAGCCCACATACAGATATAGCAGGCAATACCATGACAGCTGGTGCTGGTTAATATCTGTTGCATCTATAATACTGCCATACATGCCCAGATAATACTGAAATTCTGTTCCCAAATAATACTACCATACCTCATTGGTTGGTTTTATTCTGCTTCTGGGACTCCCTATTATACAGGAGCCCCTGACACTGTCTCATTTTGCTAAAAACAGTCCTGATCCCATCTGACTTGTCTCTGTATGATAGATACACTCTAGGAAGAAACATTCAACTGCAGTCTCATGGTGGGACTGACACATGCTCATATTCGGCTCTGGCCTACCCATGCTGGTTTCTTGGCATTTACTTGTCTTCCTGTTGTGGGAAATGGAGGAAAAAATGTGCATTTTCAGCTCTTAGGAGAATCTCAGAGCATGAAAAGTCTTTTTAAAGCGGAGAAGAAGAGAAAATATACTCGCTGAGCTCTGGGGACCAATGAATTCTCCTTCTTCCTTGGAAATTCATTGAACCAAAGTTGCTGAAATCCAACCAGGGGAAGATTTTATGGCTCTTGTTCATTTCAATGAGCTATAAAAAGCTGGAATTCGAGATATTTTCTGCTGAAGTTTCTGCATCTAGCACTTTTAAACTGTCTTTCGACAAAGGTGATTTTTTTAATAGTTTCATCCCGATGAGTATCCACAGTTCTATTCATTTGCATGAGTCTACACTTTTAGAACCACTTTGATAGGCTCCTCCAGTATTACGTTAGCCCCACTGCCCGAGAAAGCGTATGCCTCTACATGTATCTGCACATGCGTTCTGTTCAGGTGCTGGTAAAGCCAGTGTCTGCTCATGCCTAAGCAACTTTACAGCTCATAATCCATAGACAAAATAATCTTTCTTACACAGTTCCTTTGATCCCAGTCCTCTCATTTTAGTAAAAAGGCCACTGGCTTTTCAGACTACTCTTTGCACAGTGTGTTTGGTCATCTGAGACACTCCCTGAATCACCGAAGACCAGGGGAAAGTGTCCCAGACTACCTTCATCGCACCATCTGTTTCACTCATCCATGTTTTGGGACATCTTCTAGACAGGTCCTGCCTTGGACTTCATTAAGTGTGCATAACCCGCTAACTGGTCATGAAGCAGAAGAAGGCTTTTGATACTTTTCGATCTTTGATGTATGCAATTTTTGATGACCCTTGATATATGGTTCTGAAGTACAGCAGGATCAGTACTTAACGCTTAAAAGCCTGTCTATAGAGGTGTCTATTCCACCACAACTCTTTAAGACTAGTTCAGGCCTAGATATGCCTTTATTCAACTTGGATCTCATTGGTCTTTACTCTATGGAGCATCTTCTTCTTCTTTTTTACTCCAAGTAATGTTTCATGTAGCAGGGGCATTGTTCGACTCCCAAAATCCTCTATATACAGGCCATGCCAATTCCAGCACAACCCTCAAGGCTAGCTCAGGTCCACTGTGCTCTATATATGACTTGGTTGGCATTGGTCCTTACTCTATGGAGCATCTTATTCTTCTGTTTTAATCCAAGTAATGTTTCATGTAGCAGGGGCATTGTTCGACTCCCAAAATCCTCTATATACAGGCCATGCCAATTCCAGAACAACCATCAAGGCTATCTCAGGTCCACTGTGCTCTATATATGACTTGGTTGGCATTGGTCCTTACTCTATGGAGCATCTTCTTCTTCTGTTTATCCTCCAAGACAGTATTGATGTGGTACAGTAGGTGCATTGTTTGACTCCCAGAACACTATACAGATACAATGGCCATTCCAGCACAACCCTTTAAGGCTAGCTTAGGTCAAGATGTGCTGCATATTTGACTTGGTTGCAATTGCTCATTACTCAATGGAGCATCTTCTTCTTCTGTTTTTCCTCCAATTAATTTCTCCAAGTCATGTGACAAGGGCAGTGTTTGACTCCCAAAAGCCTCTCTATAGAGGCCATGCCTATCATACAAAACCACAAAGTGATGTTATTTAAAAAAATCTTGGACATGAAGAAAAAACTCATACTGCATAAATTACATTTTGCCATGAGAGTTTCTATATAACATGGTCACGCAATGTACGATGGAGCCTTCTTTTCATGAGTATGACTTCCTGTAAGGACTTAATGGAAAAGCAGGGAGGTGGAGTTCTTTTTTATGTCTTGCTAGATCCAGTCATTGCATTGAATAAATTATCCATTGTTTCCGTGCACTCTCCATTTTGTCAGTTGCTTTCTTGCTTACTTATCCAGCAAACATTATATTAGCTGATAAAATTGGCACCGAGAGCCTAGAGCGGTGAATGGACAGAAGGTCTGCACGGCTTCTACACACATTGTAATATCCAAGAAAGAGGAATTATCGCTTGGAGCTGACGACAACAGATATTTACAGCTCTTGCAGAAGAACGCTGTGACCATAGCTGGATATTTGAGGGATAATAACTTTTTGATTGCAGGAGGTGTTCGTAATAGAGACGGTGCAATTAGACTTTTCTGCTAGGGTACTTAGTCACAGTGCTGAAACTTACAGAAGAGCTAAGATTTATTTTTCCAGTTCATTCGATCCTTAGGAAGTGTATCAGTGGTGGAAAAAGTGAGAAATAAATGGAGATAGCACAAGGAGCTCTTGCCCTTTACATCTTGCAAAATAATTGATATATAAGTCCTAACTCTCCTGATGTAAGTCCCTACATGGTGTAATTAGTAAGGTAAGCCTTTAGAGCTCTCTACAGCAAGGGTATAAGTTCAGGTTGCCAGACAACCACTTGTCTTCTGGTCTGGGTGACTACTATCTGAGCCCTTGTAGCTACGTGTACTGTCACTTTAACAGGAAGTGCTATCTGCTGTATAATGGACCATCTCTGCACACAACACAAACTTGTATGAGGCCCTTCCCACAGGAAGTTTGAGAAGATCAAGACATCCGTCATCAAATATGACCTAAATGTCTGACTGGTGGGGATACAACCACTAGCACCACCACTGATCCTTACAATGTGGTCTCTGGTTCCCAACCCCAGCATAAAAATGACCAGAGAAAAGAAACATACAAAAATTTCTATACCCTAAAATGTGGTATCTTTTCCAAAAGATATCCACTGAATTATTATTTTTTTTATTTTTTTTTGCAAAATTGTGTGGCAATGTTTTGTGCATTCATTAGGTGAGGTTGATTGAGCTTCATCATCTTGTGGTGTCTTTGAGGCCCCTTCTTTTCCCTGTGTGGGTAATTTAAAGGGAACATCTCATAACTTAATTTTAGTCTCAGTAAGTAAATGCCAGTCTTATTTAAACTGTTTTCTTTTTTATGTTGCTTTTATTTATTTTTTATTTTTAAAACTTTCCTTAGGGGTGGCCATATTGGAGACACACACCACAACTTGGTGACTGGGTAGCTACATGCAGAGCCTTAGCTGTCTGTGTAGCTATCCTGCCTTATCTTGGCCTACAGCAGTACAACAGAGCGTCCATAACTCACCCACCCTCCAATATTAATGAGATGACTCGGCTCATGTTGTCACAGTCTATACGGCAAAGCTGACAAATGATCTGCGTAAGACAGGAAATGTTATGAAGGCTCTAATGACCAGTATGAAAAGTGCAATATTTAAAGTTTATTTTTACATGGACCCACAGTATCTGCGTGGGCATAAGAACAGATTGCGTGGGCATAAGAACAGGCAAGTGTGTCTTTTACTAGTAAGCTGCTTCTCACAGATATAGGAATCGCCGCTAGTTTCGAATGTAGCAGTGCCCCAAGTGTCCAGGGGTGAACCAAATGAGATTCCAGTGCGTTATTTGAGTAAAAACCGGAGTTAAAGATCCAGTCAATACAATGCCGTGTAACGCTTCCAGATTATAGAAGCGCACACTAGGGAAATTCAATCCCCCCTTGTTTTTGGGCAACTGGAGTTTGTTCAATGCTATTCTGTTTTTTTTTCCCGCCCAAAGAAAAGCTCTAAATGCCGACTCAAGCCTGTTAATATCTGGGTGTTTAAAGAGCATGGTTTGAAGGGGATATAGGAGCTTTGGGATAGATATCATCTTTAAGAGTTGCCATCTTCCTCCCAGCGACAGGGGGAGATTCATACATCTATCTATTTCCGACTGTATTTTCTTAAAAAGCGGGGGGTAGTTTAACGAATAGAGAGATTTGGGACGTTTACCTATGTGAATACCCAGGTATTTTATGGATACATGTGTAATTGGATAGGGACCTCTAGATGTGGAATACCATTCCTAGCAGTGTTTCTGTTGAGGAACAATATCTCCGATTTACGGTAGTTTGATTAATCCTGAAACCCAACACCTTACCAAACTCCTCTAGGAGGTCAAAGGTAGGTTTTAGGTCTCTTTGCAGATTTTCTAAGAACAGCAATAAATCATCCACAAAGAGGGCATGTTTGATTTGGGAGTTGCCTACTTTTATACCTTCAACTGCTTCATACGAGGCCAATTTACGAGACAGGGGTTCTATAGCTAGATTAAATAGGAGTGGGGATAGAGGGCAACCCTGCCTTGTCCCTTTTTGTAATACGAAAGGAGCAGAGATATAACCTGATGTATTTATTCTAGCCTGCGGACATGTATATAATGCCTTGAGGTACTCCCTGAAGGAACCTGTCAATCCAACATTGTCTAAGAAAGACTCCATCCATCCCCAGTCAACATTGTCAAATGCTTTTTCAGCGTCAATGGTTATTATGTCTGGGGATGGATGGATCGCAGGGCGCATCTTTACCTCATCCAGAACCGCCAGTACCTTATGAATATTTGTGACAGCCGCTCTTCCCTGTACGAACCCTACCTGTGCTGGAGAGATAAATTTTGGTAGAATGCCTGCCAGCCTATCAGCCAGGATTTTTGAAGCGATTTTAAGGTCTAGGTTAATCAGAGATATTGGACAGTACGAGGATGCCAAAGTGAGATCTCTATTTGGTTTTGGCAGCACTTTAATGTATGCAGTGTTGGTTTACTGTGGTATGCCCTGTCCTTGCATATAACCATTTATAAATCGGGGAAAGCGTTGGGGCTATGTTTTTCACTAGCGTTCTAAAGAATTCTCCTGTAAACCCGTCTGTGCCAGGGGCTTTTCCCATGGGCATATTTTTTATGATATTACAAACCTCCTCTGGTGTAATTGGCGCATTTAGATGTTCCCTATCCATTTCTGTTAATTTTGACATTGTATTATCGCCCAACCATACTTGTCTCCCCGTAGAGGTGCATCCCAGATTTTCATACAATTTAGTGTAAAAGTCCATCAATATCTTATTGATGTCTTTTGGGTGAATTTTTATATTTCTTTGAGGGCTGCTATCCTGGTCAAGGGTCGCTGCCCTCGCGCCAATCTAGCCAGCAGCTTCTCCGTTTTGCTTCCGTGCCGGTACAATTGAGCTTCCCATTTGGACTGTGATAGCTTTTCCCATGTTGAGAGCCAATTTTCATATGTTGCTTTAGCATTTTGCCATTGTTTTTGTAGGAGGGGTGAAGGAGCCGTTCGGAAAGCGGTATAAGCGGCCCTCAGTGAGTCACTCATCTGGGCGAGTTTCTTTTTGGTCACCTGCTTTGCGGTATACAGGTGCGCCATGATTTTACCCCTGAGAACAGTTTTCCCCGCGTCCCACAGGAGTTGGGGGCCTACTGAATTTTTATTGTCTTGCTTATATTCTAGCCACCAGCCTCGCAGCAGGTCTCTAAAATTCTCGTCTTTTAACATGTTCGAAGGGAATCGCCAAAGAAAGTCTGTTCCTCTTGGGATTTTGTCCTACAGTAATATTGAGATTGGTACATGGTCGGAAATCACCATGTCTTCAATCAGGGGGTCTCTAAAACGACCCATACTACCTCTGTTGGCCAGGATATAATCAATCCGTGACCAAGAGTGGTGCGTGGGAGAAAAGTACGGGAATTCTCTGCCTTCGGGATTGGCCCCCCTCCATGTATCCTGTGTCTTTCATGAATAGTGATAATCTAGTATCTCTAGAACCTAGTTTATTGCAAATCAATCCTTCCTTTCTCCTATCTTCCTCCTGGTTAACTACCTCATTCAAGTCACCCCCTATGATTCTCAATTCGATGGGATCACGTATGATGCGTTGGACTAGTGATGTGAAAAAATTTGCTTCGGGTTCATTCGGCCCATATACATTATACAAACTGATATCTTCTCTGGGTGACAGGAATCCCCTTTTGATCAGAGTAATGACACGCTTTTTTCCCTATAGCTGATGATCTGTAAACCTCTCTCACCTATAGACGTTTCATGCGTGTAAAATCCTCTAGTTAGATGGGTTTCCTGTAGTAAAGCTACGTCAGCCCTCAACCGTCTCAGGTGTTTCAGCACCATCATGCGTTTGCTTGGGGATCTCAGCCCTTTTATATTCCAGGAAATAATTTTCAAGGAGTCAGACATTAGTTCTTGGTCGATTTGAGCTCACATGCCATTCGGTGTTAACGAGGATAGCACTTAAACCCCCCCTCCCATAGCCATTAACTGAACCTTAAACTGTAGCCTTGTTGAGGAGCAGCTGGGGGCAAACTTTTCCCCCATAACTGCCCGCCCCAAGGCAGAACTTACTAAGCTTTCTTTTTGGACTCCATTTGTTTCCATCAATCGGCTAATATACTGGTGAACACCCAACAAGCAGCAAGCATAACATAAGTTAGAGAACATCTTAAAGGGAACCTGTCACTGGGATTTTGGGTATAGAGCTGAGGACATGGGTTGCTAGATGGTCCCTAACACATTCACAATACCCAGTCCCCATAGCTCTGTGTGCTTTTATTATGTATAAAAACTGATTTAATACATATGCAAATTAACCTGAGATGAGTCAGAGCTTGAAAATATGACTCTTCTCTGGTCACACAAGTTAGATATGACTCTTTTATGTTAATTTGCATATGTATCAAATCGGGTTTTTTACACAATAAAAGCACATAGAGCTATGGGGACTGGGTATTGCGGATGTGCTAGCGGCCATCTAGCAGCCCATGTCCTCAGCTCTATACCCAAAATCCCGGTGACAGGTTCCCTTTAAGAGAAACACAACTTTATGGTGACCTGGAGCAGCATGTACAATACATATAACCCAGAATATTCCTCCCACACTTGGGGGGTTGTCAAGGGTCACTGAGTCACAGCTCTATCTTGACAGTCTTGATTCGTTACCAAAGTTGCCCCAGGGGCAAAATATCAGCTCCCCGTTCCCTCCCATTGTGATGTGGTGTCCGCCATTTTGTTCGCATGGCGGTAAACTGGAGAGCGGTATAGGGTATTTGCAAAATCTGGATGGACACCGAGTCTCCAAGCAGGGCCGGCCTTTGGGGTGTGCGGGCTGTGCGGCCGCACAGGGCGCCATAGTAACAGGGGCGCTGGGCGGCCGACAGCTCGCAATGTAATCTGCGGCAGGCGAGGCTGTACTTGTGTTCTCCCTCGGGGCGCCCCCTCCATCTCCCCCTCCCCTGTCTGACCTGCCTGCTGCTCCCGCCGCTGCCAATAAGAAGAGAGACAGGAGGAGGAAGGGAGGGGCTGTGGCCACTGCGCCACCAATGAAGAAAACTGACCTGAATACAAATACAGGAGGCGGGTGGCGGAATCAAATAGCCGGCACCTGACCTCTGTGACAGGGAGCTGCGATCAGCTGCAGTTGAGTTAACCCTTCCGGGTCGGTACCTGAGGGGTTAACTGCCGCTGATCGCAGCTCCCTGTCACAGAGGTCAGGTGCCGGCTATTTGATTCCGCCACCCGCCTCCTGTATTTGTATAAGAAACGTTGGTGGCACAGTGCGCCCCCCCCCCCCCAAACACCCCAGTATAAGAAACATAATTGGTGGCTCAGTGCGCCCCCCCCTAGTATAACAAACGTTGGTGGCACAGTGCGCCCCCCCCCCCCAGTATAAGAAACATTGGTGGCGCAGTGGGAAGTGCCAATGAGGGTTAAAAAATAATTTTAAAAAATTAACTCACCTCCTCCAGTTGATCGCGTAGCTGCCGGTCTTTCTTCAGGACCTGTGGTGACGTCACTGAGCTCATCACATGACCCATTACCATGGTGATGGATCATGTGATGTATCATGTGATGAGCACAGTGATGTCACCACAGGTCCTTTGACAGGTCATGAAGAAAGAACAGAAGACGATCAATTGGAGGAGGTGAGTTAATTATTTTTTTATTTTTTAACCCTCATTGGCACTGCCCACTGTGCCACCAATGTTTATTATATTGAGGGGGGGCGCGCCACGCCACCAATGTTTATTATATTGAGGGGGGGCGCACTGCGCCAATGTTTATTATACTGGGTGTTGGGGGGGCGCACTGCGCCACCAATGTTTATTATATTGAGGGGGGCGCACTGCGCCAATGTTTATTATACTGGGGTGTTGGGGGGGCGCACTGCGCCACCAATGTTTATTATATTGAGGGGGGCGCACTGCGCCAATGTTTATTATACTGGGGTGTTGGGGGGGCGCACTGCGCCACCAATGTTTATTATACTGGGGTGTTGGGGGGGCGCACTGCGCCACCAATGTTTATTATACTGGGGTGTTGGGGGGGCGCACTGCGCCACCATTGTTTATTATACTGGGGTGTTGGGGGGGCGCACTGCGCCACCAATGTTTATTATACTGGGGTGTTGGGGGGGCGCACTGTGCCACCAATGTTTATTATATTGGGGGGGGCGCACTGCGCACAACGATGGGTTAGGGAAATTTCACAGCAGAGTGCGCATGCGCTGGGAGCCTCGCCGGCGGTTAGGGTAGGGAAAAATTATGGGCCAGTGCACAGGTGCGGTGATCGGATGGATGTTCTCAGCAGGACACCGGCCGACACTGCGCATGCGCTGGGAGCCTCACCAGCGGTTAGGGTAGGGAAAAAGCACTGGCCCGTACGTAATTTTTCTCTTCCCTAACCGCTGGTGAGGCTCCCGGTGCATGCGCAGTGTCGGCCGGTGTTCAGCTGAGAACATCCATCCGATCACTGCGCCTGCGCACTGGCCCATAGTTTTTCCCTACCCTAACCGCCGGCGAGACTCCTGGCGCATGCGCACTCTGCTGTGAAACTTCCCTAACCTGACGTTGTGCGCCTGCGCGGCGCTGCACACCTCCTCACGTCATGTCCGGTGCGACCGGAAGTGACGAGGGTAGGGAAATCTCACGAAGTAGGGAAGTATGACATTACACCGGCCTTTGGGGTGTGTGGGCTGGTAACTACTTGGTTGGATAGTCAGCCAGCCTATGCCATGATGCCAGCAACAAGCAGTGTTTTTTTTTTTTTGGGGGGGGGGGGGGCGCCACAAGGTTAGCTCGCACAGGGCGTCTGGACACCTAAGGCCGGCCCTGTCTCCAAGTCATCAGTTCTAATAAAGGGGTACGTGTAAAGAAAAAGAAAAGAACTTAACAGTATGGGCTCGTCGCACCAATTAACCCAGGTGTCCGGGGGGTGGTGTATCATACTCCTTAGCCCATCTGTAGAACTTTGTTGTCCACTATCTTAGCCCCACACCAGGCAGCCGGGAGGCAGGAAAGGATTCTTGCCGAGTTGTGATAAACACCCAGGGCTCCAAGATAGCAAGACAGCAAAAGAACATGTGCAGATTAATGTTACTTATCTGTCCTGTGACATTTCGTCTTCTGCGTTCAGACTGCTTTTTGGGCATCAGATGGTCTGGGTGATGAAGTGGCCTCAGGGAATGTTAGCGCTGGAAGTCGTTTATTTGGACGCTCAGGATTCTGTAGGGCATGTTCAGCCTCTGCCGGATCTGTGAACGATGTTGTCGTACCATCTGGGTGGGAACAGCAGCAAGAATCAAACTTGCTCTTTGAAGAGTGCAGTGCAGATAGGGGCAAACACTCTCCTCCGTCTGGTCACTTCTGCGGAGAAGTCTCCGAAGAGTAAGATTCGGTGATTGTGCACTGACAGCTGGCTTCCCCTCTGATTGTATGCTCGCAGTATGGAGGCCTTGTCTGAAAAGTCCAGGTACTTTACAATTACCTGCCTCGGCCTATTGCTCCGCGATGGGTTTTTATCTACATTTCCACTTCTGGGAGATGCAGTCGGTCATAGGTTTTGACCCACCCTGTGGGCTCGGTCCACTTTGCAGCGGTAAGTGATTCCCAGTGCCTCTGGGATTTTGTGCTCACAGATCTTTATCAGATCCTTAGCGATATTTTCCGGGAGGCCCACTATACGGATGTTACTGCGCCTCGAGCGGTTTTCGAGGTCATCCAACTTGTCCCATAGCCTGTTGTTTTCAGCCAAGGCGTTAGCAAGCTGCGACTGTACCGCTTCAGTGCAGGATTCCAGTACCTGCATTCTGGTTTCCAACTCTTTGAGTCTGGTTGTGTCATGGGCCACCTCTGTCTACAAAGCCGGAAATGAGTGCGCAACTGTGGATGAGAGGGCTTCCTGGAGGTCAGGTAAGAGGCGTCCTGCGACCTCCACCGCTAGATGTTTATAATCTATGTCCATCTTATCCTTCTCTCCTTCTGATGCTTGGCTATTAGCCTCCGAACCGACCGGGGATGGCGGGTCTTTCATGCTTTCCGGCTGGACCGCCATATTGGTGTCTGCTGACATCTTGTGCGTTTTCCCGGGGTTTCTCTTTGATTTGCTCCCCATTGACACGATAAATTGGTCCATAGACCAGAATCTGGAAGCGGAGTGAGGTTTTCCTGACTGCTAACGCTGGACGAACATTCAGTGTATTGGGGAATTAGTAGCTTTTCTGCTGTGGATAGCGGAGCTCTCAGCGCGTGCTGCCGATCATGATGGCGCTGGAACCGGAAGTCCCCTATGGTGTTTCTGTAGGAAAATTAAACACTTAAGGCAGGGTTCCCCTACAGATTACAACTGAATGCTAGGGGCTCCCATTCTAATATTAGTTTATTTTCAGAGAACCCTCTAACCAAAAATGTGTTGTCCATAGCACACAACCCCGTCATAGGGGGTCTGTCAGTAGTTTTGAACCCTCAAAACTGATGATGGTACTAAATAGGTGTCAGAGAGCTGTAGTGATTTCTTGATTGGGTGCTACAGCTGTCACTCAGAGCAGAGGGGAAAGGTGGGAAGCCTTCAATGAACATGAAGGGACCACTTTGACACTTGTGGTCGCGACCCTCGGGGATGAAAACTTAGATTTTTTATTTTTTTTGTAGCAGTACAGTGCATACCAGTCCTATATATTGTCCTCTTTCAGATCCTTATTGTATTCGGCACTAAAGCCTGAGAAACTAAAAAAAAAAAAATCATCACAATTTCCTTAGATTACCATAGGGACCTTCAGCATAAAAGAAAATCTCTCTGCACAGTGGTTGGGAAATATCTGCAGACATTGTTGGTGTGGGAAAGCAGTAGGAAGGAGAATCTTATGTGGGCAAGTCTGAGATAATTTAACCCCTTGTATCATTGTAGTGTGTAGCAGAGCTGTGTGCACATAAAGGCTCATCTTATGGCATGATATTGTCCAGAAGAAGCTTTCACGTATAAATTCTGCCTCTAGTGAAAAACATTTATTTAATAAGAAAAATGCCCTGTAGGGTGGCTAAGATCTGCTGTCAGTTTACCAAAAAAAAACATGAAAATCCCTTTGGGAAATCAGTGGATCTCAATAGTGAAAATGATCCATTATCGTAAAATTTCTCATCGAAATCCCAACCTGGGGCAATGCATTGGGGAGTCAGGCAGTGGCAGATTTAGCACTTAGTAACCCAGACCATGCTAACAGGCTTTCACTGGTGGACAATGAACACATAAAAAAAAAAAAAAAGAAGAATATATTGTAAGCGTAAAAAAGTAAAAAACTAAAAAATTCCCACCTTTTAGAGCCCTATCATTCCCATGCCAATGGCTCCTTGGTCCGCAGCTGGTTGCTACTTTCTTGTACCTCTCAACGCAGGAAATGTGACCACTCTGCCAATCGTTGGCCGTAGAGGTGACCCACCTCGCCTAGTCATTACTGAGCTGTCATATGTCTGAGGAGCAGGATGTAGAGGCCGATAAGGGATCGTTAAGTGTCTGGGATCGGTAAGGTAGGCATAACTATTTAAATTCCAAACTGACAACTGGAATCTCATTTGACGACTGCTTTTCATTTGCACCATTACAGAGTATTACATAGTAACATGGTTTGTATGGCTAAAAAAAAGATGTATATCCATCCAGTTCGGCCTGTTGTCCTGCAAGTTGATCCAGAAGAAGGCAAAAAAACAGAGGTAGAAGCCAATTCCTTCCTGACTCCAATCAGGCATCAGAATAACTCCCTGGATCAACGACCCCTCTCTAGTAGCTATAGCCTGTAATATTATTACACTCCAGAAATACATCCAGGCCCCTCCTGAATTCCTTTATTGTACTCACCATCACCACCTCCTCAGGCAGAGAGTTCCAAAGTCTCACTGCTCTTACCGTAAAGAATCCTCTTCTATGTTTGTGTACAAACCTTCTTTCCACACAGAGGATGGAATAAATAAATGATGGGAGTGATCCCTGTACTGATACAGTCATATGCTGTTATTAGATCTCTCCTATGTTGACTTTTTTTTTAAAACTAAATAGCCCTAATTTTGATAATCTTTCTGGGACCTGTAGTCCACCCATCCCAGTTATTACTTTAGTTGCCCTCCTCTGAACCTTCTCCAGGTCTGCTAGGTCTGTCATTGACATCAAAGATCCTCTCTATGATATCAGCATTCCCCTCTAGATTCCCCCTCTATACACCGGAGAAAAGAAGAACCTGAACTGTCCTTGCATTTACAATCAAAATATCTTGAGATGGTATAGCACTGCACCGGCCACTCTCCCAGTCCACAATACACATGGGCCACTTTCAGTTTCATATGTGTTTCAATTCATTGCTTGCAACATACCTCTTAAAACCAATATTCCATAGAAGTCCATAGAAAGTGCCTAGATGAAAACGTGCTGTGCTATTGCCAGATACCTATCAGTTCAGATAGTCCATTTCTGAAAGGGAGTCCACATGAAAGTCAGCATGCCAAGACGCTCGACAGAGACATTTCGGGGGACATGGCCCCTTTCTCAAGCCATTTGAACTGATAAGTATATGGCAATAGCACAGCACTTTTCGTCTATGCACTTTCTATGGACTTCTATGGAATATTGGCTTTAAGATTTATGTTGCAAGCGGTAAGTTGAAATACATATGAAACTGAAAGTGGCCCATGTCACTGTGTTGTTGAGCTGTCCTAGTATTACTCAACCATTCATGTGAGTGGCCGGCATGTAATACTATATGTCACCAGCAGTGGCCGCTGCATGGGATATGTGACGGTTTGCAACTTTCCCTGACCCTGATATCAGGAATAGAGTTGAGTGAAGTTTTGAGTAAAATCCGATTCAGCTGCTTCCCCGAATTGTATAAAAAAAATCTGCTTTGTGACGAATGACTAGTGTTGAGCGCGAATATCCGTTTTGCGAATTTTTATTGCGAATATCGTAACTTCGAGAATTCGCGAACAATTAGAATATTTGCCTCTATATTCGTTAAAACGAAATTTCGTTTCCTTTTAAGCTAATAACACAATAGAAATATAATTGATTAGTCCCAATGCATTTAGAACAACTCACATATTTATAAATTCCACACAAGCTGTAAGCAAAAGCAGCTAACTAACAGTAGTTTGGATGAGCCAGCTAACCATTACACGAACAGAATTTTTTTTGCGCATTTAATGTTAGCGAATTTTCGCATAAAATATAAGAAAGTCAAAACCATATGAGTAACTGAACGCTTCTGACATGTCAAGTGAATTCTCGGCACGGTTGCTAGCCTTTGCGAAAAAAAACGTCTTTACAACATGCGATCCGCACACAAGCTTTAAGCATTAGCAATAAGCATAGTAATACTTGACTGATGAAATGACTCGAAATTTTTCTAAAAAAATGCTATATACGAAAATCAAGAATATAGCACTATATTCGAAAAATACGGAATGCCGTATTTTTCGAATATAGTGCTATATTCTTGATTTTCGTATATAGTAATATTTTCGAAAAATTTCGAGTCATTTCATCAGTCAAGGACAAGTATATGCTGCTTATTGCTATGCTAATGCATATATATTATATGCGAAAATATTAATTGCGTAAAAAAATTCTGTTCGTGTAATGGTTAGATGGCTCTTCACAACTTGGAAAGAGCCATCTAACCATTACACGAACAGAATTTTTTTTACGCATTTAATATTTTCGCATATAATATATATGCAATCAATGCATTAGCAGCATAGCAATAAGCATATACTTGACTCATGAAATAACTCGTAAATTTACGAAAATAGTGCTATATACGAAAATCCAGAATATGCCACTATATTTGAAAAATGCGGAATTCCGTAGTTTTCGAATATAGTGCTATATTCTAGATTTTCTTATATAGCACTATTTTCGAAAAATTTCGAGTCATTCCATCAGTCAAGTATTACTATGCTTATTGCTAATGCTTAAAGCTTGTGTGCGGATCGCATGTTCTAAAGACTTTTTTTTTTTCGCAAAGGCTAGGTTATGTTCCATGACTAGCAACCGTGCTGAGAATTCACTTGACAATCATGTCAAAAGCGTTCAGTTACTCATTTAATTTTAACTTTCTTATATTACATGCGAAATTTCGCTAACATTAAATGCGCAAAAAAATTCTGTTCGCGTAATGGTTAGTTACCATTACACGAACCGAATTGTTTTACGCATTTAATGTTAGCGAATTTTCGCATATAATATCCCAACCACTGTTAGCTGTTTTTTCCTTACAGCTTGTATGCGAACCGATCTACTCGCATATTGTAAATACGGTTTTTCGCCAATCCTAAATTATGTTCCATGACAAGCAATCTAGCCCAGAAGTTACTTGACATGTCCAAAACCGTTCAGGATCCTTACTCATTTAATTGTAACACTTTCAATATATTATATTGTATGCGAAAATCCGCTGCCATAACATTCGCAAAAAAATACTTTTCGTGTTATGTTTTTCCCGCCCGCCTAAACTAGTGTTATTGAGTATTTCACATATAGCCTTTATTGAGAGAATAATGGGCACCTAAATATTACCAGACATCCTATCGTGTACTTACTGATTGACCCTTGAAATACCATTTAATGTAGCCTATTTTACAACGGTTCCTGTAATGCGAAAAAAAGCGGACATTTCAAAAATTCGCATAAATCTATTCCTATAAGGCCATTCGACTATGGATTCTGCTTCTGCGAATTGTATATTATTGCGAATTATTCGTGACTGCCTATTCGCATTTTTTTTTCCTTGTTTTCCATGTGAGGTTATTGTTCACCCCTCCCTATTTTTGCTTATAGCCAATGGGAAGGCATTGTCACAGCTTAGCAACATCCCTAGCAACCAATAGGAAAGTAGTCTACCTCTCACTATATAAATCGAGGCACTCCCCGGTATCCATTTTGTGGGTTTAGTTATTGGAGAGATAGGAGCTGCTTGTTTTGTGCTGTGCTATTCTATTGATCCAGAAATTTTGAATTATTCTATCATTTAGCTAGTTAGTGTTAGGTAGTGATTAGGGAATATCTTTTAGGGTCTGAATTATTAGATAGGTTAGATTAGTTAGTTAAAAGATACAAGATACAGTTAGCTGATAGGTTTTAGTGCAGGGATCTGTGTAGGGCATTAGGTATAGGTAGTTAGGGACTTGAAAAGACCTCTAGATATAGATTAATAGTTTAGGTTAGTGTTTAGGGCTATTTAGAACAGATTTTAGGTTAGGTCAGTTAGGGATTTAGTGTAATTTTCTGTCTGTCCGTCCTTGTTTAAACTTCTGTTTGATTGCGTGTTTCTGTGTTATAGTTAATTTAAAACTTCAGTTTTGTTACATCTGTCTTGTCTTTGCGTCTGATTGTCCGCGTTTTTCTGTTTTATAGTTAGAAAAAATAAAAGTTTAGTTTTGTTTTTCGATTTGTTACATCTGTCTTGTCTTTGCGTCTGATTGTCCGCGTTTTTCTGTTTTATAGTTAGAAAAAAAAAAAAAAAAAAAAGTTTAGTTTTGTGTTTCGATTTGTTACATCTGTCTTGTCTTTGCGTCTGATTGTCCGCGTTTTTCTGTTTTATAGTTAGAAAAAAGAAAAAAAAACAAAAAAAGTTTAGTTTTGTGTTTAGATTTGTTACATCTGTCTTGTCTTTGCGTCTGATTGTCCGCGTTTTTCTGTTTTATAGTTAGAAAAAAGAAAAAAAAACAAAAAAAGTTTAGTTTTGTGTTTAGATTTGTTACATCTGTCTTGTCTTTGCGTCTGATTGTGTGCGTGTTTTCTGTGTTTCTTATTTTTTCATAAATAAATCAAAAAAAAATTATACTTACTCTAAATTAGTCTCGTTTTGAAGTTAGGCGTTTTATTTATTTTCCGTTTATTACTTTAATTTATTTTTATTATTTTTTTTGGTTTACATTACAAGTTAAATCTATTTTGTTTTTTGACACACGTCCCTACCACAATAAACCTTTGGCCCAATCACTTGTACGTAAATTATGAGTGCACCGGGCCGTGCAGGCAGCCGCGGTCGGGCAAATAGAGGAGTCAGTTCCGTTGCTGGACCGCCGACAGCGCGGGGCCGCTCCTCCAGTCATGTACAGGCAGGTGCCAGTGGCAGTGGTGTCCGCCTGATCCGTGATTTTTTTAATTTTAGCAGCCGTCCAAGGGCCATACTTTCCCAGGACGCCGAGACAGTGATGGCTCTGGTGGCTGACTCGAATGACACGGAGTCCTCAGCCCCAGTTCATAGCAGCAGCAGTAGCGGCAGATCTACGCCTCCTGTACTAGCAACCCCCACTCCCACAGAATTGTCCCCGCTCATGTTTGAAGACGAGGACACAGAGCTGGACATTCTGGGGGAGGCTATTCAGGAGGGTGATTTACAGTTCAGCCCTCAAGATGGGCAGTACTTTTTGGAAGGGATGGGTGATAACGAGGAGGAGGGGGCAACGTCAATAAATACGCCTTTGGAATCCCTTCCAACAGGTGCGGGTGGTTTGAGCCACACAACTCCCGCATCTAGTCAGACCCAGGCGCCAGCAAGGGGACAGCGGAGAACAGTCAGGGGCTCCATGTTAGCTGTTCCCCTCAGTCCACCACAGTTTGGCACCGGGTCTGACGTTGAAAATGAGGAGGAGGGTGATGCCGAATGGGTGCCACCTATTTTGTCAAGTACCAGCAGCACTGAAGTAGGTAGGCACCAGAGGGAAACGGTGCGGCAGGTCTCCAGGGAGCCCATTGGCAGGGGCTCTACTGTCGAGAGGATCAGGCAGCAACAGCAGCAGCATGCTCCGCCTGTGCACACTGAGGCCCAACAGGCGCAAGCCAGCACCATGCCATCGGACAGGAGGTTGGTGCGGAAGTCTCCTGTTTGGGCTTTCTTCACCCTGGCAACAGATGATGTTACTGTTGCTGTTTGTAACCTCTGCCATGCCAGGGTGAGGAGAGGGAGGTTAGTTTCTCGGCTGGGTACCACAGCCCTGAACCAGCACATGAGATTGAACCACTGGCGGGAGTGGGAACACAGTAAGAGTGGTAGTAGCAGCAACGCCAGTGTTCAGGGGACAGCAGCTCCTGCCACTGTACAGCAGCTCCCCCTCTATATTGCCACTACTGTTTCCCACCCACCAGCTTCCTCTAGTAGAGGTATTGGTACCGGCAGCCATCCCTCTGCAACCAGTGCACCCTCCTCTATCTCCTCTGCCGTCCGGCGCCAGCCAACAATTGCTGATGCTTTTGAACGTACCGTGCCCTACGCCCCAGGGGATCGACGTGTGCGTTCACTCAATGGGCTCCTGGCAAGGGTTATTGCCCAACATCTGCTTCCGTACAATCTGGTTGACAGCAACCCATTTAGGCAGATGTTGGAGCAGGCCCAACCCAAATGGCGTGTCCCCAGCCGCCATTACTTTGCCAGGACTGGTGTCCCTGCCCTGCACCAGCACCTTGTGCAGAATGTATGCCTGTCGCTGGATCATGCTGTCAGCGACAGGGTGCATCTCACAATGGATGCTTGGACCAGCAGGCATGGGCAGGGTCGCTACCTAAGTTTCACAGCCCATTGGGTTTCCCTCCGAGGCGCCGGGGAGGGAACGGCGGCATCTGAGTTTGTGGTGCCGCCCCGGGGTGTCCATGGGAGAACTACTCCTCTCCCGCAAGCCACTGTCTCCACGGCTGTTGAGCCCCCAAGCAAGCGTCCCCGTAGCTACGCAAGTGTGGGGCACGTCCGCTGCCAGGCCGTGCTCCAGCTTGTTAGCTTGGGGGAACGGAGACACACTGGACCTCATGTTCTGTCCGCACTACAGGCTCAGGTCCAGAAGTGGCTGACACCCCGAAGGCTCCAGGCAGGTATGGTTGTCTGTGACAACGGCAGCAACCTACTCGCCGCCCTTCAGGCTGGCAGTCTTACACACGTGCCCTGCATGGCACATGTCCTCAACCTTGTGGTGCAGAAATTCCTCCGCACTTACCCAGGGTTGAGTGACATTGTGCAAAGGGTACGTAGGATTGCCGGCCACTTCCGCCGATCCCCAACCGCCACCGCGTCCCTGTCCAAACTGCAGCGGGACAACAGCCTGCCCACCCACAGGCTGATTATGGACAGTGTGACGCGGTGGAACTCCACCCTCAACATGCTGGAGAGGTTGTGGGAGCAGCGACGGGCGGTGAGGGAATACCTGCTGGAGCTAGGCACTGCAGGGCCAACACACTCACTCCCCTACATCACTAATGCGGAGTGGGGGCAGATTCAGCAAGTCTGCCACGTGTTGGCCCCATTCGAGCAGGCGACAAAGATGGTTAGCAGGGAGCATGTCGGCCTCAACGATGTGCTCCCATTAGTGTTCCTGCTGGACAGGACACTAGATCGCCTGCTTGAAGCTGGGGAGAGTGCCTTGGTGGAGCATGAAGAGTCAACCATGCTCCACCTGGACCAGGCCCAGGACGAGGAGGAGGATGAATTAGTGGACATCCATGAGTCTGGGCTTGGTCAGGAGGGAGAGCCGGTGCTGGGGGCACCTATAGTCCGGGGGTGGGGCACCTCCGACCGGGAGCAGCAGCATCGGCAGCAGGAGGACCAAGAGGTCATGGTCTCTGGCAGCTCTGAAGAGTCACAGCGGGCTGTGCTCTTCCCCATGGCTGCCCACATGCTGCGATGCCTCAGGAGGGACCCCCGGATCATCAAAATAAAGGAGAGGGATGAGTTTTGGTTGGCCACCCTATTAGACCCTCGCTGCAAGGGGAAACTGGAGGAGTTTCTACCAGCCAGCCGGAGGCAGGCCCGTATTGAAAAGTTGCGGGCCTGTCTGGTCCACCGGCTGGAGGAGGCAAACCCTATGCCTCACGCTCCAGTTCTCCCCGCCCATCTCACCCAGCAGGTGTCTGGAACCACCAGCACCAGCCGAGCAGGTGACCTTGAGGGTGAGATGAGGCTGTTCTACCAGTCTGCGCGACCCAGTACCAGCAGCAGCAGCATGAGTAACCACCAGCGGCTGGCCCGCATGGTGGCAGACTACATGGGGTCCGTTGGTGCTTCCGACAGCATGAGCACCGACGACCCCATGGAGTACTGGGTTGCCAGGCTGGACACCTGCCGCGAGCTCGCTCAGTATGCGCTGGAGATACTTTCTTGCCCCCCCTCCAGCGTACTGTCTGAGCGGACTTTCAGCGCGGCAGGTGGGGTGGTCACCGACAAGAGGACCCGTCTGTCCACTGACTCTGTGGACAGACTAACATTCATAAAAATGAATGAGTCCTGGATCGGCAGTGACTTCTTGGCCCCCGCTGTCGGTTCAGGGCGCTGAAGGGTCCCTTGTTCATCCCTCTCCTTTGCTCTCCCTCCAATACGTTGTTTTTTAATTGTTTTTAATGTAAAATCCATAATTTTATCAATATTTGTTTAATTATTATCATATTAGTTATTTGGGCCTAGCTATATGTGGGCCTCATTCAATACCATTTTCAAAAAACCTATGGTGGATGATGCAACCTGTCCTGACTCCTGATCTATCCTAGTCATCTAGGGGCATTATAACACTCAATCTACTGCTGCAGCTTCATGTTCTGCTGATTTGGGCCTAGCTATATGTGGGCCTCATTCAATACCATTTTCAAAAAACCTATGGTGGATGATGCAACCTGTCCTGACTACTGATCTATCCTAGTCATCTAGGGGCATTATAACACTCAATCGACTACTGCTGCTTCATGTTCTGCTGATTTGGGCCTAGCTATATGTGGGCCTCATTCAATACCATTTTCAAAAAACCTATGGTGGATGATGCAACCTGTCCTGACTCCTGATCTATCCTAGTCATCTAGGGGCATTATAACACTCAATCTACTGCTGCAGCTTCATGTTCTGCTGATTTGGGCCTAGCTATATGTGGGCCTCATTCAATACCATTTTCAAAAAACCTATGGTGGATGATGCAACCTGTCCTGACTCCTGATCTATCCTAGTCATCTAGGGGCATTATAACACTCAATCTACTGCTGCAGCTTCATGTTCTGCTGATTTGGGCCTAGCTATATGTGGGCCTCATTCAATACCATTTTCAAAAAACCTATGGTGGATGATGCAACCTGTCCTGACTACTGATCTATCCTAGTCATCTAGGGGCATTATAACACTCAATCGACTACTGCTGCTTCATGTTCTGCTGATTTGGGCCTAGCTATATGTGGGCCTCATTCAATACCATTTTGAAAAAACCTATGGTGGATGATGCAACCTGTCCTGACTCCTGATCTATCCTAGTCATCTAGGGGCATTATAACACTCAATCTACTGCTGCTGCTTCATGTTCTGCTTGTGTGGGGCTCATTCAATACCATTTTCAAAAAACCTATGGTGGATGATGCAACCTGTCCTGACTCCTGATCTATCCTAGTCATCTAGGGGCATTATAACACTCAATCTACTGCTGCTGCTTCATGTTCTGCTTGTGTGGGGCTCATTCAATACCATTTTCAAAAAACCTATGGTGGATGATGCAACCTGTCCTGACTCCTGATCTATCCTAGTCATCTAGGGGCATTATAACACTCAATCTACTGCTGCAGCTTCATGTTCTGCTGATTTGGGCCTAGCTATATGTGGGCCTCATTCAATACCATTTTCAAAAAACCTATGGTGGATGATGCAACCTGTCCTGACTACTGATCTATCCTAGTCATCTAGGGGCATTATAACACTCAATCGACTACTGCTGCTTCATGTTCTGCTGATTTGGGCCTAGCTATATGTGGGACTCATTCAATACCATTTTCAAAAAACCTATGGTGGATGATGCAACCTGTCCTGACTCCTGATCTATCCTAGTCATCTAGGGGCATTATAACACTCAATCTACTGCTGCTGCTTCATGTTCTGCTTGTGTGGGGCTCATTCAATACCATTTTCAAAAAACCTATGGTGGATGATGCAACCTGTCCTGACTCCTGATCTATCCTAGTCATCTAGGGGCATTATAACACTCAATCTACTGCTGCTGCTTCATGTTCTGCTTGTGTGGGGCTCATTCAATACCATTTTCAAAAAACCTATGGTGGATGATGCAACCTGTCACGACTCCTGATATATCCTAGTCATCTAGGTGGATTAAAACAATGGATCTACTGCTGCTGCTATTGAACATTTTTTGACAATACCCTCATGAAAAAACATATATAATATAGTTTTTATTTTGATATCTAAAAAATGTTCATGCTAAGGAGCTTAAAAATCGTAATCTGGAGCTATGTCAAAATTTTTTGATTTTGAATGATTCAAGATTTAACAGGTTCCCGAGTGATAGGCTCAACCAAAAAAGATGAAGATGAAGTCATTCACCCATTATGACTAGTGTCTACTGTACAAGCCTGTTGGTCCAGTGCTATATTCTGCCTTTGCTAGAGTTGTCCCAGTCTATGTTCATCATTGAGCAACATTATGTTTTTAATGAATCAGTTGAAAAGACTAAATCAACAGATCAACTGACCATGTTAGTAATACATTAATTAATGTTTTCTTCCGTGATGCCATGAACAGTCTAGAATAAGACAATAGCATCATGCATATTGTATCAAATGTGAACTATTTGTTCAGGGAGCATTAAACCTAATTTAAATCCATGTACAAACAAGTTATTTGAGACCTTTAAGACCTTATATATTTTTTTTAAATAACAGTCTACTTAAGCGTTATTTAATTCAATTATTCTGCAGAGTTATGAATCATAACTTTGGAGTCTGCATTTTACTACAGTGTTAACTGTAAAACATGAAGGTTCTTAATCGTGCGTAGGCAACCAGCATGGATCAATTTTTCTACTTTGCACTATAACAAGTCTAGAGTGTAGAATTCTCAAAACTTGTTTTGGATTGTTAATATTCATGCATGTGCTGTGTCACTTATGTATTGTCAATATTTAAAATAAGAAAAAAGTATATCAATAACACAATAAAATAAAAAGTGTTGTTTGGCTTCATTTACAAAATTAAATTATTTAACTTTATTTTATTTTCTTTGGTTTATTTTAAAAAATTGGGTTTGGGGGGCCAATGTTGTGGTTCACGATGTAGCAAGTTGTGGACCGCATGTGGCTTTCCCTTGTCAAAAGGTCTTGTGCAATAAAAATAGTACTCGACTTATTGATGAACCTAATGAAACAATTTTATTTGATTTTATTTAAGTTTATTTTTTCCCTACGGATTAAGGTTCTAACATGGTGGTGTCTGTTGTCCTGGGAGGGGTGGCCGACTTCCGTGTTGACCTATCTACATGGTTGGGTCTGACTGGCGTTAGACTCATCCGTGTGACAATCCGGTTTTGATAATGAAGCCTGAATGACACATGTATATAGGGATATTTACTTTTATCTATTTTTTTAAATATTGACAATAATGTAATGATGATTTGCACATGCTAAATATATATAGACACAGCTTTAAAAAAATTTAATTTAAAAATACGTACTATATAATGTTCCTCAACTGTTGGAGAATTCTTATACTCTGAGTCATGTAAGCACATTTTTTGGTCTGTTTGGCGGAAGCAATGCCAGGACATTTAAATTTTTTTGTAATAAGTGCACTATTACGGATACGTGCTGTTTAGTTTTTACAACATGCCTTTACCATTTTACTTATATCTACTTTTTTTTTTTTTTTTTTTGTGGGGTATACACAATTAGTTCGAAATAAGAGATTAACGGTGGATTATAAGGCCTACAACAACCATAAATGCTCATATTATCCAATTGCTTAATAATTATGTGTAGGCAACATACTCAACGATTATCAAGGACTACTGCTATTATAAATATGCGTTGAACTTCTGGGTGGGACAAAAAATGCCAATTTTATATGTACATTCCGGTTGATGTTTGTCAGTGTACTGATGAGTTTGTGTATAGTATAGGGGCCTCACTGTAAACAAATGTTTTGAAATGAATTGCAAAACTTCAATTAATAAAATAAAAACAAACACACAATATATAGATCAACAAATAAAATAATATTTTTTATAATATTTAAATAACAACAAAAAAAAAGTAAAATTGGCCTTAAGGCAAGGCCTTCAGAACATTAATAATGTTGAGTATCTCCCCAACCGCCTTGTTGTGCTGCTCCTCCACGACAGCCATTTGGTGGGAGTACTGCACCCTTAACTGGCGTAATTTGCGGCAGTGCTGCTCCCGGCACTTCCTCAACAGAGAAACATGGTCCCTCTGAAGGACTTGAACCTTCTCCTTGAGGGATTTAATTACTGTTAAAAAGAAAAAAATATATAATTAAATATATATATATATATATATATATATATATAATATATATAGTACATTTTAAATATGTATTTATTTGTTTGACATCTCATTAAATGCAATTTAGTGAATATTGTATAAAGTTGTTCACTATTGACTATTGTAGGTGAAAAAAAATATGAAAAATATATTTTTCATTTTAAACGTCTATATAAAATAAAAAAAAATTTTTTTTTAACCTAACATTAGTCCATGAATAGTCTATGTCATTGAGGTCATAATTTACATATGATATTTGATTTGTATAATTAATTTATATTTATTGGTATAAATGATAGGGTTCTTATTATTATTATACTTTTTATAATCAATAGATTTTTGAATAATATTGCAACGACAAGATTGAAAAGTGTGAAAAAGATAAACAAATTTACGTTAATCTGTACGTCGGGAATAAGCACACCTGTTTTGTTTCTGGAGTTTTGTCTTTAATATTGATTTTTGAACGGGGTTAAAATAGTTAACATAGACATTGGGTGGGACATGTCTCATCCGTACTCCATCCTATGTTCTCATAACGGTGCTGTTAAAAAGGATTTTAAGATAAATTGTGGACAGGCCATCCCAACGCAGAACAATCTAAGAAAGGAACCAGAATGGTGACAGACAGTAGTGTGTTTCGATAGTACTGTCTTTTTACCCTGCTTGTAATGAACTGTAAGTTTGGCACTTTATGTTATCCAATATAACTAAACTAATACATGTGTGTGTGAATAAGTTTAAACAACAAAAGCACATGGTGGCAAACTCAGCCACTGTATATTGTCATTCCTGTATGTACGACGTTATTGCATATGTGTATGCCACTTAAAAGAATCAAGCGTATAGATGTTTTGTGTAATATGGTTCGTGTGGGCTGTAAAGTTCCTAGGCTGGCTGCATGAAAACCGCCAGCATTGATGCAATTGTATGTTGTTATGTGAGGGCACCCAGATAGCTATTTGTATTGTATTTGTGTATTCTGAGCGGCATTCACCTAATGATATGCACTCAGACTTCAGCTATCTTGGAATATGTTAAATGTCTGTGTTGCTGGGAGGGTGTGACATTGTGTTTTTGGGTGGGGATTCCTGTTCTGTTGTTCTCACATGTGTATTGCCGATGTCCCTTTGTCCTGAAAGATAATTGGATTACTCCTCTCCCCTCCAGGCCAGAGAGGATGAAACCATGATGCATTGTGGGGATGTGTTGTGTCTGTGTATCCTAAGTTGCTGCATATCTGTCCTGTGTAGCAGTCTTGCTTCTTGTCCACTAGGGGCGTGTCCACCAGATGGGGAGCTGCATAGGGGGGGTAGCCCTCAATAAAGAGTTCCTGTTTTATTCCTTAATGAAGTCTTGGCTCCTGTTTGGGGGATGGAATAACTACACTCTTGGGGATTGCTATATCACAATACTCCCCTGAGTATAAGCTCTTTTAAGAGCTTGCTCCTGTTTCCAGGCTCCCAGCGGAGACCTTGTGGATCGTGCTACCCCTCCACTACACACATATTTACCCTCCTTGTGTGGGGTGGTGACTACCCCGTCATCATCCTCCTCTTCCTGCTCCTCATCCTCAAAAATGTGGGGGGGCAACTCAGGTAGGGCTGCTGGTCCAGCCTCTTCCTCCACCATTGACTCCCCCTCCTGTGGTGGTGGTGGGTCATTTGATGTCCCTGAGGGTCCTGCCTGCTGCTCCTGCTCCCCCTCAGACGCCGACAGCTCCCAGGAATCCCTGCTGGCAGGCCTGTGTTTTACAGACGGAAGGCGAGCCCCTATAATTACAAATTAATACTTATGTAAAAATAAAAATCACAAATAATAAATGTACCTCACCATTACGTTACTTTTGTTTATTTCATCAACACTCAATAATGTTTGTACCTGGACAGTGCTCGTCACGGATCTTGCGGATTCTGGCCATATGTCTCCGCTTCAGGTCCGACCACTTTTTGCAAATGGCCAAGGCTTCATGTTTGCCCTCATGAACCCTCCTCATCTCCTTCCTCAGCTCCCTTACTATGGCGTGTTTTGATTTGTTAGAGCGTAGTTCATCATAACCTTGCTCTAACAGGCGCTGCGTGATTAAGAAAAGAAGCATTTTATAAAAATTATTTAATAAAACTAAGATTAAGGAACTTTAACATTAGCACAAGTGGAGTACGTCAGTCTATTCTAGGAAGTTGAACAAGCGGTCAGATCCTTCCTGCCGCTAGTTCACTTATGCCCCCAGACAGTGGCGTAGTTAGAAATGACTTGGCCCCACAGCAAAATTTTTTTAATGGGGACAACCTACCTACCACCCACAAATTTTCAAAAAGGCATTACTTTCAAGCCACCCACATAACTGTGGCTAGTAAAGATTGCTCTCTCACACCAGTCCCGGCAGCTGTTCCATCCATTTTATACACTGTCTATACTGTCACTGTATATAATTTTATTGTGTAATACTGTTGAGGGGGCCCTGAAAAAATCTTTTAGACCTCCTCCTCCTGGATCTGCCCCTTCTGGGTCAGGGCCCCCAAGCATGCCCTGTAAATACGCCACAGCGACAAGAATGACGATACGTCAACATTTACTATAATAATGGCGGCCAGGGGTGTAACTATCCGGGAAGCAGGAGAAGCGTCTGCTTTGCGGCCCTGACCCAGAAGAGGCCCATCCCACAAAGGAGGACTAAAAGATTTCGTCATGGCCCCCTCGGTAGTATTACACAATGAAATTATGTAACACAGTGACAGTATAGACAGTTAACAAAACGGATGGAACAGCTGCCGGGCCTGCAGCTACACCACTGGTGTCGAGGGAAACGTTCCAGCAGCAGCAAGTCAGCACACGGCCAGAGGCAGTCTAACTAAAAGCTCTGCATGTTGTAGTTTAATTACACGGAACCGCTCGCCGTGCGCTGCCTTGATGCCGCAGTAACTGACCACCAACATGTCATCATTATCTCAAATACCAAACCAAAAATTATTATTATTTGCGAGTCAAATACTACAATTTAACTTAACGTAACCGTATAAAATCTAATTGTGGTGAAATTGTATGTGTGTGGGGTATAAGCTATTAGATATTGTCCATCTGAGGAGAGATGTACCTGTCTAGTGACGGCATAGTTTGGGGTGTAAAGCTGGTCCGCCTCCACGTGGTGCACCCTGGGTAACGCTAAATGAACCAGCAAATATACTGTATAATGTAAAAAATTACTTCTCCTGACCAACAGGACACTTATTTGAATATTTAGACTAGCCGTCCGCACACTGCGGCCCCCCTGCAAACTGCGGCCCTCCGGCTGTGGCAAAAATAAAACTCACATCATTCCATGACAACCTACAGCTATCATCCTATAGAAGGACATAATGGGACGGGAGTTGTAGTTTTAGAACAACTGGAGGACCGCTGTTTGAATAGACTGTGTGTGTGTGTTTGTGTGTTGGGGGAGGTCAGGGGGGGGGGGGGGGGGTTTGGGGGGGGGTTTGGTGGTATGCAGTGTGGGTATATTGTCTGAGGCAGGAAATTAGATGTACAATGTGCATCTGATATATATATTTGTATGCATTGCTATCCATACATAATGACACGTCGGCCACATGTATGTATGAATAGCATATAAATATATAGCAGATGCCAGTGAGATACTGCTTTGATGGCAGACCATTAAAACCATTTATGAGATCAAAAATGCTTAACTATTTATTTTAGTAATATAGATAAAATCACATTATATATAGTATGAGTAGATGTTAATGATTATCTGAAAAATATATTACTTTGGAATGTCAACAATACTTGTTTCAAACTATCATTTATATGTAATCAAAGTATGTACTATCCGAATTTTAATGCCATGCGAAAATAGTTTAAACAAATACATCCGAAAAATTCAATTCAATAAACCTACATAGGAATATTACTAAGATATGCGAAACAAGCGTGTATGCGAACAAATGTTCAATTAGATTATACTTACTATGACGATCAGCTCCTCCTCAGCTTTAGTGAACTTGCTGGCCACCATCGTAAAAACTGAGCGCATAAAGTTTTCAACCGCACAAAACTGACGCAAGTTGAATTCTGGTTTAAAACGGCGCTTACTTCCGGTTTTGAACAAATCACGCGCATGCGCAAAATGATACGAAAATGTCAGTGCCGTTTCAGCTATTTGTATGTTAACGAATATTCGATAAAATTAATGATATATCAGGTTTTAGAATATTCGTATCACTCGAAATCTATGATATATTACAATATCTATAATATTCGTAAAAAACAAAGCGGATATAAGGCATTAGTAGTTTCGAAATCTTTCTATTGAAAATGAATAATATTGCCTAGGCTATATTGCAATAACATTGTGTTCTAGTCTGATTTTATATTGCAATATAGAGAATATTCAAAACATTTATTGTATAATTTGAACAGTGAACAGTACACCACTGAACACTAAAGACATTTAGAAATTTGCGAATTCGCATAATATGCGCATATTACGCGTATATAACTATGCGCATATTATGCGCATATTATTAGCTAACGTACGAATATTCGATTTCTGAGGATAGAATACGAATATTCTAACGAATATTCGCGAAATATCGCGAAAACGAATATGGCACCTCAAGCTCATCACTACGAATGACCCCTCAGATGCCGCATTTATACATGATCTCGGCGTCTGATATACATTAAAGTCAAAAATGTTTAAAAAAAAAATTCAAATACTTATAGAAACATAGAAGCATAGAAACATAGAATGTGTCGGCAGATAAGAACCATTTGGCCCATCTAGTCTGCCCAATATACTGAATACTATGGATAGCCCCCGGCCCTATCTTATATGAAGGATGGCCTTATGCCTATCCCATGCATGCTTAAACCCCTTCACTGTATTTGCAGCTACCACTTCTGCAGGAAGGCTATTCCATGCATCCACTACTCTCTCAGTAAAGTAATACTTCCTTATATTACTTTTAAACCTTTGCCCCTCTAATTTAAAACTGTGTCCTCTTGTGGTAGTTTTTCTTCTTTTAAATATGCTCTCTTCCTTTACCGAGTTGATTCCCTTTATGTATTTAAAAGTTTCTATCATATCCCCTCTGTCTCTTCTTTCTTCCAAGCTATACATATTAAGGTCCTTTAACCTTTCCTGGTAAGTTTTATCCTGCAATCCATGTACTAGTTTAGTAGCTCTTCTCTGAACTCTCTCTAGAGTATCTATATCCTTCTGGAGATATGGCCTCCAGTACTGCGCACAATACTCCAAGTGAGGTCTCACCAGTGTTCTGTACAGCGGCATAAGCACTTCACTCTTTCTACTGCTTATACCTCTCCCTATACATCCAAGCATTCTGCTGGCATTTCGTGCTGCTCTAAAGCTCTATTTGCTCACGACGGGATGGCCGCCGCTATCTTGCTTGAATGTCTGGCGCGAGATCTCATACGTCACCGCCCATGGGATTTCGGCCAAGTTCTCCAAGCAAGATGGTGGTGGGTGGCCCATTGTGAGCAAATGGAGCAGGTAAGTATTATTTTTTTTCGCCGCGAATCAAATCTATCCAGAAATTCAGATCGATGTCCACTTTGTGGACTTCGGTTCACTCATCCCTAATCAAGAGCTTTAGACTTAAAAGGGGTTATCCCACCAAACGTATTACTGTGCAATGTAAAGGGCATTCCACGTGAAGTATTATTGTAGTATACATGCAATTATAATAGTATGTTTTTTTTTTTTTATGTACATTGCATTTTCTTCTCTGTTAGCGCCCCCTGCTGTTCTCTTGCAGATTCAATTCTGGTCCACCTTTTCCTGAATTAGAGGAGAACTGACATGCTGCTCCCTCCTTCGTCCTCTCAGTGCTGGTGTAGTGATCTCATAGTGACACCTTTCATTCAGTCATCCCTACTTCTAAATGTGTAGAAATTTATAGCCCTATCTCCTCTTCTAGACAACGAGAGAAGAAAATTGGGGGAGGGCTTGAAATATAGTGCCACAAGAGCTGAGTGCAATGCACTCCTGAGAAATGCAGGTGCCTGATGAGCTGCTGAACCTCCCACAGAAAGGGAAGAGACAAGTCCTTCAGATATGTGAGGAATAAAAAGAGGAAAAAAGCAAAAATGATAGTGCCACAAGAGCTGAGTGCAATGCACTCCTCGGAAATGCAGGTGCCTGATGAGCCGCTGAACCTCCCACAGAAAGGGAAGAGACAAGTCCTTCAGATATGTGAGTAATAAAAAGAGGAAAAAAGCAAAAATGATAGTGCCACAAGAGCTGAGTGCAATGCACTCCTGGGAAATGCAGGTGCCTGATGAGCCGCTGAACCTCCCACAGAAGGGGAAGAGACAAGTCCTTCAGATATGTGAGTAATAAAAAGAGGAAAAAAGCAAAAATGATAGTGCCGCAAGAGCTGAGTGCAATGCACTCATGGGAAATGCAGGTGCCTGATGAGCCGCTGAACCTCCCACAGAAAGGGAAGAGACAAGTCCTTCAGATATGTGAGTAATAAAAACAGTAAAAAAGCAAAAATGACACTGGAGAGTAGAGATGAATGAATCGATTGTACGGATCAATTCCTTCATCAAAATGGAGTCCTTGAGCAGGGAGGGTCTGGCCCCGCTGCTCTAGAGACATCCCTCCTCCTTGATGGATATTACATCTGCAGCGTTGCTCCAAGTAGAGGCGCAAGAGCAAAGGTTCTGTTGCTGCTACTGGGGCAATGCTGCTACACTTCAGATACCCAGGTGTAAATGTGGTGAGTGAAAGTAATATATACCACTTACAAATATACCATTCTGCACCAATTCATTTCATTTTTAAGCATGCCCCTTGGTTATTCAGGTCCCCGGACAGCCCCACTATTCTCATCCCAAAATTAGCTGTGGATGGAGGAACACACGACTCGGACCCAGTGCATCGGCCGCCCCCCCACTGCTCATTTACGGTTGCATATGTAATCAACAATAACCTCTCGTTTCTGCATTAAAATCATGCTTTACAAATATCGCTTGTGTACATAGCCCACCCCCTCTCCGGTCCCCCGTGTTTTCAGACGCAACGGGCAGGATTATTTGTAATACCTGAGGACAGAGTGCCCCCTGTGACCCATCTGTAAGTATGCACCATTCTAAGTTAATGCATGTGATTTATTATTGTCAGAAGCCCCTCTACTGTAATAAGACAAGCCCAGTACTGTACAATGCCGGCTGTAATAGTGTAGCAGGCAGCCAGAAAGATTAATTGTAGGAGACGACAGAGCAGCCACTTGTGAGGTAAACAAGCCACACGCCGTAATGATCCCATTAATAATACCGCCAATTATACTGCCGCAGTAGGGAAAAATTAGTGTGTGAGCAAATGAGCAGAACGTGGGCAGAAGATATGACAAATGAAAAATGACTAGCGGGGTATATGCAAAGTATTGTGTAGTTAAGTAACCCTTTCATACAAAAACTTTAGAGGGACATCTCGATTTCAGGATTATGATTGTTTTGCTTTAGGTGGTTATTTCCAGGCTTATGCTTTGATTGCAATATATCAGCATGTAAAACTTTTTGAATTTTTATTATTTTGAATTGTGAACCGGGGAGTAGGGGGAATTTACTTGCAATACTCTGCTTGACCAGATGGTGTGCTGATGAGCACTAAGATGTTTTCACTCAGGTCCAGTACAAAACTCTAAAGCTCCATCTAGTGGCAGGACATTGTAGTGCAATAATTTATATTTAATAAAGACACTGTGATTTTAATCTGTCACAAATCTGTCAACAGCAGCTTCGCTGATGGTTTCCACGTAACTCCTGAAGTATTTTTTCATTACATTGCACTGAACATAAAGAACATACATTATGCAGATGAACAGATTTTACATTAATTGACTATGTCAGCTATAAATTAAAGAAGCTTCACTTTGTTAGTAGACACTTGCTGTCTGCCAAAGTCAGGTGGAGCTGCACAATGTTAAAAATGCTCTCTGTTTTGGACAGTCACTACTTGTTAGATGGGTCTCTTGAAAAATAAGCTGATGACAAAGTGTCTCTCTACTGGGACCTCCGCTGATCAGCTGTTATCTATGGGGAAACTTGGCAGTAAGTGTTCAATCACCCTGCAGCACCACCACAGGGGAAATTAAGTATTACACAGTGTCCATTCATATATGTCATATTGGCTCTTCCTTGCTGGAGTCGCCTGACTATTCTTTCCAGTATGCCTGCTTCTTGCAGGCAAGGTCCCTCTCCTCTGCCCATAGGCCATGCACATGCATGCTCCTTGGCTCTTAAAGGCCAGCATGTGCATCCTATTTCACACCAGCCTGTGGCTGGTCACCTTAGGGTACTGAAGGAACCTTCTCCTATGGTAGGGTGCCTGAGCAATAGGTTCCTAGCTAGGTGTACTGTATTCATTTGTCTGCCTGTGTACTGACTCCTGCCCGTATTGACCCTCTGCTTCCAGACCTGACCTCTGGCTGTTTATTGGATTGTACACCTGCCCTGACCCAAGTCTGTCCCTGACTACAGTTTTACCTATTCCCATGGTGCTCTACACCAGTGTCTCTTGACCACTGTTGGCCAGCTGTCAATTATGCAGAGACTACTCAAGGAATTAGCAGCCTGGTGGCTCTTGTGCGGTGACATCCAGATCCTTGTGCTTCGGGTTAAGGCCTCATGCACACGGCCGTTGTTTGGGTCCGCATCCGAGCCGCCGTTTTGTCGGCTCGGATGCGGACCCATTCACTTCAATGGGGCCGCAAAAGATGCGGACAGCACTCCGTCTGCTGTCAGCATCCATTGCTCCATTCCGCGGCCCTGCAGAAAAATATAACATGTCCTATTCTTGTCCGCAAAACGGACAAGAATAGGCAGTTTTATCAATGGCCGTCCGTTCCGTTCCACAAATTGCAGAAGGTACACGGGCAGCTTCCCATTTTTGCGGATCCGCGGTTTGCGGACCACAGAAAACGGCACGGTCGTGTGCATGTAGCCTAAAGGTTAAAAAACATGGATCTGCCAGGATAACATAAGGAGTAGAAATGTCCCGAACTATTCGCCGGCGAACATAGCTTGTTTGCGTTTGCCGTGGTGGGCGAACATATGCGATGTTCGGTCCGCCCCCTATACATCATCATTGAGCAAACTTTGACCCTGTACCTCACAGTCAGCAGACACATTCCAGCCAATCAGCAGCAGACCCTCCCTCCCAGACCCTCCCACCTCCTATCAAAAAGCAAGGACAGCATCCATCTTAGATTCATTCTGAAGCTGCAGTGTCACAAATTTGACTAAGTTGTAATCGCAATGCGATTAATACAGGTTATATTAATCGCATTGCGAATTCAACTTAGAGCTGGATTCCTAATGGTTGTATTGCTAGAATATAACGAAGATTGAGAATATAGTGCTATATTCATTATATTCATCAATTCTAGCAATACAACCATTAGGAACTCAGATCTAAGTTGAATTCGCAATGTGATTAATACAGGTTATATTAATCGCATTGCGAATTCAACTTACCACACTCTGCGTCAACTACGTAGTTTTCCATGGGAGTTTTGCCATGGATCCCCCTCCGGCATGCCACAGTCCAGGTGTTAGTCCCCTTGAAACAACTTTTCCATCACTATTGTGGCCAGAAAGAGTCCCTGTGGGTTTTAAAATTCGCCTGCCTATTGAAGTCTATGGAAATTCGCGTTCGCCGCTCGCGAACGGAAAATTTTATGTTCGCGACATCTCTAATAAGGAGTAGCTCAAAGTCAAATTTGGTGGCTGCCCCAGTGGTTCCACATCCAATATCAATGGGTTGCCTGTTGAATGCAGGACAGGGCAGGTTCTCCAGATTAAGAGACGCTCTTAGTATTCCTTCTCGTCTCTGGCCAAGATATCAAGTTTCTCAGCAGAAGACCCCTCCCCCATTTTAACTTAGAATTACCCAACAGGGTACATGAAAATCGGTTTACAGAAGATCTTGGAAGGCTCATAGGAGATAGGGTACGATGAAGACAGCAAAATACAGAAAGTTACAGAAAACCTGCTGCAGTCTGCAAGAGTCCTGTGACATGGGAACACATTAATCTGTCAGTAAGGCAATGATGACCAAACTTAGGCTACTTTCACACTAGCGGCACGGACCTCCGGCAGGCTGTTCCGTCAGGTAAACAGCCTGCCGAATCCGTCCTGCCGCTAGTGACCGTGTGCCTCCGGACTGTCGCTCCGTCCCCATTGACTATAATGGGGGCGACGGTGGAGTTACGGTGAGGCAAGGCAGTGCACGCTGCCAGAATAAATGTCGGACATGTCGTAGTTTTATTCTGGCAGCCTCTCGCCCGAGCGACAGTCCGGAGGCACACGGTCACTAGTGGCAGGACGGATCCGGCAGGCTGTTTACCCGACGGAACAGCCTGCCGGAGGTCCGTGCCGCTAGTGTGAAAGTAGCCTAAGTTTGGTCATCATTGCCTTACTGACAGATTAATGTGTTCCCATGTCACAGGACTCTTGCAGACTGCAGCAGGTTTTCTGTAACTTTCTGTATTTTGCTGTCTTCATCGTACCCTATCTCCTACGAGCCTTCCAAGATCTGCTGTAGAGAAGTGTCTGTACAGTATGATGGCACTCCTATGGGGATAGTATATTTTTGGTAATTTCCATTTTGGTCAGTCCACCACTTTTGGTCAAACCCGGCTTAGTCAAAACATCCTATGAACTTTATGTTTTACAACGGAGTTCTCTAGCCTACTGGACCTCCCCTTTATATAAGGTTTATTTAAGGTGACACACAAAAAGTTGTTATGGGTGATATAGCGGTAGAATCCCATCTGCAAGTCCAATACCTTTAGCTTCCTACCTCATTGTTTCTGGATACGTTGTCTCCACACCTGTTTGTCAATGTTCATTTCCTGTTTTCCATATTTGTGATGAAACATATTGTGGTTCCCGGATTCTCATGTTTGAAGACTTATTTAATTTCTAATGTTACATTTCCCCATGTGAGATGTTCAGAAGCCAAAGATCTCCACAAAAGGCCAGCATCATCATCTCTCTGACCATGAAGAATACAATATATCATTACCTGAGACAGAAACAAGATGGATATAAATGTTAACACGGATATTCAGGGTCCAGGGAGCACTTGTGGCATGTTCCATGATTAAAATCTCCTGTTCCGTCTCCTTTTTATTGTCTTTATGTGACTATGAAGAATGGGATGAGGAATTATCTTTGAATCGATTCCATGTTTTCATTATTCAGGCTTTGAACATGAGAGAATTATTATCTCTGCATTGGAATGTATGACAAGGTTGTGTCATTATGTTAGGGAAAAGCTGTGTTTCACTTGTTGGAGGTTAAATCGGGAGTAAAACAATCCTTCTCTTATTAAGTAGTGATTATTGTATCTTATCTGGTGCAAAATTCTCTGCTCACCCTTTATTTTTCAGCTACAGGGCCCTAAATCCCCTGCATAGAAATTCAATTAAAGGGGCGTTAAATTTTACACGTAAAGGTGTTGCCTCAAAAAAATAACCAATGTTCTTTAGGTGTCTAAAGAGGGATGTTCCTCACTGTAGTGGACTAAGGCACATGATCACGCAGCTACTCTTTTTACCGTAAATTTACCTGCAAGGTAAATGCATGGCTACATGATAGCTGATTGCTGCAGGTGATAGAAGACAGTGGCGTCTCAAGCTTTCAAAATTTGGGGGGGACCCCTGGGGGCCAGGACAAAAGTAGGGGGGGGGGCAGCTATAACAACGATACATTTACACAAGTACGCTTAGAAATGCTGCAATACTTTACCCAATACCTAAAACCGCAACAGGGAAGAAAAGTCCAGCTGTCTGTGGATGACACTTTTATAGAGAGGGGGATCTGTGGATGACACTGCTATGGGGGGGATCTGTGGATGACACTGCTATGGGGGGGGGATCTGTGGATGACACTGCTATGGGGGGGATCTGTGGATGCCACATACCGTATATAGCATCTTATGCTATATGTGTCATCCACAGATCCACCCCATGACAGTGTCATCCCCATTTCCCCCTCCATAACAGTGTCATCCACAGATCTCCCTCCCCGCCTCTCACAGGAGTGTACATATATAAAATAAACATATTTCACATGAACACTTACAGTTACTTGGCTCGGACCTTGGGGATCTCGGACGCCACTTCCACACTTTGGCCGGGGGCTCGGCGGAGCTGATGTTGTGTTTTATCCTAATGAGAAAGATTTCATAATAAGGATTTGGAGAAGGGGCAGAGGGATAGCAGAGCAGGGAGAGGCTGGTGCTGCTACTAGGGGGTCATACCATGGGGGAGTAATAAAGCCCACCATAATGCCCCCCCAGTAGAAATAATTCTCATTATAATGTGCAAAACATACCCCCTTATGCCCCCAGTTGAGCTAATGTCCCCCATAATGTGCCAGTATAAAATACCCCTATATAGTGCCCCAGTAAATGCCTCCATAGTGCTCCTCTCCCCCCTCCCTGCTAGTGCCCCCCATAATGTACCAGTATAAAATGCCCCATATATCGTGCCCCAGTAGATGCCCTCAGTGTCCCCCATAATTTGCAAGTATAAAATACCCCTTCTTAGTGCCCCCCGTAGATGACTCCATAGTACTCCTGTCTCCCCTTCCCCATAGTACCCACCATAATGTGTCCCAGTATAAAATGCTGCTGTACAGAGCCCCCCATATAGAGCCCCCCTCAGTAGATGCCCCTATAGTGCCCACCAATAATGTGCCAGTAATAAGTGCCCTCAATAACGTGCCACTGCCAGTAACAAGAGCCCCCCAATGTGCCAGTAATAAGCCCCCATCACGTGCCAGTAACAAGAGCCCCCATCACGTGCCAGTAATAAGCCCCCCATCACGTGCCAGTAATAAGCCCCCCATCACGTGCCAGTAATAAGCCCCCCCATTACGTGCTAGTAATAAGCCCCCCATTACGTGCCAGTAATAAGCCCCCCATTACGTGCCAATAATAAGCCCCCCCATTATGTGCCAGTATTAAGCCCCCCATTACGTGCCAGTATTAAGCCCCCCATCATGTGCCAGTATTAAGCCCCCCCATGTTCCAGTATTAAGCCCTCCCATCATGTGCCAGTATTAAGCCCCCCATCATGTGCCAGTATTAAGCCCCCCATCGTGCCAGTATTAAGCCCCCCCATCGTGCCAGTATTAAGCCCCCCCATCATGTGCCAGTATTAAGCCCCCCATCATGTGCCAGTATTAAGCCCCCCCCATCATGTGCCAGTATTAAGTCCCCCCCATCATGTGCCAGTATTAAGTCCCCCCCATCATGTGCCAGTATTAAGTCCCCCCCATCATCATGTGCCAGTATTAAGTCCCCCCATCATCATGTGCCAGTATTAAGTCCCCCCCATCATCATGTGCCAGTATTAAGTCCCCCCATCATCATGTGCCAGTATTAAGTCCCCCCATCATCATGTGCCAGTATTAAGTCCCCCCATCATCATGTGCCAGTTTTAAGTCCCCCCCATCATGTGCCAGTATTAAGTCCCCCCCATTGTAATAAGCCCCCCCAATTTGCCAGTAACACTATTGTAAAATACAAACAAAAAAAAAACACTTATACTTACCTCAGTGTCAGCGATGCGATGCAGACTCTTCCTGTGTCCCGCGCCTGCGCCGGCCTCTGATAGGCTGCAGGCACTAGGCCGGCAGCCTATCAGAGGAAAAGGAAGGGACACACCTCTCCCTCCCCTGCACCTCCGCTGGCACAGGCAGGTTACAATGGAGATGAGCGCAATGGAAGCGCTCATCTCCCTGTGCCCGGCGGCGGCGGCTCACTTGGGGGGGGGGGAGCATTTTTGTTGGGGGGGCACATGGGGGGGCCCCCTCTGGCCCCCCCCCTGGCGACGCCACTGATAGAAGATAGGCTTGAGTCCTGCTTTATCTGTCCGCTCAAAGAGAAAGCCTGAGTCCTGCTTCATCTGTCAACTCATAGAGAAAGCTTGTGAGTCCTGCTACATCTGTCCACTCATAGAGAAAGCCTGAGTCCTGCTTCATCTGTCCACTCATAGAGAAAGCCTGAGTCCTGCTTCATCTGTCCACTCATAGAGAAAGCCTGAGTCCTGCTTCATCTGTCCACTCATAGAGAAAGCCTGAGTCCTGCTTCATCTGTCCACTCATAGAGAAAGCCTGAGTCCTGCTTCATCTGTCCACTCATAGAGAAAGCCTGAGTCCTGCTTCATCTGTCCACTCATAGAGAAAGCCTGAGTCCTGCTTCATCTGTCCACTCATAGAGAAAGCCTGAGTCCTGCTTCATCTGTCCACTCATAGAGAAAGCCTGAGTCCTGCTTCATCTGTCCACTCATAGAGAAAGCCTGAGTCCTGTTTCATTTGTCCACTCATAGAGAAAGCCTGAGTCCTGCTTCATCTGTCCACTCGTGGAGAAAGCCTGAGTCCTGCTTCATCTGTCCACTCATAGAGAAATCTTGTGAGTCCTGCTTCATCTGTCCACTCATAGAGAAAGCCTGAGTCCTGCTTCATCTGTCCACTCATAGAGAAAGCCTGAGTCCTGTTTCATCTGTCCACTCATAGAGAAAGCCTGAGTCCTGCTTCATCTGTCCACTCATAGAGAAAGCCTGAGTCCTGTTTCATTTGTCCACTCATAGAGAAAGCCTGAGTCCTGCTTCATCTGTCCACTCATGGAGAAAGCCTGAGTCCTGCTTCATCTGTCCACTCATAGAGAAAGCTTGTGAGTCCTGCTTCATCTGTCCACTCACAGAGAAAGCTTGTGAGTCCTGCTACATCTGTACACTCATAGAGAAAGCCTGAGTCCTGCTTCATCTGTCCACTCATAGAGAAAGCCTGAGTCCTGCTTCATCTGTCCACTCATAGAGAAAGACTGAGTCCTACTTCATCTGTCCACTCATAGAGAAAGCTTGTGAGTCCTGCTTCATCTGTCCACTCATAGAGAAAGCCTGAGTCCTGCTTCATCTGTCCACTCATAGAGAAAGCCTGAGTCCTGCTTCATCTGTCCACTCATAGAGAAAGCCTGAGTCCTGCTTCATCTGTCCACTCATAGAGAAAGCCTGAGTCCTGTTTCATTTGTCCACTCATAGAGAAAGCCTGAGTCCTGCTTCATCTGTCCACTCATAGAGAAAGCCTGAGTCCTGCTTCATCTGTCCACTCATAGAGAAAGCCTGAGTCCTGCTTCATCTGTCCACTCATAGAGAAAGCCTGAGTCCTGCTTCATCTGTCCACTCATAGAGAAAGCCTGAGTCCTGCTTCATCTGTCCACTCATAGAGAAAGCCTGAGTCCTGTTTCATTTGTCCACTCATAGAGAAAGCCTGAGTCCTGCTTCATCTGTCCACTCATAGAGAAAGCCTGAGTCCTGTTTCATTTGTCCACTCATAGAGAAAGCCTGAGTCCTGCTTCATCTGTCCACTCATAGAGAAAGCCTGAGTCCTGTTTCATTTGTCCACTCATAGAGAAAGCCTGAGTCCTGCTTCATCTGTCCACTCGTGGAGAAAGCCTGAGTCCTGCTTCATCTGTCCACTCATAGAGAAAGCTTGTGAGTCCTGCTTCATCTGTCCACTCATAGAGAAAGCTTGTGAGTCCTGCTTCATCTGTCCACTCATAGAGAAAGCCTGAGTCCTGCTACATCTGTCCACTCATAGAGAAAGCCTGAGTCCTGCTTCATCTGTCCACTCATAGAGAAAGCCTGAGTCCTGCTTCATCTGTCCACTCATAGAGAAAGCCTGAGTCCTACTTCATCTGTCCACTCATAGAGAAAGCCTGAGTCCTGCTTCATCTGTCCACTCATAGAGAAAGCCTGAGTCCTGTTTCATCTGTCCACTCATAGAGAAAGCCTGAGTCCTGCTTCATCTGTCCACTCATAGAGAAAGCCTGAGTCCTGTTTCATTTGTCCACTCATAGAGAAAGCCTGAGTCCTGCTTCATCTGTCCACTCGTGAAGAAAGCCTGAGTCCTGCTTCATCTGTCCACTCATAGAGAAAGCTTGTGAGTCCTGCTTCATCTGTCCACTCATAGAGAAAGCCTGAGTCCTGCTACATCTGTCCACTCATAGAGAAAGCCTGAGTCCTGCTTCATCTGTCCACTCATAGAGAAAGCCTGAGTCCTGCTTCATCTGTCCACTCATAGAGAAAGCCTGAGTCCTGCTTCATCTGTCCACTCATAGAGAAAGCCTGAGTCCTGTTTCATTTGTCCACTCATAGAGAAAGCCTGAGTCCTGCTTCATCTGTCCACTCATAGAGAAAGCTTGTGAGTCCTGCTTCATCTGTCCACTCATAGAGAAAGCCTGAGTCCTGCTACATCTGTCCACTCATAGAGAAAGCCTGAGTCCTGCTTCATCTGTCCACTCATAGAGAAAGCCTGAGTCCTGCTTCATCTGTCCACTCATAGAGAAAGCCTGAGTCCTGCTACATCTGTCCACTCATAGAGAAAGCCTGAGTCCTGCTTCATCTGTCCACTCATAGAGAAAGCTTGTGAGTCCTGCTTTCCTGCAAATCATGCTTTCCTTGTCACTTATAAAGAATTCCTATGAGTCCTGCTTCTCCCGTCCACTCATAGAAGAGGCCTTTAAATCCTGTTTCTATGCCACCCATAGAGAATGCTTATATGTGGTGCTTACTGCTCCCCCTCATAGAGAAAGTACATAAATCCTGTTTCACACTCACTCATAGAGAAAACCTGTGAGCCATGCTATCCCCCCCCCCCCCAGACACACACACAAACCCTCATTGAGGAAGCCTGTGAGTCTGAATTTCAGGATTATGATTTTTTTGTTTTAGGTGGTTATTTCCAGGCTTATGCTTTGGTTGCAATATATCAGTATGTAAAACTTTTAGAATTTTTATTATTTTGGGTCGTGTGCAAGAGGAAAAAAAGAAGTTTTACTTGCTTACTTGCAATACACTGCTTGACCAGATGGCATGCCAATGGGCACTAAGATTTGTTCACTCAAGTCTAGTACAAAACTCTAAAGCTCCATCTAGTGGCAGGACATTATAGCGCAGCAATTTACATTTAATAATGACACTGTGACCTTAATCTGTTATAAATCTGTCAACAGCAGCTTCGCTGATGGTTTCCAGGTAACTTCAGGAGTATTTTTAATTATATTGCACTGAATATAAAGAACATATATTACACAGATGAATAGATTTTACATTAATTGACTATGTCAGCTACAAATTAAAGAAGCTTCACTTTATCTGCCAAAGTCAGATGGAGCTCTCTGTTTTGAACCTTCACATAATTGCCGTTCCATGGTCTTTTCCTTAGACACCAGGGTCATTTGTCTTACAACTTCTGTTTCCTTATCACAGCTCTCTCCAAGGGGTCAAGAGTTTTCTCAGGTGTTGGATAAACTCTGATATCTACAATCTGAATACTCATGCAGAATATCCAACTGCTTCGGTGATCTCTCACAGATCCTCCTGTCTACAACCACATTCACAGCTGTAGCAGACCAATGCAACAGCCTGTTATTAGGATGTTACCCCTCTCGTGTTCACCCCTCTCGTGTCATGGATGCCCTGAGTTCAATCCAGAGTGGCCGGGAAATTACTTCCCGCTCTTTATATAACCTTATAAACAATAAGTATTTACTTCCCATACCCCACTTCTGGTACCAAATACTTTACAGTGGATTCTAAGATATGGGATTTACTGAGGATTCATACAGAAATTCCTCAGAAAATATCTACTACATCTCGCTTTATGCCGAAATCAAAGTAGAATATATAATATATTTAGGATATTTAAGCAGTAAATACTTGTTAGCTTTGGCACTGTACAATCTTGAAAAGTGGAATAACATTTTTTTAAATTAGAAAATAAATATTTAAGATACAGCTTTTCCCATTTCGAGTATATAAAAATGTATTGGCATTGCCACTTTCATAACAAACCAATCCATGAAATTATCCCATTATTTAACCCACAAGGTGAATGTTAAAAAAAAAGACAATACCAGAATTGATGTTTTTTGGTCACCCTGCTTCCCCAAGAAATAGAATACAAAAATAACAAACTATACATTACCCTATAGAAACCAATCTCTCTGACAACTCTGTCAATAGAAAATTAACAAAGTCAAGGGTGTCAGAGAATGGTGACATAAACTAATCTTTATTTTTTTTTAAAAAAAGAGATTTACTGTACATTTTTTAAAAAGTAGAAAGAAAATTTGGTATCTCCTTAATGATACTGAGCCAAAGAATAGAGGTAACGTTTTGCAACTGAATTAACACAATAAAAACCCTAAAAATGGTGGGGTTGCGTGTTTTTTCTCACAATATACAACCCAGAAATTTCTAAAAGTTATACAATATAATAGAGGTACCCTAAAAAGGTGGCACTGAAAAATATAACTCATGTTGCTTAAAACAAGCCACTGTATGTCTATGGTGGTGGCAAAATAAAAGTTATGGCTTTTGAAAAGAAGAAATAAAAAATTAAGAAAAACATTCCCAGCTTCACTTTTCATACTTACCTTCGTTGAGCGCGACGTTCACTTCCTGGATTCGGCTGGGCTTAATTGACGTCTTCTCCCGGCCGGGCCGCGCCGCGCTTGCGTAGAAGACTGAAGATTTTCTCCCGGCCGGGCCGCGCAATGTCCTGAATGCGCATACCGCCGCGCATGTGCCATGGTGACTTATTCCTGGCCTGTATAGTACAGAGCCGGCGTGCGCATTTGCGGCTCTGTACTATACCTGCCAGAAAGAAGTCATCATGTGCGGCGGCGTGCGCGTTCAGGACATTGCGAGGCCCGGCCGGAAGAAAATCTTCAGTCTTCTGCTCAAGAGCGGCCTGGCAGGATTCAACAGGAGAGGTGGCCGTAACCAGGGGAGACAAAAGACAACGATCAGGTAAGAGGGGACTTATTTTCTCAAAAAGGGTGGGAATTGGGTAATTAAATGTATTTACAAAAATGATCACTGTCAAATCATTAACAGATTTAACAGTGATCATTGTGATGGTAATACCCTTTAAATACAGAAGTAAGCTAAACAATGTACAGGGAGTGCAGAATTATTAGGCAAGTTGTATTTTTGAGGATTAATTTTATTATTGAACAACAACCATGTTCTCAATGAACCCAAAAAACTCATTAATATCAAAGCTGAATATTTTTGGAAGTAGTTTTTAGTTTGTTTTTAGTTTTAGCTATTTTAGGGGGATATCTGTGTGTGCGGGTGACTATTACTGTGCATAATTATTAGGCAACTTAACAAAAAACAAATATATACCCATTTCAATTATTTATTTTTACCAGTGAAACCAATATAACATCTCAACACTCACAAATATACATTTCTGACATTCAAAAACAAAACAAAAACAAATCAGTGACCAATATAGCCACCTTTCTTTGCAAGGACACTCAAAAGCCTGCCATCCATGGACTCTGTCAGTGTTTTGATCTGTTCACCATCAACATTGCGTGCAGCAGCAACCACAGCCTCCCAGACACTGTTCAGAGAGGTGTACTGTTTTCCCTCCTTGTAAATCTCACATTTGATGATGGACCACAGGTTCTCAATGGGGTTCAGATCAGGTGAACAAGGAGGCCATGTCATTAGATTTTCTTCTTTTATACCCTTTCTTGCCAGCCACGCTGTGGAGTACTTGGCCGCGTGTGATGGAGCATTGTCCTGCATGAAAATCATGTTTTTCTTGAAGGATGCAGACTTCTTCCTGTACCACTGCTTGAAGAAGGTGTCTTCCAGAAACTGGCAGTAGGACTGGGAGTTGAGCTTGACTCCATCCTTAACCCGAAAAGGCCCCACAAGCTCATCTTTGATGATACCAGCCCAAACCAGTACTCCACCTCCACCTTGCTGGCGTCTGAGTCGGACTGGAGCTCTCTGCCCTTTACCAATCCAGCCACGGGCCCATCCATCTGGCCCATCAAGACTCACTCTCATTTCATCAGTCCATAAAACCTTAGAAAAATTAGTCTTGAGATATTTCTTGGCCCAGTCTTGACGTTTCAGCTTGTGTGTCTTGTTCAGTGGTGGTCGTCTTTCATTCTTTCTTACCTTGGCCATGTCTCTGAGTATTGCACACCTTGTGCTTTTGGGCACTCCAGTGATGTTGCAGCTCTGAAATATGGCCAAACTGGTGGCAAGTGGCATCTTGGCAGCTGCACGCTTGACTTTTCTCAGTTCATGGGCAGTTATTTTGCGCCTTGGTTTTTCCACACGCTTCTTGCGACCCTGTTGACTATTTTGAATGAAACGCTTGATTGTTCGATGATCACGCTTCAGAAGCTTTGCAATTTTAAGAGTGCTGCATCCCTCTGCAAGATATCTCACTATTTTTGACTTTTCTGAGCCTGTCAAGTCCTTCTTTTGACCCATTTTGCCAAAGGAAAGGAAGTTGCCTAATAATTATGCACACCTGATATAGGGTGTTGATGTCATTAGACCACACCCCTTCTCATTACAGAGATGCACATCACCTAATATGCTTAATTGGTAGTAGGCTTTCGAGCCTATACAGCTTGGAGTAAGACAACATGCATAAAGAGGATGATGTGGTCAAAATACTCATTTGCCTAATAATTCTGCACTCCCTGTATTAGTAAAAAAAAAACACAAATATAAGAACAATAGTAACTATTTTAGGAAGTATTTTTGTCTAAAAATGCATAACAAAAATATATAGCATGTCAAGTAATATGCAAAATGCCCATTAAAAAATCAAGGGAATCTTAAATACCAACCTAAGCTTCATTTAAGGGGTTAATAAAAATATATTTAATAGTAAACAAGTGCTTAAAACCTCAAGTGAGGTGTGTATTATTTTTGTTAAAAATCTAAAATAAAAAATATATAACATATCAAATAGCAATATAATATTGTAAAATGCCCATAAAAAGTAGACTGAAATCCGGTTTTCCTTAAGAATGTCAAATCACCTTTCCAGCTGCACTTGACATCATTTCCCCAAAATGTTTTTCTCATAAATAATTTTAATTTTATCCCCCAACTTGTATTTCTCTATTGATAGGATATTTAGCCTCATTTTCAGACTTCCTGTAAAGACTTCAAAACTTGCTCTTAAGATTTTTTTTTTTGCTACTTTAGCTGAATATATCCGTAACGCCAACACTTATTTAAAACAGCTGGATATTAACGTCTGCTGTTACCCTTTTTTTGTGTGTGTGTCATGGTGAGACTGCCAGAACAGGTAGTCAAAATGGAAAGTGGGAAAAATGTCAGCATCTGTGTTTCCTATCCATTATCTCGGGAAACAACTTTTCCCAATGGGGCATAATAAGATTTTTTTCCATTAGCCAGCTTTTTGAAATTCCTCGGGGACAAATCTGGAGCAGAAATCTTGGTTGGATACAGTTTATGGCTTCAACTTGGATTCAAGAGAATCTGTTCGGGGAGGTCCAATTTTTGGCAGAACATTCAGAGAAATTCCCTAAACTTAAGGTTATATGTAGACCTCTGGCACCAGAGAAGTGCATGATTGTAGAACATAATTTTTTCATAAGAAAAGTAAAAAATATTATTTATTGTGCTTATGTTGTAAATTAAGAATCTATCCTGGCCGTGGTACAATACAGAACTCCAGAAGGGATTTTTTTATTTAAAGGGGTTATCCCACAAAAAGTAATACTATTCAATAGATGGGACATTTCACATGAGATATTATTGCAATATACTTGCAATAAAAATATATATCTATATTTTTGATTTACATTTTTTCTCTGGTAGCGCCCCCTTCAGTTTATCCATCACACATTATTTTGCATTCAGAGGTGGACTAACATGCTCCCTTGCTCCTGGTGGAGTAGTGATCTCATTTTGAAGCAGCCCAGGTACCTTTCATTCATTCATCTCCGCTTCTATATCTAGTTCGTAGAACGATATAGCTCTATCTCTGTCTAGACAGCAGAGAAGGAAATATCTGGGGTTATATGTGAGGAATGGATTTTATGCAAAGGAAGAAGGGGTTAAGAAGAGCTGATTGCAATTCATCCTGCGTGATGCAGGAGCTTAATTGTCATGGGATAAATTTTTTAAATTCCTTGGGGACAAATCTGGAGCTGAAATCCTGGTTAGATACAGTTTATAGAGTCACCGTAGATTCATCTTCATATGGTCGGGAGGACCAACTTTTGACAGACACTAGTGAAGGTCATGATCAGAAATAGTGTTGAGCAATCTAGATCCAAATTCGATTCACTCAAAACTTTGTTTAAATGGTGTACGGAGATCCATCTCCATACAGCATTCAAATGTATGGGCTCCAACATGGGAAATTCGTTTTCAGCGAAGTTTCGCAAGACTTTGGTGAAAAACTTCGGACTTCGATGCGAATTTGGATCCAAAGTCGGCTTCAGTACCGAGGTACCAGCTGGTACAGAAGTTTAAAAATCGAATGCTGAAGTTTTTCACTGAGGTCTCGCAACGGGTTTTGAACGAATCAACTTCGGATCTTGGATCCGCAGCTCGATTCGCTGAACACTAATCAGAAACCTTATTTAAAAGGACAATTTAAAAAGCTTCCATATTGTGTTTATATTGTAAATTTTAAAGAAGCTACAGTTTCTCAGATTTTTTTTTCAATAATAATTTGTATTTTATGGGAAATAAAAATGTTTACCATAAAACATCTTTTTAAATTTTGTAGTGAAAAAATAAAATATTTGGAGAACAAAAGTTTTGACGGTCAGTTCATGGTCGAGATCAAAATGGGCCTAATGAAATGATAGGCCTTCTGAAAGAGCATCTGTCAGCGTGATTGACCCTATCAAAACCAGGCATGTCGCTTGGTAGGGTTGATCATGCTGATTACATTGATATCTTTCTTTTGTTTCTAAGTTAAACAGCTGCCTGGATATCTTTATTTATATTTATGAGCAAATTAGTTATTTTGAGCACCTGGGGGCTGGCCGTAGCACTTGAAGCAGCACTACAGCCATGACCCTGTGCTCTGTAGACTGCTCTTTCCTCTTTGATTGGTAGGGCTAGATATATCATCTAGCCCTGTGTTCTCATAAATAGTCATTGGTGGGCCAGCGTCATTAGGTGTCAGGAATGCATGATTTTGCTGTTCTGTGGCAAACATTTGGGTGCCGACACTTATTGGTGGCAGTGGAGCCTTTGGAGAAGGGAGAGAGGTCTGTACAGAGAGGAGACAATACTAACCTTTCCATCCCCCCCCGATAGCTGCTTTTCTCCATTGTCTGTGAAACGACCAGCGTCTCCACTTCCAGGTGGACTGATTTCAGCTTCACAGATAGTGGAGGAGCACAGTTGCTGGAAGGACCAAAAGATCAGCGTTCTCTTCTCCCCGTATAGCCCTCTCTCCCTTTGCCAGAGACTGCAATGCCACCAATGAGTGCAGTACCCACATATTTGCCACATCACATTAGCAAAATCATCCAATCCTGACACCAATGAGTATGGTACACCATAATAAGGCTGGGCAACATGTGTCCCCGATGGTACTGAAGGTGACTTGTAATGATGTACCCAAACTGTGGGACGTCAGTCAAACCAGGCCAGCATGACTTCTCGGAGATCAGCTCTACCCCCATGACTGTACACTAAGGGGTGGAATACAACAATTAAAGTTCATTTTCTTCTCAAAGTCAAACCTGCCAAAAAATACAAAGATATCAGTGGTTCACCACCATGGATAATAGACTGGTGGTCTCATCACAGATTCCCTTTAACACAGTAATATATACAAAATTGAGACAAAAAAAAGTTTTACTTTTTTTTTTTATTAACAGGAACAAAACTGGAGCTGCCCATAAACAATAGACAGCTGTCAGCCGAACAAGATAGTCTTCCTTTCTTTACCCATTAGGAGGGAGGAGGAATATGCCATTACCAGACCCCTCTGTCAGTGGCTTACCTCTGACAGGAACAAAGGATCGGGTATGTTGAAATCCACCATGTTGGTCCTTCTTGACCTTGATATCTACCACAGGAGGAGAGTAAAGACACCCCCATGCACATTATATAGTTGGCCATTCCTACCAAAATCGGTGAATTTCACCAGTTTTCATCTAATGTGTATGGGCAACCTTAAGTTTCAAGAGAATCTGTTTGAGAAGTTCAATTTCTGTTGAATATCCAGAGAAATTTCCAGAACTTTACTTAACCTCTGGCACCAGTGCAGTTATTCTTTTCTTAATAAGTCCAAAAATGTTATTTATTATGTTAATGTTGTAAATGAAGACTTTCTACAGGACATGGAGGCTCCTGGCTCTGCTGCACTACTATATCTGTAGCTATTTTAGACTTTTTTTTTTCTTTTATTCAACAAAAGTCAAAATGCTATATTTTGTGTTTATATTGGAAATGAAGCTTTTATTCCTAATATTAAAAATTAATTTTTCAATCTTGAAGTGGACGTGGCCAGTTTCCCAATGAGAGCAGAATCGGTGTATGAAGTGGTAGCAGGCCTCTCATCTCCAAACCGCGGTTGTTAATGTTGGACAGGAAACTTTTTTTTCAGTAGTGATTTTTGTTTTTCATTGTTCGAAGCATTAATCACAGTCTTGAATGGTTGATACTGTTCTTTTCATACCATAAATATCATATTTTCGTGAATTATCTTCATTTGAAGGCTCTGAAATGTATATCCTTGGAGGCGGGTGAGGTCAAGACATTTATCATTCCTTCTTTAAATACTTTAGAGATCTCACAACTCCGGCCAATACTGGAAGTTCACAAGATCTACGTTATCTGGAGGGTTTGATGGGCCATAAAATCTACACTGCATGATAATATACTGGTCACTGATGAACCAGAGTCTCCCGAGTCCCTTTGGTTTGATGTTTTCCATAAGGTCCTGGGCACTTGAATCTCCTGTTGTAAACAGCTATTTCCATAGCTTACAACTGTTACATACATGAATCTTCAAGTTTTTTTATCTACATAAATAGCTAAAAAATTATTTACTGATGAATATTAATAATATACTGTAACTCAAGGTGAGCGAATCAATTCTACAGAATCAAAAGTCAACCCACATTTTTTTCTGTTAGAATCCGAATTTTTGAGATTTCAAAGAAATAAAAAATCCCTTGCTGATAAATATTAATAATATACCGTAACTAGAGATAAGTGAATCAATTATACAACTCAACCTGAATAATTTTTTTTTTTAATTCATTAGAATCAGAATTTATTTGAGATTCAATTTGGGAAAAGTAAAACAAAATCTTTGCTGATGAATATTAATGACAATTTGTAACTAGAGATGAGTGAATTGATTCAATAGAATCAAAATTCAAACCAAATAGTTAGAATCATAATTTCTATAGATTCAGTTTAGGATAATTTTTTGTGAGAAAGACAGAGAGAGAAATCAAAATCTTTTGATTACCTTGAAGGTTTCTGGGATTTTTTTTCATGAATATAACTAGTGATGAGTAAATCGAAGTATCCAAAGTGGACTTTGATCCGAATTTCAGGGAAAATTCGATTAGCCGCGAAGCCGAATTTCCTTGTGCTTCATGGTAACGAGTCAGTTTTCCTGAAATGGCGTAAACATACCTCATCCATCTGAGCGCAAAGGCGCAGCCATGACCATTGTGAATATTGAGGACCCCGCTTGAAATCTCTTGCACATTGATTTCTAATGTCACCATGCCAGCCAGCATGATGATGTCATCACTCACCACGCCAGTTTATCGGGTGGGATCTTCAATCAAGATGGCCGTGGCAGCAGTTATTATTATATTATTATTTTTATTATTATTATTTTTTAACCCCTGAAAGGCTTCTATTTTTAAATCAGATGCCGCGATCAGCAATGAATGCGGCATCTGAGGGATTCAATCACAGTACATTTAACTCGTGGTATATCCTAGCTGGTTCACTCCTCCAATGTACAGTATATGTCCATGCAGCCCTGAAAAATGAAGATCATGCCTGCGCATTTTGAACCCTGCTGGACATGTACATGGTTGAAAGTTTACTAAGTGGGTATAAATGGGTACATGAGAGGTGTGTTGCGGCGCAGTTATAGTTGAAATGAACTGTAGTTCAGAGGTCACATAGAGCTCTGTTATGTCTATAACCTGGCAGGAGCCAGAAAAAATGTTCAGCATGTAGAACGTTGGGGATGAAACTAAAGAAAACCACCAGATTTGTGAGTTATATAATACTTGGCTTTGTTATGCATAGTTTCATATATTTATATTCCTGAATAACCTGTTAAAATTATAAAAATTCTGACTACCTGCAAACACCACCAGGAGTAGCTCTTTACATATAATTTGAAGCAGCTTCCTTTGAATCCAATGTGACCTTTGTCTCCATTAGGCTCCCTCTAGTGGCGACTGAAGGATTTCATAATTTTTTCCTTCAACTATAATGGACGTAAGAGGAAAAGCTGATAAATTGGGATTTAGGAAATCGGTCCTCAGTCATGATATATTGTAATATAAATGTATTCAGCACAGAATTTAGGAATAAAAATGAAATCATGTTTTACAAGTTTTTACAATTTCTTCAATAAAACACTGTGGGGCAGACATATTGCTGTATTGTTTCCTGGTGTATATAAATCGAGAAATATGGCGTTCCAGCAGAACACAGTATTTAAAGAGCCCGGTCAAATGAATTGGGATCTTCATATTTGCGCCTCCATTAAAAACATTTTCCACCACTGTTGCAAACCAAGGTTTACAGAAATTTTAAATAGAGTCCATTAGTTCTGGTGGTGACCAGGACTATGGACTTCACCAACGTCATCTTCTCACTTGTTTCTATGACAGATTGAATGATTATAAAATATAGATTCCCCTTTAAATTAATTGACTACCTCATTAATTCCACAAAATTTTTGTTATTATTAAAAAAAAAAATCTGATTTTTTTATTTTCTTATTTTTGATTTCTAGGTCATATTTTCCCTCTGTACTGTTCTTTGGGGACTACAAGCCATAAAACAATTCATCACCAAGAAACCACAGAAGCAGGAGTGAAGCTTCAAATCATCCTCAAAGAGAAGAAATATGACCTATCATGTTACATTGTTTTGAGAAAAAGTGATAAATAAGAATATTCATTGCAACAACATGACCCAAAAAGTGATGACATTTGTAAATAATTCTATAATAAACATATACTGTAATTTTCTGCATGATGTGATTGTCTATATTATTTCTAATAGAAAGACGGAAATTTTTTTTTTAATATGAAGACAGTATTATAGTAATATCCTTGTACATACTGTACAAGCAGTTATAGCAGTTATATTATAGCAGTTATAGCAGTTATGTACTAAAATATAACTGCTATAATACTGCATGTACATACTGTACAAGCAGTATTATATCAGTTATATTTTAGTACATAAAAGCAGTATTATAATAGTTATATTCTTGTACATAGGAGGCAGTATTATAGTAGTTATATTCTTGTACATAGGAGCAGTATTATAGTAGTTATATCCTTGTACATAGGAGCAGTATTATAGTAGTTATATTCTTGTACATAGGGGCAGTATTATAGTAGTTATATTCTTGTACATAGGAGGCAGTATTATAGTAGTTATATTCTTGTACATAGGAGCAGTATTATAGTAGTTATATTCATGTAAATAGGAGCAGTATTATAGTAGTTATATTCTTGTACATAGGAGGCAGTACTATAGTAGTTATATTCTTGTACATAGGAGCAGTATTATAGTAGTTATATTCTTGTACATAGGAGCAGTATTATAGTAGTTATATTCTTGTACATAGGAGGCAGTATTATAGTAGTTATATTCTTGTACATAGGGGCAGTATTATAGTAGTTATATTCTTGTACACAGGAGCAGTATTATAGTAGTTATATTCTTGTACATAGGAGGCAGTACTATAGTAGTTATATGTTTGTACATAGGAGGCAGTATTATAATAGTTATATTCCTGTACATAGGAGCAGTATTATAGTAGTTATATTCTTGTACATAGGAGCAGTATTATAGTAGTTATATTCTTGTATATAGGAGCAGTATTATAGTAGTTATATTCTTGTATATAGGAGCAGTATTATAGTAGTTATATTCTTGTACATAGGAGCAGTATTTTAGTAGTTATATTCTTGTACGTAGGAGCAGTATTATAGTAGTTATATTCTTGTACATAGGAGCAGTATTATAGTAGTTATATTCTTGTACATAGGAGGCAGTATTATAGTAGTTATATTCTTGTACATAGGAGGCAGTATTATAGTAGTTATATTCTTGTACATAAGAGGCAGTATTATAGTAGTTATATTCTTGTACATAGGATCAGTATTATAGTAGTTATATTCTTGTACATAGGAGGCAGTATTATAGTAGTTATATTCTTGTACATAGGAGGCAGTATTATAGTAGTTATATTCTTGTACATAGGAGGCAGTATTATAGTTGTTATATTATTGTATACAGGAGGCAGTATTATAGTAGTTATATTCTTGTACATATGAGGCAGTATTATAGTAGTTATATTATTGTATACAGGAGGCAGTATTATAGTAGTTATATTCTTGTACATAGGAGGCAGTATTATAGTAGTTATATTATTGTATACAGGAGGCAGTATTATAGTATATTCTTGCACATAGGGAGCAGTATTAAAGTAGTTATATTTTTTTTAACATATGGGACAGTTTTATAGTAATTATTTTCTTTTACATAGAGATGGTATTGTCATAGTGATTAATTTTGTCTAATTTTATTACCATGCTATGAACAAACTGTACTGTAGCTACTTAGATTTTGACAGTCCTAACATTTAACATATGAAATAGAATATAATAACTCCTAACTACTGCTTGGTTGATAAAGCCCTCATGCATCAGGATAGAGGACAGAAACCATCAGAATAAATTTACCAAAACCTCACACTCAGACCTAAATTAATAAATAAGAAAAGCTTAAAAAGCTTAAGCCAGGTATAGAGAACACTTCTTTATTCAGAAAAGAAACAGGCTCTGGTCTTACAGTAGAAGATCTGAGGCTACTTTGACACCTCAGGTGTGAAACTCTGGCATGGTCGTTCTGGCAGACAAGCGGAGAATTGGCCAGACACAAACCACAGCATGCAGAGCTTTGTGTTCGGCTGGTCCTCTGCTTGTTTGCCAGAATGCGTACGGATCTCTGCCGGACCCCATTATGCTTAAAGAGGCTGGTGGACATTCTGTCCGCATCTGGCGGTGCCGGATCCCGGGAATTCCGGCAGGCTGTTCTCTGCCAGAACAGCCTGTCAGAATTCTAACCAGAGATGTGACAGTAGCCTGACCAGGAACAGTTCTGAATACTGAATTGCTTTTATCAAGAACATTACGTTGATATCAATCATCTATACATTTCTTAGTCTTTCCATGTTATTAGACTACTATTAAATAGAATATACATTGAGCGTAAAAGAGTAAAGTTCTAAAGGCAAATGTAAACCTCAACTGCAAGGACATATGCCAGGAAGTGTTGTCATTGGGACACTGGAAGGCTCCATTAGTGTGGAATAAAAGGCAGGATTTAAGGAAGTATTTTTGGTGACCGTTGCCTCAGTCCCGTCCAGGTCAGCTCCAGACCTCTCTCTCTTAATCCCTGATGAAACTATACTGAAGGGATCGCAAAGAAATGACGAGTAATGAAATCTAACCAGTTGCGCAATTAATCACGCCGCAGTGAACTGATGAGACTTTTGTGTCTTCTCTGGTCTTTTTTTGTCTTTTTGTTTTGCTATGAAGCATTTTCTGGTATTTTGTGTCTTTTTGTGCTGATATTACTCAATCTTCAGGGAACTGAGTCTGTTTCTTTATGAGTCGGGTTCTGGGAGTGGTGTGTTTGGATGGGATATTTCCCACAGCGAGGTCTGAAATACGAGATCTGCAACAATAGAGAGGATTTAGGAACACATTGCCTAACACAAAATCAACTCTTTATAAATAAAAAAAATTGAAATTAATAATTTTACTCAATGGTCTAACATACAGTATGTCATGAGGGAGGGTCTCCTTTTCAGGCAATTCTTGCAAACGTCCAGGGACATCTTTAATGCGGGGCAAAAGGGGCAGCTGCCTCGGGCTCAGTTGCTCCTGGGGGGCCCAAGGCAGCTGCCTCTTGAGCCCAGCTTGCCACTGCCCACAGCCACAATGACATGATCTGCTCAGCCGGCTCTGTATCCCGGCGAAAACTACCGCCGAGGGCAGGCCGGCTGGCTGCGTAACATCACTCACTCCGTCACGCGCCTGTTCTGCCTGCTTCATTAATAAAGTGGGAGAAGCAGGTGTGTGCGGCGTGACGGAGTGAGTGATGTCACGTTACGCTGCCGGCCAGCCTGGCCGCCTGCTACGGTAGTTTGAATGTTTGATAGTGAGTACTAGCCTCCCAGCCATGACTAGTTGACTACACTTTACATATAAAGACCCCGCCGCAATTAGTTTCTGGCCTCCGCCCTCTGTATTGGGGGTCACTATATATATAAGATGCTATATATGTGTCATTCACAGATCCCCCCCATAACAGTGTCATCCACAGATCCCCCCATAACAGTGTCATCCACAGATCCCCCATAACAGTGTCATCCACAGATATCCCCATAACAGTATCAACCACATAGGCCCCACATAGGCGTCATTCACAGATGCCCCCATAACAGTGCCATCCACAGATCCCTATAACAGTCATCCACAGGTCCCTTATAACAGTGCATCATCCACAAATGTCCCCATAACAGTGTCATCCACAGACCCCCTCTATAACAGTGTCATCCACAGATCCCCCATAATAGTGTCATCCACAGCTCACCATTAGTTCAGAACCCACCAAAAGAACACCTTTTGGTTCAAAATATTTTTTTTCTTATTTTCCTTCTCAAAAACCTAGGTGCGTCTTATCATCAGGTGCGTCTTATAAAGCGAAAAATACAGTACTTGCTTGCTCCTCCTCCCCTGCCCTTTGCATATGCCGCGCGCCGTGATGTCACGCGGAGGCACTGCAATGCTAGAGTGAGCCTCAGTCTTCTTCCTGAACTGCAGAGCGGTGCCCACTTCCAGCCTGAGCCCAGCTGCCCAGAGCACTGATCCGGAGCCACTGGAGTCTTCAGAACTGTATTTACAGTAATTCCATGTAAGCTATAATATATATATATATATATATATATATATACATATACAGTATATATTAGTTGTTTTATGTGGGAAGGCGGGATCCAGGGGGCCCAAGTAAATTCTTGCCCAGGGTCCAATCAATATTAAAGACGGTTTTGCAAACGTCAAATCTGCAGGTGTCAGCAGTGGGCCACTCAGGGGCCTATCATTCAGACAGAATTTTGGGGTGCAGTTGGGTGTCCTCGATGGGCAGATTCAGGGGGGGGGGGGGTGTAATGAGGCAATCATTACTGTTAAACAACTAGACTGATGAATCCAATAGATAGCGGCCGATGATGCTGACCATCTGCAATAAAGGCTCCCTTGAGAAGGAAAGGTAAAACACTGGGTTGTGACATCATCCAGCATCAGGATGTAGTGTGCGGCAGACACAGTTGGGGGGATAATCTGGGGCCAGAGGATGCGCCTAATGTATAACAAGATGCAGGTCTCATCATAAATTAGGGAAATCTCCAGCCAGTTGGCATACATGCAGCTGCTATGGAGCCCACAGCGGAAGGAGCTTGGCTGTGGATGAAAGGACTGCCCCGTAAATTACACTATATACTGTAGCTAATAGTGCAGAGGAAAAGGCGGGATTATGAGAAAGACCTTTGATGATGTCATCACTATGTGACCAGTGCAGGAAACCAGAGCATAGCATTGCAGAGGAGAAGTCTGAAGGACTTGTGATGATGTCATCCTAGCAGTGCAGAGGAGAAGTCTGAAGGACCTGTGATGATGTCATCATAGCAGTGCAGAGGAGAAGTCTGAAGGATCTGTGATGATGTCATCTTAGCAGTAGAAAGGAGAAGTCTGAAGGATCTGTGATGATGTCATCATAGCAGTGAAGAGGAGAAGTCTGAAGGATCTGTGATGATGTCATCTTAGCAGTAGAAAGGAGAAGTCTGAAGGATCTGTGATGATGTCATCATAGCAGTGCAGAGGAGAAGTCTGAAGGACCTGTGATGATGTCATCATAGCAGTTCAGAGGAGAAGTCTGAAGGATCTGTGATGATGTCATCTTAGCAGTAGAAAGGAGATGTCTGAAGGATCTGTGATGATGTCATCATAGAAGTGAAGAGGAGAAGTATGAAGGACCTCTGATGATGTCATCATAGCAGTGCAGAGGAGAAGTCTGAAGGATCTGTGATTATGTCATCATCATGTGATCAGTGCAAAGAAGTGGTGAAAGACCTGTGCGATGTAGATGTTAGGGAGCAGGACTTCTGTGCTGTGCATGGAGGAGAGGTTAGTGGTGTCCTGGGATAACCTATGGTAAAATAATAGAAAAGCTGGGAGTTGTAGTTCTTTACAATAATATCCCTCGCCATGCAATTTCAACTGATGCCTTACAACAACAGTCTGGTAATGCTGGGAGTTGTAGTCTCTCCTCTTATACCCCTTTCTCTATAATGTCTACTGAGGCCTGTAATAAGAGTGTGTACATGCTGGAAGTTGTGGTTCTCTCTTCTTATATCCCTCTTCCTGTAATATATACTGGTGCCCAATAATATGTCTGGACATGGTGGGAGCTGTAGTTCTCTCCTCTTAAAACTCTCACCCAGTAATGTTGGCTGATGCCCTATAATAACAATCTGGAGATGCTGGGAGCTGTAGTTCCCTCCTCTTATACCACTTCCCTGTAATGTCCACGTGTGTGTCCAATAATAACAGCCTGGACATCGTGGGAGTTGTAGTTCTTTCCTATTTTACCCCTCCATGCATTGCCCTCTCATTTCCAATAACAACCCAGACTAGTAGTTCTCCTAGCACTATTATGATATTCTGATGCAGCTCAGGTATGTATTAGGCCTTGTTCACATCTGTGTTGGTCGCTGTTCCGCTCTGTCATAGGAGCACAACAATGAAAATCTGGCAGTGTCGGATCTGGCGCATCGCGGACAACAACACCTGACGGATCCGTTTTGCAGCCCATAGACTTCTGTTTTGACGGAATGAATAACGGAATGCCTCTAAAGGCATAGAATTGCATTATGGTCTGTGGTAACGGAATCCATAACGCAATTCTGCTTTTACCAGTAAACGAAACGCAAACGAATTTTAAAATATAAAATTCGCTCATCTCTAATTAGGAGGTTCTGAAGCAGTTGAGTTATGTTTACTTTTTTTTTTTTTCCAGATGTAGATAGATGAACAGACAGATAGATATTAGATCACTATATATTTCTGTATTTAGGACTTATAAATTAATAAAGTATAATTTTAGTGATCGCCCAACTATGAATTCTTTCCTTGGCTCTTGATTCATGTGTTGTAACAGTGACATCTACAGGACATCTGTAGAACTGCTGCTGAACACAGACCTCTAACAAGTACAGAAGGTAGAGATGTGTATGGAATGCATCACTACAGTCAATAAACGAATACAAAATGATCAAAGTTAAAATGACACATCTTATTAAAAAAAAAATCAATATTTGGCCTAACTTAGTGACAATTCACATCTCCTACAGCAACGTTCTCCAGTTTGTGTTTCTCCAGCTGTTGAAAAACCTTGTTTTCCCCTGCACTGGGCACATTTGTTGGAGGTGTAATGACCCAGAGTGCCATTACCACTCTTTTGCACCTTACTATTGTCTCTAATATGCTAACTCATGTCATCAGAATGTATTCTACACCACCTCTGAATAATGTGCATATTTATTCTTGTGTAATTGTTCATGTTCATGCAATTACCTGGTTTACCACAAGGTGGTGGCATTGCTGACAGAGCTGTACTACATAGAATGGAACCCTTCTTCCATTCTATTCCTTTCTACCCCTCAGGGGCTGAGGGTGTGTGTGTTGCTTGTCTCCTGCTAAAGGGAGAAAGCAGGCCTTGTCCTGCCTGGACAGGCCTTGCCTGTAAGTTCTACATGGTTGCATGCCCCCTCCTGGGCTTGCATTGCCTAAAGAAGCCAAGCTAAAGTGAGCTTGAAGCCAGGAAGAAGTTTCCTAGGATTGCAGCGAGAGTCAGACTACAGAAAGCTAAGTTATAGCCTACAACAGAAAGCCAACCAACATAGCAGAGCTGAGAGAGTTCAGATGTAGCAGAGCTGAAAGTGTTTGCCTGCCAGAACTTCCTGCCAAAGCTGCTGGAAAACAAGACCAAGTCTGTAAAACTGTTTGGATTACCGTTTATGCCAAGTAAAGCTGTGTTCAACGTTACTACAAGGCTGACCTCCATTTATTCTACTTCATTCATTATCCAAGTTAAATACCCCCTTTGCACTGCAGAGGACAACCACGTCTGGGATCCAAGGATATCCAGGTAGGAGCACCGTGACACGTGCATACAACACCTTCAGGGACATTGTAGGCCCACCTACACCCCTCTGGAATTTCTACCCTGGGTATCAACACCACCATACTTAAAGTGGACTCCATGTCCTCGTTGCTTAACTGCAACTGGCGTCACGACTACTTGATCTATAAGAGGGACATATTTTGTAGAAACCTCCTAAGGGGCAAGGGATACCCCAGACATCGGGCTTACTGTACGTTGCAGAGACTTTTAGATGGAATAATCAGGGGGCGCCATCATAAGATTGTACCAGCAATAACCAGACACCGGAGCAGCTTATCTAAATGACACATTTTGTGTGACATAACAAAAATTAAAATAAAAATAATATAAAATTGCAGGACATGGCCTTTATTACATGGTGTATGTGTCCAGCATCTCCAGGAGCTGCTCCAGGAGATGTCTACCACGGCCCTTCTCCCAGAGGAAGACCAGGAACTTAAAGTGGCCCTGAAAAAAACTTAAAAATGGCCCCATGTTGTAGGCAAATCCAAACTGACAAGAGGCAGGGCCAATATAAGTAGGCGGGGCCAACAATACCATAGTGCAGCACAATATGCTGCCCCAGCAGAACCAGATACCACAGTGCAGCACAATATACTGCCCCAGCAGAACCAGATACCACAGTGCAGCACAATATACTGCCACCCCCACACACACCATATTAAACTGTATCACCTTCCTGAGGACAGTACAGTTACATTCTGGAGGACACCTGCAGGCGCTGGGCAGGTGTATATGTGTCTGGTGCTCCTAGCATTAATTAATGCTGAGAGCATTACATCGTTATGTTCCCGGTTGGCGGCCATTAAGAGGGCAAAGATGGTCCCCCGAGCATCAGCCCACCGGGAAATTTCCCTGCACGGTCTATGCCCAGTCCACCCCTGCCTTCTCCTGCAGTCACCCATTCCTGCACTTAATAATTACTCACATGTACCCCAAAATATCAACTCATCTATTACTACAAAGTAATCATCTACAACAAGCAAAAAGAGTGAATTTCCTTATTATTGATCACCTCACCTGTTGGCACAATCGTCTATCTATCTATCTATCTATCTATCTATCTATCTATCTATCTATCTATCTATCTATCTATCTATCTATCTATCTATCTATCTATCTATCTATCTATCTATCTATCTATCTATAATCTATCTATCTATCTCCTATTATATATCTATCTATTTCTTTCTTTCTTTCTCTTTCCTCTATCCACAGACATCAATCTGTTCATGAATATTTTATTATTACTAATCTTCTTTTTCAGTTTTTATGATATAATAAAGCTGATTTTGGACGCTAATTCTGTAAACAAATTGTTATTAGGGATAAAATTTGAATTTTCAGTAAAAACACCAGCTGTGAGACGCATCCTGTGAGGTGGTCTCTTCTTCTCTGGCACGTCCCCTGACGGCTGACAATCACTTCTGTTCGGTAAACAAGGTGTTCACTGATAAACACTTATAAATAGCAGCGAGGTCCTGAGATCGCCACTGCCACCCCAAAACGCACCCGTCTCGCTCACTGGATCGTGCTTCTAAAATGTCTATTTAGGACATGACACCCAGCGTCTTCTGAGTTCAGTGTTGAGGTGCAAAGTTGAACTGAAGATTGATGTAGCAGAGTTAGGGCTCATTCACACACGACCGTGCGTGCCCCATGCCCGTATTGCGGACTGCAAACAGCGGGTCCGCAATATACGATCGCTGGCATAGTGTGCACTCCATGAATTGACTTGAATGGGTCCACAATCCGCAAGATACACAGCGGTGGGGAGCGGAGGCACGGATTGGAAGCCTACAGAAGCACTACAAAGCGATTGAGTGGGATTTCGGTCCATGCCTCTGGACCTGAACATACTTTGCGGATCCGCAAACGGCGTGCATTCGTTCATTACCCATGCATTGCTGACCGCTATTTGCGGTCCGCAGCACGGGCACGCAGCGCACATGCTTGGAAGCATGGACCTTAAAACTGAAGAAGGCTGATGTAGCATGGTTGAACTGAAAGCAGGTGTAGCAGGTTTGGACTGAAGACCGATGTAGCAGAGCTGAACTGAAGGCCCTTGTAGCAGATTTGTAATGAGTTCTGATGCAGCAGTGATAGACTAAAGTTCAGAACAGCAGAGCTGAATAGCCAGAACAAATCGGAAACGTCAGGGGGCATCCCTGGCTGGATGACATCATTAGTGCATGCCGTGGCAACCCAAGAGGTTGAGCCACACAAACGTAGGGTGCGAATCAATGCACGGCGCTGTATATGGGACCAGTGAGTAACATAAGAGATGTGCAGAGTTATTGTAATGCTGCGCTGTGCCTGATGTTAACATGACACTTTCTAGAGCATGGGGAATTTGCATCATATATGGCTGGGGTCTGTCAGATGCTTCACGGTTAATAACTCAGTTCCAGCACCGGGTAGAGGACGTAAACAACGGTGAAATCATGGTCTCAGACAGACTCAGCATTGCAGAGAAAAAGAGCATTGATCCTGTATGTAGATATGCAACGCGCCGCCCCCCGGGTCCCTATCGCGTCCCAGGTTTAGGTGGAATGCCGAGTGGTGTGGTGCTGCCTTTATGTGTCACGGTGCTCCTACCTGGATACAGTGGGACCCCAGGCTTTGGCTCGGAAGCAAATAAAGGGGAATTGTTGAGTTAGGGGATGAAGAATAACTTGAGTCCAGACCTTGATAAACTTTAACAGTAGCTTTACTTGGACAAACTTTATTCCAGACAATATTCAGGCCTTTTTTACATTCAGGCTTTGTCGTGGTCCCAGCAGGCTTTGGCATAAACTGGCAGGCAAACTTGGTAACTCTGCTTTCTTCCTCTCTACTGTGCTAAACTCTGCTTGGGTCTGGTTACTGGACTTTTGGTCGGTTCTGGTATACTTGGATTGGGGTGCCTTCGACTGTCCTGACACTCAGTAAAATAAATTAGCATGGAGTCCAGGTTTTCTACAAGCTACTTCCCTTTTGTGGCTCCTGCTCCAGCCGAAGACCAATTTCCTCTGGCTGCTACTTCTTTCATGTCTTCTCAGCTCCAATATGGAGTCTAAACTGGTATAAACTAGAACTGCAACCCCTCCCTTCTGGTAGGAAGCAGCACCGGTCCACTTCTGCACAAAGGGGGGAGAATGAATTGGTGAGTTCCATTCTGTCTAAGGATAGCTCTGCTATATACGCTGCCACCTGCTGGTGAACCAGGCATATTACACGAACAAAACAGTTTCCATAACAATATTAGGGATGCACAATGTCGGAGGACCTAGAACGAATACATAGATGACATCGTGGTTAGCAATAAAAGACAGTAGCGGAGTGAAAGAATGGTAATACCACTCCAGGGTATTACAGATATGCCCGCCAGTGCTCAGATGGCAAACCTAAGCTCGGCAAATGCTCTGAATCTTGTCACTAAATGCTCCCAGGGTCTGCATAGCTGTACGAGGCACTGAGATCTTACTCCTGCACTATGCATTCCCAGGCTGGTGCATAGACAGGACTCTGCTTGTATGAACAACATCCTCAGTGATGTATGGTGCATGCGCTGCATCCATGTGCAATACCCCAAGAGGAGCTAGAAGATCAGAAGTAAGACATACTGCATGTATGTGTGGTACTCCCAGAAGAACTAACAGGGTGGAGGCAAGACACACTGCATTTCTATGCAGTAGAGGGAAAATGTACTGCACATGCGCTGAATCCATGTGCTGCACACCAAATAGATATAGGGGACTAGAGGAAAGACTTACTGTATCTATGTGTGGTACCCTGATATGAACTAGCAGTGTGGAGACAAGATGTACTGTGCTTGCGCTGCATACATGTGCAATACCCCCAGAAGAGCCAGTAGACCAGGGGCAAGACATATTGCAACTACGTACAGTACAGACCAAAAGTTTGGACACACCTTCTCATTCAAAGAGTTTTCTTTATTTTCATGACTATGAAGGCATCAAAACTATGAATTAACACATGTGGAATTATATACATAACAAACAAGTGTGAAACAACTGAAAATATGTCATATTCTAGGTTCTTCAAAGTAGCCACCTTTTGCTTTGATTACTGCTTTGCACACTCTTGGCATTCTCTTGATGAGCTTCAAGAGGTAGTCCCCTGAAATGGTTTTCACTTCACAGGTGTGCCCTGTCAGGTTTAATAAGTGGGATTTCTTGCCTTTTATAAATGGGGTTGGGACCATCAGTGGCGTTGAGGAGAAGTCAGGTGGATACACAGCTGATAGTCCTACTGAATAGACTGTTAGAATTTGTATTATGGCAAGAAAAAAGCAGCTAAGTAAAGAAAAACGAGTGGCCATCATTCCTTTAAGAAATGAAGGTCAGTCAGTCAGCCGAAAAATTGGGAAAACTTTGAAAATAAGGGCTATTTGACCATGAAGGAGAGTGATGGGGTGCTGCGCCAGATGACCTGGCCTCCACAGTCACCGGACCTGAACCCAATCGAGATGGTTTGGGGTGAGCTGGACCGCAGAGTGAAGGCAAAAGGGCCAACAAGTGCTAAGCATCTCTGGGAACTCCTTCAAGACTGTTTGAAGACCATTTCAGTGGACTACCTCTTGAAGCTCATCAAGAGAATGCCAAGAGTGTGCAAAGCAGTAATCAAAGCAAAAGGTGGCTACTTTGAAGAAGCTAGAATATGACATATTTTCAGTTGTTTCACACTTGTTTGTTATGTATATAATTCCACATGTGTTAATTCATAGTTTTGATGCCTTCATAGTCATGAAAATAAAGAAAACTCTTTGAATGAGAAGGTGTGTCCAAACTTTTGGTCTGTACTGTATGTGTGGTACCCTTATAAGAACTTTCAGGGAGAGGCAAGAAGTAGTGAATTTATATTTAGTGGAGGTAAGAAGTACTGCGCATGTGCTGCATCCATGTGCATTACTCCCAGAAGAGCTAGCAGACTAGAGGCAAGATGTACTGCATTTATGTGTGTGTGGTAATTCCAGAAGAACTAGCAGGGTGGAGGCAACATGCACTGCATCTACAGTATATGCAGTATCCCCCAGAAGAGATGGCAGAGTGGAGTCAAAATGTACTGCGCATGTGCTATATCTACTGTATGTGCAGTATCCCCCAGAGGAGCTGGGAGAGCAGAGGCAAGACATACTTCATGTGTGGTACCCCCAGAATAACTAGCAGGATGGAGGCAAGATGTACTGAATTTATATACAGTGGAGGCAAGATGTACTGTGCATGCGCTGTATCCATGTGCAGTACCCCCACAAGAGATAGCAGACTAGATGCACGATGTATTGCATCTATGTGTGGCATCCCAGAATAACTAGCAGGGTGGAGGCAAGATATACTGCATTTATATACCGGGGTGGCAAGATGTACTGCGCATGCGCTGCATCCATGTGCAGTACCCCCAGAAAAGCTAGCAGAACAGAGGCAAGACATACTGCATCTATGTGTTGTACCCTCAGAAGAACTAGCAGGGTGGAGGCAAGATATACTGCATTTATATACAGGGGAGGCAAGATGTACTGCGCATGTGCCACATCTTTGTGCAGTATCCCCCAGAACAGCTAGGAAGGGGAAGCAAGAGGAGGGATTGTTATTAGTTTAGTGCACTGACGCTCTTTCAAAGGGGCCCACATCGTGGCACCAAAGTGCTAAACAGTGGGACTGTCACAGTCACTGAACTGTGTGTCAGGAGCTTCATGAAATGGGTTTCCTTGGTGGAACAGCTGCAGACAAGCCTAAGACCAGCATGCACAATGCCAGGCATCTGCTGCTGTGGTGTAAAGCCCGTCACCACTGTGTGCATTCTATGAATGACTCGCTTCTGGCTGTCTGATGGAGGGATCGAGTTGGTGGATCTTCCTCCAGGACTGTCTATACCTCACACATAAGGCTGGGCTCACATCTGCTCTGTGAACTCCGGTGGAGGAACAGATTGCCACAGTTCACCGTATCCAGCATAGCCGGATAACACCGTGCACCGCCGGATCTCCATTCACTGTAATGGGATCCGACAAAACTCTGTCCGCTTTTTGGCATATATGGAGACTTTTGGCCGGACCAAAAATGTTGTTTGTAGCATTTTTTGTCCAGCTGAAAGCCGGCATGTACGTCGGATACAGTGACCGGATTACAGCTCCGGAGATGCCAATGCAGATGTGAACCCGACCTCAGAAGAAGACTGCAGGGGCCGCTCCTCCGGGAGGTCAGTTACAAGAAGTGACATTTTCCTAGATGGTTTAAAGGATGACTCCGTCTCCGGGGTCGCACAGCACATCCTCCGCATGCGGCTGATTAGATTAGACTGGTATTTATAGAAATGTAACTCTTTTAACTGGGGGCAAAATAATGAGATGAAGGTGGGGTCGCAGGGTCAGGTGAAGAGTGGCCGCGCTCTCCGTGATGTCATCGCTGCGGTGACATTAGGCTTTTTATAGCTGGAGAATTGATTGGGAGGGGGAGACATGTAGTATAAGTGTGAACTAATGTTGATCGAGCACCAAAGTGCTCGGATGCTCGAGTAGAACTCGAGTAGAACACATCGGGATGCTCAGGTCCTCTACCGAGCACCCGAGCACAATGGAAGTCAATGGGAGAACCCGAGCATTAAACCAGGCACCCCCTGCTCTGAAGACTGGAGGGTGTCTGGTTCATAGGAAAATGTCAGAAATTGACAGCATGGGGAGGATGTCTGGATGCATCTTGGACTCCCAGGTCGCTGCTGGGAACAATGTTGTCCGAGTAGTACGCCACTTTTACAGACCGACAATAATACGCACAAAACCAAAGATAACATTGATTTTAGAGGAAAGATTGTTAGGAAACATTCTTTCCTGTATATTTACTTATAAAGTTCAAGTGCTGCCAAAAATTACAAGAAAGAGGCACTCCGATACAACCTGTATATCACATAAAGGAGAGCCTCATTCACATTGTGGTACAATTGTTCAGGTAGTGGGACTCCGACACTCATAAAGTCTATGCACTGAGTGAAAGAGCTGCCAAAAATTACAAGGAACCGGCACTCCAATACACCCTTTATTACACATAAAGAAGGACATCATACACACCCTTGAAAAATTATGATTGATGGCCTGCTGGTGACCCTCTAAAACATTAGGAGCAAGGGCCTGCTGCTGATCTGACCATGGAAGAAATTATGGTTGAGGGCCTGCTGCTGAGCTGACCCTCTAAAACATTAGGAGCGAGGGAAGCCTAATTAGCATGTTGATATGATGGAGGAGGAGGACGAGAAAAGGAAGATTGAACCATATACCTTTTTTTGTGGTGGAAGGGGTGCATGGGAATACAGTGTATTCAATACACCATAAAAGCCACATTTAAAGTGCCTTTATGTTCAGCTGCTTTTCTCTGGTGGAGTAGAGAAATCAGGGGCAATCCAGGCCTTGATCATTTTTATAAAAGACACAAAGAGAGAATGCACCAAACAAATATGCTACTGACTATACTGGGAAGTCATAAATGCAGGTATTAAAAAGCTGAGACTTTCGCCAATATGTTCCAGTCAGGAAGATATCGGAGCCCTTCATGCACCACGTCACGGTCACTCAGCATGGCAAAGGGTCCTACCACTGCTCTAACTATGGTGTAAACAAGGTCTGAGGGTGATGGAATCCAGCTCACAGCAAAGCTTCCACACAACTGCCCAGCAGGGATACTGGTGCAATGTGAACAGAACCATACTGTGAGCCACACCCAAAGCAGACCATGTGAAGGAGGTATAACAGGTGCAAAAGAGTGTTAGAATGCCAAGTAAAGGCACCCACACTACAAATCAAACAAAACAGAAACACCAAAAAAATAGTGGCAATTTTGGAGGAGCTGCTCAGCCCCTAACACAGTGGTGTGTCTTACATTGGGGGAGCAGCCCGACCGCATGTGGACCGCAGTTATCGACTATCCCCAGCACAATATGCATACAATGGGGGACGTCGGCGCGGTCCACATGCACCACAAGGGCAAGCTACAAAGAATATAGCAAATCATCATATGAGACACAAAGAGAGAATGCACCAAACAAATATGCTACTGACTATACTAGGAAGTCATAAATGCAGGTATTAAAAAGCTGAGACTTTCGCCAATATGTTCCAGTCAGGAAGATATCGGAGCCCTGTGTGGCTCACAGTATGGTTCTGTTCACATTGCACCAGTATCCCTGCTGGGCAGTTGTGTGGAAGCTTTGCTGTGAGCTGGATTCCATCACCCTCAGACCTTGTTTACACCATAGTTAGAGCAGTGGTAGGACCCTTTGCCATGCTGAGTGACCGTGACGTGGTGCATGAAGGGCTCCGATATCTTCCTGACTGGAACATATTGGCGAAAGTCTCAGCTTTTTAATACCTGCATTTATGACTTCCCAGTATAGTCAGTAGCATATTTGTTTGGTGCATTCTCTCTTTGTGTCTCATATGATGATTTGCTATATTCTTTGTAGCTTGCCCTTGTGGTGCATGTGGACCGCGCCGACGTCCCCCATTGTATGCATATTGTGCTGGGGATAGTCGATTACTGCGGTCCACATGCGGTCGGGCTGCTCCCCCAATGTAAGACACACCACTGTGTTAGGGGCTGAGCAGCTCCTCCAAAATTGCCACTATTTTTTTGGTGTTTCATTTTTATAAAAGTCAACCTGTCAGCACTAAATACCGGCTCTGACAAAACGCTGGCGGCTGGGCAGGCCAGCACCTCCAAAGCGTAGAGCGCTAGTTTGTGCCACGTGTCCAGTTTGGACAACTAATAGATGTAAGGCACTGAGGGATCATTGAGGACGCTGACACGGTCTGCTACATACTCCTTCACCATCTTCCAAAACTTTTCTCTCCTTGTGACACTAGGCCGCACATCAGGGTGAGGGTTCTGGCGGGGTGTCATGAAACTGTCCCAGGCCTTGGAGAGTGTTGCCCTGCCTCTGTTGGAACTGCTGTGTGTTCCCCTCGTCTTCCCTCCTCGGTTGCCCAAGGAACTACATACTCTGCCGCCAGCGTGGTCAGCTGGAAATTTTTTGAGCAATTTTTCCACAAGGACCTTCTGGTATTGCACCATTTTGCTCATCCTCTCCAGCACAGGAATGAGAGATGAGAAGTTCTCTTTGTAGCGGGGGTCGAGAAGGGTGAACAACTAGTAATCGGGTTTTGTTCAAAATGCGTACAACGCGAGGGTCACGAGAAAGGCTGCATAACACAAAGTCAGCCATGTGTGCCAGAGTCCCAACAGACAAGACTTCGCTGTCCTCATCAGAAGAATGACTCTCAATTTCCTCATACTCTTCCTCCTATTTTGCCCATCCACGCTGAACTGTCTCCTCCTCCTCATCATCATCCAATTCACCCTGTGTACTGTCTTCCCCCATTTCCACCTCTTCCACATGCAAAGCGTCCTCCTTCATTGTGAGCAGTGAGCGTTTGAGTAGACACATAAGTGGGATGGTTATGCTGATAATAGCGTTATCGCCGCTGACCATCTGTGTTGATTCCTCAAAGTTGTGTAAAACCTCACAGAAGTCAGACATCTATGCCCACTCGTCGCTTGTGAAGAGCAGAAGATGACTGGAAAAGCGACGACCATGTTGCAGCTGAAATTCCATTACTGCCCTCTGCTGCTCACAAAGCCTGGCCAACATGTGGAACGTGGAGTTCCAGCACGTGCTCACGTCGCACAACAGTCGGTGAGCTGGCAATTGCAAGCGCTGCTGCAGCATTGCCAGACCGGCGGCAGCTGTAGATTATTTTCGGAAATGGGCACACACGCGGCGCACCTTCACAGTAGCTCAGGCAAATTGTAGTAGGTTTTGAGAAACCGCTGAACCACTAAGTTGAACATGGTATGGTATGTGTGTGAGCTTGCCGAGCTCCAAAGCCGCCACCAAGTTACGGCCATTATCAGACACAATCATGCCTGGTTCTAGGTTGAGTGGCGAGAGCCACAGCTCAGTCTGGTCCCTTATACCCCGCCGCAACTCTGTGGTGGTGTGCTGTTTGTCACCTAAACATATTAGTTTCAGCACGGCCTGTTGCCGACTCCCCACTGCAGTGCTACACTGCTTCCAGCTACTGACTGATGGCTGACTGGTGCTGCAAGATGAGAATTCAGAGGAGGAAGTGGAGGAGGAGGTGGAGAAGGGGGGGTTGGAGCCACTTATGTAGGTGGTGGTGGAAATTCTGATGGAAGTAGGGCCCACAATCCTTGGCGTCGTTAGCACCTGTGCCATCCCAGGGCACGACTTGCTCCCGGCCTCCACAACGCTCACCGATGCTGTCAGGGAAATGTAACATCCCTGGCCACAAGCACTTGTCCATGTGTCAGTCATTAAGTTGACCTTCCCAATAACTGCGTTGGTCAGGGCACGGGTGATGTTACGGGACACATGCTGGTGTAAGGCGGGGATGACACACCAGGGAAAATAGTGACGGCTGGGGAAAGCCTCCGTGTCCACAAGCCTAAATGGCAACATTTCCGGGGCCAGCAATTTGGAAAGGTGCGCATTTAGTGCTATGGTCTGTGGGTGGGTGGCTGGGTATTTGCGCTGTCGTTCAAAGGTCTGGGGTATAGACATCTGTACGCTGCGCTGGGACACAGAAGTGGATGTGCTAGCTGATGGTGCTTGTGAAGGTCCAGGTGCAGGGCATGAGGCATCCGGGCCTGTGTCTTGGACAGAGGATTGGCCAGCACGTAACACAGGGGAAGAGGAGGCAGTGGTGCGACCCGCAGACACTGATTGTGGACCCAGGCGTTCGGCCCACCTATTAGGGTGCTTTGATGCCATGTGGTAGATCATGCTGGTGGTGGTAAGGTTGCTAGTGTTCACGCCCCTGCTCATTTTGGTACAGCACAGGTTGCAAATGACGATTCTTTTATCGTCCGCACTTTCCTCAAAAAAGCACCAGACTGCTAAACACCTACCCTTGGCAAGGGAGATTGCCGCAAGGGGGTGCTCCGGGGAACAGTTGCGGGCCTGTTTGGTGTGGCCGCCTTCTCCCTTTTGCCACCCCACTGCCTCTTCCAGCCTGTTGCGATGCTGCGGATCCCTCCCCCTCTGTACTGCTGTCCTCGCTCGGCTTGCCACCTTCCCAGGTTGGGTCAGTGACTTCATCGTCCAGTACCTCCTCTTCCACTTCCTCACTCTGGTTATCCTCCTGACTTGTTGACCTAACAACAACCTTAGTTATTGACAACTGTGTCTCATCCTCATCATGAACCTCTTGAAACACTAATTGCCGTTGACTTATTGGCAACTGTGTCTCATCATCAACATCCACCTCGTGAAACACTAATTGCTGTTCCCCACCGTCATCTTCTTGTGACTGTGGATGCTCAAGAGTTTGGGAATTGGTGCACACGATCTCCTCGTGTCCCTCTTCAAGCGGACTTGGCGAGAGGCCCAAATCAAGGAATGGCGATGAAAAGAGCTCCTCGGAATATCCAAGTGTGGGATCACTTGTTTGGCCAGACTCTCCATGGCGGGAGGAAGGAGGATCAGGGTGAGGATTCTGTTGACCAGACTCTTGGCTACTAAGACTAGACTATGTGGAAGACAGGGTGGTGCTTAACTGACTGGAAGCATTATCTGCTGCAATCCAACTGACCACCTGGTCGCACTGGTCTAACTTCGAGAGTGGTGTCCTGCGCCGCCCTGCAAACTGGGATATGAAGCTAGGTATCGTGGATGAGTGTGTTTCTTGTGCTCTGGCAGCAGGCACAGTTTCACCGCGCCCAGGGCCACGGCCTCTGTGTGCACCATCTGCAGCACGGCCACTTCCCTGTCCCTTACTGCTCGCCTTCTGCATATTAAATGGTATATATGCAGCGTCCCACTAGCTTATGTGGGAACTGCAAAAGCTTTTTGTTATCATCTGTATATCATGCTGTATTATGTCATCCTGTGATATTCCTATTTACCAGGCTGTCAGGTGCACTGCATACATCCACCACTAGATGGGGGTAGCGCCACAGTATAAATAGTGCAGTTCAGGCCTAGTTAGGGTAGAATGTGGGTTCTCTCTAAGGAGATGGAGTGAGGAGCTACAGGGGGAAGGAGAGGTTCCCTCTCCTCCCAGCTCTCTGGAGCTCCACGGTCCAGATAAGCCATCATACGCCTTAGGATCTAAGCCAGGAAGACAGGCGGAGGGAAGTCTACCTTTATTCCTCAGGAGCAACAAGTGGATTTCTGATATCCTACTTGCATGTGTATCAGAGACTGTTCTATTGCTGGATGTAAACTTTTATCAAGAACCTGGTTATAGTAAAGTTTACCGTTGGATTTAAACCTGCCTCATTCATCCAACTCCGCACCACTATTACCCTCAACCTCTTGCACCATAAAGGTGCTGGCGTCACAACAAAACCGAAACCAGGGGCCCAGCCGCCCAGGCACTCAGCAACCATCCACCATCAAGGGCACCTCAATCACCACCTGGCCGGTGTCCCCTGTAATAGAGTGTGCCCCGGAGAATCCAGTGCTGTTGTCCCCTTCACTGCACTGCTGGCCCAGGGAAGCGTCTGCTAAACCGTGAGTAACCAATGAACTGTATGTACATTCCGGCCCACCGTGCACCTCAAGCGTTCTACCCCTGTGGACTGGCACGTTGTATATATGCTTCCAAGTATGTCACACGTACACTAGCGCAGGTTTTGTAAGCGTATGCGCAAATAAATTACACCAAATGTCACTAATATTTAGGATGCGCACACGTTATACAGGAGATGTAGCGCAGGTAATGTAACTGTCCGCAGCGGACACCATCTACGGAAAAAGTAAACTGGATGTCACTGATATTTTTAGGCTGTGCACACGTTACACAGGAGATGTGGCGCAGATAATGTCTGCAGCGGCCAAACAATTACAAGCTATTTAGAGCAGGATGCGCTAATAAAATATATTGCAGCCAGATACAACTATAGTCCTTAAAAGGACACCAACCCTGCCTAACCAAAAAACTAAATTCAGTTCCAATTCTTACACTATCTGTTCCTTCTGCAGCACAGCTCTCTCTGAATAAGGCCCCTTTCACACGACCGTATGGCTATTTCAGTGGTATGCGGTCCGTTTTTCACGGATCCGTCATTCCGTTTTTTGTTTCGGTTCCGTTTTTCCATTCCGTTTTTTCTCATGGCATATACAGTGTACAGTAATTACATAGAAAAAATTGGGCTGGGCATAACATTTTCAATAGATTGTTCTGCAAAAACGGAACAGATACGGAAGATATACGGATGCATTTCCGTATGTGTTCCGTTTTTTTTTTGCGGACCCATTGACTTGAATGGAGCAACGGAACGTGATTTGCGGACAATAATAGGACAAGACTCAAAATGTAGCAGAATGGAAATGCGGACATACGGAAACGGAATGCTCACGGAGTACATTCCGTATTTTTTGCGGACCCATTGAAATGAATGGTTCCGTATACGAACCGTATACGAAACGCAATAAACGGCCCGTATACGGAACGCAAAAAACGTTCGTGTGAACGAGCCCTAAGACTGAGCCGAACACGTGTCTTCGGATGCTATATTGCACCCGATGACGCGTTCCGGCCAGCCAATCACTGCAATGCCAGTAACCAACATGGCTACGGCATTACAGTGAGGGCAGTACGTACCTGCACGTTTATTGGCAGCATAGCAGGGAGGAGACTCGGTGATCGGCCGAGCATGCTCAATTAACACTAGTGTGAACCCATAAAATAGTCCAAAAATTCTGTTCCGAAGTGTTTAAATAGTTCTATCTGTTTCTGGGAAAGCTGAGTGACAACTAATATGGCCACAATTACAACTCATGTAGGAGTTGCAGGCTTCCCCACTGCAAAGTCCTGAATAGCTATTCTGTAAACTGAGTGGCACTGCTGGATGTATTCACTGCCCCGGCGGAGAATATCCGATCCAAGGTAGTCCAGGCAATAGCAGGTGGTGCGTGTGGTGAACTGGCTTAGTGGGTATATAAGATGAGGTGAGCTGGCTCGGTGGGTTTATAAGGTAAAATACAAATGTGATCGCACTCTGCATCCAGCATTCTGCCCTGCCTCCATGCTGGATGAGGCATTGGTGTACATTTTGGCCAAAGCGTAATAAGCCACTCACCACGTCAAGGTCGCCTCTATTTGAGTGGTCCCTAATAGAGTTGAGCGAACACCTGGATGTTCGGGTTCGAGAAGTTCGGCCGAACTTCCCGGAAATGTTCGGGTTCGGGATCCGAACCCGATCCGAACTTCGTCCCGAACCCGAACCCCATTGAAGTCAATGGGGACCCGAACTTTTGGGCACTAAAAAGGCTGTAAAACAGCCCAGGAAAGAGCTAGAGGGCTGCAAAAGGCAGCAACATGTAGGTAAATCCCCTGCAAACAAATGTGGATAGGGAAATGAATTAAAATAAAAATTAAAAAAATAAAAATGAACCAATATCAATTGGAAAGAGGTCCCATAGCAGAGAATCTGGCTTCACGTCAGCAGAGAATCAGTCTCTTCATGCCATAGCAAAGAATCTGGCTTCATGTCAGCAGAGAATCAGTCTCTTCATGCCACAGCAGAGAATCTGGCTTCATGTCAGTGCAGAATCAGTCTTCATGTCATAGCAGAGAATCAGGCTTCACGTCACCCACCACTGGAACAGGCCACTGTCACACATTTAGGCCCCGGCACCCAGACAGAGGAGAGAGGTCCTGTAACAGAGAATCTGGCCTTATGTCAGCACAGAATCTGTCTTCATGTCATAGCAGAGAATCAGGCTTCACGTCACCCACCACTAGAACAGGCCACTGTCACACATTTAGGCCCAGGCACCCAGGCAGAGGAGAGAGGTCCCGTAACAGAGAATCTGGCCTTATGTCAGCACAGAATCTGTCTTCATGTCATAGCAGAGAATCAGGCTTCACGTCACCCACCACTGGAACAGGCCACTGTCACACATTTAGGCCCAGGCACCCAGGCAGAGGAGAGAGGTCCCGTAACAGAGAATCTGGACTTATGTCAGCACAGAATCTGTCTTCATGTCATAGCAGAGAATCAGGCTTCACGTCACCCACCACTGGAACAGGCCACTGTCACACATTTAGGCCCAGGCACCCAGGCAGAGGAGAGAGGTCCTGTAACAGAGAACCTGGCCTTATGTCAGCACAGAATCTGTCTTCATCTCATAGCAGAGAATCAGGCTTCACGTCACCCACCACTGGAACAGGCCACTGTCACACATTTAGGCCCAGGCACCCAGGCAGAGGAGAGAGGTCCCGTAACAGAGAATCTGGCCTTATGTCAGCGCAGAATCAGTCTTGATGTCATAGCAGAGAATCAGGCTTCACGTCACCCACCACTGGAACAGGCCACTGTCACACATTTAGGCCCCGGCACCCAGACAGAGGAGAGAGGTCCCGTAACAGAGAATCTGGCCTTATGTCAGCACAGAATCTGTCTTCATGTCATAGCAGAGAATCAGGCTTCACGTCACCCACCACTGGAACAGGCCACTGTCACACATTTAGGCCCAGGCACCCAGGCAGAGGAGAGAGGTCCCGTAACAGAGAATCTGGCCTTATGTCAGCACAGAATCTGTCTTCATGTCATAGCAGAGAATCAGGCTTCACGTCACCCACCACTGGAACAGGCCATTGTCACACATTTAGGCCCAGGCACCCAGGCAGAGGAGAGAGGTCCCGTAACAGAGAATCTGGCCTTATGTCAGCACAGAATCTGTCTTCATCTCATAGCAGAGAATCAGGCTTCACGTAACCCACCGCTGGAACAGGCCACTGTCACACATTTAGGCCCAGGCACCCAGACAGAGGAGAGAGGTCCCGTAACAGAGAATCTGGCCTTATGTCAGCGCAGAATCAGTCTTCATGTCATAGCAGAGAATCAGGCTTCACGTCACCCACGACTGGAACAGGCCACTGTCACACATTTAGGCCCAGGCACCCAGGCAGAGGAGAGAGGTCCCGTAACAGAGAATCTGGCCTTATGTCAGCACAGAATCTGTCTTCATCTCATAGCAGAGAATCAGGCTTCACGTCACCCACCACTGGAACAGGCCATTGTCACACATTTAGGCCCAGGCACCCAGGCAGAGGAGAGAGGTCCCGTAACAGAGAATCTGGCCTTATGTCAGCACAGAATCTGTCTTCATCTCATAGCAGAGAATCAGGCTTCACGTCACCCACCACTGGAACAGGCCACTGTCACACATTTAGGCCCAGGCACCCAGGCAGAGGAGAGAGGTCCTGTAACAGAGAACCTGGCCTTATTTCAGCACAGAATCTGTCTTCATCTCATAGCAGAGAATCAGGCTTCACGTCACCCACCACTGGAACAGGCCACTGTCACACATTTAGGCCCAGGCACCCAGGCAGAGGAGAGAGGTCCCGTAACAGAGAATCTGGCCTTATGTCAGCGCAGAATCAGTCTTGATGTCATAGCAGAGAATCAGGCTTCACGTCACCCACCACTGGAACAGGCCACTGTCACACATTTAGGCCCCGGCACCCAGACAGAGGAGAGAGGTCCCGTAACAGAGAATCTGGCCTTATGTCAGCACAGAATCTGTCTTCATGTCATAGCAGAGAATCAGGCTTCACGTCACCCACCACTGGAACAGGCCACTGTCACACATTTAGGCCCAGGCACCCAGGCAGAGGAGAGAGGTCCCGTAACAGAGAATCTGGCCTTATGTCAGCACAGAATCTGTCTTCATGTCATAGCAGAGAATCAGGCTTCACGTCACCCACCACTGGAACAGGCCATTGTCACACATTTAGGCCCAGGCACCCAGGCAGAGGAGAGAGGTCCCGTAACAGAGAATCTGGCCTTATGTCAGCACAGAATCTGTCTTCATCTCATAGCAGAGAATCAGGCTTCACGTAACCCACCGCTGGAACAGGCCACTGTCACACATTTAGGCCCAGGCACCCAGACAGAGGAGAGAGGTCCCGTAACAGAGAATCTGGCCTTATGTCAGCGCAGAATCAGTCTTCATGTCATAGCAGAGAATCAGGCTTCACGTCACCCACGACTGGAACAGGCCACTGTCACACATTTAGGCCCAGGCACCCAGGCAGAGGAGAGAGGTCCCGTAACAGAGAATCTGGCCTTATGTCAGCACAGAATCTGTCTTCATGTCATAGCAGAGAATCAGGCTTCACGTCACCCACCACTGGAACAGGCCATTGTCACACATTTAGGCCCAGGCACCCAGGCAGAGGAGAGAGGTCCCGTAACAGAGAATCTGGCCTTATGTCAGCACAGAATCTGTCTTCATCTCATAGCAGAGAATCAGGCTTCACGTCACCCACCACTGGAACAGGCCACTGTCACACATTTAGGCCCAGGCACCCAGGCAGAGGAGAGAGGTCCTGTAACAGAGAATCTGGCCTTATGTCAGCACAGAATCTGTCTTCATCTCATAGCAGAGAATCAGGCTTCACGTCACCCACCACTGGAACAGGCCACTGTCACACATTTAGGCCCAGGCACCCAGGCAGAGGAGAGAGGTCCCGTAACAGAGAATCTGGCCTTATGTCAGCGCAGAATCAGTCTTGATGTCATAGCAGAGAATCAGGCTTCACGTCACCCACCACTGGAACAGGCCACTGTCACACATTTAGGCCCCGGCACCCAGACAGAGGAGAGAGGTCCCGTAACAGAGAATCTGGCCTTATGTCAGCACAGAATCTGTCTTCATGTCATAGCAGAGAATCAGGCTTCACGTCACCCACCACTGGAACAGGCCACTGTCACACATTTAGGCCCAGGCACCCAGGCAGAGGAGAGAGGTCCCGTAACAGAGAATCTGGCCTTATGTCAGCACAGAATCTGTCTTCATGTCATAGCAGAGAATCAGGCTTCACGTCACCCACCACTGGAACAGGCCATTGTCACACATTTAGGCCCAGGCACCCAGGCAGAGGAGAGAGGTCCCGTAACAGAGAATCTGGCCTTATGTCAGCACAGAATCTGTCTTCATCTCATAGCAGAGAATCAGGCTTCACGTCACACACCGCTGGAACAGGCCACTGTCACACATTTAGGCCCAGGCACCCAGACAGAGGAGAGAGGTCCCGTAACAGAGAATCTGGCCTTATGTCAGCGCAGAATCAGTCTTCATGTCATAGCAGAGAATCAGGCTTCACGTCACCCACCACTGGAACAGGCCACTGTCACACATTTAGGCCCAGGCACCCAGGCAGAGGAGAGAGGTCCCGTAACAGAGAATCTGGCCTTATGTCAGCACAGAATCTGTCTTCATGTCATAGCAGAGAATCAGGCTTCACGTCACCCACCACTGGAACAGGCCATTGTCACACATTTAGGCCCAGGCACCCAGGCAGAGGAGAGAGGTCCCGTAACAGAGAATCTGGCCTTATGTCAGCACAGAATCTGTCTTCATGTCATAGCAGAGAATCAGGCTTCACGTCACCCACCACTGGAACAGGCCACTGTCACACATTTAGGCCCAGCCACCCAGGCAGATGAGAGAGGTCCCGTAACAGAGAATCTGGCCTTATGTCAGCACAGAATCTGTCTTCATGTCGTAGCAGAGAATCAGGCTACACGTCACCCACCACTGGAACAGGCCACTGTCACACATTTAGGCCCAGGCACCCAGGCAGAGGAGAGAGGTCCCGTAACAGAGAATCTGGCCTTATGTCAGCACAGAATCTGTCTTCATCTCATAGCAGAGAATCAGGCTTCACGTCACCCACCACTGGAACAGGCCACTGTCACACATTTAGGCCCAGGCACCCAGGCAGAGGAGAGAGGTCCCGTAACAGAGAATCTGGCCTTATGTCAGCACAGAATCTGTCTTCATGTCATAGCAGAGAATCAGGCTTCACGTCACCCACCACTGGAACAGGCCACTGTCACACATTTAGGCCCAGGCACCCAGGCAGAGGAGAGAGGTCCCGTAACAGAGAATCTGGTCTTATGTCAGCGCAGAATCTGTATTCATGTCATAGCAGAGAATCAGGCTTCACGTCACCCACCACTGGAACAGGCCACTGTCACACATTTAGGCCCCGGCACCCAGACAGAGGAGAGAGGTCCTGTAACAGAGAATCTGGCCTTATGTCAGCACAGAATCTGTCTTCATGTCATAGCAGAGAATCAGGCTTCACGTCACCCACCACTGGAACAGGCCACTGTCACATATTTAGGCCCAGGCACCCAAGCAGAGGAGAGAGGTCGCGTAACAGAGAATCTGGCTTCATGTCAGCACAGAATAAGTCTTCATGTCATAGCAGAGAATCAGGCTTCACGTCACCCACCACTGGAACAGGCCACTGTCACACATTTAGGCCCCAGCACCCAGACAGAGGAGAGGTTCATTCAACTTTGGGCTGCCCCGCAATATAATGGTAAAATGAAATTAAAAATAGTATTGAATGAGGAAGTGCCCTGGAGTAGAATAATATATTGTTAAGGGGAGGTAGTTAATATCTAATCTGCACAAGGGATGGACAGGTTCTGTGGGATCCATGCCTGGTTCATTTTTATGAACGTCAGCTTGTCCACATTGGCTGTAGACAGGCTGCGTTTGTCTGTAATGACGCCCCCTGCCGTGCTGAATACACGTTCAGACAAAACGCTGGCCGCCGGGCAGGCCAGCACCTCCAAGGCATAAAAGGCTAGCTCTGGCCACGTGGACAATTTGGAGACCCAGAAGTTGAATGGGGCCGAACCATCAGTCAGTACGTGGAGGGGTGTGCACAGGTACTGTTCCACCATGTTAGTGAAATGTTGCCTCCTGCTAACACGTTCCGTATCAGGTGGTGGTGCACTTAGCTGTGGCGTGTTGACAAAACTTTTCCACATCTCTGCCATGCTAACCCTGCCCTCAGAGGAGCTGGGCGTGACACAGCTGCGTTGGCGACCTCTTGCTCCTCCTCTGCCTTCGCCTTGGGCTTCCACTGGTTCCCCTGTGACATTTGGGAATGCTCTCAGTAGCGCGTCTACCAACGTGCGCTTGTACTCGCGCATCCTTCTATCACGCTCCAGTGTAGGAATTAAGGTGGGCACATTGTCTTTGTACCGGGGATCCAGCAGGGTGGCAACCCAGTAGTCCGCACATGTTAAAATGTGGGCAACTCTGCTGTCGTTGCGCAGGCACTGCAGCATGTAGTCGCTCATGTGTGCCAGGCTGCCCAGAGGTAAGGACAAGCTGTCCTCTGTGGGAGGCGTATCGTCATCGTCCTGTGTTTCCCCCCAGCCACGCACCAGTGATGGGCCCGAGCTGCTTTGAGTGCCACCCCGCTGTGAACATGCTTCATCCTCATCCTCCTCCACCTCCTCCTCATCCTCGTCCTCCAGTAGTGGGCCCTGTCTGGCCACATTTGTACCTGGCCTCTAGTGTTGCAAAAAACCTCCCTCTGAGTCACTTCGAAGAGACTGGCCTGAAAGTGCTAAAAATGACCCCTCTTCCTCCTCTTCCTCCTGGGCCACCTCCTCTTCCATCATCGCCCTAAGTGTTTTCTCAAGGAGACATAGAAGTGGTATTGTAACGCTGATAACGGCGTCATCGCCACTGGCCATGTTGGTGGAGTACTCGAAACAGCGCAACAGGGCACACAGGTCCCGCATGGAGGCCCAGTCATTGGTGGTGAAGTGTGTCTGATCCGCAGTGCGACTGACCCGTGCGTGCTGCAGCTGAAAATCCACTATGGCCTGCTGCTGCTCGCACAGTCTGTCCAGCATATGCAAGGTGGAGTTCCACCTGGTGGGTACGTCGCATATGAGGCGGTGAGCGGGAAGGCCGAAGTTACGCTGTAGCGCAGACAGGCGAGCAGCAGCAAGGTTGAAAACGCCGGAAGCGCGAACAGACGGCCCGCACTTTATGCAGCAGCTCTGACATGTCGGGGTAGTTGCGAATGAACTTCTGCACCACCAAATTCAGCACATGCGCCAGGCAAGGGATGTGCGTCAAACCGGCTAGTCCCAGAGCTGCAACGAGATTTCGCCCATTATCGCACACCACCAGGCCGGGCTTGAGGCTCACCGGCAGCAACCACTAGTCGGTCTGTTGTTCTATACCCCACCACAACTCCTGTGCGGTGTGGGGCCTGTCCCCAAGCATATGAGTTTCAGAACGGCCTGCTGACGTTTACCCCGGGCTGTGCTGAAGTTGGTGGTGAAGGTGTGTGGCTGACTGGATGAGCAGGTGGAAGAAGAGGAGGAGGAAGCTGAGTAGGAGGAGGAGGAGACAGGAGGCAAAGAATGTTGCCCTGCGATCCTTGGCGGCGGAAGGACGTGCGCCAAACAGCTCTCCGCCTGGGGCCCAGCCGCCACTACATTTACCCTGTGTGCAGTTAGGGAGATATAGCGTCCCTGGCCGTGCTCACTGGTCCACGTATCTGTGGTTAGGTGGACCTTGCCACAGATGGCGTTGCGCAGTGCACACTTGATTTTATCGGACACTTGTTTGTGCAGGGAAGGCACGGCTCTCTTGGAGAAGTAGTGGCGGCTGGGAACAACATACTGTGGGACAGCAAGTGACATGAGCTGTTTGAAGCTGTGTGTGTCCACCAGCCTAAATGACAGCATTTCATAGGCCAGTAGTTTAGAAATGCTGGCATTCAGGGCCAGGGATCGAGGGTGGCTAGGTGGGAATTTACGCTTTCTCTCAAATGTTTGTGAGATGGAGAGCTGAACGCTGCCGTGTGACATGGTTGAGATGCTTGGTGACGCAGGTGGTGGTGTTGGTGGTACATCCCATGTTTGCTGGGCGGCAGGTGCCAACGTTCCTCCAGAGGCAGAGGAAGAGGCCGAGGCGGCGGCAGCAGCAGCAGAAGAGGCCAAGGCTGCGGCAGCAGCAGAAGAGGCCGAGGCGGCAGCAGCAGAAGAGGCAGCAGGGGGAGCCTGAGTGACTTCCTTGTTTTTAAGGTGTTTACTCCACTGCAGTTCATGCTTTGCATGCAGGTGCCTGGTCATGCAGGTTGTGCTAAGGTTCAGAACGTTAATGCCTCGCTTCAGGCTCTGATGGCACAGCGTACAAACCACTCGGGTCTTGTCATCAGCACATTGTTTGAAGAAGTGCCATGCCAGGGAACTCCTTGAAGCTGCCTTTGGGGTGCTCGGTCCCAGATGGCGGCGGTCAGTAGCAGGCGGAGTCTCTTGGCGGCGGGTGTTCTGATTTTGCCCACTGCTCCCTCTTTTGTTACGCTGTTGGCTCGGTCTCACCACTGCCTCTTCCTCCGAACTCTGAAAGTCAGTGGCACGACCTTCATTCCATGTGGGGTCTAGGACCTCATCGTCCCCTGCATCGTCTTCAACCCAGTCTTGACCCCTGACCTCCTGTTCAGTCTGCACACTGCAGAAAGACGCAGCAGTTGGCACCTGTGTTTCGTCATCATCAGAGACGTGCTGAGGTGGTATTCCCATGTCCTCATCATCAGGAAACTTAAGTGGTTGTGCGTTAGTGCATTCTATCTCTTCCACCCCTGGTGAAGGGCTAGGTGGATGCCCTTGGGAAACCCAGGCAGCAGAGTCTTCAAACAGCATAAGAGACTGCTGCATAACTTGAGGCTCAGACAGTTTCCCTGATATGCATGGGGGTGATGTGACAGACTGATGGGCTTGGTTTTCATGCACCATCTGTGCACTTTCTGCAGAAGACTGGGTGGGAGATAATGTGAACGTGCTGGATGCACTGTCGGCCACCCAATTGACTAATGCCTGTACCTGCTCAGGCCTTACCATCCTTAGAACGGCATTGGGCCCCACCAAATATCCCTGTAAATTCTGGCGGCTACTGGGACCTGAGGTAGTTGGTACACTAGGACGTGTGGTTGTGGCAGAACGGCCACGTCCTCTCCCAGCACCAGAGGGTCCACTAACACCACCACGACCATGTCCACGTCCGCGTCTGCGTCCCTTATTAGATGTTTTCCTTATTGTTCCCGTTCACCACAATTTTGAGAATGGCAAATTTGGGAATAGTTTTTCAACCCAGAACAAAAAGTGTGCTTTTACGGTCACTACAAATAACTTGACCAGCTAAAACAGTACAGATTTGGTTGAATAGAGATGTGAGGCCTGTTTTTTTTTGCGCTGTGTGACAGGTATAGGTTTAATCACAGAATCAGACTTCTATCTGCGCGCTAGCGTGTGTCTTAGGTTTTTCTGAATGACACTATCAGTACCTTCAATGTAAGATATCCTTTTTGGGATAGATTTCAAGTAGGCCTCATATACCACAAACTAGTTATTTTGAGAATGGCAAATTTGGGAATAGTTTTTCAATCCAGAAAATAAAAAGTGCTTTTACGGTCACTACAAATAACTTGACCAGCTAAAACAGTACAGATTTGGTTGAATTGAGATGTGAGGCCTGTTTTTTTTTGCGCTGTGTGACAGGTATAGGTTTAATCACAGAATCAGACTTCTATCTGCACGCTAGCGTGTGTCTTAGGTTTTTCTGAATGACACTATCAGCACCTTCAATGTAAGATATCCTTTTTGGGATAGATTTCAAGTAGGCCTCAAATACCAGAAACTAGTTATTTTGAGAATGGCAAATTTGGGAATAGTTTTTCAATCCAGAAAATAAAAAGTGCTTTTACGGTCACTACAAATAACTTGACCAGCTAAAACAGTACAGATTTGGTTGAATAGAAATGTCAGGTCTATTTTTTAGGCGCTGGGTGACAGGCTCAACTTGCCCCTGATGTAGTATATGGCCAAAAAATAACCACACTGTTGATGGTTAAATGCACTTGGGTGACACAGGCTCAGCCTGCACCAGATGTAGTATATGGCCAAAAAATAATCAGACTGTTGATGGTTAAATGCACTTCGGTGACACAGGCTCAGCCTGCAGCTGATGTGGGATATAGCACAAAATAACCACACTATCGATGGTTAAATACACTTGGTGATAGCTTGTGCTGGCGCACCACAAGTCACAAAATAGCCGCCGATCACCCCAGAAAAAAAGTGATCTAAAAACGCTCTGGGCAGCCTCAAAAAAGTGAGCAAGTCAATATTAGCACTTCAATGATCCACAGCTGCAGATCGATCACAGAATAAAGTCTTTTGGAGGAGTTAATCTGCCTAATCTCGCCCTAACGTCGCAGCTGCAACCTCTCCCTATGCTTGAATCAGCAGAGTGACGTGCAGCGCTACGTGACCCAAGCTTATATAGAGGCTGGGTCACATGCTGCACTGGCCAATCACAGCCATGCCAATAGTAGGCAAGGCTGTGATGGCCTCTTGGGGCAAGTAGTATGACGCTTGTTGATTGGCTGCTTTGCAGCCTTTCAAAAAGCGGCAAGAAAGCGCCGAACACCGAACCCGAACACAGACTTTTACGAAAATGTTCGGGTTCGGGTCCGTGTCACGGACACCCCAAAATTCGGTACGAACCCGAACTATACAGTTCGGGTTCGCTCATCCCTAGTCCCTAACACTAGTTCCTACCTGTTTATGGGCCATGACAGCCACACAAAGTCCAGGGAATGCAGGTCAGCATCACGCCAAGCACACTCTGCTTTTAACCCCGTCCGGTACCATTACAGCTTTCATCGGATCCAGGGATGCAAGTACCAACATGCACGCTGAGCCCACCATATACTTCTCCTGGAGCCAAATGGCTACTGGTAGGTTCTATATAAGCAGACTCAGTTTTATACCAGCCTCCAGGACAGATTGACTGGTCAGGTGTGCATGACTCCAAGGAGATCGCCACGCCTCCAATATATACTACAAAGAAAAAATGTGGGGGATTGGGTCAGCACAACCTGTATGTAGGTGCACATCACTATGGCGAAATACATATACAAACGGAAAATACAAATATGATCGCACTCTGCATCCAGCATTCTGCCTTGCTTCCATGCTGGATGAGGCATTGGTGTACATTTTGGCCAAAGCGTAATAAGCCACTCACCACGTCAAGGTCGTGTTGTGAGCTGGCTCGGTGGGTATATAAGGTGTAGTGAGCTGGCTCGGTGGGTATATAAGGTGTGGTGAGCTGGCTCGGTGGGTATATAAGGTGTGGTGAGCTGGCTCGGTGGGTATATAAGGTGTTCTGAGTTGGCTCGGTGGGTATATAAGGTGTGCTGAGCTGGCTCGGTGGGTATATAAGGTGTGCTGAGCTGGCTCAGTGGGTATATAACGTATGCTGAGATGGCTCGGTGTGTATATAAGGTGTGCTGAGCTGGCTCGGTGGGTTTATAAGGTGTGATGAGCTGGCTCGTTGGGTATATAAGGTGTAGTGAGCTGACCCGGTGGGTATATAAGGTGTGGTGAGCTATCTCGGTGGGTATATAAGGTGTGCTGAGCTGGCTTGGTGGGTATATAAGGTATGCTGAGCTAGCTCGGTGGGTATATAAGGTGTGGTGAGCTGGCTCAGTGGGTATATAAGGTGTTGGGGGCTGGCTCAGTGGGTATATAAGGTGTGGTGAGCTGGCACAGTGGGTATATAAGGTGTTGGGAGCTGTATCGGTGGGTATATTAGTGTGCTGAGTTGGCTCAGTGGGTATATAAGGTGTTGGGAGCTAGCTCGGTGGGTATATAAGGTGTGCTGAGCTGGCTCAGTGGGTATATAAGGTGTGGGGAGCTGGCTCGGTGGGTATATAAGGTGTGGTGAGCTGGCTCGGTGGGTATATAAAGTATGCTGAGCTGGCTCAGTGGGTATATAAGGTGTGGGGAGCTGGCTCGGTGGGTATATAAGGTGTGATGAGCTGGCTCGTTGGGTATATAAGGTGTAGTGAGCTGACTCGGTGGGTATATAAGGTGTGGTGAGCTGTCTCGGTGGGTATATAAGGTGTGCTGAGCTGGCTTGGTGGGTATATAAGGTGTGCTGAGCTGGCTCGGTGGGTTTATAAGGTGTGATGAGCTGGCTCGTTGGGTATATAAGGTGTAGTGAGCTGACTCGGTGGGTATATAAGGTGTGGTGAGCTGGCTCGGTGGGTATATAAGGTGTGCTGAGCTGGCTCGTGGGTATATAAGGTATGCTGAGCTGGCTCAGTGGGTATATAATGTGTGGTGAGCTGGCTCAGTGGGTATATAAGGTGTTGGGGGCTGGCTCCGTGGGTATATAAGGTGTGGTGAGCTGGCACAGTGGGTATATAAGGTGTTGGGAGCTGGCTCGGTGGGTATATTAGTGTGCTGAGTTGGCTCAGTGGGTATATAAGGTGTTGGGAGCTGGCTCGGTGGGTATATAAGGTGTGCTGAGCTGGCTCGGTGGGTTTATAAGGTGTGGGGAGCTGGCTCGGTGGGTATATAAGGTGTGGTGAGCTGGCTCGGTGGGTATATAAGGTGTGGGGAACTGGCTCGGTGGGTATATAAGGTGTGGGGAGCTGGCTCGGTGGGTATATAAGGTGTGGTGAGCTGGCTCGGTGGGTATATAAGGTGTGGGGAACTGGCTCGGTGGGTATATAAGGTGTTGGGGGCTGGTTCGGTGGGTATATAAAGTGTGGTGAGCTGGCTTAGTGGGTATGTAAGGTGTTGGGAGCTGGCTCGGTGGGTATATAAGGTGTTGAGAGATGGCTCGATGGGTATATAAGGTGTGATAGGCTGTCTGCACACATATTCCTTGTCTCTGTCTTGGGTAAAAGGGACGATTTATCAGAGTTGGGGATAATTATTGGCTTTCGGGCCCCAGGTGGCGGTATTTCTGAACCTGCGCAGTGTGAACTGTTCTCTGCTGCTGTGGTGAAGGTGTTTGGTGAGCGGACACGTGGCAGCATTGTGAAGAAGAGAGGTGGAAGCTGCAGAGCACCGCGTGCCACTGATGTGAGAGGTGAACATTGGATATGAAGGTGAGCGAGGGCGGAGGACGCCCTACAGTGGAGCAGCTCACCCCAAAATGAACCCGGGGGCACCAGACGTGTTCAACAGTCCAGGGAACCTACTGAGTATGGGGCTCCAGAGCGGACGGACGGTATCAGCACCGCTGATAATGAAGCTGAATCGGCAGAAAAGGCTACAGTTTTCGCGGCCGTATCGGAATTGGACCTCCGCTGATTAGTAAAGGGTTGTCTTCTCCGATGAGTCACATTTTCTGCTGCATCGGACGGATAGACGTTGGTGGGTCAGGAGAGAAACATCAGAGAGGGAACACCCTGCAGCCATTGCTGGAAGAACACAAACTGGTGGGGGCAGCTTTATGGTCGGGGGAAGGTTTTCCTGGCATTCTCTGGGGTCACTCATCTCTCTGGGTATGAATCCATCCTTGCAGATCACGTACACCCATACATGCTGATTGTCTCCCCTGGGACGGATGGGATCATCCAGCAAGAAAATGTGACATGTCACACGGTTAGAAATGTCTGACATTGGTTGGAAGAGCATAACCAAGATTTCTAAGTACTATCCTGGCCCCCTAATTCCCCAGACGTGACCCCAAATTAGCATCTGTAGGACCATCTTGATGGTTGTGTTCGCTCTATGGTTCCTCCCCTGTGCCGGGACGCACTGCAGTCAGCATGGCTCCAGATACTTGTGACCACCTACCAGAACCTTATGGAGTCCCCCCAGCCTGTCTAGCTGCTGTCCGTGCTGCACACGGGGGGTGACTCTGGATATTTGCTGGTGGTCATAATAATGGGACTCTACTGTATAGTAACAGCATTTGTTATCACTCAGCTTTCCCAGAATCAGATATGACAAAATAATGGTTAAAGGGAGTCTGTCACCAAAATATGACATTATACACCACTTACATGGCTCTCTAGCATACCTATCCATTAGGGATGAGCGATTCGCATAAAACTTTGTTTCAATACTGTACGGAGAGAGCGAGACTTTGCATAATAACTTCAGCCTCCAGTCCTCCTGTTTGCTTGTGGTCCGCCCCCTAGTCACTGGTTTCACAGTGTTTGCTGGCGCTGCGCACATGTAGCGATGCCGTGCCCACAATGGGCATCACAGTGCGCATGCCTGGGCCAGCGGAGCACTGTGCACGCGCGGGATATCGGCCGGTCCAGTGCAGCTGTACTGGGGGGCAACAGCCTTTAAGGGAGGCTGCCATGATAGGTTTTGGGGAGCGAGGGGACGCAGGGTAAGTAGGTGAGGGCTGGAGAGGTGAGGAAGGGGTTAAGTGGAGGGAGGTAGCGGTTAGCTGGAAGGGGAGGAGCTGTAGGTTTATAAGGGTGGCGCCAAGGGCTATCGGGCGCCATCTTTAGTTGGAACAAGCTGGGCAGAGAGCACTTACCGGAGATGGAGGCAATTTTGGAAAGGTTGCGGGCGGTGGCAGAGGAGCTGGGCCCGGAGTGGCTTGAAGCACAGGTATCCAGGCTGCTAAGTGGGGAGGCGGCGGGCACAGCTAGCGTGTCGCCAGAGGGCAGACGGCCGCGGCGGGTACGTCCGCCGGCGCGCCTTAGCCCAAGTGATACCCCACGGGCTCGGCGCCGGATTGGGAGCCCCTCAAGGGACCCTCCGCGTCTGGGAGGACTCAGCAGACCCCCAGCAGCATCCTCCCGGCGCGGGAGGAATCCCGCTGTACGGCGGAGCCCTGTGCAGGGCAGGGTTTCCACCACCCTGCCTTCCCCTGCCAGCAGCGTGGGATCCGGACCAGGGCCTGCAGGATCCCCCCCCTCCCCTGGGGTGGGGAGGCCTGCGCGACGGGAGAGCAGTGCACGTGGTGGAGGCGAGGTTGGGCGCGTGGTGACAGGCCACAGGAGGCCCAGGCCTTGGGATGCAGAGTTGGATGAAGCGGGCCCAGCGGAGCGCAGGCGTGAAGAGGAGCCGCCTGCCTCCCCACCTTGGAGGCTGGGGTGCGGGGTTCCTGTTCCGTGGTGGTGCCCATTGATGACGTCTCGTCGCAGAGGATGGATCAGCAGGATTCTGGATCCACGGCTGCGGGGTTCACAGCGCCCGGGCAGCCAGGTAGGACCATGGGGAATTCATTGCAGGTATTAGCTAGTGTTCAAGGGGCTGTAGGGGTTGGGGGCGGTCAAGGGCAATTAATTGGGGGCCTTAGCCAGCTTTTAGGTAGTCTGGCGGGCCGGGCGGGGTTTGTGCGGGGATTCCTGTGGTGACGGGTCGGGCGTGTGAGGCGGTTTCGGTGCAGACGCAGGCGGGTGGGGAGGAGGAGAGGCGCAAGGTGGATGATGCGGCGCAGGGGGAGGTATACGTCTGTTTCGAGGGTCCCTTGGGGGCATTTGGAAGGGGGGAGTATATTGAAATTTTTTCGTTGTTGCCGCTGGAAAGGTTTAACCTGGATAGGGCGCGTCGCGAGGAGGGGAAGAAGGAAGAGGATAAGAAGCGGCGGTATCGTTTGATTCCGCGCACGTTCTCTAATTGGTTGCAGGCGTTCGTGATACTGGCTAGCGTGATTGGGGAGAAGGCGCCGGAGTGTTGCTCCGCGCTGTTTTGCTACATGGATGCGAATGGGGAAGCGTACCGGGTCTATGGGGGTGTGGGTTGGCTTCGGTATGATGAACAATTTAGGCAGAGGAGAGCTGTCCGCCCGACTATGCGGTGGGACCATAAGGATATCGGATTGTGGATGCGGGTGACGGCGCCGGGGCGGCAGGGGCAGTCCTTTCGGAGGGACGGGGGTTCTGGGGCTGGCACGTCAGGTTTGTCAACAGTGGTGGCAAATGGATTGTGTTTCCTCTGGGAACCTGTAAGTTCGGCGCTAAGTGCAAGTTCAAGCACGAGTGCACCAACTGCGGTGGGGGGCATGGAGCGTCCCGGTGTTTCAGGGGTGGAAGGCAGCAGGGGGGGAATGGTGGAAAAGGGCAGGACGCCAGTACGGGTGGAATAGATGTTACCGTTTCTAGATAGGTTGCGGCGCAGTTGTTGTTGGACGGTTTTAGTTCCGGGTTTAGGATCCCGTCGGATCCGGCCCCTTTTGTGGGGAAGAATTTGCGCTCGGTGGTGGACCATCCGGAGGTGGTGGCGGAAAAATTGGCTAAGGAAGTGTGGTTGGGGAGGATAGATGGCCCGTTCTTGGGTCCGCCTTTGCCTAATTTTCGGGTCTCACCTTTGGGGGTGGTTCCTAAGAAGGAGTCGAACAAGTTTCGGTTGATTCATCACCTATCATACCCGAAGGGTGCGTCGGTGGGTAAGACGGTGGGGCCCACGACGGAACTGTTTTTTGGGTATTGTATTGGATACGGTGACCATGGAGTGTAGGCTTCCTGAGGATAAGTTGTTGGATTTGCGTGCGGGGAGATTCCTCTGGTGCTGTTCTTGGGGTGGAAAAAGGAGGAGGGTTGGTCGGTGGCCAGGGTTAACAGGTGCATGGCGGGTCTGGCGTTTGGTTTTCGGGTGCGGGGGTTAGAGGACTTTACCAAGGCTTTTGTGGTTCGGCAGGTTTTGAGGGGTTGGCGGAGGGGCTGGCGGTCAGCGGATCGGCGTCGGCCGGTGTCATTCGATTTGTTGCTGAAACTGGGGGTGCAGGTTGAGTTGGTCTGCAGCTCGGAGAGTGAGATTCGTTTGTTTAAGGCAGCGTATTCGCTGGCCTTTTTCGGGGCTTTTCGGTTGGGGAACTGGTGAGTGGCAGTGTTCGCTGTGCTGGAGGGTTGCGGGATGATGATGTGGATGTGTTTCCGGATCGGGTGGTGATTCGGCTGAGGGCGTCGAAGACAGATCAAGAAGGGCGGGGCCATTGGGTTTGTTTGTTTCCGGTCCCGGGCTGTGCTATGTGCCCGGTGGTCTGCTTGCGGGAGTATTGTGCGGGCTTGCGGGAGGTGGGCGCCCAGTTGCTTCGGCATGAGGATGGAGCATTTTTGTCTCGTTATCAGTTTCTGGCCGTGTTGAAGAGGTGTTTGCGGAGTCTGGGGGTGGATCACTCTTTCAGGATAGGGGCAGCCACGGAGGCCGCGCGGAGGGGTATGAGTGATGCGGTCATTCGGAGGATTGGGCGCTGGGAGTCTAGTAGGTTCCGCTCATACGTGCGTCTTGGGGAAGTTTAATGGGTTGTGGAATGGGGCTTTTTTTCTTACGTTGCTTGTTTCTTTTGTATTTTAGGTTGTTCACCGGCGCTGGTGTGGATTATCGTCCATTCCTTTGTTTTCTGGGGGGCGATGCGGGCTGACGTCAGGCCTACCGGGCGGCAGCTGGGTGTTAGCAGGGATGTTGCGGCCATCCGGTGGATGGGCTATCGAGGTATGTTGTGGGGAGCGGTTTTCTAGGGAGGTGCATCGCTTTGTTCAGCTGGATCGCCCCCCGGATGTCCTAGTGGTTCATGCGGGTGGTAATGATTTGGGTGTGGAGCCGGTGAGGGAGCTGATAAGAGACATTAAATTTGATTTGCTGAGATTGTGGGCCTTGTTTCCGGGGCTGGTGGTGGTGTGGTCAGATATTGTCCCGAGGAAGAGTTGGCGGGAAGCGCGGTCTGTGGAGCGGATCAACAGGTCTCGTATAAAGGTGAATCGGGCGGTCGGAAAATTTGTGGCCCGTAATGGTTTGGTGGTGGTTCGGCATTTTGACTTGGAGTCTGGCGAGGGGGCTTTTTGGAGAGCTGACGGGGTTCACCTTAATGCGGTGGGCGTTGATTTATGGGCCCTGGGTCTGCAGGGCGGGATCGAACGGGCATTGGTGGTGTGGAGGGGCGCGCAAGCTTGAGGTAGTTGGTTCAAGTTGCGTGTCTGTGGCGGTAGGAGGTCCTGAAAGCTGGGCTAGGACTTGGTGTTTTGTGGATGGGAGGGCCTCAATTGGTGGGGCTGGACTCCCAGCTTTTGGTAATCGGTCGGTTTAAGGGGGATACAGCACTCGGGGGTCTCCGAGCTGGTGTGGCGCGGCTGGAGGCAAGTTGTATTTACCCGGGTGTTTTTGGTGCACTTGTTTTAAAGTGAAGCTAGGGCTTTCAGGACCTCCTTCATCGGGTTCATGATGTACATGTTTTGATGTTATGTCATATTAATAAAAGGCTGCTGTGGCCATTTAATTCCAATTATCTGCCTCAGTGTCTTTATTGGTGGGATGATGGGATGGGGGAGGATGGTAGTTACGGGTGAAATAGGGTGGGGAGGACCCGAGGGATCTTCCCCAATAACCCTATCAAGTGCAGCTGTACTGGGGGGCGACAGCCTTTAAGGGAGGCTGCCATGATAGGTTTTGGGCAGCGAGGGGACGCAGGGTAAGTAGGTGAGGGCTGGAGAGGTGAGGAAGGGGTTAAGTGGCGGGAGGTAGCAGTTAGATGGAAGGGGAGGAGCTGTAGGTTTATAAGGGTGGCGCCAAGGGCTATCGGGCGCCATCTTTAGTTGGAACAAGCTCCCACCCACCCTCCCTTTTTTTGTTGCGGAAGGTCGAATCTGTTTGTCACGGCAGGTGTGACGGTAGAAGGTCCTGGAAGCTGGGCTAGGACTTGGTGTTTTGTGGATGGGAGGGCCTCAATTGGTGGGGCTGGACTCCCAGGTTTTGGTAATCGGTCGGTTTAAGGGGGATACAGCACTCGGGGGTCTCCGAGCTGGTGTGGCGCGGCTGGAGGCAAGTTGTATTTACCCGGGTGTTTTTGGTGCACTTGTTTTAAAGTGAAGCTAGGGCTTTCAGGACCTCCTTCGTCGGGTTCATGATGTACATGTTTTGATGTTATGTTATATTAATAAAAGGCTGCTGTGGCCATTTAATTCCAATTATCTGCCTCAGTGTCTTTATTGGTGGGATGATGGGGGACCCGAGGGAACTTCCCCAATCACCCTATCATGTGGATGAAGCAAGGGACTTGCAGGATGGGCCAAGGAAGAGGCTGGGAAGGGGCTCATGCATACGTATTTTCTTTCCGTGTCCGCTCCGTTTTTTTTACGGACCGTACACGGAACCATTCATTTCAATGGGTCCAAAAAAAAAAAACTGAAGGTACTCCCTGTGCATTCCATTTCCGTATGTTCGTATTTCCGTTCCGCAAAAAAATAGAACATGTCCTATTATTCTCCGCGTTACGGACAAGGATAGGACTGTTCTATTATAGGCCAGCTGTTCCGTTCCGCAAAATACGGAATGCACACGGACGTCATCCGTATTTTTTGCGGATCCATTTCTTGCGGACCGCAAAACACATACGTTCGTGTGAACAAGCCGGAAGGCAGAGCAGCCTGGGCTCCTACACACCGAACGCCGCCCCTGGGCACCTGCGAGCCCTCATTTACATATAGATTAAACGTCGTTTTTCCTGCTTGTGAAAGCCAGAAGAAAATGACATAGGTACCATTTGAATCATGGATAGGTGTGCTAGAGAGCCATGTACGTGGGGTATAACGTCATATTTTGGTGACAGACTCCCTATAAATAGACTTTCATCAAGAAGATATCTCAAGGACTTGCTGAGAAAGCTGAATCCTGAACAGCAAATTTGCCTAATTTTGTAAGTGTCCTGGAGGGGGGGGGGGGTTTGCAGAGATAGATCTAAGGAGACTTTCCATTCAGGATCCCGCCGGTGTAACAGTGCAGAGTATATCTAGGGTATAAATTAGCCTAGGCCAATTCATACCCCTTAGGCCATAGTATAGTCCTGATAAAAAGTTTAAGACCACTTGAAAAATGGCAAAAAATCCTATTTAGCATGGCTGGATCTTAACAAGGTCCCAAGTAGAGCTTCAACATGCAACAAGAAGAAATGGGAGTGAGACAAAACATTTTTTGAGTATTCAATTTAATGAAAACAACAAATAAACTGAAACCGGCTGTTTTTCAGCTGATCAAAAGTTTAGGACCACATGCCTTTAAAAGGCCAAATCTGTGCAAAGATGTAGATTCATTGTCATTTTCTGTCAGGTAGTCACATGTCGTGATGGCAAAGGCAAAAAAACTCTCCCTTTTTGAACGTGGTCGGGTTGTTGAACTGTATAAGCAGGGTCTCTCACAGTGCGCCATCACTGCTGAGGTGGGACTAGTAGTAAGGCTTTTGACACTGTCCCACATAGAAGACTTATCAATAAACTGCAGTCATTGAGCATGGACTCCCATATTGTTGAGTGGATTAGGCAGTGGCTGAGTGACAGACAGCAGAGGGTTGTAGTCAATTGAGAACATTCAAAACAAGGTCATGTTACCAGTGGGGTTCCACAGGGATCTGTACTGGGACCAATTTTGTTTAATATCTTCATAAGTGATATTGCAAAAGGCCTCGATGGTAAGGTTTGTCTTTTTGCTGATGACACAAAGATATGTAACAGGAGTGATGTTCCTGGAGGGAAACGCCAAATGGAAAAGGATTTAGGAAAACTAGAGGAATGGTCAGAACTCTGGCAACTGAAATTTAATGTGGATAAGTGCAAAATAATGCACCTGGGGCGTAAAAACCCAAGGGCAGAATATAGAATATTTGACACAGTCCTGACCTCAGTATCTGAGGAAAGGGATTTAGGAGTAATTATTTCAGAAGACTTAAAGGTGGGAAGACAATGTAATAGAGCAGAAGGAAATGCTAGCAGAATGCTTGGATGTATAGGGAGAGGTATAAGCAGTAGAAAGAGTGAAGTGCTTATGCCGCTGTACAGAACACTGGTGAGACCTCACTTGGAGTATTGTGCGCAGTACTGGAGGCCATATCTCCAGAAGGATATAGATACTCTAGAGAGAGTTCAGAGAAGAGCTACTAAACTAGTACACGGATTGCAGGATAAAACCTACCAGGAAAGGTTAAAGGACCTTAATATGTATAGCTTGGAAGAAAGAAGAGACAGAGGGGATATAATAGAAACTTTTAAATACGTAAAGGGAATCAACTCGGTAAAGGAGGAGAGCATATTTAAAAGAAGAAAAACTACCACAAGAGGACACAGTTTTAAATTAGAGGGGCAAAGGTTTAAAAGTAATATAAGGAAGTATTACTTTACTGAGAGAGTAGTGGATGCATGGAATAGCCTTCCTGCAGAAGTGGTAGCTGCAAATACAGTGAAGGGGTTTAAGCATGCATGGGATAGGCATAAGGCCATCCTTCATATAAGATAGGGCCAGGGACTATTCATAGGATTTATAAATATTGGGCAGACTAGATGGGCCAAATGGTTCTTATCTGCCGACACATTCTATGTTTCTATGTTTCTATGGGACGCAGTAAGAAAGTCATTTGGAATTTCTTATATTCTTAAATGATCCTGAGGGTTATGGAACAAAAAAGTCAAGTGGAAGACCCAAAAAAAGTCATCAGCACTGAGCCGGAGGATCCAATTGGCTGTCCGTCAAGACACTGGACGATCCTCGACCCAAATTAAGGCCCTTACTGGTGCTGACTGCAGCCCCATAACCATCAGACGGCATCGGAGACTGAAGGGCTTCAAAAACTAAAAACGTCTTCAAAGACTTCGTCTCCTTGAACGCCACAGAACTGCTCGTTAGGACTTTGTAAGAGAGCACCAAACATGGGACATTCAAAGGTGGAAGAAAGTTTTATTCTCTGATGAGAAAAAATGTAACCTTGATGGTCCTGATGGTTTCCAACGTTACTGGCATGACCAGCAGATCCCACCTGAGATGTTTTCTACGCGCCACAGTGGAGGGGGTGACATAATGGTCTGGGGTGCTTTTTCCTTCAGTGGAACAATGGAGCTTAAGGAAGTGCAGGGGCGTCAAACGGCCGCTGGCTATGTCCAGATGTTACAGAGAGCATTCCCCATGACTGAGGGCCCTCGTCTGTGTGGTAACGACTGGGTTTTTCAATAGGACAACGCTACAGTACACAATGCCCGCAGGACAAGGGACTTCTTCCAGGAGAATAACATCACTCTTTTGGCCCATCCTGCGTGTTCCCCTGATCTAAATCCAATTGAGAATCTTTGGGGGTGGATGGCAAGGGATGTTTACAAAAATGGACAACAGTTCCAGACAGTAGATGGCCTTCGTGCGGCCGTCTTCACCACTTGGAGAAATGTTCCCACTCACCTCATGGAAACGCTTGCATCAAGCATGCCGAAACGAATTTTTGAAGTGATAAACAATAATGCCGGAGCTACTAATTACTGAGTTCATGTTTGGAAGTTGGATTTCTGTTTTGGGGGGGTTTAGTTTTTTTTTTTGGAGGTGTGGTCCTAAACTTTTGATCAGCTGAAAAAAAGCCTGTTTCAGTTTATTTGTTGTTTTCATTAAATTGAATGCTCACAAAATGTTTTGTCTCACTCCCATTTCTTCTTGTTGCATGTTGAAGCTCTACTTGGAACCTTGTTAAGATCCAGCCATGCTAAATAGGATTTTTTGCTATTTTTCAAGTGGTCTTAAACTTTTGATCAGGACTGTATATTCCCCATCAGTAGCACTGAGTGATATACACAAGAATTACTTTATTTTTCAACATTTTATTGGGATTCAGCTTTGTCTGGTAAGTTAAGTGAGAAAGCTAACTGACTTAAATCTTACAACTCTAAACACATAGACTTTTATTACTTCAACCAGGAAAACTTCACTGTTCATAATATAATAAAAGTCATAACGTCTTGAAACTTCAACTTATAAAGGTGGCTTTATATGGGGCGATTATCAGCCGAATGTTTATGGGTCACCTGATCAGCGCAAGACGTGTCATACACTAATCGGGTATTAGTAAGAAGATCTATGGCACACCATAAGGTTCTTTTTAGATAATGCAAGCACTGTCACTCCAGGACACAGACCCCTTGATAAAGGTCGTGATCCGACCGAAACGTTGGGACCTCTCAGATGGCCGTTATAATTGATGTAATCTCTGGATAAAAAAAAAGCATGCACAAAATGATGTGAATTGCACTAGATGTATTAAAAAAGCATTATCTAAAAAGAACCCTATGGTGTGCCATAGATCTTCTTACTAATACGAATGGACTACGGTACTCTATGAGCACCCACCATTGAAGGGTGTGCAGATCTCATCCATCAGGTGACCAGGAAGCCCCACGGGGACAGGAGGAAATTCAAAAACTGCAGCCAGAGAAGCGAGAAATGGCGGCTGGAGGAGGGACGGAGGAGCGCCAGGACATGCTGGGGAGTGAGTACGTAATTTTTTTTTTCTCAGCGATTTCTCGTTAGAGATAAGTCACTTATTGCTCAATGCAAGGGACAACAAATTGCCCAATAGTCGTCCTGTGTATGGGACCTTTAGACTAGAAAGTCTTTGCTTCAATATAAACGTTTAAAGGTTAACACTGATAACAACTAGAGATGAGCGAATTTCTCAAAAATTCGATTCGGACGGTTTGCCGAATTTTCCGAAAAGATTTGATTTAATCCGAATTAATTTGTGGCGAATTGTGTTAAAAACACAGCTATTTCCGGGCTGCATAGAGCCTGTATAGTGGTGTAGAACACTGTGCCTTGCAGTAACACGCATAGGGAGTCTGCTGTGGTAGTGAAATAATACTGTGAGTCCGTATGACATGCAGATGACAGGCGTCGCTCTTAGAATCACTGCACACTTCACTTATTTGGGCAGTCACGGGGCAAAACTGACCAAATAACTCAAGTATGAACTCAGCCTTACAGGTCGATGTTAGCGCCAAGAAGAAGCTCACTCCTTTTACACCGTCGTCAGCTGATTCCACATAGATGTCTACAGAACCTGTTCTATTAAACGCTTATACAAGTAGAGCCCCCGACAGAGTGGAGAGGGTGTCAGCAGTAAGTTTGTGTTGACGTCACTGATTATTTTGCCCTTCCTCTGATCCGTCAGAACAATAACCCCCCAAAAATGGATCCTGTCTGAGGAGCATCCGCCTTCACTCGGTCAGCATTTGGTCAGTAAACCATCAGTATTGCTATAGCCAAAAAAAACAGGAGTGGATCCAAAACAGAGATGACACGTGAATGGAATATTTGCATGTCTTCTGTGTTTTGTACTCACTCCTGCTTTTGGCTACCAAATCATAAGCCAATTCTGATGGGACCATACAGGCCTTACAGTTGCTACACAGACAGGATCCGTTGTGCGTCCAATTTTTCCTTTTTCTCTGACAGATCAGAAGAAGGGTAAAATAAATGATGATGTTAACCAGGCCGAAAGCCAAAATAGTGGCCCAGTCATGAAGTGGGGAGGGTGGGAACACCATGAGAAGCACTTCATTGTGCTAAAAAAAAGCAATTTACAAGTGCAGGGCAAGATTATTCAAGGTGTAGGGAAAGGATAGGGCGGAATCATTTATGTAGAACAGGGTTCAGTAGGGGAGGTTACAGCCTGGGTTATAGGAACAATCCTATTACACCTTGCTGCACTGACTGCAGATCCAAATAGCCATTATACAGCTCTGTAATTCCAGCAAACCGCTCTTGTTATTGGGGTGCAAGTGCTGTGTGTTACAGCCATTAACAGGGTTTATTGCAAGGAAATATTTCTACGTCTTATTTGCCCTTGTGCGGTGCAGTTATATGTTCTAAAGTTTTTTTTGGCTTGTATTAGTGGGAAAAAAAGGTCTTATTAGCCATTGTGTGGTGAAGTGAGAAAATTACAGACCTTTTTGTCGTGTATTAGTGGCAAAAGTAAGATATATTTGCCGTTCAGCGGTGCAGTTATATGTTCTAAAGCCTTTTGTGGCATGTATTAGCGGAAAAAGAAAAAATATATTTGCCGTTCAGCTGTGCAGTTATATGTTCTAAAGCCCTTTGTGGTGTGTATTAGTGGTAAAAAAAAAGGGCTTATTAGGGGAGGGGCAGAGGCCTAAATGTTTCTGGCGCAGGCACAAGTCGCAGCAGACCAAGGGGGTTTGGCAGCAGGGGTCGCAGCGAGAGGTCTGAGCTTCCGATGTCATCTAGCAGTCGTATCTTGAGCAGCAACCCAGCGGTGCTTGAATGGTTGACTCGGTCATCCACTTCATCCCAAGTGACATCAGACACCCCCAGCCAAGAGTAGGTGGTTTCGTCAGACACAACCCTTAGTTGGCATGGCCCGGGAGCAGCCCTGTGCCCTCACCTGTCCTCAACCTGACTCTATCCTTTTCTGTTCCCTCAGCGGAGAAGTATTATATGCTGTGGGCTCAGCCCCACTATACAGCGAGGACGAGGTACTAGAGGACAGTCAGCAGCTACTGCCCAGCCAAGATGTGGAGGAGACATCCGCCGCTTCCTCCGTTAGGTGGGCAAGTAGTGATGAGGAGAGTGGCGTGGGAGTTGGTGTTGCGAGCGGTCAGGCTCCTGGCTCAGAGACCATTGAGGAGGACATCAGTGACGTGCAGACAGTACTCGATGATGATGATGTAGCCGATCGCAATTGGGAGCCAGGTGACAAAGGGGCTTCATCATCATCGGGAGAAGAGGGTGGCAGCTTGCCCGTGAGGCAGCGGTGGAGCCAGCAAGTCAGTAGCGTGGCCGGGAGTCAGCAGGGTGGCAGCAGTGGGAGGTCAGGAGCCAAACATGCCCACTTCTCAGTAGCCTACCGGCTTGGAAAGTAGTGGTGCAGGGGTTCACAGAGGCAGTGGCTGTAGCAGTCAGTCAGTGCATAGTGTTGGGGGTAAAATCACCTACTCGGCGGTGTGGCAGTTTTTTGTTAAGCCGCCGGAGGAGGTGAACATGGCCATATGTGGCCCGCATCAACATATGCCATAACGTGGCCTGGGAGAACCGTGGCTCCAATGTGGTGGTCCAGGCTGCCGCAGCAACCGCTGGATCACCAAGTGGCACGCACCCGATTTCAGGCAGTCAAGGCTCCATCACCTCAGCCGAAGGGAGCTGTCTGTCCTTCCCATCAGCTGCTGGTCCAGCACAGAAGCTGAACGTGCTCCTGACTAAGTTGCTGGTGCTGCAGTCCCTCCCTTTCCAAGTGGTGGACTCTGCACCTTTTAGAGAACTGATGGCTTGTGAGGTGGAGAGTCCCAAGCCGTCATTTCTTTGCCAAAATGGCAGTACCAGCCCTACACACATATGTAGAACAGAAGGTGGGCCAGCCCTTGAACCTGTCGGTGTCTGCCAAAGTGCACGGCAGCACCAACATGTGGAGCTGTAACTATGGTCAGGGACAATACATGTTCTTTACGGCCCACTGGGTGAATGTGGTTCCTGCACAGCCACACAAGCAACATGGCCAGGTGAGGCCGCTTCTGCCTCCACGTTCCCACGCCGTTGGTCCTGCGACAATGTCCGCCTTTGCCTACTCATCCTCCACTGTGTCCTCAGCCTCCACTGCAGGGGCAATTCACAGTGCCCCTCCAGCATACCACATATGCAGGGCACAGCAGTGTCACGCTGTTCTGCACCTCGTTTGCCTTGGGCCAACGCAGTCACACAGGGGAGGAACTGCTCTCCACCTTGTTGGACCCTCGCTACCAATCCAAAATGGGGGCCTTTTTTACACCCGCTGAGAGGAAGGACAAACTGAACTACTATAGAGACATCCTATGTAGTCAGTTGGCCGCTGCCTATCTGCACCATTGTCTATCCTCTCACAGGTCTGACCGGGGGATCCCTCTGCGCTCATGTTCCACTGCCATGGCTGCTGGGGAGGGGTGGGGTGGCAGGAGCAGTACCAGATCCATCAACAGCAGCCTGAGTCTAGAGTCGTTGATGAGCAGCTTTCTTCACCCGCATAGTGAAGAAACTACTCACCAGCAGCAGCAGCTAGACCTGGAGCAGGACCTAAACCAACAGGTTGTGGCTTACTTGGACAGCACCCTGCCACCCCACATTGAAGATCCACTGCTGGAAAGCCAAACTGGATTTGTGGCCGCAACTGGCAGAGTTTGCCCTGGAAATGCTGTCCTGCCCGACCAGTAGTGTGGCATCAGAGCGGGTGCTTAGTGCAGCTGGGGCCATAGTTACCCCAAGGAGAACTCGCTTGTCCACCCAAAATGTGGAGAGACTGACCTTTGTCAAGATGAATCAGGAGTGGATCAGCCAGGATTTCCACCCACCAATGCCTGATGCATCAGACTAGATTATCCATGGTGCCACACCAACACTTTGACAAAAGAGACCGGTTTCTTCTGGCTACCTGCTTCAGCTACTATTCTGATGCTGTCACTAGCCTGATGCCACACATCTGATGCCAAGTACTCCGTCTTTCATCCACCATCTTCAGCGGGTACTGGTATTGCCACCCACCTCCACACTATGTCACCTTGCCACTCTGTGGTCTCCTCATGCTGCTGCCACCTCCACACTATGTCATCTTGCCACTCTGTGGCCTCCTCATGCTGATTCCACCATCACATTATGTCACTTTGCCACTCTGTGACCTCCTCATGCTGCTGCCACCTCCACACTATGTCATAGGGCCACTCTGTGGACATTTCATGCTGTTCCCACCCTCCCCACTTCATGACTGGGCCACTATTTTGCCTTTCGGCCTGGCAAGACATCATCATTTATTTGACCCTTCTTCTGATCTGTAAGAAGGAAGGGAAAATGAGACGCACAATGGATCCTGTCTGTGTAGCAACTGTATGGCCTGTATGGTCCCATCAGAATTGGCTTATGATTTGGTAGCCAAAAGCAGGAGTGGCTACAAAACACAGAAGACATGCAAATATTCCATTCACTTGTCATCTCTGTTTTGGATCCACTCCTGATTTTTTTGGGCTTTAGCAATACTGATGGATTACTGACCTAATGCTGACCGAGTGAAGGCGGATGCTCCACAGACAGGATCCATTTTTTGGGGGGTTATTGTTCAGAGGAAGGGCAAAATAATCAGTGACGTCAACACAAACTTACTGCTGACACCCTCTCCACTCTGTTGGGGGGCTCTACTTGTATAAGCATTTAATAGGACAGGTTCTGTAGACATCTATGTGGAATCAGCTGACGACGATGTAAAAGGAGTGTGCTTCTTCTTGACTCTAACATCGACCTGTCAGGCTGAGTTCACACTTGAGTTATTTGGTCAGTTTTGGTCCCGTGACTGCCCAAATAAGTGAAGTGTGCAGTGATTCTAAGAGCGACGCCTGTCATCTGTATGTCATACAGACTCACAGTATTATTTGCGATTCGCCGCGAAAATATTCGGATCGAACAGAATTTTTTCAGAAAAATTCGGTGAACCGGCGAATTTAATTTTTGAAAAATTCGCTTATCTCTATGGTTCAGGTTCTGCTCTATGCCTAGCTGCTGGTGGGTAGTTTCTTCACTATGCGGGTGAAGAAAGCTGCTCATCAGACTCTAGACTCAGGCTGCTGCTGATGGATCTGGTAATGCTCCTGCCACCCCCTTCCCGCAGCAGCCATGGCAGTGGAACGTGAGCAAAGAAACCTGCGAGAGGATGGACGATGGCGCAGATAGGCAGCGGCCAACCGACTACATAGGATGTCTCTATAGTAGTCCAGTTGGTCCTTCCTCTCAGTGGGTGTGAAAAAGGCCCCCATTTTGGACCGGTAGCGAAAGTCCAACATGGTGGAGAGCCAGTAGTCATTCCTCTGCCGAATGGTGACAATTCGGCTGTCACTATGCAAGCAAGTGAGCATGCATCGGGCAATTTGTGCAAGTGACTCCCTGCCTACATCTCCACTGCATACTGCCACGGTGTGTCTGGGTCCTCTGCCTTGTCTTCCTCATCTCCCTCTTGCTCCTCCGGCTGCTCCTGCTCCTCCTCTCCTGTCACCTGTTTAGAAAAACCACCCATTTCGCTACAGATTGCTTATGCTCCAATGTCCTCCTCCTCCTCCAGTTCAGCCCCCACAGGGCTCATGTGACCGTAAGATGTAGGCGCCACATCTCCAGTCCGCTGACCAGACAAATTTACCAGCATCTTTTCCAGGATATGAATCAGTGGAATGACATTGTTCATCCTGTAGTCCTGGCAATTGACAAATAAAGTGGCCTCCTCAAAGGGCACGAGCAAACGGCAGGTGTCACGCATGAGCTGCCACTGGCTAACATCGAAGTTACACAGGGGAGTACCTCTGTCCGCCTGTATCATCAAGAAATTGTTCATGGCCTTTCTCTGTTCATACAGTTGGTCCAACATATGGAGGGTGGAATTCCAATGGGTAGAAATGTTGCATATCAGCCTATGTTTGGGGAAGCCGTTCTGCCGCTGTAGCTCAAGGAGAGTGTGATTGGCGGTGTACGAGTGGCTGAAGTGCATGCAAAGTTTCCTGGCCATTTTTAGGATGTCTTGCAGATGGGTGGAAGACTTCAGGAAACGCTGTTCTTACCGTTGTCGGTCACCATGGTTCCGATTTTCAGTTGTCACGGAGAGAGCCCGAATTCCATTTCTTGATGATGGATGCAGAGCAGTTCCTTCCCTGTGTGACTCCGTTCGCCCAGGCAAACGAGTTGCAGAACAGCGTGACACTGCCGTGCCCTGCACATGTGGTTTGCTGGTGGGTCACTGTGAATTGTCCCTGTAGTGGAGGCTGAGGATAAGATGGAGGATGAGGAGGCAGAGGTGGACATTGTCGCACGACCAATGGCGTGAGAACGTGGAGGCGGAAGCAGTGTCACCTGGCCAAGTTGCTGGTTTGGCTGGGCAGGAACCACATTAACCCAGTGAGCCGTAAAGGACATATATTGTCTTTGACAGTAGTTACAGCTCCACACGTCGGCGCTGCCGTGCACTTTGGCAGACACCGACAGGCTCAAGGACTGGCCCACCTTATGTTCTACATATTTGTGCAAGGCTAGTACTGCCTTTTTGGCAAAGAAATGACGGCTTGGGACTCTCCACCTCGGCTCGGCAGAAGCCATCAGTTCTCTGAAACGTGCAAAGTCCACCACTTGGAAAGGGAGGGACTGCAGCACCAGCAACTTGGCCAGGAGCACGTTAAGCTTCTGCGCAGTTGGATGAGTGCAAGCATACTGTTGTCTCTTGGAAATCGCTTCGGTGATCGATTGCTGACGGAATGATTGACTAGGAGGAGGAGGAGCAGAAGCATCAGGACCAGCAGATGATGGGAAGGAGAGACAGCTTTCTTCGGCTGGACCTTGCCTTATGGGCATCAATGGAGCGTGGCTGGGGGGATACAGAGGACACAGACAATACACCTCCCACAGAGGACAGCTTGTCGTTGCCTCTGGGCAGCCTGGCACACATGAGCGACTATATGCTGCAGTGCCTGTGCAACGACCACTGAGTTGCCCACATTCTAACCAGTGCTGATTACTGGGTGGCCACCCTGCTGGATCCCCGCTACAAGGACAACGTGCCATCCTTAATTCCGTCACTGGAGCGTGATTGGAAAATTTGCGAGTACAAATGCACGCTGGTAGACGCGCTGCTGGTGGCATTCCCATCTGACAGCGGGCGCTCAGTGGAAGCACAAGGCGAAGGCAGAGGAGGAGGAAAAAGTCACCAACGCAGCTGGGGCACCGCCAGCACCTCAGAAGGGAGGGTTAGCATGGCCGATATGTGGAAAAGCTTTGTCAGCACGCCACAACAACCAGCACCACCAGCTGATACGGAACGTCTTAGCAGGAGGCAGAATTTCAGCAACATGGTGGAGCAGTATTTGTGCACATGCCTACACGTACTGAATGACGGGTCTGCCCCATTCAACTTCTGGGTCTCCAAATTGGGCACATGGCCTGAGCTTGCCCTTTACGCCTTGGAGGTGCTGGCCCAGGGGCGGGCTGGGCCGGGGGGCAGGGAGGCAATTGCCTCCCAGGCCGCCCTAAATAAAACGGCCGCTGGGCCGCACGTCTTTAAAAAAAAAAATTAATATTTTTTTTATTCTTCAGGGCCGCACCGCCGATCACCACAGGCGGCGCGGCACTGGATGTAATTGCGGCAGTGCTGTGTGGCAGGGGAGGGAGAGGCATGTCCCTCCCCTGTTCTTCTGATAGGCCGCAGGCACTAATGCCTGCAGCCTATCAGAGGCCGGCTCAGGCGGCGCGATGACGTCATCATCGCGCCGCCTGAGCCGGGCAGCACACAGCAGGGACACAGGCCGGAAGAGGCTTGCATCGCTGCTGATGGAGGTAAGTATTAGTGTTTTTTTTTTTCTTCTGTGCGGGGGGCTGGCACTATGTGGGGGGGGATCTGGCACTATGGGGGGGGCTTGCACTAATCTATAGGGGGAGCTGGCACTATAGGGGGGGCTGGCACTATGGGGGGATTTGGCACTATGGGGGGGATCTGGCAGTATAGGGGGGGCTTGCACTATAGGGGGGGCTGGCACTATGGGGGGGATCTGGCACTATGGGGGGGGATCTGGCACTTTGGGGGAGCTAGCACTATGGGGGGGGCACTATAGGGGGAGCTGGCACTATAGGGGGAGCTGGCACTATGGGGGGGGCTGGCACTATGGGGGGGAGCTGGCACTATGGGGGGGAGCTGGCACTATGAGGGGAGCTGGCACTATTGGAGGAGCTGGCACTATGGGGGCATTTCTTACTGGCACATTATGGGGGGGCACCATGGGGGAGAGGAGCACTATGGGGGTATCTGGGGGCTCTAAAGGGGCTTTTTTAATTATTGGCACATTCTGGGGGGCACTATAGGGGAGAGCAGCACTGGGGGCATGGGGCATCTGGTGTTACTATAGGGGCATTATTTGGGGGCACTATGGGGAAGTGGGGGCTCTAAAGGGGCCTTTTGTATTGGAACATTATGGGGGGCACTATGGCATTTGGTAGCACTAAGGGGGCATTTTTTACTGGCACATTATGGGGGGCACTATAGGGGAGAGCGGCACTATGGGGCATTATTTGGGGGCACTATAGGGGAGTGGAGCACTATTGGGGCATATGGTGGCACTAAGAAGGGGCATTTTTTTACTGGCACATTGTGGGGGAGAGGAGGACTATAGGGGTATCTGCTGGGGGCATTAAGGGGCATTTTTTTTACTGGCATATTATGGGGGACACTATGGGGAAGGGGGAGAGGAGCAGTATGAGGGCATTTACTGGGGCACTATATAGGGGTATTTTATACTGGCATACATTATGGGGACATTAGCTCAACTGCGGGCACTAAGCGGGGGTATTTCATGTACTGTCATATTATAGGGAAAATTAGTACTACTAGGGGGTATTATGGGGAGCTTTACTACTACTGGGGGGCTATGAGGAACATGATTACTAGGGCACTATAGGGGCATTATTACTACTAAGTGTGCTCTGGCAGAGAATTATTTCTATTGGTGGGATTTTGGGGAGCACTGTTACTTTGGGGGCACCCAGGCATAGTATCAGCTTAGCACAATTATTTTTGGGGGACATTATCTTTATACTATTAGTGTCTGGGCGCAGTTATTTTTTAGAGCACTGTGTGCCAATAATTGTTTAAGGGGGCACTATCTGTGTGGTAGTAGTATTCCCAGGGGTACTGTTTCTGCAGTATAGTATTGGGGGCATAGCGGGTACAGTATTGGGGGCACTATCTGTGTGGTAGTAGTATTTCCAGGGGGACTGTTTCTGCAGTATAGTATTGGGGGTGGCAGGAAACTAATGTCTGTTTCTCAATCTCTGCAGAGACGGGAGATGGCAGAAAAATCATCATGGCGGTCTGGTCTGAATGGAGAAGATGAGGAAAGAGAACGTCTACATCAAAGGTGACATCACTGGATGTAAGAGGTATGGGGCGCTATGTAGGAGAGGAGATGCTCCGGCTCCTCCTCCTGCCATTTGCAGAAGGAGGATTCAGAGCTGGGTGAGGATGACGAAAGGGGGCAGCAGGCCACGGGCGGGTGGCAGATGGTGGGGGGAACCACAAGCCTTGAGCAGGATCTGGGGAGGGAGGAGAGCGGAGGAGCTTCCTGGCTGTAGCTTGTTATATAAGCAGGCAGTGCAGCCAGGACAGACCCCCCCTCTCCGTATGATGTGTAGAGACAGGCCTCAACTATAGAATGTCAGCTGTACAGTGTGTGTTGGGAGTGGCCTATTATATGTAGGAGGGGCTTTTAATAATGGGCGGGGCTAAAATGGGCCACTTGACTGGATTTGCCCCCCAGGACTAAGGCTGCCAGCCCTCCCCTGTGGCCTGCCCTGTGGCCAGTGTATTTTCCGATCGTCTGTTTAGCACGGCAGGGGGGTGTGATCACAGACAAGCTCACGTTCATTAAAATGAACCAGGCATGGATCCCACAGGACTTGTCCGTACCTTGTGCTGAGTAGACTAGTATACCGGGGGTTCGGTGTCAAGTTCCCGAACCCGAACTTTGAGCCGAATTTCGTCCGAACCCAGCGAACCCGAACTTCCAGGTGTTCGTTCATCCCTACTTGTGGATGGTAGGCATATGAAATGCGGTGATCTGTTTGAAAATTCTCCATCAGGTTGTTGATGATCGAGTTCACAAACTCTCGCCCCTGTTCACTAATCAGAATGTCCATACAGCCAAGGCGGCAACTAACGGAGTACAAAAATTGCTACTGACTTGGCACTCTTATCTGGAACAGCTGTTGCTTCAGTCCACTTAGAGAAATGATCAGTGGCAGCAACTATATATTTGTTAACATCTGATATTTCCTGAAGAGGATCGATCACGATCATATTCATCCCGACTAAGCTCCATACTTTTCCAGGCACTGGTATACTGTTGAGTAGTGGAGCTTCCTTGCTGATTTTGGGATTTATGACAAACCATTTTTGACAGGCTTTGACATGTTGGTGAACGTTGTTCTTAATTCCCTTCCAGTAACGGTCAGAAATTTTGGCTAACATTTTATCTCTGCCAAAATGGCCACCAGAAATTGAGTGGTCATGATGGATCTTAAGGATATTTGGCAGTTGGCTTTTAGCGAGAGCCTCCTTTTCCCCATGGTAAATAATTCCTCAGCCAGCTCGATATGGTTAGGCTGTTTGCCTGAACTGAGACCTGGAATTTACACATTTGTCTGGAGCTAGATCGTAAATCCACTGGGGGTACTTTTATTGTGTTACAGTGTAGAATCTCAAAAACTGGTCATACAGTTGGTGTTCTATGGTTGTCAAAATTGGAAAAAGTTTGGCGTCATAGAGAAAGAGCAGAGAGAAACATACATAACAAGTTACAATGCGTCAGTTAAATTAGAGACAGGGTGAGAAAACCAGTGAAGTGGTAACATTATGGCCTGGAGAGATATAGTCTAGCCTAGGCTATTTTACACCCCGGGTATAGAGTTTACCCCCGGGTATAGTCTGGCCTGGATGGATATAGTCTGGCCTAGGCTATTTTACACCCCTGGGTATAGATTTTACCTCCCCCTGGGTAAAGTCTGGCCTGGAGAGATATAGTCTGGCCTAGGCTATTTTACACCCCCGGGTATAGAGTTTACCCCCCCGGCTATAGTCTGGCCTAGGCTACTTTACACCTCCGGGTATAGAGTTTACCTCCCCCGGGTATAGTCTGGCCTGGAGAGATATAGTCTGGCCTAGGCTATTTTATACCCCTGGGTATAGTTTTTCCCCCCCCCCCCCCTTCCCCCTGGGTATAGTCTGGCCTAGGCTATTTTACACCCCGGGTATAGAGTTTACCCCCGGGTATAGTCTGGCCTGGATGGATATAGTCTGGATATAGTCTGGCCTAGGCTATCTTACAACCCTGGGTATAGATCCCCCCCCCCCCCCCCCGGCTAGGCCGGCCGGCTATAGTCTGGCCTAGGCTATTTTACACCTCCGGGTATAGAGTTTCCCTCCCCCGGGTATAGTCTGGCCTGGAGAGATATAGTCTGGCCTAGGCTATTTTATACCCCTGGGTATAGATTTTACCCCCTCCCCCCCCCCTTCCCCCGGGTATAGTCTGCTGTAATAAAGCATCTTAATTATTGGCACCCAGCTTTCCCAGTGGCTGAATAGGTAGAGACTCTGCTTTCCCCATATCCAGAATGGTAAATCTGTGCACTGATGGAGAGTCTGGGAAAGATGAGCGAATAGCCACCCAGCTTTCCCAGAAACAGATGTGGTCAATGTGATGTTTTTCATGAACTGGACATTTTCGGCTTCAAATCTTAAAATTTGTTATTGCATCTTGAGTAAATCGTATTTGAGATACTTGGTGTTTGTTTTGTGTCTTGTGCTCCCGAGACACTGAAAATCCACATTCTTCTTTCTCAGTATGTAATTTCCTTGCTCCCAAATTGAAGGTTCCTGACCCCCACAGCGGCAGATTATCATCACAGCGTGGCAGGAGGAAGCCAAGGAAAGTGTCCTGGTTGTAGAGAGGGAAGGGGGGGCGTTAAGACCGTAATAGTACAGATGTAGCAGAACTGACTTTGTCCTCTGGTACAACTTATTCTGGTGTTATTACAATAGGTTATGTTTATGTGCTGTTTTACATAGGACTGCCGACTCCCCTTTTTAGCCCTGCTTCATCAGTGCGCAACTTTAATCCTTGACCCCAGTTTAGCTGCATTGTCTATTGGAATCCGAGGTATTCTAAATTCCATTTCCTGTTTTATCAGCAGGACAAGCTGCTGTTCTGTCCCATGCTTTAAACTGCAGCTCTGCTTGCTCAGATTGACTGTTGTGTGTAAGCACATGATAAGACGAAAGTCAGTACATGTACAGAAAAGGAAAATTTCTTATAAACTACAGATAAATAAACCATCACGGAAAAAAAAAGAAGATGATCAGGTCACTGCTGCACCAAGAGGCGGAGCCTCCTTAAGGTGGGTGGATGGATAAATTCAGCTCTGCTACATCTGTGCCTTTGGGTCCAGGTGCATGAGGACTGCACAAGGTCCTTAATTCATCTGATATTTGAAGTTCTCAATCAAATGAACTGTATTAAAATATTTATAAATCTCTGCTTGCTGCCAGTGAATGCATATACCCATAGGCTGAGAAAGCTGTACAGACCCAGGGTTGGAGTTAAGAGGCTTCCCTAGCACTTTATAAAAAAAAATGTTAATTACATTTTTTCAGGTTCCACTAGGGGGAGCTCACTTGAGGTTGAAATTATTAGAGAGTTGAGTGGGAGTGGTATAAATCCCTATGAGGCAATGAGCTCCCTCTAGTGGTGAAAGCAGGCAACTCCATAGCTGTGTGAAAGGAAAGCTGTGGGTTTGGGGCATTATGCCTGTTCTATTATATGATAAAATAATCTTCCATGACATCATTGTATCATTCTTGAGGTGTAAAGTTACATTCCCATACTGTGACATCACTATATGTACTGTGACATCACAGTCGGCATTATCCCACTATTATGACATCACAGTGAACAATATTCAGGCACTATAACATCACTACATGCCTTATCCAGGTACTGTGACATCACAGTGTTCATTAACCAGGTACTGTAACATCACTGTGTGCACTACCTGGGTATTAGGATATTACTGTGTGCATTATCCAGGTACTATGACCTTACTGTGTGCATTATCTGGGTACTGTAATATCACTGCATTATTAATGTACAGTCTGTGACATCACTATGCACCTTATTTAGGCACTGTGACATCACTTTGTTCATTATTCAAGTACTGTGATGTCACTGTGTGCATTATCCAAGTACTGTAACTTCGCTTTGTACATTAAAGGGAGTCTTTCTCCTATACTGACCATTATAGAACACTAACACCATTATCAGCATTATAGTCCCCATATTGGAATGCTACTTACTGTTTAGCTGCCCGTCGCTTATTTTCTTCAAAAAACACTTTTATTCAATATGCAAATGAGGTCTGAAGGCACCCAGGGGCGGCATTCAAGCGGCCGGTGCCCAGGCCCCTTGTCGCTATTCATTTGAAACCCCTCCACTTTCACCCCTCTGGCCCGCCCTAGGTTCTTCAGAAATCCAGCGCCACTTCATTCCCCATTCCGGCACATGCACATTAAACGCTCCTGTGCCTCTGCCCATAATGGGGAATAAAGTGCGCAGGCGCGGCGAATCTTGTGAACGGCGCTGGCGCTGGATTTCTGAAGAACCTAGGGCGGGCCAGAAGGGTGAAAGGGAATGGATTTCATATGAATAACGACAAAGGGTCTGGGCACCGGCCCGGTTGAACTGCTACATATCAATTCAGAATCCCCTCTCTGAGAGCACAGTGTTTTGATGAAACAGATTGTAATTTGATTGATGCAACTATTAAAACAATAGCATTTTATAATAATCCAATGATAATATAGAAAGAACTCCCGTTACTGCCGGCTTATATAACAGCATCGCCAACCTAAAAATAATCCCTGTCCCAGACCTCACATGCCCTCCCCTTAGACTTGGGGCAGTGCACAGGCCTCATTGGCCACGGAGGTGTAAGTAGAAGAGAAGTGCAGATACAATGTCAGCGCTGAGACTGTTACATTGTAACAAATGGTTATTTTCTAAATATAATATTCCTGCTAAGGGGCAAAGACTTAAGACTGATGCTGGGAACATTAGTATCTGCCACGCTGAAATTAATCGGAGAATTAACCTCTGTGGCACTGACGATTCATTTACGAGGCTGTGTTCTGGCGAGATGTGATGTCATGTCTACAGATGTGAGTGCCTGTCCTTGGGCTCATCCACAGTACAATGAGTCAGGGACAGTTTATGCCTTTTATCTTGAGCAATAAACACAAGCTCAGAAACTTAGGTCTTAGAGCTGCAAATGTAACCGGCTTCAAGATAAGGAGCAGAGGAGGCTGCGGTCTAAATCCGATTATGGCAAAGGATAATCCTTCTAGCAATATCAAACCATAAACATATTGAAACAAGCAGATTGTCATTTTGGAAAGATGAGGAAAAGCTCACGAGGCTTCCATTAGAGCTAGAGGCGGTGGGAAGAGAAATCTCAGAGCTGATTCCTTTCTTACTTCCAGGCCTGAGTGCAACCTTCTAGGCTGGAACTTCCAGCCTTATAGGAACAAGAAAAAGCTCTTTGGAAAAAGGTATCCCCCTTCAGCAGACTATTGCAATTACAACAATTGAGGCAAGGATAACAACCCTTCTTAGAGATACATTGTTTCTCAGGCTTCCGTAAGACAGAATGTACGAGTTTGTCCCCCAAATTGTCTTACAGGAGGTCTAAAAATTTAGTGGACAAACTCGTACATTCTGTCTTACGGAAGCCTGAGAAACAATGTATCTCTAAGAAGGGTTGTTATCCCTGCCTCAATTGCTGTACTTGCAATAGTCTGCTGAAGGGGAATACCATTTTCCATCCCCACACTGGGAAAAAGTATGGTATCAGGGGTTTCTACACTTGCTCCTCTGACTTCATAATCTACACATTGCAGTGTCCGTGTGTGTCATGCCCTGCTCAGGTCATGTGCGGATGTCTGCCAGGTTAGTAGCACGTGTGTAGCCTTTTTTTTTTTTTTTGGAGTTGAGCTGTATCCGCCTCCCTTCAGGTGCACTGGGTGGGGTCTTTGATTTGAGTTTACGCCCACTCCCAGTGTCCTGTGCGGGTTATAGCTTCTGTCTGGCTCAGAGGAAGGAAGGAAGGATTTGCTGTTCCTGCTCAGTAACAAGATAAGTTGGTTTTGTTTTCTTGTGGTTGTCTGTCTAGACTGTTAGAGAGACTCCTGCCCCCTCCAGGCCCTGAGGGAGCAGGCTGCCTCTTTCCCCCTTTCACCATCTTAGGGATTTTAGGGTATCTTCAGCCTAGGCACAGGGACACGTTATTCCCACTTTCAGGGTTTGAACGTGGGCATAGAAGTCTAGGGAGAGCTGGAAGGGATTTGTCAGGAGGTGACCTTTATCCCCAGCTTCTTGCCTAGACACTTGTTTGGTGGTATTCTGTGTATTTGTATCCTGTCCACCGTGACAGTGTGGCCTCATCACACAGGCCTGCAAATTGAGTCAATCAGGGGACTTGGAGGGTGAACTCCCTGTCCCAGAGCACTTTTACAGGTGCAGACATAATGTTGCGCAGTTGAGGTTCAGAATCATTGACGGCATTCCCCCACTACAAAGAGGGGGTGACCGGGAACAATTACTGAAACGTTTAGAACTCAGATGGATTTTTGAACTTGACACCATTGAACCTAAGGGTCTCAACCGGGAGTTCCAGGTGGGCTCTCTTTTCTAGTTGCTACTCAGGATGTGGGATTGGGATATCTTTATTGTAACCAAAGTATTAGTACCCGATGTACCATCGTGACAATGTATTCATTGACTTTTAGATTGGGTAATCACATGTAACCTGAGCAGAGAACTACATGCAGCCCCGAATATGAGCGACCAGGGAGCCGGCTATTTGGATAACTTTGTCATACCAGTTTTGATTGTACTTTTGTTTGCCCGTGCAGGATGCGTGCACTGGGGGGTTGCGTTATGGTGACATTAGGCATTTTTTGCCAATTTAATGATCCCCTCTTTCCCGGGGATCTGGGACTGTTTTTCAGTCAAGTTCACACTTCGCCCAGGGCACAGTCCAGCTGGGTTATAATTATTGCTATAGTGGCGCCACACTGTTTATAGGGCATCCATTGTTGGCTGGTTCCTGGGTTGCTGATATGTGGGGCAATGTCTGTATTATGTGTAATTGATGCTAAGGTTCTGGGTATTGTCTATGAGCGGGGTGAGCGGCACAGCAAGCATTCACTTTATTCTTCTCCCATTTTGGAATTTATCTTATGTTCTACAGGGTCCTTGATAATATGATTTGTTTTATTCAGGACCTGGGGTTGCCAGGATACGGGCTGGGCGCTCTATCACATGATTAGTCATGTGGTGGAGGGCATTTGCGCGTTTCCTGGACTCCCGATAATGTGACCGCTATGACGATCACGTGACCACTGGGAATATCGCTCCACAACTTGCGCATGTGTAATGACTAGAGATGTCGCGAACATAAAATTTTCCGTTTCGCGAACGGCGAACGCGAATTTCCGCAAATGTTCGCGAACGGGCGAACCGCCATAGACTTCAAGGGGACTAACACCTGGACTGTGGCATGCCGGAGGGGTATCCATGGCAAAACTCTCATGGAAAATTACGTAGTTGACGCAGAGTGTGGTAAGTTATATTCGCAATGCAATTAATATAACCTGTATTAATCGCATTGCGATTACAACTTAGAGCTGGGTTGCTAATGGTTGTATTGCTAGAATATAACGAAGATTGAGAATATAGTGCTATATTCGTCAATTCTAGCAATACAACATAAAGTAACACGGTACTGTGTGTTAAGTAGTACTATTCCTATCAGTTTAATCCCTGTTACGTTCACTAGTATTATTATTATTATTATTATTATAAAGTGTGTTAAGTAGTACTATTCCTATCAGTTTAATCCCTGTTACGTCCCCTATCACGGGACGTGTATATGGAATCGATTTTAGGAACTGGGAGATGGAAAAAGATGCTTGGTCAGTCCTCCTACTTCAAATTTGGGGCACTGCGCGTCTCAAACTTTAAATGGATTAATATTTACTGTCAGCCATGTCCTCACACCCCCATGTGCTGACAGATAGCGGAGGTAGTGAACTCCACAGGAGGGCCCTGCTTCCCTGCTTCAAAGCCCTAGGCCTCTTGGCATACTCAGTGTACATGCAAAATTAGTTTCCACCCCCCCCCCCCAGGGGGTCCAGGCTTCAAGGAGAAGGTCACACCTCACCTCCACCAGTTTGGAGCCAACGGAATATTGCAGGAAAACCCCCAGGCCATCGCAGGCGCAAACCGGATACATATCTGTGTCCCGTGGCCACGAGGTACGTTCCCATGGTCTTTGGTTAATGAGACGAGGTCAGGGTAGAGAGATATCCATATCTCCCCATAGAAACCACATAACGGTACCAGGTTTGGGCTCTACTTGTAGCTGGAACCCAGGCAGGTCCATTGGTCCCAGAACCATCTCCCTATGACCCTCTGGTCTGGAGCTATGAACCCTAAAGGGTTTTGTGGGTCATTTGCTGCCAGCCCAGAAGAGGGGGAGTGGACCCCTCCCTGAGGCCGGGAGGGGAGGGGCCGGCTACAGGTTAAAAGTCTGGTGCCGGCAAGTAGGCGCGTCTTTTCTCTGTAGAGGGGTCACATCCTACACATGTGTTTAGAGGGACCCAGAAAATAGCTGAGTTCACGGCCCTTCATGTGGACTGCAGCAAAGAACATCTCAAAGGAACTTTTATCATACTCGGTAACTGACTTTTCCACTGCTTAACCCTGTTGTGACCATATAACCTGTAATCTGTAACCTAAGACCACTGTATATATTCTTAGTGTATATTGTGTTAACTCTAGTGTGCCCATACGGCTATTAAATCTATAATTTAATATTGTGCTATCTTGTATCTCGATCACGAATCCCCACGTCCGTGTTTTGGCCTAGTTATAAGCTACCGCGGGTTGGTTTCTGACCCTATATAATCCCGTTAGCGGACCGGGCTTATATCAAACGAGAAACTGGTGGCAGTTACCCGGGCTGAGGACGCACTGTTTTCACTCCGGCAGTGAAAAGGCTCTCTCAGCTTGTTGCCTCTCTGTGCCCGCGTGGACAGGAGGTGGGTGCGTAAACTATACCAGCCTGACCTTACGTGCTCCTCTGGAGGGCGTAACTTCACGTTTTTGGTAAACCCTGTGATCATACCAGGTCTCGTGAGCTCGGCGTGGTTGACGTCAGCGGGCACGAGGGGTGGTATTCATCACATATTGCGCCCACTGTCAGTCCCTTCGGGATCCATCCCTCATTCATCTTAATAAAGGTGAGGTAATCTAGACTTTTTTGACCTAGGCGACTTCTCTTCTCAGTGACAATACCTCCTGCTGCACTGAAGGTCCTTTCTGACAGGACACTTGAAGCGGGGCAGGCCAGAAGTTCTATCGCAAATTGGGATAGCTCAGGCCACAGGTCAGGCCTGCACACCCAGTAGTCAAGGGGTTCATCGCTCCTCAGAGTGTCGATATCTGCAGTTGAGGTGAGGTAGTCTGCTACCTGTCGGTCGAGTCGTTCTCTGAGGGTGGACCCCGAAGGGCTGTGGCGATGCGTACGACTGAAAAAGCTCCATCAACAACACGTCTGTAAAGCGTCCTGTCCTTGCCGGCGTGGTCGTGGGAGGAGGAGGATTACTTTCACCTCTTCCCCTGTTAGGTTCCCGTTGTGCTGTGACATCACCCTTATACGCTGTGTAAAGCATACTTTTTAATTTATTTTGGAACTGCTGCATCCTTTCCGACTTGCGGTAATTCGGTAACATTTCAAACCCCGGGGGTCTAGTAGCGTGGACACTCAGTACAGGTCGTTCTCCTTCAGCCTTTTTATACGGGGGTCCCTCAACAGGCACGACAGCATGAAAGACCCCATTTGCACAAGGTTGCATGCCGAGCTACTCATGTCCCGTTCCTCATCCTCAGTGATCTCACTGAAGGTATGTTCTTCCCTCCAGCCACGTACAACACCACGGGTACCAGATAGGTGACAACGAGCACCCTGTTGTGGTTGGTCTTCCTCCTCCTCCTCCTCAAAGCCACATTCCTCCTCTGACTCCTCTTCCTCACAATCCTCTTCCAGCGTTGCCGCAGGTCCAGCAAGCGATGCTGATAAGGCTGTTTCTGGTGGTGATGGTGACCACAACTCTTCCTCTTCCTCTTCACGCTCATCTACGGCCTGATCCAGCACTCTTCGCAGGGCACGCTCCAGGAAGAAAACAAATGGGATGCTGTCGCTGATGGTGCCTTCGGTGCGACTGACTAGGTTTGTCACCTCCTCAAAAGGACGCATGAGCCTACAGGCATTGCGCATGAGCGTCCAGTAACGTGGCAAAAAAAATCCCAGCTCTGCAGAGGCTGTCCTAGCACCCCGGTCATACAAATACTCGTTGACGGCTTTTTCTTGTTGGAGCAGGCGGTCGAACATTAGGAGTATTGAATTCCAACATGTCGGGCTGTCGCAAATCAAGCGCCTCACTGGCATGTTGTTTCGCCGCTGAATATCGGAAAAGTGCGCCATGGCCGTTTAGGAACGCCTAAAATGGCCACACACCTTCCTGGCCTGCTTGAAGACGTCCTGTAAGCCTGGGTACTTATCAACAAAGCGCTGTACGATCAGATTACACACATGTGCCATGCACGGCACATGTGTCAACTTGCCCAAATTCAATGCCGCCAACAAATTGCTTTCAGGCAAGTCAACCCCAAGACGGCGTGACACTGCCGTATCCGGGATGTGGAATAGCCCCTAGGGAGCTGGGGGAGTGGCGTTGATGTGGAGCAAGACGCAGCAGCAGAAGAGGACTCAGCCGAGGAGGTTAGCGAAGAGGATGGAGTAGGAGGAGTAGAGGAGGTGGCAGTAGGCCTGCCTGCAAGTCGTGGCGGTGTCACCAACTCCTCTGCAGAGCCACGCATTCCATTCTTGGCAGCCGTCAGCAGGTTGACCCAATGCGCAGTGTAGGTGATATACCTGCCCTGACCGTGCTTTGCAGACCAGGTATCAGTGGTCAGATGGACCTTTGCCCCAACACTGTGTGCCAGACATGCCATTCCTTTTGCACAATAGAGTACAGGTTGGGGATTGCCTTTTGTGCAAAGAAATTTCGGCCGGGTACCTTCCACTGCGGTGTCCCAATAGCTACAAATTTTTGGAACGCCTCAGACTCCACCAGCTTGTATGGTAAAAGCTGGCGGGCTAAGAGTTCAGACAAACCAGCTGTCAGACGCCAGGCAAGGGGGTGACTTTGTCACATTGGCTTCTTACGCTCAAACATGTCCTTGACAGACACCTGACTGTGGGCAGATGAGCAGGAACTGCTCAAGGCGAGAGACGGAGTGGCGGATGGTTGAGAGGGGGCAAGGAGGACAGCAGTGGTTGACGTGGCTGAAGATGCTGGACCAGGAGGAGGATGGCGGCTTTGAGTTTGTGTGCTGCTTGTACTCATGTGTTGATCCCATAGGCGTTTGTGATGTGCGATCATGTGCTTTCGCAAAGCAGTTGTACCTAGGTGGGTGTTGGACTTCCCACGACTCAGTTTCTTTTGGCACAGGTTGCAAATGGCATCGCTGTTGTCAGAGGCAGACACACAAAAAAAATGCCACACTGCTGAGCTCTGCAATGACGGCATTCTGGTGGTGGCATCAGCATGCGTTGATTGGCGTGCTGTCTTGCTGACCCCGGGTGCCGATGCATGCTGTCTGACTGTGCCACTAGCTCCTTGCGACGACCTCCCCCTGCTTCCAACTCGTCTCATCCTCTTCTCTGTCTCCCCATCAGAACTTTCCCCCTGTTCTTCTTCTCTTCGAGCGGGCACCCACGTGACATCCACGGACACATCGTCATCATCAACTGCTTCACTTGTATCTGACAATTCAGCAAAGGAAGCAGCAGCGGGTACATCATCATCATCATCATCACACTGTACGTCCATGTGTGTAATGCTGCCTGACTGAGACATATCCCTGTTATCTCCATCCTCTGGCAATAATGGTTGGCATCACTCATTTCTTCCAACTGATGTGTAAATAACTCCTCTGACAGATCAAGTGAAGCGGCTGTGGTGCTAGTGTTGGTGGTGGTGGCAGGCGGGCGAGTGGTAACTCTAGAGGTGCCCGAAGCTAAGCTGGAGGAGGATGGTGCGTCAAGGTTCCGAGCGGAAGCTGTAGAAGATTGGGTGTCCTGTGTTAGCCAGTCAACTATGTCCTCAGAACTTTTCGAGTTCAGGGTACGTGGCCTCTGAACACTGGGCATTATTCCAGGGCCAAAGGGAATCACAGCACCACGACCACGACCACGACGGCCCCTGCGGGGTGGCCTGCCTCTGCCTGTAATTTTTTTTATTTAGATTCGTTAAGTTGTACTATGCGTGCAAGCTACTGTGACACCAGATATGAGTTGCGCTGGTGACACTATGCACTTGTAGGGCATGAAACACACGCGCGTGCCGGCAACTGACATTATATTACAGTCAAAAAAGTAGTTTTTTTTAAATGCAAGCTACTGTGACACCAGTTATAAGTGGTGGCACTGGGCAAGTGGGCACAGTATACGCTGTGAGCCTGACACACACGCTGGCAGGCAGGCAACTGCAATTAGGTTACACAGGAAAAAAAAAGCAGACTCATGTTCTAGCCCTAAAAAGGGCTTTTTGGGGTGCTGTCCTTACAGCAGAGATCAGATGAGTCTTTCAGGACTGTAGTGGACACTAAATACACTGGCCTAGCTATCGATTTCCCTATTAAATCATCAGCAGCAGCAGCAGCAGCACTCTCCCTCCTCTCACTAACACTGCAGCTTCCGAATGAATCTAAGATGGATGCTGTCCAGGAGGTGGGAGGGTCTGGGAGGGAGGGTCTGCTGCTGATTGGCTGGAATGTGTCTGCTGACTGTGAGGTACAGGGTCATTAGGATCCCAGCTCTAAGTTGAATTTGCAATGCGATTAATATAACCTGCATTAATCGCATTGCGATTACAACTTAGATCTGAGTTCCTAATGGTTGTATTGCTAGAATTGACAAATATAACGAATATAGCACTATATTCTCAATCTTCGTTATATTCTAGCAATACAACAACCATTAGGAATCCAGCTCTAAGTACTGAATTCGCAATGCGATTAATATAACCTGTATTAATCGCATTGCGATTACAACTTAGTCAAATTTGTGACACTGCGCTTCCGAATGAATCTAAAATGGATGCTGTCCAGGAGGTGGGAGGGACTGGGAGGGAGGGTATGATGCTGATTGGCTGGAATGTGTCTGCTGACTGTGAGGTACAGGGACAAAGTTTACACAATGATGACGAATAGGGGGCGGACCGAACATCGCATATGTTCGCCCGCCGCGGCGAACGCGAACAAGCGATGTTCGCCGGCAACTATTCGCCAGCGAATAGTTCGGGACATCTCTAGTAATGACATGCGGGAGACGCCGCTCATTGCGCTCACACTACCGGATGGACTCTCTGCTCAGCTGTAGTGTAAGTTTTAATTGAAATACACAGCTGTTGTTATGTTGATATATTGTTTAATTATGTCACGTTTTGACACGATTGGGTGAATATGTAGGGGGAGGGATTGACCTTTCAAAGGGACAACCCCTCAACCAATACGGATTAAATGATGCACATATACAGTACAGACCAAAAGTTTGGACACACCTTCTCATTCAAAGAGTTTTCTTTATTTTCATGACTATGAAAATTGTAGATTCACACTGAAGGCATCAAAACTATGAATTAACACATGTGGAATTATATACATAACAAACAAGTGTGAAACAACTGAAAATATGTCATATTCTAGGTTCTTCAAAGTAGCCACCTTTTGCTTTGATTACTGCTTTGCACACTCTTGGCATTCTCTTGATGAGCTTCAAGAGGTAGTCCCCTGAAATGGTTTTCACTTCACAGGTGCGCCCTGTCAGGTTTAATAAGTGGTATTTCTTGCCTTATAAATGGGTTTGGGACCATCAGTTGCGTTGAGGAGAAGTCAGGTGGATACACAGCTGATAGTCCTACTGAATAGACTGTTAGAATTTGTATTATGGCAAGAAAAAAGCAGCTAAGTAAAGAAAAACGAGTGGCCATCATTACTTTAAGAAATGAAGGTCATTCAGTCAGCCGAAAAATTGGGAAAACTTTGAAAGTAAGGGCTATTTGACCATGAAGGAGAGTGATGGGGTGCTGCGCCAGATGACCTGGCCTCCACAGTCACCGGACCTGAACCCAATCGAGATGGTTTGGAGTGAGCTGGACCGCAGAGTGAAGGCAAAAGGGCCAACAAGTGCTAAGCATCTCTGGGAACTCCTTCAAGACTGTTGGAAGACCATTTCAGGGGACTACCTCTTGAAGCTCATCAAGAGAATGCCAAGAGTGTGCAAAGCAGTAATCAAAGCAAAAGGTGGCTACTTTGAAGAACCTAGAATATGACATATTTTCAGTTGTTTCACACTTGTTTGTTATGTATATAATTCCACATGTGTTAATTCATAGTTTTGATGCCTTCATAGTCATGAAAATAAAATAACTCTTTGAATGAGAAGGTGTGCCCAAACTTTTGGTCTGTACTCTATATATATATATAAAAATAATTAATTTCTGTTGTTTGTTCTTCATGCACAAACAATTGGACCAATCTGCACCAAATATAGCACATAGGTAAATCAGGCGCTTCCGAAGGTTTTATACTGGGTTCCAGTTCTCTAGGACTTACCGTTCTCAATATATTCACAAAAAATAGGAATGAAAAAGCAAATACAGCACCACTGGCTTCCTCATCAAAGGCCTTTCTCCATATCCCATCAGATAAGGTCGGGTTCACATCGGCGTTATTGAATTCCGTTATAGGTGCCTTTAAGAGACATTCCGTTTTGCTCCAATAATACATGTCTATGGGGACGGTTACGTTTGGTTCTGTTATACACGATGGAAAAAATAGTCCTGTCAACACAGCTCATTAGATATAACTATAAAAAAGTTATGGGGGTCAGAATATGGTGATGTAAAAAAAAATTTTTTTTCAAAGTTTTTCTATTTTTTTTTCTGTATTTATAGATATAAAAACTATACATATGGGGTATCATTGTAATTGTACTGACCCAGAGAATAAAAGCCAAAGGTGAGTTTTGCCACAAAGGGAACGCCATAGGGACAAAACCTATAAAACTATGAAGGAATTTTTATTTTTTTTCCAATTCCACCCCATTTGGAATTCCCTCCCCCCCACTTTCCACTACATTCTATGACATATTAAATGGTGGTATTAGACAGTACAATTTGTCCCACAAAAAACAAGCCCTTATATGGATATGTGAATGGAAAAATAAAAAGATGATGGCTCCAGGAAGACAGGGAAGAAAAATGAAAACGCAAAACTGCTAAAACCTCCAGTATCTTAAGGATTAAAGGGGTTGTCCATGTTGAACCTGGACATATCTCCTTATTCACCCCTCCAGCCTCTCTGAGGGGATCATTGGAGCATTTCAAACTCCAATGCTCTCCCTTGCCTTGCACTGCATACCTGCGCTGCTTTTTCTTCATCTCTGGTGACGTACTGGGCTTTCTTACATTATGCAAGGCAGTGGTTTCCTCCTAGCAGTGAGCCCGGTGATGTCACAGGCACTAATGGGTGGTCTTTAGTGATGCCCTAGCCTGTAAAACAGCCTAGGGCAGTGCAAAAGACCACCCATTAGTGCTGGTGGCATCACTGGAAACACTGCTAGGCAGAAGCCTCCACCTAGCAGTGTAAAAATGTAACAAAACAGCATGAAATGCTCTGATGCTCCACTTAGGGGGGCTGGCTGCATGAAGAACGGGTTATGTCCAGGTTCAGCTCTGAAAGCAGACAACCCCTTTAATGTAATGGCAAAAGCGAGGATTGCCACACTCGCACAAGGAAAATATATGGCCAAACCAGATTGATTCAGTCATTAAAGGGTAACTGTCATGTTTTTTTTTTATTTGCTAGTTTATTAGAGCTAGGCATGTATACCTGAGTTAGTGTCATGGTAGGTAAGATAAGGAAATGAAACAGAACACGTCAAAGCAAACAAAACAACTGACTAGGCCCCAAATGCTAGGGAAGAAAGGGGTCACCTCCTAGTAATGCCTAAAACACTTTCCCTAAGCTGCTATGCCCATGTGCATATCTCAATGGTAGATATACACATGCCCACGTACCTAATACTATAACACACTGAACCAAACCCTCAGCTGTAGGGAAGAGGGAAAGAGGCACCCAACTCCTTAAACAACCGAAGGAGCTAGCATCACCCTAGAGGTCTAGTCAAAACAGACACAGAAGGAACAAGGTAAAAGGATTTATCTAGAGATGTGTTGGAGCAGACAATCCACCAAACTGCCAGAGCTCACACAAGGCAGAACTATAACCCGCAAAGGCTATAGGGAGAGGGAGGAATAAATAGCCTCATCAATTACCTGAAGAGCAACACCTGGGAGGAGATGGGATTCTGCTCAAGCCCACAACAAAACAAGCTGTCAGATCGAGTCACGTGCAGCAACTCTGACAGATCTCCTCAGAACACCCACAGGGCAGGGCATGACAGTACCCCCCCTCTACGGGTGACCTCCGGACACCCAGGCCCAACTTTATCTGGGTGTGCCCTGTGAAAGGCATTCACAAGGCGACTAGCATTAACATCGGTAGCCGGAACCCACATTCTTTCCTCTGGACCGTATCCCCTCCAATGCACCAGGTACTGAAGGGAACCCCGAAGAACACGTGAATTGAGAATTCTAGAGATCTGAAACTCCAGATTACCATCAACCAAAACAGGAGGAGGAGGCAAAGGAGATGGTTCCGCAGGTTCCACATATTTCTTCAACATGGACCTGTGAAACACATTATGGATCTTCCAGGCCTGCGGAAGTTCCAGACGAAACGCCACCGGATTGACAATGGCTGAGATTTTGTAAGGCCAATAAATCTTGGACCCAATTTCCAATAGGGTACCTTTAGTTTAATGTTTTTAGTGGACAACCACACCAAATCACCCACACACAGGTCCGTACCAGTCATACGTCTCTTGTCAGCCATCCGTTTATATCTTTCGCCCATTTTTTCCAATTAACTTGAATCTTTCGCCAGATAGCTGACAAAGAGTAAGAGAATCTCTCCTCTTCGGTATCCCAGAAGATTCGGTCCCAGAAAAAGAACTAAGCTGAGGATGAAAACCATATGCGCCAAAAAAATGGTGACTTATCAGTTGACTCCTGCCTACGGTTATTCAAGGCAAACTCAGCTAAAGACAAGAACAAGGACCACTTATCCTGATTCTCAGCGACAAAACACCTCAAATAGGTCTCCAGGTTTTCGTTAGTGCGCTCAGTTTGACCATTCAACTGAGGATGAAAAGTCGAAGAGAAAGACAACTGAATACCCAGACGAGAACAAAACGCCCTCCAAAACCTGGAAACAAATTGTGTCCCGCTATCAGACATCACATCAGAGGGAATGCCATGTAATTTCACAGTGTTATCAATAAAAACCTGAGAGAGAGTTTTTGCATTGGGCAAACCTGATAATGGTACAAAGTGAGCCATCTTGCTGAAGCGGTCCACTACCACCAAAATCACAGTTTTCCCAGAGGAACTCAGCAAATCAGTAATGAAGTCCATGTACAAATGCATCCAAGGACGAGATGGGATGGACAAAGGAAGAAGAGATCCTGATGGCCGAGTGTGAGCCACCTTCGCGCGTGCACAGGTGTCACAAGCTGCTACATAACCCTCATCCCCTTTACGCAATCCTGGCCACCAGAATCTCTGGGAAATAAGATCTATAGTGGATCTACTTCCAGGATGTCCCGCAAGGACGGGATCATGATGTTCCTTGAACACCTTGTATCGCAGTTCAGAAGGAACAATAAACTTGCCTGGAGGACAAGAATCAGGTGCCTCCTCTTGAGCCCCCAACACTTCTGTCTCCAGCTCGGTGTAACGAGCGGAAACCACCACCCCATCAGCCAAAATCAGAGCGGGATCCTCCGAATCTCCCCCCCCAGGAAAGCTACGTGACAACGCATCCGCTTTGACGTTTTAAATCCCAGGGTGATAGGTGACCACAAAATTGAACCTGGTAAAAAACAATGACTATCTAGCCTGCCTAGGATTTAAACGCTTAGCAGATTGCAGGTAAGCCAGATTCTTATGGTCAGTAAATACCGTAATCGGATGAGTAGCCCCTTCTAGCCAATGATACCACTCTTCAAAGGCCAAATTGATGGCCAACACTTCTCTATTCCCAACATCATATTTTCTTTCAGCGGCCGAGAATTTCTTGGAGAAAAAAGCACACGGGCGCCATTTGCTAGGAGAGGGACCCTGCGACAAGACTGCTCCGACTCCCACTTCTGATGCATCAACCTCCACAATAAAGGGTTGAGACACATCAGGTTGCATCAGAATGGGAGCAGAAGCAAAACATTTCTTAATAGCAGAAAAAGCTTGTAATGCCTCATCCGACCAGAAAGAGAAGACAGCGCCCTTCCTAGTCATATCTGTCAAAGGTTTGACAATGGTGGAATAATTCAGGATGAATGTTCTGTAGTAATTAGTAAATCCTAAAAACCGCATCAGGGCTTTCTGATTCTCCGGCAGGTCCCATTCCAGTACCGCGCGGACTTTTTCGGGATCCATACGAAAACCGGAGGCAGAAAGCAAGTACCCCAAAAACTGCAGCTCCTGAACCGCAAACACACATTTTTCCAACTTAGTATACAATTTATTCTCCCGAAGGATCAATAACACTTGTCTCAAATGATCCTGATGAGTTGTCATATTGGGTGAGTAAATGAGTATGTCATCGAGGTAAATAACAATGAACCTCCCCACCAAATGATGAAAAATGTCATTGATAAAGCGCTGAAAGACTGCTGGAGCATTAGTTAAACCAAAGGGCATGACTAGGTTCTCGAAGTGACCCTCAGGGGTATTGAAGGCCATTTTCCATTTATCTCCTTCCCTTATTCTGATCAGATTTTAAGGTCCTCTTAAATCCAATTTAGAAAACACCTTGGCACCAACAATCTGATCAAATAGATCCGGAATCAAGGGAAGGGGATAAGGATCACGGACAGTAATGAGATTCAGTTCCCGGAAATCTAGGCACAATCTAAGGGATCCATCCTTCTTCTTTACGAAAAAGAAGCCAGCGGCCATAGGAGACTTAGATGGTCTAATATGTCCCTTTGCCAAACTCTCGGCAATATACTCGCGCATAGCTACTCTTTCAGGTTGAGAAAGATTATATAACCGAGATTTTGGCAATTTTGCTCCGGGAATTGACCGGTGAGGGGGCAACTCCTGAGCTCCACCCTCCGAGAATACGTCCGAAAAAATCGGAAAGAAACTGAGGCAACACCGAAATAGAAGCACTAAGACAGTTGTTCATACAAAATTTACTCCAATTACTGATTTGTCTTGTTTTCCATTCAATGGTAGGGTTATGTTTTATCAACCATGGTAAACCCAGAACCATCAGAGCAGGCAAACCTTTCATAACAAAACAAGAAATGAACTCAACATGAGAATTATCTACCCTCAAATGAATATCCTGAACAATATGAGTTAGACATCTTTGCAACAGGGGGGGGCGGAATCTATAGCAAACACTGGTATCTCTTTGCTTAATGCGCTAGTTTTAAAACCATGACTCTGAAGAAATTGAAAATCAATAAGATTAACCCCTGCGCCACTGTCAACAAATACCTTTAACTCAAAATTTCCAGATTCTAGCTCCACCATGGCAGGCAGGGGGAATCGGGTACTGCAGGTAGGATACGAATATGCCTACTCTGACTCCCCATTCACACTACCAAGAATAAGGGAGTTTTTTTTTCTTTGAAGGAATACCCTATTTTTTTTTCATTACCACTTTGAGGTTTAATAAAAGAGCCTAGAGTTCCTATTACCAGATCAAGTAGTGACCTGACCCAATTGTATAGGCTCCTCTCCAGCCCCTAATTCGAGTGTCATAGGACCCTGAGGGACAGGAGGGACTGATTCTCCACCAGACAGCACCCCCTGCCCGAGGGGAACCTTGCATCTCTCCCTAAGACGTCTATCAATCCGTACGGCCAAAGACATGGCCGCCTCCAAAGAATCTGGTTTTTCATGAAATGCAAGGGCATCTTTTAATCTCTCAGATATCCCCTGACAGAACTGACTACGGAGTGCAGGATCATTCCACTCCGAGTCAGACGCCCATCTTCTAAATTCAGCACAATACGACTCGGTCTGGGTCATCATAAATCAGGCCCAGGGCTCCAAAAAATTCATCCACCGACTGGAGGGACTGTGAACCGGTCGGCAGAGAAAAAGCCAAAGACTGAGCATCACCTTTTAGCAGAGAAATAATAATCCCTAATCCCATCGTCTCCAGATGAAATCGGACGCAGATGAAAATACAATTTACAGGACTCCCTGAACCGAACAATCATCACTTCCCCTGGAAAACCTATCAGGGAGAGCGACCTTAGGTTCCAGGCAGACCTGGTTTCCCCCGGCGGCGCCAGACACCAAAGTACTCTGATACCGTGCAACCGAATTGCGGAGGTCAGCTAGCTCCAAAAACTATTCCTGCATGCGATCAACCAAAGCATCAATAGTTTCAATTTTGCAAACAGCAAGGGGAAAAAAATGATGGTATGGCGGGTTATAATGTCACAGTAGGTAAGATAAGGGAAGGAAACAGAATACGGCAAAGCAAACAAAACAACTAACTAGGCCCAACATGCTAGGGAACAAAGGGGTCAACTCCTAGCAATCCCTAAAACACTTTCCCTAAGCTGCTATGCCCATGTGCATATCTCGATGGTAGATATGCACATGCCCACGTACCTAAGATTATAACATACTGTACTAAACCCTCAGCTGTAGGGAAGAGGGAAAGAGGCACCCAGCTCCTTAAGCAACCGAAGGAGCTAGCATCACCCTAGAGGCCTAGTCAAAACAGACACAGAAGGAACAAGGGAAAAGGACTTATCTAGAGATGTGTTGGAGCAGACGATCGATCAAACTTCGAGAGCTCACACAAGGCAGAACTATAACCTGCAAAGGCTATAGGGAGAGGGAGGAATAAATAGCCTCACCAATTACCTAAGGAGCAACACCTGGGAGGAGGTGGGATTCTGCTTAAACTCACAACAAAACAAACTGTCAGATCGAGTCACGTGCAGCAACTCTGACATATCTCTACAGAACACCCACAGGGCAGGGCGTGACAGTTAGTCTGTCAATGATTGCCAAAAGATCTGTAATTCAGTGGCGTGCCTAAGGTGTGTCGCACCCGGGACGGGTCCTTTCTCTGGCACCCACCCCCAATACTTGACAACATACCTCTTACATCCAGGGACATCTCCTGTCATGTAGACCTTCTCTTTCTTCTTCTCCTCCGTTAGACAGTCATGACAAATTCTTTCAGCCGCATCTCGTCTCTACACAGTTTGTAACACAGACGCGTTAGATTTCTCAGTTTTATCTATCAACCTCCCCATCCTGGTGTCCACAAAAAATAGTGACCCCAGTAGACATAATTGGGGTAATTTATCAAACTGGTGTAACGTAGAACAGGATTTCCAAAAGAGCTGTCAAATATGAAAGGTGGAATCTAATTGGCTGCTATGGGCCACTAAGCCAGTTCTACTGTACACCAGTTTGATAAATTACCCCAAATGTCCCTATAGTGTCCATGGCAGTTATAATGTCCCCTAGAGTGCCCCAATCATAATAATAATAACACCCTATATTGTGCTCCAGGTAATAATCCCTGTATAGTGTCCCCAGAAATAATAAAATTGCCCCTACAGTGCCTTCCCAATAACAACGGCCCCCACGCTTCCCCCATATAGTAATTTCCCCCATGCTTCCCCCATAGTAATTTGCCCCGCCACACAGTAATTTCCCCCACACTGCCCCCATATAATTTTCCCCACACAGTAGTTTCCCCCACAGTAATTTCCCCCTCACAGTAATTTCCGCCTCACAGTAATTTCCCCCACACAGTAGTCTCCCCCACAGTAATTTCCCCCACACAGTAGTTTCCCCCACAGTAGTTTCCCCCACACTGCCCACCACAGTAATTCCCCCCACACAGTAATTTCCCCCACACTGCCCCCCCACACAGTAATTTCCCGCACACTGCCCCCCCACACAGTAATTTCCCCCACACTGCCCCATATAGTATTTTGCCCCACACAGTACTTTCCCCCCAAAACAACGCCCCCACACAGTAATTTCCCCCACACTGCCCCATATAGTAATTTGCCCCACACAGTAATTTACTCCACACAGTAGTTTCTCTGACACAGTAGTTTCCCCCACACTGCCCCCACAATACTTTCCCCACACTGTCCCCACACAGTAATTTCCCTTACACTGCCCCCACACAGTAGTTTTCCCCACACAGTATTTGCCCCCACACAGTATTGCCCCCACACTGCCCCCATATATTAATTTTCCCCACAGTAGTTTCCCCCACATTGCCCCATATAGTAATTTGCCCCCCCCCACATGTAATCCACATAGTAATCCATCCCATAATTATTTGCCCCCACATAGTAATCCCTCCCATAATTATTTGCCCCCACATAGTAATCCCTACCATAATAATTTGCTCTCACACAGTATCGCACCATAATATTTTCCCCCCACATGTCCTCTTGTGTGCCCCCCCATGTCTTCCATGTTGTCCCCCAAATTTGGCACATAAAAAAAAAAAATTAAAGCTAAAATACTCACCTGTGCTTGCAGAGGAGATGAAGGCGCGCACACTTCACTGTGCTGCTGCAATGAGCGCTTCCATCTTTATTGATGGAAGCCCTCATTGCTTCTGGCATCCTATGAGAGCCGTCCCCCCCCCCCCCCTAGAGACGCCACTGCTGTAATTACCTTATAATAAATACTTAATGTCCTCTGTCCCTTTCCACTGCTCCCTTAAAAGACAGTTGCTATGGCTTGTCTGTCTCTGGCTAAGAAGACAGGAAGACAGAGGAGCGGTCCTTCACACTGCATGCCTGCATTAGGCTTCAGAGTGAGGAGGCGTGTCTCTCAGTAATCTAATCTGATTGGCTGGCGGGGAGCTACTGGCTACATCAAGTGTGTATGGGAAGTGAGGGAAATCAGTTTTGGCCTCAGAGAACTGGCAGAGGAGCCATCTTGAGAATGTCCTCATATTGTAAAGGTTTAAAGGGATTCTGTCATCAGATTTAACCCCTCTAACCTAAACATATGCTCATGTCCAGACTAATAAGAGGAGTCCTAAGCTGGGCTTATTAAACCTCACTGTGGCTCTATTTGCCCAAAAACATGTTTTTATAACCTGTCAATCACTTACTTAAGGTGCCCAAGGGGAGGCCCGTTAATACAGGGTGCCCGGCCGCACCCCTCGCGGTCCGGTGCCCAGCGCCGCCTTCCCTGTCTTCAGCGCCGCTTTCTACAGCTCAGCGCCGCCTCCGCAATCCTCCCCGTTCCTCTGCCAGATCCCGCGCCTGCGCACTAGGCTCAGCCTGATGCGCCCGTGCGGACTCCTGGCAGCGGCTTCGTTGAGCGAAGTGCTCATGCGGCGGCCTGATGCGCACTTTGCTCAACCCTGATATGACCTGCAGATTGGCGCCAACCTCTCACATCAGGCCAGCTCATGCGCACTTCGCTCAACAAAGCCGCTGCCAGGAGTCCGCACGGGTGCATCAGGCTGAGCCTAGTGCGCAGGCCCGGGATCTGGCAGAGGGACGGGGAGGATTGCAGAGGCGGCGCTGAGCTGTAGAAGGTGGCACTGAAGACAAGGAAGGCGGCGCTGGGCAACGGACGGCGAGGGGTGCGGCCGGGCACCCTGTATTACCGGACCTCCTCAGTAAAAAAAAACTGTTTTTTAGGCAAATAGAACCACAGTGAGGTTTAATAAGGCCAGCTTAGGAATCTTCTTATTAGTCTGGACATGAGCATAGGTTTAGATTAGAGGGGTTAAATCTGATGACAGAATCCCTTTAAACAGCTGTAACTTAGTGAAAAACTCAAGGAAAACAGTGGTATGTGAAGAAACTAAAGATTGCTTTATGCATAATGCTGCTGCAGCAGTAACATTTGCTAAAATTGATTTTTTGATGAAAACATGACAGTTACTCTTTAATGCTGAAATACCTAACAAAGACGTGGATCTTGCACTCTTTCAGATGATTACCAAGCACATGATCCGTGGCCTCTATGATCTGATGATGGAGGAAGCAGCTGTTTGCAACCTGAATGCAGAAACAGCCATGGACAATGTTCTCAGATAGTGCAAGTTCATTGTCTGTGATAAATGCACCATGGCACACAAGCATGACTTAGACGCAGTCAACAAAACACTTCAAGACTATAAACAAGGATCGGAGACCAATGGGAGGAGTTTTGCTCCTACTGGCTGTAGACTTTAGGCAAACATTGCAGGGAATCTGATGAGCTGAATGTTTACCTGAAAGTTTCACCACTTTGACGTTTTGTTAAGAGACTAAACTAATTGGGTTGAGCAAAGACCTTCAATTGCTTTTCAATGGCTTTTGTTTCAAGATAACACAATGAGTTAAGAAATTTGAGTTAAGAGTGTTAACTCTGCTAAATCTGTGCAAATTTCTGGCCATAATTCTGCACAGCGATTTTTGCAGACGCTGCTACAGCTTGGAGGTGGCCATCTCAACGATGCCGGTGGAAATGTTACCTTTCCTGCAAAATTCTGCAGTATTGTTCCATCACTGGCTGACTCAAAGAGCAACATATTCACACTGGCATTGCTGAGATGTTTCAATGAGGAGAGACATTTACTATCCTTGGCTTGGCTAAACAGCAATTTTGGCTTCCAGGAACTACCGAATGCAGTGAATGCAATCAAAGCTCACTTTTTAAGAAAGATACCAGGATAAATCTCTGTATACCCTGCTGTTGACACCGTTCTCAATGTTGAGGATAGGGTAGAATATCCTGTTGAGTTTTTGAATTCCTTGGAACAGACTGGATGCTTAGATTTGACAGCTGGAGCTCCAATAATACCGTTGAGTAATGTAGATGCACCCAGACTTTGCAATGGAGCCCAACTGTGTGTCAGACAATGTACTAGTGGGATACCACAGGGGTCAGAATTGGGCCCTATTCTCTTCAATATATTTATTAATGATCTTGTAGAAGGCTTGCACAGTAAAATATCATTTTTTGCAGATGACACTAAACTGTGTAAAGTAATTAACACTACAGAGGACAGTATACTGTATATATACACTACAGTGGACAGTATATTGTATACATACAGTACAGACCAAAAGTTTGGACACACCTTCTCATTCAAAGAGTTTTGTTTATTTTCATGACTATGAAAATTGTAGATTCACACTGAAGGCATCAAAACTATGAATTTACACATGTGGAATTATATACATAACAAACAAGTGTGAAACAACTGAAAATATGTCATATTCTAGGTTCTTCAAAGTAGCCACCTTTTGCTTTGATTACTGCTTTGCACACTCTTGGCATTAACAGTAAGAGGGAGCTCCCTCCCTCTCCCATCGGGGGGCTGCTGTGCCTTTGCAGCCCCCCGATGGAGAGGGAGAGAGCCCCCAGACAGCCCCCCGACAGATCCCCTCCTTACCCTTCCCCGTCTGCGAAGTTCTGACAACTACTGAGCAGACGGGGAAGGTTCCCATGGCAACAGGACACCTCTCAGGCATCCTGCTGTCCATGGTGCTGAACAGATCTGTGCTAAAGGCAGAGATCTGTTCAGACAAAGTGTAAGTAAAATACAGTACAGAACAATATATATTGTTCTGTACTGTATTATACAGACATCAGACCCACTGGATCTTCAAGAACCAAGTGGGTCTGGGTCAAAAAAAAAGTGAAAAAAAGTGAAAAAAAAGTAAAAATCCAAAAACACATTTATCACTGATTAAAAATGAAAAAAATAAAATTCCCTACACATGTTAGGTATCGCCGCGTCCGTAACGACCTGATCTATAAAACGGTCATGTTACTTTCCCCGCACAGTGAACGCCATAAAAATAAAAAAATAAAAACTATTAGGAAATTGAAATTTTGCCCACCTTACTTCCCAAAAAAGGTAATAAAAGTGATCCAAAAAGTCGCATGTACGCCAAAATAGTACCAATCAAACCGTCATCTCATCCCGCAAAAATCATACCCTACCCAAGATAATCTCCTAAAAACTGAAAAAACTATGGCTCTTAGACTATGGAAACACTAAAACATGATTCTTTTGGTTTCAAAAATGAAATCATTGTGTAAAACTTAAATAAATAAATAAAAAGTATACATATTAGGTATTGCCGCGTCCGTGTCGACCGGCTCTATAAAAATATCACATGACCTAACCCCTCAGGTGACCACCGTAAAAAAACTAAAATAAAAACGGTGTAAAAAAAGAAATTTTTTGTCATCTTACGTCACAAAAAGTGTAATAGCAAGTGATCAAAAAGTCATATGCACCACAAAATAGTGCCACTCAAACCGTCATCTCATCCCGCAAAAAATGAGACCCTATTTAAGATAATCTCCCAAAAACTGAAAAAACTATGGCTCTTAGACTATGGAGACACTAAAACATTTTTTTTGTTTTAAAAATTAAATCATTGTGCAAAACTTACATAAATAAAAAAAATTGTATACATATTAGGTATCGCCGCGTCCGTGACAACCTGCTCTATAAAATTACCACATGATCTAACCTGTCAGATGAATGTTGTAAATAACAAAAAAAAAAAACGTGCCAAAAAAGCTATTTCTTGTTACCTTGCCGCACAAAAAAGTGTAATATAGAGCAACCAAAAATCATATGTACCCTAAACTAGTACCAACAAAACTGCCACCCTATCCCGTAGTTTCTAAAATGGGGTCACTTTTTTTGAGTTTCTACTCTAGGGGTGCATCAGGGGGGCTTCAAATGGGACATGGTGTCAAAAAAACCAGTCCAGCAAAATCTGCCTTCCAAAAACCGTATGGCATTCCTTTCCTTCTGCGCCCTGCCGTGTGCCCGTACAGCGGTTTACGACCACATATAGGGTGTTTCTGTAAACTACAGAATCAGGGCCATAAAAAATGAGTTTTGTTTGGCTGTTAACCCTTGCTTTGTAACTGGAAAAAAAATATTAAAATGGAAAATCTGCCAAAAAAGTGAAATTTTGAAATTGTATCTCTATTTTCCATTAAATCTTGTGCAACACCTAAAGGGTTAACAAAGTTTGAAAAATCTGTTTTGAATACCTTGAGGGGTGTAGTTTCTTAGATGGGGTCACTTTTATGGAGTTTCTACTCTAGGGGTGCATCAGGGGGGCTTCAAATGGGACATGGTGTCAAAAAACCAGTCCAGCAAAATCTGGCTTCCAAAAACCATACGGCGCACCTTTCCCTCTACGCCCTACTGTCTGCCCGTACAGTAGTTTACGGCCACATATGGGGTGTTTCTGTAAACTACAGAATCAGGGCCATAAATAATGAGTTTTGTTTGGCTGTTAACCCTTGCTTTGTAACTGGAAAAAAAATATTAAAATGGAAAATCTGCCAAAAAAGTGAAATTTTGAAATTGTATCTCTATTTTCCATTAAATCTTGTGCAACACCTAAAGGGTTAACAAAGTTTGTAAAATCTGTTTTGAATACCTTGAGGGGTGTAGTTTCTTAGATGGCGTCACTTTTATGGAGTTTCTACTCTAGGGGTGCATCAGGGGGGCTTCAAATGGGACATGGTGTCAAAAAAACAGTCCAGCAAAATCTGGCTTCCAAAAACCATACGGCGCACCTTTCACTCTACGCCCCGCTGTGTGGCCATACAGTAGTTTACGGTCACATATGGGGTGTTTCTGTAAACGGCAGAGTCAGGGCAATAAAGATACAGTCTTGTTTGGCTGTTAACCCTTGCTTTGTTAGTGGAAAAAATGGGTTAAAATGGAAAATTAGGCAAAAAAAAGAAATTCGCAAATTTCATCCCCATTTGCCAATAACTCTTGTGCAACACCTAAAGTGTTAACGAAGTTTGTAAAATCAGTTTTGAATACCTTGAGGGGTGTAGTTTATATAATGTGGTCATTTTTGGGCGGTTTCTATTATGTAAGCCTCGCAAAGTGACTTCAGACCTGTAGTGGTCCCTAAAAATTGGGTTTTTGTAAATTTCTGAAAAATTTCAAGATTTGCTTCTAAACTTCTAAGCCTTGTAACATCCCCAAAAAATAAAATATCATTCCCAAAATGCTACAAACATGAAGTAGACATATGGGGAATGTAAAGTAATCACAATTTTTGGGGGTATTACTATGTATTACTGAAGTAGAGAAACTGAAAGTTTGAAATTTGCTAATTTTTCAAAATTTTTGGTAAATATGGTATTTTTTTATGCAAAAAAATTAACTTTTTTGACCCAATTTTAGCAGTGTCATGAAGTACAATATGTGACGAAAAAACAATCTCAGAACGGCCTGGATAAGTCAATGCATTTTAAAGTTATGAGCACTTAAAGTGACACTGGTCAGATTTGCAAAAAATGGCCAAGTCCTTAAGGTGAAATAGGGCTGAGTCCTTAAGGGGTTAATAAGTGGGATTTCTTGCCTTATAAATGGAGTTGGGACCATCAGTTGCGTTGAGGAGAAGTCAGGTGGATACACAGCTGATAGTCCTACTGAATAGACTGTTAGAATTTGTATTATGGCAAGAGAAAAGCAGCTAAGTAAAGAAAAACGAGTGGCCATCATTACTTCAAGAAATGAAGGTCAGTCAGTCAGCCGAAAAATTGGGAAAACTTTGAAAGTAAGGGCTATTTGACCATGAAGGAGAGTGATGGGGTGCTGCGCCAGATGACCTGGCCTTCACAGTCACCGGACCTGAAGCCAATCGAGATGGTTTGGGGTGAGCTGAACCTCAGAGTGAAGGAAAAAGGGCCAACAAGTGCTAAGCATCTCTGGGAACTCCTTCAAGACTGTTGGAAGACCATTTCAGGTGACTACCTCTTGAAGCTCATCAAGAGAATGCCAAGAGTGTGCAAAGCAGTAATCAAAGCAAAAGGTGGCTACTTTGAAGAACCTAGAATTTGACATATTTTCAGTTGTTTCACACTTGTTTGTTATGTATATAATTCCACATGTGTTAATTCATAGTTTTGATGCCTTCATAGTCATGAAAAGAAAGAAAACTCTTTGAATGAGAAGGTGTGTCCAAACAGTGGACAGTATACTGTATATATATTCTACAGAGGACAGTATACTGTATATATACACCACAGAGGACAGTATACTGTATATATATATATATATATATATATATACTACAGAGGACAGTGTACTGTATATATACACTACAGAGGACAGAATAATGTATATATATATACTACAGAGGACAGTATACTGTATATATACACACAACAGAGGACAGTATACTGTATATATATACTACAGATGACAGTATACTGTATATATACCACAGAGGACAGTATACTGTATATATATATATACTACCGAGGACAGTATACTGTATATATATATTACAGAGGACAGTATATTGTATATATATACTACAGAGGACAGTATACTGTATATATACTACAGAAGACAGTATACTGTATATATACTACAGAGGACAGTATACTGTATATATACACACTACAGAGGACAGTATACTGTATGTATACTACAGAGGACAGTATACTGTATGTATATACAGTACAGACCAAAAGTTTGGACACACCTTCTCATTCAAAGAGTTTTCTTTATTTTCATGACTATGAAGGCATCAAAACTATGAATTAACACATGTGGAATAATGTACATAACAAACAAGTGTGAAACAACTGAAAATATGTCATATTCTAGGTTCTTCAAAGTAGCCACCTTTTGCTTTGATTACTGCTTTGCACACTCTTGGCATTCTCTTGATGAGCTTCAAGAAGTAGTCCCCTGAAATGGTCTTCCAACAGTTTTGAAGGAGTTCCCAGAGATGCTTAGCACTTGTTGGCCCTTTTGCCTTTACTCTGCGGTCCAGCTCACCCCAAACCATCTCGATTGGCTTCAGGTCCGGTGACTGTGGAGGCCAGGTCATCTGGCGCAGCACCCCATCACTCTCCTTCATGGTCAAATAGCCCTTACTTTCAAAGTTTTCCCAATTTTTCGGCTGACTGAATGACCTTCATTTCTTAAAGTAATGATGGCCACTCGTTTTTCTTTACTTAGCTGCTTTTTTCTTGCCATAATACAAATTCTAACAGTCTATTCAGTAGGACTATCAGCTGTGTATCCACCTGACTTCTCCTCAACGCCACTGATGGTCCCAACCCCATTTATAAGGCAAGAAATCCCACTTATTAAACCTGACAGGGCACACCTGTGAAGTGAAAACCATTTCAGGGAACTACCTCTTGAAGCTCATCAAGAGAATGCCAAGAGTGTGCAAAGCAGTAATCAAAGCAAAAGGTGGCTACTTTGAAGAACCTAGAATATGACATATTTTCAGTTGTTTCACACTTGTTTGTTATGTATATAATTCCACATGTGATAATTCATAGTTTTGATGCCTTCAGTGTGAATCTACAATTTTCATAGTCATGAAAATAAAGAAAACACTTTGAATGAGAAGGTGTGTCCAAACTTTTGGTCTGTACTGTATATACTACAGAGGACAGTGTACTGTATATATACTAAAGAGAACAGTATACTGTATATACTAGAGGACAGTATACTGTATATATACTGAATACTGTAGAGGATATTATACTGTATATACACTACAGAGGACAGTGTACTGTATATATATATACTACAGATTGATCTGGATAGATAATAAAAATTAGGGTTATTCAGTTTAGAAAAAATACGACTGAGGGGAGATCTAATTACTATGTATAAATATATCAGGGGTCAGTACAGAGATCTATCCCATCATCTATATGTCCCCAGGACTGTGACTGTGATGAGGGGACATCCTCTCCGTCTGGAGGAAAGAAGGTTTGTACACAAACATAGAAGAGGATTCTTTACGGTAAGAGCAGTGAGACTATGGAACTCTCTGCCTGAGGAGGTGGTGATGCTGAGTTCACTAAAAGAGTTCAAGAGGGGCCTGGATGTATTTCTGGAGTATAATAATATTACAGGCTATAGCTACTACAGAGGGGTCGTTGATCCAGGGAGTTATTCTGATTTGATTGGAGTCGGGAAGGAATTTGTCACCCTAAAGTGAGGAAAATTGGCTTCTACCTCACAGGTTTTTTTTGCCTTCCTCTGGATCAACTTGCAGGATAACAGGCCGAATTGGATGGATGGAGGGCTTTTTTTAGCCTTATAAACTACAGTATGTTACTATGTAAGAGCGCTGTCTTAGGTTTCAAATAAAACAGAATGTTTTGTGCCTTTTTTTTTTACCAATGTTACACAATTATCAAAATTGTTGTACTGTTTAATAATTTCATGTTTTCTGTATAATTAACTACATAAATAATCTTTTAGAATGCATATTTTTGTATTTCGGAATAAAAGGTTTACTTTTTTGGATGTCAGCTTCATACCAGTAGCAAACAGAGTTTTTAACCACAAACCAACAAATGAAAAAGACTTGTGCAAAGCCACGTAATTCTGCTAATCTAATATAAGATAAAATGACTATTATCTGCCTAAGGTGATTAAATGTCATTATGAAAATTCTTCCCTTTTAAATTTTAATGAACTTTTCTTACATTCTCGTGACACAATCTATTATTATTAACTTTTAATTCTGTAGGTTTTTAATGAATCTTGTATCTCAGAACATCCATTCTCATCATAGCTGATCCCCAACAGTATCAAATTTCCTCATTTAATTCTCTTTAAGTTTTCTTTTTAACTTTTATTCTTTTTTTTTTTATCGTTATTATAACTGAATTTATAAAAAATCATCCTCATCATTAAACTTCCTCATCAAAACCTTAGTGACTGATATCTGAGTAAGGGCTCATGTACACAATCTTTTATTTGTCCGCATCTGTTCTGCATTTTTTGCGGGTTGGATGAGGACCCTTTTACTTCAATGGGGCTGCAAAAGATGTGGACAGCACACCGTGTTCTGTCCGCATCCGTATGTCCATTCCATGGCATCCACAAAAATATGTCCTATTCTTTTCCGTATTACTGTAGGACTGTTCTAATATGTCCTGGACGTTCGGTTCCACAAAATGCAGAATGCACAAGTCTGGTATCCGTGTTTTGTGGATCCGCAATTTGCTGACCGGAAAACATGCTACGGTTGTGAACATGAGCCCTAAAGAGGGAAAAAAGTAGCTACTATTTTAACAAAATTCTGTCTAGTAGCCAATCATGTTTCTGTGAGATATTTTGTAGTGAGTGATAGAAATTCTAAGTAGCGTTGTATGAGGGTGTAGAGCGAAATTAAGCATTCAAAGCAGAATTCAGTCAGAAGTTTAGGAAAACTTTGATTTGCAAAGAAACCGAATTTTCTCACGGTTCATGGTAACTAATCAGGTTTTTCTAATCTGGTGGCTGCACATGTTAAAAAGTGAAAGTAAGAAGCCCAGGAACACGAGATACCCCATAATGCTGTGCAGCCACACAATTTTGATGTAGCCATCCCCGCCATTGTCCTGTGAGCTGAGCATAGGGAGAAATGAAGCAAGCGCTCATGTGCTAAGGATAGTGTTGCTATAAACGACTAATAGAAGAATCTTGGAGAGGGAGACTGTAGGGACAGTGCAGGGAGACTACAGGGACAGTGCAGGGAGAGTGCAGGGAGACTTATTCTGTGTCAGTTTGGTTTATTTATTCCTACATTTACTTATTCCTACATGAGATGTAAAGTAAGATATGTAATTCCATACCAATAAGATGGAAGCCTTATTATTCCACTGCCAGTGTGCCAACTAATACCATTCAGTCTGCACCCCTTAGGGGCTGCAGGTCTTACAGATATTAAAGGGGTTGTCCTGGTTTTTAATTTTGATGACCTATCCTCACTGCAATCTTCATTATTAAATAAAAAGGCAGCTTTAGGCTAATTGGCCGCACAGTTCTTCACTGTAGCATGGCCACAACCTGTCCACAGCACGGTCGCTCCATGTGGCTGTACCATAAGGCAGAGTGGCCTGGGTATACCTGATTGATAGCAATTTGTGACAACTAAGTTGCTGAATCGAATTTTTCTAAACTTTGCTCATCTCTTATTAGGACTTGGTGGTTTCTGCTGCTGGTGTCTTCATAGTGGAACACTGAAGCAAGTCCGAACCAAAGATCCCAGATGGAGGTTCAAATTCAGAGAAGGATGAGTGAGCGTCACCTCTGAGTTTTGGTCAGTGGCAGTGGTTCAGAGCACTGTGAGGCACCGAGAACATTCAGCCCCAATGGAGCCCCGTAGTCATACTGGGCACCACAAAAGTGAACAGCCACAATCCCATTTAATGCCAGTTCCAAGCAATGGATCCACAGGCCTAATAGATGGACATGCAAGGGAAAGATATCTTACCTGCTTCCAGCCACTGGCTCTCCACTCCTTCTCGTGCAGGCCTGCGATGCTCTGCTGGGCTCATTTGATGTCAACATCTGGTTTGACATTGTCGCAGCCAATCACTGGCCATGACGGTGTCTGGCTTCCTTTGTGTCATGTGACCACTTGTCATGCCGTAAGGGGAGCCGATCACCGATCATCCATGGTTGTCTTCTCTTCCTCCTTCCTTCCTAATGGAACTGGGGGAGGAATGGAAGCAGGGACTAGAACAGTTCAGAATTAAAGGTGTAGGGTACAAAATATACATAAGCCTCCTAATTGTATGTATACTAATGCCAGAAGCCTGACTAATAAAACTGGTGAACTGGAATTAGTGATGTGTGAGGAGGACTATGACATAGTGGGAATAACTGAGACATGGCTGGATGATAGCTATTAGGGATGAGCGAAGTCGATTCGCATAAAACTTCGATTTGTACGGAACAGTATTAGAATGTATTAGCTCCTACGAGCCGGAGTTATTACTTTGCATAATAACTTAATTAATCAGTTACTACTGTAAAAAACATTTCTCGAACTCGGGTTCGGTTCCAAGGTACTACTTGGAACCAAACCCAAACAAATTTGGGAAATGGGTTTTTACAGTATAAATTAATTTATGAAGTTATTATTTGAAGTCTCACGGGACTTCGCGAAGTAATAACTTCGTACAGTATTCAAACAAAGTTTTATGCGAATCGACTTCGTATATTTCATCTGAATTCGATTCGCTCATCCCTAATAGCTATGATTGGGCGGTTAACGTACAGGGTTAGAGTCTGTTTAGAGAAGATCTTCAAAACCGGAGAGGGGGAGGGGTCTGCCTTTATGTAAAGTCCTGTCTAAAGCCCACACTCCGGGAAGATATAAGTGCGGGACATGAACATGTGGAGTCACTGTGGGTAGAAATACATGGAGGAAAAAACAATAATAAAATACTAATAGGAGTTTATTATAAACCACCTCAGATCATAATGAGGTTGTTATTATGGGGGACTTCAACTACCCAGATATAGACTGGGAAACTGAAAGCTGTACATCTTATGAATGAAACAGGTTCTTGGCAATAACCAAAGACAATTACCTCTCCCAACTGGTTCAGGACCTGACTAGAGGGACGGCCATACTGGACTTTGTATTAACCAATAGACCTGACAGAACAACAAATGTGCAGATTGGGGGACACCTGGGAAATAGTGACCATAAAGTAATAACCTTCAATTGTCATTCAAAAGAGTGTTTCTTCAGGGAGAAACAAAAATACCAAACTTCAAAAAAGCTAAATTTAGTCCTCAAAAATTAAAATACAGCCACAAAATGGGCTATTTTAAAAAACATCCTAAAATCTAATTGTGAGAGGTACATACCTCCATGGTAATAAAAGGTTAAGAAACAAGAAAAAAATGATGTGGATAAATAGAATTGTAAAGAAAGCAATAAATGACAAAACGCAAGCATTTAAATCACTAAAACAGGAGGGGGCGAGGAAGCACTGAAAACTATAAGGAAAAAATAGAATATGTAAAAGACAAATAAAAGCCGCCAAACTAGAGACTGAAAGATTATTTGCCAAAGAGAGTAAAACTAACCCTAAAATGTTCTTCAATTATATAAATGCCAAAAAGTACAAATCTGAAGGTGTCGGCCCTCTACAGAGTAATGAGGGGGGAGTTGCAGACAGCGATGAGGAGAAAGCAAAGCTATTAAATATTTTTTTTCTCCACTGTATTCACTGAGAAAAATAAACAGTAAGATGAAATGCAAAATGTAACAGTAAATTCCCCATTAAAAGTGCCCTGTCTGACCCAGGAAGAAGTACAGCGGCGTCTTTAAAAGATTAAAATAGACAAATCGCCAGGACCAGATGGCATACACCCCCGTATCCTAAGAGAATTAAGTAATGTCATAGCTAGACCCATATTTCTGATATTTAAGGAATCTATACTGACAGGATTAGCGCATAAGAAATGTGGTGCCAATATTCAAAAAGGGTCCAAAAACAGGGCCTGGGAACTATAGGCTGGTAAGTTTAACCCCTTAAGGACCAGGCCATTTTTCACCTTAAGGACCAGACTGATTTTTGTAAATCTGACATATGCCACTTTATGTGGTGGTAACTTGAAAACGCTTTTACTAGTCCAAGCCATTCTGAGATTGTTTTCTGGTCACATATTGTACTTCATGACAGTGGTTTTTAAAAACTACCAAATTTACCAAAAATATGGAAAAATTCACAACTTTACAAATTTCTATTTATCTGCTTTTAAAACAGATAGTAGTGATACCTCATATAATAGTTATTACTTTACATTTCCCATATGTCTACTTCATTTTTAGATCATTTTGTGAATGCCATTTTATTTTTTGGGGACGTTACAAGGCTTAGAAGTTTAGAAGCAAATCTTGAAATTTTTCCGGAAATTTCCAAAGCCCACTTTTTAAGGACCAGTTCATGTCTGAAGTCACTTTGTGAGTCTTACATAATAGAAACCATCCAAAAATGACCCCATTTTAGAAACTACACCCCTCAAAGTATTCAAAACTGATTTTACAAACTTTGTTAACCCTTTAAGTGTTCCACAAGAATTAATGGAAAATGGAGATGAAGTTTCAGAATTTCACTTTTTTGGGCAGATTTTCAATTTCAATCATTTTTTCCTGCTAACAAAGCAAGGATTAACAGCCAAACAAAACTCAATATTTATTGCCCTGATTCAGTATTTTACAGAAACACCCCATATGTGGTCCTAAACTGCTGTATGGCCACACGGCAGGGCGCAGAAGGAAAGGAACGCCATATGGTATTTGGAAGTCAGATTTCGATGGACTGGTTTTTTGATACCATGTCCCATTTGAAGCCCCCCTGATGCACCCCTAGTAGAAACTCCAAAAAAGTGACCCCATTTTAGAAACTACACCCTCAAGGTATTTAAAATAGATTTTTACAAACGTTGATAACCCTTTAGGTGTTCCACAAGAATTAATGGAAAATGGAGATGAAATTTCAGAATTTCACTTTTTTGTCAGATTTTCCATTTTAATCCATTTTTTGCAGTAACAAAGCAAGGGTTAACAGCCAACCAAAACTCAATATTTATTGCCCTGATTCTGTACTTTACAGAAACACCCCATTTGTAGCCGTAAACTGCTGTATAGGCACACTGCAAGGACCGCCATATGGCTTTTGGAGGGCAGATTTCGCATAATTTTCAGGTGCCATGTCACATTTGAGGACACCCTGAGGTATCCCTACAGCGGAAAACCTCAAGAAGTGACCCCATTTTGGAAACTAAACCCCCCAAGGAATTTTTCAAGGCATGTAGCGAGCACTTTGACCAAACAAGCGATTCATAGAATTTTGAAATATTTGGCTATGAAAATTAAACATTTTATATTTTAGAAGAAAATGTCTCTTTAGGCCCACATTATTTATTTTCACAAGGGGTAACAGAGTACATTACACCCACAATTTGTTACCCATTTTCTCCTGATTATGGCAACACTTCATATGTGGCCGTAAACTGCTGTATGGGCACACTGTAAAGTTCAGTGTACTAATAAGCAACAGCTTATGTATTCGGTATCCTACAAATTTTATATATATATATAAACGCAAAATACAAATGTAATAGCACTCTGCAACCAGCATTCTGCCCTGCCTCTATGCTGGATGAGGCATTAGTGTACATTTTGGCCAAAGTGTAATAAGCCACTCAACATGTCAAGGTCGCCTCTATGGAGTGGTCTCTAACACTAGTTCCTACCTGTTTATGGGCTATGATAGCCACACAAAGTCCAGGGAGCGCAGGCACAGCATGCACACCAAGCACACTCTGCTTTTAACCCCGTCCGGTGCCATTACAGCTTTCATCGGATCCAGGGATGCAAGTACCAACATGCATGCTGAGCCCACTATATACTTCTCCTGGAGCCAAATGGCTACTGGTAGTGCTATATAAGCAGACTCAGTTTTATACTGACTTTAAAACCAGCCTCCAGGACAGATTGACTGGTCAGGTGTGCATGACTCAAAGGAGATTGCCACGCCTCCAATATATACTACAAAGAAAAAATGTGGGTGATTGAGTCAGCACAACCCTGTATGCAGGTGCACATCTATATATATATATATATATATATATATATACTGCTCAAAAAGGGAACACAAAAATAACACATCCTAGATCTGAATTAATTAAATATTCTTCTGAAATACTTTGTTCTTTACATAGTTGAATGTGCTGACAACAAAATCACACAAAAATAAAAAAATGGAAATCAAATTTTTCAACCCGTGAAGGTCTGGATTTGGAGTCACACTCAAAATTAAAGTGGAAAAACACACTACAGGCTGATCCAACTTTGATGTAATGTCCTTAAAACAAGTCAAAATGAGGCTCAGTAGTGTGTGTGGCCTCCACGTGCCTGTATGACCTCCTTACAACGCCTGTGCATGCTCCTGATGAGGTGGCGGACGGTCTCCTGAGGGATCTCCTCCCAGACCTGAACTAAAGCATCTGCCAACTCCTGGACAGTCTGTGGATAGAGCGACACATGATGTCCCAGATGTGCTCAATTGGATTCAGGTCTGGGGAACGGGCGGGCCAGTCCATAGCATCAATGCCTTCGTCTTGCAGGAACTGCTGACACACTCCAGCCACATGAGGTCTAGCATTGTCTTGCATTAGGAGGAACCCAGGGCCAACCGCACCAGCATATGGTCTCACAATGGGTCTGAGGATCTCATCTCGGTACCTAATGGCAGTCAGGCTACCTCTGTTCGAGCACATGGAGGGCTGTGCGGCCCTCCAAAGAAATGCCACCCCACACCATTACTGACCCAATGCCAAACCGGTCATGCTGGAGGATGTTTCAGGCAGCAGAACGTTCTCCACGGCGTCTCAAGACTCTGTCACGTCTGTCACATGTGCTCAGTGTGAACCTGCTTTCATCTGTGAAGAGCACAGGGCGCCAGTGGCGAATTTGCCAATCTTGGTGTTCTCTGGCAAATGCCAAACGTCCTGCACGGTGTTGGGCCCTGTGGACTTCGGGCTCTCATATCACCCTCATGGAGTCTGTTTCTGACCGTTTGAGCAGACACATGCACATTTGTGGCCTGCTGGAGGTCATTTTGCAGGGCTCTGGCAGTGCTCATCCTGTTACTCCTTGCACAAAGGCGGAGGTAGCGGTCCTGCTGCTGGGTTGTTGCCCTCCTACGGCCTCCTCCACATCTCCTGATGTACTGGCCTGTCTCCTGGTAGCGCCTCCATGCTCTGGACACTACGCTGACAGACACAGCAAACCTTCTTGCCACAGCTCAAATTGATGTGCCATCCTGGATAAGCTGCACTACCTGAGCCACTTGTGTGGGTTGTAGACTCCGTCTCATGCTACCACTAGAGTGAAAGCACCGCCAGCATTCAAAAGTCACCAAAACATCAGCCAGGAAGCATAGGAACTGAGAAGTGGTCTGTGGTCACCACCTGCAGAACCACTCCTTTATTGGGGGTGTCTTGCTAATTGCCTATAATTTCCACCTGTTGTCTATCCCATTTGCACAACAGCATGTGAAATTGATTGTCACTCAGTGTTGCTTCCTAAGTGGACAGTTTGATTTCACAGAGGTGTGATTGACTTGGAGTTACATTGTGTTGTTTAAGTGTTCCCTTTATTTTTTTGAGCAGTGTATATTTATATATATATATGTAAAAGCTTTATATGGTAGGACATAGTTGCTAAATATAGCAGCTAAAAGAAACAAGGGTCTCAAATTATATCAAAGAAAAATGTTGTATATAATACAGTATGTCATCACATTGCAGAGGCTCTGCGCTACCAGAACATACAAAGTTCTAGTCCCCTTTTATAAAACACCCGTCAAGGTATTCATCCAGGGGTGTAATTAGAATTTTTAGCTTTGTTATGGGTTTTATTAGAATGCCAATTGAAATGTGGAGAAAAGGGAAATTAGAATTTTTACCAGCATACAGTTTCAAGGGGGTGTGGTACAGTAGATTCTAAAACAATCTTTTATGCAAAGACCCGGCTTTGAGGGGCACGTCTCACAATGAGGAATTGTGTCTTTCCTGATTCCATTTCTGGAGCATACCCAACACCTTTTTTGTGGCCTTCTCCGTGTCTCTGTGGGGGGAACTACCCCAGGGAAATGCTGTCCTCGTATTATTCTGCTCTTACTTCCTGTGGCCCTGCTCCCTTCCCCTTTCTGTTCCCCAAATAAAAAGGTCTTTTTCTTGAAAGTGCAGGAATTTTCCTCTGTTTCCTGCACTTCTGTATATTACAAAAGCATTATAGAGGGCAATTTGCGTCAGGTGCAATGCCAATTTTTTATACCATGCCCGAGTTTTGCGGAGGGCACTGTATGGTTGCAGTACCTGGTCTGACAGATCCACCCCTCCCATAAGCTTATTATAGTCCTGGATGCACACAGGTTTGGGGACTGATTTTGTGGATCCACAAACTGGAACAGGGGTGGATCTGTCAGCATATATGGTAGTAAGTACAAAGACATCACGCTTGTCTTTGTACTTAACAAGCATCATGTTATCACTACAAACTGCCCTGCTTTCCCTTACTCTTATTCTTTGGTCTATAAAATTTTTAGGCAGATGTTTTTTGTTTCGTCTGATAGTTCCGCATGCAACAGTGTCTCTGGAAAACAGGCATTTCACTAGTGGGACACTTGTGTAGAAGTTGTCAAGGTAAAAGTTGTAGCCTTGACCTAGCAGGGGGTGAATCAAGTCCCATACTATTTTGCCTGCTCTTCCAAGGACAAAGGGGGGGTTGATTTTTGAATCTTTTTCCTCATAAACTCTAAATTTATGTGTATAGCCACTTTGGCTTTCACATAGTTTGTAGATTTTGATGCCATATCTGGCCCGTTTGTTGGGCAGGTATTGGCGAAAATGCAGTCTGCCCTTGAAGTGCATAAGGGATTCATCAATGGACAGCTGCTTTTGGGGGGTGTATACCTGACCAAACTTTAGATTATAATAATCTATAATGGTCCAAATTTTGTATAAACAATTAGTGATGAGCGAGCACCAAAGTGTTCGGGTGTTCGGGTACTCGGTCCGAACACATAGCGATATTCGTGCGCTCGTCCGAGCACCCGAGTATAATGGAAGTCAATGGGAGACAACCAGGCACCCCCTGCTCGCATGAGGGGAGGGTGCCTGGTTCATAGGAAAAGGTCTGAAAGTGATGGAAACACCTTTGAAATCGATCAGGAACAACAGGGGGACCATGTCTGGATGCATCTTGGACTCCAATGTCGCTGCTGGGAACAATGTTGTATGCCACTTTTGCAGACCGACAAAAAAACGCCCAAAAATTGTTAGGAAACATTCTTTCCTGTATATTCAATTGTATATACAGTGTAAGTGCTGCCAGAAATTACAAGGAAGAAGCACTCCGATACAACCTGTATATCACATAATGGAGGGCCTCATTCACATGGTGCTACAATTGTTCAGGTACACTGCTACACTCCTAAAGCCTTTGCACTAAGTGAAAGGGCTGCCAAATATTACAAGGAACCAGCACTCCAATACACCCTTTCTTACACTTAAAGGAGGGCATCATACACACCCTTGAAAAATTATCCTTGGTGGCCTGCTGATGACCCTCAAGAACATTTGGGGCAAGGGCATGCTGGTGACCCTATAAAAAATTAGGGGCGAGTGCCTGCTGCTGAGCTGACCTTCTAAAACATTTTATGTGAGGGCCTGCTGTTCAGCTGACGCTCTAAAACATTACACCCTGTACAGAATTATTAGGCAAATGAGTATTTTGACCACATCATCCTCTTTATGCATGTTGTCTTACTCCAAGCTGTATAGGCTCGAAAGCCTACTACCAATTAAGCATATTAGGTGATGTGCATCTCTGTAATGAGAAGGGGTGTGGTCTAATGACATCAACACCCTATATCAGGTGTGCATAATTATTAGGCAACTTCCTTTCCTTTGGCAAAATGGGTCAAAAGAAGGACTTGACAGGCTCAGAAAAGTCAAAAATAGTGAGATATCTTGCAGAGGGATGCAGCACTCTTAAAATTGCAAAGCTTCTGAAGCGTGATCATCGAACAATCAAGCGTTTCATTCAAAATAGTCAACAGGGTCGCAAGACCAAGGCGCAAAATAACTGCCCATGAACTGAGAAAAGTCAAGCGTGCAGCTGCCAAGATGCCACTTGCCACCAGTTTGGCCATATTTCAGAGCTGCAACATCAATGGAGTGCCCAAAAGCACAAGGTGTGCAATACTCAGAGACATGGCCAAGGTAAGAAAGGCTGAAAGACGACCACCACTGAACAAGACACACAAGCTGAAACGTCAAGACTGGGCCAAGAAATATCTCAAGACTGATTTTTCTAAGGTTTTATGGACTGATGAAATATGAGTGAGTCTTGATAGGCCAGATGGATGGGCCCGTGGCTGGATTGGAAAAGGGCAGAGAGCTCCAGTCCGACTCAGACGCCAGCAAGGTGGAGGTGGAGTACTGGTTTGGGCTGGTATCATCAAAGATGAGCTTGTGGGGCTTTTTCGGGTTGAGGATGGAGTCAAGCTCAACTCCCAGTCCTACTGCCAGTTTCTGGAAGACACCTTCTTCAAGCAGTGGTACAGGAAGAAGTCTGCATCCTTCAAGAAAAACATGATTTTCATGCAGGACAATGCTCCATCACACGCGTCCAAGTACTCCACAGCGTGGCTGGCAAGAAAAGGTATAAAAGAAGAAAATCTAATGACATGGCCTCCTTGTTCACCTGATCTGAACCCCATTGAGAACCTGTGGTCCATCATCAAATGTGAGATTTACAAGGAGGGAAAACAGTACACCTCTCTGAACAGTGTCTGGGAGGCTGTGGTTGCTGCTGCACGCAATGTTGATGGTGAACAGATCAAAACACTGACAGAATCCATGGATGGCAGGCTTTTGAGTGTCCTTGCAAAGAAAGGTGGCTATATTGGTCACTGATTTGTTTTTGTTTTGTTTTTGAATGTCAGAAATGTATATTTGTGAATGTTGAGATGTTATATTGGTTTCACTGGTAAAAATAAATAATTGAAATGGGTATATATTTGTTTTTTGTTAAGTTGCCTAATAATTATGCACAGTAATAGTCACCTGCACACACAGATATCCCCCTAAAATAGCTAAAACTAAAAACAAACTAGAAACTACTTCCAAAAATATTCAGCTTTGATATTAATGAGTTTTTTGGGTTCATTGAGAACATGGTTGTTGTTCAATAATAAAATTAATCCTCAAAAATACAACTTGCCTAATAATTCTGCACTCCCTGTATATGTGAGGGCCTACAGATGAGCAGACCGTATAAAACATTAGAGGTGAGGGCCTACCGGTGAGCAAACCGTATAAAACATTGGAGGTGAGGGCCTGAAGGTGAGCGGACCCTATAAAACATTTTAGTGAGGGCCTACAGGTGAACAGACCGTATAAAAAAATTTGAGGCGAGGGCCTGAAGGTGAGCGGACCCAATAAAACATTGCAGTGAGGGCCTACAGGTGAGCAGACCGTATAAAACATTAGAGGTGAGGGCCTACCAGTGAGCAGACTGTATAAAACATTAGAGGTGAGGGCCTGAAGGTGAGCAGACCCTATAAAACATTGTAGTGAGGGCCTACAGGTGAGCAGACCGTATAAAAAATTAGAGGCAAAGGCCTGAAGGTGAGCGGACCCTATAAAACATTGTAGTGAGGGCTTACAGGTGAGCAGACTGTATAAAACATTAGAGGTGAGGGCCTACCAGTGAGCAGACCGTATAAAACATTGAAGGTGAGGGCCTGAAGGTGAGCAGACCCTATAAAACATTGTAGTGAGGGCCTACAGGTGAGCAGACCGTATAAAACATTGGAGGTGAGGGCCTGAAGGTGAGTGGACCCTATAAAACATTGTAGTGAGGGCCTACAGATAAGCTGACCGTATAAAACATTAGAGGTGAGGACCTACCGATGAGCAGACTGTATAAAACATTGAAGGTGAGGGTCTGAAGGTGAGAGGACCCTATAAAACATTGTAGTGAGGGCCTACAGGTGAGCAGACCGTATAAAACATTAGAGGTGAGGGCCTACCGGCGAGCAAACCGTATAAAACATTGGAGGTGAGGGCCTGAAGGTGAGAGGACCCTATAAAACATTGTAGTGAGGGCCTACAGGTGAGCAGACCGTATAAAACATTGGAGGTGAGGGCCTGAAGGTGAGCGGACCCTATAAAACATTGTAGTGAGTGCCTACAGGTGAGCAGACCGTATAAAACATTGGAGGTGAGGGCCTGAAGGTGAGCAGACCGTACAAAACATTGGAGGTGAGGGCCTGAAGGTGAGCAGACCCTATAAAACATTGTAGTGAAGGCCTACAGATGAGCAGACCGTATAAAACATTAGAGGTGAGGGCCTACAGGTGAGCAGACTGTATAAAACATTGGAGATGAGGGCCTGAAGGTGAGCGGACCCTATAAAACATTGTAGTGAGGGCATATATACTGTATGGAAGAGGAGAAGGCGGATGAGAAAACAAGATTCAAACATATACCCTTTTTTTGCGGTAAAAGGGGTGTATCTGAATCTTGTGGATTGAGTACATAATAAATCATACATTTAAATTGCGTTTTTGTTCCTCATTAGCTCAGCGTTCCTCTGGTGGAGTGGAGAAGTCAGGGGCAATCCAGGCCTTGTTAATTTTAATCTGAGTCAACCTGCAGCATTGTCAGTGGACAAGCGTATACGCTTATCTGTTATAATGCCACCAGCAGCACTAAATACACGCTCAGAAAATACGCTGGCGGCAGGGCAGGCCAGCACCTCCAAGGCATAGAGTGCAAAATCATGCCACGTGTCCAGCTTGGACACCCAGTAGTTGTAAGGCACCGAGGGATCATTGAGGACGCTGACACGATCTGCTATGTATTCCTTCACCATCTTCCAAAACTTTTCTCTCCTTGGGACAGTAGGCCGTGCTTCAGGGTGCGGTTGCTGGCGGGGTGTCATGAAAGTGTCCCAGGCCTTGGAGAGTGTTGCCCTGCCTTTGTTGGAACTAGAGTGTGCTCCCCTTGTCTCCCCTCCTCGTTTGCCTATGGAAGTACGAACTCTGCCACCAGCTTTGTCAGATGGAAATGTTTGGAGCAATTTCTCAACAAGGACCTTCTGGTATTGCACCATTTTACTTGCCCTCTCCACCACAGGAATGAGAGATGAGAAGTTCTCTTTGTAGCGGGGGTCGAGAAGGGTGAACACCCAGTAATCCGTGTTATCTAAAAAGCGCATAACGCGATGGTCACGGGAAAGGCAGCCTAACATAAAGTCAGCCATGTGTGCCAGAGTACCAACAGGCAAGACGTCTATGTCGACATCAGGATGACTCTCCATCTCCTCATCCTCTTGTGCTTATCCACGTCGAACCGATGGAATTAAAGTTCTGTCGGTACTACGCTCTGTAGCAGAGGCAACTGTCTCTAGCTCCTCCTCCTCATGGTCCAATTCGCGCTGAGAAGACGAAATGTGGGTGGTCTGGCTATCATCCACACTAACGTCCTCCCCCATTTCCACGTCTGCCACATTCAGAGCGTCGTCCTTAATTGTGAGCAGCGATCGTTTGATTAGACACAGAAGTGGGATGGTTACACTGATAATAGCGTTATTGCCGCTCACCATCTGTGTGGATTCATCAAAGTTTCTTAAAATCTCACAGAGGTCTGCCATCAATGCCCACTCCTCGCTTGTGAATAGTGGAAGTTGACTCGAAAGGTGACGACCATGTTGCAGCTGGTATTCCACAACTGCCCTCTGCTGCTCACAAAGCCTGGCAAACATGTAGAACGTAGAGTTCCAGCGCGTGCTCACGTCGCAGAACAGTCGGTGAGCTGGAAGCCCCAAGCGCTGCTGCAGCGTTGACAGACCGGCTGAAGCTGTGGACGACTTGTGGAAATGGGCACACACGCGGCACGCCTTCACTAGTAGCTCTGTCAAATTTGGGTATGTTTTAATAAACCGCTGAACCACTAAGTTTAATACGTGCGCTAGGCATGGCACGTCCATCAAGTTGCCGAGCTCCAAAGCTGCCACCAAGTTACGGACATTGTCCGACACAACCATGCCTGGTTGTAGGTTGAGTGGCGACAGCCAGAGCTCGGTCTGGTCTCTTATACCCTGCCACAGATCTGCAGCAGTGTGCTGTTTGTCCCCTAGGCAGATCAGCCTTAGCACGGCCTGTTGACGCTTACCCACAGCAGTGCTACACTGCTTCCAGCTACCTATTGCCGGCTGACTGCAGGAGGTAGAAGTGGTGGAGTAGTTAAATGTGTCCCAAATACAAATAATTCTCTGCTGGAATACTGCATATACGGTTGCGGCCTAAACGCACACACAGATGTGCCTAAAACTAGTTAAATTTGTCCCAAATAAAATGTATTCTCTGCTGGAATACTGTATATAACGTTTGTGGATTGAACGCACACAGATGTGCCAAAAACTAGTTAAATGTGTCCCAAATACAAATAATGCTGAAGGGTTAATGGTCACTCGGACCTTAGCGTGACTGTTGCAACCTCACTGACTAGTAAACATAAAATATTATCTTTATTGATCACTCTTTTAAAATACTGATATCACTTGGGAACTCGCTACTTAAAATTCCTCAGGGGGATCAGGGTGCGGGATCCATCTCATACTTGTTCCATTGTATGTATTCACATTAGACTTGTCAGGGTGGGATTGTGCCACCCCTCGAGTCTCCAATCTATGCAAGAGTCTCTGAGTCTCACACTATCTAGATGCGATTTCCCACTGGGGGGGTCCCTGACGATTTCCCTGAACTAAAATCTTTAATCCTGCATCCCTACATGTTTCGCCGTGTACTCGGGGTCTTCAGGGGATGACATGCAGGTATTACATGTGGGGGCGGGGATCAAGCTTTAAATCCTTGGTTTCGGCGGGTAGGGTAATTCCGTCCAATCACTATATATCTCCAAGTGATGGACAACATCTCGGCCAATGGGTTACGAGTGCGGGACGCACTCTTACAGCGTCACTAGGATATTTTCAATGAGACTACCTTCTATATGCAGGCGCCGTCGCTTGGGGGCTATTCTCTCATCTCACCTTCTCTCTTTGCGCATAACTGGTACCTAAAAGCCACTATTGTACTACATATCTTTGCCCAAGCATTATTGCTTGGATGTTTTTTTCTTTCTTTTTGCTTTTCTTTTTTTCTTTCTTTTCTTTTTTTTTCTCTTTTTCATCTCTCCCCTCTTATTCCATTATGGATTTGGGTCTACATTTATTAACCATAGCGATCGATGTAAAACACCCTGTATATTTAACTGCTATTATTATTTTTATTTTTATTTATATTTTTGTTTTTATTTACAGATGTCTTTATTGGAGGTATCTTCTCCCAAGGACGGAATAACTGGAAGAGGAATACCCACCTTTCTCAGGTAAGTCTTGTATGGAATATAAAGTAATTCAGTTTTTTTGAAGCCCCCCTGAAAGTAAGTTCCTCTATTTCTCATCTTATCGTCCTGAATATAAACTATTATGAGACTTGAAAATGCCGTATTCAGTTATTGAAATACTTTTATAGAAATGAGGCAAATGTGAAGCCCTCATTCATCCCATTTGGTGCTAGAGAATGAAGACGATAGATCCATTTTGTCTCTTCTTGTTGTAATTTACGGTCCACACTGCCCTGTCTAGGGTTTCCCTGTATTTTTTGTATCCCCCAGATTTTTTAACCTGTGGTTTTACCATCTTGATACCTCTGCAGATGTCTTGACAGAGGTGTTTCCTCACTCGTGTTCAGAATACTGAAATGTTTGGAAATTCTTCTCCTTAATTCTTGGATGGTTTTACCAATGTAGAGTTTATTAGAATTACATTGGATTCCATAAACCACACCGATACTTCTACAATTCATGTATTCGCTGATCTTATATACTTTTCCATCGTATGCATTAATGAATTCTTTCTTGGGGACCATAAACTACAGGCTCCGCATGGATAGGATCCCACCGTTTTGAGCCATGTTTCCTTGCTCTTTGAGGTTCTCTGAAAATGACTCCGTACCATCATCTCTTTCAAATTAGTCCCCCGTCTGTATGTGACGCTAGGATCTTTTGTAAGAATCAGTCCCAGATCCTTATCTGCCTTTAGGATATGCCAATGTGAGAATACTATATACCTGCCTATTCTGGACATCAAAAGTACCTATATATCTGATTACCTTATCTCCATCAGTCCTGTTTTTTTTAAGGAGATTTTCTCTGTCTGTGTTCTTAGCCCTATTGTATGCTCGGTGCAGCACTTTCTTTGTGTATCCTCTCATCCGGAATCTGGAATAGAGGGTGTTACTTTCTTTATTGAAAGCCTCATCATCCGTGCAATTGCGTCTTGCCCTTAGGTACTGGCCTACGGGAATCCCTTTCTTTAAAGGTTGTGGGTGGAAGCTTTGCCAGTGTAAAAAACTATTTGTTGATGTGGGCTTTCTGTAGATTTCAGTCTTAACTCCTACATTTCCATCCAAGATGATCTTAAAATCTAAAAAACTAATACTTTGTTGTTGGATCTCAGCTGTGAATCTGAGAACCAGCTGGTTGCTGTTTAATCCATCTGTGAAATGAGTACACTCAGTAATTGTGCCATCTCAAAAATTCAAAATGTCGTCTATAAACCGACCCCAAAACAAAATTAAATCAGTGAACCGTGTGTTCTCCTCTGTGAATACGTGTTGGTCTTCCCATCATCCCAGGAATAAGTTTGCGAGACTTGGTGCGCAAACCGTACCCATTGCTGTACCGTGTACCTGCAAATAATATGTGCCATCAAAAGTGAAATAATTATGGGTAAGAAGAAATCGTAAAAAGGTGCATAACAAAATCATTGTGATTGTGGAATTGTGTCCCCTTAGTGTATAAATAATACTTCACCGCTTGTATTCCCTCCTCGTGTTCAATACTCGTGTATAAGGGGTATGAGAATCCACATTACCCCTAATGCACATCAAGAAGATACAGAGTTTATCAAAGGTTGGGAGGATCTGCTCACAAATAATTCTTTACGTATGCAGGCATATACAGTCCCTGACAAAAGTCTTGTCGCTTGTGTACAAATTGACCTGAAGTGGCGCTAAAATATATTTCTAATCAAGATTTTGTTACAAGAAATGGGTCATTTTAATCCCAACAGCTTTTGTAATAATGTTTCAGTGCAAAACGAAACTGACAAATGTATTCTAATATTCACAGCTTGGTAAAGCCCATTGAGTCAATTGTTGCCAAGACATAAGTGTTGTCGCCTTGTCATATGAGCTTCACCTGTGACTAATAATGGATCAATTAGGTCTCAGGTGTGGATAAAAAGAACCCCAGTACACTAGACCTTCACATCAACTGCAACTAGACCTCTGCAAACATGCCTAAGATTCACCCGGAGACTAAAGTGTTGATTATCAAGAGGCTGAAGACCAGATCCACTGCTGATGTGGCAGACTCCTTCAATGTGTCTCAGCGTCAAGTTCAGAGGATAAAAAAAAGATTTGAAGAGACTGGAGACGTTTTGGACAAGGCCAGGTCAGGCCAGCCCATTTTCCACTGCAGCAGAGCTCCACGAGACCTGGTCACCTGAAGTCCCTTTGTCAACCAGAACAGTTTGTCGGATTATGTCTCGAAATGGCCTCCATGGTCGAATCAGTGCCCATAAGCCAGCACTAAACAAAAGACAATTGAAAAAACGTGTGGCATTTGCCAAGGGCCACAGCCTGCTAAAAGGATGGATGCTGAAAAAAAAGTGGCAGAAGGTGGATTTTTCAGATGAATCTTCTGTTGAATTACACCACAGTCGCCGAAAATATTTCAGGAGAACCCGCATGGAGCCGAGATTTACCCAGAAAACAGTGAAGTTTAGTAGAGGCAAAATCATGGTCTGGGGTTACATCCAGTATGGGGGTGTGCGAGGGATCTGCAGGGTGGAAGGCAACATCAATAGTCTAAAATACCAAGAAATCTTAGCTACCTCTTATATTCCCAACCCTAAAAAAGGCCAAATTCTGCAGCAGGATGGTGCTCCATCGCATAATTCCATCTCCACATCAAAGTTCCTTAAGGCGAAGAAGATCAAGATGCTCCAGGATTGGCCAGCCCAGTCACCAGACATGAACATCATTGAGCATATGTGGTGTAGGATGAAAGAGGAAGCATGGAAGACGAAACCAAAGAATATTGATGAACTCTGGGAGGCATGCAAGACTGTTTTCTTTGCTATTTCTGATGACTTCATCAATAAATTGTATGAATCCTTGCCAAACCGCATGGATGCTGTCCTTCAAGCTCATGGAAGTCATACAAGATATTAAATTTGGATCTCACAGCACCACTGCTTAATTTGCTGACATATTTTTGGATCTGCAGTAAAGTTGTTCAATTTCTGTATAGGCGACAAAACTTTTGTCTTGCCAAAATTTGACCTTTCTGTCTTGATTAAATGATAAATCTTTTTTCAGTGAAACTAATTTATTTCAGTGCATTAAACATCATTTGGGAGGCTTCAGCTTTTCATATGAGCTATTTCTAACACCAATTGATTAATTAAAAGTCAGGTTAATAGCAGGAGTTTCTACAAAATAGAGAAGCGACAAGACTTTTGTCAGGGACTGTATATGCGAATACGAAAAAAAAGTAACTTACCAGACTGGCTTCACAGCTAGAGAGGGAGATAAGTGATATCCAGATTTTTCGAACACAGTCAGAATTTGTCACGCTAGAAACAAGATTGCAAAAAAACATTAAGAATTTGCAAACTGAAATTAAGGAGCGAAAACATAAAAAATACCTGAGAGATAAAAGAGATTTTGAAACAGGGTACATTTATAACAATAAAAATATTAATAAACCATTCTACCCCAGAAAGACTGATCAAAGAGAATACACAGACATTTCAGAGTCTGAAATTTCGGAGTCTGATGGCAGTGTAAGGAACTCCAGAACAGGAGACAAAAAAAAGAAAAGAAATTACAAAGGTGGTTATCAACAGAAGAAAAATCTGTACTATCAAGTGGACCCCACAGTCTCTAATCCTAATCCTAACTCTAAATGGCAGAGCTACCCACAGACAAATCAGATGCCCAACACTCAGGGTACAAATATACAACCTGCTGTACCATCTATACCTTCTACATCTATGCCATCATTGCTGCATGGAACACAGGGTGCCACTTCACAAATGACAGTACAAGGGATCTCCACAATGCCTCCGTCTTTTTTAGTGCCAGGCATTCAACTGAGGGACAGGGACAAATGGGGTTACAATCAACACAAAATATAGATAAGATCACTCACTGGTCTACAGATCATCAATCTGGTATAGATTTAGAACCCCAGTACCAATCACTGTTGAGTAAAGGTCTCTCCTTCACCCCTACCCCAGGATTCAACTGTTTCACCTGGGTCAAGGATGTGAATCTTTTTGCGAGAAAAAATATATCACCCGCAGGTGATAGGAGACACAAGCGCTGGTACACAGTAACAATCGGCTAGTCCTTAAGTTTTGCACTCTACCTGTAGCTAGTCTGGATGACCAGGTAATGTGCTGTCAAAATAAATAAATGGTTTCGGTATACAAGTTAGTATCAGAATCAGACCATGTAATCAGTTGTCAAAGGAAAGACACATGGTTAAATATTGATATTTAACCATGTGTCTTTCCTTTGACAACTGATTACATGGTCTGATTCTGATACTAACTTGTATACCGAAACCATTTATTTATTTTGACAGCACATTACCTGGTCATCCAGACTAGCTACAGGTAGAGTGCAAAACTTAAGGACTAGCCGATTGTTACTGTGTACCAGCGCTTGTGTCTCCTATCACCTGCGGGTGATATATTTTCTCTCTGTACATGCATCAAGGAGAACAATAGCTCCTTCTTCAGACACCTAGCAGCAGGATCTCCCCATACAGGTAGAACCACACGTATCAATACAATAGGAGCGCAGGGGGGTCCCTCTTTCTACCGTTAACCCTTTTTGCGAGAAAGTTGGCTCTACATAAAGAATTTAAAGAAAAAGAGAGACAGGACCCTGGTGGGAAGGAACGGGAGGCCTTAGCAATTTTGGAAGATCTGTCAAGAGAAAGCAGGGAAGAAATTGTATCACCCATAGCACCGTTCACGGATCTACGTCCGAGATTGAAATATATCCCTCCTTTTTCAGGGTATGCCAGTGTAGAGACCTTTGTCAACCTAGTAACTAAAGATCTAGAAAAAATTAGGACAAAAAAGAGTGATGTGGGTAACAATCTGACCCCACAAGAAAAGGAAGCTCTAGCTGACCTTATGAAAAGGGATGAAATAGTGATAAAACCCTCAGACAAAGGGGGCAATGTTGTCCTACTAAAACAAAGGGACTATATGGGTATGGCAAACAGACTGTTAAAAGATGAAAAAACATATAAAAAAACTAGAGTCAAATCCCACAGCTAAGTTCAAACAGGAATTAGAAGTTATTCTAAAGAATGCCAAGGAGAAGAACTTAATCTCTAAGGATGAATATAAAATCCTATTTAATCCTTATCCCACAATAGCGACATTTTATGCTCTACCGAAGGTGCACAAAAAGCGAGACCCTATACCTGGTAGGCCTATTGTATCCGGCAATGATAATCTGTGTGAAGGTATCAGCACCTATGTAGACATAGCTATTAGGCCCTTCGATGAAACTCTCCCATCCTATATAAAAGATACATTGGACATAGTAAAAAAACTCAAGGATATTCAAGTAGGCCCCAACACTCTTATAGCCAGCCTCGATGTCGAGGCCTTATACACGAGTATTGAACACGAGGAGGGAATACAAGCGGTGAAGTATTATTTATACACTAAGGGGACACAATTCCACAATCACAATGATTTTGTTATGCACCTTTTACGATTTCTTCTTACCCATAATTATTTCACTTTTGATGGCACATGCAGTCCCTGACAAAAGTCTTGTCGCTTGTGTACAAATTGACCTGAAGTGGCGCTAAAATATATTTCTAATCAAGATTTTGTTACAAGAAATGGGTAATTTTAATCCCAACAGCTTTTGTAATAATGTTTCAGTGCAAAACGAAACTGACAAAAAGTATTCTAATATTCACAGCTTGGTAAAGCCAATTGAGTCAATTTTTGCCAAGACATAAGTGTTGTCGCCTTGTCATATGAGCTTCACCTGTGACTAATAATGGATCAATTAGGTCTCAGGTGTGTATAAAAAAAAAAACAGTACACTAGACCTTCACATCAACTGCAACTAGACCTCTGCAAACAGGCCTAAGATTCACCCGGAGACTAAAGTGTTGATTGATTATCAAGAGGCTCAAGACCAGATCCACTGCTGATGTGGCAGACACCTTCAATGTGTCTCAGCGTCAAGTTCAGAGGATAAAAAAAAGATTTGAAGAGACTGGAGACGTTTTGGACAAGGCCAGGTCAGGCCGACCCCGCAAGACAACTGCTCGAGAGGACCGTTTGTTGGCTCGAAAATCCAAGGCCAGCCCATTTTCCACTGCAGCAGAGCTCCACGAGACCTGGTCACCTGAAGTCCCTGTGTCAACCAGAACAGTTTGTCGGATTCTGTATCGAAATGGCCTCCATGGTCGAATCAGTGCCCATAAGCCAGCACTAAACAAAAGACAATTGAAAAAACGTGTGGCATTTGCCAAGGGTCACAGCCTGCTAAAAGGATGGATGCTGGAAAAGTGGCAGAAAGTGAATTTTTCAGATGAATCTTCTGTTGAATTACACCACAGTCGCCGCAAATATTGCAGGAGACCTACTGGAACCCGCATGGAGCCGAGATTTACCCAGAAAACAGTGAAGTTTGGTGGAGGTAAAATCATGGTCTGGGGTTACATCCAGTATGGGGGTGTGCGAGGGATCTGCAGGGTGGAAGGCAACATCAATAGTCTAAAATACCAAGAAATCTTAGCTACCTCTTATATTCCCAACCCTAAAAAAGGCCAAATTCTGCAGCAGGATGGTGCTCCATCGCATACTTCCATCTCCACAGGAAAAGTTCCTTAAGGCGAAGAAGATCAAGATGCTCCAGGATTGGCCAGCCCAGTCACCAGACATGAACATCATTGAGCATATGTGGTGTAGGATGAAAGAGGAAGCATGGAAGACGAAACCAAAGAATATTGATGAACTCTGGGAGGCATGCAAGGGCATTTTCAGAGAACCTCAAAGAGCAAGGAAACATGGTTTAAAACGGTGGGATCCTATCCATGCGGAGCCTGTAGTTTTTGCAAGTTTATGGTCCCCAAGAAAGAATTCATTAATGCATACGATGGAAAACTATATAAGATCAGAGAATACATGAATTGTAGAAGTACCGGTGTGGTTTATGGAATCCAATGTAATTGTAATAAACTATACATTGGTAAAACCATCCAAGAATTAAGGAGAAGAATTTCCAAACATTTCAGTATTCTGAACACGAGTGAGGAAACACATCTGTCAAGACATCTGCAGAGGTATTATGATGGTAAAACCACAGGTAGTGGGCAGTATGGACCGTATGGACCATAAATTACAACAAGAAGAGACAAAATGTATCTATCGTCTCCATTCTCTAGCACCTAATGGGATGAATGAGGGCTTCACATTTGCCTCATTTCTATAAAAGTATTTCAATAACTGAATACGGCATTTTTTAGGTCTCATAATAGTTTATATTCAGAACGATAAGATGAGAAATAGAGGAACGTACTTTCAGGGGGGCTTCAAAAAAGCTGAATTACTTTATATTCCATACAAGACTTACCTGAGAAAGGTGGGTATTCCTCTTGCAGTTATTCCGTCCTTGGGAGTACAGTCCTGATAAAAAGTTTAAGACCACTTGAAAAATGGTAAAAAATCCTATTTAGCATGGCTGGATCTTAACAAGGTTCCAAGTAGAGCTTCAACATGCAACAAGAAGAAATGGGAGTGAGACAAAAAAAAATTTAGCATTCAATTTAATGAAAACAACGAATAAACTGAAACAGGCTGTTTTTCAGCTGATCAAAAGTTTAGGACCACATCTCCAAAAAAAACTAAACCCCCCCCCAAGACAGAAATCCAACTTCCAAACATGAACTCAGTAATGAGTAGCTCCACCGTTATTGTTTATCACTTCAAAAATTCGTTTTGGCATGCTTGATGCAAGCGTTTCCACGAGCTGAGTGGGAACATTTCTCCAAGTGGTGAAGATGGCCGCACGAAGGCCATCTACTGTCTGGAATTGTTGTCCATTTTTGTAAACTTCCCTTGCCATCCATCCCCAAAGGTTCTCAATTGGATTTAGATCAGGGGAACACGCAGGATGGGCCAAAAGAGTGATGTTATTCTCCTGGAAGAAGTCCCTTGTCCTGCGGGCATTGTGTACTGTAGCGTTGTCCTGTTACCACACAGACGAGGGCCCTCAGTCATGAGGAATGCTCTCTGCAACATCTGGACATAGCCAGCGGCCATTTGACGCCCCTGCACTTCACTGACGCCCCTCCACTGAAGGAAAAAGCACCCCAGACCATTATGGCGCCCCCTCCACTGTGGCGCGTAGAAAACATCTCAGGTGGGATCTGCTTGTCATGCCAGTAACGTTGGAAACCATCAGGACCATCAAGGTTAAATTTTTTCTCATCAGAGAATAAAACTTTCTTCCACCTTTGAATGTCCCATGTTTGGTGCTCTCTTGCAAAGTCCAAACGATCAGTTCTGTGGCGTTCAAGGAGACGAGGTCTTTGAAGAAGTTTTTTGTTTTTGAAGCCCTTCAGTCTCAGATGCCGTCTGATGGTTATGGGGCTGCAGTCAGCACCAGTAAGGGCCTTAATTTCGGTCGAGGATCGTCCAGTGTCTTGACGGACAGCCAATTGCACCCTCCGGCTCAGTGCTGGTGAAATTTTTTTGGGTCTTCCACTTGACTTTTTTGTTCCATAACCCTCAGGATCATTTAAGAAATTCCAAATGACTGTCTTACTGCGTCCCACCTCAGCAGCGATGGCGCGCTGTGAGAGACCCTGCTTATGCAGTTCAACAACCCGACCACGTTCAAAAAGGGAGAGTTTTTTTGCCTTTGCTATCACAACGTGCGACTACCTGACAGAAAATGACAATGAATCCACATCTTTGTTCAGATTTGGCCTTTTAAAGACATGTGGTCCTAAAATTTGGATCAGCTGAAAAACAGCCTGTTTCAGTTTAATCATTATTTTCATTAAATTGAATGCTCAAAAAATGTTTTGTCTCACTCCCATTTCTTCTTGTTGCATGTTGAAGCTCTACTTGGAACCTTGTTAAGATCCAACAATATAAAATATGATTTTTTGCCATTTTTCAAGTGGTCTTAAACTTTTGATCAGGACTGTAATAGCAGTTAAATATACAGGGTGTTTTACAGCGATCGCTATGGTTAATAAATGTAGACCCAAATCCATAATGGAATAAGAGGGGAGAGATGAAAAAGAGAAAAAAAGAAAAAAAGAAAAAAGAAAAGCAAAAAGAAAGAAAAAGACATCCAAGTAATAATGCTTGCGCAAAGATGTGTAGTACAATAGTGGCTTTTAAGTACCAGTTATGCGCAAAGAGAGAAGGTAAGATGAGAGAATAGCCCCCAAGTGACGGCGCCTGTATATAGAAGGTAGTCTCATTTGCAAGTAATATTCTAAGTGAGGATGCATGCGCATAGCACCAAGGCAGGAGCTTGAATCTCTAAGTGGCCATGCATGCACTGAAATGGGATTCCCATGTGAGAAAATTTCTAAGTGAAAGCACATGCGCAGAGAAAGGAGATCGATCGATGGGAATATTCTCAAAGTGTTGACGTACGCGCATAAGAACTCCACTGAGTGGATAAATGACGCAGTGGAGCAGCGCAGGCGCGAAGACGGGAGATGGAAAGTTAAACATCTTATAAGTTTTGGCACAGGCGCGATGCATTGCCTTGGATGATGTCACTGAAAATATCTTAGTGACGCTGTAAGAGTGCGTCCCGCACTCGTAACCCATTGGCCGAGATGTTGTCCATCACTTGGAGAGATATAGTGATTGGGCGGAATTACCCTACCAGCCGAAACCGAGGATTTAAAGCTTGATCCCCGCCCCCACATGTAATACCTGCATGTCATCCCATGAAGACGCCGAGTACACAGCGAAACATGTAGGGATGCAGGAATAAAGATTTTAGTTCAGGGAAATCGGCAGGGACCCCCCCCCCCCCAGTGGGAAATCGCATCTAGATAGTGTGAGACTCAGAGACTCTTGCATAGATTGGAGACTCGAGGAGTATAACAGTAAGTGCAGGGAGATCCCTGGGCGCCGCTCTCCATGTCTGTATAGTTAGTTTAGATGTTTTATTCTAGTGAAAGGTCCTCTTTAACCCTTCAGCATTAATAAATATAGCGTCGCAACCTCCTGAGGGATCCTTTGTTTGTTGTTCTAATAAACCAAATATAAATAATTCTCTGCTGGAATACTGAATATAACGGTTGCGGATTGATTGCACACACAGATGTGGCACAAATTTGGTTAATTTCCCCAGAAAAAAATATTCTCTCATGGCGCGGTGTATATCTCACTAGCAGGCACACTCTAGTAAATAAGCCCCTTTTTATAATGTCTGCTAAACACACTGCTTTCTGATGGCGTACTGTAGATCTCACTAATATCAAATCTTTCTGTCTTTTAAAAGCTTTTGGGAACTTAAAAAAGCGATTTTCCAGCCCTGCACTATCTGTCCCTTCCTGAAGACGCCTGTCCCTGATACCGCTGAATTTAACCCATGGTAAAAAAAAAAAAAAAAATGGTCCTGCACTGCTGTCAAACACACACTGTAGTCCTTAAGAGGACTGTTTGGTCCCTCAATAGTTTTTTTTGGAGTTAAATCTGTAAATCTCCAGCAAAACGCTATCTGTCCCTGCCTACTGTCGGCTCTCCCTGACGCTGAATGATCCGAGCGCGGGACGTCGGCTCCTGTATAAACTAGTATCATGTGTTCCGGCCAGCCAACCAGTGTAAGGCTAATAGCTAACATGGCTATGGTATTATACTGAAGGGAATTACTTACCTGAACGTTGATTGGCTGCTTAGGAGGCGCCAATCGCGCGCAGGAGGAGACTCGAGCAATGCGACGATCACACGTGGTATTCGGCCGGGTACCGCCACGTGCCGAGCATAGCGATGCTCGAGCCGAACCGGTACTTGGCTGAGCATGCTCGCTCATCACTATAAATGATCAAATCCAGGATCATAGGAAGGGTGGACACAAATTTCAGGAAAACTTTGAATCGGGTCCTAGACATAATGGTGCGGTGATATAAAAGGTCATTTTTTATCATCCCCATATTAATTATTAGACCCCAAAAAATCTTTCATTTCCAAATAGGCCGTGGGAGTCCACTGAAGTGTCTTGCATAGTATGAGTTGTGGTGGGCGGCTAAAAATTGATTGGCATAAAGATTAGTGGAAAAAATCAGCTTCCGTGAACCCTGCAGTGTTCAGATGAATGCCTGTAGTGGCCGTAAAGTCCGGCCCCTGAGGTACAAAGTTAGTAGCAGAAGTCCAACTGGGATCATTTGTAGAAGCCGATGCGCTGCTAACTCTACTGAGTCTGTGAGAGGGTTCGTCCATTGATGAATCAGGAGAAGAGGTATACATAAGAAAATGTTCTTCTTCTCCACTGTCAGAGTCAGACTGTGAGGCTAGTATGGCATAAGCCTCCTCGGCGCTGTACACCCGTTGAGACATTTTGTAACCTATACTAACTTGGAAAGTAATTATATTTATTTTTTTATTCAGAAAAAAATAGAAAAAAAAGTGCTCCAAAAGCAGTGGAGCTTTATATGAGTCAGATACAGTCCTGATCAAAAGTTTAAGACCACTTGAAAAATGGCAAAAAATCATATTTTACATTGTTGGATCTTAACAAGGTTCCAAGTAGAGCTTCAACATGCAACAAGAAGAAATGGGAGTGAGACAAAACATTTTTTGAGCATTCAATTTAATGAAAACAACGAATAAACTGAAACAGGCTGTTTTTCAGCTGATCAAAAGTTTAGGACCACACCTCCAAAAAAAACTAAACCCCCCCAAAACAGAAATCCAACTTCCAAACATGAGCTCAGTAATGAGTAGCTCCGCCGTTATTGTTTATCACTTCAAAAATAAGATTTTTTGCCATTTTTCAAGTGGTCTTAAACTTTTGATCAGGACTGTATCAGAAATTTGTCACTGTTGGCAAAATCAGTGACAAGGACTGGTCACAGATAGAAGATAGAGGTTTGGAGGTATGGGGGAGGGGGTTGAAACACAGAGTATTTATAATCAGAGACAAGTACTGAGGTCCCCAATATTTAAAAAATATATATTATTTAACTTTTTTTAATGTATTTTTAACTTAATTTTTTTATTTTTTACAATAAACTTACCCTAAAACTAGAGCTCTAACCCTGATAACTCCCTAACTAACCCTAATAATTTCCCAAAAAAGCTTTCTGACAGGTTACTGACAGTATGGAGGACAGGGACTGGGGGGTTTATTGAAGTGTAATTGCGTGTGCTGATGTACTGTCACTATTGGACAAATGAGGGGTGATGATGGGGCACTTTTATATATATATTTTTTTTCACAGGTCTATTTTACTGGCTCTGGCTCCAATCACTTCTCTCACTGAAATGAAAGGATCGAAGCTGAGAGATAGCGATCTGTACATAATTTATTGTGATTGGTCCACTGTCAGGAACGGACCAGTTACAATGAATTATTTACAGAAAGATATTTCTCATCTGCGATCCTCTCATTTCAGTGAGAGCCGGATGCGACAAGAGGAGATGTGTGCGGGCATGCGCACACGTGCACGATCGCTCGCAGGGAGGAACAGACATGTGGCAGTGATCTGCGGCTGGAACCACAGCTCATTGGTTCCTGGCCGTCAAGGGGGAGTTGTTCGGTCCCCGACACAGTGCGGTAAGTTGCGTTTCAGGCGCACGATCTCGGCCAGGGAGCATTTAAATGAACGCCGTACATGTACAGTGTTTTGCGTTAAGCGGTCAACATCTATCATGGGTAAACTGTTTGAAGGTTTTCTAAGAGATGCTATCTTGGAGTATCTCAATGAAAATAAGCAAATAATGCCATATCAGCATGGCTTCATGAGGGATCGGTCATGTCAGACTAATTTAATCAGTTTCTATAAGGAGGTAAGTTCTAGACTTGACAGCGGCGAATCAATGGATGTCGTGTATCTGGACTTCTCCAAAGCATTTGACACTGTACCACATAAAAGGTTAGTATATAAAATGATATAGAGATAGAAAACAGAGGGTGGTTATTACCAGTACACACTCAGATTGGGTCACTGTCACTAGTGGGGTACCTCAGGGGTCAGTATTGGACCCTATTCTCTTCAACATATTTATTAATGATCTCGTAGAAGGCTTGCACAGTAAAATATCAATTTTTGCAGATGACACTAAACTGTGTAAAGTTATTAACACGGAAGAGGACAGTATACTGTATATATACACTACAGAGGACAGTATACTGTATATATATATACTACAGAGGACAGTATACTGTATATATATACTACAGAGGACAGTATACTGTATATATGTACTACAGAGGACAGTATACTGTATATATATACTACAGAGGACAGTATACTGTATATATATTATAGAGGACAGTATACTGTATATATATACTACAGAGGACAGTATACTGTATATATATTATAGAGGACAGTATACTGTATATATATACTACAGAGGACAGTATACGGCTACAGATGGATCTGGATAGATTGGAGGCTTGGGCAGAGAAGTGGCAGATGAGGTTTAACACTGACAAATGTAAGGTTATGCACATGGGAAGGAATAATGCAAGTCACCCGTACATACTAAATGGTAAAGCACTGGGTAACACTGTCATGGAAAAGGACCTAGGAATTTTGGTGAACCGCAAACTAAGCTGTAAAAACCAGTGTCAGGCAGCTGCTGCCAAGGCCAATAAGATAATGGATTGCATCAAAAGGGACATAGATGCCGGTGATGAGAACATTGTCCTACCACTTTACAAATCACTGGTCAGACCACACATGGAGTACTGTGTACAGTTCTGGGCTCCTGTGAACAAGGCAGATATAGCAGAGCTGGAGAGGGTCCAGAGGAGGGCAACTAAAGTAATAACTGGAATGGGGCAACTACATTACCCTGAAAGATTATCAAAATTAGGGTCATTCATTTTAGAAAAAAGACGACTGAGGGGAGATCTAATTACTATGTATAAATATATCAGGGGTCAGTACAGAGATCTATCCCATCATCTATTTATCCCCAGGACTGTGACTGTGATGAGGGGACATCCTCTGCGTCTGGAGGAAAGAAGGTTTGTACACAAACATAGAAGAGGATTCTTTACGGTAAGAGCAGTGAGACTATGGAGCTCTCTGCCTGAGGAGGTGGTGATGGTGAGTACAATAAAGGAATTCAAGAGGGGCCTGGATGTATTTCTGGAGTGTAATAATATTACAGGCTATAGCTAGTAGAGAGGGGTCGTTGATCCAGGGAGTTATTCTGATTGCCTGATTGGAGTCGGGAAGGAATGTTTTTCCGATTATTAGGGGAAAATTTACTTCTACCTCACAGGGTTTTTTTTGCCTTCCTCTGGATCAACTTGCAGGATAACAGGCTGAACTGGATGGACAAACGTCTTTTTTTCGGCCTTATATACTATGTTACTATGAAGTCCAGATCCCTGTATAAGGGTTAAAGGGTGAAAACCAGGGGGGTACCAGAATAATGCCCTTAGGTTTAGCAGAAACTCAAATCAGTTGGTTGACACTCACGGTCTGTTAAACTCTGCCAGTGGCCTATCTCTCGTAGGAGCAAAGAATCTGGTATGTTGAAGTCCAACCTGCTCGGTCCTTATTTTCTGCTACCAGGTAAAAATATGAAGCCCCCATAGAAATTAGATAGTAAGAAGATCTTGTTGAAATCAGCATCCAATTCCCTTTTAGCTTATTTTCATTATTTTTCATTATTATATCTTGGGACATTCTCATTGTCATCGGATTTTATTTTATTTTTTTATTTCTGTATCTTGGCACAAAAATTCTGAACAGAGCTCATGATTATTAGGCTTCCTCATTTGCTTCTATTTAACTTTTATAAGTTAGTTCTTTAATGTATTATTGTCTCTCTGGACAACTATTCCCACCATAGGCCATCACCATCAGACTTCCTTATCTCAGCCCCTTTAATTTTTCAATTATTTTTGTATTTTTCCGTGATTAATTCTTTCTCAAGACAATCATTTCTAACATCACCATCAGGTGTTCTCATCTAATTTGCTTTATTTTTGTTATCTTTGTACATGTTTTTCTTAATTGATTTTAGTGACGAGCAAAGTATTAAAAAATTTGATTTGGCTGCTTCGCCGAATTTTACCAAAAAAAAATCTGCTTTGTGAAGAATTACTTTTCCACGAAGCTCAGTTCTTTGTAAGTAGTGGGTGCAATGACAGGGAGCGGCGATTGCGCTGTCCCCCATCATTGTACTCCTCAGATGCCGCGTTCATACATGATCACGGCATCTGATATAAAAAAATATGTAATAATAATGCTTACCTGATCCATTTGCATGGGCCGGCCGCTGCCATCTTGGTTGAAGATCTGGTGCAAAATCCCACGCGGTCCGAGATGACGTCAACACACTGCCCGGAGTAGTTACGTCATACGTCACCGCGCACAGGATTTCGCGCAAGATCTTTTCTACGTTATTGTATTTTAGTGTATTATTTACAATATCCTCATCTTTTTTCCTGTAATTTTATTTGTTTAACAATTTTTAATTACCGTATGCATGTATTCAATCATTATCTTTCTTTTTTCTTTTTTTATGTTTTTTATAATTTATTACTGTGTCTTCAGATACAAATTCTCTTCATAAATCATCACCGCTATCAGGCTGCCTTCTCTAATTTGTTTCCATTTTTTATTGTATTTTTTTTTACCAGATTATTGAATCTCAGTATCAATATTCCCAACATTACATCTCTAGGTTTTGTGGTCTAATTCCCTATTAAAAAAAAAAAAAAAGATGTATTTAATTTTTATATGATTATTGTATTTCAGGATTAAAAATCCAATGAAGCTTTTTTTTATTTTTATTTGTTTCTTTGATATTATTTGATTTTGCTTTTTAATTGATTATTGCATCTCGGGGCAAAAATTGTAGCTCATCATCAGACTTCCTTGCCTAATTCTCTTTAAATTCTATTTTCTATTTTCAATTCTATTAAGTCTTAGAACATCCTGTGTGGAGAATAACTAAAGCCACTCTAAATTAGAGGGTTATTTGCAGCCTCATTAGTACAGAGAGAAGAAAGTTCTCATCATTGCAAACAATCTATCAGCAGAGAATTCTCCACATTGTCCACCACGAATAGGCTCGGCAGCACTTACAAACCTTTCAAACAAAGGTCAATGCATTTATTTTGGGGCTGCTTACATTAACAATATGCATAGTATACAGTATGTGAGGAGGAGATTTTCCAGATCTCCTCTCAAACATAAATCTTCTTTGCTGCATTGTAATTTTATATTCTGACGTTTATCTAGACACTTCTGCTACCACATTAATTTCGACATTTTTGAAAACACAAACCAAACACATACTTGAGTCGATCGTGTCTCTTGTCAAAACCCCAGGTCCTCACCAAGACGCAAGAGGCTCTGAGCCATCTCCAAGGATACCTCAACAACAAGAAGATATTCTTCCTTTATATAGTTTTCCAATTTTAGATTGGGGCCCTGTCCAATTCTCTTTTATTAGATTATAGCGTTTCTCTTTTATTAGATTATAACGTTTCGCTGAATTTTAATGTAACCTTTTAAAAAAATATATTCATTAAATTTTAATTTAGTTTGTTAGTGATTTAGCGGCAATCAGTTTTGGTTGCAATACCTTTTTATATAGTTCATATACTTTTAATTTATTTTTTCATTTTTATTTTATTCTATTTATTTTGTTTATTTATGTTTTACTCCATCAGTTTTTGAACCCATTTGAATTTGCAACTCATGTGATTCCGTTAAAAGACTTGGGCATTTAAAAAAAAGGGCTTTTTCGGGACTTAAAGGGAATGTATCATTAGAAAATGATCTACTGTATTTAAATCAAGATTTTACGGTAAACATTAATGATGAGCGAAGCGAGCTTTGGATGCTTCACCCGAAGTTGCTTTGTTCAAAACGTCGGATTAATACTGTATGGAGATTCGTCTCCGTACAGTATTAAAATGTATGGGCTCCGATGAGCCAAAGTTAGTTATTTGTGAAGTTGTACGTGACTTTGTTGAATAACTTCGGTAGTTGATTTTTAAAGTGGAAAAATACTTTAAACCTTGGAACTGAACTTGGCTTCGGTTCCGACTGGTACAGATCTCCATACAGTATTACTCTGAAGTTTTGAACGAAGCGACTTCGGATGTAACATCCGAAACTCGCTTCTCTCATCACTAGTAAACATATTTTATAATAATTTTTTGGAGGATTTTTTTTATTTTATTTTTCTATGTGACTAAAAGAAAAAATTCTGAATACCTGAAGTTTTCACTTTGACCACTGAGCCTCTTAATAGGCTGGCACTTCCTGTTCTGTAGAGATCAGTTCTTACCAGTTATCTTTTTATCATCACAGGCAGGATTGCAATAACAGATAACACCTACAATAGATAACACTAGATAAGACATTAAACAGCTGGTGGTGTCACAGCTCACCTCTTCCCCCTCTCTGCAAAGTGACCTCTGCACAGGTAACAGAGTTTGCCCATAACACTCATAAAAGTCACTGGACATCTGCAGTCTACAGGTTCCTATACCCCATGGGGCTGCTGTTAAGCTAACCTCTAAATGATGTTAACAACGTCTGTCGCAAGGTGGCCACCACCATAGCTTTGTTCAGACATTAAAAAATTGGTGAATAAAAACAAATTACAAAAGCAGAATTTTTATCAATATCAAATTGCAAATTGTTTTGCTCATTTATGTTATGTTATTTTATGCTTTGTATCCTCAGTGTGCTAATGTATGGGAGTGAAGGAGTTAACCAACTCTGGTACGGCCCCTAGGAAAGCTGCGGTGTTGACTGTTAGCACCACCCCTAGCTCAGTCTAAACTAGTAAAGATAACTAGAGTCTAGTCTTGGCTGGGAAGGAAAAAGGAGGCAACGTCCATGTGCTCGACTTTTTGGTACTGAGCCTCAAGCCACAGAGATAAACCATCCCTGCATGATCTACCAAGAGACAAACACCTTTACATTTACAATACTTCTGGAGAGAAAAAATTCAGAATCTGTAAATTCAGAGAAAATGGAGTCAGTAAGGTAGACTGCTATCAAAAGCTATAGACTTTACTGCTGTGAGTGGAATACTGCTAAGACACTATCCACACTTAGACGTGACCTGGTCAGTCATTTCATTGATTTTGTACGCTGCAGAAGCATATCACAGCCATCTTACCAAAAGTATTATTGTCAGCTTTAGATTCTGCAGAGGAAGAGAAAAGGAATGCATTGAATGTAAACCTGGACATACAAAAAACCATCTGGGGGAAGATTTGCACTGTGCATTGTTGGAACCGGGGTCTGGGACTGTTGGATGTACTACAACCCTCATTTTGCTGTACAGTAAAGAGATACATTTATTCTATTAAATCAGGCCTGATTACTAACTCCCAGGGCCGTCTTTAATATTGATTGGACCCTGGGCAAAAATTTACTTGGGCCCCCTGGATCCCGCCTTCCCACACCCTGGCAGGCAATCACGACCTCCACCACAACACACACACAAAAGATCCACACACCTGGTAGAGTACAGTGAATGACCGTAAATACTTACAGTTCTGAAGACTCCAGCGGCTCAGGATCAGTGCTCTGGGCAGCTGGGCTCAGGCTGGAAGTGGGCACCGCTCTGCAGGAAGGAGACCGGGGCTCGGATCACCCTAGCATTACAGTGCACCCCAGCACCACACAGTATGCAGTATAGCACCCTATAGTATACAGCACCCCACAGTATGCAGTATAGCACCCTATAGTATACAGCACCCCACAGTATGCAGTATAGCACCCTATAGTATACAGCACCCCACAGTATGCAGTATAGCACCCTATAGTATACAGAACCCCGCAGCATGCAGTATATAGTATAGCACCCCACACTATACAGCATACAGCACCCCACACTATACAGCACCCCACAGTATACAGCATCACACAGTATATAGTAGAGCAGTATAGCACCCCACAGTATACAGCACTCCACAGTATACAGCACCCCAGAGTATACATCACCCCACAGTATACAGTATACAACACCCCACGGTATATAGTAGAGCAGTATAGCACCCCACAGTATACAGCACACCACAGTATACAGCACCCCACAGTATTCAAGCAGTATAGCACCCTATAGTATACAGCACCTCACAGTATGCAAGCAGTATAGCACCCTATAGTATACAGCACCCCGCAGTATGCAGTATAGCATCCTATAGTATACAGCACCCCACAGTATGCAGTATAGCACCCTATAGTATACAGCACCCCACAGTATGCAGCATAGCACCCTATAGTATACAGCAACCCACAGCATGCAGTATATAGTATAGCACTCCACAGTATACAGTATACAGCACCCCACAGTATACAGTATACAGCAGCCCACAGTATATAGTAGAGCAGTATAGCACCCCACAGCATACAGCAACCCACAGTATACAGTAGAGCAGTATAGCACACCACAGTATACAGCACCCCACAGTATACAGTAGTGCAGTATAGCACCCCACAATATACAGCACCCCACAATATACAGCACCTCACGGTATACAGTATACAGCACCCCAAAATATACAGTATACAGCACCCCACAGTATACAGTAGAGCAGTATAGCACCCCACAGTATACAGTAGAGCAGTATAGCACACAACAGTATACAGCCCCCCACAGTATAGCAGTATAGCACACCACAGTATACAGCCCCCCACAGTATACAGCACCCTACAGTATACAGCACCCCACAGTATACAGCACCACACATTATACAGTAGCTTACAGTATATTAGTATAACAGCCCCTGTCACCTTTTCCTGATGTAATATTCACACAAAAAAAGCTCCACAGTTAAGGCAAACCTCTCCTGCAGCAACACTCCTGGTAGAAAGAAAGGACCTTTGATTACCTCATAGCCATGTGACCAGTAATATTGCTAGGTTACTGGTCACATGGTGATGATGTTATCTAAGGGACTTTCTCCTAAGAGAATCACAGCTCTCACAGTTCGCTGCCTGGAGTGCCAGCAGGCAGGCATAGCATGGCAGCACCCCCCTGTGTAGCTGACAGCCTGACACCCAGAGCAGTGGCCAGCAGGGCTCAAGAGGCAGCTGCCTTGGCCCCCAGGAGCAAATGGGCCCGAGTCAGCTGCCCCTTTTGCCCCTTGTTAAAGACGGCCCAGCTAACTCCTTCAACATAGGCCAGCCATTGCACACCCTATTTGCCCTACTTTGCACCCGTATAAACATTAACACCAAGGGCTTCCCAAACTACCATCAGACTGGAGCCCTTACACCAGGCGTGCCATGAAGGAAGAAAGGGTGCACCTTCATTTCAAGACATGACAGCACTCTGGCTGTAGAACTTATTTTACTCAAATAAGTAATTTTTGACATACCATATTTTTCGCCCTATAAGACGCTTCAGCCCATAAGACGCACCTAGGTTTTAGAGGGGAACAATAAGTAAAAAATATTTTTCATTACACCTCAGGTCAGTCCACCAATCAGACCCCCAATGTTAATAAGACCCCAATAAGACCTCAGATCAGACCCCCAATCAGACCTCAGCTCAGACCCCAATGTGAATGAACTCCAATAAGACCTCAGATAAGAGCCCCATGCCTCTCATCAGCGCCCATATGCTTCTCTTCAGCCCCCATATGCCTCTCTTTAGCCCCCATATGCCTCTCTTTAGCCCCCATATGCCTCTCTTTAGCCCCAAAAATGCCTCTCTTCAGCCCCCAGTGCCTCCATCAGCCTTGAAATAAAATAAAAAAAACACTTACCGGTACCTTTCCTGCTCCGGACACCGCCGCTCCTCACCGCCCGTGCTCGGTAATCCTCCTCTTCAGTCTGCTGTGTGTGGCGCGCACAGTGTGAGGTCACAACAAGCCCTTACATGTGCGCAGCCTTCACAGCAGAGGTATAGCGGTTTCACCGCTTCCCGGTCCACCAATACTAATCAGTGCTTCCATAATAGAAGCGATTGATTAGTATTCATCCCATAAGATGCAGGGGCATTTTTCCCCCACTTTTGGGGGGGGGAAATGCGTCTTATGGGGCGAAAATTATGGTAATCTCTCTGCTTTTCAATATACTTTGTTCATCTGAAATTTTAGGCTACATTCACACTTTTTGCAGCATGACCAGCATGTCCAAGAGGTGGGCTTAGAACCAAATTTCAGAATCAAATTTATGAATACTAGTCATCACGCTAGGAACGCAGGTCCTGCTACATTAAGTGAGGAACAAGGAGTGGGAGAATAATAATACTGGGGGTGCATTAATCATAATGAGGGTCTTTAAGATGGCTTTAATCACTAGTGTTGGGCGCGAATATTCGAATCGTGAATTTTAATTGCGAATATCGTCACTTCGCGAATATTTAGAATATGGTGATATATATTCGTAATTTCGAATATTCATTTTTTTTTTTCATCAGTAACCTCCCTTCTTGCTTGTGGGCCAATGAGAAGGCTGTAATGTCTTTGTCTGAGCTTAGCAACATCCCTTGCAACCGATAGGAAATATTCGTGAAATATCGCAAATTCAAATATAGCCACTGCCGCTCATCACTATTAATCACCCTGGGGGAACTATGGTGGTGGATCTGAAGGCCACCGGGCACTATGGGGTTGGGATGAATAATAAAAAAAAGCCAATTGAATTCTTCTGTTTTTTGGGTACTTTCACACTTGCGTTGTTTGATTTCGGCAGGCAAACTGTAAGCAAACGCATGTCATTTTTTCTGACTGATCAGGCACTTTTCAGACTGATCAGGATCCTGATCAGTCTGAAAAATGCCTGATCAGTCAGAAAAATGCATTGCAATACCGGATCCGTTTTTCCGGTGTCATCAGGCAAAACAGATCCGGTATTTATTTTTTTCTCATTTTTAAAGGTCTGCGCATGGATCCGGCATTCCGGTATTTTGAATGCGGGATCAGGCACTAATACATTCCTATGGAAAAAAAATGCCAGATCCGGCATTCAGGCAAGTCTTCAGTTTTTTTCGCCAGAGATAAAACCGTAGCATGCTACGGTTTTCTCTTTTGCCTGATCAGTCAAAATGACTGAACTGAAGAAATCCTGATGCATCCTGAACGGATTACTCTCCATTCAGAATGCATGGGGATAAAACCGATCAGTTCTTTTCCGGTATAGAGCCCCTGTGACGGAACTCTATGCCGGAAAAGAAAAACGCTAATGTGAAAGTAGCCTTAATAACCTTTTTTAATGGATGCAAAACAGTCTTTAAAAACAGCCAGCCAGAAAAGGAATGCAAAAATGGTTGAATAATGGCCATAAAAAACTGGCAATGTGTCTGACAAGCTTTTTCACTGTTGTATGAATACAGCCTTAGGGCTCATGCACACGACCATATGTATTTTGCAGTCCGCAAAAAATATGAATGACGTCCGTGTGCATTCCGTATTTTTCAGAACGGAACAGCCGGCCCCTAATAGAACAGTCCTATCCTTGTCTGTAATGCGGACAATAATAGAACATGTTCTATTCTTTTGCGGAACGGACATACGGAAACAGAATGCACACAGAGTAACTTCTGTTTTTTTTTGCGGACCCATTGAAATGAATGGTTCCGCATACGGCTTGCAAAAAAAAAACAGAACGGACACGGAAAGAAAATACGTTCATGTGCATGAGCCCTTAGGCTGAGCTGTGAGCCACAAATGCACCGCTGTCTTCTCCAGACGTGAATCTTCATCGTCGTACGGTCACGTAATCATCTGTCACTCGCCTATCCAACAGAATCATTTCACGTGCACGCTCAGTGTTGTTGTTGATGGGCGTCCAGCTCCGTCTTCATGGCTGACACTTGTGCGACCTTCCTAGAACTTCTCCATACCTTCATACACAGTTCTTCACGACAAAATGCTTTCTTCATTCTCTGCACAATGTCTCCAATAAATATTAGCATCAGACGCACCCTCAATCGGCAAAACAAAACATCACCGTGTGCTGCTCTTCTTTCGTGCAAATCACAAGTGGGGCAGTGCTTCCGTGGGGTTTCGTCCCGTACTTCCGTTCTGCAAAAAGATAGAACATGTCCTATCTTTTTGCGGAACGGCCGGATCGCGGACCCATTCAAGTGAATGGGTCAACGATCCGCTGTGGCCGTCCCACGACCACGGGGCGCACACGTTCGTGTGCAGGGGGCCTCATATACAACTGAAACACTAGGAGTCAGGGCCCTGCTCTCAAGAGCTTACAATCTATGATCTTATCATCTTAACTTTCCGGCTTTTAATCCTTTTTCCAAGGCATGCCCCTGATGCATTATTGCAGAGTAGCATAGTTAACTGTGACATGTCGCAAAGAAGGCGCAAAGTAAGAAGCTCCAGACTGATAGTCAGCAATGCACCATTAAGGCAGAGATACAAACAGCTTGCCTTAGGTCAGATGACATCATTAGAACCTCCATTAGTAATTCTGCACCAGTGGGTTTTCCGTAGAAGTGCGGGTGAGCAGTGACTTATCCTAGTGGATAGAATCAGCTTTGCTGCACCTGTTTTGAGTGTTACGTACCTTTAGAATTTTATGACGTGGAATATACTAAACACATTTCAATTAGCGTCTATTAGATCGCCGGGAGCGGCAGTGAGAATTCATTAGTTGTTCTTTCGTTTGCGATTGTTCTTTCAGCTTCAATTCAATGTTGCCAAATTAAACTGTAATCAGGTTTGTTAAAATGACACAGGCGGGGGATTTCCTGCAAGCAACAGAATTGATTCTCGGCTCTGAGGAGCAGGCAATTATAGCTGCAGTCTGCAGAGAGAGCAACATCATCATAGTGTCTATGGAAGTCGGTGGTGTGATGTCCACCACCTGCAGCTTCTTTAGTATCCTCATCATTATTATCAGTGATCATCACCGTCAATATTATCTCCATCAATCATCACCATCAATTATCACCATCAGTCCTCAGTCACAATCAATATCATCACCATCAATCATCACCATCAGTCGTCAATCGCAATCAATATCATCACCATCAATTATCACCATCAGTCGTCAATCACAATCAATATCATCACTGTCAATTATCACCATCAGTCCTCAGTCACAATCAATATCATCACCATCAATTATCACCATCGGTTCTCAGTCACAATCAATATCATCACCATCAATTATCACCATCAGTCCTCAGTCACAATCAATATCATCACCATCAGTCCTCAGTTACAATCAATATCACCATCAATTATCACCATCAGTCGTCAATAACAATCAATATCATCACCATCAATTATCACCATCAGTCCTCAGTCACAATCAATATCATCACCATCAATCATCACCATAAGTCGTCAATCGCAATCAATATCATCACCATCAATTATCACCATCGGTCCTCAGTCACAATCAATATCATCACCATCAATTATCACCATCAGTCCTCAGTCACAATCAATATCATCACCATCAATCATCACCATCAGTCCTCAGTCACAATCAATATCATCACTATCAATTATCACCATCGGTCCTCAGTCACAATCAATATCATCACCATCAATTATCACCATCGGTCCTCAGTTACAATCAATATCACCATCAATTATCACCATCAGTCGTCAATCACAATCAATATCATCACCATCAATTATCACCATCAGTCCTCAGTCACAATCAATATCATCACCATCAGTCCTCAGTTACAATCAATATCACCATCAATTATCACCATCAGTCGTCAATCACAATCAATATCATCACCATCAATTATGAGTATGTCATTACACTCAATCAACATTATCAATATCATGACCATCATTAGTCACCATCATCATCACAACCACCACCATCATTCATCAGTCACAATTAGTGTTTAGCAAATTTGTGGAGTTCAATCTGAATTTCAGGGAAAATTCGATTTCCTGCAAAGTTGAATTTCCTTGTGCTTCATGGTAGCAAATCGATTTTCCCTGAATGGCGGTAAAAACAAAAACAAAAATAAAATCATACTTACCTCATCCATATGAGAGCGATGGGCTGGCCGCCGCTATCTTGATTGAAGATCTTGTACGAAATCCTGTGCTAGATCTTCAATCATGACGGTGGCGGCCGGCCGGCTCTTCGCAATCAAATGGATGATGTAAGTATGATTTTATTTTTTTATTTTTTTATTTTACACCCGATTATTGCTATCAGATGCCGCGATCAACTATGAACGTGGCATCTGATGGGTACAATGACTGGGAGAGGTACAATTGCACCCACTACTTACAAAGAAATGCGCTTCGTGACAAAGTAATTTATCACAAAGGAAATTGTTTTGTAAAATTCGGCGGAGCAGCCGAATAGAATTTTTGAATACTTTGCTCATCACTAGTCCCAATCAGTCATCCTTCTCAATCAGCAATATCAATATTATCAATACCATCCAGTCTGCACCCCTTAGGGGGACCCAGTTTTAATAATGACCATCCTAATCTTTTACATGTTCTAAATCATCCCTCTTGGTCTCCATGTACTAGAAAAGTCAGTAAGATGCAGAGAGAGGAAGAGCTGGAAGTTTCTGATGACATATTCTAATCGATATTAAATGATGTGGAAAAGGGGGAAAAGCAGATGGCAGAAGAAGGGCCACCACCTGTAGAGCAGGAGAACGCTGGGGTTGGAGTAGTGGGTATGCCAGAGCTGATTAATATTCTGCGTTTACTGTCAAATAACCTGCAAGATATTGCAGGCCAGACAATGATCTGCATATTGTCCCCCCAACCTAACCAGCCGAACCCCATACCACCAACAGCCCCTGTTTAAAGGTGCCGTGCGGACATTAACAATGAAGAAGAACTATACAGTGCAGTCTACATTATTACATGAAAGACAACTGCGGGCGATGTGTGGCCGTATCATAAGGCGGAGTGGCCTGGGTATACCTGATTTATAGTGATTTGTGATGAATTAATTCATAACAAATCAAATTTCTTGGCTGACATCAGCAAAGTTGCCGAATCAAATTTTTCAAAACTTCGATCATCTCTAATCATCACCATCAATCATTACTATCAATATCATCTTCATCAATTGTCAGGATCAGTTATCATTCTCAGTCAACGCTTAATATCATTACCATAATCATCAATCATTACTATCAATTTCATCACCATCACTAATATCAGCAGTATCAGAATGAATAAACATCATTATTAATATCACCATCATTCATCAGTCTCTTCCTTATCAATTGTCACTTTTTATTATCAGTCATCATATGACCATTATATAACAGTCAATTGCTATCATCATCATTGCTGTCATCAATAATCACAATCAATATCACCACCATCAGTCATTACTACCAGTCATCACTATCATTCATCTCCGTCAATCATCAATCATCACTATCAATACTATTGCCGTCATTATCATCAATCATCAATCACACCAGCATCTTCATTTATCGCTATCATTGTTCTCTCCATCATCATACAGCATTAATAGTCTTCATCACCATAATCTTACGTCATCATCATCACCTACAATATAGTCACCATCCAGTATCATCAGCAATTCAGCATCAATCATCAGTAGTGACCCTGATCACTATCAACATTACTAAACCATTATCATCATCATCAATCACCACCATCATCAATCATGAATGCTGGGGTAAGGCAAAACAAGGTAAGGTCTAACACATGACAGCATATTAAGCTGATAGATACTATTCTGTCTACCTGCATCCACCACTAGGGGTTGCTTACCACATACTGTCTTTGCATTGAATAATAACATAGTATGCAGTAAGCTCCTATGCTCCCCCTGGTGGTGACTGCAGGTAGACAATTATATTTCTTAAAATGGGTCTTCCACCTCAATATGCTACTCTACTTATGGGGATCATGATTACAGGAACAGATCCATAGTTCTAGTAGCCAAAGATGTACAATAAAATTTTAAACAGAAGTAGTAAGAGAATGCAACAGACTTATTGTTCTTAGTCTGGTGTATACACGAAGGGAACGCCCCCTCCCTCCCAGAACAGTGACTGACAGGCTGCTTTATACATGTGCATGGTTGCTTGTAGTAATAATGATTCTGTCCTACATATACTGTAAGGTAAATCATAACTCCATTTACTCATCTCCTGGAGGGTTTAGGCTTATGGAGATACATAAAAAGCTGCAGTGTAAAGCATGAGGGGGAAAAAAAACTTGAATTAACCTGAAGGTAAGACAGAAGGTGAACATCCAACTACTTTAGTAGTTGGCAATGCAGCTATCACTGGAGGCAAAAAGAGCCAACATTGAAGACACTAAAAAGCAGGTTGTGACAAAGAAGAATTAGACTGCCATCCTAGACCAGATTAGAGTGCTACTGATTTTCGAGCTCACACCAGTCACGATGGCGTGCCTGATAAATGATATAAGACAGGGGTTTAAAATACGGATAAACCCCCCTATTGAGGAATAGAACTAGGATCAATATTTCCTGCAGATGGGTGGCACCTATGGCAAGATGCTAAATATGAGGGTGACCACAGGGGTAGGTGTAACGACCCAGAGGTGCATTACCACTTTTACACCTCTCCACTATCTCTTATGGTTAACGCCGTGTCATTCTTTGCATTAATTTCCAGGTCCTGTATAATGTGTATATTTATTTCTATGCAACTCTTATGTTTGATGTAATGCGCCTGGTTCACCAGCAGATGGCGGCAACAATGGCAGAGCTATAGGGACAGAGGATGGAACCTTCTTTCCATTCTCTTCCCTCCCTCTGGGGAGGAGTTTAGTTAGTGAAAGTTAGTTGAGAGTACCCCCTCTAAGGGGAAGGAAGCAGGGAGGGAGCTTGGCCCTGTCGGGCGAGCCCTGACTAAGCCAGCTGGAGCACCATCAGCTCTGCTGGACCTAAAGGCCAGGCTACAAGTCCCAAAAGCCAGGAAGAGAAAGCTCTTCTGGATAAAGACAAAGACAGACCAGACTACAGAAAGTTTAAGTTGCAGCATACAGCAAAGGAAAAGTTCCTATTTATTCCTGTCAGCACAGCAGAGCCAGAGAGCAACTGATGTAGCAGAGCCGAGTGTGTTTGCCTGCCAGAATTAATGCCAAAGCTTGCTCATAACCAAGATAAAGTTGGAAGATTGTTGCCTGATGCAGGTTTATTCAAGTAAAGCTGTTTTCAAGTTCATTATCAAGTCTGGACTCTAATTTATTTCTTCACCCCACCATTCAACTACCCTTTCTGCAGCGGACAGCCACGATTGGGGTTCCAGGATATCCAGGTAGGAGCACCGTGACAAGTAACATATTAACATAGTACATAAGGCCGAAAAAAGACATTTGTCCATCCAGTTCGGCCTGTTATCCTGCAAGTTGATCCAGAGGAAGGCAAAAAAAAAAAAGACAATTTTCCTCACTTTAGAGGAATAAAAAATTCCTTCCCGACTCCAATCAGGCAATCAGAATAACTCCCTGGATCAACGACCCCTCTCTAGTAGCTATAGCCTGTAATATTATTACGCTCCAGAAATACATCCAGGCCCCTCTTGAATTCCTTTATTGTACTCACCATCACCACCTCCTCAGGCAGAGAGTTCCATAGTCTCACTGCTCTTACCGTAAAGAATCCTCTTCTATGTTTGTGTACAAACCTTCTTTCCTCCAGACGCAGAGGATGTCCCCTCGTCCCAGTCACAGTCCTGGGGATAAATAGATGATGGGATAGATCTCTGTACTGACCCCTGATATATTTATACATAGTAATTAGATCTCCCCTCAGTCGTCTTTTTTCTAAAGTGAATAACCCTAATTTTGATAATCTTTAAAGGTACTGTAGTTGCCCCATTCTAGTTATTACTTTAGTTGCCCTCCTCTGGACCCTCTCCAGCTCTGCTATGTCTGCCTTGTTCACAGGAGCCCAGAACTGTACACAGTCCTCCATGTGTGGTCTGACTAGCGATTTGTAAAGTGGTAGGACTATGTTCTTATCACGGGCATCTATGCCCCTTCTGATGCAACCCATTATCTTATTGGCCTTGGCAGCAGCTGCCTGACACTGGTTTTTGCAGCTTAGTTTACTGTTTATTAAAATTCCTAGATCCTTTTCCATGTCAGTGTTACCGAGTGTTTTACCATTTAGTATGTACGGGTGACTTGCATTATTCCTTCCCATGTGCATAACCTTTGTCAGTGTTAAACCTCATCTGCCACTTCTCTGCCCAAGCCTCCAATCTATCCAGATCCCTCTGTAGCAGTATACTGTCCTCTGTTGTATATATACAGTATACTGTCCTCTGTAGTATATATATATACAGTATACTGTCCTATATAGTATATATATGCAGTATACTGTCCTTTGTAGTATATATATACAGTATACTGTCCTCTGTAGTATATATATATACAGTATACTGTCCACTGTTGTATATATACAGTATACTGTCCTCTGTAGTATATATATACAGTATACTATCCTCTGTAGTATATATATACAGTATACTATCCTCTGTAGTATATATACAGTATACTGCCCTCTGTAGTGTATATATGCTGTATACTGTCCTCTGTAGTATATATACAGTATACTGTCCTCTGTAGTATATATACAGTATACTGTCCTCTGTAGTATATATATACAGTATACTGTCCTCTGTAGTGTATATACAGTATACTGTCCTCTGTAGTATATATACAGTATACTGTCCTCTGTAGTATATATATACAGTATACTGTCCTCTGTAGTATATATACAGTATACTGTCCTCTTCAGTGTTAATTACTTTACACAGTTTAGTGTCATCTGCGAAAATTGATATTTTACTATGCAAGCCTTCTACAAGATCATTAATAAATATATTGAAGAGAATAGGGCCCAATACTGACCCCTGAGGTACTCCACTAGTGACAGTGACCCCCCCAGTACTGACCCCTGAGGTACCCCACTAGTGACAGTGACCCAATCTGAGTGTGTACCGTTAATAACCACCCTCTGTTTTCCATCACTCAGCCAGTTACTTACCCACATACAGACGTTTTCTCCCAGTCCGAGCATTCTCATTTTATATACTAACCTTTTATGTGGTACAGTGTCAAATGCTTTGGAGAAGTCCAGATATACGACATCCATTGATTAACCGCTGTCAAGTCTAGAACTTACCTCCTCATAGAAACTGATTAAATTAGTTTGACATGACCGATCACTCACGAAGCCATGCTGATATGACGTTATTTGCTTATTTCCGTTGAGATACTCTAACATAGCATCTCTCAGAAAACCTTCAAACAGTTTACCCACAACAGATGTTAAACTTACATGTTGTATAGTTTCCAGGCTCTGTTTTTGGACCCTTTTTGAATATTGGCACCACATTTGCCATGCGCCAATCCTGTGGGACATTCCCTGTCAGTATAGAATCCGCAAATATCAGAAATAAGGGTCTGGCTATGACATTACTTAATTCCCTTAGGATACGGGGGGTGTATGCCATCTGGTCCTGGCGATTTGTTTATTTTAATCTTTTTAAGTTGCTGTTGTACTTCTTCCTGGGTCAGACAGGACACTTTTAATGGGGAATTGACTTTTACATTCTGCATTTCATCTGACAGTTTATTTTCCTCAGTGAATACATTGGAGAGAAAAATATTTAACAGCTTTGCTTTCTCCTCGTCGCTCTCTGCGACTCCCCCCTCATTACTCTGTAGAGGGCCGACACCTTCAGATTTATACTTTTTAACATTTATATAATTGAAGAACATTTTAGGGTTAGTTTTACTCTCTTTGGCAATTAATCTCTCGGTCTCTAGTTTGGCCGCTTTTATTTGTTTTTTACATGTTCTATTTTTTCCTTATAGTTTTTCAGTGCTTCCGTGCTACCCTCCTGTTTTAGTGTTTTATATGCTTTCTTTTTGTCATTTATTGCTTTCTTTACAGTTCTATTTATCCACATTGGTTTCTTTTTGTTCCTTAACCTTTTATTCCCATACGGTATGGTACCTCTCACAATGAGATTTTAGGATGCTTTTAAAGATATCCCATTTTGTGAATGTATTTTTATTTTTTGAGGACTTTGTCCCAGTTAGTTAGGCCTATGGCCTCTCTTAGTTGGCTAAATTTAGCTTTTTTGAAGTTTGGTATTTTTATTCCTCCCTGAAGAAACTCCTTTGAATGATAATTGGAAGGTTATTACTTTATGGTCACTATTTCCCAGGTGTCCCCCGACCTGCACGTCTGTTGTTCTGTCGGGCCTATTGGTTAATACTGAGTCCAGTATGGCCGTCCCTCTAGTCGGGTCCTGAACCAGTTGGGAGAGATAATTGTCTTTGGTTATTGCCAAGAACCTGTTTCCCTTATGAGATGTACAGGTCTCAGTTTCCCAGTCTATATCTGGGTGGTTGAAGTCCCCCATAATAACCTCCTCATTATGATTTGCCGCCTTGTCTATCTCGTTTAGTAGTAGATTTTCTGTGGACTCTGGTATATTAGGTGGTTTATAGTAAACTCCTATTAGTATTTTATTATTGTTTTTAGCTCCATGTATCTCTACCCACAGTGACTCCACATGTTCATGTCCCTCACTTATATCTTCTCGGACTGTGGGCTTTAGACAGGACTTTACATAAAGGCAGACCCCTCCCCCCCCGGTTTTGACGATCCTTTCAAAACAGACTGTAACCCTGTACATTACCTGCCCAGTCATAGCTATCATCCAGCCGTGTCTCAGTTATTCCCACTGTCATAGCTATCATCCAGCCATGTCTCAGTTATTCCCACTGTCATAGCTATCATCCAGCCGTGTCTCAGTTATTCCCACTGTCATAGCTATCATCCAGCCATGTCTCAGTTATTCCCACAGTCATATCTATCATCCAGCCATGTGTCAGTTATTCCCACTGTCATAGCTATCATCCAGCCATGTCTCAGTTATCCCCACTGTCATAGCTATCATCCAGCCATGTCTCAGTTATTCCCACTGTCATAGCTATCATCCAGCCATGTCTCAGTTATTCCCACTGTCATAGCTATCATCCAGCCATGTCTCAGTTATTCCCACAGTCATAGCTATCATCCAGCCATGTCTCAGTTATTCCCACTGTCATAGCTATCATCCAGCCATGTCTCAGTTATTCCCACTGTCATAGCTATCATCCAGACATGTCTCAGTTATTCCCACAGTCATAGTTATCATCCAGCCATGTCTCAGTTATTCCCACTGTCATATCTATCATCCAGCCATGTGTCAGTTATTCCCACTGTCATATCTATCATCCAGCCATGTGTCAGTTATTCCCACAGTCATAGCTATCATCCAGCCATGTCTCAGTTATTCCCACTGTCATAGCTATCATCCAGCCATGTCTCAGTTATTCCCACTGTCATAGCTATCATCCAGCCATGTCTCAGTTATTCCCACTGTCATAGCTATCATCCAGCCATGTCTCAGTTATTCCCACTGTCATAGCTATCATCCAGCCGTGTCTCAGTTATTCCCACTGTCATATCTATCATCCAGCCATGTGTCAGTTATTCCCACTGTCATATCTATCATCCAGCCATGTGTCAGTTATTCCCACAGTCATAGCTATCATCCAGCCATGTCTCAGTTATTCCCACTGTCATAGCTATCATCCAGCCATGTCTCAGTTATTCCCACTGTCATAGCTATCATCCAGCCATGTCTCAGTTATTCCCACTGTCATAGCTATCATCCAGCCATGTCTCAGTTATTCCCACTGTCATAGCTATCATCCAGCCGTGTCTCAGTTATTCCCACTGTCATAGCTATCATCCAGCCGTGTCTCAATTATTCCCACTGTCACAGCTATCATCCAGCCATGTCTCAGTTATTCCCACTGTCATAGCTATCATCCAGCCGTGTCTCAGTTATTCCCACTGTCATAGCTATCATCCAGCCGTGTCTCAGTTATTCCCACTGTCATAGCTATCATCCAGCCATGTCTCAGTTATTCCCACTGTCATAGCTATCATCCAGCCATGTCTCAGTTATTCCCACTGTCATAGCTATCATCCAGCCATGTCTCAGTTATTCCCACTGTCATAGCTATCATCCAGCCATGTCTCAGTTATTCCCACAGTCATAGCTATCATCCAGCCATGTCTCAGTTATTCCCACAGTCATAGCTATCATCCAGCCATGTCTCAGTTATTCCCACAGTCATAGCTATCATCCAGCCATGTCTCAGTTATTCCCACAGTCATAGCTATCATCCAGCCATGTCTCAGTTATTCCCACTGTCATAGCTATCATCCAGCCATGTCTCAGTTATTCCCACTGTCATAGCTATCATCCAGCCATGTCTCAGTTATTCCCACTGTCATAGCTATCATCCAGCCGTGTCTCAATTATTCCCACTGTCACAGCTATCATCCAGCCATGTCTCAGTTATTCCCACTGTCATAGCTATCATCCAGCCGTGTCTCAGTTATTCCCACTGTCATAGTTATCATCCAGCCATGTCTCAATTATTCCCACTGTCATAGCTATCATCCAGCCATGTCTCAGTTATTCCCAATGTCATAGCTATCATCCAGCCATGTCTCAGTTATTCCCAATGTCATAGCTATCATCCAGCCATGTCTCAGTTATTCCCACTGTCATAGTTCTCCTCACACATCACTAATTCCAGTTCCCCGGTTTATTAGTCAGGCTTCTGGCATTAGTATACATACATTTGAGAGGTTTATGTATATTTTTCACCCTACACCTTTCCTTCTGAACTGTTCTAGTCCCTCCTTCCATTCCTCCCCCAGTCCCACTACCCTCCCCCCGGTCTCTATCTGCACTATCTTCCCCTTCTATAGTGTAATTATTCCCCCCCCCCCAGTCCCTAGTTTAAACACTCCTCCAACCTTCTAGCCATCTTCTCCCCCAGCACAGCTGCCCCTTCCCCATTGAGCCTGTAGCCGATAGAGAAGTCGCCCAGTTCTCCAGGAACCCAAACCCCTCCTTCCTACACCAGTTCTTGAGCCACTTGTTAACCCCCTAATCTCCCGCTGCCTTTCTTGTGTGGCCCGTGGTACAGGTAGCATTTCGGAAAACACTACCTTTGAGGTCCTTGCCCTAAGCTTTTGACCTAAATCCCTAAAATCATGTTTAAGGACGCTCCACCTACCTCTAACTTTGCCATTGCTTCCGATATGGACCATGACCGCTGGGTCTTCTCCAGCCCCTCACAGTAATCTGTCATCCCGATCCGCGATATGTCGAACTCTAGCGCCAGGAAGACAGCACACTGTTCGGCGATCACGGTCTTTGAGACAGATGGGCAACACCTTAAAGGGACATTAGGCCCCCATACACCATTCTGGCACACCTATCCTGTGTACCCACCACCAACACCCTGTACTTAAGGGGATTCATAGAAACATAGAAACATAGAATGTGTCGGCAGATAAGAACCACTTGGCCCATCTAGTCTGCCCAATATACTGAATACTATGGATAGCCCCCGGCCCTATCTTATATGAAGGATGGCCTTATGCCTATCCCATGCATGCTTAAACCCCTTCACTGTATTTGCAGCTACCACTTCTGCAGGAAGGCTATTCCATGCATCCACTACTCTCTCAGTAAAGTAATACTTCCTTATATTACTTTTAAACCTTTGCCCCTCTAATTTAAAACTGTGTCCTCTTGTGGTAGTTTTTCTTCTTTTAAATATGCTCTCTTCCTTTACCGAGTTGATTCCCTTTATGTATTTAAAAGTTTCTCTCATCTCCCCTCTGTCTCTTCTTTCTTCCAAGCTATACATATTAAGGTCCTTTAACCTTTCCTGGTAAGTTTTATCCTGCAATCCATGTACTAGTTTAGTAGCTCTTCTCTGAACTCTCTCTAGAGTATCTATATCCTTCTGGAGATATGGCCTCCAGTACTGCGCACAATACTCCAAGTGAGGTCTCACCAGTGTTCTGTACAGCGGCATAAGCACTTCACTCTTTCTACTGCTTATACCTCTCCCTATACATCCAAGCATTCTGCTGGCATTTCGTGCTGCTCTATTACATTGTCTTCCCACCTTTAAGTCTTCTGAAATAATTACTCCTAAATCCCTTTCCTCAGATACTGAGGTCAGGACTGTGTCAAATATTCTATATTCTGCCCTTGGTTTTTATGCCCCAGGTGCATTATCTTGCACTTATCCACATTAAATTTCAGTTTCCAGAGTTCTGACCATTCTTCTAGTTTTCCTAAATCCTTTTCCATTTGGCGTTTCCCTCCAGGAACATCAACCCTGTTACATATCTTTGTGTCATCAGCAAAAAGACAAACCTTACCAGCGAGGCCTTTTGCAATATCACTTATGAAGATATTAAACAAAATCGGTCCCAGTACAGATCCCTGTGGAACCCCACTGGTAACATTACCTTGTTTTGAACTTTCTCCATTGACTACAACCCTCTGTTGTCTGTCACTCAGCCACTGCCTAATCCACTCAACAATATGGGAGTCCATGCTCAATGACTGCAGTTTATTGATAAGTCTTCTATGTGGGACAGTGTCAAAAGCCTTACTAAAATCTAGATATGCGATGTCTACTGCACCTCCACCGTCTATTATTTTATTCACCCAGTCAAAAAAATCTATAAGATTTGTTTGACATGATCTCCCTGAAGTAAACCCATGTTGTTTTTCATCTTGCAATCCATGGGATTTTAGATGTTCCACAATCCTATCCTTTAATAGGGTTTCCATTAATTTGCCTACTATTGATGTCAGACTCACTGGTCTATAGTTGCTCGATTCCTCCCTACTACCTTTCTTGATTCTGTCCCTTGTTGCTGAAATGCAACTGACGTCACGACAAAAACCTCTACTTTAAGGGCCCCCCAGTAGTGAACTTCCATCCCCCCGGCAGAACGCTGCATAGGCAACCTTCGGCACTCCAGCTGTTGTGAAACTACAACTCCCAGCATACTGGTCCTGCTCTTATACAAACTCTCATAGAAATGAATGGAGCTTGCTGGGAATTGCAGTTTCACAACAGCTGGAGGTTGCTGACCTCTGGTGTATACAGTATGATCAGTTGTCCTACAATTCTGATGCTTGTTACATGTGTTAAGAATTCAGATGAATCAAGATTCCAGTGCAGAAGGCATAGAGCTAGAGGGATCACTTGGTAAAGATGTAGCAGTGCTGTATTTGTCTTGTAACTCTTTGGAGTTGCATTGTTTGTCCTAAGAATCTGGCTTAGACATGTCCCATGATTCGGGGATCAACTGTTGAGAGGTTTGGTGATACAGACACAGGTAGTACTGCCTCCCTGTCTTCCTGCTTAATAATGCAGGCACAGATAGCACTGTTTCCCTGACAGTAACTCTATATTATGTCATTACAGATAGTACTGCCTCCTTGTCTCTCCCAGAAAATGTTCAAGACATAGACCACACTGCTTCTCTCTCTCCATAACTCTTTCTATAAATACTACCTCCCGTCTCTCCCAGTAAATAATGTAGACACAGCAAGTACAGCTGCTTTTTCATACCCTGTACATTATGTGAGAAGAACTAGTACTGCTGCCTTGTTACTTTTTTCAATTATGTAAACACGGATAGCACTGCCTCCCTCTCTATTAGTTTAAATAATAGTGGCTCATAGTAAAGTACATAGTCCCTGTAAATTATGTAGGTACAGATAGTACTGCACTCCTGTCTCTCCATGTTAATGATGTAGATACAGATACTACTGCCTCCCTGTGTCTTCCTGTACATTATTTAGGTACAGATGTCACGTGCCGGGGGTCCCCAAGGGACGACATGCGAGCTGGACAAGGCAAAACAGGCCAAGGACCACGGAACACAAAACCATACAAAGGAACCAAGACACGTGACAATGACAATAATAGAAGAGCTCAATGTACTGAACCAGATTAGTGGGTGAGAACCCACTGCGCCACTGACTAGCAATACCCTGGAGGGGCGTAACTAAGCAACACTAGGTCTTCACTAGCGCCTCTGGTGGTGAGGATAGATTTGAGCCACGGTAGTTGCCAAGGGCTACTCCAGAGCGTAAACCAAGTCAGTGGCATCAGGAGTCGGCGGCAAGGAGATACCAGACAAGGTACCGACAGTACATGAGCAAGGTAAGGCAGAGAATGGGCATTCCACCTCCAGACATGGACTGTCAGGCAGACATGGACTGACAAGAACAGAAGCAGACATGAACAGAATACAAGAAGCAGTAAGGACTGCCAGACAGACAAAAAAACAGGAACAGGCATGAACAGGAACAGACGCAGATCAGCTCTGCTAGGCTATCCAGACGCAGATCGGCTCTGCTAGGCTATCAGATGCAGTTACGCACTGCTAGGCGAACATGGACAAGACGCAGTTACGCACTGCTAGGCGAACATGGACAAGACGCAGTTACGCACTGCTAGGTGAACATGGACAAGACGCAGTTACGCACTGCTAGGCGAACATGGACAAGACGCAGTTACGCACTGCTAGGTGAACATGGACAAGACGCAGTTACGCACTGCTAGGCGAACATGGACAAGACGCAGTTACGCACTGCTAGGCGAACATGGACAAGACGCAGTTACGCACTGCTAGGCCAACAAATACAGGACAGAAACAAGGCATGATACAAGGCATGGACAAGGCATAGCATGGTACAGGAAAGGCAACAACAATGCAGAACCAGGCGGCACATACCGAGACGTAGATGACCGGACCCTTTGGGTCAGCAGCAAAGGGCAAAACCTGGCAGGGCAAACATAGACAGACCTGACAGAGCACAAGGGTGAAACAGCCACAAGACATGCCAAAGACAGACCGACTAAGACTGACCTCAACACTCCACGCTCAAAGGAAGAAATAGCAGCCTGATAGGACACATCCAGGAACTGAACCGGGGAGGTTAACCCCAGCAGAACGAAAACAAGAAGGTACCAAATCAGGTCAGGGGTAACCAGTACTGCCTCCCTTTCTCTCCTATAAATGATGTAGGCACAGACAGTACTGCCTCCCTCCCTCAGGACGGCGATACAGATGCCTGTGCTGAGGCAGGGGAGGGAGAGGCGTGTCCATTTCCCTTCCTCTGATAGGCTGCCGGCCTAGTGCCTGCAGCCTATCAGAGGCCGGCGCAGACGTACAGCGCGGGACACAGGCCGGAAGAGGCCTGCATTGCATCGCTGACAAGGAGGTAAGTATAAGTGTTTTTTTATTTTTATTTTATATATATACAATACCTGTACTTTCACTAGCAGATAATGGGGGGCTGTCATTACTGGCACATAATGGGGGGCTGTCATTACTGGCACATAATGGGGGGGCTGTCACTACTGGCACATAATGGGGGGACTGTCATTACTGGCACATAATGGGGGGGCTGTCATTACTGGCACATAATGGGGGGCTGTCATTACTGGCACATAATGGGGGGGCTGTCATTACTGGCACATAATGGGGGGGCTGTCATTACTGGCACATAATGGGGGGCTGTCATTACTGGCACATAATGGGGGGCTGTCATTACTGGCACATAATGGGGGGCTGTCATTACTGGCACATAATGGGGGGCTGTTATTACTGGCACATAATGGGGGGCTGTTATTACTGGCACATAATGGGGGGCTGTTATTACTGGCACATAATGGGGGGCTGGTATTACTGGCACATAATGGGGGGCTGATATTACTGGCACATGATGGGGGGCTGTTATTACTGGCACATGATGGGGGGCTGTTATTACTGGCACATGACGGGGGCTGTTATTACTGGCACATAATGGGGTACTACAAACACAAAAAAGGGGGGTCAGCACATCCCAATGCGTAGGTGCACGTCGCAGTGTGGCTGCAAATATACATTTGACAAACACATAGGGCAACAGCACTTTACAAACCAAAAGTAGAGTACAAAAGTATATTACATAGTAAATGCTATGCTAATAACTTAGAGATGCTTAGCAAATACATTGTACAAAATCATTTGAGCCCGTCTGCCGCACGCCAAGGCGATCTCTATAAGACGGGTCCTAACACTAAAGCTCACCTGTTGGGTGCCATAACAGCGACCATGAAATCCAGGAAGTGCAGGTCCCACATGCATGCTGGGCCCCTGTTGATCCATATCTGTGTGGAGCCAAAATGGCCTACATGGAATCCAGGGACTTCCTGGATTTCATGGTCGCTGTTATGGCACCCAACAGGTGAGCTTTAGTGTTAGGACCCGTCTTATTAGAGATCGCCTTGGCGTGCGGCAGACGGGCTCAAATGATTTTGTACAAAATGTATTTGCTAAGCCTCCCTAAGTTATTAGCATAGCATTTACTATGTAATATACTTTTGTACTCTACCTTTGGTTTGTAGAGTGCTGTTAGAAACATAGAAACATAGAATGTGTCGGCAGATAAGAACCATTTGGCCCATCTAGTCTGCCCAATGTGTTTGTCAAATGTATATTTGCAGCCACACTGCGACGTGCACCTACGCAACGGGATGTGCTTAATGCAATTATCTAGTCAACCAATCACATGGCAGTTGCTTCAATGCATGTAGGGTTGTGGTCCTGGTCAAGACAATCTCCTGAACTCCAAACTGAATGTCAGAATGGGAAAGAAAGGTGATTTAAGCAATTTTGAGTGTGGCATGGTTGTTGGTGCCAGACGGGCCGGTCTGAGTATTTCACAATCTGCTCAGTTACTGGGATTTTCATGCACAACCATTTCTAGGGTTTACAAAGAATGGTGTGAAAAGGGAAAAACATCCAGTATGCGGCAGTCCTGTGGGCGAAAATGCCTTGTGGATGTTAGAGGTCAGAGGACAATGGGCCGACTGATTCAAGCTGATAGAAGAGCAACGTTGACTGAAATAACCACTCGTTACAACCGAGGTATGCAGCAAAGCATTTGTGAAGCCACAACACGCACAACCTTGAGGCGGATGGGCTACAACAGCAGAAGACCCCACCGGGGTACCACTCATCTCCACTACAATAGGAAAAAGAGGCTACAATTTGCACGAGCTCACCAAAATTGGACTGTTGAAGACTGGAAAAATTTTGCCTGGTCTGATGAGTCTCGATTTCTGTTGAGATATTCAAATGGTAGAGTCTGAATTTGGCGTAAACAGAATGAGAACATGTATCCATCATGCCTTGTTACCTCTGTGCAGGCTGGTGGTGGTGGTGAAATGGTGTGGAGGATGTTTTCTGGGCACACTTTAGGCCCCTTAGTGCCAATTGGGCATCGTTTAAATGCCACGGGCTACCTGAGTATTGTTTCTGACCATGTCCATCCCTTCATGACCACCATGTACCCATCCTCTGATGGCTACTTCCAGCAGGATAATGCACCATGTCACAAAGCTCGAATCATTTCAAATTGGTTTCTTGAACATGACAATGAGTTCACTGTACTAAAATGGCCCCCACAGTCACCAGATCTCAACCCAATAGAGCATCTTTGGGATGTGGTGGAACGGGAGCTTCATGCCCTGGATGTGCATCCCTCAAATCTCCATCAACTGCAAGATGCTATCCTATCAATTTGGCCAACATTTCTAAAGAATGCTATCAGCACCTTGTTGAATCAATGCCACGTAGAATTAAGGCAGTTCTGAAGGCAAAAGGGGGTCCAACACCGTATTAGTATGGTGTTCCTAATAATTCTTTAGGTGAGTGTATATGGGAGTAGTGGCTGACCCCCATATGCAGGGTCGTGCACTCCCTAGCCTCTTCTGCCTCACAGGCTGATTTTAATTAGCTTGAGTATATAGTTTGCTAAGCATGCATGCTGGTATTTATAGTCCTTGGATTCCATGTAGGCCATTTTGGCTCCACACAGATATGGATCAACAGGGGCCCAGCATGCATGTGGGACCTGCATTTCCTGGATTTCATGGTCGCTGTTATGGCACCCAACAGGGAAGCTTTAGTGTTAGGACCCGTCCTATTAGAGATCGCCTTGGCGTGCGGCAGACGGGCTCAAATGATTTTGTACAAAATGTATTTGCTAAGCATCTCTAAGTTATTAGCATAGCATTTACTATGTAATATACTTTTGTACTCTACCTTTGGTTTGTACAGTGCTGTTGCCCTATGTGTTTGTCAAACATAATGGGGGGCTGTTATTACTGGCACATGATGGGGGGGGCTTTTATTACTGGCACATGATGGGACACTTATTACTGGCACATTGTTGGGGGCACTTATTACTGGCACATTATTGGGGGCACTATAGGGGCATCTACTGAGGCCACAAAGAAGGGGTATTCTATATGGGGGGCCTCTGTACAGTAGAATTTTATACTGGGACACATTATCTACGGGTGTCCCAGTCATCTACGGGGTCATCTACGGGGGGCACTATGAAGGGGTATTTTATACTTGCAAATTATGGGGGACACTGAGGGCATCTACTGGGGCATTTTATACTGGTACATTATGGGGGGGCACTAGGAGGAAGGGGGGAGAGGAGCACTATGGAGGCATTTACTGGGGCACTATATAGGGGGTATTTTATACTGGCACAATATGGGGGCACTATGGGGACATTAGCTCACATTATAAGGAGAATTATTTCTACTGATGGGGGGGCATTATGGGGGGGGGGGGCATTATGGTGGGCTTTATTACTCCCCCATGGTATGACCCCCTAGAAGCAGCACCAGCCCCCCCCTGCTCTGCTATCCCTCTGCCCCTTCTCCAAATCCTTATTATGAAATCTTTCTCATTAGGATAAAACCCATCAGCTCCACCAAGCCCCCGGCCAAAGTGTTGAAGTGATGTCTGAGATCTCCAAGGGCCAAGCCAAGTAACTGTACGTTTTCATGGAAATATGTTATGTTATACACATATAGCATACACTGTGCCCCACAATATACAGTATGCCTCTACACAGTGCCCCACAATATACAGTATACCGCTACACTGTGTAGTCTGTTCTATAAGCACCATTGTTTTGTGGCGGCGGACAGAAATAATCTGAAGTGCCCCTCCCGAGACCAGCTCTGGATCCGCCACTGGTAGGAACAGAAAGTACTGCCTCCCTTTCTCTCCTATAAATGATGTAAGCACAGGCAGTACTGCCTCCCTGTCTCTCCCTGTAAAAGATGTAGTATAGATAGTACTCCCTCCCTTTCTCTCCTATAAATGATGTAGGCACAGACAGTACTGCCTCCCTGTCTCTCCCTGTAAATGATGCAGGTATAGATAGTACTGCCTTCCTGTCTCTCCTATAAATGGTGCAGGCACAGATAGTACTGCCTTCTTGTCTCTCTCTGTAAATGCTGTAGGTACAAAAAGTACTGCCTCCCTGTAAATGCTGTAGGTACAGATAGTACTGCCTTCTTGTCTCTCTCTGTAAATGCTGTAGGTACAGATAGTACTGCCTCCCTGTCTCTCCCTGTAAATGCTGTAGGTACAGATAGTACTGCCTCCCTGTCTCTCCCTGTAAATGCTGTAGGTACAGATAGTACTCCCTCCTTCTCTATCCATATAAATGCTGCAGGTACAGATAGTGTTGCCTGCTTGTCTATCCCTAGAAAAGATGTAGGTACAGATAATGATGTAGGTACAGAAAGTATTATCACTGCTGTTAGTGACCCCAGCGTCTAAGAGTTTACACAGAGGGAAGAGGTCAAGGGAATAATGAAGACCCCTAGCAGTAAGGGGCCTAATGAAGACCCCTAGGTCTGGCATCTCTTGACTCCTATTAAGCCCTGGAACAATCATCAGTACTATTGCAGTATCATTACAGCTTGATTACTGCCGGCAGCAGATGCCCTGGAGATGTGCTACCAACAACTGATGATTTTAATGCCACATAAAACATGTAATAAACTGAAAATGAGTAGTGGAATATTACACCAGTCAATGATTGGTACGGGCACTAGCGCTCTCAATCCTCAACCCATGTACAAGGGCCTATACCACGTGGTCCTTGTTGTCAATCAATTAATTTAATAATTTCAAGGGATTGACCACTAAATTGAAACTAATTAACTAAAAGCAACATTTATAACTTCAAATAGGAAATTTATAAAACTGGAGACACAAATACACTTTTTAATTCCCTAGAAGCAGTGCCACTCTAGTCTATAGGCTTATATATTGATGCCTCATCCTTAGGTCAAGTAAAAGGGACTGAGTTTGCAATGCATTTCCATACCTATACAAAGTGTACAGGAGCTGTGCTAGTTCTGGAGCGTTCCTTCTATCTGCTGATTGGGTGCCCCACACTCATCTGATACTGATGACCTATCCTAAAGATAAACCTAAACATCTTGATTGGGTTGAACTGCATACCAGACACAGCCTGAAAACTAGAGAGGGCGCTGTTCTGGCAGGGTTTTCTCTATAGTAATATTATAATATTACAGTAATGGTATATCTCTATAGATGCATATATGTAAATGCTATATATGTATATTAACTCTTTCTCACATGGCTTCTGGCAAACTTTCAGGGACAATGTGCCAAACGAGATCTGCAGCTGATAGAAAATGTAGCCCATGGCAGTCAAATGAGCTTTATTGGAGTCTCTTTTATAGGTTTGAAGAATATTCGAAAACATGTCATGCATAAGTGATGATGAGAGAAGGGAAAACATATGAGTCATAGAGCCGCAGAGATCGTTAGACACGAGGCCGTATAATTATTTTATTCCGCTTAACTACCAGCACTTTGCTCTCTGGAGCTTACAGTCCGTATCACTTACTAGGATTATCCCATTCTCAGGACCCTTGTTGTTGGGTCCTTACAAAAAAAAGATAGGTTTATGTACAGTGTGTCAATTTGGAGAATTAATCTGTTAATATATACTGTAGTAGGAACTAAGGCCAAGGAGAAAAGGTGGTTTAGTTTTGGTTTTCCACTAGGTTTAGGGTCAGAATCTAGTAAAGGTACATGGGGTAAATACCCCAAGGACCCCATCTTCTTGAGGACTTTCAACACCAACACTTCCATTCTGGTTGTTAAAACCAGAACCAAACTGAGAAAAACAGTTGTTCAGCAGGTACTAATTGGCTAATCGGCCTACAATCTCACCACTTATCCTTAAAGGATACTTGTCAGTAGGTCCACTCTATTAAACTAGGTACACTGTCTGGTAGGGCTGATGCTGCTGATTAAAATGATTCATTTTTTGTGAAAATTGGTTGTGGCATTCCCAAGAAAAATTAATATTATTCTTTAAGCAAATAAGGGCTTCAGTGCACTGAGGGGCGGAGCCACACTTTCCATTGCTGGCCACTCCCCTAAGTGCTGTGAAGCCTCATTTGCATAAAGAGCAAAAAAAACAATAGTCTTCTTTTCTCAGGAACGCCTCAACGATTTTTACAAGACAAGTATCATTTTAATCAGTAGGATCAGCCCTACTAACCAGTGTGCCTGGTATAATAGGTTGATCCTACTCTTTAAGGACAATATTTCTAGCTTGAGGCATAGGTGGCCATTTCTCCTGTTTGTGCATGCTGCAGTGAGTCAGGTGGAGTCCTGGTCTCATAGACAGTGATGGCTTTGCAAACCAAGCAAATGCAGGAAGTTTTTCGTTTGTATAAATTTTAATTTTGAGTGGACAAGCAAGACAAAAACATTTTTCTGGTGTCATTCACCTAAAATTAGTTCATGTATTTCTAGTGAATGTTGTTGATGAGAATACCAAACGTTTAGGGGAAGTTTTTTTATTTATTTTAGATGCATTTTAGTCAATAGAATTTATTTTGTTTTAAAATAATTACATTTTGCAATTTTTTTTTGCAAATATTGTTAAAAAAAGGGTATGCCATTACATGCCTCCCTGGCCAGGGGGACATACATTGGGCCAATTGTTTTTTTATGCGTATGTTTGTGTAAATGCCGGGAGGACAAGCACAGCACTTATATTGAAAAGCCATTACGTTTGCAATTCCACACAGTTTGCTAAGGAACCCTAGTGGACATCATTAATGTGGTTTTTCCGGGATAAAAATAAATAAATTGTTTGTTAGAGCAAGAGATAATAAAATAAATAAATAAATAAAAAAATAAAAAAAACAAGCAAACAATTTTTATCTGTTCAAGCCCCTGCCATTCCAGAGCCGACGCTCTGTGTCCCAGTCTGTGTTTACTTCTCTCATACATGTTTGTGACTGCAGCGGTCAATCACTGGTCTCAGCAGTGAGGCTTGTATGTACTCGCTGGAGGTCGCTGAGGCCAGAGACAAGCTGCAGTGGTCACATGCATGTACAGCCCATTATCACTGCAGGACACGTACCTTGAATGTTGAAGCATGTCCTGCTCTTGGCAAAAAATGGTTAGATTCCCTTTTCTTGATGTCACATGGTTTAACCTGTGCAGAGAGACTCGGGGAATGCAGGGAAGACAAGCTTTTCATCCTCCCTGCATGTCTGACTAGATAGATAACCCATCACAGTGAAGTGTTTTCCATTAAAGGGGATTACTGGATTTTATTTAAAAAAAATATTAAATTTCTTTATTTAACGGTATCACAGATACAATTTATGAAAACAAGACAATATCTACCTTTATTACGTTTAGCCCCTTTTATTCCCCCGCAATACAAAAAAAAAATTTTTTTTTTTTAAAGAAATAATAAAAAAAAAAACATTCCCCCTTCTCCTCACATCCCCCTCTCCTCTTCCACTCCCGACCGCTGCCCTCTATACCCCCTATCTCCTTCACACCAGCCCCCCAGCCCAAATCTGCAAAAATTGCATCTTTTTTATTTTATTTTTGTAATAATTTTCACATATCAGAGAATTTTTAACCTGTCTCATCCCATCTTTCTATCGTGGGGGCTTTCTTATCTATCCAGCTTGAGAACTATACTCTTCTAGCTTGAAATAGTCTCAAAAGGTATTACTGATAGTTTATCTGATGGATTTCGCGAATTTGGTTAAAACCTCTTGCCAAAACTTTTGAATATGGGGACAGCCCCCATAAGATATGAATATCATTCACCCCAGATTTCGTCACATTTTACATTAAAAACTTTGTTCTTATAAATTTCATCAGTTTTTCCGGTTTGTAGTATAACCTACACTGAGGAACAGAAGTATTTGAATCACCCTGTGATTTTGCAAGTTCTCCCACTTAGGAAATCATGAGGGGTCTGTAATTCACATTGTAGTGCATTCCCGCTCTGAGAGACAGAATAAAAATAATAATAATCAGGAAATCACATTGTATAGATTTTTTTTTTTATTATTGTCTTGCTCTGCTGAACATAAGTATTTGAACACTTGAGAAACAGCAAGAATTCTGGCTCTCAAAGACCTGTTACTGTGCCTTTAAAAAAGTCCACCTCTACTCCACTCGTTAATCTAACTTAGTAGCACCTGTCTGAGCTCTTTGAAGACCCCTGTCCACCCCACAGTCAGTCAGATGCCAACTACTACCAAGGGGCAAGACCAAAGAGCAGACAAAAGACACCAGAGACAAATTGTGGACCTCCACAAGGCTGAAAAGGCTACGGGACAATTGCCAAGCAGCTTGGGTGAAAATAGATCACTGTTGGAGCAATGTTAGAAAATGGAAGAGGCTCAAAACGACTGTCAGTCTCCCTCGACTGGGGCTCCATGCAAGATCTCACCTCGTGGGGTATCACTGATGATAAGAAAGGTGAGGAATCAGCCCAGAACCACAAGGGAGGAGCTGGTCAATGACATGAAGAGAGCTGGGACCACAGTTTCAAAGGTCACTGTCGGTAGAACACTACGCCGTCATGGTTTCAAATCATGCATTGCACGGCAGGTTCCCCTGCTCAAGTCATCACATGTCCAGGCCCGGTCTGAAGTTTGCCAATGACCATTTGGATGATCCAGAGGAGGCCGGGGAGAAAGTCATGTGGTCAGAGTGAGATCAAAGTAGAACTTTTTGGTTTAAACTTCACTCGTCGTGTTTGCAGGAAAAAGAAGGATGAGTTGCATCCCAAGAACACCATCCCTACTGTGAAGCTTGGGGGTGGAACATCATGCTTTGGGGGTGCTCTTCCGCAAATGGGACAGGACGACTGCACTGTATTAAGGAGAGGATGAATGGGGCCATTTATTGTGAGGTTTTGAGCAACAAACCTCCTTCCCTCAGTCCCTTAATCTGTGGGAAGGGTTTAGAGAGGTTATTCTAGCAGCCTTATATATATCCCCCCAATCATCTTCCTGAAACTGGAGCCCAACACCTTCCCATTGTTTCCCTATAGAATAGGAGCTTTCCCTTTTCCCTTTTGGAGGACCAACATATAAATTTGTGATATCTTCTTCTTCTCCCCTTTGTAAGTAGAGATGTGTTTCAGGGCTTCAGGCATTTTATCGATGGTTACTCTTACAAAAGATCTTACATGCGTGTTTCAACTGTAGATAGTAGAAAATATCCTTATCCTGATACCCATATGTTTTTTTTAAAACCTTGGAATTCTATTACCTGATTATTGGGTAGGATCTGCCCAAGCCTGTATATCCCTCTTCTCGTCCATGGAATGTATGCCATGTTTGCAAACTCCTGCAGGTGAGCATTCCTCCAGGTCAAACTTTCTTGACTTATTTTGCTTATCTCACACATTTCTCTAATATGACGCCATATATTACACATAAATTCTGTGGTTACAGTGCTGACTAGCTCCCCCGGCCTATGGATACCAGCCTCTAGATTCTGGCAGATCTCAAATTTTAACAAATTATTGTCCAAGCTGCCCACTAGAGATTTATAAAGCCTAGAGTTCCCCAGTCTAAAATGTTCTTAAACTGTCCAGCTACAAAATAAATTTTTATTGTCCGGGACCGAAAGACCTCCTTCTTTTCTGACCATTGCAGGTTGTAAAAAGTTTCATTCTAGGTTTTCTCCCTCTCCATATCAATTTTGCAGCAAACTCTCCACAACTCGGAAAACCCCCTTCGGTATATTAAGAGGTGAGTTCTAAAATATATTAATAAATCATAAAGAGGTAGACACATCTTAACCAAGGCGAGCCTTCCAGCCATGGAGAGGGGAGGCTGTTCCAGATCCAGATTTTTTATCTTTTACCTGAGAGAGAAGAGGTTTTATATTTAACTTGTTGAAGTCCCTGGATCATTTGTTAATTTAATACCTAAGTACTTTATCCCTTGCCCTTCTTTTAAAATCTCCATGTCCCTTGGGGCGAAATCTCCCAAAGGATCTATAGGGAGACAAGCAGATTTTTCCCAGTTTATCTTCAAGACCGGCCATCCTACCATACCTTTCAAACACCTCCAATATATGTTTCTAAGGAGTCAGTGTGCGCCTCGAACAACTCATGTCGTCTACATACAAACTAAAGTTTCTCTTCATGGTTCCCGAATTTGTACCCGACTATGTTCTTATCCTGACGTATCCATTCAGCTAGGGGCTCAATGGCAATGGCAAAGAGAAGGGGAGACAGGGGACATCCCTGTCTAACCCCTCTTTGGACTTCAAAGGGTTCAGAGATCTCTCCATTTACTATTACTCTAGCTTTAAGTCCAGTGTACCACAGTTGTATCATGAAATATATCTTGCACCGAAACCCATCTTTTTTAGGGTTGCCCACATAAAAGGCCATTCTATTGTATCAAAGGCCTTGGACGCATCTATCATAACTATTACTCTCTGACCCCAATTATCCGACCTAATCTGCATATTTAAAAAGCATCTTCTAAAATTTATCGAAGTTGATTTTCCGGCCATAAATCCAGTTTGGTCGTCATGTATTATAGATGATTACACCCCCTTTAGTCTATTAGTCAATAACTTAGCCAAGAGTTTATTATCTGTAGTGATTAAAGAGATGGGGCTATAGCAGTCAATTAGCTGGGGATCCTTATATTATGTAATTAAGACTTCTCGGGCCGAATCAGGTAAGCTTTCCACATTTCTATAATTTCTGGTATCAATATATCCCTATATTTGTCATAGACCTCAAATGGAATACCGTCTAGAACAGGGGGACCTATTTTTTGGTGTCAAGTTAAGTATTCCTTGTACCTCTTCCACCGTAATGTCCTTTTTAAGGAGTAACCCTCTGCTCATTTGTAAGCACTTTAATCTCTAAACTCTCCAGGAAGTGCTCTATATCTCGAGTTCCTTTGTGTGCTCTGGTTTATAGACTTCCTGGAAGTATGATTTTATTAGTGTTATCTTCTCGGACAACGTTTCAACCTGTTTGTCTTCCCATTTACCAAGTGAGAGATATAATTACTTGTCCTTTGTGCTCTAACTATCGAGGCATAGTCTTTTCCCGAAGTATGAGCCTGAACATATTGTGTTCTCTCACATAATTAATTGTTCGTCTTGATATCTCTTTTGGGAATCCCTCCCATTTCTGCTGATTATCAATCGTAGGGTTTTTCAATGTAGTTCTTTTCCTTCGGTTAACCTCTCTTACTAACCCATCCATTTATTTTTTCTTTTTTATGTATGGAAGTATATTTGACAATGATCCCTCTCATGAAAGCCTTCCTTGCTTCCAGACTATCTTAGTTTCCGCAGTATTTATCTTGTAATATTCCATAATTTCATTCCGCAACCTATCGATGGGGATTACCTGGATTTTATAATTGATGGCCTATCCTCCTCAGGGTACGTCCTCAATATCTGATCTGCATCGGATCGGACGCCCCATCTGGTCAACTATTTCAGAGTCGCTCCGGCACCAGTAGTTGATGCTGTAACTACACAGTTCTATCCATTGTGTTGTGGACGGAGCTGGTAACTACATTTAATTCAATAGGAGCAGTTCTGTTGTCACCAACGCGACTCCATAAGGGATGTCAGATATTGATGGCCTCTACTGAAAATAGGAAATCAGTACTAAAGTTCCAGAGAACCGATTTAAAGGGAATGTGCTGCAAAAAAAATTCTACTTTTTTCAACACAGCACTTTGGTCTGAATACTTTTGTAATTGCATGTAATAAAAAATTTGCATAGCCACTAAGTTATTCAATAAAATGTATCTGTTATAGCGCCACCTGCTGTTTGTTCTCTTCCTTATTTCTTGTCCATTTTACGCGCTCAGTTTAAATCTTCACTGTCACCATCCATATACTGTAGTCTTTTAGAAGCTGTGGCAGTTAAGGGAGAGAGCTGGAGCGGAAAGAACATGCCCCCTGAAAAAGGACACTCCCTCCTGAGCTGCCACCTTGAAATAAGTCTAACAGAACCTTTAAGGCAATGAATGGGAAGATCTCTGGATCCATGTGAGGTGCAGGGCTGGTTCTAGCTTTGTTATAAAAGGTATTGTGATGTACTACATGGTGTCTAATTTTCATGACAAAACCCTCTTTAAATTGAATCAGCCACCCAGTGAGATCCTCTGAGGTCAGAAGTGGAGACAGCTATAGGACACAATGAAAGAACAGGTTGCTAAGCATTGTAGGCTTCCTTGTAGATAGAGGTGGTGATTTTGGAGGCCCTGCAAAGGAAATGTGTCATCAGAAAATGATTTATTGTTTAAATCGTGTTTCATGTTTTTTAAATAATTTTTTATGTTATTTTTAATTTTCCATGTGTAACACCCCAGAGGTGCATTACCACCTTTTACACCCCCCCCCCCCACTATCTTCTATGGTTGATTTAATTTCATCATGCGTATTTATTCCAGGTTCTACACACATTGTGTATTTGTATTCCTGATTTTGTAACTGTTGACATGTAATGTGCCTGGTTCACCAGCAGATGGCGGCAGTAATGGCAGAGCTAGTTTACCTGTGTCATGGTCTTACCTGCTTGCTGCTCTCCTTCGTTTGACATGTGCTGGCGGCCATCTTGGTTTATGGGTTTCTTGTAGCCTTCCACCCTGCGGCTCCTCCTTCCCCTGGGAGGAGCTGGATGCTAGCTCATATATATAGGAGGTCTGTGGCTTCAGTTCCTTGCTTGGTCCTCTTGTGTTCACATGCTTCTAGACTGCTGCTGCTTCTGGTTCCTGATCCTGGCTTCGTCTGACTACCCTCGCTGGTTCCTGATCCTGGCTTCGTCTGACTACCCTGCTGGTTCCTGATCCTGGCTTCGTCTGACTACCCTGCTGGTTCCTGATCCTGGCTTCGTCTGACTACCTTCTGGTTCCTGCCTCTGGCTTCGCAAAGACTCTGCTCGGTTTCACCATCCGTTTGGACTTTTGCTTTACAGCTTTGTTTTCAATAAAGCCTTCTTATTTTCACTTATCTCTTGTTGTACGTCTGGTTCATGGTTCCGTGACATTAGGACCAAGCCATGAATTCTGACGGTACAGGGCCATCCTCGCTACCCACGCTGGTTGCCAGACTTGATCAGCAGGATCACCTGTTGGGTCGGTTCGCTGTGGCGTTGCAAACCCTGCTTGAACGCCCACGGCATATTTCGCTCCCGTTGCCGATGGGTCGGTTGTCGCTCCTGGGCTCGCTCCTACTGCCGCTCCGGTTGTTGCGCCAGAGTCTACCCCGACACCTGTTGTTGCGCCTGCGGTGTTTCGGGGTATGACCGGTTCTGCCCCTCTTCCACAGCGCTTTGGGGGAGAGCCAACTCAGAGCCGAGGTTTCCTTAACCAGGTGGGCATTTATTTCGAGTTGCTGCCTCATGCCTTTCCTACTGAGAGAACAAAGGTGGGCTTCTTGATCTCGCTGCTCTCGGACAAGGCCTTGGCCTGGGCCAGCCCTTTATGGGAGAACAACAATCCGGTGGTTGCCGAGTTTTCCCGGTTTTGTTGCTTCCCTTCGGAAGGTATTCGATGTGCCGGCTCGTGCTGCCTCTGCTGCGAAGCTCCTTATGTCCATCAGACAGGGTTCACGATCCGTAGCTGAATACGCCATTGAGTTTCGTACCCTGGCAGCAGAGGTGGGCTGGAATAATGAGGCTCTGGTCGCTGCTTTCTCTCATGGTCTCTCGGATGCCTTGAAGGATGAGGTTGCAGCTAAGGACCTACCAGTTGAGCTTGAGTCTCTTATTCCTTTCCTGATTTTTGATTGACACCAGACTCAGGGAGAGACCTTCCTTTAAGGAGAACCTGCGGAGGTCTTCTAACAGATTGGTGCCTACGTTTGCTGTCCCACCCGTGCCTCCCTCTCCTCCCACGCCTCCTGGGGATGACTTGTCTGGGGTGAACCCATGCAGGCTGGGGTTTGCTCGCCTGTCCGAGGGGGAGAGGGCACTCCGGAGACGCGAGGGCCGATGCATGTACTGTGGTCTCGGTGGGCATTTTCGGTTGGCATGTCCGAACCGTCCGGGAAACGCTCGTACCCTGAGATCCTGTCGGGGGCAGATCTTGGGTGGAGTCTCCTCGTCCCCGGTTTCCCGTGTTGACAAACCACTGATCACTGTTGTCCTCTCCTGGGTCGGGGGCTCGGTGACGACTCAGGCGTTGGTGGACTCTGGTGCTGGTGGTTTGTTCATTGATAGTGTGTTCGCTGCCGCCAATTCCATTCCTCTGCAGGCTCGAGGTTCCCCACTGGCTCTTGAGGCGATAGAACGGCAGACCCCTTCTGCCGCCACACGTGACTCATGAGACCCTTCCAGTGGGGATAGCCATTGGTGCCGTTCACAGAGAGTCGGTCCTGCCTCCAGGTTATTTCGTCTCCACACTACTCGGTGGTCTTGGGGTACCCCTGGCTCCAGAAGCATAATCCGACTTTCGATTGGAGATCGGTCGAGATCCTCTCGTGGTCACCGCAGTGTGGGGCTAGTTGCATCCATGGGTCTGTCAAGTTGCTGTGTACTTCCTCGGACTCTCTGTTGCCTCCTGAATACGAGGAGTACCGGGATGTATTCGATGAGGTGCGCGCGGTTGCCCTACCTCCGCACCGCCCATACGATTGTGCCATAGAGTTACAATCTGGTGCCGTTCCTCCTCGTGGCAAAGTCTATCCCCTGCCGGTAGCGGAGAATGAGGCCATGGAGGAGTACGTGAGGGAGGCGCTTTCACGCGGACACATTCGCAAATCTTCGTCCCCGGCAGGGGCTGGATTTTTCTTTTGTGAAAAAGAAGGGCTGTGAGTTGAGGCCTTGCATCGATTACAGGGTCTCAATCGCATCACGATCAAGAACGCTTACCCGATACCCTTGATTTCCGAGCTGTTCGATCGCCTTAAAGGGGGCCACGGTCCTTTACCAAACTCGACCTGAGGGCGGCATATAACCTGGTAAGGATCAAGGCGGGCGATGAGTGGAAGACCGCGTTTAACACAGGACCGGTCATTACGAATCCTTGGTTATGCCCTTTGGGTTGTGCAATGCGCCCGCAGTCTTTCAGGAATTCATCAACGATGTTTTCCGTGACCTGTTGCAGCAGTGTGTGGTAGTCTATTTGGATGACATCTTGGTATATTCTGAATCCATGGAGGCCCACATTCTGGATGTCAGACGAGTGTTGCAACGGTTATACGAGAGAACAAGCTGTTCGGTAAGCTTGAGAAATGCGAATTTCACCGATCCCAGGTAACCTTCTTAGGTTACATCATTTCCGCTGGGGGTTTCTCCATGGATCCTGAGAAGGTTTCGGCTGTCTTACAGTGGCCCCAGCCCAGTGGTCTTCGTTCCCTGCAGCGCTTTTTGGGCTTCGCCAATTATTATCGGAAGTTCATCAGGGACTTTTCCATGCTGGCCAAGCCCCTCACGGATCTGACCAGGAAGGGCAGTAATTCCCAGGTCTGGCCGCTCGAGGCCATCCGAGCTTTTGAGGCCCTAAAGTCCGCCTTTGTGTCGGCTCCGATTCTGTCGCATCCCAACCCTGGGTTGCCCTTTGTCCTCGAGGTGGACGCGTCTGAGACGGGAGTAGGCGCCCTTCTGTCTCAGCGTAGAACACCAGAGGGTCCTCTGCTTCCTTGTGGGTTTTACTCCCGGAAACTGTCTTCCGCGGAGTGCAACTATCGATTGGTGACAGGGAGTTATTGGCCATCGTGCAGGCCCTTAAAGAATGGAGGCACTTGCTCGAGGGTTCGGTGGTTCCGGTTCTCATCCTGACGGACACAAGATCTGACCTACCTTTCTGAGGCCAAGAGATTGACACCACGTCAGGCCAGATGGGCTCTGTTCTTGTCACGTTTTAATTACGTGGTCTCCTACCTACCCGGTTCCAAGAACATCAGGGCGGATGCCTTATCACGGCAGTACTCCGAGCTGTCCAGGGAGGAGTCGATTCGACTTCGGTCATACCTCCGAATCAGATCCTGGCCGCCATTCGCACCAGCCTGACCTCTCCCTGGGTGAGCAGATTTTGGCGGCTCAATCTGGTGCTCCCTCTGGGAGACCCAACGGCAGATGTTTTGTGCCTGAGGAGTTGCGCAATCGGTTGTTGCGAACCTACCATAACTCCAAGACCGCGGGCATCCTGGAAAGAATCAGCTGTCCTGGGCTGTTTCACGTCTGTTCTGGTGGCCTTCCTACGTTCCGACATCGCCGCATATGTAGCGGCATGCTCCGTTTGTGCCCAGAGTAAGTCCCCTCGGCACCTTCCGTTGGGCCTTCTGCAACCCATAGCCACGGGGAGCGCCCATGGTCCAACCTGGGGATGGATTTCATTGTGGACCTCCCTGCATCCCTGAGGCCATACGGTCATTCTCATGATTGTGGATCGGTTTTTCCAAATGTGCCACTGTGTTCCTCTCAAGAAGTTACCCTCTGCACAAGAGTTGGCCACGATTTTTGCCAGGGAGGTCTTCCGGTTGCACGGTTTGCTAAGGAGATTGTGTCGGATCGGGGCAGTCAGTTTGTGTCCAGGTTCTGGCGCGCCTTTTGCTCCCACGTTGGGGATTCATCTCTCCTTCTCCTCGGCCTACCACCCTCAGTCCAATGGGGCCGCAGACGATCCCAATCAGGCCTTGGAGCAATTCCTTCGTTGCTATGTCTCCGATCACCAAGACAATTGGTGTTGACCTCCTGCCTTGGGCTGAGTTTTGCCAGGAACCACGGCGGTGAACTCTTCCTCTGGGACGTTCTCCCTTCATGGCCAATTATGGGTTCCAACCTGCCGTGTTACCGGAGGTATTCTCTCCCCAGGATATTCGGCTGTGGAGGATCACCTTTCCGTCCTACGTGCTTCTTGGGTACAGATCCAGAAGTCCCGGCCTTGAGGTCTCTGCGCAGCGCCAGAGACTCCAGGTGATCGCAGACGAGCGCCTGCTCCTTTCTACCAGGTCGGAGAACCGTGTATGGTTGTCCACCCGCAAACCTCAACCTTCGAGTGCCCACTCCCAAGCTGGCGCCTCGCTTTGTTGGTCCCTTCCGAGTGCTTCGCAGGTAAACCCGGTAGCCTATGCCCCTTGCGCTTTCCTCCTGGAATGCGGATCTCCAAGTGTTTCATGTCTCCCTGTTGAAGCCCACTGGTGTGTATCGTTTCACTTCCTCGGTTCCTCGGCCTCGTCCGGTCCAAGTGGGCAATCGTGAGAATATGAGGTGAGCAATATCCTGGACTCACGCCTGGTCCGCGGTCGGTTGCAGTTTTTTGGTCCAATGGCGTGGTATATGGTCCAGAGGAGCGTTCCTGGGTTCCCTCCGCAGATGTCCATGCTCCTGCCTTGCTCGAGCCTTCCAGCACGCTTCCCTCAGAAACCGTTTTGTGCTCCGCGGAGGAGGGGCCTTGAGGGGGAGGTACTGTCATGGTCTTACCTGCTTGCTGCTCTCCTTCGTTTTGACATGTGCTGGCGGCCATCTTGGTTTATGGGTTTCTTGTAGCCTTCCACCCTGCGGCTCCTCCTTCCCCTGGGAGGAGTGGATGCCTAGCTCATATATATAGGAGGTCTGTGGCTTCAGTTCCTTGCTTGGTCCTCTTGTGTTCACATGCCTTCTAGACTGCTGCTGCTTCTGGTTCCTGATCCTGGCTTCGTCTGACTACCCTGCTGGTTCCTGATCCTGCTTCGTCTGCTACCCTGCTGGTTCCTGATCCTGGCTTCGTCTGACTACCTGCTGGTTCCTGATCCTGGCTTCGTCTGACTACCCTTCTGGTTCCTGACCTCTGGCTTCGCAAGACTCTGCTCGGATTTCACCATCCGTTTGGACTTTTGCTTTACAGCTTTATTTTCAATAAAGCCTTCTTATTTTCACTTATCTCTTGTTGTACGTCTGGTTCATGGTTCCGTGACAACTGGAATGGAGCCTTTTCTTTCCATTCTAGCCCTCTCTATAGAGGAGGAGTTTTAGCTAGTGAAGGGCAGTTGAGAGTATCCCTCTAAGGGGAAGGAAGCAGGCCCTCATCCCGGCTGGACAGGCCCTGCTAAAGCCAGCAGAGCACCATCAGCTCTGCTGGACCTGGATGCCCAAGCTACAAGCCTCATGAGCCAGGAGTAAAAGTTCCCGCGATAAAGATAAAGAGAGTACAGAAAGCTGTCAGCACAGCAGAGCCAGAGAGCAACTGATGTAGCAGTGCCGAGCATGTTTGCCTGCCAGAATTCATGCCAAAGTCTGCTGGTGGCCAAAAAAAAGTTGGAAGATTGTTTCCTGATGAAAGTTTATTTAAGTAAAGCTGTTGTTCAACGTTATACCAAGTCTGGACTCCAATTCATTTCTTCATCCCACCATCCAACTACCCCTTTTTCTGCAGCAGATGGCCACGTTTGGGGTTCCAGTGTATCCAGGTAGGAGCACCGTGACAAGTGCAACACCATTAAGGGACATTAGGCCACCCTTCACCACTCTGGCATTCCTATCCTGGGTACCCATCACCAACACCATCCACTTAAGGGGACGCCGTCCCTTGTTGCTTCACTGCAACTGGGGTCCCGACAAAACATTTACTTTAAGGTACGACCGATGCCGCGCCAATGCACATGTCACTAGCTATATTTAAACAAAAAAAATAACATCCTGCAGTTTTCGCACTGGCCACTATTCCACTAAGCCTAATAATAGGCACCCCCATCTTGGTCTGTACAGATTAGTTACCTGCTTATCTATACATAGAGGTGATATCAGTACGGCAGATTAGAATGACAGATAAGACAGGATCCACCATTCACAATAGATGACTGTCAAATCTTATCTATTCTTTCCTTGTACAACGACCTCTGCACAGTTCACAGAGCATGCCCAGAAAATTCTCACTTTCTTAATGCCTTCTAAATGCTGTTAAGAACAGCTCCGTCAAGATGGTCGCCCCCATAATCACGTTCAGGAAATAGAAGAAAAAATCTGTAATCAGAAAATAAAAACTGATTCGAAAAAAGGAGACGTGTTACCATCTGGTTTTAATGGGCTCTTATGGAAAGGAGAAGAGTGCTCTAAAAAATAGGTGCAGCACGACAGGAGTCTTGGACAGTGATGAAGGAGGCGTCGCAGGAGTGACCGTTATGTTTCATGGTCATGAAGTTCGGGAGGAGTCATGGTGTCACGTGGTAGATATGAAAAATAGTTGTGTCTTAGACTAGATCTGAGATTGAGGCAGGACATCATGGAGGAAGCAAAAAAAAGAGACAGTCTAGCCATTGAGAGAGGTCCGAAGAGAAAGAGATATAGAGCCTGAGAGTCATGGGCATAGAGAAAGTTGCTGATGAATAGTGTTGAGCGAACTTGTGTTTTAAGTTCGGCGTCTAAAGTTCGGGTTATCGAAGAATCGCGTTATGGATTTTAGAACCCATAATGCGATTCTTCGATAACCCCAACCCGAACTTTAGACGCCGAACTTAAAACACAAGTTCGCTCAACACAACTGATGAACTATTAGTGTAGGCGCTGGTCCTACCTTGTTGAGCTGGTCTCCACCTGGAGAGCATGTGCCTCCTGCCTCAGCTTCATCCAAACCATTTCCCCCCGCCAACCAGAATCCTACTCCTCACTGATGAGGGGAAAACACCCCCGAAACATCTGTCTTGGGGCTTTGGCTAGTTTCCCTTGTGTTCCAAGGCTTGTTAAAAAAATCAGGCATAGACCCATAGGGAACCACTTCCAGAAGGTGGCGCAAGTGAGACGGTTCTCTCTCTGGGAGATACCTCTGTATTAGAAGATAATAAGGGTATATTAATCATGGTTCCATCGCTTTTAGTAGCTGTGCCCCATGATTATAGGTCTGTTCACAACATGAACTCTCAATATCGTACGACTACATTGTACCTAACCTTAGTAAAGGTGGTCATGTTGCCACCTGCAAGTGCAGTAACCACGGCGGTCTGCCCACAAAAAAACTTCCAGTCTTCAAACCAGCGCCTGGATCTGAATACTTTTATAATTGCATGCAGTTTAAAATGTATTATAGCCACTGAGTTATTCCATAAAATGTATCTGTATGGCGCCACCTGCTGTTTACAAATTCACTAATTTCTCTGTCCACCTCCACGCTCAGCTCAGTTCTTTCACTGCCACCAGCTGCAGCAGAAAGGACACCCCCTCAGCTGACAACTTGATGTACTGTAAATCTAGCAGAGCAACTGGAGCAATGAATGGGGAGATCGCTGGATCCATGTGAGGTCCAGGGCTGGTTCTAGCTTTGTTAGAAAGAGATTGTCATGTCCTATATGCTGTCCCATTTCCATCTTTTACATCAATCATGGAATAATCCCTTTAATAGGGTCTAGTATTTTGCTAGTAATAATCCCTTTAATGCCACATGGCCAAAAGTCGGGATACAGCCCCATCCCTAAATGGGAATACTTGTAGCAGGCCATACAGGTGCATTCAGAAATTTCTGAAACAAGTATGCCGCATGTGAATATAGTAGACCAGGGATCAGCAACCTCTGGCACGCCAGCTGAAACGACTACAACTCCCAGAATCCTCATTTCACTTCTACGATAGTAACAAGAACAGCCAAGTAAGTGTGCATGCTAGGAGTTGTAGTTTCACAGCAGCCGGAGAGCTGAAGGTTGCAGATCCCTGTAGGAGACCAACCCTGTGGACCTAAAAGCCGTATCCATTGATAGCGTTCTAGACGCAATTTTGCAAAGTCTCCTCTACCGTCCATTCGTATACTTCGGAGATTTCATCGTCTGAGGTCCACGGCGTCGTTAACGGAGAGTCCCCGTCATCAAAAACGTCCTGTTTTCCGCTTCCGTCTCTCCAAGGGATGTGCATCTGGGACATAAGTAGTGTTGAGCGCGAATATTCGAATTGCGAATTTTAATCGCGAATATCGCCACTAATATTTAGAACATAGCGCTATATATTCGTATTTGCGAATAGTGCGAATCGATCGCGCCTATATTTCGTTGCCGATTTTCGCAATCAAGTAAACAATGACTGGAGATCACGAATTCTCGAATTTGCAGCGAATATTCGGCCAAACGTTCACAAAGTATCGCGAATTCGAATACTGCCTATGCCGCTCCTCACTAGACATAAGCTGTGCCCAGGGACCGTTACGTAACCGCAGGAGCAGCCACTGCAACATAATAACAAAAGAGAAACAATGTAACAAAACCTTCCAATAAACAAAAAGTCCTTGTCCTCTCCACCAGAGGGGAATCCCAGGGGGAAGGCTCCGAGGATTGTACAGCACAGTGACATCACAGCCCAAGCTGAGAAAGACTGCAGGATCTGAGGGAGGGATGAGGTTGGAGTAATAGGTGGGGGGGATGATGAGCTTCCTCCTCCTCCTCCTCCTGCTGGACCACCGGTTTATACAGAGACATGCTAGAGAGAGAGAGCTGGAGGATGGAGGGGAGGGGGGGGGACATCAACAAGAAAATCAATGGTAAATGAATCCTCAATGAAATCCACTAGATGGAGCCTGGCGTAATTCTGCTGGATTTCATTAGAGCATTAAGGTAGAGAAGGGATCAGATCATCTGAATTGTGCAATTAGCAAGGAGAAGGAAGCGGCAAGAGGTGCAAACTGTCCTCTGCTGCCTGACATCTCCATGCAAGCTGTCCTCTGGTGGGGCTAGGAAAACAACAACAACCTCCTCGGAACCCCAAGGCTGGTGGTGCCTGTAGACCTCCATGGCAGCAATTTTGGAGCAGCTGCAGGTAAGAGCATGCAATTCCTGGTTGGAAGCAGGTTGTGCCTGGTAGAGGCATCTTCTGCCAGCTCTCCATGCAGTCAGACCCCTGTAGGCGCCCACTTGATGGCTGTCACTGCCGCCTGCTGAGCCTTTTGCAGCTGGTTGGATGTGCAGGTCAGGTAGGTAGATGGCCACGGAGGTACAGTAAGTGGTGGCGCATGCAGGTGGCAGGTTTGGAAAGGAGCATTCTGTAGCTGGAGGTTGTCAGTCAATCAATGTAACATGCCCGTTCTGGTAGAGGTTAGGGTGGTCTTCTGTGCCAGTGTCTGTCCCTGGATCTGGAATTTGTTCAGTTTGGGATTTTTTGGGAATATATATATATATATTTATTTTTTTTGTTAAGGGTTGAGTGGATTCTGCAGATTGTCAGCGATTAGTAGTCATGGTGGAGCACAAAAACAAACACTATTCCAAGGATTTTTTCCAAACGCATCGCCTTCGGTGGAATCGGGTTTTTTGGGTAATGACTTGTTATCCGTGTCCGGCAAATGCGGTAAAATGTTCTGTGTTTTGGAAAATGGAGGAGGAGGGGGGCGGGGAGGGGGGGGTCGGTAATAGGCGTCCATCTTCATTTTACTAGAATCGTGTTATAAAGAGATGTAGCAGAGCTGAATTTGACCAAAGAACAAGGTGACAAATCTGGCACTGCTACATCTTACAGGTTCAGCCCTGTGTCATACCTGATGAATGTTGTATATGACAAACAGCTCTTCTTCATCTGAGCCAAATCGTATCTTATAGATGAGAAACTTCTCTCTTCTGCATCTGACAAACCAAGCTCTGCTATATCTAAAAAATAGAGCTCTGCCATAATTGCCAATAGCAGATTACATATAACAAATTTAGCTCTTCTGCATCTGACAAACGGAACTCTACTATATCTAACCAATACTTTTCTGCCACGATTGCCAGGTGTATCTTATAGATGACAAACTTAGCTCTTCTGCATCTGACAAACCAAGCTCTGCTATATCAAAAAAATATAGCTCAGCCATAATTGCCAATAGCAGATTACATATAACAAATTTGGCTCTTCTGCATCTGACAAACTCAGCCCTGCTGCATCTAACAAACATAGTTATGGCACAATTGCCTTTCCTAGGTTCTATACGACAAGTCTGCACTGCTGCTATACATCCGACAAATACAGCACTGCTACATGGCTCCGCCACATTTACCAAGCACAGCTGATGAATCCGACCCTACAACATCTTACCGACATATATCTGCTATATCTTACCCTAAACAGTCAGAGAACTCTTACAAGTCTGTATCACAAATTCTACAAACAAATAGCTCTGCTACATCTCACAAGCTTACTCCTGCCAAATCCAACAAGGTCAGCTCTGCTACATGTAACCAATCCAGCCTTGCAGCATCTGACACATGTGACAGACTTTCTAGTGCTGCATTGAACAAACTTAGCTACATCTGGCAAATGCAGGCAAGCAAGATCTGGCATACTTCTACTTATGTAGATCTTACCTGCTCAGCACTGCTACATCTCGTAAGCTATTATTTGCAAAATTTAACAAATTGAACCCATACGAAAGTGAAAACGGGTGGTCTTCATTCGATAAACTATTTATAACTCACAAATGTTCTATTGTCTGTGTAAACAGTGATGGGTTATATACAGATAGAGTGGAGCTGAATTGTAGCAAATGAAGCGAAGGTGTGTTTGTCATCTCCAAAATTCTGTGTGATAGCTTGTGGTTTTACATAAGGCTGTGGGTAAACTAGAGATGCATTAGTAAATTTCTGTACTTGACATATTTGACTCTTTTACCCTCATCTACAGATGTAGCAGAGGGGAGTTTGTCATCAGGCACAATTCAGTGTGATATCTTGTGGTTTTATATAGGACTGCAGGTAAACCTACTCCATATGGGGCAGCAGGTGTAGGCTTCTGTCCTACTGAAGAAGATAGAGGGAATTAATAGTTGAGCGATTTCCTGTAACGTGCTTGGTACAACAGCCATAATAAGACTATATCAGGATATTGCTACTCAGGTATTGTTACCACTAGGGGGAGCTGTGTTCTAATTCAGGTTAATGTATGCACAGTACGCAGTGAGCCCTTGAGCTCCCTCTACTGGTGGCTGCTGGTAGTCAGAATGTTATCATTTACCTGAGGATTTGGAGCTCTGTTTCAGAAAAACTGACCTCTGGCTAATGAGGCCTGATACTGTAAGTGCAGGTCCCACCTCTCATACCCGTACCTATCTCCAGCGTAGGCCCCTGAGAGTGCACTGCTCATTTGCAACGTGCTCGCTATTCATTTCTATGGAAGTCCTGAAAACAGCCGACAAGCAAACTGTTATTTTCGGACGTTCCTTAGAAATGAATGGAGGGTGATCGCTTAGATCACCTCGGGGGTCCCATTTTGGAGATAGGTGGGACCAACCCCTCCCTGACACTGGTGACATATCCTAGTGATATGACACCAATGTTTAAGATGAGACAACCCCTTTAAAAAGGCATAGGAAGTAGAAAAGGAGGCAGAGGGAGTGAAGTTACACATGACCTAAGGATCAGACTACACAGGGTTCGCTTGTAGTCTGTAACCATGGAGACACATAAGTCAGCAAAGGAGACAAAAATCTTAGCTGCTACATAACTGTGGAAGTAATCGTCATAAGAGCATTATCAAAATTTTGCAACATGTTAATTAACTCCACAAATATTTTTCTCGTTGTATCACTTTTCACACACTTAGCTCCAGATCCTCTGCTTTCCTTCCTACAATCATAGTTAAATGATAAAACGATTTCTGCCTGCAGCCACCACTAGGGGGAGCTCACTGCATATGGATTTCTATAGTTAGCATTGAATTCAATGGAAGCTGTTTAATTCTAAATGCAATGAGCTTGTCCTAGTGGTAGCTACAGGCAAATGCTGCAACTGTATGTGGAGAAGCAGTTCAGAAGTGGCCCCTCACCCCACGGGCCCCACAAGTTGCCTGCTCTGTCAGGCTTTGTTAGTGTCAGAGGCCGTGTTTATCCAGTACAATGCTAGGCTCCTGCTGGAAACCGACAGACCCATTACATGCCCCATTTCAGGGAATAGAGCAGGAGGAGCTGAGCAGAATGATACGTAGTATTGTAGAAAAAGATACAGCGTAACCGCTATGTGATTCATCAGGTCTGAAGTCACGGAAGCGGCACTCTCAGTGATAGACAGCTGTCAGTCATAGAAGGGAGGCGGCTAATCACTGATAGGACCGCCCACCGGACTCCCAGAAAGAGCAGAGATGTAAATGATCAAAACACAAGTTATAAGGAATCGTTTCCCGTAACACTTTATATCAATCTGCTCAGCTCCTCCTGCTCTATAGCCTGCGGATTACACTGCATTCTCAATGTGATGGGTTTATCTATCTATCTATCTATCTATCTATCTATTATCTATCTATTATCTATCTATCTATCTATCTATCTATCTATCTATTATCTATCTATCTATCTATTATCTATCTATTATCTATCTATTATCTATCTATCTATCTATCTATCTATCTATCTATTATCTATCTATCTATCTATCTATCTATTATCTATCTATCTATCTATCTATTATCTATCTATCTATTATCTATCTATCTATCTATCTATCTATCTATCTATCTATCTATCCATCTATCCATTATCTATCTATCTATCTATCTATCTATCTATCTATCTATCCATCTATCCATTATCTATCTATCTATCTATCTATCTATCTATCTATCTATCTATCTATCTATCTCATATCTATCTATCTATCTGAAACATGGTGTAGTATACATACCAACAACAACACCAAAAATAGCCACACCACACGGTATACTCAAAATTAAAAAAAAACATGATTTTTATTATAAAAAATCCAATAAAAAATGATAATCCATGATTAAATTGATGACAGATCCATACCATGCCGTTTCGCAGTTGTTTCCTCCAGGGGCACTGTTTTTAATTTTAATTATGGATTATCATTTTTAATTGGATTTCTTATAATAAAGATCACGTTTTTTTGAATTTTGAGCGTACTGCGTGGTGTCGCTATTTTTGGTGTTATTATCTATGATGTAGTTAACAGAAATGAGTGAACTTCCATAAATTCGATTTGGTCCGATTTGTCCGAATCGGTCAAGAAATTTGATTTGGATACGAATCGATTCTACTCTAATTGTAAGTGTTTTAAACAGGTTTTCCAAGACTTTTATACTGAGGACTAGTGTTGAGCTAAGCGAAGCAGTCGAGGCGGAATTCCATCCGAAGTTTAGGAAAACGTTATTTGCAACAAAGCCGAATTTCCTCGTGCTCTGTTTTAATCAATCAGTTTTTCCTAAAATGGCGGCTGCATGTGCTACAAACTTACAAAGTTAAAGTAAGAAACCCAGGAATGATGTCACTGTGATGTCACTGTAATGTCACAGCCTCATCCCGCGCAGTTTACGCCATTGATCTGTGAGCTGAACATATGGAGAAACGTGGCAAGCGCTCATGCAGTAGGAACAGTATTTCTGCAATATTCCAGCGGCCATGTTTGATTCATCCACTACGTTCGGCATCTGGTTTTAACCCTAATAATAAAAGTGAAATGCCATTAGGCTCATAGCATGGTGGGATCCACTTGGGATTATGGTAATCCCTGTTGTGAATCCCTTAAACCCGCCTCAGTGCTGTGCACCATCTCCGGTACCATCACACAGGAGGACAGGGGCTGCTGCATAAATGCCCTGGCTTCCCCGATCCCCGATGGGGGGAGCCAGAGGACACCTGGATGACGACGGCATGTGAAGGGTTAAAACATACCTCCCAACTTTCCAAACGAACAAAGAGGGACACATTGTGCGGCTTGCGAAACGCGCCGTGGCACATTTTTTCCACACTAGGCCACGCCTCTAACTCCGCCCAAAATATAACTATGCACCTAATCCCACCCAGTCCCCTTAATGCCCCCACATAGTAGTTATTCCCCCTTCATGCCACCGCACAGTGGGCCCCCAGTAACATGCCCTCTTATGTGCCTCCAGTAACATGCCCTCTTATGTGCCTCCAGTAATATGCCCTCTTATGTGCCTCCAGTAATATGCCCTGTTATGTGCCCCCAGTAATATGCCCTCTTACGTGCCCCCAGTAATATGCCCTCTTATATGCCCCCAGTAATATGCCCCCAGTAATATGCCCTCTTACGTGCCCCCAGTAATATGCCCTCTTATATGCCCCCAGTAATATGCCCCCAGTAATATGCCCTGTACTTTCCTTGCTCCAGCCTCCTAGTAGCAGCAGAAGGATATCGGCTGCTCTGGTCTGTGAAGGAGGAGGAGCCGAGGCTGACTGCCGCCCAGCCCAGACCAGAGGTGTTGAGAGCCGGCAGGGAGGAATGATGAAGCAGGGATCCAATGCCATTTTTAAATGCCCGGTGGTTGGGAAAGGGTTAACTTCCAAGCCTTCTTACTGAGACTGGTCCACAAAGTGGAGAAGTGAGACTATAAGAATACGATGAGAATATGATTAGGCAGAGTGGCCCGGCTTCTATACCTGGTTTCTAGCGATCCGTGGCGATTAATTCATAACGAATCCAATTTCTCGGCAAACTTTAGCGAAGGGGCAAAATCTAATTTTTCACTCATCTCTACGGATGACCTATCCTCTGGATAGCTCATCAGTATCTGATCGGTGGGGGTCCGACATCCGGGACCCCCGCAGATGTGTCATAGGGCACTAGTGCTCGCTGTAGCGCCGCAACATTACTGCAGATTTCCCTATCTCCTATCTATCTATCTTTATACCGTATCTATATATCTATCTATTATATCCTATCTATCTATCTATCTATCTATCTATTATCTATCTATCTATTATCTATCTATTTATCTATCTATCTATCTATCTATCTATTATCTATCTATTATCTATTATCTATCTATTATCTATTATCTATCTATTATCTATCTATCTATTATCTATCTATCTATTATCTTTCTATCTACTATCTATCTATCTATTATCTTTCTATCTACTATCTATCTATCTATCTATCTATCTATCTATCTATCTATTATCTATTATCTTTCTATCTACTATCTATCTATCTATCTATCTATTATATCCTATCTATCTATCTATTATCTATCTATTATCTTTCTATCTATCTATCTATCTATTATCTATCTATTATCTATTATCTTTCTATCTACTATCTATCTATCTATCTATCTATCTATCTATCTATCTATTATCTATCTATCTATCTATTATATTCTATCTATCTATCTATCTATCTATCTATTATCTATCTATCTATCTCTCTATCTATTATCTATCTATCTATTATCTATCTATCTCATATCTATCTATCTATTATCTATTATCTATCTATCTATCTATCTATCTATTATCTATCTATCTATCTCATATCTATCTATTATCTATCTATCTCTCCTATCTATCTATCTATCTATCTATTATCTATCTATCTATTATCTATCTATTATCTATCTATTATCTATCTATCTATCTATTATCTATCTATCTATTATCTATCTATTATCTATCTATCTATCTATCTATCTATCTATCTATCTATCTATCTATCATCTATCTATCTATTATCTATCTATCTATTATCTATCTATTATCTATCTATCTATCTATCTATCTATTATCTATCTATTATCTATCTATCTCTCTATCTATTATCTATCTATCTATTATCTATCTATTATCTATCTATCTATCTATCTATCTATCTCATATCTATCTATCTATCTATCTATTATCTATCTATCTATCTATCTATCATCTATCTATCTATCTATCTATCTATCTATCTATCTATCTATCTATCTATCTATCATCTATCTATCTCCTATCTATCTATCTATCATCTATCTATCTATCTCTCTATCTATCCATCTATCTATCTACTTTTTTAGACCTCAGATCAGACAAAAAAGATATATAATTAGCCGACCTCCCCTGTTCCGGACACTGCCCCCACAACCCTCCTGAGACCCAACGCTCATTGTGCCTCCCTGTGCCGTGACCCGACGTTGCACAGCGTGAGGTCGCGCTCTCTGACCTCTGGCTGTTCGCAGGTCAACGATGACCTATTCGATTTGGGTACAAATCAATTCTACTTGAATTAAAAGTGCTTTAAAGGGGTTTTCTGAAATTCTTTTGCTAAATCCGTGTTGCATTTGGATTCCATAGAATCGTTTCTGTCATCTCTAATATCTATTTTTCCGCAGTGTAGATAGATTTCCTCACACCCGTCACGTGGCTCCTCATATCTGTGTTTTGTATGACTATAAACAGGACTATTTTGGGTTTGGCACTCTCTTCCCCGGCATACGGCATTTCCCCTTTAATTACTGACTCATGAAGCCGTCCGGTCAGATGCCTCGAGCCGGATAATTAGTCAGGGCTGACAGTTTCACATTTTGTGCTTGATGCTAAATGAACGGGAATCTCCAACACATGTTGCCATATTGGAGACAGCTCTCCAGGGTTCATATGAGAAGGACTCTACTGCACGGTTTAGGCTGAGCTGCAGCTGCGTACCCTCCCTCCCCATCATCACCTAAGGATGGGAACACTGTGAGTTTCTGCTGGAGTTTTGCGCTGCCTCCACCGCAGATGTCGTACCGTGTACTCGGCACAATGCTGGATGTCACTCCATAAAATCCAGGTCCATAAAACACTTTAAAGAAACATGCCGGGCAAACGACACTTTACTGAAACAACCCAGCGTTCCTGGATTCTTCTTACTTCACCCATCTCCACCCATTCTGGGGGAGAGATACACCCCTCAGTACTTTACCGCCCACCATGTTACACTGACGAGCAAAAGGGTAACTATTTTTTGAACTTTTGACTTTCAGGCTCCATATCTCACCATCCACTACAGCCAGTGCTTGAAGTGGGCCGGAACGCGGCGGTACTCAGTACCGCCACTTCCAAAAATTGCCCTGGAGAGTACCAGCACCTCTCCGTGCGCCCAGTACGTGGGTTTCCGGTACCGGAGCGCAGCGGAGAGCTGGCAGTATCTCCTCCCTAATGTCGTTGGCTGGGCAGCTAGTGGAGGGGGGCGGGTCGTTGCAGAGTACGGCTCAGGCTGGCGCAGGCAGGGAGTTGACCTCACGTTAGGTGACGTCAACTCCTTCCCGCGCGCCTGTGTGGAGCGATCAGTGCGGCGACCAGTGACTGGTCCTCCTTGGAGTCAGGAGTCGGACGGTGCAGCAAAGAACATCGACTTTGCTTTGGAATCCAACTTCTGAAGAGTACTGGTGAGTGACAGGCACCCCCCCTCCCCCCACACACATTAGTTCCTCTCTGTACCAGTACCCCCCCCCCCCCCTGGCAGGGGGGTACTGGTACAGAGAGGAATTAATGTGTGTGATGAGGGGGGGGGGGGGGGGTCTGATGTGCAGGGGGGTACTGGTACAGAGAGGAACGAATGTGCGGGGGGGGGGGGGTACTGGTACATAGAGGAACTAATATATATGTGTCTGATGGGTGGGTCTGATGTGTAGGGGGCCCCTGCACATCAGACCCCCCCATCACACACATATATATTAGTTCCTCTATGTACCAGGACCCCCCCCCCCCACCACCGCACATTCGTTCCTCTCTGTACCAGTACCCCCCTGCACATCAGACCCCCCCCTCATCACACACACACACACATTAATTCAGTATTGGGGGGGGGAGCACCGGCGCCTAATAGAGTACCGGCACCTCTTTTGGCCCACTTAAAGCACTGACTACAGCTGTAAAAGTGAAACTCCCATCATTTTATGGACAATCATCCCGGCTATCTCATACATAAACTGGACTTGCAACTAACTGATCACAAGGGGAATATTTAAAGTCAGCTTTGTGACTTTTTGACGCCAGAATTCTGGAGTGAAGGAATGATAAATCAGGGCCATAGTGTCCAAATAATACTACTATATAGTACTCACTAGTGTTGGGACGCGAATATTCGAATAGCGAATATTAATCACGAATATCGGCACTTCGAGAATTCGCGAATATTTAGAATATAGTAATATATATTCGTATTTTCTAATATTCTAGTTTTCTTTTCATCTGAACCCATGATCCCTCCCTGCTTCTTGCTTGTGGGCCAATGAGAAGGCTGCAATGTCTTTGTCTGAGCTTAACAACATCCCTAGCAACCAATAGGAAAGCTGCCGACCCCTTACTATATAAGAACCTCCCCAGCAGCCCTTGTATGCAGTATTTTGCAGATTTAAGAGAGAGAGAGCAGTGACATTGCTGTGCTCTGTGCTTTGCTGTGTAATTACATTAGACCAGTGGTCCCCAACCTTTGGGTGGGGGCTTAGGGGGTGCTAATCAGCGCTGAGTGATTCACACGCATAACAAAACACAAGGTGCATATTAAAATATATAACACTATATAACGACTATATAAACTGACTAGGGTCTCTGCTGCACCTGGTCTCTGCTGCACTGGTCTCTGCTGCACTGGTCTCTGCTGCAATGTACCGTATTTTTCGCCCTATAAGACGCACCTAGGTTTTAGAGTAGAACAATAAGAAAAAATATTTTTCATTACACCTCAGGTCAGACCAGCAATCAGACCCCCAATGTTAATCAGACCTCAGATCAGACCCCCAATGCCTCAGATCAACCCCCCAACCTTTAGCAATCTATCAGCCCCCATGTCAGCCATCAGCCCTTATATCAGCCCCCCATGTCAGGCATTAGCCCCCCCATGTCAGCCATAAGCCCCCCATGTCAGCCATAAGCCCCCATGTCAGTCATCAGCCCCCCATGTCAGCCATAAGCCCCCATGTCAGCCCCTAGCCCTTATGTGAGCAATCAGCCCCTTATGTCACTCATCAGCCCCCCATGTCAGCCATCAGCCATATGTTAGCCCCCAGCCCTTATGTCAGCCATCAGCCCTTATGTCAGCCATCAGCCCTTATGTCAGCCATATGTCAGCCCCCAGCCCCCCATGTCAGCCATCAGTCCTTATGTCAGCCATATGTCAGCCCCCAGCCCCTCATGTCAGCCCCCAGGTCAGCCATCAGCCCTTATGTAAGCGCAAATAAAAAAATAAAAAACACTTACCTCTCCTGCTCCTGGTCACCATCGTGAACCTCTTCATCCTGCTGTCTGCTGTGTATCGCGGCGCACAGTGTGAGTTCACAGAACGACCTCACGCTGTGCGCAGCCCTGCACAGCCGATAGCCGATCCGAGGACAAGGAAGCGGTGAGTACAGATCCTTCACCGCTTCCTGGTCCTTCTGTAATGGAAGCGCTTCATTAGTACCGCGTTAAAGACGGCCCTGATCGCCGCTGCCCGGCAAACAATCTTCCACGGCCCGGTCCTGGGCTGCGGCCTGGCGGTTGGGGACCGCTGCATTAGGCATTCAGTTAGCTTATATATGATACAGATAGTTAGTAGGAGATAGTCAGTGTAGGTTAGATAGTGATATAGTGTAGCAGGGTGTTAGGCTGCATTTACACGTCCGTGGTGTGTTGCGGACCTGCAAATTGCGGGTCCGCAACACACCAGCCCGGCACCCCTATAGAAATGCCTATTCTTGTCTGCAAGCTGCGGACAAGAATAGGACATGCTCTATCTTTTTGCGGAGCTGCGGACCCAAAATCGGGGCCGCGCTCCGCAATTGCGGCTGCAGACAGCACACTGTGTGCTGTCCGCATCCATTCTGCCCCCATAGAGAATGAATGGGTCCGCACCCATTCCGCAAAATTGCGGAAAGGATGCGGACCCATTTTGCGGACGTGTGAATGGAGCCTTAGGTAGTGTGATAGGTTCTGCTGTCCATACATACAGACATAGTGCTGTGATGTCACAACAATACTTAGTGCACCAATCAAAGTTTCATGTATTGCGCCAAAATATGCGCATCATTAATTTCCAATTTGCGCAATCGCAAATATATTGGAGCACTCTATCTGCATATAAAGCTATTGTAATGTTCTGCCGTGCCAACCATGTTCTCCAGTCTCAGGAAACTTCTAGCAGCTTGAAAAATGTAGCAAAAGTGACCCATGCCTGTATTGTGCGCGCTTTACGTGAATATTACATTGCCGATATTCGCAATCAAGAAAATAATAGCAAATTCTCGAATATATGACGAATATACTACAAAATATTCGGTTAATATCGCAAATTCGAATATTGCCTCTGCCGCTCGTCACTAGTGCTCACATAATACCACTATATAATGTTCAAATAATATCCTACAAGACAGTTCTCAAGACAGTGCTCATATTATACTACTACAGAGTATTAAAATAATACCACTATACAGTACTCAATTTACACCACCATACAGTGCTAGAATAATATCACCCTACAATGCCCAGATATTACCACTGTACAGCGCTCAAATAATACCACCATACAATTCTCAAAAGACAGCTCGGTACATATTCTAATAATACTGCTATACAATTTCTAAGTAATACTGCCATACAATTATTGCTCAGATTCGTAGTGGCCGCAATCTGTGGGTGCCAGGCCCTCTGAGGCATTGTCATGTGTGATTGGGTTACAATCCCTGCGCCATCCGTAGTGACCTCGGGTGACCACACAGGTGATACGTCTTCTTTTTGGCGGACTGAGTTGTGGCTCTTGGCGCTGTGATTACAATGTGTGACAGGCCTCATAAACACACATGTTCTTTCCAATGTCTTACAACTCCGCAAACATCCAAATGTTTGCCTGTGCCAAGAGGTGGTACTTGGGATCCTCGCGCCGTGCCCGCTGATTGCTTTACACTGGAGAAGTGCATAGCGTTTACAGCGGAGACATAAAGCAGAGACACTCGAGAGAGAGAGAGATGTTTCTGTGCACGTTTGAGGATTGCCTGCAGGTCGATGAGAATGCCGATAGTGGAAATGTATTTATACTGGAGTTTGCATCTGCCTGGTACATTCTAAGGTGCACATGTGTTTTCTTCTTTGTTGTTATTTTGATCAAACCAGTGCACGCACTTTTATAACTGGAGACTACTGGTGCTACTCCACTGACACCTGAAGACGTCACCAGGATAAGGCGGTGCAAATAAACACATGTTCCCATTATGTTTCCCCCAAAATATTAATCCTTTGGATGTGCACTGGTGTAAGGGTCATGGTGTCAGAGAAAACAGGCCAACCAATCAGAGCTCAAATTTGCTTGGTTTCTTGTGCTACAGGGACCAATAACCCCATAGAAGATGACGCTATCCATCATGCAAAAGCTTGCAGTCCTGGTTGTGTCACCGCCACTTCTGTGAGAAGGTCTGACAAACGTCCTTTTCTACCTCTTGCATGATGTTCTTTGTTTTGGTTTCACTTTGTCATCTCATTTCCTTCTCCCAGGTGTCACCTATTTAGACTAATCCTCTTTCCTTTATATTACCTCCCATACTGCCTCACTTTGCGGTTTATACTACTTCCTGGATTGAAGTATTCAGTGCTGGAGACTTCTGTTCCTGCTTATTCAGATAAGTCCTTTCATGTATTGTGTTTCCTTGCTGGCTTGATTCTAGGTGACCCTGACTCCCTCCGTATTAAGTGCAGGGAGACGGTGGTCGTGTCCCCTCACTATTATAGGGTTTTCAGGTGTCACACAGTCTAGGTACGAGGGCATGCAATCGTCTACCTCTGAGACCCTTGCATGTGGTTAGCAGTCAGGGTGAGCTCTTAGGGTTTTATAGGGCTCACCTAATAGCTCCTTAGTTTGGGATCAAGCCAGTCGGATGTTTATCCATAACTTCCAGCTATCTGCAACATCATCCGTGACAGGTTGGTCTTGACAAGTTGTTGCCCACCAGAAATATTTGATAGTTGTCCGATTGCCTTCCCAGTGGTGCAAAATGGAGATCTGAGATGTTCATCTTGAGGTTAAGAAATCACTGTACTTGGAACGATCCTGGAAAGCTGCTTCGTGTTGTTTTGAGGCCATTATAGGACTGAACACACAGGATTAATACCTTCAGAAGTGGTTGCTCATGGATCCTATTATCATGTTCCAGCTTGGGCTTCCTTGAGGAGCCTCCAGTCTTGTAGTATGTTGGGCCAACCCTTTTTGTAAAACCAGCGCTGACTGCATACTAATATTCTTTTTGTCTCAAAAAGATGTAATAGTTATGATCATTCATTTAATATATCTTTATACGGGTTGAAGTTATGTATTTCTTTTTGCACAGAACTCCAAAATACCTGCAAAATCAACACTAGGGGGAGCTTAAGAGCTTGTATAAGCCGTATGTGATTAGCTCGTAAGCTCCCTCGAGTGGTGGCTGATGATAGCCAGAACTTTATCATCTGAGAATAGGTCTATACGAGGGGTACATGACCTTTTTTGTGAGTGGTAGTCACATTGTCGTGTTTTCAGGCTTCAAGGAGTTGCAATATTTTTTTTTTCCCTCACAGCCATATATGAAGGCTTGTTCTTTGTGGGACAACGTGTATTATTTAATAGCACCATTTTGGGACAAATGTATCTTAGCATTTAACATTTATTTATTTTTATTTTTTAGCATTTTTTATGCCATTTTCTGGCGGGTGTTGATATGGGGGGAGGCAAAAGGAGTTCCTTTATTTTGTGTAGATGCTGCAGGACCTATTGACAACATCTGAGAGGTTAAACACCGGAGACCTGAGTTTTTTCTCATCCCAGCCATTGCCACAGAAGACCAACTGTCTATCATAGCTGTCTTCCTGTAGGAAGTTGAGCATGCTCACCTTTGGCAATGTTATGGTGGTCCTGTGGATGGAAATTTTATAGTGGTCCTATGGTTGGCAATATTATGGTGGTCCCCTGGTTGGCAGTGTGAAGGTGGTCCTGAAGCTGGCAGTGTTATAGTAGTCCTGTGACTGGGAGTGTCACGGTGGTCCTGTAGACGGCAGCATTACTGGGGAGTTCCTATGGTTGGCAATTTTATGGTGGCCCTGTGGTTGACAATGTTATGGGAGGGCCCCTCTAGACTGGTTGTCCATCCTCCCAATCACCTGCTGAAGGATCCTCTGTCCAATTTGAAATGCAAAGCTAATGAGTCTTATTGTACCATGTGATTGAATGCATCACACTCCTGGGCCACTTACATAGTTTATAATAACGGCCTCGAAATTGTCTGAATTATCCAAAATTTTCAGAGACAATCCCGGCAAACTTGACACGTCCCAGACCAAAATAGGGCAGAGCTTATGTGAACTCAATCAAGAAGAGAAAGTTCCAGGGTGGAGGTGAAGTGTGAAAGTAACTCATCCCAGTTTAGGTTCCAGAAGGTTGAACCCATTAGAGCTTAGCTCTTACTACATACCACCAGACTGGTGTTAAAAAATAAGGTTCAATGATTTTTATATGACAACCACCAGATGACGCTGCATTGATGAAACACAGCGCCATCTATGTGACATTACTCGCACCCTGCCAGCATCTATAGAATATGATCTCCAGCTGGTGACTGCTATATTTGTGCAGAGGTTCCTCGCTGTGCATGCTAGACATGTTAAATTATGTTTTCCACTTCACTGTTTAGTTAATTAGCAATTAATTTGGTAGGTATATGTTTTAATTCATTTAATTAGGAGCCCTGTGCATTATAGGGTGGTACGTGAGTGTAATAACAACTGTCACCGTCTATTACTTCACACTTATCTCGTTTCCTCATATTGTTTACACACTGGAAATGAAAATGATCGGCAACATGAGAGGAGCTTATAGAAAAACATTTCATAACTATCTACAACAAGGAGAATATAATCATAGTACAAGCTAGGAGTCTCTCATTTCTAGCATTATTCTGCTTTTACGTGACTTTTATTTCTCTTATCTTCTATGTACAAGAATATATCTACTATAATACTTACTGCCAACTATGTACAAGAATACAACTACTATAATACTGCCTCCTATGTACAGGAATATAACTACTATAATACTGCTCCTATGTACAAGAATATAACTACTATAATACTGCTCCTATGTACAAGAATATAACTACTATAATACTGCTCCTATGTACAAGAATATAACTACTATAATACTGCTCCTATGTACAAGAATATAACTACTATAATACTGCTCCTATGTACAAGAATATAACTACTATAATACTGCCCCTATATACAAGAATATAACTACTATAATACTGCTCCTATGTACAAGAATATAACTACTATAATACTGCCTCCTATGTACAAGAATATGACTACTATAATACTGCCTCCTATGTACAAGAATATAACTACTATAATACTGCTCCTATGTACAAGAATATAACTACTATAATACTGCCTTCTATGTTCAAGAATATAACTACTATAATACTGCCTGCTATGTACAAGAATATAACTGTTATAATACTGCTCCTATGTATAAGAATATAACTACTATAATACTGCTCCTATGTACAAGAATATAACTACTATAATACTGCTCCTATGTACAAGAATATAACTACTATAATACTGCCTTCTATGTTCAAGAATATAACTACTATAATACTGCCTTCTATATACAAGAATATAACTACTATAACACTGCCTTCTATGTTCAAGAATATAACTACTATAATACTGCCTGCTATGTACAAGAATATAACTACTATAATACTGCTCCTATGTACAATAATATAACTACTATAATACTGCCTCCTATGTACAAGAATATAACTACTATAATACTGCTCCTATGTACAAGATTATAACTACTATAATACTGATCCTATGTACAAGAATATAACTACTATAATACTGCTCCTATGTACAAGATTATAACTACTATAATACTGCTCTTATGTACAAGAATATAACTACTATAATACTGCTCCTATGTACAAGAATATAACTACTATAATACTGCTCCTATGTACAAGAATATAACTACTATAATACTGCTCCTATGTACAAGAATATAACTACTATAATACTGCTCCTATGTACAAGAATATAACTACTGTAATACTGCTCCTATGTACAAGAATATAACTACTATAATAATGCTCCTATGTACAATAATATAACTGCTATAATACTGCCTCCTATGTACAAGAATATAACTACTATAATACTGCTCCTATGTACAATAATATAACTACTATAATACTGCCTCCTATGTACAAGAATATAACTACTATAATACTGCTCCTATGTACAAGATTATAACTACTATAATACTGATACTATGTACAAGAATATAACTACTATAATACTGCTCCTATGTACAAGATTATAACTACTATAATACTGCCTCCCATGTACAAGAATATAACTACTATAATACTGCTCCTATGTACAAGAATATAACTGCTATAATACTGCTCCTATGTACAAGAATATAACTACTATAATACTGCTCCTATGTACAAGAATATAACTACTATAATACTGCTCCTATGTACAAGAATATAACTACTATAATACTGCTCCTATGTACAAGAATATAACTACTATAATACTGCTCCTATGTACAAGAATATAACTACTATAATACTACTCCTATGTACAAGAATATAACTACTATAATACTGCTCCTATGCACAAGAATATAACTACTATAATACTGCTCCTATGTACAAGAATATAACTACTATAATACTGCCTCCTATGTACAAGAATATAACTACTATAATACTGCCTCCTATGTACAAGAATATAACTACTATAATACTGCTCCTATATACAAGAATATAACTACTATAATACTGCTCCTATGTACAAGAATATAACTACTATAATACTGCTCCTATGTACAAGAATATAACTACTATAATACTGCCTCCTATGTACAAGAATATAACTACTATAATACTGCCTCCTATGTACAAGAATATAACTACTATAATACTGCTCCTATGTACAAGAATATAACTACTATAATACTGCCTCCTATGTACAAGAATATAACTACTATAATACTGCTCCTATGTACAGGAATATAACTACTATAATACTGCCTTCTATGTACAGGAATATAACTACTATAATACTGCCTTCTATGTACAAGAATATAACTACTATAATACTGTCTCCTATGTACAAGAATATAACTACTATAATACTGCCTCCTATGTACAAGAATATAACTACTATAATACTGCTCCTATGTACAAGAATATAACTACTATAATACTGCTCCTATGTACAAGAATATAACTACTATAATACTGCCTCCTATGTACAAGAATATAACTACTATAATACTGCCTCCTATGTACAAGAATATAACTACTATAATACTGCCTCCTTTGTACAAGAATATAACTGCTATAATACTGCTCCTATGTATAAGAATATAACTACTATAATACTGTCTCCTATGTACAAGAATATAACTACTATAATACTGCTCCTATGTACAAGAATATAACTACTATAATACTGCTCCTTTGTACAAGAATATATAACTACTATAATTCATGTTGCTGATTATTTTCTTAAGGACAACTCTATTGAAGGTCCTGGAAACCCCCTTGAAGCAGTCTCTCTGAAGAAAAATCAAATATGACCTGACGAGGTTGTTAATAGGCACATCTTCACCCGCTGAATGATCCATCATCCGATGGTGGATCCAAGGTTTACATGAAAGATATGCATTGCTAATAAATGAACCTTAGTCCTTCTGACCACTTAGAAGAGCAATGATCCCACAGCATAGACTCATTCATTACAGCACAATGATTCAACTACCAGGAGACCATTCACAACATGACACCAACCGCAACTCATTAATATATCCCTCACAGAGACAATCTGACCAGTGCTAGAAAACCTTATACAGATGTAGTAGAGTTAACACACATGCTTTATGAGACGTATTATCTAAACTAAATGCATTACGCAAACACCTTCAATTGCTTTTCAATGACTTTTGTTTCAGTACATCTCCAAGGCTCCTTCATTATGGCAACTCCTTATGTCTTGTATATACCGTAGGAGCACTATTATATCAGTTATTTTCTTGCATATAATAGTCAGTATTATAGTAATTATATTCTTTTACATAGGCAATAATCAGCAACATGAACGGCTTGCAGGCTTCTAAGAATTCTGCATCCCCTTTAATGTTGTCCGAGTCTAGTGCCATACACAGTGCTGTGGTTGTGCTTTGTACTGAGGCCCAGTCCCCTTCACTGAAGGGTAGGTCATTGATTGAGAAGTCACAAGACCCCTGTAGCTATTGTAGCACACATTGGGGTCATCACATTGGGGTTGTGCGTTTTACTCCCACACGTTCACAGATACTGTCTCTCTGATTTTCCAGGCTGTGATTCATGTAGAGCCCTACCAGAGGCTAATGATGGAGCTTTCTCCTCTCTAATTATGACGGATGACCTTGTGCACTACTTATCTTTCTTAAGGAAATTTTCCCAGTGGATCCTGAGCTTCGACCTTCAAGATGTTTATATAATAGCTGGAATGTCTTGAGATGCGTTTTTTTTTTTAGTAATCAAGTTTTTCCTCTTTTCTCTCTACCAAAGAATGGAATACTGGAGCTTAGCAATGTTCTTAAAGGGATCCAGTCAGGGAGGGTGTCCTCCAATAAAGTTCTAGATCTATCTTAAAGGGGTTTTACCACAAATAATATTCAAAAATGTTTTTCAATTCAGTACCTGGATCTGAATATTTTTGTAATTGCAGATAATAAAAAATGTTTTTTTCTTTTCCATATTTCTCTGTCCACCTCAGTAACATCGCTGAGGTGGTTGCACATGCTCAGTTCCATCCTTCAAGCTCCACCTGCCGCCAGCTGTATCTACTGTTAAAAGCCGGGACAGGCCACGTCCACATTTCCGCCTAAGTTTCATGTCCGTGAAAAAAAAAACGCCTGTGCGTTATTAGTGAAGGTGTGTCCGATTTACCCTCCGAGTGTCATCTGTAATCCAAGGACGGTGCTCAGCTGAAAATGAATTACCAAATCATTTCCTATTAGCAGTCAGTGAAAAATGGACGCACCACAGATGCAACATTCGTGTTGTGTCCATGATTTTCACAGCCCCATAGACTTCAATGGGTGTGTTTGGTCCGCATTATGGACCAAAGTAGCGCATGTCTCCATGTCAGTAAAAAAGTACTGATATATTAACAGACACATTAAAATCAATAGGTACGTGTGCTGTCTACAGAAAATGCGGACAGCACACGTCAGTGAAATAACGAAAATGTGGACGAGGCCTTACTGGGAGAAATCTGTACCAAAAAGGACACACACCCTGAGCTGGGAAAGGGAGAGAGCTGCAGCAGAAAGGACATACCCCTCCTAACCCAGTCTTTGATAGGGAGAAGCCTGCAGCAGCAAGGACAGCAAGGACACATCCCCTGAGCTGTAATAGGGAGAGAGCTGCAGCAGAGAGGACATACCCCTTCCACCAAGCTTTGACAGACAGACATGTAGTATAAAGTAGTGTTGAGCTCGAATATTCGATTAATAATATTAATCGCGAATATCGTAACTTTGTAAATTCGCGAATATTACGACTATAGTGCTATATATTCGTTATATCGAATATTCGTCATTTTTTAACATCTGAAAACATGATTCCTCCCTGCTTCTTTCTTGTGGGTCAATAAGCCATTGGCCCACAAGCAACTTAAGCAGGAAGGAATCATGTTTTCATATGGAAAATAAAATGACCAATATTCTAAAAAATTAATACATAGCAATATAGTGAATATATTCGTTATTTCGAATTTTGGCATTATTTTTTTCCTATCTGTACAGTTGTTCGCATACTCCTCCCCGACAAGCGTCCCCGTCACCATGGGAACGCCTGTGGGTTAGAAAATACCATCTGATCTGAGTTTTCCCTGAGATCGTGAAAACTCAGATCCGATGGTATATTCTAACCCACAGGCGTTCCCATGGTTACGGGGACGCTTGTCGGGGAGCAGTATGCCAAAGTGGAATAACAGTACACATTGGAGAAAAAAAGGACGAATATTCTAAATAACAAATTTATTCGCTCTGATGCTATAACTTCGTCTTTTAGAATATTACGAATATTCTAAAAAACGAAGTTATAGCAATATAGCGAATATTCGTAAAATACACATATAGACTGCAATTTAGCTAATATAGTGCTATAGTAATTTTTTTAATAGTGTACATATTTTCCAAAACTGAAGCTCAGAAGAGGCAAAAAAAATTAAACAAAAAAAAAATTACTATAGCAGTATATTAGCTAAATTACAGTCCATATGTGTATTTTACGAATATTCATAATATTGTTCTAACTTCGTCTTTTAGAATATTCGTAAAATACACATATTAGCCTAGCCATAGTCATTGGAACGTTGCCTTATACTGTTCAAAGAAAAAACGCAATACGCAAATAATTAAATCGTATATTATTCGCAATAAATAGAATAATGACGAATATTCAATTTCAACGAATATAAGTGGAATATTCAATCGAATATTCACGAAATATCGCGAAATCGAATATGGCACCTCCCGCTCATCACTAGTAGAAAGGACACCCCTCCCTGAATTGGGATAGGGTTACAGCACAAAGAACATTCCCTCTGAGTTGTGACAAGGAGAGAGCTGCATCAAAAAAGTCACACTCTTGAAGCTGTGATAGCAAGAGAGCTGCAGCACAACAGACACATTCTCTGAGCTTTGATAGGGATAGAGTTGAAGCGGAAATGACATGCCCCCTGAGCTGTGATAGGGATAGAGCTGCAGCACAACGGACACACCCTCTGATTTGTGATAGGGAGAGAGTTGCAGCAGAACTGATATGCCCCCTGAGCTGTGATAGGGAGAGAACTGCAGGAGACAGAACATGTTTCCTGAGCTATGACGGGGAGGTAGAGCTGCAGTAAAAAGGACACAACCCCTACATTGCTAGCTTTAAATAAATCTAGGAGAACAGTTGGAACCATAAATGGGGAGATCTCTGGATCCATTTTAAGGTATAGGGCTGGATCTAGCTTTGTTAGAAAAAGATGTCTTATATGATGTCTGATTTTCATTTGTTACATTAATCAGGGGATAACCCCTTTAAGGGGCTGTCTCCTGATAGACATAAACTTTAATCAGCTGATTGTTCAGGTTGGACTCCCAGGACCTTGTGGGTAATGATGAATCTGGCTGCAGATACAAGGAATATGTACCGATCAATAGCCTTCTCTAGTGCAATCCATGGGTGGTTCGAGTCCTGGTTCATAAAGAGGGGTCCTGAGCAAGATAAGCCTCCTGAGATATCCAGAGGTGAGGCTTGTCCTGATAGGTGGTCTTCTATCTGCTGAATAGTTCCCCTCATGACCACAGAGTACAGACTTCATGCTAATGCTGTAGCCTTCTCCCTATTGGTAGTAAGGTATCACATGACTGCATTGCATCTATTTATTGCTACAAAGTTGCAGATCCACCATCACAGATGAAGGGTCATTTAGTGGGTGAAGATGTACCTATTGACACCCTTGTTAGGGCATATTAGATTTTTCTTCAGAGATAGCCCTTCAAGGGGGTTTTCCAGGACCTTTAATGGAGTTTTCCTTATGACACGCCATCGATATGTGACTCCCAATAAACAGCAACATGCAGGCTCCTAAGAATTCTGCATCCTTTTTAATGTTGTCCCAGTCATAGCGCCGTACATAGTGCTGTGGTTGTGCTCTGTACTGAGGCCCAGTCCCCTTCACTGAAGGATAGGTCATTGATTGAGAAGTCACAAGACCCCTGTAGCTATTATATATATATATATATATATATATATATATATATATATTTAGAGAGAGAGCGATAACACACAATCCCCCATTCTACCATTCACATAATTTACGAAAGGTGATGCACACAGCTTTCCATCCCTCCCCCTCCCTGCACAATGATCTCTACCCAGGTCAAAGAGCATGCCCAAAAGTCAGTGGGTCATCTCCAGACTACAGGATCATGTGGCTGCTGTAAAACAAATCTCTGAATGCAGTTAAAGGTGTTGTCGCAGAGGTGGGACCCGCACCTATTTTTAGAACAAAGCCCGAAAAGTGAAAGAGGGTGCGCAGCGCATGAGTGGCCTGCCTCCATTCGTTTCTAAGGGACTGCCAGAAATAGCCAGGCGCTTGCTCAGCTATTTCCATCGGCCACATAGAAGTCAATGGAGCAGTAGCTGCGCTTGCATGGTGCGTTTCCCTTTTATTTCAGTGGGTCTTCCAAAAATTGCCAAGCGTGCGGTATGCCCTCTTTCACTCTGTGGGCTCTGGAACCCGCACCTATCAGACATTGGGGGCATATCCTAGCGATATGCCCCCAGTGTATGAGATGGAGAACCCCTTTAACAGCAGCTCAGGCAAAACAGCGACCTCCATAATCATGTGCACAATATAGACTAAAAAACTGAAAATAAAAGCAGATTAAAAAACAATCCATGATCTGGTTTAATTTAGTAGAAAAAATATAGGTCATATATAATCCTATTCTAACTCCAATTCTGGATTTTTTCTTAAATCTCTACATTATGTTGTTCCTCTGTTATTCCCCCAAGGAATTCATGAATACATTGAGAAATGGGTGTTACTAGTGTTGAGCGCGAATATTCGAATAACAAATTTTTATAAAATAAAAATTTGTTATATCGCAATATAGAATATCGCAACTTCGAGATTTCGCAAATATTTCGAATATAGTTCCATATATTCGTGAAATCGAATATTTGTTTTTTATTTTATTTATTTTTTCATCTGAAAATATAGGATTCCTCCCTGCTTCTTGCTTGTGGGTCAATGAGCCATTGGTCCACAAGCAACTGAATTGAAGCTGGAAGGAATCACGTTTTCAGATGGACCGAATATGACGAATATTCTAAATAAAGAATATATTGCTGTATATTCGATTTTAGAATATTCGTCCTATTCTAATCTAAAACAATAATCTCGGTTATAATATTCGAGTTCACGAATATTACAACAGAAAAATCGTAATGGTTAATACGTGTGCCCGAGCGCATGACAAAATCGTTATTTAATCAACTTCAGCATACACCTCCCCGACAAGCGTCCCCGTCACCATGGGAACGCCTGTGGGTTAGAAAATACCATCGGATCTGAGTTTTCCCTGAGATCGTAAAACCTCAGATCCGATGGTATATTCTAACCCACAGGCGTTCCCATGGTGACAGGGACGCTTGTCGAGGAGCAGTATGCCAAAGTGGAATATTATTGCTCTAACTTCGTCTTTTAGAATATTACGAATATTCGTAAAATACACATAGATTGTAATTTAGCTAATATAGTGCTATAATCCTTTTTTTTTCTCTAATTTTTTTTGCCTCTTCTGAACTTCAGTTTTGGAAAATATGTACACTATAAAAAAAATTACTATAGCATTATATTAGCTAAATTACAATCTATATGTGTATTTTACGAATATTCTTAACCACCTCCGGACCGCCTAACGCAGGATCGCGTTCCGGAGGTGGCAGCGCTGCGCACAGTCACGCATATACGCGTCATCTCGCGAGACGCGAGACTTCCTGTGAGCGCGCGCACACAGGCGCGCGCGCTCACAGGAACGGAAGGTAAGAGAGTTGATCTCCAGCCTGCCAGCGGCGATCGTTCGCTGGCAGGCTGGAGATGTGTTTTTTTTAACCCCTAACAGGTATATTAGACGCTGTTTTGATAACAGCGTCTAATATACCTGCTACCTGGTCCTCTGGTGGTCCCCTTTGTTTGGATCGACCACCAGAGGACACAGGTAGCTCAGTAAAGTAGCACCAAGCACCACTACACTACACTACACCCCCCCCCGTCACTTATTAACCCCTTATTAGCCCCTGATCACCCCTAATCACCCCTGATCACCCCATATAGACTCCCTGATCACCCCCCTGTCATTGATTACCCCCCTGTCATTGATCAACCCCCTGTAAAGCTCCATTCAGACGTCCGCATGATTTTTACGGATCCACTGATAGATGGATCGGATCCGCAAAACGCATCCGGACGTCTGAATGAAGCCTTACAGGGGCGTGATCAATGACTGTGGTGATCACCCCATATAGACTCCCTGATCACCCCCCTGTCATTGATTACCCCCCTGTCATTGATTACCCCCCTGTAAAGCTCCATTCAGACGTCCGCATGATTTTTACGGATCCACTGATAGATGGATCGGATCCGCAAAACGCATCCGGACGTCTGAATGAAGCCTTACAGGGGCATGATCAATGACTGTGGTGATCACCCCATATAGACTCCCTGATCACCCCCCTGTAAAGCTCCATTCAGATGTCCGCATGATTTTTACGGATGCACTGATACATGGATCGGATCCGCAAAACGCATCCGGACGTCTGAATGAAGCCTTACACGGGCGTGATCAATGACTGTGGTTATCACCCCATATAGACTCCCTGATCACCCCCCTGTCATTGATCACCCCCCTGTCATTGATCAACCCCCCTGTCATTGATCAACCCCCCTGTCATTGATCACCCCCCTGTCATTGATCACCCCCCTGTCATTGATCAACCCCCCTGTCATTGATCAACCCCCCTGTCATTGATCACCCCCCTGTCATTGATCACCCCCCTGTCATTTATCACTCCCCTGTCATTGATCACCCCCCTGTCATTGATCACTCCCCCTGTCATTGATCACCCCTCTGTAAGGCTCCATTCAGATATTTTTTTGGCCCAAGTTAGCGGAATTTTTTTTTTTTTTTCTTACAAAGTCTCATATTCCACTAACTTGTGTCAAAAAATAAAATCTCACATGAACTCACCATACCCCTCACGGAATCCAAATGCGTAAAATTTTTTAGACATTTATATTCCAGACTTCTTCTCACGCTTTAGGGCCCCTAGAATGCCAGGGCAGTATAAATACCCCACATGTGACCCCATTTCGGAAAGAAGACACCCCCAGGTATTCTGTGAGGGGCATATTGAGTCCATGAAAGATTGAAATTTTTGTCCCAAGTTAGCGGAACGGGAGACTTTGTGAGAAAAAAATTAAAAATATCAATTTCCGCTAACTTGTGCCAAAAAAAAAAAATTTCTATGAACTCGCCATGCCCCTCATTGAATACCTTGGGGTGTCTTCTTTCCAAAATGGGGTCACATGTGGGGTATTTATACTGCCCTGGCATTCTAGGGGCCCCAAAGCGTGAGAAGAAGTCTGGTATCCAAATGTCTAAAAATGCCCTCCTAAAAGGAATTTGGGCACCTTTGCGCATCTAGGCTGCAAAAAAGTGTCACACATCTGGTATCGCCGTACTCAGGAGAAGTTGGGGAATGTGTTTTGGGGTGTCATTTTACATATACCCATGCTGGGTGAGAGAAATATCTTGGTCAAATGCCAACTTTGTATAAAAAAATGGGAAAAGTTGTCTTTTGCCAAGATATTTCTCTCACCCAGCATGGGTATATGTAAAATGACACCCCAAAACACATTCCCCAACTTCTCCTGAATACGGCGATACCACATGTGTGACACTTTTTTGCAGCCTAGGTGGGCAAAGGGGCCCATATTCCAAAGAGCACCTTTAGGATTTCACAGGTCATTTACCTACTTACCACACATTAGGGCCCCTGGAAAATGCCAGGGCAGTATAACTACCCCACAAGTGACCCCATTTTGGAAAGAAGACACCCCAAGGTATTCCGTGAGGGGCATGGGGAGTTCCTAGAATTTTTTATTTTTTGTCACAAGTTAGTGGAAAATGCTTATTTTTTTTTTTTTTTTTTTTTCATACAAAGTCTCATATTCCACTAACTTGTGACAAAAAATAAAAAGTTCCATGAACTCACTATGCCCATCAGCGAATACCTTGGGGTCTCTTCTTTCCAAAATGGGGTCACTTGTGGGGTAGTTATACTGCCCTGGCATTCTAGGGGCCCAAATGTGTGGTAAGGAGTTTGAAATCAAATTCTGTAAAAAATGACCTGTGAAATCCGAAAGGTGCTCTTTTGAATATGGGCCCCTTTGCCCACCTAGGCTGCAAAAAAGTGTCACACATCTGGTATCTCCGTAATCGGGAGAAGTTGGGGAATGTGTTTTGGGGTGTCATTTTACATATACCCATGCTGGGTGAGAGAAATATCTTGGCAAAAGCAACTTTTCCCATTTTTTTTATACAAAGTTGGCATTTGACCAAGATATTTATCTCACCCAGCATGGGTATATGTAAAAAGACATCCCAAAACACATTCCTCAACTTCTCCTGAATACAGAGATACCAGATGTGTGACACTTTTTTGCAGCCTAGGTGGGCAAAGGGGCCCACATTCCAAAGAGCACCTTTCGGATTTCACAGGTCATTTACCTACTTACCACACATTTGGGCCCCTAGAATGCCAGGGCAGTATAACTACCCCACAAGTGACCCCATTTTGGAAAGAAGAGACCCCAAGGTATTCGCTGATGGGCATAGTGAGTTCATGGAAGTTTTTATTTTTTGTCACAAGTTTGTGGAATATGAGACTTTTAATGAAAAAAAAAAAAAAAAAAAATCATCATTTTCCACTAACTTGTGACAAAAAATAAAAAATTCTAGGAACTCGCCATGCCCCTCACGGAATACCTTGGGGTGTCTTCTTTCCAAAATGGGGTCACTTGTGGGGTAGTTATACTGCCCTGGTATTCTAGGGGCCCAAATGTGTGGTAAGGAGTTTGAAATCAAATTCAGGAAAAAATGAGGAGTGAAATCCGAAAGGTGCTCTTTGGAATATGGGCCCCTTTGCCCCCCTAGGCTGCAAAAAAGTGTCACACATCTGGTATCCCCGTACTCAGGAGAAGTTGAGGAATGTGTTTTGGGGTGTCTTTTTACATATACCCATGCTGGGTGCGATAAATATCTTGGTCAAATGACAACTTTGTATAAAAAAATGGGAAAAGTTGTCTTTTGCCAAGATATTTCTCTCACCCAGCATGGGTATATATAAAATGACACCCCAAAACACATTCCCCACCTTCTCCTGAGTACGGAGATACCAGATGTGTGACACTTTTTTGCAGCCTAGGTGGGCAAAGGGGCCCATATTCCAAAGAGCACCTTTCGGATTTCACAGGTCATTTTTTACAGAATTTGATTTCAAACTCCTTACCACACATTTGGGCCCCTAGAATTCCAGGGCAGTATAACTACCCCACAAGTGACCCCATTTTGGAAAGAAGAGACCCCAAGGTATTCGCTGATGGGCATAGTGAGTTCATAGAACTTTTTATTTTTTGTCACAAGTTAGTGGAATATGAGACTTTGTAAGAAAAAAAATAAAAATAAAAAAATCATCATTTTCCGCTAACTTGTGACAAAAAATAAAAAGTTCTATGAACTCACTATGCCCATCAGCGAATACCTTAGGGTGTGTACTTTCAGAAATGGGGTCATTTGTGGGGTGTTTGTACTGTCTGGCCATTGTAGAACCTCAGGAAACATGACAGGTGCTCAGAAAGTCAGAGCTGCTTCAAAAAGCGGAAATTCACATTTTTGTACCATAGTTTGTAAACGCTATAACTTTTACCCAAACCATTTTTTTTTTTACCCAAACATTTTTTTTTATCAAAGACATGTAGAACTATAAATTTAGAGCAAAATTTCTATATGGATGTCGTTTTTTTTGCAAAATTTTACAACTGAAAGTGAAAAATGTCATTTTTTTGCAAAAAAATCGTTAAATTTCGATTAATAACAAAAAAAGTAAAAATGTCAGCAGCAATGAAATACCACCAAATGAAAGCTCTATTAGTGAGAAGAAAAGGAGGTAAAATTCATTTGGGTGGTAAGTTGCATGACCGAGCAATAAATGGTGAAAGTAGTGTAGGTCAGAAGTGTAAAAAGTGGCCTGGTCTTTCAGGGTGTTTAAGCACTGGGGGCTGAGGTGGTTAATATTGCTCTAACTTCGTCTTTTAGAATATTCGTAATATTGCTCTAACTTCGTCTTTTAGAATATTAAGAATATTCTAAAAGACAAATTTAGAGCAATACTAAGAATATTCGTAAAATACACATATAGATTGTAATTTAGCTAATATACTGCTATAGTAATTTTTTTAATAGTGTACATAGAACATAGAAACATAGAATGTGTCGGCAGATAAGAACCATTTGGCCCATCCAGTCTGCCCAATATACTAAATACTATAGATAGCCCCTGGCCCTATCTTATATGAAGGATGGCCTTATGCCTATCCCATGCATGCTTAAACTCCTCCACTGTATTTGCAGCTACCACTTCTGCAGGAAGGCTATTCCATGCATCCACTACTCTCTCAGTAAAGTAATACTTCCTGATATTACTTTTAAACCTTTGCCCCTCTAATTTAAAACTATGTCCTCTTGTAGCAGTTTTTCTTCTTTTAAATATTCTCTCCTCTTTTACCTTGTTGATTCCCTTTATGTATTTAGCAGTTTCTCTCATCTCCCCTCTGTCTCGTCTTTCTTCCAAGCTATACATGTTAAGGTCCTTTAATCTTTCCTGGTAAGTTTTATCCTGCAATCCATGTACCAGTTTAGTAGCTCTTCTCTGAACTCTCTCCAAAGTATCAATATCCTTCTGGAGATATGGTCTCCAGTACTGAGCACAATACTCCAAATGAGGTCTCACTAGTGCTCTGTAGAGCGGCATGAGCGCCTCCCTCTTTCTACTGGTAATTCCTCTCCCTATATACCCAAGCATTCTGCTAGCATTTCCTGCTGCTCTCTGACATTGTCTGCCTACCTTTAAGCAGACAATGTCAGAGAGCAGCAGGAAATGCTAGCAGAATTTCCAAAACTGAAGTTCAGAAGAGGCAAAAAAAATTAGAGAAAAAAAAAAGGATTATAGCACTATATTAGCAAAATTACAATCTATATGTATATTTTACGAAAATTCGTAATATTGCTCTAACTTCGTCTTTTAGAATATTACGAATATTCTAAAAGACGAAGTTAGAGCAATATTAAGAATATTCGTAAAATACACATATTAGCCTAGCCATAGTCAATTAGTCATAGGAACGTTGCCTTATACTGTCAAAAGAAAAATCGCAATACGCGATTATTAAATCGCATATTATTCGCAATAAATGGAATAATTACGAATATTCGATTTAGACGAATATAACACGAATATTCAATTGAATATTCGCGAAATATCGCGAAATCGAATATGGCACCTCCCGCTCATCACTAGGTGTTACCAGTTGGGGTCGTGTGTCCCTACATACCGTAGACCCACATTGCCCAATCAGTCCGGGTGTGCAGGAGCACACCCTTGGTGATGCCAAGTTGTCAAGTTATTCATCAATTTCTAGGAGAAATAACAGAGGAATAGCACACCATAGAATTTGAAGAAAAGAGGCACAAAAATTGATATTTTAAAATATTAAAATATTAAAATGGGAGCAGCAGGTGACTGGTGAGGTGAGAATTGGTTCTTGTAATTTTCTTACCCTCTATTTTCCTCCAGATGACAACTATTTTTCATGCTGGACAACTTCCTTTAACAGGGAACCAATATTCACCTAGATGAATCTTGAAGCTACTTTTTTGCAGCTGCCTAGGTCTCTACTGATCTCTACTTCCTGGCCCCATTTTAACACACAGAAAATGCCTGCCAATCACTGATCACAGCAGTGACCCCGCCCAAGCCAATGGTGGGACCCCGCCCCGCCTCAACCAAAGTGATTGGCTGAGCAGGCATTTCCTGTATGTTAAGACAGAACCAGGTAGTGGAGACCAGTGGGGACATGGGAAGCATTGGAATGGAAGCAGTGGGTGACTGGTGAGATAAGAATCGGTTCTTGCAATTATTATAATTTTTTTGACCCACTATTGTCACTCTGCTGATACCTATTTTAACTGCTGAACCACTCCTTTAAAGGGGATCCAATATTCTCCCTTTTTTTTATCCCCTTTTCTGCTGCTGCCCAGGTCCCTATTGGTCTCTACATCCTGGTCTCATCTCAATACACAGGAAATGCCTAGATATACCCACCAATCACTGACCACAGCAGTCACCCCGTCCTAGCCAGTGATTGGCTGAGCAGTTGTTTCCTGTGTGTCAAGACAGAACCAGGTAGTGGACACCAGGAGGTGTTGGAATGGGAGCAGTGGGTGACTGTGAGGTAAGAATAGGTTCTTGTATTTTTTTTAGCCTACTCTTTTCTCCTCTTTAGCCTACCCGAACCCCATTGAAGTCAACGGGGATCCGAACTTTTGGGCACTAAAAAGGCTGTAAAACAGCCCAGGAAAGAGCTAGAGGGCTGCAAAAGGCAGCAAAATGTAGGTAAATCCCCTGCAAACAAATGTGGATTGGGAAATGAATTAAAATAAAAATTAAAAAAATAAAAATGAACCAATATCAATTGGACAGAGGTCCCATAGCAGAGAATCTGGCTTCACGTCAGCAGAGAATCAGTCTCTTCATGCCATAGCAAAGAATCTGGCTTCATGTCAGCAGAGAATCAGTCTCTTCATGCCATAGCAGAGAATCTGGCTTCATGTCAGCGCAGAATCAGTCTTCATGTCATAGCAGAGAATCAGGCTTCACGTCACCCACCACTGGAACAGGCCACTGTCACACATTTAGGCCCCGGCACCCAGACAGAGGAGAGCGGTCCCGTAACAGAGAATCTGGCCTTATGTCAGCGCAGAATCTGTCTTCATGTCATAGCAGAGAATCAGGCTTCATGTCAGCCACCACTGGAACAGGCCACTGTCACACATTTAGGCCCAGGCACCCAGGCAGAGGAGAGAGGTCCCGTAACAGAGAATCTGGCCTTATGTCAGCGCAGAATCTGTATTCATGTCATAGCAGAGAATCAGGCTTCACGTCACCCACCACTGGAACAGGCCACTGTCACACATTTAGGCCCAGGCACCCAGACAGAGGAGAGCGGTCCCGTAACAGAGAATCTGGCCTTATGTCAGCGCAGAATCTGTCTTCATGTCATAGCAGAGAATCAGGCTTCACGTCATCCACCACTGGAACAGGCCACTGTCACACATTTAGGCCCCGGCACCCAGACACAGGAGAGCGGTCCCGTAACAGAGAATCTGGCCTTATGTCAGCGCAGAATCTGTCTTCATGTCATAGCAGAGAATCAGGCTTCATGTCAGCCACCACTGGAACAGGCCACTGTCACACATTTAGGCCCAGGCACCCAGACAGAGGAGAGCGGTCCCGTAACAGAGAATCTGGCCTTATGTCAGCGCAGAATCTGTCTTCATGTCATAGCAGAGAATCAGGCTTCATGTCAGCCACCACTGGAACAGGCCACTGTCACACATTTAGGCCCAGGCACCCAGGCAGAGGAGAGAGGTCCCGTAACAGAGAATCTGGCCTTATGTCAGCGCAGAATCTGTATTCATGTCATAGCAGAGAATCAGGCTTCACGTCACCCACCACTGGAACAGGCCACTGTCACACATTTAGGCCCAGGCACCCAGACAGAGGAGAGCGGTCCCGTAACAGAGAATCTGGCCTTATGTCAGCGCAGAATCTGTCTTCATGTCATAGCAGAGAATCAGGCTTCACGTCATCCACCACTGGAACAGGCCACTGTCACACATTTAGGCCCAGGCACCCAGACAGAGGAGAGCGGTCCCGTAACAGAGAATCTGGCCTTATGTCAGCGCAGAATCTGTATTCATGTCATAGCAGAGAATCAGGCTTCACGTCACCCACCACTGGAACAGGCCACTGTCACACATTTAGGCCCCGGCACCCAGACAGAGGAGAGCGGTCCCGTAACAGAGAATCTGGCCTTATGTCAGCGCAGAATCTGTCTTCATGTCATAGCAGAGAATCAGGCTTCACGTCAGCCACCACTGGAACAGGCCACTGTCACACATTTAGGCCCAGGCACCCAGGCAGAGGAGAGAGGTCCCGTAACAGAGAATCTGGCCTTATGTCAGCGCAGAATCTGTCTTCATGTCATAGCAGAGAATCAGGCTTCACGTCAGCCACCACTGGAACAGGCCACTGTCACACATTTAGGCCCAGGCACCCAGGCAGAGGAGAGAGGTCCCGTAACAGAGAATCTGGCCTTATGTCAGCGCAGAATCTGTATTCATGTCATAGCAGAGAATCAGGCTTCACGTCACCCACCACTGGAACAGGCCACTGTCACACATTTAGGCCCCGGCACCCAGACAGAGGAGAGGTTCATTCAACTTTGGGTTGCCCCACAATATAATGGTAAAATGAAATTAAAAATAGTATTGAATGAGGAAGTGCCCTGGAGTAGAATAATATATTGTTAAGGGGAGGTAGTTAATATCTAATCTGCACAAGGGATGGACAGGTCCTGTGGGATCCATGCCTGGTTCATTTTTATGAACGTCAGCTTGTCCACATTGGCTGTAGACAGGCGGCTGCGTTTGTCTGTAATGACGCCCCCTGCCGTGCTGAATACACGTTCAGACAAAATGCTGGCCGCCGGGCAGGCCAGCACCTCCAAGGCATAAAAGGCTAGCTCTGGCCACGTGGACAATTTGGAGACTCAGAAGTTGAATGGGGCCGAACCATCAGTCAGTACGTGGAGGGGTGTGCACAGGTACTGTTCCACCATGTTAGTGAAATGTTGCCTCCTGCTAACACGTTCCGTATCAGGAGGTGGTGCAGTTAGCTGTGGCGTGGTGACAAAACTTTTCCACATCTCTGCCATGCTAACCCTGCCCTCAGAGGAGCTGGCCGTGACACAGCTGCGTTGGCGACCTCTTGCTCCTCCTCTGCCTTCGCCTTGGGCTTCCACTGGTTCCCCTGTGACATTTGGGAATGCTCTCAGTAGCGCGTCTACCAACGTGCGCTTGTACTCGCGCATCTTCCTATCACGCTCCAGTGTAGGAAGTAAGGTGGGCACATTGTCTTTGTACCGGGGATCCAGCAGGGTGGCAACCCAGTAGTCTGCACACGTTAAAATGTGGGCAACTCTGCTGTCGTTGCGCAGGCACTGCAGCATGTAGTCGCTCATGTGTGCCAGGCTGCCCAGAGGTAAGGACAAGCTGTCCTCTGTGGGAGGCGTATCGTCATCGTCCTGTGTTTCCCCCCAGCCACGCACCAGTGATGGGCCCGAGCTGCTTTGGGTGCCACCCCGCTGTGAACATGCTTCATCCTCATCCTCCTCCACCTCCTCCTCATCCTCGTCCTCCTCGTCCTCCAGTAGTGGGCCCTGTCTGGCCACATTTGTACCTGGCCTCTGGTGTTGCAAAAAACCTCCCTCTGAGTCACTTTGAAGAGACTGGCCTGAAAGTGCTAAAAATGACCCCTCTTCCTCCTCTTCCTCCTGGGCCACCTCCTCTTCCATCATCGCCCTAAGTGTTTTCTCAAGGAGACATAGAAGTGGTATTGTAACGCTGATAACGGCGTCATCGCCACTGGCCATGTTGGTGGAGTACTCGAAACAGCGCAACAGGGCACACAGGTCTCGCATGGAGGCCCAGTCATTGGTGGTGAAGTGGGTCTGATCCGCAGTGCGACTGACCCGTGCGTGCTGCAGCTCAAACTCCACTATGGCCTGCTGCTGCTCGCACAGTCTGTCCAGCATGTGCAAGGTGGAGTTCCACCTGGTGGGCACGTCGCATATGAGGCGGTGAGCGGGAAGGCCGAAGTTACGCTGTAGCGCAGACAGGCGAGCAGCGGCAGGGTGTGAACGCCGGAAGCGCGAACAGACGGCCCGCACTTTATGCAGCAGCTCTGACATGTCGGGGTAGTTGCGAATGAACTTCTGCACCACCAAATTCAGCACATGCGCCAGGCAAGGGATGTGCGTCAAACCGGCTAGTCCCAGAGCTGCAACGAGATTTCGCCCATTATCGCACACCACCAGGCCGGGCTTGAGGCTCACCGGCAGCAAACACTCGTCGGTCTGTTGTTCTATACCCCGCCACAACTCCTGTGCGGTGTGGGGCCTGTCCCCCAAACATATGAGTTTCAGAATGGCCTGCTGACGTTTACCCCGTGCTGTGCTGAAGTTGGTGGTGAAGGTGTGTGGCTGACTGGATGAGCAGGTGGAAGAAGAGGAGGAGGAAGCTGAGTAGGAGGAGGAGGAGACAGGAGGCAAAGAATGTTGCCCTGCGATCCTTGGCGGCGGAAGGACGTGCGCCAAACAGCTCTCCGCCTGGGGCCCAGCCGCCGCTACATTTACCCAGTGTGCAGTTAGGGAGATATAGCGTCCCTGGCCGTGCTTACTGGTCCACGTATCTGTGGTTAGGTGGACCTTGCCACAGATGGCGTTGCGCAGTGCACACTTGCTTTTATCGGACACTTGTTTGTGCAGGGAAGGCACGGCTCTCTTGGAGAAGTAGTGGCGGCTGGGAACAACATACTGTGGGACAGCAAGTGACATGAGCTGTTTGAAGCTGTGTGTGTCCACCAGCCTAAATGACAGCATTTCATAGGCCAGTAGTTTAGAAATGCTGGCATTCAGGGCCAGGGATCGAGGGTGGCTAGGTGAGAATTTACGCTTTCTCTCAAATGTTTGTGAGATGGAGAGCTGAACGCTGCCGTGTGACATGGTTGAGATGCTTGGTGACGCAGGTGGTGGTGTTGGTGGTACATCCCATGTTTGCTGGGCGGCAGGTGCCAACGTTCCTCCAGAAGCGGAGGAAGAGGCCGAGGCGGCGGCAGCAGCAGAAGAGGCCGAGGCGGCAGCAGCAGAAGAGGTAGCAGGGGGAGCCTGAGTGACTTCCTTGTTTTTAAGGTGTTTACTCCACTGCAGTTCATGCTTTGCATGCAGGTGCCTGGTCATGCAGGTTGTGCTAAGGTTCAGAACGTTAATGCCTCGCTTCAGGCTCTGATGGCACAGCGTGCAAACCACTCGGGTCTTGTCGTCAGCACATTGTTTGAAGAAGTGCCATGCCAGGGAACTCCTTGAAGCTGCCTTTGGGGTGCTCGGTCCCAGATGGCGGCGGTCAGTAGCAGGCGGAGTCTCTTGGCGGCGGGTGTTCCGATTTTGCCCACTGCTCCGTCTTTTGCTACGCTGTTGGCTCGGTCTCACCACTGCCTCTTCCTCCGAACTGTGAAAGTCAGTGGCACGACCTTCATTCCATGTGGGGTCTAGGACCTCATCGTCCCCTGCATCGTCTTCCACCCAGTCTTGATCCCTGACCTCCTGTTCAGTCTGCACACTGCAGAAAGACGCAGCAGTTGGCACCTGTGTTTCGTCATCATCAGAGACGTGCTGAGGTGGTATTCCCATGTCCTCATCATCAGGAAAAATAAGTGGCTGTGCGTTAGTGCATTCTATCTCTTCCACCCCTGGGGAAGGGCTAGGTGGATGCCCTTGGGAAACCCTGGCAGCAGAGTCTTCAAACAGCATAAGAGACTGCTGCATAACTTGAGGCTCAGACAGTTTCCCTGATATGCATGGGGGTGATGTGACAGACCGATGGGCTTGGTTTTCATGCGCCATCTGTGCGTTTTCTGCAGAAGACTGGGTGGGAGATAATGTGAACGTGCTGGATCCACTGTCGGCCACCCAATTGACTAATGCCTGTACCTGCTCAGGCCTTACCATCCTTAGAACGGCATTGGGCCCCACCAAATATCGCTGTAAATTCTGCTGGCTACTGGGACCTGAGGTAGTTGGTTCACTAGGACGTGTGGCTGTGGCAGAACGGCCTCGTCCTCTCCCAGCACCAGAGGGTACACTAACACCACCACGACCATGTCCACGTCCGCGTCCCTTATTAGATGTTTTCCTCATTGTTCCCGTTCACCACAATTTTGAGAATGGCAAATTTGGGAATGCTTTTTCAACCCAGAACAAAAAGTCTGCTTTGACGGTCACTACAAATAACTTGACCAGCTAAAACTGTGCAGATTTGGTTGAATAGAAATGTCAGGTCTATTTTTTAGGCGCTGGGTGACAGGCTCAACTTGCCCCTGATGTAATATATGGCCAAAAAATAACCAGACTGTTGATGGTTAAATGCACTTCGGTGACACAGGCTCAGCCTGCAGCTGATGTAGGATATAGCACAAAATAACCACACTATCGATGGTTAAATACACTTGGTGATAGCTCGTGCTGGCGCACCACAAGTCACAAAATGGCCGCCGATCACCCCAGAAAAAAAGTGATCTAAAAACGCTCTGGGCAGCCTCAAAAAAGTGAGCAAGTCGATATTAGCACTTCAATGATCCACAGCTGCAGATCGATCACAGAATGAAGTCTTTTGGAGGAGTTAATCTGCCTAATCTCGTCCTAACGTCGCAGCTGCAACCTCTCCCTATACTGATCATAGCAGAGTGACGTGCGGCGCTACGTGACTCCAGCTTAAATAGAGGCTGGGTCACATGGTGCACTGGCCAATCACAGCCATGCCAATAGTAGGCATGGCTGTGATGGCCTCTTGGGCCAAGTAGTATGACGCTTGTTGATTGGCTGCTTTGCAGCCTTTCAAAAAGCGCCAAGAAAGCGCCGAACACCGAACCCGGACTTTTACGAAAATGTTCGGGTTCGCGTCCGTGTCACGGACACCCCAAAATTCGGTACGAACCCGAACTATACAGTTCGGGTTCGCTCATCCCTACTGAGCAGGCATTTCCTGTCCTGTGTGTCAAGACAGAACCAGGTAGTGGAGACCAGTGGGGACGCGGGAGGTGTTGAAATGGGAGCAGGGGTGGATTGGTGAGTATCGCTTCTTTTACCTGTTTTAACCCACTCTTTTCTCCCTGTTCATTTTTTATTTAATTTCTTTATTTATTTTTCATATTTTTATTCCTGTCATGAAGAGTTTATTACTATTGCCTTCTTCTGGACCAACTTGCAGGATAACAGGATGAACTGGATGGACGGAGGGCTTTTTTTTAGCCTTATAAACTATGCTACTATGTTACTATGTATGTTACTAATATTTAAGGGTCGGGATTCCTCCCTCCCTTTCTTGGTGTATCCATAAAGGAATACCTAGCTACCATCCAAACAACAAATCAGCCGCGCACCGCGCTTGTCATCTCTGCCATCAACAGTAATGAATATGAATCTAAAATTGCATGATGACTTCCAGGAATGGGATTAGTTAATTCCGTAATTAGTCCATACCCGTCGTTGACTGTGACACGTGTTTAATTTGAATGCGCGGCTGCCGGCGGACGGGTGTCACAAGACGCTTCCATTATACTGGATGCTGCAGCGGTACATGCTAATAATAATATCGTAACGTTCCGGCGATTAATCAATGTGCGCAAGATAAATGGAGGAATGAAAACACATGGACAGCTCATACTTACCAGAGACGGTGCAGAAAATACACAGACCCCCTACGCAGATAATACATGCCATCAACAGCCTGGCAAAGTGGGCAGGGCCTTAAAGGGGAAGTAGCAGAAGAGTGATATCAAATATTTATGTCACAACCTCATTCCTTATAGCTTATTAGTGCATGTAGATGTCATGGGAGAAGGGGGGGGAATGGTACCACAATCAGGGTCCCGCTCTATTATCCAACGCACCGAGACACAAAAAAAAAAAAAAAATCTAAACAAAGTATTCCAGCTTGGCCTTAAAGGGGTTGTCCAGGACCTGCCAATCAGCTCTTCTGCTGTAGTTCTAGCCCCGGAAGTCAGCAACAGAACTACAACTCCCACCATTGAGTAGTGGTCAGAGCTGGTTACTGCAGCTTCAGTGGGAGCAGGGCTGCAGTTACCAGCTTCGTCCACTATGCAATAGATGAAGATGTGACTTTCTGTTCCGTAGCCACCCTCAAAACAGTGCGGGATGTCAGATCCCCTCCCCTTAGATACGGATGGTCTTTCCTGCTAGAATCCTGGACAACCTCTTTAAGGCTGGACTCTATGCAGGAGAAGTAAGCCCCTGTATAACGCAGTGAGCAAAGGAAATCCTTTGGTGTTTTGTCAGCGACTGAGAGCCGCAAGACATGGAGCAGACAACCACTAATGGTGCACCTAGGAATCAAAGGGAAAATTCCCCCTGTTAGGTTTCTGAAAAATAGCAATTGTTTCTGGGTGCACTGGGTGACAACCCTGAATTTCTAGAGCCCTCTGTACTCTGCTGTTTTTACTGAATCTCCTCCAGACTACTTCTCCCTTCATGTAGATCATATGAGACTATTAACAACCAGTCATTACGACTCCTCCCTGCCATGGGCTAGACGCAGGGATGGCCAACCTGTGGCTCTCCAGCTGTTGTAAAACTACAAATCCCACCATGCTTTGCTGTAGGCTGACAGCTGTAGACAGTCTGGGCATGCTGGGAGTTGTAGTTTTGCAACAGCTGGATAGCCTCAGGTTTTCCTTTTCTCCAGCTCTGCCTATTTTAGTGATGGTGTAGCAAGGACTTGAGACATTTAGTTACTACAGCTCCTGCCTACAGACAGGAATGGACTAATGGATGCATGGGGGAACGTAAAAAAACACTTAGGACTAGGTTAGCGGTATAATTTTATATGTTCTGTGGAGGTTTTCTCCGCTATATCGGAACACAATTACTATAAGTCATGGTATGCTATTATTCTGTTACCCTTTTCTTCATTTGTAAATCACTTGAGTTGATCATTAACCCCTTGAAGCATAATCCTGTAAATGTATGTAATTACTAGGTTTGAGCAAATTTAAGCATCTGAAGTGGAATTTGATGCCAAAGTTTAGGAAAAATTCAATTTGCAGGAATCCGAATTCGTGCTTCGTAGGTAACGAACCAGTTTTTCCTAAAATGGCAGCTGCACATGTTACAAAGTGAAAATAAGAAACCCGGGGACGTGATATGACTCATAATGCCGTGCAGCCAGCCAATCCGCTGTTAGCCATCCCCCTGTGATGTCAGAGCCCTATAAAAGCTTCATCCTGTGCAGTCTCCACCATTGTCCTGTGAGCTGAGCATAGGGAGAGACGTGGCAAGTGCTCATGCGCTAGGGAGAGTTGCTGAAAACTGGTTTAAAAAAGAATATTGGAGAGGGACAGTGCGGGGAGACTGCAGGGAGACTGCAGGTTGAGTGTATCGCAGTGTGCATGATGTTCTACTGCACCCACATTAAGAGTTCACACATCCATAGTGTATTGCGGATCCGCAATACACCCAGCGGGCACCCCCATAGAACTGACTATAGATCATGCTCTATTTTTTTCCGGAGCCGCGGACCGGAAGTTCGGTGCCGCGCTCCGGAAATGTGGATGCGGACAGCATACTGTGTGCTGTCCGCATCCATTCCTGCCTCATAGAGAATGAATGGGTCCGCACCCATTCCAGATAATTGCGGGTGCGGACACATTCTACGGACGTGTGAATAGGCCCTAAATCCGTTATTTTACTAAGTTAGTGGGGGAGATTTGTCTAAACTGGTGTAAAGGAAAAACCGCTTAGTTGCCCATAGCAACCAACCAGATTCCAATTAACCCTTTGGTACATGTACAGCGCTGGAGCAATAGGCAAACATGGCACCCGCTTGCAAGTGCAGCGGGCATCATGGCCGGCAGGTATCTGCTGTTTCAAACAGCAGAGACATGCCGCTAATTACCGCGACCGGCAATAATTAAAGGCGCTTTAGATGCCGGCCACCAGATGGCAGGCCAACATAAGAAATGAGCGATATACAGTAATAAATTAATTTTAAAAATACATGACTGTTCAAAATTAAAAATAAAAAAAACAGGTTTTATCAGTTCATATATCAAAATCATTACAAATTAGTTTTTTAAAACTTAATATATAAAAAATATAAAAGTTTAAATCCACCCCCCTTTTCGTATAATAAAAAATAAATACCTAAATATCAAAAAATATAAACATCATGAGTCTCACCATGACCAAAAACACCTGTACTATTAAAATCAAAAATATTTTTCCAATACAGTAAATGGTGTAACAGAAAAAAAAATGATCAAAATGGCCAATTTGCCATTTTTTCATTGCTTCTCTTACCCAAAAAAATGTGATCAAAAAGTCACACACACTCCAAAATAGACATAAAAATTAGACATAAAAAAACGAAACATATGGGGTATTGTTGTAATCGTACTGACCCATAGGGTATGAGTCTCTTTTGCCGCAAATGGTACACCATGCGAACAAAACCCATAAAACTGTGGAGGAATTGCGTTTTTTCCAATTCCACCCGATTTTGATTTTTTTTTTTACCGCTTTCCACTACATTGTATTTGTATGCCATAATTAATGGTGACATTACAAAGTACAACCTGTCCCTCAAAAAATAAGCCCTTATACTGCTATGTGAACAGAAATACAGTATTAAAAAGTTATGGTTCAAGGAAGATAGGGAAGAAAAATGAAAAACGAAAACCCAAAAACGAACAAAAAAATTAACTCCCATATACTAAGGGTTAAAAAATACAACTTGCCCCACAAAAAAGAGCCGTCATATGGGTATGGTATTGCTGATAGAAAGGGGTAGGTAAAAACAAAAGATGCAAAAATGAAAATTGTCCCAGTCCTTAAGCGAGTAAAGGAGTGAACCAACTAAAAATGTGTCATGAACCCACATTACATTTGTTCACCCCGAAAAATTATCTACTTTTAGTGCAGGCAACTCTGAGGGAAGCCAATGGTCAACCTTGTAATATATTTAAAGGGCAGAGACCAGTTACCACCACCTCTCACACCATAATATTGGGTTTCAACAGCTGGGATCCCATACCAATCATGGGAACGTAGGTCATGTGTCCCACATTTGAATGGAGCGGTGGTCATGCATGTGGACCATTCAACCTCTTGGGGACTGATGGCCAAGGACAGGGCTCATGAATGATGGGCGATCCAGGTGTTGGACCCCCAGCCATTGTTCATTTGTCACCTAAACTGTGGATAGGTGATGAAGGTTTTTTTTCTTGGGGGCAACGCCTTCAATCATTTCGGTTCCCACTTAGAAGTTAGCAATAGCATAAGAACCGGAAAAAAATAATTGTAACTGAAGAAGGTATCGCAATAGAAGGGCTGGATGACTAATGTGGAGCAAAACAAGCTAGTTGCTATGAGATTTGGTTTTTTTTTCAGGCTGATTGTGCTGCAGTTGTCTACTGAAAAATGTATAATCAAGGAACAGATCGGAAATTCATGAGCAGCATGTGTGATGTATACTGTGTGTGGAGTCCGAGAGCCAAGGAGAACTAATGTCCAGATTTACCGTATCAGGTCCAGCAGGCATATGTGCACCAAAAGGGAATGAGTCATCAGAAGGTTACCTATTGCTCAAATCAAGTTTTTATGTTAAATATATTTTTAAAGTTACCCTCTGGTTCAAAAAAACCTAATCCCATTAACTGAAGAATGAAACAGACACTTAAATGTGCAACGATCTAGGAGGAGCCAGGGCAGAAGATGGGATTGGTTGTGGCTCTAGCTGTTACAGTCAATCACAGTGGCTTTCCTCACACCATTGCTCGCTAGGGCCATGCAGCGAATGGAGAGCACACCCTTTCTTGCCCTGGGGGCACACCCTTGTTCTTGAGCTCCTGCCTGATGGTAGTTGGGGTTTCTATGATGTTAAGTTTTTGTATGGGTGAAAGGCAGGGTGTGTAAGAGAAAAATGGCTAGCGTATGGTGTAGGAGTCAGTAACCAGGCCAGAAGTAATAGAAAAAAATGTCTCTCTTTACTGAAGCACAAAATAGGAGTTGTAGTACATCCAACTATAGCAAAACATTTTATTTACAATGCTACATACAATGATGTATGGATTTCAGCAAGGATGGCATTCTTCCCTTTCTATCTGTCTCAAGTCTCTTCGAGTAGGATCTATAGCGGGCAATAGTACTATTTTAATGGTGGCTGTAGTGTCCACTGAGGGATACAGGCTTTTAGAGATATGACTGACCAGGGCACATCCAGGTGTGAAGGGCGTCTTAACAGTTTTCATTTACAAAGGGAGATCAGTACCATATTAAAACTTCATTCCAACACCATTCTTTATTCCAGCTGCATTACAATCCAGGTGCATTTATGTTTAATTGTTGCCTGTCCATGGTGATTGGATTTTAATGCAACTGGAATACCAAATTAAGTTTTAATATGGCATTGGTCTCCTTTTGTAAATGGATGGTTTTGGCCTATATCTTAAAAGTATTCTCCTCACTGCAGTAAAGTCTTAGCAGCTTTTGGTATCAGGTTACCTACCTAAGTCTAATGCTCTGCCATGCAGACTCTAGTGTCTCTAGTTCTCTCTTTTGTCTTTCTCCTTTTCTCCTTCTGTACATGCAGAGATTGGTAAGTCTTTTTGGGCCTAAGAAGAGGGCGCACAAGGCACAGCTTCCTCTTCCTTCGAGACTACAGTCTAGAGCAGGGATCAGCAACCTCCGACACTCCAGCTGTGGTGAAACTACGACTCCCAGCATGAACACTTGCTTAGCTGTTTTCAGAACCCCCATAGAAGTGAATGGAGAATACTGGGAGTTGTAGTTTCACCACATCTGGAGTGACTGAGGTTGCTGACCCCTGGTCTACACTGTCCAAGGGTTAGGGGTGGGGCCAGCCTACATATAACCTCTGTGCCATCCATACACAGGTAGGGCTCATGCACACTAATGTATTTTGATATCGTGTCCGTTCAGTTTTTTTTTTTGCGGACCGTATGCGGAATCATTCATTTCGACGGAAGGTGCTCAGTATGCATTCTGTTTCCATATGTCCGTATATCCTTCCCGCAAATAAATAGAACATGTCCTATTATTGTCTGCATTACGGACAAGGATAGGACTGTTCTATTATGGGCCAGCTGTTCCGTTCCGCAAAATACGGAATGCACACAGACGTCATCCGTATTTTTTGCGGATCAGTTTTTTGTGGAAAAATACATACGGTTGTGTGCATGAGCCGTTATGCTGAGCGCAATACATAACTAAACATTATATTATGGGGTACTGCACATGGTGTCCTTCTTTTCATCTTTTTTGGTGCAAATGTACCATTTTCCAGGCTCCTCTTCTGTCATGAGACTACCTGATACACACTGTACATAGAGATGTCGCGAACATAAAATTTTCCGTTCGCGAACGGCGAACGCAAATTTCTGCAAATGTTCGCGAACGGGCGAACCGCCATAGACTTCAATAGGCAGGCAAATTTTAAAACCCACAGGGACTCTTTCTAGCCACAGTAGTGATGGAAAAAGTGTTTCAAGGGGACTAACACCTGGACTGTGGCATGCCGGAGAGGGATCCATGGCAAAACTCCCATGGAAAATTACATAGTTGACGCAGAGTTGGATTTTAATCCATAAAGGGCATAAATCACCTAACAATCCAATTTTTTTTTTGAACAACGTGGTTTAAAACATCCAGTGTGTGTATACGATCAGGCATGATGTTGTATCGATCAGGTAGTGTAAGGGTTACGCCCGCTTCACAGACATTTACAGACCAAACTCCCCTTTTAATGCACCGCAAACAACCGCAGTCAGTCCATTTGCCCAACCACAATCTCACCATTTGTACAAGGTTGGATACCAAGCTAGCCATGTCCCGGTGATGTCATTGAAGGTTTCTTCCTCCACCCAGCCACGTACAACACCAAAGGTCCTGGAAAGGTGAATTGAATTGATTTTTCGAACGGGGAGATGGTTAAAAAAACGCTGTCTCCCTCCCCTTTGTTTGAATCCACGGTCACTGCGTCTGCGCCGTGCAATTTACTGTCCCACCCGATATGAGTGGTATTTTCAGTAGTTCTCTCTTCTCATCAGTTTAATCCCTGTTAAGTCCCCAATCTGGGGTCCATTTATTAAATTGATTTTTCGAACGGGGAGATGGTTAAAAAAACGCTGGCTCCCTCCCCTTTGTTTGAATTTACGCCACGGTCACTGCGTCTGCGCCGTGCAATTTACTGTCACACCCGATATGAGTGGTATTTTCTGTAGTTCTCTCTTCTCATCAGTTTAATCCCTGTTACGTCCCCAATCTGGGGTCCATTTATTAAATTGATTTTTCGAACGGGGAGATGGTTAAAAAAAAGCTGGCTCCCTCCCATTTGTTTGAATTTACGCCACGGTCACCGCGTCTGCGCCGTGCAATTTACTTGGATACGTAGAACTACAGGTAACAGCACTCTGCTAGTCAATTGCGCAAAGATATAAGCAAACACTAAAAGAATAAATGCTTGGGGGTCATACTTACTGCAAATGCAGCTAGAAGCTTTTTGCGAATATAATTGATCAAAAATATTTCGGGCCCATCTACCGGTCGTCAAGGTCGCTTCTAATCAGATGGGTCCTACTCTGACATGCCTCTCCTGGGCTTACAGCCTACAATCTGGGCAAAGTAGTACCAAGCTGCATCCTACACATGCCTCTCCCAGGTTGTGAGCCTGCAGTATGGGCTGGGTAGAATACAGCTGTACAAGCTATCTAATTAAAAGCACATGGTAAATGGGCTGGTGGTGCACGGTTCAATCTCACCACCAGGGGGAGCCACTCCCCTAGTGGCAGTGACAATGGGGAAAAAATAAACGAACCAGCACCTCCACAATAAGTGAATATGAGAACGCAGGTGCACGCTACCTTGGCTAAAACACACTTGGATACGTAGAACTACAGGTAACAGCACTCTGCTAGTCAATTGCGCAAAGATATAAGCAAACACTAAAAGAATAAATGCTTGGGGGTCATACTTACTGCAAATGCAGCTAGAAGCTTTTTGCGAATATAATTGATCAAAAATATTTCGGGCCCATCTACCGGTCGTCAAGGTCGCTTCTAATCAGATGGGTCCTACTCTGACATGCCTCTCCTGGGCTTACAGCCTACAATCTGGGCAAAGTAGTACCAAGCTGCATCCTACACATGCCTCTCCCAGGTTGTGAGCCTGCAGTATGGGCTGGGTAGAATACAGCTGTACAAGCTATCTAATTAAAAGCACATGGTAAATGGGCTGGTGGTGCACGGTTCAATCTCACCACCAGGGGGAGCCACTCCCCTAGTGGCAGTGACAATGGGGAATTTACTGTCACACCCGATATGAGTGCTATTTTCTGTAGTACTATTCTCATCAGTTTAATCCCTGTTACGTCCCATATCAGGGATTGCCTTTTGTGAAAAAAAATTTAGGCCGGGTACCTTCGACTGCCTTTACAGTGACAGACCAAACTCTGATACACCAAAATGAATTGATTTTAGCAACCAGGAGATGGAAAAAGCAGCTTGGTCGGTCCTCTTACTCCCAAGTTGGGGCACTGCGCGTGCACGGAGCAATGTGCTGTGACACCCTATATGATTGGTGTCTTAACTAGTACTATTCCTATCAGTTTAATCCCTGCTACGTCCCCTATCCGGGGACTTTATTATGATTTTTTTATTTTATGTATTAAAAACCCACCCATACAACTTAAAAAAAATAAAAAGTTTTTTCTATGAAAAATTATCCAGCCGATCGCTTTTGGTCTGATCATAATGAAGCAACGGCCTTATCATCTGGGGTGTGGCAACATTGCGATCATTGTGATACGCAAGCCCCTTCACCACAACAAGGTAACGATCACAAAGGGGAATTGACACTTGTATGTGCCACAGTGCAACACCAGAGGCCAGAAAAATTAGGCATGTACACATGCCTGAAAAATAATGTTATTGTTGCAGCCGCTGGAAAAATTGATGTTTTCAAGGCAGAAAGGTGACTAAAACATTGCGGCTTGAACCCTAGTTGGTGGCGGAGAATTCATGAAAGTCATCCGGTATTAAATACAGCAGCGTGGGGACCATTTTGAGGCCAAGGCATGTATCAGGCCTTTTGTTAGTCAAACGTATCCCCCACTGTCAGTCCCTTCGGGATCCATGCCTCATTCATCTTAATGAAGGTGAGGTAATCAACACTTTTTTGACCGAGGCAACTTCTTTTGTCAGTGACAATGCCTCCTGCTGCACTGAAGGTCCTTTCTGACAGGACACTTGAAGCGGGGCAGGCCAGAAGTTCTATCGCAAATTGGGATAGCTCAGGCCACAGGTCAAGCCTGCACACCCAGTAGTCAAGGGGTTCATCGCTCCTCAGAGTGTCGATATCTGCAGTTAAGGTGAGGTAGTCTGCTACCTGTCGGTCGAGTCGTTCTCTAAGGCTGGATCCCGAAGGGCTGTGGCGATGCGTAGGACTGAAAAATCTCTGCATGTCCTCCATCAGCAACACATCTGTAAAGCGTCCTGTCCTTGCCGGCGTGGTCGTGGTAGGAGGAGGATTACTTTCACCTCTTCCCCTGTTAGATTCCCGTTGTGCTGTGACATCCCCCTTATAAGCTGTGAAAAGCATATTTTTTTGTTTTGTTTTGAACTGCTGCATCCTTTCTGACTTTCAGTAAGTTTGTAACATTTCCGCCACTTTCTGCTTATACCGGGGGTCTAGTAGCGTGGCCACCCAGTACAGGTCGTTCTCCTTCATCCTTTTTATACAAGGGTCCCTCAACAGACATGACAGCATGAAAGACCCCATTTGCACAAGGTTGGATGCCGAGCTACTCATTTCCCGTTCCTCGTCCTCACTGATGTCATTGACGGTCTTGTTCTTCACCCCAACCACGTACAACTCCACGGGTCCCAGATAGGTGACGACAACGAGCACCCTGGGATGCCTGCTTTGGTTGGTCTTCCTCCTCCTCAAAGCCACATTCCTCCTCTGACTCCTCTTCCTCAGACTCCTCTTCCAGCGTTGCCGCAGCTCCAGCAAGCGATGATGACAAGGCTGTTTCTGGTGGTGATAGTGACCACAACTCTTCCTCTTCACGCTCATCTACAGCCTGATCCAGCACTCTTCGCAGGGCACGCTCCAGGAAGAAAACAAATGGGATGAGGTCACTGATGGTGCCTTCGGTGCGACTGACTAGGTTTGTCACCTCCTCAAAAGGACGCATGAGCCTACAGGCATTGCGCATGAGCGTCCAGTAACGTGGCAAAAAAATTCCCAGCTCCGCAGAGGCTGTCCTAGCACCCCGGTCATACAAATACTCGTTGATGGCTTTTTCTTGTTGGAGCAGGCGGTCGAACATTAGGAGTGTTGAATTCCAACGTGTCGGGCTGTCGCAAATCAAGCGCCTCACTGGCATGTTGTTTCGGCGCTGAATGTCTGAAAAGTGCGCCATGGCCGTGTAGGAACGCCTGAAATGGCCACACACCTTCCTGGCCTGCTTGAGGACATCCTGTAAGCCTGGGTACTTAGACACAAAGCGTTGTACGATGAGATTCAACACATGTGCCATGCACGGCACATGTGACAACTTGCCCAAATTCAATGCCGCCAACAAATTGCTTCCATTGTCACACACCACTTTGCCGATCTCCAGTTGGTGTGGGGTCAGCCACTGATCCACCTGTGCGTTCAGGGTGGACAGGAGTGCTGGTCCGGGGTGGCTCTCTGCTTTCAGGCAAGTCAACCCCAAGACAGCGTGACACTGTCGTATCCGGGATGTGGAATAGCCCCTGGGGAGCTGGGGGGATTCAGTTGATGTGCAGCCAGACACCGCAGCAGAAGAGGACTCAGCCGAGGAGGTTATGGAAGAGGATGGAGTAGGAGGAGTAGAAGAGGTGGCAGTAGGCCTGCCTGCAAGTCGTGGCGGTGTCACCAACTCTGCTGCAGAGCCACGCATTCCATGCTTGTCAGCCGTCAGCAGGTTGACCCAATGCGCAGTGTAGGTGATATACCTGCCCTGACCGTGCTTTGCAGACCAAGTATCAGTGGTCAGATGGACCCTTGCCCCAACACTGTATGCCAGAGATGCCATGACTTCCTTTTCAATCACTGAGTAGAGGTTTGGGATTGCCTTTTTTTAAAAAAACATTCGTCCGGGTACCTTCCACTGTGGTGTCCTAATAGCGCCAAATTTTTTGAAGGCCTCAGACTCCACCAAAGCTGGCGGGCTAAGAGTTTCATCAAGCCAGCTGTCAGACGCCGGGCAAGGGGGTGACTCTGCGACATTGGCTTCCTACGCTCAAACATTTCCTTTACAGACACCTGACTGTGGGCACATGAGATGGAACTGCTGAAGGTGAGAGGCGGAGTGGCGGGTGGTTGAGAGGGGGCAAGGAGGACAGCAGTGGTTGACGTGGCTGAAGATGCTGGACCAGGAGGAGGATGGTGGCTTTGAGCTTGTGTGCTGCTTCTACTCGTCATCATGTGTTGATCCCATAGGCGTTTGTGATGTGCGATCATGTGCCTTCGCAAAGCAGTTGTACCTAGGTGGGTGTTGGATTTCCCACGACTCAGTTTCTTTTGGCACAGGTTGCAAATGGCATCGCTGTTGTCAGAGGCAGACACACAAAAAAAATGCCACACTGCTGAGCTTTGCAATGACGGCATTCTGGTGGTGGCAACAGCATGCGTTGATTGGCGTGCTGTCTGGCTGACCCCGGGTGCCGATACATGCTGTCTGACTGTGCCACTAGCTCCTTGCGATGACCTCCCCCTGCTTCCAACTCGTCTCCTCCTTCTCTCTGTCTCCCCTTCTGAACTTTCCCCCTCTTCTTCTTCTCTTCGAGCAGGCACCCACGTGGCATCCACGGACACATCGTCATCATCAACCACTTCACTTGTATCTGACACCTCAGCAAAGGAAGCTGCAGCGGGTACAACATCATCATCATTATCACACTGTACGTCCATGTGTGTAATGCTGCCTGACTGAGACATATCCCTGTTATCTACATCCTCTGGCAATAATGGTTGCGCATCACTAATTTCATCCAACTGATGTGTAAATAACTCCTCTGAGGGATCAAGTGAAGAGGCTGTGGTGGTGGTGGTAGTGGTGGTGGTGGCGGCGGGCGGGAGAGTGGTAACTTGAGAGCAGGTGACCAAAGCTGAGATGGAGGAGGATGGTGCGTCAAGGTTCTTAGCGGAAGCTGTTGAAGATTGGGTGTCCTGTGTAAGCCAGTCAACTATTTTCTCAGAATTTATTTGGTTCAGGGTACGTGGCCTCTGAACACTGGGCATTATTCCAGGGCCAGTGGAAATCACAGCACCACAAACACGACGGCCCCTGCGGCGTGGCCTGCCTCTGCCTGTCATTTTTTATTAGATAAGTATTACTATGCATGCAAGGTACTGTGCCACCCTATATAAGTGGTGGGCAGTGGGCACATTACAGTCTGTGTAGGCCTGACACACACGGGCTTGCAACTGTGATTATATCACGGAAAAATATTAAATTGAATTTTTTTTTATCTGCGAGGTATTTGTGAGTGAATGACACCCTGTAACGGTATAGGTGGAGGTCTAGCCACTAGCCAGTGGCCACAATACAGTCTGTGTGGGCCTGACACAGACGGGCTAGCAAATGTGATTAGGTCACAGAAAAATATTAAATAGAATTTTTTTATCTGCAAGATATTTGAGTGAGGAGTGACACCCTGTAACGGTATAAGTGGAGGCCTAGCCACTAGCCAGTGGCCACAATACAGTCTGTGTGGGCCTGACACACACTGGCTTGCAACTGTGATTAGATCACAGAAAAAGATTAGATAGAATTTTTTTTTTTATCTGCGAGGTATTTTCTGTCACACCCTGTATGAGTGGTGTGCACACAGTACTGTCTGTGACTGAGCCTGCAGCCTCTCACACACGGGCAGGCAACTGCAATATATGTATATATATAAAAATAAAAAAAAAAGCAGACTGATGTACCAGCCCTGAAAAGGGCTTTTTGGGGTGCTGTCAGGACGCTGTCCTTACAGCAGATGAGTCTGTGGACACAGAACACTGCCCTAGCTAACGCTTTCCCTATTGAATCAGCAGCAGCAGCAGCAGTGTCCCTCCTCTCACTGAGAATGCAGCTTCCGAATGAATCTAAAATGGATGCTGTCCAGGAGGTGGGAGGGTCTGGGAGGGAGGGTCTGCTGCTGATTGGCTGGAATGTGTCTGCTGACTGTGAGGTACAGGGTCAAAGTTTACCCAATAATGATGTATAGGGGGTGGACCGAACATCGCATATGTTCGCCCGCCACGGCGAACGCGAACAAGCTATGTTCACCGGGAACTATTCGGGCCATCACTAAGTGTACATTGACAGACCAAGATTAGAGACGAGCACATTTCTATAAATTCAATTTGACTGCCTGATTAGATTTAGACCCAAATTGCTTCGACCAGAATCAAGAGTTTTTCAGTTGCCCTCAGAAGCTGTAGATGATATTTTGGTTTCTCTCTCTCTTTCTGTGAAGATAATTCAACATTGTTCCATAAAATTCAGCCCAGATTCTGATTCTGTAGAATCGATTTGTTCTTCTGTATCAAAGACACTTCCTGTTTGTCCTAACCCTGATCTAGGATTGGTCAGAACTGCTCACGTGATCAGTGCTAGCCAATCACAGGGCAGCAGTACGTTTTAAAGACTGCATTGAGTTCATTGTAAATGGCAGAGGAGAAGTCCAGGAACAGATCTGCAGGTAAAAAAAAAGATTAAAAGGAGGACACCAGGTAAGTGTTCTTTCATTCCCCAGTTAATGTAAAAACCAGAGGGTCACTTTCAACAATTTTTGGTAATTTAATTATTAATTTTCCATTTAACTATCTATATAAAAAAACTTAACATCTTGCAGTTTTCATTCTGGACACTAAGCCTAATAATAGGCACCACTTTCTGTTCCATGAAACTCACTTTTGAACTGTCATCTCATTATCATCACAGGCAGGGTTAAAATGGTATCACATCTATCTGTCGAAAAATGTACAGTCAGAAAATAAAATCAAAGCAGAACAGGATGTGTCAATATCTTGTTTTAACTGGAAAAAAAAACCCCATAGGAGACACATTCCCTTGAAGGTGCCCGTATTCATGACATGACAGCTGGCTTAACCTACTGACTTTGTTGGAATCAATCAGCTATCTTATGTGTAGATGTGTCCTGAAACGTTAATGACAACAGATTTCAGGGAATAAAAACATTGGATATGCTCAATTTCAATATACCGAAATCCTAGTCCCCACAAAAAATAAGCCACTAAATTAAGAGTTCGACAAAAGCTTATTTCTTTCTCTTCACTAAAAAACTTAAGATCATATTACTGTGTCCAGAGGAACAGCTGGTGTCATGTTTAGACAGCTGAACAATATTCCATTTTTTATTTCAGAGTCTGGCAGTATTAATATTTTTTGTTTCTTGATATTCTTGTGGTAAAATATAATAGTAGTTATATTCTTGTACATAGGAGGCAGTATTATAGTAGTTATATTCTTGTACATAGGAGGCAGTATTATAGTAGTTATATTCTTGTACATAGGAGCAGTATTATAGTAGTTATATTCTTGTACATACGAGCAGTAATATAGTAGTTATATTCTTGTACATAGGAGCAGTATTATAGTAGTTATATTGTTGTACATAGGAGCAGTATTATAGTAGTTATATTCTTGTACATAGGAGGCAGTATTATAGTAGTTATATTATTGTACATAGGAGCAGCATTATAGTAGTTATATTCTTGTATGTAAGAGCTGTATTATAGTAGTTATATTCTTGTACATAGGAGCTGTATTATAGTAGTTATATTCTTGTACATAGGAGCAGTATTATAGTAGTTATATTCTTGTACATAGGAGCAGTATTATAGTAGTTATATTCTTGTACAAAGGAGCAGTATTATAGTAGTTATATTCTTGTACATAGCAGCAGTATTATAGTAGTTATATTCTTGTACATAGGAGGCAGTATTATAGTAGTTATATTCTTGTACATAGGAGGCAGTATTATAGTAGTTATATTCATGTACATAGGAGGCAGTATTATAGTAGTTATATTCTTGTACATAGGAGGCAGTATTATAGTAGTTATAGTCTAGTACATTGGAGCAGTATTATAGTAGTTATATTCTTGTACATAGGAGCAGTATTATAGTAGTTATATTCTTGTACATAGGAGCAGTGTTATAGTAGTTATATTCTTGTACATAGGGGCAGTATTATAGTAGTTATATTCTTGAACATAGGAGACAGTATTATAGTAGTTATATTCTTGTACATAGGAGCAGTATTATAGTAGTTATATTCTTGTACATAGGAGGCAGTATTATAGTAGTTATATTCTTGTACATAGGAGCAGTATTATAGTAGTTATATTGTTGTACATACGAGCAGTAATATAGTAGTTATATTCTTGTACATAGGAGCAGTATTATAGTAGTTATATTGTTGTACATAGGAGCAGTATTATAGTAGTTATATTCTTGTACATAGGAGGCAGTATTATAGTAGTTATAGTCTAGTACATAGGAGCAGTATTATAGTAGTTATATTCTTGTACATAGGAGCAGTATTATAGTAGTTATATTCTTGTACATAGGAGCAGTATTATAGTAGTTATATTCTTGTACATAGGATACAGTATTATAGTAGTTACAGTATTTTTTGCCCCATAAGATGCATTTCCCCCCCCCCAAAAGTGGGGGGGGGAAGTGTTTTTTTATTTTATAAAACATGAAGCTGCTTGGGGCAGAGGCAATGGGGGTGATGAGAGGCATAATAGGGCTAATAAGAGGCATAAGGACTGATATGGGGGCTGATGAGAAGCATGGAGGCTGATGATAGGCATGGGGATCTTATCTGAGGTCTGATTTGGGTCTTATTAACATTGGGGGTCTGATTGGTTGTCTGACCTGAGGTGTAAGGAAAAATATCTCCTCCTCTAAAACCTAGGTGCGTCTTATAGGGCGAACAATACTGTACATTCTTGTACATAGGAGCAGTATTATAGTAGTTATATTCTTGTACATAGGAGCAGTATTATAGTAGTTATATTCTTGTATATAGGAGCAGTATTATAGTAGTTATATTCTTGTACATGGGGCAGTATTATAATAGTTATATTCTTGTACATAGGAGACAGTATTATAGTAGTTATATTCTTGTACATAGGAGCAGTATTATAGTAGTTATATTCTTGTACATAGGAGCAGTATTATAGTAGTTATATTCTTGTACATAGGAGCAGTATTATAGTAGTTATATTCTTGTACATAGGAGGCAGTATTATAGTAGTTATATTCTTGTACATAGGAGGCAGTATTATAGTAGTTATATTCTTGTACATAGGAGCAGTATTATAGTAGTTATATTCTTGTACATAGGAGCAGTATTATAGTAGTTATATTCTTGTACATAGGAGCAGTATTATAGTAGTTATATTCTTGTACATAGGAGCAGTATTATAGTAGTTATATTCTTGTACATAGGAGCAGTATTATAGTAGTTATATTCTTGTACATAGGAGCAGTATTATAGTAGTTATATTCTTGTACATAGGAGCAGTATTATAGTAGTTATATTCTTGCACATAGGAGCAGTATTATAGTAGTTATATTCTTGCACATAGTAGCAGTATTATAGTAGTTATATTCTTGTACATAGAAGCAGTATTATAGTAGTTATATTCTTGTACATAGAAGCAGTATTATAGTAGTTATATTCTTGTACATAGGAGCAGTATTATAGTAGTTATATTCTTGTACATAGGAGGCAGTATTATAGTAGTTATATTCTTGTACATAGGAGGCAGTATTATAGTAGTTATATTCTTGTACATAGGAGCAGTATTATAGTAGTTATATTCTTGTACATAGGAGCAGTATTATAGTAGTTATATTCTTGTACATAGGAGCAGTATTATAGTAGTTATATTCTTGTACATAGGAGCAGTATTATAGTAGTTATATTCTTGTACATAGGAGCAGTATTATAGTAGTTATATTCTTGTACATAGGAGCAGTATTATAGTAGTTATATTCTTGTACATAGGAGCAGTATTATAGTAGTTATATTCTTGCACATAGGAGCAGTATTATAGTAGTTATATTCTTGCACATAGTAGCAGTATTATAGTAGTTATATTCTTGTACATAGGAGCAGTATTATAGTAGTTATATTCTTGTACATAGAAGCAGTATTATAGTAGTTATATTCTTGTACATAGGAGCAGTATTATAGTAGTTATATTCTTGTACATAGGAGCAGTATTATAGTAGTTATATTCTTGTACATAGGAGCAGTATTATAGTAGTTATATTCTTGTACATAGGAGCAGTATTATAGTAGTTATATTCTTGCACATAGTAGCAGTATTATAGTAGCTATATTCTTGTACATAGGAGCAGTATTATAGTAGCTATATTCTTGTACATAGAAGCAGTATTATAGTAGCTATATTCTTGTACATAGGAGCAGTATTATAGTAGTTATATTCTTGTACATAGGAGCAGTATTATAGTAGTTATATTCTTGTACATAGGAGCAGTATTATTGTAGTTATATTCTTGTACATAGGAGCAGTATTCTAGTAGTTATATTCTTCTACATAGGAGCAGTATTATAGTAGTTATATTCTTGTACATAGGAGGCAGTATTATAGTAGTTATATTCTTGTACATAGGAGGCAGTATTATAGTAGTTATATTCTTGCACATAGTAGCAGTATTATAGTAGTTATATTCTTGTACATAGGAGCAGTATTATAGTAGTTATATTCTTGTACATAGGAGCAGTATTATAGTAGTTATATTCTTGTACATAGGAGCAGTATTATAGTAGTTATATTCTTGTACATAGAAGCAGTATTATAGTAGCTATATTCTTGTACATAGGAGCAGTATTATAGTAGTTATATTCTTGTACATAGGAGCAGTATTATAGTAGTTATATTCTTGTACATAGGAGCAGTATTATAGTAGTTATATTCTTGTACATAGGAGCAGTATTATAGTAGTTATATTCTTGTACATAGGAGCAGTATTATTGTAGTTATATTCTTGTACATAGGAGCAGTATTCTAGTAGTTATATTCTTCTACATAGGAGCAGTATTATAGTAGTTATATTCTTGTACATAGGAGGCAGTATTATACTAGTTATATTCTTGCACATAGTAGCAGTATTATAGTAGTTATATTCTTGTACATAGGAGCAGTATTATAGTAGTTATATTCTTGTACATAGGAGCAGTAATATAATAGTTATATTCTTGTATATAGAAGCAGTATTATAGTAGTTATATTCTTGTACATAGGAGCAGTATTATAGTAGTTATATTCTTGTACATAGGAGGCAGTATTACAGTAGTTATATTCTTATACATACGAACAGTATTATAGTAGTTATATTCTTGTACATAGGAGCAGTATTATAGTAGTTATATTCTTGTACATAGGAGCAGTATTATAGTAGTTATATTCTTGTACATAGGAGGCAATTTTTATTGTGAAAACAAACAAAAAAATACAATTAAAATACATTCTTACAAAAACAAAAAATAACAGGCATTGTACACACAATGACTACTCAACTAAAATGACTATAGAATCATATTAAACTTAGAAAGTCAACATTTGCTGGGGAGGAAAAAGAAGAGAAAAAAAAAAAATCCACACAAAATAATAACATATTTTCTGTTTTTAACCAAAGACACATTTCTCCATAATTTCCTATTATTCGGGTTGCTCTTTATCTCTAATGACTTAACCCACTGGAGCTCAGACATTATTTGGCTTACGGCTGTGGTGTGGTGGAATGGCTCATTGTGTATAGACACGCGGGTTCTCATGTGCCAATGGTAATATTTTATGACCGAAATGATCAGGTACATTGTCCCCCTGTCTACATTCCTATTTCTGGATGGAACAGCATAGATTATATCAGCATAAGTCAGGGACTGCAGTAATGGGATGTTTAGCTTTTGTGACACCTCTTCCCATATTCTCCTCCCACCCCTGCAGTCAGATATTAAGTGCTCCATCGTCTCCTTCTGCTGACAACCGAGAGGACAGTTCCTATCTGAAACACTTAAAAATTTCAGGTTACCCCTAACAAATAGCTTTCCATGTAATGACAACCAAGCTATGTCAAATAATTTGGCGGGGAGTCGATTCCCATTGAGGAGCTTCAGACTTTCTTGTAAAGTGCTAGTCACACAATCCCTCAAGACAAGTGGAGAACAAAAGAAAGCCCTACAGACCCTCACGTATAGATCTTTCCTTGGCTTACCCTCAATGTAGGACTTCTCTATCTTCCACCTTCTCACACACTTCAGTCCATAGTCCAGGTACTGGGGGAGGTAGTCACTCGTCCATCGACCCCTCTTGAGACTGCCGCCTCGCACCCAAGACTCTGCAAAAGGCATTATCCAGTCACTGATACTATTCACCCACAGGAAGCTGTTCTCTGAGTCCAGGCAACCAAAATTAACTTTTAGAAACATGGAGTCAAAGAACACCCTTGGATTCAGCATATCCAACCCACCCTCTCTCCTCTGTAGGTAGGTGATCCCTCTTTTTATCAGGTTCAACCTGTTCCCCCACAACAGTTGGAAGAACAGGCTAAAGAGCCTAGCGGAGAAAGATTCCGGCAAAGGAAAAACGACAGAGACATACAAGAAGACAGGGACCAGGTAAGTCTTCAACATTTTAACCCTTTCTCTATAGGTCAGCCTCCAGTTCTTCCATCGCTGAACCTTTGCATTTCCGGCTTCCAACTTCTCTTCCCAATTTAGTTTGGCGTTATCATTCCTCCCAAATTTGACCCCTAGGATTTTAATATAGGTAGAGGCTCTCACAAATTGTGGCAGATCAAAGTCTGGATCACTGTCTGATATCCAGAGAGCTTGACTCTTCTCAAGGTTGACCAGAGACCCTGAGGCCTCCGAATAACTTCTGATGGCCGCAGACAACATCTCCACCTCACGAGGCTCAGATATCACTACAGTCACATCATCCGCATAGGCAACAACACTCAGGGGCAGGCAATGGGGGACTGGCACCCCCTGAAAACCACACTCCTGCAGTGACCTCAAGAATGGGTCTAAGGCAAATACATACAGCAGCGGACTCAGTGGGCAACCCTGTCTCACCCCTGCCTCAACCCTGAAGGTATCACCCTGCCAACCATTGACCAGAGGAAAGCTCTCAGCCTCGCAATACAGAGTCTTCAGCCAATCGATGAATTGCCCCGGAATACCGTACTTTGACAAAGTGGCCCATAGATACTCATGATCTACTCTGTCGAAGGCTTTAGCCTGGTCAAGACTCACAACATATCTCCCACCCCTCAGGGCTTTACATCTCTCAAACATCTCCCTTATCGAGATGACTGCTCCAGAGATGTTCCGCCCTTCTACTGTGCCAAACTGACAGCCTGACAACAGTGCTGAGGACAGACAAACTAATCTAGAAAACAGAATTTTTGCCAGAATCTTTCTGTCGACATTCAAGAGGGCAATCGGCCTCCAGTTCTTGATGTCACTCGGCTCTTTACCTTTGGACAGCAGAATCAGCGAGGACACTCTCATGGATGGAGGCATCAGGTGACTTTCTAGACAATTTGTATATACATCCACGAGGATTGGGGCCAAGAGGTCTCTGAATGTCCTATAGAATTCTGCTGTTATCCCATCTGGACCTGGTGCCTTCTTCAGATGTAACTTATCAATTGCCTCTTTAACCTCCGCCACCGTCAAATCTGCTGTCAAAGGAGAAAAGTCCAAATCATTAGTATCAGGGAGCGGAGTTGCCTCCAAGAATTGGGTCATCTTGTCTCTATCCAAAACCTTCCTCTGAAACAAGTCAGCATAGTAAGATCTCACCACCCCCAGGATACCCTCCCGAGATTCTTGCAAAACACCCTGGGGGTCAGTGAGACCGGTGACAGATTTATTTGCCACTCGCTCCCGGCAATTCTCAAAGGGATCAGGAGACCCTAAGGTCCCATAATCCCGTTCAAGAACCAGGGAGGTATACCTGCTGTACTGATACTGCCTTATCTCAGATTTCAGCCGGTCTATCCTTTGTTGGTCATCCCCTCCCGCCGAATATAGTGACTCCAATTCTTTCCGCAGCTTGAGATACTGGCCATACTTACTCTTCCCCTTTATAACTGACAGTCTCTTTAAGAGGGATCAGATCTCATCCTTGACATCCTCCCACCAGTCGGCCATATTGTCATAAAAGTCCACTCTCTCTAGCTGACTCCGTATAAGAGAGTGAACATGGCTCTGAACCGAAGGGTCTTCTAATAGACTGGAATTAAGTCTCCATAACCCTCTACCTGTCCCAGAACACTTTGTGACACCCAAACAGAAATATAAGGCCAGATGGTCTGAATAAGGGACGATCTTCTCATCTTTTTCACCAATGGTCTCTGTAGGACTCACCAGAGCTAAATCTATCCGACTTCTTCTTTCACCACAAAAATAAGTAAATTTTGGTTTCCGACCACCCTGCACAAACACATCTGACAACCCGGCCTGTTGAATAATTCTGTTTAGGACCTTGGAGTCTCTGGTAAGAGGCCTATTAGAGGTCCTGTCACAAGATGTCCTGGTGGCATTGAAATCTCCAGCCATGATGACAGGGATAGATGTGAAGAGATATGGCTTCACTTCATTATAAAGGTTAACCCTTTCAGTCACTGTCTGCGAACCATAGATATTTATAAGACGGAGCCTCCTACCCCGAATAGTAACTTCCAGAATTAGGCACCTTCCCATCAATACCTCTGTCAACCTATGTATAGTTACATCATTGGTGTTAAAGAGGATAGAGACCCCGGCACTTGGTTCTACAGCCAGTGACCAAAAGGATGGACCAGACCGCCATTCACGCTCGGCTTCCCGTAAGAGTCCTAAAGTATTCAAACGTGTCTCTTGTAAGAAAAAGACATCAGCATCAAGAGACCTTAGATGTTCATAAACCACATGCCTGGTCCTCCTCACTCTGACACTGTTCACATTACTGGAGAACACTTTAAGGGTAAAGTCAGCCATCAAAGCAAAGCAAAGCACAAGAAGCAGAGATATTCCCCCCATCATCATGGATCTGAGTCTGAGCCCACCTGCCGACCACCTGTCTTCATGTCTGATTCGGACAGACGTTTAGCTCGCGGGGGTTTCCTTTTTGTGGGGGGATCGCCCTCTTGGTCCTCATTAAATTCATCTACCACCCTCTTTAACTCTCTCTCCATCTCTTCCTCAGCGTCTGAGTCTGATAGGACACCGTACCTATTTGTGATAGTCATGACACCTGACCCGGGGTCTACTTTCTTTTTGGAAGGTTTTTGGACAGTGGTCCATTCCCCCTCAGGCTTACGGCTGGTTTTGTCCTTCTTCCGTTTCTTCTGCGGATTTATTGATGCAGGGGCAGAAGACGACGTGCCCACAACCTGCTCAGTGACCTCCCCGTTCCCCTCAGTGGCTCCTGGCTGGGACTGGTCAGGCACTATGTCTCCCATATTGTCACCCATGTTGTGCTGAGGCTCGGGCGGTGTCACTGCTGACCCTGACAACAGCGTCTCCTCCTCTAGGTCATCTGCCACTTCCAGCAAGTCCTCATCAGGGAAGTCCTTACAAACATTATGCCAGGCGTCTGGACAGTCCCTGTGCGAGTGACCGATCCTACCACAGAGGTTGCACCGGATGTTCTGGCAGGTGGCGCTGACATGGCCGATCTCCCCGCATAAATTACATTTTACCAGGGTGCACACACTCGCAATATGACCGGCCTTTCCGCATTTAAAACATTTTCTAGGCTGACCCGCATAGAAGCATACCCCTTTCTCCCGGCCAATAAAGAATGAGTTGGGCAGATGTTGGGTAATGTTGTTAACCTGCCGTAACTTTACCAGGACCTTCCACCCCCCAGTCCATATGCCATCCTCGTCCCTGGTCTTGGTCAAATCTGACATTAGGTCACAGTGTCTTTTTAGCCATACAACAATATCCTGGTGTGGTACCGACTCGTTCCAGAATATTATGGTGACGTTTGCTGTGTCCGGTCTAGAGATGGGGATGAGGCTGAACTTATTCCAGCCATCAGCATCTCTCACCCGGGCGAAATGAGCCCAGAAGCGGTCCAGGTCAGACATGAGTTTAAAACTGACGTCATACCCCTGCCTGTCAGGAAGGTTTATCACTGCCAGGATGTTAGATGGCAGGAAACCCATTTGGTGGCACAGAAGTTCACGGACCACAAACCTCCTGTCAGGCAACTCCTCCTTGACCCCTCTATGCCTGAACCTGACCACGTTCCTCCTCTTAAAAGCCTGACCTGTATAGTTTACATTAGACCTGAAGGATGGTGACCCACGGCTCCAGGCATTACCAGAGGAGACACCACCAGTTCCACCCTCCTGCTGTACTTGGGGGCGCTGTGGTGGCTGCTGACCGCCTGCACTATGAGGGTCTGACACTCCTGGTGTAACTAAAGGGGGGAAGTGCTGTGCATCAGACTGTACAGCCCCCTCCCCACCATCATCCATAATACTCTGCGAGTCACAAGCCTCTGAAGGCTGATCTAATGGTGGACCTGACTCTAGAGATGACCCCAAATCCCACACACACTGTGAAGCGCTCCCCCCTGCAGAAACATCATCAGTAACATCACATACAGTCATATCAATGCAGTCACTAGCAGTATGATCCTGCTCTACAGAGCCCCGACAGTCCTGCTGAGCCATGACCTGTGAGCTCTCTGCTGCACTGCTGCCTTCAGGCGAGAGTCCACAGTCCTGCTGCTCTCTACTGCCCCCCAGGGCTTGTGGTGACTGCACTGCTACTGCAGAGTTACCTTCAAGCGAGAGTCCACAGTCCTGCTGCTCTCTACTGCCCCCCAGGACTTGTGGTGACTGCACTGCTACTGCAGAGTTACCTTCAGGCGAGAGTCCACAGTCCTGCTGCTCTCTACTGCCCCCCAGGGCTTGTGGTGACTGCACTGCTACTGCAGAGTTACCTTCAGGCGAGAGTCCACAGTCCTGCTGCTCTCTACTGCCCCCCAGGACTTGTGGTGACTGCACTGCTACTGCAGAGTTACCTTCAGGCGAGAGTCCACAGTCCTGCTGCTCTCTACTGCCCCCCAGGGCTTGTGGTGACTGCACTGCTACTGCAGAGTTACCTTCTGGCTTGAGTCCATAGTCCTGCTTCACATCACAAACTGCTGGGACTTGTGGTACCTTTTGAGGAGTCTCTGCAGGTCTTTGCTGTTGCTGGACACTTTCTCCCACTTCTCTGTACAAATTCCCTTTCTCAAAAGGGAAGCTGGCTGGTCTGAGGACTGGTCTTGCACAGGCCTGCTGGGTGTCATCTGGACAGGTTGGAGACTTGGGTTTAGATGGAGATGGTTCTGGCGCAGGTCTTCCCCCATGTCCCTCAAGTCTTTGCTGGTTCCTGAAGGATTCAGCGATTGGTCCCATCTGCTCCAGTACAGCCTCCATGTCCTGCACAGTCTCAGCGAGCTGCACAGCGAGGGAGCTCAGCTTCTTGTCGTGGACAACCTGATTGTTGGGGTTTGCTGCCTTTAGCTTATAGACACAATCTATCTGTTTCTGCAGCTGTAGTTTTGTCCTTTTTAATGTCTCTAGTCTCTTGACCAGAGCTGGGATCCGCTCGGCCAGACATAGTTCTGGTGCACGCTGAGTATTGGGGGGTTGTGTACTCACAGAATGGCTCCTTACAGGCGTCCCTCTGCTTGGTCCTTGCACTGGACTTGGTGCAGCCGTGGTCACTGCTGCGAGGTCACTATCTCCAGATTGGGGACTGGGCCCCTGGTTCTTCCCAGTGACTGCACTTGTGGCCCCATGAAGCCTTCCTTCAGTATTCCCTCTGGTCTCATCTGTCGGGTTGGCGACTTTTGCGCTGTTCCCACTCCCGTAACGTGTGCGGTCAGACCGTATCAGGACAGGCTGTTGCAGATTCTCCTGCATGGTCTGCTTCTCCAGGGATGTTCTCCTCTGTCTGCCTGTGGGTGGGGTGGATTGCACACCTGCAGCCATGCTCTTACTCAGCGATGTCTCCTTCTTTACTTCCAACATTTTCTTTTCATCTTTACTTCCTGCTGCACTGGGACTGGCAACACTCGGAACATTCCTTCCTTCCAAAGAAACTTCTGGATAATTATCCATGGAGTGAGAGGTCTGGGAATTATTTCCCAGAATAGGCCTTGGAGCCTGGGCCTTGCTTGGGGAGCATCCCCACCCAGAGTGGCCCCGCCCTGGGCTTTCTCCAGACATCCAAAGCCTCAGGAGAGCTACTGACACACGTCCTCACAGCTAGGAGGCAGTATTATAGTAGTTATATTCTTGTACATAGGAGGCAGTTTTATAGTAGTTATATTCTTGTACATAGGAGCAGTATTATAGTAGTTATATTCTTGTACATAGGAGCAGTATTATAGTAGTTATATTCTTGTATATAGGAGGCAGTATTATAGTAGTTATATTCTTGTACATAGGAGCAGTATTATAGTAGTTATATTCTTGTACATAGGAGCAGTATTATAGTAGTTATATTCTTGTACATAGGAGCAGTATTATAGTAGTTATATTCTTGTACATAGGAGCAGTATTATAGTAGTTATATTCTTGTACATAGGAGCAGTATTATAGTAGTTATATTCTTGTACATAGGAGCAGTATTATAGTAGTTATATTATTGTACATAGGAGGCAGTATTATAGTAGTTATATTATTGTACATAGGGGCAGTATTATAGTTGTTATATTCTTGTACATAGGAGCAGTATTATAGTAGTTATATTCTTGTACATAGGAGGTAGTATTATAGTAGTTATATTCTTGTACATAGGAGGTAGTATTATAGTAGTTATATTCTTGTATATAGGAGCAGTATTATAGTAGATATATTCTTGTATATAGGAGCAGTATTATAGTAGATATATTCTTGTATATAGGAGCAGTATTATAGTAGTTATATTCTTGTACATAGGAGCAGTATTATAGTAGTTATATTCTTGTACATAGGAGCAGTATTATAGTAGTTATATTCTTGTACATAGGAGGCAGTATTATAGTAGTTATATTATTGTACATAGGAGCAGTATTATAGTAGTTATATTCCTGTACATAGGAGCAGTATTATAATAGTTATATTCTTGTACATAGGAGCAGTATTATAGTAGTTATATTCTTGTACATAGGAGCAGTATTATAGTAGTTATATTCTTGTACATAGGAGCGGTATTATAGTAGTTATATTCTTGTACATAGGAGCAGTATTATAGTAGTTATATTCTTGTACATAGGGGCAGTATTATAGTTGTTATATTCTTGTACATAGGAGCAGTATTATAGTAGTTATATTCTTGTACATAGGAGGTAGTATTATAGTAGTTATATTCTTGTACATAGGAGGTAGTATTATAGTAGTTATAGTCTTGTACATAGGAGGCAGTATTATAGTAGTTATATTCTTGTACATAGGAGCAGTATTATAGTAGTTATATTCTTGTACATAGGAGGTAGTATTATAGTAGTTATATTCTTGTATATAGGAGCAGTATTATAGTAGATATATTCTTGTATATAGGAGCAGTATTATAGTAGATATATTCTTGTACATAGGAGCGGTATTATAGTAGTTATATTCTTGTACATAGGAGCAGTATTATAGTGGTTATATTCTTGTACATAGGAGCAGTATTATAGTAGTTATATTCTTGTACATAGGAGCAGTATTATAGTAGTTATATTCTTGTACATAGGAGCAGTATTATAGTAGTTATATTCTTGTACATAGGAGCAGTATTATAGTAGTTATATTCTTGTACATAGGAGGCAGTATTATAGTAGTTATATTCTTGTATATAGGAGCAGTATTATAGTAGTTATATTCTTGTACATAGGAGCAGTAATATAATAGTTATATTCTTGCACATAGGGGGCCATAATATGGTTGTTATCTTTATCTTTTACCTTCTGGCATATTGTTACTATTTCACTGGTTTCAACCTTAACTGTTTCTATTAGGACACTTTTTCTGATATGTCTATTAAGAAATGACCTAGCTGGTTCTATATATAAAGTATTATGTATTGTGAGAATAGAGTAAAATATGAAAGGATGTGGATCCTGTACTGAGTGTCACCGCACAGCTATTATTCCAACGACATCCCATTTTGGAGTTTGAAAGTGATGATATATCACCTTTCCGGAACACATCTAGGTATTACATGTAAGTCATTCTGCTTTGTGAGGATTCCACTGTGACTCATTCTGTTGAGGCAAACCAGACAAACTTCCATGGAAAAGTCTTGTTCTGCTGACATTTGTAGCAGGAGAACTCGTACTATACATGGTGACTTTCCTAATATACGTTTTATACACATCTCCAGTGCTGAGCATCTGAAGTTAAGTGGCAAAGACATGTGAAATTTCCACATCTTCCCGAATATCAAGAAATAAAGATGTAAATGTCTCAGAGCTGAATGTGTCATTAACGATTGTGTAGCGCGGTGGTTCACTGTGGCAAGATAATTAGTTTTTTTTTTTTTTTTTATAGCATGGCACATTGTGTCAAATGCAATACCACAAATTCTTTGACAATACTTCCATATGGTGCCCACATAATAATTCAATAATTTATAGAATGTCCATTGTTATGACACAGCAAGGAAATAATACCGCCAAACAGTGCCCAAATGATGGTAGACGGAGAAAATGATGGTGCTCACATAGTAATGCTGTAATATGCGGTACAATATCAATTTAAAATCTCTGTACAGTACCAATGTATCGCTATAACACAGCACTTAAATTATATTGCCAAACAGTGCTCACATGAGAGCACATTTAGCACATTTTAGTGCTCACAAAGTATTGCTATAATGCAGTGTTTCCCAACCAGTGTACCTCCAGCCTTTGGCTGTGCGGGCATGCTGGGAGTTGTAGTTTTCCAACAGCTGGAGGCACACTGGTTGGGAAACAATGCTATAATGTACAGTGTCCATGTAACATTTCTCTACAGTGCCGATGTACTGCTGGAAAACAGCTCTTAAATAATACCGCTAAAGAGTGCTCAAATGATAGTAGACTGAGAAAATTATGGTGCTCACATACTGTAGCAAGGCCTCATGCACACAACCGTTTTTCGGGTCCGCATCCGAGCCGCAGTTTTTGCGGCTCGGGTGCGGACCCATTCACTTCAATGGGGCCGCAAAAGATGCGGACAGCACTCCGTGCGCTGTCCGCATCCGTTGCTCCGTTCCGAGGCCCCGCAAAAAAAATAATAGCATGTCCTATTCTTGTCCGTTTTGCGGACAAGAATAGGCATGTCTACAATGGGCCGCCCGTTCCGTTCCGCAAATTGCAGAAGGCACGCGGGTGGCTTCCGTTTTTTGGGGATCCGCGGTTTGCGGACCGCAAAAAACGGCATGTTCGTGTGCATGTAGCCTAATGCTATAATGTACAATATCCATGTAAAATCTCTGTACAGTACCCATGTATCGCTATAACAAAACACTTAAATAATATTGCCAAACAGTGCTCACATTATTGCACAATGAGAAAATGATGTTGATTACACAGTTTTGTTATTATTGGTGTTGAGCGAACCGTACAAAGTGGACTTCGCTGCGAATTTCAGGGAAAATTGGATTCGCCGCAAAGCCGAATTTCCTCATACTTAGTAATGAATCGATTTTCCCTGAATGGCGGAAAAAAATAAAAAAAATCATACTAAGTGCGCTGGGCGACGTGATGACGTAATCTCGCACCGCATAGGATTTTGGTTGAGATCTTCAAGCAAGATGGCGGCGTACGGCCCGTTGTGAGCAAATGGAGGCAGTAAGTTTGCTTAAATTTTTTTTTTTATTGTTAATTTTACAGTCAGATGCCGCGATCATGAACGCGGCATCTGAGGGGTACAAAGACGCGGGCGGCGCTATCGCAGATCCTTGTCATTGCACCCGCTACTTACCAAAAAAAAAATTGAGGTAAAAATCGGCAAAGCAGCCGAATCGAATTTTCAAGAAATTCGCTCATCTCTAGTGCTCAGGTAATAGCACACTGTGTGAATGATGCAGCGTATTGTCATGTATGTATGTAAAACAGTTTGTGAGGCTAAATACACATTGTATGTCCATTGAAGGGGTTGTCCCACAAAAAATACTCTGCACTTTCCAAACCAGAACCTGGATCTGAATACTTGTGTAATTGGGTTTAGTACAGTCACTGAGTTATCCAGTGAAATCTCTATGTATAGCGCCACCTGCTGTTTGCCCTTTTTCTAAATTCGTTGTCCAGCTCTCTGAGATGGAAGCACATGCTCAGTTTTTCATCCTTCAATTGCCACCGGCTGCTGCATAAAGGACACGCCCCAATGAGTAGTCATCTTGATATAAATCTAGCAGTGCAATGAATGGGGATCTCTGTGGATCCATTTGAGGTACAGGGCTGGTTCTAAGTTTGTTGGAAAGAGGTTGTCATGTCCTATATGATTTTACATTACTCATGGGAGAACACCTTTAAGTTCAGCCTATTATTCTGCAATGCTGATCCAGAAGAAGGCAAAAACTGGTACTGTATATGACACTTTAAAGGGTTTCTATCACTTCGTATGCCATAATTAGCTCTCAGACACTAGCGATCCGCTAGTGTCTGCACTGGCCAACCATCCTAATATAAGAGCTTTTTGGGCAGCCGTTTTGCTAAAAAAATAACTTTTATAAATATGCTAATGAGCCTCTAGGTGCTATGTGGGCGTCATTAGCACCTAGAGGCTCCGTCTACCTTCATACACAGCGGCCGCCCAGCACGTCCCTCCAGCCCGCCCATGTCCTCCTCCGTGTGACGCAGCGGACGAGTTCTCGCGCATGCGCCGTGCGCGGCTGTATTCGGCGCATGCGCAGAGAATGTGACCGCTTCCCTGCTCAGACATCTCCACTGCGCCTGTTCCTTGGAGCACTATGACGTCATCGGCGCAGGCGCAGTGGAGATGTCTGAGCAGGGAAGCGGTCACATTCTCTGCGCATGCGCCGAATACAGCCGCGCACGGCGCATGCGCGAGAATTCGTCCGTTGCGTCACACGGAGGATCGCATTCATCAGGACATGGGCGGGCTGGAGGGACGCGCTGGGCGGTGGCTGTGTATGAAGGTAGACGGAGCCTCTAGGTGCTAATGACGCCCACATAGCACCTAGAGGCTCATTAGCATATTTATAAAAGTTATTTTTTTTAGCAAAACGGCTGCCCAAAAAGCTCTTATATTAGGATGGTTGGCCAGTGCAGACACTAGCGGATCGCTAGTGTCTGAGAGCTAATTATGGCATACGAAGTGATAGAAACCCTTTAAGCTCTTGAACGCAATGAGAGCTATAGTAAATAATGACTGAGTGACACTGACAAACTTAGCTATGTTTAATATAACACCACGTTGACACATACAGTGGATATAAAAAGTCTACACACCCCTGTTAAAATGCCAGGTTTCTGTGTGAGACAAAGATAAATCATTTCAGAACTTTTTCCACCTTTAATGTGACCTATAAACTGTACAACTCCATCGAAAAACAAACTGAAATCTGCTGGCTGTGCTGAAGGCTGATTCCCGGCCCTTCAGCGCTTCTCCCACAGCCAGCAGCACGATGTGCGGCCAGCAGGGGGAGTGCTCAGAAGAACAGTGAAGCAGGGAGCAGAGAGGGCTCCCTGCTTCACTCTGGAGACGAGAGCCCGGCAGTGACAAAAACTGCCGGGTGAGTGATTGAGTGCGTGCGCTCCCCCTGCCTCTGCGCCCGGGGTATATATTACATGAGGATTACAGGATGATGAGAGTTGCAGTACAAACAGCAGCCACAGCACAGTTCAAAAGTAATAAAAACTATATAAATGTGGTATCACTGTAATTGTACTGACCCGGAGAATAAAAAAAAAAAGGTCAGTTTTACAGCATATGGAACACAGTAAAAATGAAACCCATAAAAGGTTTCCACTATATCATATGCAATATAATATGGAGCCTTAAAAAAGTATGACTTGTGCCCCCCTCCCAAAAAAAAACAAAAACAAGCTCCCATACAGCTATGTAAAAGGAAAAATAAAAAAGTTATGGCTCCAGGAAGGCAGGGGAGTGAAAAACTAAAATAAAAAAAATTGAAAATCCTCCAGTCAGGAAGGGGTTAAAGGGAAGATCCTTTGTCCAACTGACAGATAAGAATTTTCAGATGATGTCGGTCTGTCATTGGTTGGCTTAAAAGATTGTTCATTGCTAAAATTCCCCTTTAACCACCTCAGCCCCCAGTGCTTAAACACCCTGAAAGACCAGGCCACTTTTTACACTTCTGACCTACACTACTTTCACCGTTTATTGCTCGGTCATGCAACTTACCACCCAAATGAATTTTACCTCCTTTTCTTCTCACTAATAGAGCTTTCATTTGGTGGTATTTCATTGCTGCTGACATTTTTACTTTTTTTGTTATTAATCGAAATTTAACGATTTTTTTGCAAAAAAATGACATTTTTCACTTTCAGTTGTAAAATTTTGCAAAAAAAAACGACATCCATATAGAAATTTTGCTCTAAATTTATAGTTCTACATGTCTTTGATAAAAAAAAAATGTTTGGGTAAAAAAAAAATGGTTTGGGTAAAAGTTATAGCGTTTACAAACTATGGTACAAAAATGTGAATTTCCGCTTTTTGAAGCAGCTCTGACTTTCTGAGCACCTGTCATGTTTCCTGAGGTTCTACAATGCCCAGACAGTACAAACACCCCACAAATGACCCCATTTCTGAAAGTACACACCCTAAGGTATTCGCTGATGGGCATAGTGAGTTCATAGAACTTTTTATTTTTTGTCACAAGTTAGCGGAAAATGATGATTTTTTTTTATTTTTTATTTTTTCTTACAAAGTCTCATATTCCACTAACTTGTGACAAAAAATAAAAAGTTCTATGAACTCACTATGCCCATCAGCGAATACCTTGGGGTCTCTTCTTTCCAAAATGGGGTCACTTGTGGGGTAGTTATACTGCCCTGGCATTCTAGGGGCCCAAATGTGTGGTAAAGAGTTTGAAATCAAATTCAGTAAAAAATGACCTGTGAAATCCGAAAGGTGCTCTTTGGAATATGGGCCCCTTTGCCCACCTAGGCTGCAAAAAAGTGTCACACATCTGGTATCCCCGTACTCAGGAGAAGTTGAGGAATGTGTTTTGGGGTGTCTTTTTACATATACCCATGCTGGGTGAGATAAATATCTTGGTCAAATGACAACTTTGTATAAAAAAATGGGAAAAGTTGTCTTTTGCCAAGATATTTCTCTCACCCAGCATGGGTATATATAAAATGACACCCCAAAACACATTCCCCACCTTCTCCTGAGTACGGAGATACCAGATGTGTGACACTTTTTTGCAGCCTAGGTGGGCAAAGGGGCCCATATTCCAAAGAGCACCTTTCGGATTTCACTCATCATTTTTTACAGAATTTGATTTCTAACTCCTTACCACACATTTGGGCCCCTAGAATGCCAGGGCAGTATAACTACCCCACAAGTGACCCAATTTTGGAAAGAAGACACCCCAAGCTATTCCGTGAGGGGCATGGCGAGTTCCTAGAATTTTTTATTTTTTGTCACAAGTTAGTGGAAAATGATGATTTTTTTTTTTTTTTTTTTTTTTTTTCATACAAAGTCTCATATTCCACTAACTTGTGACAAAAAATAAAAACTTCCATGAACTCACTATGCCCATCAGCGAATACCTTGGGGTCTCTTCTTTCCAAAATGGGGTCACTTGTGGGGTAGTTATACTGCCCTGGCATTCTAGGGGCCCAAATGTGTGGTAAGGAGTTTGAAATCAAATTCTGTAAAAAATGACGAGTGAAATCCGAAAGGTGCTCTTTGGAATATGGGCCCCTTTGCCCACCTAGGCTGCAAAAAAGTGTCACACATCTGGTATCTCCGTACTCAGGAGAAGTTGAGGAATGTGTTTTGGGGTGTCTTTTTACATATACCCATGCTGGGTGAGATAAATATCTTGGTCAAATGACAACTTTGTATAAAAAAATGGGAAAAGTTGTCTTTTGCCAAGATATTTCTCTCACCCAGCATGGGTATATATAAAATGACACCCCAAAACACATTCCCCACCTTCTCCTGAGTACGGAGATACCAGATGTGTGACACTTTTTTGCAGCCTAGGTGGGCAAAGGGGCCCATATTCCAAAGAGCACCTTTCGGATTTCACTCGTCATTTTTTACAGAATTTGATTTCAAACTCCTTACCACACATTTGGGCCCCTAGAATGCCAGGGCAGTATAACTACCCCACAAGTGACCCCATTTTGGAAAGAAGACACCCCAAGCTATTCCGTGAGGGGCATGGCGAGTTCCTAGAATTTTTTATTTTTTGTCACAAGTTAGTGGAAAATGATGATTTTTTTTTTTTTTTTTTTTCATACAAAGTCTCATATTCCACTAACTTGTGACAAAAAATAAAAACTTCCATGAACTCACTTTGCCCATCAGCGAATACCTTGGGGTCTCTTCTTTCCAAAATGGGGTCACTTGTGGGGTAGTTATACTGCCCTGGCATTCTAGGGGCCCAAATGTGTGGTAAGGAGTTTGAAATCAAATTCTGTAAAAAATGACGAGTGAAATCCGAAAGGTGCTCTTTGGAATATGGGCCCCTTTGCCCACCTAGGCTGCAAAAAAGTGTCACACATCTGGTATCCCCGTACTCAGGAGAAGTTGAGGAATGTGTTTTGGGGTGTCTTTTTACATATACCCATGCTGGGTGAGATAAATATCTTGGTCAAATGACAACTTTGTATAAAAAAATGGGAAAAGTTGTCTTTTGCCAAGATATTTCTCTCACCCAGCATGGGTATATATAAAATGACACCCCAAAACACATTCCCCACCTTCTCCTGAGTACGGAGATACCAGATGTGTGACACTTTTTTGCAGCCTAGGTGGGCAAAGGGGCCCATATTCCAAAGAGCACCTTTCGGATTTCACTCGTCATTTTTTACAGAATTTGATTTCAAACTCCTTACCACACATTTGGGCCCCTAGAATGCCAGGGCAGTATAACTACCCCACAAGTGACCCCATTTTGGAAAGAAGACACCCCAAGCTATTCCGTGAGGGGCATGGCGAGTTCCTAGAATTTTTAATTTTTTGTCACAAGTTAGTGGAAAATGATGATTTTTTTTTTTTTTTTTTTCATACAAAGTCTCATATTCCACTAACTTGTGACAAAAAATAAAAACTTCCATGAACTCACTATGCCCATCAGCGAATACCTTGGGGTCTCTTCTTTCCAAAATGGGGTCACTTGTGGGGTAGTTATACTGCCCTGGCATTCTAGGGGCCCAAATGTGTGGTAAGGAGTTTGAAATCAAATTCTGTAAAAAATGACGAGTGAAATCCGAAAGGTGCTCTTTGGAATATGGGCCCCTTTGCCCACCTAGGCTGCAAAAAAGTGTCACACATCTGGTATCCCCGTACTCAGGAGAAGTTGAGGAATGTGTTTTGGGGTGTCTTTTTACATATACCCATGCTGGGTGAGATAAATATCTTGGTCAAATGACAACTTTGTATAAAAAAATGGGAAAAGTTGTCTTTTGCCAAGATATTTCTCTCACCCAGCATGGGTATATATAAAATGACACCCCAAAACACATTCCCCACCTTCTCCTGAGTACGGAGATACCAGATGTGTGACACTTTTTTGCAGCCTAGGTGGGCAAAGGGGCCCATATTCCAAAGAGCACCTTTCGGATTTCACTCGTCATTTTTTACAGAATTTGATTTCAAACTCCTTACCACACATTTGGGCCCCTAGAATGCCAGGGCAGTATAACTACCCCACAAGTGACCCCATTTTGGAAAGAAGACACCCCAAGCTATTCCGTGAGGGGCATGGCGAGTTCCTAGAATTTTTAATTTTTTGTCACAAGTTAGTGGAAAATGATGATTTTTATTATTTTTTTTTTTTTTTCATACAAAGTCTCATATTCCACTAACTTGTGACAAAAAATAAAAACTTCCATGAACTCACTATGCCCATCAGCGAATACCTTGGGGTCTCTTCTTTCCAAAATGGGGTCACTTGTGGGGTAGTTATACTGCCCTGGCATTCTAGGGGCCCAAATGTGTGGTAAGGAGTTTGAAATCAAATTCTGTAAAAAATGACGAGTGAAATCCGAAAGGTGCTCTTTGGAATATGGGCCCCTTTGCCCACCTAGGCTGCAAAAAAGTGTCACACATCTGGTATCCCCGTACTCAGGAGAAGTTGAGGAATGTGTTTTGGGGTGTCTTTTTACATATACCCATGCTGGGTGAGATAAATATCTTGGTCAAATGACAACTTTGTATAAAAAAATGGGAAAAGTTGTCTTTTGCCAAGATATTTCTCTCACCCAGCATGGGTATATATAAAATGACACCCCAAAACACATTCCCCACCTTCTCCTGAGTACGGAGATACCAGATGTGTGACACTTTTTTGCAGCCTAGGTGGGCAAAGGGGCCCATATTCCAAAGAGCACCTTTCGGATTTCACTCGTCATTTTTTACAGAATTTGATTTCAAACTCCTTACCACACATTTGGGCCCCTAGAATGCCAGGGCAGTATAACTACCCCACAAGTGACCCCATTTTGGAAAGAAGACACCCCAAGCTATTCCGTGAGGTGCATGGCGAGTTCCTAGAATTTTTAATTTTTTGTCACAAGTTAGTGGAAAATGATGATTTTTTTTTTTTTTTTTTCATACAAAGTCTCATATTCCACTAACTTGTGACAAAAAATAAAAACTTCCATGAACTCACTATGCCCATCAGCGAATACCTTGGGGTCTCTTCTTTCCAAAATGGGGTCACTTGTGGGGTAGTTATACTGCCCTGGCATTCTAGGGGCCCAAATGTGTGGTAAGGAGTTTGAAATCAAATTCTGTAAAAAATGACGAGTGAAATCCGAAAGGTGCTCTTTGGAATATGGGCCCCTTTGCCCACCTAGGCTGCAAAAAAGTGTCACACATCTGGTATCCCCGTACTCAGGAGAAGTTGAGGAATGTGTTTTGGGGTGTCTTTTTACATATACCCATGCTGGGTGAGATAAATATCTTGGTCAAATGACAACTTTGTATAAAAAAATGGGAAAAGTTGTCTTTTGCCAAGATATTTCTCTCACCCAGCATGGGTATATATAAAATGACACCCCAAAACACATTCCCCACCTTCTCCTGAGTACGGATATACCAGATGTGTGACACTTTTTTGCAGCCTAGGTGGGCAAAGGGGCCCATATTCCAAAGAGCACCTTTCGGATTTCACAGGTCATTTTTTACTGAATTTGATTTCAAACTCCTTACCACACATTTGGGCCCCTAGAATGCCAGGGCAGTATAACTACCCCACAAGTGACCCCATTTTGGAAAGAAGAGACCCCAAGGTATTCGCTGATGGGCATAGTGAGTTCATGGAAATTTTTTTTTTTTGTCACAAGTTAGTGGAATAGGAGACTTTGTATGAAAAAAAAAATAAAAAAAAATCATCATTTTCCACTAACTTGTGACAAAAAATAAAAAATTCTAGGAACTTGCCATGCCCCTCACGGAATACCTTGGGGTGTCTTCTTTCCAAAATGGGGTCACTTGTGGGGCAGTTATACTGCCCTGGCATTTTCCAGGGGCCCTAATGTCTGGTAAGTAGGTAAATGACCTGTGAAATCTGAAAGGTGCTCTTTGGAATGTGGGCCCCTTTGCCCAGCTAGGCTGCAAAAAAGTGTCACACATCTGGTATCTCCGTACTCAGGAGAAGGTAAGGAATGTGTTTTGGGGTGTCATTTTACATATACCCATGCTGGGTGAGAGAAATATCTTGGCAAAAGACAACTTTTCCCATTTTTTTTATACAAAGTTGGCATTTGACCAAGATATTTATCTCACCCAGCATGGGTATATGTAAAATGACACCCCAAAACATATTCCCCAACTTCTGCTGAATACGGAGATACCACATGTGTGACACTTTTTTGCAGCCTAGGTGGGCAAAGGGGCCCAAATTCCTTTTAGGAGGGCATTTTTAGACATTTGGATACCAGACTTCTTCTCACGCTTTGGGGCCCCTAGAATGCCAGGGCAGTATAAATACCCCACATGTGACCCCATTTTGGAAAGAAGACACCCCAAGGTATTCAATGAGGGGCATGGCGAGTTCATTGAAAAAAAAAATTTTTGGCACAAGTTAGCGGAAATTGATTTTTTGGATTTTGTTCTCACAAAGTCTCCCTTTCCGCTAACTTGGGACAAAAATTTCAATCTTTCATGGACTCAATATGCCCCTCAGCGAATACCTTGGGGTGTCTTCTTTCCAAAATGGTGTTATTTGTGGGGTGTTTGTACTGCCCTGGCATTTGAGGGTCTCCGCAATCATTACATGTATGCCCAGCATTAGGAGTTTCTGCTATTCTCCTTATATTGAGCATACGGGTAATGAGATTTTTTTTTTCCGTTCAGCCTCTGGGCTGAAAGAAAAAAATGAACGGCACAGATTTCTTCATTCGCATCGATCAATGTGGATGAAAAAATCTCTGCCAAAAAAAGAAAAAGGAGGGGAAAGGCGTCTGCCAGGACATAGGAGCTCCGCCCAACATCCATACCCACTTCAGCTCGTATGCCCTGGCAAACCAGATTTCTCCATTCACATCAATCGATGTGGATGAATAAATCATTGCCGGGATTTTTTTTTTTATATATACAAAGTGTTTGCCAAAGTATATGAACACCGCCACCTCCTCAGCTCATATGCCTCGGCAAACATATCTTTTACTGCAGAGGAGAAATCTCGTCTTGCAGCGCCGCATACACCGACTTGCGTGTAATCTGACAGCAGCACAATGCTTCTGTCCGAATGCACATCAGTGCTGCAGCTGGTCGATCGGTTGGTCCACCTGGAAGGTAAAAAAAACAAAACAAAAAAGAAAAAACCAGGCCGCAAAGCAATAACTTTATTAACTTTAGAACAGAACATATTAACTTTTTTAAACTTTTTTAACTTTTTTACTTACCGGTAATTTTTTTTTTGTTTAGTTTTTTTTACCTTTATAGAACAAACCTCTCCTTCCCCATGGGACAATGTGCAAAGCGCAAATCGCCCAAAGATGTGGCGAAGTACGTTATGCACTTTATCCCAGGTGAAAGGAGAGGTTTGCAGCAGCTGAGAGTAAAAGGGCCCTAATAGCCCTGTGTGCCTGTCCTGTGAGATGCAATCCCTATGCTAGGTGTACCTGTGTGTGGTACTTCCGGAAACACTCTCCATAGCATAGGGCAGGGTGGTCAGGACAGACAGGACAGAAATAGCGGGTGACACGCCTTATTCCACTCCTGCTACAGACACGACATCTTTTTCGGGGTGACGGTTGGGTTGAGGTACCAGGAACGACACTGGGGAAATGTCGCTCGTGTAGACGGCTAACTACACTGGGGGATGGGGCCACGGAACCTCCTGGGTAAAGGAGGTTCTCGATGATCTCTTCCTGGAATTTGAGGAAAGATCGTGTTCTCCCAGCCTTACTGTAGAGAACAAAACTATTGTACAGCGCCAATTGAATTAAATATACAGACACCTTCTTATACCAGCGTCTGGTTCTGCGGGAAACTAAATACGGAGACAACATCTGGTCATTGAAGTCCACCCCTCCCATGAGCGCATTATAGTCGTGGACACAGAGGGGCTTTTCAATGACACGGGTTGCTCGCTCAATTTGGATTGTCGTGTCTGCGTGAATGGAGGAGAGCATGTAAACGTCACGCTTGTCTCTCCATTTCACCGCGAGCAGTTCTTCGTTACACAAGGCAGCCCTCTCCCCCCTTGCAAGACGGGTGGTTACAAGCCGTTGGGGGAAGCCCACGCGACTAGTTCGCGCGGTGCCACAGGCGCAAATCCGTTCTAGAAACAAATGCCTAAAGAGGGCCACACTTGTGTAAAAATTGTCCACATAAAGATGGTACCCCTTGCCGAATAAGGGTGACACCAAGTCCCAGACTGTCTTCCCACTGCTCCCCAGGTAGTCAGGGCAACCGACCGGCTCCAGGGTCTGATCTTTTCCCTCATAGACACGAAATTTGTGGGTATAGCCTGTGGCCCTTTCACAGAGCTTATACAATTTGACCCCATACCGGGCACGCTTGCTTGGGATGTACTGTTTGAAGCCAAGGCGCCCGGTAAAATGTATTAGGGACTCGTCTACGCAGATGTTTTGCTCGGGGGTATACAAATCTGCAAATTTCTGGTTGAAATGGTCTATGAGGGGCCGAATTTTGTGGAGCCGGTCAAAAGCTGGGTGGCCTCTGGGACGGGAGGTGGTGTTGTCGCTAAAATGCAGGAAACGGAGGATGGCCTCAAATCGTGCCCTGGACATAGCAGCAGAGAACATGGGCATGTGATGAATCGGGTGCGTTGACCAATATGACCGCAATTCATGCTTTTTTGTCAGGCCCATGTTGAGGAGAAGGCCCAAAAAAATTTTAATTTCGGAAACTTGGACTGGTTTCAACCGGAAAGGCTGGGCATAAAAGCTTCCCGGGTTGGCGGATATAAATTGTGTGGCATACTGGTTAGTCTCTGCCACGACTAAGTCCAAGAGCTCCGCAGTCAAGAACAGCTCAAAAAATCCCAGGGCCGAACCGATTTGAGCCGTCTCAACCCGAACTCCAGACTGGGCGGTGAAAGGGGGAACTACAGGTGCGGCTGAAGTTGGTGACTGCCAATCAGGGTTTGCCAGCACCTCAGGGATTCTAGGGGCTCTACGGGCCTGTCTTTGCGGTGGCTGCGACGGGGTAACTAGTGCACGTGCCACCGTACCAGCTTCAACTGCCCTTCTGGTGCTCGCCACGTCACCATGTTGTACGGCAGTGCTGGTACTAGGTCCAGGGAGGGCTGCGCTGCTGGTGTATGCCTCACCACGTGATCCGGCAGCGACAGCCCCACTCTGCTGCTCTTGAAGCGGATCCTGCGTAACCTGTGGTCTAGCGACACGGGGCTGGGTACGCCTGGTGCTGCCAGGGACCTCCACCTCCTCGTCCGAACTTTGGGTCAGAGAGCCACTGCTTTCTACAGGTTCATATTCTGACCCGCTAGATTCGTCAGATGAGGGTTCCCACTCCTCATCCGACTGGGTCAGAATCCTGTAGGCCTCTTCAGAAGAATACCCCGTTTGACATTTTGGACTACTAAATTTAGGGGTATTCCCTGAGACTACCCAAGAAAAAAAGCAAACCTGTCTTACAAAGGGGAGGCTAGCGAAGTACCGGAGGCTGCTGCGGTTGATAAAAAATATCAAAACAGATTTTTTTATCGCCGCAGTGCGTGTAAAATGAATGTGCAGTGATCAAAAAATATATATTTTTTGTCACTGCGGTGGGGCGGGCGTGGGTGAACGCACGTGTGGGCGACCGATCAGGCCTGATCGGGCAAACACTGCGTTTTGGGTGGAGGGCGAACTAAAGTGACACTAATACTATTATAGATCTGACCGTGATCAGTTTTGATCACTTACAGATACTATAAAAGTACAAATGCTGATTAGCGATACGCTATTCAGCGAATAAAAGTGACTGCGGTGGGGTGGGCGCTAACTGACGCTAACTACCTAACCAAGGGGCCTAAACTATCCCTAAAACCTAACAGCCAATACCAGTGGAAAAAAAAAAGTGACAGTTTACACTGATCACTTTTTTTCCTTTCACTGGTGATTGACAGGGGCGATCAAAGGGGTGATCAAAGGGTTAATTGGGGTGCAGGTGGGTGATCTGGGGCTAAGGTGTAGTGTTGGTGTACTCACAGTTCAGTCTGCTCCTGTGCTGGATCCAACCGACGAAAAGGACCAGCACAGGAGCAGAGAAGCCATATAACAGATCATATTTACTAATATGATCTGTTATATGGCTTGTGATTGGATTTTTTAAAAATCGCCAGCCTGCCAGCCAATGATCGTTGCTGGCAGGCTGGTGACGAACTTGTTCTTTAACTTTTGCCGGCCCGCGATGCGCATGCGCGGGCCGGCTTGGAGCGAAATCTCGCGTCTCGCGAGATGACGCGTATATGCGTGACTGTGCGCAGCGCTGCCACCTCCGGAACGCGAATCTGCGTTAGGCGGTCCGGAGGTGGTTAAACTAATGCGTATGGGTAGTTTAGGGATTGGAAAAGTCTGAGGGATCGGTAAGGCGTGCAGGGCAGGGTATGTTCAGGAACATGGTTTTTTTTTTCTGCCAAACCAAGAGAATTGGCAATTTGGCAAATCCAACAGTACTTTGCCTCCTAATTGTTTTATAATAGGAATCAATAGAGATGAGACAGAATTTTTTTAAGGGGTTTTCCTAAATTGTTTAAAATGGCCACCAGCAACTTGTCCTAGAGTGTGAGCAGGACTGGTTGCCACCACTTGCAGGAGGACTGCCTTACTTCACTGCCGAACAATAGATAATAATGATACGATCCTACCTACGATATGTCATCCTGGCTGAGCAGCCTGACAGGAGACTCATCAATATGTAGTATATGCAAGTGCCAGAGCGTAGTGTGTATAGAGGTCCTGTCCCCTCACCCACCCTAGGCAGCTCTGCAAGTGGAAGCAACCAGTCCTGCTCACATTCTAGGACAGAGTGCTGGTGGGCATTTTGAAGACTTCTCACAGAATCCCTTAAAAAAAGATAGGTACAGGCAATATGCATATTAAGCTTTGTTCAAATTGCATTTGAGTCTTCCACTGGAGGTACTGCATAATGCACGGATTTCTCGACACGTACATATGTGTCCTTCCATATCTTTCTCCTTAGTTCAACATGGCATGAGATGACCAGCCTTTTTAGAAAAAAAAAAAAGAGAGATTGCACAAAATGTCTATTCTGTATGTGTCTGTATTTGGCCACCTAGTGGTTAGGGTGTGAATTGCAGCTCGTCAAGGGTTTTGATAGCATGTTGCGATACTGTACTGTATTCTGCACCTGCGAAGAAAGGCTCTGACCTGTGCCACTGTATGGGTACATAGTGACATCTAAAGGAATGTACCTTGTGCAGTATAATACACTTTACATGTGTGTATTTTTCCTTGTTGGCAATTTTCTTGTGTGTCTTTGGAATTTCTGGTGACCTAAACAAAATTAAATCTGGGTGTCATGTACTTATCCGGTCATGCTCTCGCGACGAGTCCGACCATGCTATTACTGCAGTCTGCGTCACCAGCATCGCAGTGACAACCAGCCCTGCTGACAGTGGAGTTGGTCAACCCATCAGGGAGCAAAGACGCCAGGCAAATCAGTCTCGGCAGCGGCATCATCTGCTTCCTGTTGTCTGGATGTTTAAACATGCACCTGCTGGTCACAGTTGCCTGTGATTTGATCTTCTTGCCTCACACGCTTTGTGTTTCATGTGGATTTCTGGACTTCTGACCTTCTTCTTGTTAGTGACTGTTGATTCTGGTTTTGACTTTATCCCTGGTTCTGACTTTATCTGCTTGGTATATTATTCCTTGTTTGTTTCTTCCATTGGTCTGGCGGTATTCTCTGGTTTTGACTCGGCGTGTCTTCCTTCCTCCCTAAGTAGGTCCTGCGCACTTAGGTTAGGGGCCATCACCCAGTTGGGAACTTCCATTTAGGGTGGATTGTCCAAGTAGGTAGGGATGGTGGTGTGGGTGGAGGTCAGGTCCGTACTGTTCTCTACCTGATGTAACCCTGGGGCACCCATCACAACACTAATCTGTGCCTAGTCGCACCAATAAGCTCTGCCCCCATCAGCCCGCTAAGCCCCATTCATAGCTTAGCGGTGCAGCCTGGAAACATCTGCTACCTCTCTTCATCTCAGAAGAACCACCCTGGGACCCTGTGCAGCTGGCTGACCCTTCAGTTGTTGTTTTTTCTTTGCGGCCCCAAGCATTTGCTTGGTTTGCATGGTGCTAAGGCCCACCTCTGAGGATACTTACGCTATATCCTAGCAACTACATTTGCACTGGGCAGTAAGAACCTCAGATTTATAGGCATAACAAATATGAAAAAATATAAGCACAGCAAATATAACAATAATACAATAAAAAATAATACAAATATAACATGGGTGCAGATACGTATCTTGCTGTAGGGTGGCTTACTTTTGCATTGAAGTCACACCCGATTTGCACCTTCCCAAGCATTTTTTGGACAGAGGTGCTGACTAAAGTTGTCTTTTGTGTTGGGTACATCGGAATAGAAGTAAATAGGGCTGTGGTTACGAGCGATGCCCTGCACATGCTAATCTGCTTTTCTTAACTCTGCTGCATCTCTACAGTGCAGATTGCAGCAGTGCTGAGATTGTCCCGTCTTGTTTTCCGTGGTGATTCCCTTCTTTAACCCCTTCAGGGATAGGCCAATTATGGCAAAGGTGATTTAGATTTTTCTTCCTTGCCTTCCAAGAGCCATAGCTTTATTATTTTCCCATTGACAATATTGGGGCTCGGTTTTTGCAGAACGAGTTGTACATTTTAATGGCGAGATTAACTGTTCCGTGTAATGTAATGCAAAACTGTAAGAAAAATATTTGTGGAGTGAAAAAACAAAACAAAAAAAAACCTTGTTTAGGTTTCGTTTTTACAGCGCTCACTATGCAGTAAAACATGACGACCTTATTCTGCCGGTTGATACAATTATCGCGATAAGAAATCGATATGGCTTTTACTATGATTCACTACTTAAAAAACAGTTAAAAAACAAAAGGATTCTTTGTGTTGCCTATTGTGACATCCATTTATTTTTATTTTTGTGCCATCAGGTGACATTTTTTCATAGAGCCATGTGAGGGCTCATGTTTCATGGGGTGAGCTGTAGATTTTATTTGCAACATTTTGGGGAACATTCAACTTTTTTTTGATAATCTTTTTATTCTGAGGAGGCGAAGTGACCAAAAAATGGCAACTCTAGCATTAGGATTTTTTTATTTATTTTTGGCCGTATTCAACATTTGAGATTAGTGTTGAGCGAATCGAAGTTAACAAAGTGGAATCTGATCTGAATTTCAGGAAGAATTCAATTTGCCACGAATCTGAATTACACGGAGCTTCGTTGTAGCAAATCAATATCTCCTGAAATGGAGGTAAAAAAAAAACAAAAAAAAAAACATACTCACCTCATCCATTTGTTCGAGAGGCCGTCGCAGCTATTTTGATTGAAGTAAAAACGCGGCAATTCTCCCACATGCACTGATGTGTGACATCACCAAGTCATCATGCTGTCTTATCACGTCAGCACACGCGATAATTGGCACGTTTTCTTCAATCAAGATGGCCATGACTCTCCGCAGTCAAATGGATGAGGTCAGTATATATATTTTTTGCTTTAACCCTGATTAACCCCCTGATAGGCTGAACGTGACTCTGTTGAATGCGGCATCTGAGGGGTTAAATGACGGGGGGGAGCAGTGCGATTCCTTACGAAGTAATTCGTAACGATTCAAATTTCTTGTCGAGGTTCGGTAAAGCAGCCAAATCGAATTTTTCAAAACTGGACATTTTTGGATGCAGAGATACCAATTATGTTTACCGTTTTATTGCTTTTAATATGATAAATGCGGAAAGGGTGTTTTTCAGTTTCCAATATTAGTGTTTTTAAAAAAAATATATATTTCATTCTTTTTTTTAGGTCCCCCTTGGGGTCTTGACATGAGCTCGATTGCTCCTACTGCAATGCTTCTGTATTGTAGAGAATGGTAAGTTTACCATCAGGATGTAATAGGGGACCTTTATTATACCCCTGGCTGCCATGACATATAGCAAAGGGGGTGACCAGGGGACAGAAAGAACCCTTTCCCCTAACTAACTACTCAGATGCCACTGGCTTTAGTGAAGCCTCCTCAGGAAAGGCTATTAGTATCTGATCGGTGGAGGTCTGACAAGCTTGCGCTCCCGCCGATCAGCTGTTTGAAGAGTGCTGCAGCCTCCTTGCAGCTTGTCAAGCACAGCACCGTCCATTGTATAGTGGCTGTGCTTGGTATTGCCGCCCAGGCCCATTCACTTGAATGGACATGAGCTACGCCAATGAACATGACGCCACTGGCCTAGGATGAGGGTGTGGCCTCTCCAAACAGCTAATGGGCGGGGGTGCTGGGAGTCAGACCCCTACTGATCAGTAACTGATGAACTATCCTGAGGACAACCCCTTTAAATCAGCATTAAGAGGGAGCAGTGGACCAGAGTTTAGTGAGCACTTGCTGTACTCAAGACTGTCTTCGAGACACTTTTCAGCTCATTCGCACATGGGATCGGGCTCAGTTTTTTATTCCTATGCGCCAAAGCCACATCCAGCTCTGCTACTCCCATCTATACCACCAGCTATTCAATGACAAACCGTATATGTGTCATCTTTGGAAGCAGCCGCTTCGCACAGGGAAAACGGATTATTACAGTTTCTGAGCTCCATAACACTCTGCAATTTTCTGCAGACTATCTCATCCTCCTGCACAGAGAGGTGGCGTGGTTCAGCTCTATCATATTGTCATAACGGCACGTATTATACGCCTCTGCGCTTATTTGCGTAGGAGTGATTGCATTTAGTTTTCTATATACGAGAGCAAAGCTTCATGGAAAATTGCTTTGTAAACTGAACAATATCAGATATTAAACCGTAAAATATGTGACTCCATGGATACGGCATGCGGCAGATATACAGCTAGTGACGACAAGGCTTGGTGTGAAAAGAGGAATATTCTCAGCTGCAAAATGTAAAATCAAAAAAATCTGCTCAGATTATTGACTATTATTGTCCCTGGGGGGCGGGGACTCACACAGAGGAGAAACACAAAAATTAGCGTTCTCCAATGCAAAATTTTGAGGCCCTTTAGCACTAGTATCTATGCACCACTTATAACTACGTTCCTGGACAAACATTTGAAGCCCCCTATGCAGTAGGATCAGCATCAACACCAGATAAGGTTGGACAGATACCCACTGAGCTCGGAGGGCCCATAGTGACCTGAGTGACATTCAGCTGAGGGTGAGGTACAACGTGAATGCCACTCAATACATCTATAGCATACCTCAGAAATTGGAATTCCCAAGTGAAGGATAATTATTAGTCTTTCCTGACCCACATGAGAGTCCTAATAAACATCCCAGAATGCCCCATTTGGAAACATTTTCATAAGCCACACCTCCTTTCACTTCCGTTTTGTGGGACAATCCTGTGAAAAATAGGAATGCTGAGGTTTTTTTGGGGGGTTCTCCAGGAGTAAGATTTACTGAGAGGAAGGTTCCTTTCATCAGAGCGCCCATGATTTCTTAGGAGACTCTTCACCAATGTGTTTATTTCTTCTGTATGTGCCCAGTAGTTTTGCACCTTGGTCCCTTGTTTCTATTGGTTCAGGTTCATGAGAAAATACGTGAGGTTGAGGATAGATAAATAGGAAAAAGAATGTCGTGGGTAAGAGGAGTTGTTCAGGAGGGAGCAGACATTCAGTAATGGAATGAGATGTGGAGGCTTAGTGGGTATTTGTAAAGACCTACCCCTGCTTTTAGGTCTATAGTTAAGTGGGTTTTCCAGGACATATTTATTGATGGCCTATCCTCAGCATAGGTCATCAATGTTGGATCAGTGGGGGTCCAACTCCATGGTCTACTGTTTTTGCCACCACCGGTGCTGGAAACTATACAGGTGACAGAGTTTCTTGGTTTCCTTGACTCCACCCTAGAGGAACTGCACTTGCTTTATGTCCTTAAATATAAGTTATGGCTCTATTTGGGCTCATCCTGTTAGGTTGGTCTCAATGTCTCTGAAGGCCAAATGCTTAGCTAGCCACTCAGGAACTCTCTCAATAAGCTTTTGTATGAATTAGATAAGGTCTACATGTGGTGGATTTTGCTACGATCTGCAGCAAAATCCACATGTGTAACGTTTTGGCTGCACATTTACAGCAGATCTCATCATTGCTCCTTTTAAAGTGATCAAATCCACTGTGAAAATTTGCAGCAGGCATTGCAAAGCTGTGAATCTTGAAATGTTTTGTGAAGGTCAAATTGGTTTTCTGGGACCTGAGTCTCAGTTTCTGCCAACATCCAGTTCTTTACCAGCCTATGGCCTGGGCTTTGGACAGGACATCTCTTCCTCTGTGGGGCCAGAACTACTCTTCTCCCTGGTGCACCACCTTGAGTTGGTTTCAGGAGTTTTCACATGCACCATGGGGAGGACTAGTTCTGGCCTCATCCACTGTGTAAGTGAAGGATGTGACATTGGTGGAAGCTAGATTTTCAGAAGAGGAGCATCACTTGAATGGGCTCCCAAGTAGCCAATTCATGCAACTTCGAGACAGTAAGTAACAAATTTTCTTTGCTTCACCTGCTGGGTCCTAGAAACGTTTTTTAATTTTAAAGTTAAACATTTCTGTAGCATATGGACCTACTCCAGCTTGTGGACCTATTGTGCTATTGTGTCTGATATTGAAATTCATTTTCCATTGGCAAGTCATTGCAGCTCCATCCTACGTTTTGTCTTCCATGCATACTGGCCCGGTTACAATTTCTGCCTCTACACCCCATTATTCTGTTGCTCCCATTACTGGATATAACACAAGACTCCCATCCAGTTCCTTATATAATTAAAACAAAATGAAACCATCATTGTGATGCTGAGATAGGACCAGTAACACATGAATAATTAATTCTGCTGATTCAGGAGCTTCCATTATTGGCTCCACCAAGGAGGTCTTTCGTCTGACACGTTACAAGCAAGATTATGCACTGATCTGCTCGAGAATTATTCTCTGTGAGCTCTTTTCCCTTTGCTTATAATCTTATTTTAATGTGTGGCAGCGAAGTGGATAGTGATTGCTTGTCAACTTCATTCTGGTTGTCAACATGTCACGTATGTGTTCTGGCAAGGGTAAGCCGTCAACCTCCGGGACTGAGCGCAGCTTCTTCCTGTCAGAAATTTGAATTAATGAGTTTTCACCTGGCTTTGAAGTGTCTACGTGGTCCTCCATCATGCTTCACACTTGGCCATGTTCTTTTTAACGTCTGAAGAGCTCCAAAGCCAACACCAGAACAGGTGCAAAAGAGTTAATCTTGCAAAGTTGCAAATGAACCGATGGACTTTATGAATTTTGAAGTATCTCAATAAGATACAAATTTCTTGAACATGATCAAATCCTAAACAGGTCCACACTTCTGTGCTGATACTGTAAAACGAGCTCTTAAAGGGGTTTTGAAACTCATTGTCATACACCCTATTAGTACTTTCTTGAGTGGGTCCTCTGTTCAGGATCCTCTTTTCTGAAGGAAGTTTCCTGTATTATTTAGAGAACTGATTGATTTGAATGGACACAGTGTAATACTTAATTTCCCCTGTGGTGGTGCTGCAGGAAAAGTAAAAACTTACTGCCAGATATCCCCACAGATTGCAGCTGATCTCACTGGAGGTCCCAGCAGGAAGATACTTTTTAATCAACCTATTGTCAAGGAATCTTTACATCTAACAATTCGAGGTTGTTCAAAGCATAGAACCCCTTTATGCATTCCCTAGTGGTGGTTGCAGGTAACCAGAATTTTAACATTACATCCGATAGCTTGAAGGGAAGAAGAGGATGTAGAGCCAAGTTACACCATAAAATGAATCAGATATTAGACCTAAAAAAAGATATGAAAGGTGAAGAATCACTTTGTGATCTAACACTACATTGTTTTTACGCCTCTTTTTGGTTTATTTTTATCACATATTTAGTCACAAAGGGGTTTTTGCAGCAAAATCTGCTACTTTTTCCCGCTCTCACCACTTTTCCGAGGTGGTGGAAAACGGGGGGTGGCATGGGTGGGGAAGAGTGTGGGCCGGCCAGCCCATCTCAATTCATAATTTTCCACTCCAGTTAATGTGTGGAAAATGGTCTTAAACTACACCAGCAAGGGAGTTGGCGTAGTTTAAACCATGTTGCACGGCTGGCAGCACCAAGCGCTAAAGTTATGTAGAAGCCAGCACCTCTACAAAAATTTGTACCCCCATAGTGGGAATGACATTGCGGACACTTTGCTTTTCGCATCTCGTACTGATCTGCAGGTGGCCATACACAATAGATGAACATATTTATAGAAACATCATCGATGTTTATCCTAATCACTGGGTTCATCCTCCATATTTTCCCATCCTTGTATGGCCTAGTCAGAGGGAGAACCTTATCTTCAGAGGAAGTTACAGCATTGTTATCACATACATAATGCAAAACAATTGCAACTAGAAAAGCTACTATTTCTGGGGAAATTGTGTAAAGTGTTCTTGCCTCCACCAGTAGTCTACTAACTGGGTGGAGTGGCTTGAGTAACTGTTGTGTGGTTGAAGTGGCTGGAGTAACTGTGGAAAGGTTGGACTGGGCAGAGTAACATTATGGAGTGGGCAGAGTAACTGTGTGGAGTGTTTGGAGTAAAGATAGTAAACATTACACTAACCAATTGATTGATCAAATTTAAAAAGTGCACATGGCAAGCTTGATAGAGTGAGAAATGCATTTCAACTTTTATTTAATTATATAGCACAATTAATTGCAATGTTGTTGCCCAAAGTGCTTCACAGTTACAGTTACATTAAAACATACATTTATAAAAACATTAGCAGCCGATTTGTGTAGGTGGGCTTGAAAATGAGGGAGTGGTGGCAGTTTAGAAATCATGTCCTGATTTTTCAGCTCTCACTCTAGCTTTTGTCACTCTGCTGGCTGCTCACACACCTGGGTTCCTATGGCAACTCACTCAACAGCAGAGGCAGAGAAGAGCGGTTAAAAACAAACTGCTCCAACTTGCTCACTTCACTGGAGATTGCCATCTTCAAACGGTTGTAGTTTAAAAATTATAAATCCTACAGTGAAGAGCTTTATATTGTGAGAATCACAAGACCCAGACCTACATATTAATGCATAGTATGTGGCACAGTCACAAATTGCCCTTTAAATTTGAGGTGGCTAGAGTGAAGGTCAATGATTGTCAATGGGCGGCGTGAGTTGTAAACAAATGGTCATATTGTGAAAACTATCAGGACTATGTCTTAGCCATGGACATTTTTAGTGGCAGCAGGGATAGCTGAATGTTTTGATATAAGATTTGTGTAGGTGGGCTTGAAAATGAGGGAGTGGTGGCAGTTTAGAAATCATGTCCTAATTTTTCAGCTCACACTCTAGCTTTTGTCAGCTCCCAATTCGCTATTCATTCCTATGGGACCAATTTCGCCACAAAAACGCCAATATTTCGTGAACCATTCGGCGAAATGTTCCAGAAAGTAATAGCACACCAATCGGGAACAATCCGCACGTTTCAGTATATTACTGTCTATGTAGTGTAAAAACTGTGGGAGGAGTTAGGGTGGTAAATTTGGCTATAATAATAAGAATATATATGTGAGATAACAGTAAGTGGTCTTGCAATGCAAGAGCACTTAATAAGCATGAACAAGACGAGTTACAAACTGGTACAGAAGGAGAGAGAGGACCCTGCCTGCGAGGGCTTACAGTCTACAAAAGATGGGGGAAGGACCCAGTAGGTGAGGGTAAAGCTGGTCATGGCGGTCTAGCAGCAGCAGGGTTACTGTAGGTTGTGAGCTTGTCTATAGAGGTGGGTTTTCAGGTTTCTAGTGAAGGATTCCACTGTAGCTGAGAGTCTAATATGTTGGTGTAAAGAGTTCTAGAGTATGGGGGATGCACAGGAGAAATCTTGGAGGCGATTGTGGGAAGAGGAGATAAGAGAAGAGAAGGAGGTATTGAGATAGGCCTTTAATTGGGTCTCATAGCCATTGATTAACTCTTATATCCACCACAGTTTAAGGAGACTGGATGAATAACATTGATCTTCCAGCACTGCCTAGCAATATGGAAGCAGTATTAAATCTTGAGCAGAGAAGATGAGCTGTACAGAGGGTGCAAAGCGCATGTTTGTGTAAAACTATAGCAGTAAGTAACACGGTTAGCACACCCTAGGTGGCTGTATGGACTCTGGCTGCTTTTTCGTCCTTTCTGAAATGAAACTACTTAGCACTGACAGAGTGCGATCCTGAAGGCAGACAAGTCGCTACTGGCGGTTGCTGTTCCGCAGAATCCAAAATTAATTTTCTTTCACTCAGGAGGGAACGAAGTGTAAACTTGAAATCTCCGTTTCCTCTATTTCTTCTGAAAAATCAACAGTGGTTCAGCTATGATCCAAGTAAAAAAGAATAATTTTAAAAAACACAACACATTATCCAGACGGTAATAATCATAAAAACTCATTTATCAAAATAGTAACAGAACAAAAAAAAACATACTGCTCCTATGTACAAGAATATAACTACTATAATACTCCTCCTATGTACAAGAATATAACTACTATAATACTGCCTCCTATGTACAAGAATATAACTACTATAATACTGCTCCTATGTACAAGAATATAACTACTATAATACTCCTCCTATGTACAAGAATATAACTACTATAATACTGCTCCTATGTACAGGAATATAACTACTATAATACTGTCTCCTATGTACAAGAATATAACTACTATAATACTGCTCCTATGTACAAGAATATAACTACTATAATACTCCTCCTATGTACAAGAATATAACTACTATAATACTGTCTCCTATGTACAAGAATATAACTACTATAATACTGCCTCCTATGTACAAGAATATAACTACTATAATACTGCTCTTATGTACAAGAATATAACTACTATAATCCTGCCTCCTATGTACAAGAATATATCTACTATAATACTGCTCCTATATACAAGAATATAACTACTATAATACTGCCTCCTATGTACAAGAATATAACTACTATAATACTGCTCCTATGTACAAGAATATATCTACTATAATACTGCTCCTATATACAAGAATATAACTACTATAATACTGCTCCTATGTACAAGAATATAACTACTATAATACTGCCTCCTATGTACAAGAATATAACTACTATAATGCTGCCTCCTATGTACAAGAATATAACTACTATAATACTGCTCCTATGTACAAGAATATAACTACTATAATGCTGCCTCCTATGTACAAGAATATAACTACTATAATACTGCTCCTATGTACAAGAATATAACTACTATAATACTGCTCCTGTGTACAAGAATATAACTACTATAATACTGCTCCTATGTACAAGAATATAACTACTATAATACTGCTCCTATGTACAAGAATATAACTACTATAATACTGCTCCTATGTAAAAGAATATAACTACTATAATACTGCTCCTATGTACAAGAATATAACTACTATAATACTGCTCCTATGTACAGGAATATAACTACTATAATACTGCTCCTATGTACAAAAATATAACTACTATAATACTGCTCCTATGTACAAAAATATAACTACTATAATACTGCTCCTATGTACAAGAATATAACTACTATAATACTGCTCCTATGTTCAAGAATATAACTACTATAATACTGCTCCTATGTACAAGAATATAACTACTATAATACTGCTCCTATGTACAAGAATATAACTACTATAATACTGCCTCCTATGTACAAGAATATAACTACTATAATACTGCTCCTATGTACAGGAATATAACTACTATAATACTGCCTTCTATGTACAAGAATATAACTACTATAATACTGCTCCTATGTACAAGAATATAACTACTATAATACTGCTCCTATGTACAAGAATATAACTACTATAATACTGCTCCTATGTACAAGAATATAACTACTATAATACTGCTCCTATGTACAAGAATATAAATACTATAATACTGCTCCTATGTACAAGAATATAACTACTATAATACTGCTCCTATGTACAAGAATATAACTACTATAATACTGCTCCTATGTACAAGAATATAACTACTATAATACTGCCTCCTATGTACAAGAATATAACTACTATAATACTGCTTCTATGTACAAGAATATAATAATATAATTTTATAACACTGCCCTGTTTGTCCAGGAATAAGATTATCAATGGTACAGTAGGTGTACACGGCCTAGCCATCATTGCTCTGTGTGTAAATTACGTTCCTGGCTGCAGTTTTTGCTTTGATTTGTTCTGGGGTCAGGCAGGGCATCGTGTGCAGCTTTGGTACTGTAAGTACGGTATATGGTATATTTCCATAATCTGAGGGATCTCTGTTTATCCTCCAGCTCAGCCCTTGTCCTGTATTTACACTGTAAATCAATAGATTTTCCAGGTTAGAATTATCTGTTGATGAAAAGAGCCCTCAAATCAGAGACAGGAGAGAGATAAATCCTTGACAGTCTGATCTGCACATTAAGGAAACACGACTTTCATCCACAGCAAAGGTTCAGACAGAGGTCTGCACCAGTGCTCTGTCCAATTAGACTGCATCAAATCTATACACACTGAACGTTTCGACTCACTATCCAGGGGTAGGCAGCATCCAGCACTCCAGTTGTTGTGAAACTACAACTCTCAGCATGCATACTTGCTATGCTCTTCTCAGAACTCTCATAGAAAATAATGGGGTATACTGGGAATTGTAGTTTCACAACAGCTGGAGTGCAGGAGGTTGCCTTCCCCTTGGATTATAGTGAGTCAAGACTCCTGCTATAATCTATAGAGGATCACTGTTATGTATTAAACTATGGGTGCCCAATGCTTAGGTTCGCCAAGTTTTGCAAAACTATAACTCCCAGCATGCCTTGTCTGCTTCTCACCCCACAGCACCATTTTGTCCTGCATAGACACAGTTAAACGATACAATTCTGATTGTGCACAGCCACCACTAGATGGAGCTCCTTGCATGGGGATTTATATAGATCCTATTGAGCATAATAATGAATCTGTCTTCAGTGATCCCCTGATCTCCCTCTAGTGGTGTCTACAGAACCGCCAATTTTAGTTGAAGTCTATGCAAGGGATTTTGAGCTCTGTATCAGAAAAAAAGGACCCTATAAAGATATATTATGAGATTAAGACTTGATATTCTTCCTCTTTTCTTATTTACCCCTATCACACTTCAGAAATGGCTAGTGTTAGAAAGTGCAGAGGCTGCTGTAATCACAACATTTTATTAACAAGCCCATTTCCTCTATTGACACACAAACAGCTTGCAATTGTTTATTTGGGGAAGTTATTCATTTTGTTTTAAATCTATATCTATCTATCTATCTATCTATCTATCTATCTATCTTTCTATCTCTGCCCCTGCAGTAGACACTAGCAGTGAGTAAGTAAAGGGCTGCAGTGAGTCTCTAGTCTGATATAGAAATTATTTGAGAGGTCAGATTGCAAGTGAATGAAGCTAATTAAAAGCATAAATTAAGTTTTAATTCTAGATTGGAAACTCTGTAAGAGGTTTTTACATGTGCTACTCATAGACAACAAATAAAAACAGACCTACTCTAGCCCGTTATTGTGCAAGGTTTTCCTACCCAGGACAGAACAGCCAACAGTTTTTCCTCCTTCATGACTCTTGACCATATTTCCCAACCTTTGTTTGCCATCAGTGAAACCTCTGTAGACTATGTTCTAGCCACATAGTAGGACCCTATAACAATTTTATGGTGCTCATGTCCATGAGAACCACTACGGGAGATGTAATGATGTAAATTTTAGCTTTATAGCGCTCTTTCCTAGAAACCGATTTGAGTAAAAAATGGCCTCTTGGAAAGATTTTTTATTCCTGGCTGATGATTTCAGTGTATCTTTGGCAATAAATGTGTTAAAATGAATCATGGGTGCAATGGAAGGATTGGCAAAAAAAAAAAGAAAAAAGTTATATGCTTTCAATAAACTTACATTTTTCTAAAACATGCTCAAAAGTTTTTCATGCCGAATCGGTCTTCAAGATGGCCAATGACAGTGATCGTTTTACAAATTACTAAATTAAAATGCATTGACCACATTAATAAGATGTCAAGAACCGGCTCTTCTGATTATGTGATGCTAATCTATTACCCACTTGGTAAGATGGTTAAGACACAGAGCCCTGCATACAAATCGGTAAATTACTGGCCACTGGAAGGCTCCGTCCTCTTGTCTCATTTATGAAAACAAAATGTTTGAATAAATACATATTTTTTATCATTAAATTATGATGAAACACAGGCAACAGCCATAAGCAACGAAGGTCTCCTAATGGGTTAACAATGCTGTTAAATGAGACACAATCCTTAAAGAGATTGTTTAGAATTAAACATAATTAGGTTTGGTGTTGTAGTTCACAGACATTCAAGTGAATAATCATGAGAAAGAGCCATTCTGTTTCTGGAAAAAAGACCAATTTAAAAATAAATCCTTCAGGACCACTCTAAATCTACAAATCCAAAAAACAGCAATATTCAATGGCAAGAGATGGATAACATTACTTATTTTGTGCTGATTCTGAGTTACATTGTATATTATATTCCAGAGCTGCACTTTTATTCTGCTGGTGCAGTCACTGTGTACATACATGACTTATCCTGTACTGATCCTAAGTTACATCCTGTATTATACACCAGAGCTGCACTCACTATTCTGCTGGTGGAGTCACTGTGTACATACATGACTTATCCTGTACTGATCCTAAGTTACATCCTGTATTATACTCCAGAGCTGTACTCACTATTCTGCTGGTGCAGTCGCTGTGTACATACATTACATTACTTATCCTGTACTGATCCTGAGTTACATCCTGTATTATACTCCAGAGCTGCACTCACTATTCTGCTGGTGCAGTCACTGTGTACATACATTACTTATCCTGTACTGATCCTGAGTTACATCCTGTATTATACTCCAGAGCTGCACTCACTATTCTGCTGGTGCAGTCACTGTGTACATACATTACATTACTTATCTTGTACTGATCTTGAGTTGGATCCTGTATTATACTTCAGAGCAGAACTCACTATTCTGCTGATTGAGTCATTGTATACTTTCATTACATGACATATTCTGTACTGATCCTGAGTTACATCCTGTATTATACTCCAGAGCTGCACCCACTATTCTGCTGGTTCAGTCACTGTGTACATACATTACATTACTTATCCTGTACTGATCCTGACTACATCATTTATTGTACTCCAGAGCTGCACTCACTATTCTGCTGGTGCAGTCACTGTGTACATACATTACATTACTTATCCTGTACTGATCCTGAGATACATCCTGTATTATACTCCAGAGCGGCACTCACTATTCTGCTGGTGGAGTCACTGTGTACATACATTACATTACTTATTCTGTACTGATCCTGAGTTATATCCTGCATTATACTCCAGAGCTGCACTCACTATTCTGCTGGTGGAGTCACTGTGTACATACATTACTTATCCTGTACTGATCCTGAGTTACATCCTGTATTATACTCCAGAGCAGCACTCACTATTCTGCTGGTGCAGTCACTGTGTACATACATGACATTACTTATCCTGTACTGATCCTGAGTTACATCCTGTATTATACTCTAGAGCTGCACTCACTATTCTGCTGGTGCAGTCACTGTGTACATACATTACATTACTTATCCTGTACTGATCCTGAGTTACATCCTGTATTATACTCTAGAGCTGCACTCACTATTCTGCTGGTGGAGTCACTGTGTACTGTACACACATTACAATACACTTGATTATTTTTGGAAGGGTCTTTAACTGAACTTACAAATGGGACCCACAACCTATAAGACATTTGAGTGATATCTTGTGGCTAAGTCAAACTTTAACAGATAAAAATGTGGTGGGATTACCATGATTCCTCCTTTCTGTTTCGGGGTGCGGTGCTGTCAGGCACATTTGGACATATGGCGGTATCACTGCACCTATACCGGCTCTGTCTCTTGTTTTTTCCAGCTGACTGCACCATGTTACATTGTATGAATGAGTCATATAAAAGCATGAGCAGAAGTTTGTTGTTTTCTTGTGCTGAGGACTTAAGACTTCTCCTTTAATAAATGGGCGTCACTCTTTCCAGTGGGGTTTGTTTGCGCTGCATTAAGTATATGTTAGCTGCGCTGAAAACACGACTCTTCCAGCAGAGCTTTTAAATGCTCTGCATTGAAGTATAGATTCAAGGAGAATTACAATCCGGCATTCAGCTCAGACAAAGGGAGAAGTCGTGATCCCAGCTCAGCGCACTCCATAGAATCTAAATGGATAAGGCTCTGGAGGATTTTACCCAGCCATTGTGTATGGTTGGGAGCTATGTCATTTTCTGTACTTAATGCCAATCCATTATGTTTACTCCTCGGCATGTCGCCCTGACAACTATGCCGTTTTTCTAATGTACGTAAAATGATGGTGGTACTGTATATATCTAGAGGGAGAATAAAGACGTGCCTTTTAAGGCTATGCCTACTGTTGTGCACTATTTAGCATTTTACAAATAATAATCTACATAAATTTTTTTATTATTTTATGAATATATTCCTCATCCTGTACTGATTCTGAATAATAATAGCCTGTTTTATATTCCAGAACTATATTAATAATTCTGCTACTAAAAGTCACTGTGCACATACATTACGTTACTTAGCCTGTACTGTCCCTGAGTTACATCCTGTATTATACTCCAGAGCTGCAATCACTATTCTGCTGCTGGAGTCACTGTGTACATACATTACTTATCCTGTACTGATCCTGAGTTACATCCTGTATTATACTCCATAGCTGCACTCACTATTCTGCTGCTGGAGTCACTGTGTACATACATTACATTACTTATCCTGACATGTACTGATCCTGAGTTACATCCTGTATTATACTCCAGAGCTGCACTCACTATTCTGCTGGAGGAGTCACTGTGTACATACACTGCTAAAAAAAATAAAGGGAACACAAAAATAACACATCCTAGATCTGAATTAATTAAATATTCTTCTGAAATACTTTGTTCTTTACATAGTTGAATGTGCTGACAACAAAATCACACAAAAATAAAAAAATGGAAATCAAATTTTTTAACCCATGGAGGTCTGGATTTGGAGTCACCCTCAAAATTAAAGTGGAAAAACACACTACAGGCTGATCCAACTTTGATGTAATGTCCTTAAAACAAGTCAAAATGAGGCTCAGTAGTGTGTGTGGCCTCCACGTGCCAGCATGACCTCCCTACAACGCCTGTGCATGCTCCTGATGAGGTGGCGGACGGTCTCCTGAGGGATCTTCTCCCAGACCTGGACTAAAGCATCTGCCAACTCCTGGACAGTCTGTGGTGCAACATGACGTTGGTGGATAGAGCGAGACATGCTGTCCCAGATGTGCTCAATTGGATTCAGGTCTGGGGAACGGGCGGGCCAGTCCATAGCATCAATGCCTTCGTCTTGCAGGAACTGCTGACACACTCCAGCCACATGAGGTCTAGCATTGTCTTGCATTAGGAGGAACCCAGGGCCAACCGCACCAGCATATGGTCTCACAAGGGGTCTGAGGATCTCATCTCGGTACCTAATGGCAGTCAGGCTACCTCTGGCGAGCACATGGAGGGCTGTGCGGTCCTCCAAAGAAATGCCACCCCACACCATTAATGACCCAATGCCAAACCGGTCATGCTGGAGGATGTTGCAGGCAGCAGAATGTTCTCCACAGCATCTCCAGACTCTGTCACGTCTGTCACATGTGCTCAGTGTGAACCTGCTTTCATCTGTGAAGAGCACAGGGCGCCAGTGGCGAATTTGCCAATCTTGGTGTTTTCTGGCAAATGCCAAACGTCCTGCACGGTGTTGGGCTGTAAGCACAACCTCCACCTGTGGACGTCGGGCCCTCATATCACCCTCATCGAGTCTGTTTCTGACTGTTTGAGCAGACACATGCACATTTGTGGCCTGCTGGAGGTCATTTTGCAGGGCTCTGGCAGTGCTCCTCCTGTTCCTCCTTGCACAAATGCGGAGGTAGCGGTCCTGCTGCTGGGTTGTTGCCCTCCTACGGCATCCTCCACGTCTCCTGATGTACTGGCCTGTCTCCTGGTAGTGCCTGCATGCTCTGGACACTACTCTGACAAACACAGCAAACCTTCTTGCCACAGCTCGCATTGATGTGCCATCCTGGATAAGCTGCACTACCTGAGCCACTTGTGTGGGTTGTAGACTCCGTCTCATGCTACCACTAGAGTGAAATCACCGCCAGCATTCAAAAGTGACCAAAACATCAGCCAGGAAGCTGATTTGTATCATATCCTGATCTAAATGGACCCATAGGTTTATTACCTGACCCATTGCACGTCTTGACTGCATTTACGTCTTACCCTTGGCAGCACAACCCTGATTTGTCCTGATGCTCTGGATTCTCTGACTCATTGTTCCATCCTTCCCATCATGTTGAAAGTGATTGTCCTGTAGCTCTTTGGCAATGTACCTCCAACCCAATTCCAATTCTTATAGATCTTTACCATAACCATTGTTAACTAGGGCACCTAAGTCCTGAGGGCAACTTAGTATCTTGATAAAACGAAATTTCCGAGCCTGAACAGAAGATGTTTGGATTAAATAAGTTCATCCAGAGGTGTAATTTAAAGCTCTTAGGACTCAAAACAAAATCTACACAACCCCCAATAGAGATGGCCTTGCGGTTCACCCGGCGGTCGTTTGGTGGCGCACTTTACACATTTGCGATTTCTTGAACATGCGAACATATGGCGATGTCTGCCGACACCATATTCTATTGCATTGCGCCAAACTTTGATCCATGACACATCCATCAGGTGGCACAGGACAGCCAATTGAGACGTTTCAGCACATGGATACACCCCCACTCTATCAAAGAACCCGATCTGGCAGCCATTTTACATTCTGTGTTTTGCCACTGTAGGTAGAGGTTGCTTTGTGGAACAGGGACAGGCTGTTAGGGACACCAAACATTAGCTAATAGGGCCACAAAAGTCCTTCTAAGGACTGGTAAAGGTGTGCTATCGATACGAGTGATATACTGAGGGGTGTGATATACTTATAATATACTTTCTAACATAGAAAGTATATTATAGTGCATTTGTATTGTGCTGCAGTTGTGTGCGGTTCTGCTGCATTACTACAGCTAGATAGAGGGACAAACGCTATTGGAACAAATGATTGCAATGGGTGTGATATACCTGCTTCCAAAAAATACTGATTAAGGGGTTCGGTATGCCTGCTTCCACAAAATACTGATTGAGGGCTGCAATATACCTGCTTCCACAACATACTGATTAAGGGGTTTGATATACCTGTTACCACCAAATATTGATTGAGGCCTGCGATATACCTGCTTCCACAAAATACAGATTAAGGGGTTTAATATGCCTGTTTCCACCAAATATTGATTGAGGCCTGCGATATACCTGCTTCCACAAAATACTGATTACGGGGTTTAATATACCAGCTTCCACCAAATACTGATTGAGGCATGCATTGTACCTGCTTCCACGAAATATTGATTGAGGCATGCATTGTACCTGCTTCCACGAAATACTGATTAAGGGGTTTGATATACCTGCTTCCACAAAATGCTGATTAAGGGGTTCGATATACCTGTCTCCAACAAATATTGATTGAGGCCTGCAATATACCTGCTTCCACAAAATACTGATTGAGGGCTGTGATATACCTGCTTCCACAAAATACTGATTAAGGGGTTTGATATACCAGCTTCCACCAAATATTAATTGAGGGCTGCGATATACCTGCTTCCACAAAATACTGATTAAGGGGTTTGATATACCTGCTTCCACCAAATATTGATTGAGGGCTGCGATATACCTGCTTCCACAAAATACTGATTAAAGGGTTTGATATACCTGCTTCCACCAAATATTGATTGACGCCTGCGATATACTTGCTTTCACAAAATACTGATTAAGGGGTTAGATATACCTGTTTCCACCAAAAATAGATTGAGGCATGCAACATACCTGCTTCCACAAAATACTGATTAAGGGGTTTGATATACCTGCTACCACGGAATACTGATTGAGGGCTGCGATATACCTGCTTCCACAAAATACTAATTAAGGGGTTTGATATACCGGCTTCCACAAAATACTATTTGAGGGCTTCTATATACCTGCTTCCACAAAATACAGATTAAGCGGTTCGATATGCCTGTTTCCACCAAATATCGATTGATACCTGCGATATACCTGCTTCCACAAAATACTGAATAAGGGGTTTGATATACCTGCTTCCACAAAATAATGATTACGGGGTTTGATATACCTGCTTCCACCAAATATTGATTGAGGGCTGCGATATACCTGCTTCCACAAAATACTGATTAAGGGGTTTGATATGCCTGCTTCCACAAAATACTGATTAAAGGGTTCGATATACCTGTTTCCACCAAATATTGATTGAGGCCTGCGATATACCTGCTTCCACAAATACTGCTCTTCTCTAGGACCTTTGGCACGGGGTCATTTTGAAAATGACAGGCAGAGGAAGAGGCAGGCCGTTCCGCAGGGGTGGTAGGGGTCGGCAGGTGCACCAGGCTGGAGCCTAAGTGGGAAGTTGGAGAATGCGCATGCGATTACTTCAAAGGGCGCACCAGAGTTGGTTGAGTGGCTCACTCACCCTTCTGCACCCTCCTCATCCTCTGTATCTGCACCCTCCTCACTCTCTGCTGTGTGCACCCCCAAATACACCACCACCACCAACACCATAGCCCCTCCACTCGAGTCAGAATAATTATTTTTCCATCCATTCCCAGACCTTACCAATGCACAGCCATTCTTGACATCTGATGAGGAAGAGGAGGTAGCAACAACCGCCGCCACCCAGCGGTCTGACAACAGTACCCAGATCAGCCCAAAGAGGGAGGTCCCTGCTGTTGCTGCCTACTCCGAGATCTCAAATGTCAGTGGTGGTGAAGGTGATGATGATGTGTCGATGGATGTTACTTGGGTGCCCACAAGAGAGGAAGTGGAGGGGCGTTCAGAGGGAGAGACGGAGCAGCAGAGAGGGAGGAGAAGGAGTAGAAGCAGGCAGAGGTCGCAGGGAACAGTTGGCAAAAAGAAGATTGCAAATGTATCTGGAGCGAGCCATCCACCATGCACGGTCACTTCTGGCACTCCCAGGACACCGGCACATGGCTCCGCAGTGTGGGCTTTTTTTTAACGTGTCAGCTGCTGACAATAGTGTCATCAGCAAAAAGAGGCCTTCTGCAATTTTGCTGATAAAGATATTAAACAATATGGGTTCCAGAACAGATCCCTGAGGTACCCCACTGGTCACAAGACCATGGTCTGAATATACTCCATTGACTACAACCCTCTGTTTTCTGTCCCTCTGCCACTGCCTAACCCAATCAACAATATGGGAATCCAAGCACAAAGACTGCAATTTATTGATAAGCCTTCTATGTGGGACAGTATCAAAAGCCTTACTAAAGTCTAGATAAGCAATGTCTACTGCACCTCCGCCATCTATTATTTTAGTCACCTAATCAAAAAAATCTATAAGATTAGTTTGACATGATCTCCCTGAAGGAAACCCATGCTGTTTTTCATCGTTCAATCCATGGGATTTTAGATGTTCCACAATCCTCTCCTTAAGTATGGTTTCCATTAATTTCCCCACTATTGATGTCAGGCTTACTGGTCTATAGTTGCCTGATTCCTCCCTACTACCTTTCTTGTGAATGGGCACAACATTTGCTAATTTCCAATCTTCTGGGACGACTCCTGTTATCAGTGATTGGTTAAATAAATCTGTTAATGGTTTTGCTAGTTCACCGCTGAGCTCTTTTAATGGCTTTGGGTGTATCCCATCAGGCCCCTGTGACTTATTTGTATTAATTTTAGACAGCTGACTTAAAACCTCTTCCTCTGTAAAGACACATGCATCAAAAGATTCATTAGTCTTCCATCCTAACTGAGGTCCTTTTCCTTCATTTTCCTTTGTAAAAACTGAACAGAAGTATTCATTGAGGCAGTCAGCTAGTTCTTTATCTTCTTCCATATACCTTCCTTCTTTTGTTTTTAATTTGTTAATTCCTTGTTTTAGTTTCCTTTTTCCATTTATGTATCTGAAGAATGTCTTATTGCCTTTTTTCACTGACTGAGCTAATTTCTGTTCTGCCTGTGCTTTAGAAGCTCTTATAACTTGTTTGGCATCTCTCTGCCTAATCCTATAAATTTGCCTGTCATCCTCGTTTTCTTTTTTTATAATTACTAAATGCTATCTTTTTGTTTTTAATGATTTTGGTCACTTCTGTTGAGTACCACAGTGGTCTCTTCCTTTTTTTGCTTTTACTGACAAGCCTAATGCAATTATCTGTTGCCTTCAATAGTGCCACTTTTAAGTAGTCCCATTTCTCCCGGACTCCATTGAAATTGTTCCAATCTGATAGGGACTCGTATACCACTAATCTAATTTTAGAAAAGTTAGTTTTTCTCAAATCGAAAACTTTTGTTTTTGTGTGGTGTGACTCCGTCACTGTACTTATAGTAAACCACACTGACTGGTGATCACTAGATCCCAAGCTTTCCCCTACAGTAATATTAGATACCAAATTCCCATTTGTGAATACTACATCTAAAATGGCCTCCTTCCGGGTTGGCTCCTCAACTACTTGCTGTAGAGATAATCCCAGTAGGGAATTTAGAATATCTGTACTCCTGGCAGAACTAGCTATTTTGGTTTTCCAGTTTACTTCAGGAACATTAAAGTCTCCCATAATAATAACTTCCCCTTTCAATGTCATTTTAGCTATTTCCTCAACTAGTAGATCATCCAATTCTTTGACTTGGCTAGGCGGTCTATATATCACACCTACACGAGTTACCTTATGATTATCAAGCTGCAAGGTAACCCAAACTGACTCTAAATTGGTCTCGCTAACTTGTATTAAATTAGATTTTATGCTATCTTTCACATAACTTTTACTGCCCACTTGATGAACCTTCTGATGGCCGTCAAGCATGTAACCCGTGGCTCCCGTGTGGATTTGGTGTTACTGCCATGGATTGCATGCAGGCCTGCCTCTTCTTCTCCTCCTCCTACTCCCTCCCTAGTCTCATCCTCGGCTGACTCCTCCTTTCCCACTGCTATCGCCTCTTCCGCTGCACCCCCCAAGCTCCCCAGAACGTATTCGATATCCCAGGTGAGACGTTGCCATGCTGTGCTGCGGCTGTTATGCCTGGAAGCCAAGAGCCACACAGGTCCTGCACTGCTTTCAGCTGCACAGGCCGATCGGTGGCTAACCCCACTCATTTTGACAGTTGGAAAAGTGGTGTGCGACAACGGTGCCAATCTGCTGAGCGCACTGAAACAGGGAAAAATGACACACGTGCCTTACATGGCATACGTCCAGAACTTAATAGTGCAGCAATTCGTTGCCAAATACCCCGGGGTCCAGGACCTCTTGCGGCAGGCCAGGTAAATCTCTGGCCATTTTAGAAGATCTTACACAGCCATGGATCGCCTTGCTGACGTTTAGGGGCGACACCACTTGCCCGTCAGACGTCTGATTTGTGAGAGCCCGACGTCCTGGAACTCCATCTTGTATATGCTTGATAGTCTTCTCCAGCAGAAACGTGCCGTTAATGACTACCTGTTGAACTCTGCAGCAGGACAGGTTCTGGGAAGCTTGGTTTCTTTTCACCACGCCAGTGGCTGCTCATGCGCAAAGCATGCAGGCTTCTGTGGCCATTTGATGAGATCACCAAACTGGTCAGTCGCAGCCAGGGCGACATCAGTGACAACGTACCTTACACCTTCTTTCTGGAGCGTGCATTGTGTTGTGTCATTGATCAAGCCGTCGAGGAGAAGGAGGTGGAAGATGAGGAAGTCGCAATGCTGAATGAATTCACAGGGGGGGCTACCCCATCTGAGACAAGTCAGCAGGAGTCTGAAGAGAAGTCAGAGGAGGATGGTGGCTGGGGGGAGGAGGAGCAAGAAAAGCAGGCTTTGAGGGGGACTTTAAACTTTTCGGGGATCCCTGGTGTTGTCCGTGGCTGGGGGGATGAGACTGAGGACAACATTCTCCTGGGCAATGATCAGGAGCCAGGGCTCCCCACCGCTTCCATATTAGTGAAAATGGGGGCCTTCATGCTCCAGTGTTTGAAGAGGGACCCCGTATAAAAAGTATAAAGGTCAAGGACCTGTACTGGGTGGCAACGTACCTAGACCCCCGGTACAAGCACAAAATGGTGGACATGTTACCAGCATCACAGAGGGCTGGCAGAATGCAGCATTTCCAGGCCTTGCTGTAAGAGATGCTGCATTCTGCTGTTGCAGCCGCTGGCAGAGGAATTTCCACCCACAGCTAAACAGGTGCGGGTACCAATCCTACCGTGCCTGCAAGAAGAGGGCGTTTTGAAAATGTGTTGGTCACTTCGGATATGAGATCATTCTTGCAGCCAACCCATCGACAGCCGCCCTCCGGATCCAGCCTCAGGGAACGCCTAGAGCAACAGGTGTCCGATTACATCAGTTTAACGGCTGATGTGGACGCTCTGAGAAGCGAGGAACCCCTGGACTACTGGGTGTGCAGGCTTGACCTGTGGCCAGAGCTGGCACAATTTGCCATGGAACTCTTGGCTTGCCCCTCGTTGAGTGTCCTGTCCGAAAGGATGTTCAGCGCAGCAGCGGGGTCCATGATCTATAAGCGCACTCGCCTAGCTATCGACAGTGTGGACTACCTCATATTTCTAAAAATGAATGAGGCATGGATCTCAGAGGAATTCAACACCTGTGACAACCACGTGTAATTGAATTTCCTCATGCCAGCCCACACATATCTGCCACCTCCCAGAACAAAGAATGGTCCTAGTCTTATGTATATACAGCGGCATAAAAGATCTTTTCTTTCAGGTGAAGGCCTAATTTTTGGGGCCTGTACTGGCCTACAGTAAAATTTGGATCCAGTGACCGCCTAATGTACCTCCAGCCACATCATCACAAGTTCTTTTCTGTCAGGTGAATGCCTAATTTTTGGGGCCTGTACTGTCCAACAGTAAAATTTTTAGCCAGTGACCGCCTAGTGTACCTCCAGCCACAGCATCACAAGCTCTTTTCTGTCAGGTGAATGCCTAATTTTGGGGCCTGTACTTTCATGGCCTAAAATAAAAAATTTCTAGGCTTCAGCAGGGCACATTTTTGAGAGTTTCCCTTTAAGACGCATAAAAATGGCCCCTGATTAAAATACATATTTTTTTTTCAGAATTTTTGCCAATGATCCCCCTCTGGTATGTCACTGTCCATGTTGTGGGACTATTTTTGCACTTCTAGGTTATTCAGGTTCGCCTGCCATTAAAATCAATGTGGCCCGCCGCGAACACGCGTCTTGCGAACATTTGATCAAGAACGCGCGTTCGTGTTTGCAAACCATCCCGGGCGATGTTCGCAAGAGACTCATGCAGTACCAAAAACGGGAGATCTTTCTTTCTTTCAAAGGAGTGCGTTGGCCTGACCATCTTATTGGAAAATTATTCCAAGCACAAAGTGTGCATTAATGTAACCCTCCATGTACAGTATACATCTATTTTGAAAGTTTGGAATGTAGAATTATGCCTCCTGCACAATCAGCCCTTCCAGCCCTCTCAATGTCTTTGAGATGTAAGTCGTCCACGACTTTTGCAATTATTTTCTTGTAGATTGGAAAATCGCCCAAGTGAAAAGAATGCTACATATAAAACAGAATGAGGAGTAGGGCTGCATTTTTGAAAGGCGTGATACATGGGGAATATTTATGATTGCTTTTGGCCTTTTTTTACATCTCTGTTCTTCGCCGCGTCTTACAGTGACAAGAGGCTCGGAGAATTCTTGTTTAGTGGTTGTTTTTGATATAGTCAAACCCTACAGCTAGTCTAAATTGACATTCTAACTTCAAACATTTTTAAAATGGTCTGTAGGAGGTAAGGTCACATTCAAAGAATGCTACTTAATTTTTTATTCTCTTAAAGGAAAGTTATTACAGAGGTAATAAGAACCTCTGGGTAATTATGGGGCCAGATAGGTGTGGGATCTGGAATGTTGACACTAGGGTTGAGCAAATCGACTTCGGCTGAAACATCTGAAGTCGATTCACATAAAACTTTGTTCTAATACTGTATGGAGCAGGAGCTCCATACAGTATTAGAATGTATTGGCTCCGATGAGCCAAAGTTATTACTTCGCAAAGTCTCACGAGTCTTCACACAATAACTTCATAAATAAATTTTTACTGTAAAAAAACATTTCCCGAACTCGGTTCCAAGTGGTAGATTCCTCTACTGCCATTCTGAAGCTGCCTAGGTCCCTGCTGCTCTGCACTTCCTGTCTAGGCTTGGCTTTCTGGAAATGTTAGGAAAGGCCCAACCAGCGAATCAGTGGATGAGGCAGATCACCGCTGAAGCCAGTGATCGGCTAAGTGTGTTTTTCCTAAAGTCTTTGAAAGACTTTTGAGCTGGGACAGGACGTGCAGAGCAGCAGGGACTGTAGCACCTTCAGATTGCAGTGGTGGTATCAATGGAGGTGAGTAAAGCTTCTATGTTATATTTGACAAGTTCGGATCCTGTCTTCCCTAAACTCTCCAGGACACCCCTTTAATTAATGACGCCTTTTACCAATGACGTCAATGGCTTTAGAACATCAAGATGATTGTATATGCATTGGCATTTAAAAAACAAATCCAAAATGCAAAAAGGCACAAAATACATTGGCCCTGATTTATGAAGACTGTCGTGTGCTTGTGTCTTGATAGTGACTATGCTATGGACTCCCCCAGCAGTCCATGCGCCAGACTGAAATCTATAGCGGCTCGGAGCTTCTGTTCATTTCATTCATTATGTACGTCAGTTTCTAGCGTAAATAATGAGAAATGTGTAGGGGCAGATGGCCCCACCCTCACCCCCAACACCGCCCTTTTTGAAACCTGGCAAGGGCAGCGTTAGAGTAATAAAAAAGTTGCAATGGCACTAAAAAGTTGCAAAAACAGCTTCTGCAACATTTTAACACAAGAGAAGGGCACCCCTGTGTTAGATGTTCTTCTGTAGGGTATTCTCTGCTGGGCCCGCCCTCCTCCATAGGGTGTGTGGTCATGCACAATCTTAGGTGTATTTTTTTTTAAATATAGATAGTGACATAAACAATTAAAACAAAAATCACCACAAATTCTAAAATTACGTTGAACATAAAAATGTGAATTAAACAATATGTTATTTTCTGATAATACAATCCCTTTAAGACAGTTCAAAGCGCATTGAGTTTTCTTTGAGGAATGTAACAATTTGTGCAGGGATCACACTACTGTATACTGTTTTTTAACCTACTGTATTGTAGCCTATTTTTTTGCTTAGCATTTTCCCCCTTTTTTCAAACTAGACGAGGAGGGCCATAGCATTTTTGGGTGCTCCACAGACCTTGAGCCAGCACGGTCTACGCACCGTGGACTATGTGTGAAGAGTATCTATACTCTCTCATATTATATCAAACTTGACCATAGGTTGGAGAATATTGACTCCAAGCAAAAGTTGTACCAACGCTTTACACTTATGGGCTCCTCCAAGCAAAGGTTTAGCAAAAACTGCAAAAAAAATATTCCTGTTATTACCGAAAAATCTTAAGCAGAACCTAAAGGTGCCCTTCATTGCTGTTGGTCAAAACTCTCTGCGATTCAGATGTCGGTAAACAGTTGAGAGGACAAATGATGTGGCATGGGACATGTTATTTTTTTAATTGATGGGTGGGGTAATGTTTCAACCCTATTGGTTTAGGCCTCTTTCACACAACCGTTTTTTATTTTCTGTTTACGGGCCCCTTTTTGCGTTCCGTATACGGTCCGTATACGGAACCATTCATTTCAATGGTTCAGCAAAAAAACCTGAATGTACTCTGTATGCATTCCGTTTCTGTATTTCCGTTTTTCTGTTCCATTGAAAGATAGAACATGTCCTATTATTGCCTGCAAATCACGTTCCGTGGCTCCATTCAAGTCAATCGGTGCATCCGTATGTCTTCCGTATCTGTTCCATTTTTGCGGAACCATCTATTAAAACTGTTATGCCCAGCCCAATTTTTTCTATGTAATTACTGCATACTGTATATGCCATACGGAAAACGGAACAGAAATGGAAACACAACTGAAACAAAAACGGAACAACGGATCTGTGAAAAACGGACAGCAAAACACTGAAAAAGCCATACGGTCGTGTGAAAGAGGCCTTACTGGAATGCTGTCACGGGAGATCGTGGCAGTAAAAGGCGCTGTTCTTTTTTCTTGTTCTCACTTGCAGCTCCCCCCTCCCCTCCTCTACACAGACACAGAACCAGGGAGTAAAACCTTTCATTCTGTTCCACAGCTTTAGACATGTGCTGCTCCCCAAATTCTACGCCTACAGCTTTGATCCCACTGCCATTTTAAAGATACTTATCTTTAGATGCAGGAATCGTTCAAAGTTATGACTAGTGTTGAGCGAAGTGGAATTTGATCCGAATTTCAGGGAAAATTCGATTCGCCCCGAAGCCGAATTTCCTCGTGCTTCATGGTAGTGAATAGATTTTCCCTGTATGGTGGGAAAAAATGTTTAAAAAAATCATACTTACCTAATCTGTTTGAGCGCGAAGAGCCGGCCACCGCCATCTTGATTGAACATCTCGCACAAAATCTCATGCGCTGTGACATATGACATCACCACTCCAGCCAATGTGATGACGTCATCACGACCCGTGCGAGATTTTGGGCTAGATCTTTAATCAAGTTGGTGGCGGACGGCTCTTAGCGATCAAATGGATGAGGTAAGTATGATTTTTTTCAAAAATATATATTTTTTATGTTGCACTGTATTATTACTGTCAAATGCCGCGATCAGCTATGAACGCAGCATCTGAGGGGCACAATGATGGGGTGCGGCACAATCGCCGTTCCCTGTCATTGCACCCACTACTACTAAGAAATCCACTTTGTGACAAAGTAATTTGTCACAAAGCAAAATTGTTTTTGCTAAATTCGGTGAAACAGCAAAATCTAATTTTTTACTATTTAGCTCATCACTAGTTATGGCGTAGCATGTCTTTTCCGGGCGTAAAGGGGTTAAAAATGATGCAAGCTATCAATGCGTAATAAAATAGGAAAAACTTAATATTTTCTGAATGTGCGACTGGAAATTAATTGGGCAAAAGAAAAATGACGAGTGAAAGCATAAAAAAAAAAACTTTTTGAAATGTTTAATTGTATTTTCTTTCCATTTCAGAGTTTTAAGTGCACAATGACTTCATAGAGGATTTCATCTGTGTAATTATCCCTTCACTGCGGACTAAAGACTCTTGGGGATCGGAAGAAAATTATATCAATTATTTCTGCCTTTAGACTGTCACACTTGTCCTTTTTTTTGCAACTGGAAGCTCTATGACCATCATGACTAACCAAGAAAAGTGGGTCAATCTCAGCCCTGCAGAATTTTCTCAACTTCAAAAGTATGCAGAATGTAAGTATGATTTGATTTGAATATGTTAATCTTCACAGTTCACACTTAATTTCCAGCGAGCAGCACGATATGCGACCGTGCGATACCTCGAGGGCGCATTAGTCTAATGTACATCTTTATAGTCCTGTTTTGTAATTATAAGGGTCAATTAGAAGAACAGTGCAGAGGCTCAGGGTACGGTTATCTGTTGGCCCAATTTATACCAATGTGAACCAGCCATCTCAAATAAAAAAAGGCTCACTCATCAGGATTCGGGGTTTGTGATTTTTGGGGTCATTTGTTATTTATTTATTTTTGTCAGTATATGATATGCCCTTAAAGAGGACCTTTTATCTTTCCTGAAATGTTTTAGCAGCTGCTTACATTCCTCATTTAATAAAATTTTTGGAGAATCATTTCTTATGATTCTATGTTATGCCATTCTTCTGTTATGCCTACTAGATGTTTACGGATAAAGGTAATGATGGGTGGTAGCAGTTGGGTGTGTGTCCCTGTATAGTCTGGCATTATCCAATCAGTGCTACCAGTGACAGACTGTGCAGGGACACACCCCAAATGGTAACTCCTAACTGGACCTTTATCCATAAACTTCTAGCAAGAATACAAGAAGAATGGCAAAATATAAAGTAAGAAGAAAAGATGCTCCAGAATTGTCATTTCATGTGGAATATAATTATTTACTAAAACAAACATGTCAGAAGTGGCGAAAGGTCCTTTCTAAAACATACCTCGAAAACAGAATCATAACAGTGATGGAACTGGTAAACTTTGGGCTCCCCAAAAGTCTTTTTCAGTTATATTGTTCACTGTTTCAGCTGCACAGCTAATTTGGGAGGGAGGGGAGTTATGAAGATCTTTGATTATTAAAACTGAAATGAAAAGGAGAATAATAATTGTCTTTGTATGCAAATGTACTTCATGTATCGCTAACATTGTTATTTAAAAGGATGTACTTTATGTGACGGATATATGGCATGCTTGCCAAAAATGTGTATTAACTGAGATTTACGTCCGAATAAAGAAAGTTATAAAAAAATAAAAATGATGTGTCACAGTGTACTCCCACAGGCCGTCACTCCCTGGGGATCGGTGCAGTGGCAGGAATCAGGCCAGAAGTAGAAGAATGAAGGTCTTTCTTTACTTAGTGCAAGAGAGGAGTAAACCCAGGAGTTGTTTAATATTGGTAATAATATTGCTTCAGACCCTGACACACTTTGAGATGGACTGGCCATCCGGATCGGAGACTAGCAAACGGCAGACTGAACAAAAGAGTTAATGAGTTTGGAATTGAACACCTGTGGTTATTTGGGAAGGTTGCAAAGTGTATCCAAAAAGAGACTCAGGAAGGATTACCACCACCATGATTTCTGCTGCCTATATACAGTTACTAGGAAAAGCCTACTTAGAATATACTTTGGAACTGTGTTTATTGCTGCTCAGTGAACTGCAACACTCATCATCTATTCATTAAAGATAGACTTTGGGGCACATTCATTAAGACCGGCGATTTAGACGCCGGTCTTAATAAAACCACTAAGCTGGCAATAGAAGACCGCTGCTTCTAAATGTAAGACAGCATACCCTACCGCTCCCACACCACACCCACTTTTTTAGGCCTGCATGAGCGCGGAGAAGTTGCAGTTTGCGGTGCAACAGTTTGGCATATTTCAGCTTTATTTATTGTAACCAAAGGGGCCTGTTCATTGACTCTATCATCCGTCCACCGGCCTACATGTGTTCTTCTTCCATGAACCCTGCCAGTCAACCACCATCAAAGGTACCCCCCCAATCATCAGGCAGGAGACCTCGAGAGTCCAGGGTATGCCCTGAGGGAAGAAAGGGTGTGCCCTCCACTCACTGCATGCATGGCCTGGGGAACACTAGAGGGAGAGGTAAGGTATACAACCACCCTCTTTGCCACCACCACCACTCCCATCCTGTTCAGTTCCAGCCACCACCACTGTTCCCCTGCGAAGCAGGAGAAGCTAGGGTGCACAGTACAGCTTGGTCCCACCCTCAGTGCACTTACCTGCTCATTTGCACATTAATTAAAAGTCCCTTTTCTCCAGAATGAAGCAACGGACTGCTAAGTGAAAGGTATCATCACATCTAGATGAGCAAGGCCTACAAGGCCTTAGTTTATCAGTGAATTTCCTGCAGACAGGATCCCTTTAACATTTACTCACATATTCTCATTCCACCGTTAGAGGAGTGGAGGAGAGCGCTGTGCGAAGATGTCGTCAGACGTCTTATGACAAGACCTATTAAGTGTGATTCATAATCATTGTAATTGAAAGACATTACAATATCTCAAAAGCTAAACATGAAATCACAGGGGGCGATGCAATAAGTCCCTGAGGAACGTCCTGATGTATTCACAGACAAGAAAGAAACGTTCATCGTCTAATCACCGGTCATTCATCAGAGAGGAAGATAAAATATAGAAAAGGTAGGCATCAGAATGATGCTATATACTGTAGATGAAGCCTGAATGATGGCTTTACCAGTCATAAAACCTTTCACACATCTGGATAGTGTTCCAGCTGGAAATGACATGTGCCACAGCTTGGGAAGAGCATAGAGGAGAATGGAAGTGCAGCGGCTCTGGCTGCAACAGTTATCTTTATAAATCACAGCTGAACTAATGCACCTTGTGTCCAGGGAAATTAATAGGGGGCACACCCATTCTTCCCTCAGGGCACACTCTGATGGTAGTTGGTGGTAGATGGTGCCTTTGGAGTTATGGGTTTGGTACAGGAGCAAGGTAGGAGATGTAGGTGCTGTGGCCGGCGAATGGTGCTGGAGTCAGTAATCAGGCAGACTGTTAGTTATAGTATATAAACAGTATCAATCCAAGATTCCAAACAATTCACAGTGCAAAGTTTCCCAGAAATCAACATATGGATATAAACAATGGTTTTAGTACTCCTTCTCTCTATCTTTCCAAAGTCTCTCTCTCTGCAGAATCTAAGGCTGCCAATAAGTTTCTTGCAAACATAACTGTAATTACCAGCTAAGGGCGCAGGATTAAAGGGAGTCGGTCATCAGCATTTCACTTTTTTAACCCTTCCCATAGCTCCCTAGCATGCTTACATTTAATAAAAGCGTTACCTCTGGCATCAATCCTGGACTTATAGAACCATCAAAAACGATCTTTATAACTTATGCAAATGAGGGCTCGCAAGTGCCCAGGGGCGGCGTTACACTCGTAGGTGCCCTGCTTGCTCAGCCTTTTCATTGCGTCCCCCCAACCCTTCCTACCCTCTGACCGCCTTTCTACTAACTTGTTATTCCGCCGAGATCCCGCGCCTGCGCAGTCAGTCCGTCGGCCGGCGCATGCGCACTGCGATGCCCATTCCTTGTATGGCATCACAGTAATAAATGCGCATGCGCCTGCTTTGCGCCGTTAGCCGGCGCATGCGCAATAGTGCCATAATAGATGACAGTGAGAACCCCATTGCTCAATGTTCTCCTCACCCCCTTTGGAAAGTCATCTAGTAAACTCTTAGTGTCTTCCAGATTGTGGAAAGTTTAGCAGCGAGGAGAGTTGGGATGGCGGTGTTTCTGCTGCAGGAGCAGTATTCAGACTTCTAGACCTTGACAATTTTTTATAAATTGTATTATGTGTTATTAACATTATCAATGAGTCAGAGCTGTTTGTGAAAACCCACCCACGTCCTTATTGTATCCAGGGCCCTTCTTCTGTATGACACAACTCATAAAACGATTACCATTTGCATTTAGCATTGCGGTATACGTATTGTCATAGCAACTGGCAGCGGGTAATAGCGAGTAGTTACTGGAGATTTTATGCTGCAAAGTTTATGCTGCTCTAGAAAACACAATCGTCACACGCTGCAGCTATAATACTATTATGAATATTTTAGAAATGCTTCAGTGTTTTCTCCAGGGCTTCTCTGCACCATGTGTGAACATACCCCAAGTATTTCAGATTTTTTTTATTGATGAACCACCTGGGCTGTACCGTCATCAGAAGATGTAAAATCCAGCATTGTTTTATTAAATCTTCATTATTATTTTTTTCCATTTCATTATTGTTTCTGTTTCTTTTTAATGTTTGCATTATAAAGAAAATAATCTAGAACATGGAAACCACCAGCAAGCGGGCTAGCTGCTGTTGGCATATTTTGTGCTTTTATTTTGTTTTTTGTTCATTTGTTGTTTGTTTTTTGTTATTCAGCATTTTTGCTTTGCTATTTATGGCAATTTATATAACATAAAACCTGAAATTCTCTTCAAGACCGGTATGATGATATCATCAGTAAGAAAAAAAATAGCCGTATTTAACCCCTTCGCGATTGGGTCTGTTGTTAAGGACTCTGATCTAGCAAGCACAGATGGTGCAAATAGTAAAAGGAGTGTTAATGGGGCAGCCATTCAGCAGATGACCGTGATATCAGATCCATCAACAGCAGCTTGTTACATGGTCTCCCTCTATTGCAGTGACCGGCAACCTTCGGCAATCCATCTGCTGTGAAACTACAACTCCCAGCATGCAAAGATGCTTGGCTATTCTTCTAACTCTCACAGAAGTGAATGGAACATTCTAGGAGTTGTAGTTTCACAGTAGATGGAGTGCCTGTAAAAAAAAAACAAAAAAAAAAAAAACGGACCCTGTTGCATCAGTTAGGGCTCATGCACATGAACATATTTTCTTTCCGTATCCGTTTTTTTGCGGACCGTATGTGGAACCATTCATTTCAATATGCATCCCAATTCCGCAAAGTAATTGAACATGTCCAATTATTGTCCGCATTACGGACAAGGATAGTACTGTTCTATTAGGGGCCGGATGTTCCTTTCCACAAAATACGGAATGCACACAGACGTCACCCGCACTTTTTGCGGACCGCAAATGACATACGGTCGTGTGACTTTTTTTTACAGGATCCGTCTAAAAAAACGGATCTCAAGCGGATGACAACTGATGCAACAGGATCAGATTTTTTTTTCTCTCTCTTCTTCTGACGTATCAGAAAAACGGAAAGCTAAACGGTGGTGTGAATTCAGTTCTGCTACATCTGTAAGGTGGCATTTCCACTCATGACCACTAGAGGCAGTGTTCCATTGGATTCAATAAGAATACGGTTCCACCTGCTTTTCCTTTTTTCTGTTTTTAATTTAATTTAAAATTATTGGGGAGAAAAAAAAAGAAAAAAACAAACAATTATCGTCTGTTTATTCTGCTCCTTAATGAATATAATTCTAGGACAGCAGAGAGAGATAATGATGTAATATGGTGGATGAGTATAGTAAATATTCTCTCTGCCGCCTGTAAGGATTAATATTCATCATTGATATTATCCCTCCGCCCGGTGCAGCGCTGTATGGAAAGCAGTATTGTCAGCCTTTAAGGCACATTATAAATATTTCATCTGTTTGTTCTCAGCGTTGGCAGCAGAAGTGAAGATTATTGAAGGTCATTTCACGCTGTAAAATAACAGTCCGTGTCCACAGACAGCGGTGGCATTTATGGAGGTAGTTTGGAGAATCGCACACGACTAGCTGTGGCGTTTACAGATCATTGTAAAATAAATCTCTACAGGGAATCTGTCATCAGTTTTATGGTGCAGTGCCCTGACTAACGGAATCATAAAAGTGGTGACGGATTCCCCTTAAGGGATTGTGTGAGGCCAAAAGCAGCGCCACTCTTGTCCAAGGGCCGTGTCTGGTGTGAGTGGCGCTGCTTAAAGAAAGAAGTAGCAGGATTTTCTAAAGTCCTACAACTCATTTAATGCGTTAGTTGGAACCTGATAGGAAGTTAATAATACTTAACTATTGGGCTCACTCATTAAACTAATGTCATGATAGATTGATCCTGAGTTATATATTATATTATACTCCAGAGCTGTACTCACTATTCTGCTGCTGCAGTCACTGAGTTTATACATTACTTATCCTGTACTGATCCTGAGTTACATCCTGTATTATACTCCAGAGCTGCACTCACTATTCTGCTGGTGGAGTCACTGTGTACATACATTACATTACTTATCCTGTACTGATCCTGAGTTACATCCTGTATTATACTCCAGAGCTGCACTCACTATTCTGCCGGAGGAGTCACTGTGTACATACAATACATTACTTATCCTGTACTGATCCTGAGTTACATCCTGTATTATACTCCAGAGCTGCACTCCCTATTCTGCTGGTGCAGTCACTGTGTACATACATTACTTATCCTGTACTGATCCTGAGTGACATCCTGTATTATACTCCAGAGCTGCACTCACTATACTGCTGGTGCAGTCACTGTGTACATACATTACTTATCCTGTACTGATCCTGAGTTACATCCTGTATTATACTCCAGAGCTGCACTCCCTATTCTGCTGGTGCAGTCACTGTGTACATACATTACTTATCCTGTACTGATCCTGAGTTACATCCTGTATTATACAAACCGGATTCCAAAAAAGTTGGGACACTAAACAAATTGTGAATAAAAACTGAATGCAATGATGTGGAGCTTCTCAGAGTGGCAGTGTCTCTCAGAAGCCAAGATGGGTAGAGGATCACCAATTCCCACAATGTTGCGCAGAAAGATAGTGGAGCAATATCAGAAAGGTGTTACCCAGCGAAAAATTGCAAAGACTTTGCATCTATCATCATCAACTGTGCATAACATCATCCGAAGATTCAGAGAATCTGGAACAATCTCTGTGTGTAAGGGTCAAGGCCGTAAAACCATACTGGATGCCCGTGATCTCCGGGCCCTTAAACGACACTTCACCACAAACAGGAATGCTACTGTAAAGGAAATCACAGAATGGGCTCAGGAATACTTCCAGAAACCATTGTCAGTGAACACAATCCACCGTGCCATCTGCCGTTGCCAGCTGAAACTCTACAGTGCAAAGAAGAAGCCATTTCTAAGCAAGGTCCACAAGCTCAGGTGTTTTCACTGGGCCAGGGATCATTTAAAATGGAGTGTGACAAAATGGAAGACTGTTCTGTGGTCAGACGAGTCACGATTCAAAGTTCTTTTTGGAAATCTGGGACGCCATGTCATCCGGACCAAAGAGGACAAGGACAACCCAAGTTGTTATCAACGCTCAGTTCAGAAGCCTGCATCTCTGATGGTATGGGGTTGCATGAGTGCGTGTGGCATGGGCAGCTTGCATCTCTGGAAAGGCACCATCAATGCAGAAAAATATATTCAGGTTCTAGAACAACATATGCTCCCATCCAGACGTCATCTCTTTCAGGGAAGACCCTGCATTTTTCAACAAGATAATGCCAGACCACATTCTGCATCAATCACAACATCATGGCTGCGTAGGAGAAGGATCCGGGTACTGAAATGGCCAGTCTGTAGTCCAGATCTTTCACCTATAGAGAACATTTGGCGCATCATAAAGAGGAAGGTGCAACAAAGAAGGCCCAAGACGATTGAACAGTTAGAGGCCTGTATTAGACAAGAATGGGAGAGCATTCCTATTTCCAAACTTAAGAAACTGGTCTCCTCGGTCCCCAGACGTCTGTTGAGTGTTGTAAGAAGAAGGGGAGATGCCACACAGTGGTGGAAATGGCCTTGTCCCAACTTTTTGGGGATTTGTTGACACCATGAAATTCTGATTCAACATATTTTTCCCTTAAAATGGTACATTTTCTCAGTTTAAACTTTTGTTCCGTGATTTATGTTCTATTCTGAATAAAATATTAGAAGTTGGCACCTCCACATCATTGCATTCAGTTTTTATTCACGATTTGTATAGTGTTCCAACTTTTTTGGAATCCGGTTTGTACTCCAGAGCTGCACTCACTATTCTGCTGGTGCAGTCACTGTGTACATACATTACATTACTTATCCTGTACTGATCCTGAGTTACATCCTGTATTGTACTCCAGAGCTGCACTCACTATTCTGCTGGTGCAGTCACTGTGTACATACATTACTTATCCTGCACTGATCCTGAGTTACATCCTGTATTATACACCAGAGCTGCACTCACTATTCTGCTGGTGCAGTCACTGTGTACATACATTACATTACTTATCCTGTACTGATCCTGAGTTACATCCTGTATTATACTCCAGAGCTGCACTCACTATTCTGCTGGTGCAGTCACTGTGTACATACATTACTTATCCTGTACTGATCCTGAGTCACATCCTGTATTATACCCCAGAGCTGCACTCGCTATTTTGCTGGTGCAGTCACTGTGTACATACATTACATTACTTATCCTGTACTGATCCTGAGTTACATCCTGTATTATACTCCAGAGCTGCACTCACTATTCTGCTGGTGCAGTCACTGTGTACATACATTACATTACTTATCCTGTACTGATCCTGAGTTACATCCTGTATTATACCCCAGAGCTGCACTCACTATTCTGCTGTTGCAGTCACTGTGTACATACATTACTTATCCTGTACTGATCCTGAGTTACATCCTGTATTATACTCCAGAGCTGCACTCACTATTCTGCTGGTGGACTCACTATTTACATACATTACATTACTTATCCTGTACTGATCCTGAGTTACATCCCGTATTATACTCCAGAGCTGCACTCACTATTCTGCTGGTGCAGTCACTGTGTACATAGGTGTACACTGTGCCTGAGGTTCTAAGTTATTGAAAGGAAACCATTTATTTTCCTTACATTCCTTTATTTTCTACAGGGTTGAAAAACTTTGTGCAGACACTAAAGAAGCAGCGATTGTGGTATTTCTAGCTCAGATCTCTAGAAATATGATTTAGGCTCTTGATTGCAGTATAAATGATCTATGCAGAGTTATGTGGAATATACTGACGAGTTAGATTGAGCCATATGGTACTGTGGATGGTGTAGTGCCTAGTGGGGAAGAGTGCTCAATAGTAAGTTCAAAATACAATCACAAAAGAAGAGACCTTACAACCTAAAATACCATTCACCCCAACATTGTGTATGTAAGGTCCAGCACTAATCCCACACCTACTTCCTGGGTCCCATAGGTGTGTTATGCTCGTCCTTACATGCAGTTATTCCACTCCTATGTATGCATAGAAAAAAATAAAACAAAAACACACGAAATAGCATTTTCTTCCTCACTCAGTACCTGTTCTTTTCTTCTTTCTTTAAGATTCAACCAAGAAACTCAAGGATGTATTGGAAGAGTTTCACGGTAACGGAGTCCTGGCCAAATACAACCCAGAAGAGGTAATCGATTTATTTTTCTGAAGTCTAATTCTTCCGTAGTTGTAAAAGCCTGTATTCACACTGACATTGGAGTAGCATGCGGCTCTGTTCTTATTGTCAAAATAACGAAACCTTCACTGCATTATAAGTCAATGGTTAAGAGAAATTGTAGAGTGAGGGGTCGGGTTCTGAGGAATAATGGTCACAAAAGGACAGGAGTCAGTTTATGAAAGGTCTTAGACCTGCCTAAAATAATATGCTTAAAACTGTTCATGTACTTGTTTTACCATATTTTATCCTTAAAAATCTGTTAAAATGTTGACAGAGATGATCTGTGCTATGAGTGTCTCGAAAGGTTATATAAGGGTGGGAAACACTTTATTGACCATCGTTAGTTGCAGTTGTTGGGTAGTGGGCTGGTCCCATGATTCCCTGGTTAGATAGTTTAGACTCTGCTGCTGAAGAGGCAAGAGACAAGACCTGTTTGTTGTTTGCTGCTACAAAGTAGTCCTAAAGAGGATTTTATCCAGGAAAACACCATTCCTGAGAGTGGAGAAGTGCCAGAGAGCAACTTTGCTAAGGGCTCATGCACATGGCCATTGCCCGGATATGGCGGGTCCGCAATACACTTGCACCGGCCGTGTGCATCCTGCATCACGGATGCGGACCCATTCATTTGAATGGGTCTGCAATCCGGGAGATGCGGTGCGGAACGGAAGCACAGATCGGAATCCCACGGAAGCAGTAAGGAATGCTTCCGTGGTGTTTCTGTCTGTGCCTCCGCACCGCAAAAAAATAGTACATGTTCTATTTTTTTACAGTGTGGACGGATCACGGACCCATTTAAGTTGAATGGGTCTCGATCCATCCCGGCCGCCACACGGATCTTGCCCGTGCATTGGGGACCGCAAATTGCGGTCGCCAATGCACGGAACGGCCGCACAATGGCCGTGTGCATGAGCCTTAAGGATTATCCCCTGAGGGAAGGAAACACTGAATATTTACAGATGTTTGAGGACCTTAGAGGCCATGTTGAAATGAGACGGTAAGGTAAATGCACGTTTATGGCAATTTTACTGCATGTGTAAAAGATAATTGCTTCTAGCGCCAGCCACACTTCTGAGACAGAAACTGCACCGTGCAATTAGGAACCGTGCAGATACATGTTGAGAGTCATTGTACATCTATGATTTCCAGTCCCATTCCTCCCCTGCGGGCCAGTGCGCAGTACATGTTGGAAACGAATCTGATTGTCCTAGAAATAATGAGAGAAATCTAGAAATTCAGAGATGGAGGTTTGAATTACAGAGGATGCTCCATTTTTTTCAGTGGAAGCAGTGCTGCAGTAACCAGCTCTGTCCACTGTGTAGTGGACAGAGCTGTGTAGTTCTGGTGCCTACTGGCAAACAGCTGATTAGTGGGGGTGTTGGTAGTTGGACCACAGCCAATCTGAAATTGATGACCTCTCCTAAAGATAAGTCAACCATGTAAAATTCTAGAGAATCCCTTTTAGAAATAGGTTATCAATATTACAGTCCCAGAAAATCACTTTAATGGAGCTGTATCATGACCAGATAAATTGTACATACATTGGCAAGATCTAATGCAGATATGCAGTGATTGTGGTGGCCAGTTAGTGATGTTAAGGGAACAGTGTCCTATAGTGCTTAAATAAATAGTGTTTACACTTAAAATTTTCTATACTATACCCCGATTGAGAGTATGTTTTACAAGAAAATACTGTGGTCACTGTCTAGAACCAAAGCCAGTAAACTCAAAAACTGCTACCAGTATTCCTTAACCACTTTGGTTGGTAGAAATCTAAGGCTACCCCTAGATTCTTCAACAGAGCTTGCCATTAGACTGGATGGACTTGGCTGCCAGGGCCAAGTTATGTCTGTGGAGTAAGGTTTCAGAAAACTGGTGCAAGCTCGCTAGAAGCAGAACTACCAGAATGACAAGAATACAAAGAGTAGGGGTCAAAACCAGGAGAGACAGAGCCAAAACAGTAAATTAAAGGGTTAATACAGAATACAAGCCAAGGTCGGTGCACAGAGGATAAGTGACCTGGTCTTGAGTTCAGGTACAAACAGACCTATAACACTTTAGACAATCACCTACAGCTGGCAATGACTGAGTAGCAGACTTCAATCCCAAGCCTAGCTCTGGTATTTGAGGCTGATCCAGTAGCCCAATTGGCTTTCCTTCCAGCCTCACGGCTAAATTAATCATCCTGGGCTTGACTGGTTGTGACCAGATAAACAGCACTATAGGGCAATGTGTCTTACTTAACCACCTCAAGATGCGTACCCAATATCATTTTGTCATGTAGCCTTTCATATGAAGTATCATAGTGGAATCCTATGGAATATTCTCACTGAAGAACTTGTGTTTTGCATTGTGGCGAACAGATGTATTTGCTTTCTGGCAGCAAATGAGCAGCTTTCTGCCAAACGAGATGCAGATACTGTAAAAACAGACATGCTGTCACTTTGCGTAGGTCAAACCTCATAATTACTCAGCAAGTAATGTTAGTGTTTTGCATGAAAGCCATTGAGAGGATTCAGTTGCAGTACTACACCTGACCATATAGTGTGCTGTTAAAATAGCAAGATGTTTATGATGATCACCCTAGAACGCATGATTCAAGCATGATTATCATTCTATGAATAACTGAAATCCAGGAAGATCTAATACATAGTTTGTAAGGAATGGTGCCAACATCATGTGACAGGAATTGCCAATTCAGCAAAATGATGACTGTTTCTCAGATGTCTACCCTTGAACGCCGTTTTGTACTGAATGGAGTAAAGTATAGAGATATTCTTAATGATAACCTGATCCAGGGTGCCCTTGACCTCAGACTGGGCCGAAGGTTCACCTTCAAACAAGACAATAGCCCTAAGCACACAACCAAGACAACACAGGAGCGGCTTAGGGACAACTCTGGGAATGTCCTTGAGAGGCCCAACCAGAGCCCTGAACCCAATGGAACATCTCTGGAGAGACCTAAAAATGGCCGTCCACCGATGGCCCCCATCCAACCTGACAGAGCTTGAGAGGGTCTACAGACAAGAATGGCATAAATCCCTAAATCCAGGTGTAAACCTTGTGGCATCATCTCCAAGAAGACTGGAGGCTGGACTCACTACCAAAGAGGCTTCACCTAAGACCTGAGTAAAGGAGCTGAAGACTTATGTTGATGTGACATTTCAGTTTTTCCTTTTCAATAAATTAGCAAAGATTTATAACATTCTGTTTTCACCTGCTCATTATGGGGGATTACGTGCAGAATGATGGGGGAAAACGTTTTTTTACTTTATTTTAGCACAAGGAGCAACATAACAAAATGTGAGAAAGTGAAGGTGTCTGAAGACTTTTTGAACACACTGTAATACACTGCGTTACTCCAAATACCCTGGGTGCAATGCTGTCAGGCAGTTTTTATTAGCATTTTTATTTCTGGATTGAGTTGAACTGCTGACATCATACGAGAGAACTCAATGAGCGACTTGTACAATGTACAAATTTCATTAGACATTGGAATAAATGTTCCCGCACTGCAGATATACAAAGGAGCATATTATGAGACTCATGTATAATAGTAACATCAGCCTCGGAGAGCAGATTATGACATTTGTAAAGACTGAAGTGCTGATGTACTTTTTATTTTATTTATTTATTTTTACTTATTTTTAGATGCAACTTTTTGAACCCAAAACTGATTTTACTAAAAATTTGTTACGATGTATTTTTATTTATATTCAGATATGTCCTTTGCTAAAGAGCTATTCCAGTTGGATAAGATAGGGAATAACTAATAGGGAATAACTAATAGGACCCCAACCGATCATGGGAACTGGGACCCTATACCCCCCAGAGCCCCTAAAATAAACAGAGCGAGAGGCTAGGCAATAGGCATTTTATTTTTTTTACTTTCATTTTTATGTATGTTAATTTTATTAATTATTATTATGTTATATTTATTTTTACAACTTTTTTTTTCTAGGATGGAGATATTTGTAAATCAATTTGGCAGTGTTCAGATTCAGAAACCACAATGTATATCCACATCTGACCCTGAACAATGGATTTGACATACAGTATTTTTTTTGTTTCATAAGATGCAACTTTGTTTCATAAGATCAGACTTCCATGCCAGAACCCTATGAGACCTTCATGTCAGACCCCGATCAGACCTCCATGTCAAACCCCCATTAGACCTTAGATCAGACTTCCATGCGAGGGCCCTATGAGAACTCCATGTCAGAACCCCATCAGACCTTAGATCAGACTTCCATGCCAGAACCCTATGAGACCTTTATGTCAGACCCCTATCAGACCTCCATGTCAAACCCCCATTAGACCTTAGATCACACTTCCATGCCAGGACCCTATGAGAACTCCATGTCAGACCCCCTTCAGACCGCAGATCAGAGATAACATAAAGAACTTCCCTTACCTCTCCTGCTCCACCGCTCCTCCTTATAGGATTTTTTGAGGAAAAGTGCGTCCTATAAAGTGAAAAATACGACAAAGTGCATTTGCACACAAAACATGTTAAAATTCCTCTATATGAGCATACCTTTTAATTGTGTCTTCTCTTAATGCTTCTCTTTCCTTTATATTTCTATACTTTTGTATTTAAGTAATGTGGTAAATTTAGTTAATATATGAAGCTTTATTTCATATTTAGAACTGTTTTTTTATTAACTATATGAGAATAAGTTTTTGCAGGAATTGCAAAAATTCATGTCAAAAACTGCCAAAGAAAAGACACTGCTGCTGATACCAGGGAATAACTCAGCTTTGATTATAATACAGTATAATAAAAATGACATTCAAGGACATAGAATGTACTGTATACATGTACAACCTGCTGCACCTCCCCCTGTTAATGTTTTTTTTTTTTTCCTCCTTGCTACTCAGAAACAAGATATACTGAAACAGGTAATTCAAGTATTTTTAATTAAAATATTTCTGCACATGGTTAGATTTCTCTAAGAAATGCAAGAGAAGGAGTTATTATATAATACATACTGAAAAAAGTCTGAAAATCCCTTTAATGTTGCCCTAGTGATATACTCTTAATAAGGAGGAAACACTGTGGTCACTGGAGAATTTATTTCTCTCATTAGTAGGTATATTCTTTTCCACTGGGGGACAGTATTACAGTACTGTGGCAGTTACAGTATATTCTTACATAAAGCGGGTAGTATTGTAGTAGCTATATTTTTGTACGTGGGAGCAGTATCATAGTAGTTATATTCTTATACATAGGAGCAGTATTATGGTAGTTATATTCTTGTACATAGGAGCAGTATTATAGTAGTTATATTCTTGTACATAGGAGGCAGTATTATAGTAGCTATATTCTTGTACATAGGAGGCAGTATTATAGTAGCTATATTCTTGTACAGAGCACCTGAGCACAATGGAAGTCAATGGGAGAGCCTGAGCATTAAACCAGGCACCCCCTGCTCTGAAGAGGTTGAGGGTGTCGGGACTCTAGTTCAGCTTAGGAGTCCCTGCTCTGACTCCATATATAGCTAGGCTAATTAGCATATTATAAAAGTTAGATTTCTGGCTTAACGGGGGGCATAGATAAAAGTAGTAATAGGCTAGTTAGGTTTAGCTGACAATAGCACATTGCTAATGTCAGCTAGCTTAATAGGGTTCAATCTGGTGAGAGAAACCCTTCAAATCTAATTTGGCCTCTATTTCTGAAAAGTTTCTGTCAGGATTCGCACTCAAAACCTTCTACATTACAGCCAAGAATGTTAACTACTACACTATACAGTACAGCTGCATGGCCAGTTACAGCAGAAGTCTCATTTTTTTTTTTTTTTTTTTTTAAGTAACTGGCCATGCAGCATTATAGTGTAGTGGTTAACATTCTTGGCTGTAATGTAGAAGGTTTTGAGTTTGAATCCTGACAGAAACTTTTCAGAAATAGAGGCTAAATTAGATTTAAATACACTGGGTGTCCCCAAGCACTGACTTCATATATAGACATAGCTAGAGTCAGAGCAGGATCTCCTAAGCAGAACTAGAGTCCCGACACCCTCCCCTCTTCAGAGCAGGGGGTGCCTTGTTTTAATGCTCGGGCTCTCCCATTGACTTCCATTGTACTCGGGTGTTCTGTAGCAGTTCAGTATTCAGCGCAGGCGCGGTGAGGAAGCTGGCAAACTGCGAGCGTCTTTCCCTCACCGCGCCTGCGTCGAATGCTGAACAGCGTGAGATTTCTCCAGATTTAACCCTATTAAGCTAGCTGACATAAGCGATGTGCTAATGTCAGCTAAACCTAACTAGCCTATTCCTACTTTTATTTATGCCTTTGTTACGCCAGAAATCGAACTTTTATAATATGCTAATTAGCCTCTAGGAGCCGGGGGGGGGGGGGGGGGGTGTTTTTCCTGCTACTAGAGGCTCCGTTCTCCCACCTTTGTCGCCTCCCTCCAAGTCCTGATTGACAGGGCCAGGCAGCGATCGCATCTGTCTGCCAGCCCCGTGCTCTGGTGAAATCTCACGCCGTTCAGTATTCGGCTCAGGCACAGTGAGGAAGCTGGCAGCCTCCGAGCGTCTTTCCTCCACCGCGCCTGCGCCGAATCTGGTGACAGAAACCATTTAAATACACTAACGCGAGCATCACGCGTGAGCACACGCGATATCCAGTGGAACAGCGCGATGTGCCGAGCATAGCGATGCTTGAGCCGAACTGGTGTTCGGCCGAGCATGCTCGCCCAACACTAATGTATACCCAAAAATCCTTAATAATCCAGTGTTGAGTTTATGCATGTGTATATGTCTATGGACAGTGATGGCCAGTTTGCATTGTTCGCCCGCGAACATATGCAGGATGCCATCTTTTTTCACAAGTCCGGCAAGGCACAGGTAAGCCCTTACCTGTGCCTATGCGTGAGCCGGTCTGAAAACAAGTGCGGTCAGCGGGAGCAGGCAGTTCCGAGAACAGCCACCGGGGGCCTTCATCGGGCTGTTCTCGGAACTGCCGGCTCCCGTTGACCGCATTTGTTTTTAGACCGGCTCGCGGCACAGGCACAGGTAAGGGCTTGCCTGTGTCTCGCCAGACTTGTGAAAAAAGATGGCAGCCCGCATATGTTCGCGGGCGAACATTGCTAACTGGCCATCACTGTCTATGGATGCTCTTATGCATTTTTATGTGTTGCTATTTTAGTTTCTATGCCATATGATAAATAATAAATTAATAATCCAAATTTGCCATAAAACAATTATTTATTTCATGATAAATTTGGATTATGAATGATTTTTGAGTATACATATTTTTGTTGTACGAGTTTTAGTATTATAGTAGTTATATACATAGGATGCTGTATTAGTATTATAGTAGTTATATTTTTGTACATAGGAGCAGTATTATAGTAGTTATGTTATTGTACATAGGAGCAGAATTATAGTAGTTATATTCTTGTACATAGGATCTGTATTATAGTAGTTATATTCTTGTACATAGAAGCAGTATTATAGTAGTTATATTCTTGTACATAGAAGCAGTATTATAGTAGTTATATTCTTGTACATAGGAGCAGTATTATAGTAGTTATATTCTTGTACATAGGAGCAGTATTATAGCAGTTATATTCTTGTACATAGGAGCAGTATTATAGTAGTTATATTCTTGTACATAGGAGCAGTATTATAGTAGTTATATTCTTGTACATAGGAGCAGTATTATAGTAGTTATATTCTTGTACATAGGAGCAGTATTATAGTAGTTATATTCTTGTACATCGGAGGCAGTATTATAGTAGTTATATTCTTGTACATAGGAGCAGTATTATAGTAGTTATATTCTTGTACATAGAAGCAGTATTATAGTAGTTATATTCTTGTACATCGGAGGCAGTATTATAGTAGTTATATTCTTGTACATAGGAGCAGTATTATAGAAATTATATTTTTGTACATAGGAGGCAGTATTATAGTAGTTATATTCTTGTACATAGGAGCAGTATTATAGTAGGTATATTCTTGTACATAGGATCAGTATTATAGTAGTTATATTCTTGTACATAGAAGCAGTATTATAGTAGTCATATTCTTGTACATAGGAGCAGTATTCTAGTAGTTATATTCTTGCACATTGGAGCAGTATTATAGTAGTTATATTCTTGTACAGTACATAGGAGGCAGTATTATGGTAGTTATATTCCTGTACATAGGAGGCAGTATTTTAGTAGTTATATTCTTGTACATAGGAGGCAGTATTTTAGTAGTTATATTCTTGCACATAGGAGCAGTATTATAGTAGTTATATTCTTGTACATAAGAGGCAGTATTTTAGTAGTTATATTCTTGTACATAGGAGCAGTATTATAGTAGTTATATTCTTGTACATAGGAGCAGTATTATAGTAGTTATATTCTTGTACATAGGAGCAGTATTATACTAGTTATATTCTTGTACATAGGAGCAGTATTATAGTAGTTATATTCTTGTACATAGGAGCAGTATTATAGTAGTTATATTCTTGTACATAGGAGGCAGTATTATAGTAGTTATATTCTTGTACATAGGAGCAGTATTATAGCAGTTATATTCTTGTACATAGGAGGCAGTATTATAGTAGTTATATTCTTGTACATAGGAGGCAGTATTATAGTAGTTATATTCTTGTACATAGGAGCAGTATTATAGTAGTTATATTCTTGTACATAGGAGGCAGTATTATAGTAGTTATATTCTTGTACATAGGAGGCAGTATTATAGTAGTTCTATTCTTGTACATAGGAGCAGTATTATAGTAGTTATATTCTTGTACATAGGAGCAGTATTATAGTAGTCATATTCTTGTACATAGGAGCAGTATTCTAGTAGTTATATTCTTGTACATAGGGGCAGTATTATAGTAGTTATATTCTTGTACATATGAGGCAGTATTATAGTAGTTATATTCTTGTACATAGGAAACCAGGACGGATCCGTTATGCTGCCCATAGACTTTTATTATGACCGAATGCTAAACGGAATGCCTCTAAAGGTGTTCCTTTTTTATTCTGTCTTAAGTATTATGTTATTTTCCGATATAACCATGTTATAACGGAAATTAATAAAGTAATTCATAAATCGCAGTTTGAGTTCGCTTTTCCCTACATACTATACAGTATCATAATAGTTAATATCAAAGTACATTTTATTGATGGATAAATATTAAGCTGATATTTAATGCGTTCTCTTTTTATAACTAGGCGATTGACTTTGAAGGTTTCCAGCTATTTATGAAGACGTTTCTGGAGGTGGATCTGCCTGATGAATTTTGCAAACATCTGTTCATGTCCTTTAGCAACAGATTCCACCACCCAAGTCCTTCAATGCAGAGCAAAACTGCTCTTCTCTCCGGTGGTAGGCGATTATAATTATGATATTACGTCTTATTTTGTAATGTTAAGGATATTCAGTCTTGTGCAAAAGTTAGGCAGGTGTGGAAAAAGTCTTTCAAGGTAAGAATGCTTTCAAAAATAGAAATGTTAATGGCATTATATAATAAGAAAATGCACAGTGAATGAAGAAAAAAGAAATCTAAATCTAATCAGTATTTTGTGTGACCGACCTTTACCTTCAGCCTCAGGTCCTCTAGGTACTTGCAGACGGTTTTGAATGAACTCGGCAGGTACGTTGTTCCAGACGTCTTGGAGAACTAAGCACAGATCTTCTGTGGATGTAGGCTTTCTCAAATCCTTCTGTCTCTTCATGTAATCCCAGACAGACTGGATGGTGTTGAGTAGAGATAAACAAATCGAATCCCACAAAGTGGAATTCGATCCGAATTTCAGGAAAAATTCAATTCGCCTAGAAGCTGAATTTCCTTGTGCTTCATGTCAGTGAATCGATTTAACCTGAAATAGTATAAAAAACAAAAAAAATTCAAGATTACCTCCTGCATTTGCTCGTGACGGGCCGGAATCCTGTAAGGTGCGAGATTACATTATCACGCCGGCCGGCTTGATGATGTCATACGTAACCACGCCAGCCGGTGTGATGTTGTAATCTTGCGCCGCACAGGATTTCGGGTTGAGATATTCAAGCAAAATGGCGGCGGCTATCCCATCGCGAGCAAACGGAAACGGTAAGTTTGATTAAAAAAAAAATGTTATTGTTAATTTTACACTCAGATGCCGCTGTCTTACATTAAGACCATTTTTGAATGTATGAACGCGGCATCTGAGGGGTACAATTACGGGGGTGGCGCTATCGCAGCTCCCTGTCATTGCACCCACTACTTACAAAAAAATGCGGTTTGTGACGAAGCGAAGCGTCACAGAGCGAAATTTTTTGTGAAATTCAGTAAATCAGCCGAATCAAATTTTCAATAAATTTGCTCATCTCTAGTGTTGTTGAGAACAGGGTTTTGTGGGGGCCATATCATCACTTCCAGGACTCATTGGGGGTCATTGATTAAGACTGGCATTTTAGACGCCAGTCTTAATAAGGTCCTGCGCTGGCGGTGGATCGGCAAAGTTGTGAAGAGGCATTGGCCTCTACATAACTTCGGCGTATCCACCGCTGATTCTAAATGTAAGACAGCTTCCTTGCTGTCTTACATTAAGACCATTTTCGAATGCCTAAACCAGGTGTAGAAAATGTCGAATGAGAAGGCCTGACAGCCCATCCCTTTCCAAGCCCATGGGAAGCCCCCTTTTTAAGACCTGGCACGAGCGGTGAAGAAGTTGCAGATTCTGCCTCAAAATGGCGTGTGACAGAATCCGCGCAAGATATATGCCACAAAAATAATGCATATCTGTTCGTAAATAGAGATGGCCTTGCGGTTAGTGCGGCAGTCGTTTCTTTGCTCGTTCATATGGCGATATCCGCCGGCGCCATATTCTTTTGCATTGCGCCGAAATTTGACCCATGACACATCCATCAGGTGGGACAGGACAGACAATTGAGACATTTCAGCACATGGACATACCCCTACCCTATCAAAGAACCCGATCTGGCCGCCATTTTACATTCTGTGTTTTGTCAGTGTAGCGAGAGGTTGCTTTCTGGAGCAGGGACAGACTGTTAGGGACACCAAACGCTAGCTAATAGGGCCACAAAAGTCCTTTTATGGACTGGTATTGGTGTGCTATCGATAGGTGTGATATAGTGTGGGGGGGTGATATACTTATTATATACTTTCTAATATAGAAAGTATATTATAGTGCATTTGCATTGTGCAGCAGTTGTGTGCGGTTCTGCTGCGATACCGCAGCTATATAGAGGGACAAACGTTATTGGAACAATTAATTGTAATGGGTGTGATATACCTGTTTCCCCAAAAAAAACAGATTGAGGGGTGTGATATACCTTCTTCCACAAAATACTGATTGAGGGCTGCGATATACATGTTGCCCCAAAGAAACAGGGTGTTGTGATATAACTGTTGTGTCAAACAAAATAATTGAGAGATTTGATATACCTGTTCCCACAAAATACTGATTAAGGGGTTTGATATACCCGTTTCCACAAAATATTGATTGAGGTCGGCTAGATACCTGCTTCCACAAAATGCTGATTAAGGGGTTCGATATATCTGTTTCCACCAAATATTGATTAAGGCCTGCGATATACCTGCTTCCACAAAATACTGATTAAGGGGTTTGACATACCTGCTTCCACAAAATACTGATTGAGGGCTGCGATATACCTGCTTCCACAAAATACTGATTAAAGGGTTCGATATACAAGTTTCCACCAAATAATGATTGAGGCCTGCTATATACCTGCTTCCACAAATACTGCTCTTCTCTAGGGACTTCACTCGAGTCAGAGGAATTATTTTCCCATCCATTACCAGACCTTACCGTGCGCAGCCATTCTTGACATCGGATAAAGAAGAGGAGGTAGCAACGGCCGCCACCCAGTGGTCTGACGACGGTACCCAGATCAGCCCAAGGAGTGAGATCCCCGCTGTTGCTGCCTACTCCGAGATCCTAAATGTCAGTGGTGGTGAAGGTGACGATGTTAACGTGTCGATTGACGTCACGTGAGTGCCCACAAGAGAGGAACAGGAGGGGAGTTCAGAGGGAGAGACGGAGCAGCAGAGAGGGAGGAGAAGGAGGAGAAGCAGGCAGAGCTCGCAGGGCACAGGAGGCAAAAATCAGACTGCAAATGTATCTGGAGCGAGCCATCCACCAGGCACAGTCACTTCTGGCGCTCCCAGGACGCCGGCACATGGCTCCGCAGTGTGGGATTTTTTTAACGTGTCTGCTGCTGACAATAGTGTTGCCATCTGCAGCCTGTGCTGTCAACGCATAATTTGCGGTAAGCCCAACACTCACCTAGGGATGACCGCTTAAAGAAGGCACCTGGCCTCCCATCATCGAGCTCAGTAGAAGCAACGCCATCAGAACCCACAAAGCCACACTCCCGGCGCTCAACATCCTGCCTCTTCTCCTTCTCCTCTCTCCTCCCATGTGTCCTCCACTCCAACTTCCACCTTGCCGTCGTCGCGTTCATCTGGCAGAAGGCAGGCTTCTGTGGCCCAAATGTTCGAGCATAAAAAGTTGATGACGCCGGATAACCCTCTTGCCCAACGGCTGACCGCTGGCTTGTCGGAACTGCTAGCCTGCCAACTAGTGCCATATAAACTGGTGAACTCGGAGGCCTTTAGAAAATTTGTGGCCATTGGCACACCACAATGGAAGGTCCCCGGAAGGAAATATTGCTCCCAGAAGGGCATCCCTGAACTATATGGCAACGTTCAGCGGCAAGTTAATATATCTCTGGCACACAGTATCGGTGCCAAGATATATCTGACGACAGACACGTGGTCTAGCAAACACGGGCAGGGAAGGTTCATACATTTTACTGCCTACTGATGGCCGTCAAGCATGTAACCCATGGCTCCCATGTGGATTTGGTGTTACTGCCAAGGATTGCATGCAGGCCTGCCTCTTCTTCTCCTCCTCCTACTCCATCCTCTGTCTCCTCCTCAGCTGACTTCCCCTTTTCCACTGCTACCGCCTCTTCCACTGCACCCTCCAAGCTCCCCAGAACCTATTTGATGTGCTAGGTGATTTGTTGCCATGCTGTGCTGCGGCTGTTGTGCCTGGAAGCCAAGAGCCACACCGGTCCTGCACTGCATTCAGCTCTGCGGTCGCAGGCTGATCAGTGGCTAAAGCCGCTCAATTTGACAGTTGGTAAAGTTGTGTGCGACAACGGTGCCAATCTGCTGAGCGCACTGAAACATGGCAAAATGACACACGTGCCGTGCATGGCACATGTCCTGAACTTAGTCGTGCAGCGATTCGTTGCCAAATACCCCGGGGTCCCGGACCTCTTGTGGCAGGCCAGGAAAATCTCTGGCCATTTTAGAAGATCTTACACGGCCATGGCTCACCTTGTTGATGTTTAGCGGTGACACCACTTGCCCGTCAGATGTCTGATTTGTGACTGCCCGACGCGCTGGAACTCCACCTTGTATATGCTTGATAGGCTGCTCCAGGAGAAACGTGCCATTAACGATTACCTGTATGAACTCTGCAGCAGGACAGGTTCTGGGGAGCCATCACAGCCAGGGCGCCATCAGCGACATTGTACCTTACCCCTTCTTTCTGGAGCATGCATTGCGCTGTGTCATTGCTCAAGCCGTCGAGGAGCAGGAGGTGGAAGATAAGGAAGTCGCAATGCTGAATGAACCGAACCAATTGGGGGTCCAGGTAAGTATGATCTCCACCGTGGATCGGCCACTCTGGGAGGTCCTTCTTAATCTTGGATAACACCTTTAAACATTGCTTAATCTCTACCTGTTGCTATGGAAGGGGGGGGGGCTTCAAAATTTTGATACAGAGCCCTATAATAAAGGCCCCCACCAATGTGATATTGATGACTTATACTGAGGATAAGTCATCAATATACTGCTCTCTTTAAGAAGGGACATCATACTATTGGCTCAAATTAAGCCAACATGCTCCAAATTTATCATCCAGCCTAAGCCACTCTGATAAATTTGGTGCATGTCTACACAGGATTATTTAATCTGTCGCAATAAATTGTGGACACCCCATTTACTCTATTTGTATGGTGCCGTTGGTGTTAGAATTTTGGCTCATTTTGCTTAGTAAATTTCCTTATACATTAGTCATTACCTGCAATACCACTCCTGAGCATGTGGAGTGCTGTGAAAGTTTTTTTTTTTTTGTATTGTGCATTTAGTCTAACAGTATTCGGCAGGTTTGTAATGTTATTTTTTTAGAGCCTGCTTTGGGATAGCTAATTAAGGGGAGAGGAGTGGATGTCTATATCTCACCCTACAGGGAAGGAAGGAGCGGCGTTTAGACTCCACATTTGTTGTGTAAATCGCGCAGCCGAAGATGAGGCTCTCTGATGTCACCTTCCTACTCCTACAGCAATTATCCTGCTCTGTAAATGATGTCCCCACAGTTATGACTCTCTCTGATAGACAGGTTGTCTAAATCTGTGTGGTGTAAATGTGTAATTACTCATCCGTGTTAGCGAATCTACGAGGAAGAGACAATAGACCGCTGAGCACTGTCAGGTGCTAAACAATGAGATAATCACTGTCTACGGCTTGTCATACCATATCAAAAGCTACACATTCTCCATGGATGGGATCTCAGATAGGCTTGTTAGTGGCACATTTTATGATAATTGTTCTGGGGATTGTTGGTCTAACATAAAAATTATTCACGATCTCAATAACACCAGCTTTAATGTCTTCCTATACGTCGCGTAATCTCCCTGTAGGTTGTTCCAGATCCTTCCTCTAATAATAGCACTTATGTATAATAATAATAATAGTATTTGCATTACAATCTCATTGCCTTCAATAGGAGCCTCGTCAACAAAGCTAGGAGATACAAAAAGTGATGCTGCTGTGACATGGCGCACGTTAGAGGACTGGAATGTCTTCATTCTACCAAACATGGAGATCCCAGCCAACCTAGCCTCAATTATGTCTTCTCATATGTCTATCTCAGGGGGGGAGGGATCGGGACCTGTACTTGTAGGTGGGGTCAATCATCACAGACTTCACAGGATTCAGGCATTTAAAAGTTCAATACCGTTAATTTTTATCTGAGTTATACAGTCACTTGAGTGAATCCACAGCACCAACATAGAACATTAACAACAAAACAAATATCCTTGCCTGTCTGGGCGCTAACTAAACAGTGTTTTTTTTTCCCACCTATGCTCTCAGCATAACATGGGAGACAGGGGTGGGCACAGATACCAGAGGGCCCCTGTGCAAAGAATGTGCCTCCCCCCTCCAAACCACACATACAGAAATAAGCATAGGCCATAGGTAAAGATTAATTTAATGATGTGTGGTAGCAGAAGGGACCTCAATTTGTCATCTCCCCCCCAATCTTACAGGGAGAGAAAGGGTTGATCAGGGGCATCAAAGATGGTGGAGACCCTTTAGATACTGTGGTGCGTATTAATGCCCCATGTAGTAATTTTTGCCCCTTTGTGCCAGCACACAGTAGTAATATCCACATTGTGCCCCCTTCACAGTAGCGATGCTTAGATATGTGCCTCCTTACAGTAGTTATGCCCAGTTATGTGTCCCCTCACAGTAGTTATACCCAGATATGTGCTCCTCACGGTAGTTATGCCCAGATATGTGCCCCTCACAGTAGTTATGCCCAGATATGTGCCCCTTACAGTAGGTATGCCCAGATATGTGCCCCTCACAGTACAGTAGTTATGCCCAGATATGTGCCCCTCACAGTAGTTATGCCAAGATATGTGCCCCTCACAGTAGTTATGCCAAGATATGTGCCCCTCACAGTAGTTATGTCCAGATATGTGCCCCCTCACAGTAGTTATGCCAGATATGTTCCCCCTCACAGTAGTTATGCAAAATATGTGCCCCCTCACAGTAGTTATGCCAGATATGTGCCCCTCACAGTAGTTATGCCTAGATATGTGCCTCTCACAGTAGGTATGCCCAGATATGTGCCCCTTACAGTAGGTATGCCCAGATATGTGCCCCTCACAATAGTTATACCCAGATATGTGTCCCCTCACAGTAGTTATGCCAGATATGTGCCGCCTCACAGTAGTTATGCCAGATATGTGCCCCTCACCGTAATTATGCCAGATATGTGCCCCTCACCGTAGTTAAGTCCAGATATGTGCCCCTTACAGTAGTTATGCCCAGATATAAGCCCCCTCACAGTAATTATGACAGATATGTGTCCCTCAAAGTAGTTATGCCACATACGTGCCCAACACAGTAGTTATGCCAGATTATGTGCCCCCTCACAGTAGTTATGATGCCAGATTATGTGTCCCCTCACAGTAATTATGCCCAGATATTTTCCCCCTCACAGTAGTTTTGCCCCGATGTTTGCCCCCTTACAGATACCCATTAAAATGAATGGGCCAGGATTCAGCCTGGATGATACACATTTAGAACTGGCACTGGATGCACTGAAGTTATGTAGAGGCCTGCGCCTCTTCATAACTTCGGCAGAACCACCGCCAGTTTAGGGGTTATTAAGACCAGTGTCTAAAACGCTGGTCTTAATAAATGATCCCCTGAGTGTCTGAGTAACACTTACACCACACACCAATTACAGATGACGCCCATGTGCCATCTGCATTTTTTGCAGACCCATTAACTGGCCTGCATGTTGCAGACAAGTATAGGACGTCACATTTTCTATCCTTTGCGGAACAGACATACGGATGCGGAAAGCAAATGACTTGTATGTGCTTTCAGTATGTCCGTTCTGCACAAGACAGAAAATGTGACACGTCCTATACTTCTCTACAAAAAGCGGACTGCAGACATCTATGGATCTGCAAAAATATGCAAATCGCACATGGACAGCATCCATATCTTTCCGATCCGTGGACCGCAAAATACACTAGATTTTGTGAATGTAGCCTCACAGTATGTGGGTTAGGCCTCATGCACACGACCGTTTTTTTTATGGTCCGCAAAAACGAGGTCCGTAGGTCCGTTATCCGTGTCCGTTTTTTCTTCCGTGGGTCTTCCTTGATTTTTGGAGGATCCACGGACATGAAGAAAAAGTCGTTTTGGTGTCCGCCTGGCCGTGCGGAGCCAAACGGATCTGTCCTGACTTACAATGCAAGTCAATGGGGACGGATCCGTTTGACGTTGACACAATATGCTGCAATTGCAAACGGATCAATTGACTTTCAATGTAAAGTCCGGAGTCCCTATTATACCATCGGATCAAAGTTTTCTCCAATCCGATGGTATATTTTAACTTGAAGCATCCCCATCACCATGGGAACGCCTCTATGTTAGAATATACCATCGGATTTGAGTTAGATCGTGAAAACTCATATCCGACAGTATATTCTAACACAGAGGCGTTCCCATAGTGATGGGGACGCTTCAAGTTAGAATATACTACGAACTGTGTACATGACTGCCCCCTGCTGCCTGGCAGCACCCGATCTCTTACAGGGGGCTGTGATCCGCACAATTAACCCCTCAGGTGCCGCACCTGAGGGGTTAATTGTGCGTATCATAGCCCCCTGTAAGAGATCAGGTGCTGCCAGGCCGGAGGCGGCACACCCCCCTCCCTCCCCAGTTTTAAATTCATTGGTGGCCAGTGTGCCCCCCCTCCCTCCCTCCCCTGTATTTAACTCATTGGTGACCAGTGCGGCCCCCCTCCCCAGTATTACATTCATTGGTGGCCAGTGCGGCCCCCCTCCCTCCCCTGTATTACTGTACATTCATTGGTGGCCAGTGGGCCCCCCTCCCTCCCCTGTATTACTGTACATTCATTGGTGGCCAGTGGGCCCCCCTCCCTCCCCTGTATTACTGTACATTCATTGGTGGCCAGTGGGCCCCCCCTCCCTCCCCTGTATTACTGTACATTCATTGGTGGCCAGTGGGCCCCCCCTCCCTCCCCTGTATTATTGTACATTCATTGGTGGCCAGTGGGCCCCCCCTCCCTCCCCCTCCTAATTAAAATCCCCCCCCATCATTGGTGGCAGCGGAGAGTTCCGATCGGAGTCCCAGTTTAATCGCTGGGACTCCGATCGATAACCATGGCAACCAGAACGCTACAGCAGTCCTGGTTGCCATGGTTACTTAGCAATTTTAGAAGCATTATACTTACCTTCGCTGTCTGTGACTGGCCGGGCGCTCCTCCTACTGGTAAGTGAAAGGTCTGTGCCGCGCATTGCTTATAGCACAGACCTGTCACTTACCAGTAGGAGAAGCGCCCGGCCGGTCACAGACATCGCAAAAAAAGTAACCATGGCAACCAGGACTGCAGTAGCGTCCTGGTGCCATGGTTACCGATCGGAGCCCCAGCGATTAAACTGGGACTCCGATCGGAACTCTCCGCTGCCACCAATGATAGGGGGAGGGATTTTAATTAGGAGGGGGAGGGAGGGGGGCCCACTGGCCACCAACTGGCCACCAATGAATGTACAGTAATACAGGGGAGGGAGGGGGGCCCACTGGCCACCAATGAATGTACAGTAATACAGGGGAGGGAGACGGGGCCGCACTGGCCACCAATGAATGTGATACAGGGGAGGGAGGGGGGGCACACTGGCCACCAATGAATTTAAAACTGGGGAGGGAGGGGGGTCTGCCCCCTCCTGCCTGGCAGCACCTGATCTCTTACAGGGGGCTATGATGCGCACAATTAATCCCTCATGTACACAGTTCTTAGTATATTCGAACTTTAAGCGTCCCCATCACTATGGGAATGCCTCTGTGTTAGAATATACTGTCGGATCTGAGTTTTCACGAAGTGAAAACTCAGCTCTGAAAAAGCTTTTATGCAGACGGATCTGCGATCCATCTGTGTGAAAGTAGCCTACGGCCACGGATCACGGACACGGATGCCAATCTTGTGTGCATCCGTGTTTTTTCACGGACCCATTGACTTGAATGGGTTCGTGAACCGTTGTCCGTCAAAAAATAGGACAGGTCCTATTTTTTGGACGGACAGGAAACACGGATCACGGCCGCGGATGAACAACGGTGCATTTTCCGAGTTTTCAACGGACCCATTTAAAGTCAATGGGTCCGCAGAAAATCACGGAAAATTGAGCAACGGCCACGGATGCACACAACGGTCGTGTGCATGAGGCCTAAGGGACAGTCACAGGAGGGCCAAAGGGGGAAAGGGGTGATGAGTGGGGTAAAAAAAAAATAACATACCAAGTCAAGTTCAGTGCCTGGCAGGGAAGTGGGCAATGGGGCAGCCTCCTGTCCTCCCTCACTTCCTCAAAAGTGGCTGCAGGCCTCACACATTAAGGGCTCATTCACACGACCATATGTGTTTTGCGGTCCGCAAAACACAGATCCGCAAAAAATACAGATTACATCCGTGTGCATTCCGTATTTTGCGGAACGGAAGAGCTGGCCCTTCATAAAACAGTACTATCCTGTTTTATAATAATAGGACATGTTCTATTTTTTTGTGGAACGGAAATCCGGAAACGGGATACACACGGTTAAACTTCAGTTTTTTTTTAGCGGACCCATTGAAATGAATAGTTCCGCATACGGCCTGTAAATAAACCCGGAACAGACACGGAAAGAAAATACGTTTGTGTGCATGAGCCCTAAGTCAGGAGCGCTAGGGGAGGAGATGTTGGCGGAGCTACCACCAGGGGGCGGAGCTAACACAACTCTAGACGGGGCCTGGCTGAGCTGGTGTCAAACTCTTCATGACGCTGCCCACCACACGGCAGGACTGAGCTGTAAGGCGGTGGGGCCATCACAGATGCAGCTCAGGACATGCTGTCCAGGCCCTGCTCCTCAGAGATGTGGATGCAGTACCTCCTGAGACTGAAGTCAGATAGTGAGGTGGGCCCCTTCTACATGAGTGATGATGAATGGTGAAGCGGGGAGGCTGCGGCTCTCTGCTTCACCATTACAATCAGCTGTCTGTGTGTCCACAGCCAACAGGTCATGCAGCCCCCAGGCTTCTGACCCTGAATAAGATTTTGAGGCTGGAATTTATCCCAAAACTAAGGATCCCAGCAGCTACACCTGGGTTCATCTCAGTGTAGGAGTGAGAGTGGGAGAGAATGGCAGATCCCTCGACCAAGCTGCCCACCATTCCATTAGAATCCTGGCTCATAAGACAATTTAAAGAAACATGCCTTAGCAAACTATACTTTGCTGAAACAAACTAGCATTCCTGCTAGGCTCATCTGCCACCACCAATCATATCTTCTCACATGTCATCGAGAAGATGTCATCAATGGGGTCCAGGAGCTGTTTCTCCTTCAGTTAAAATCAATGTGGTTGTAATTTACAGTTAATGATCAGAAAGCTCCCAAAAAGGGGATATGCTTTATGAAGGAGCGCTACATGTCTCGTCAGCCTGGACCCTAAATACTGATGCCTTCAGATATGTCTCTGCGGTATATCAGAAGATACAGATAAGCATTATACAAGTAAACATTCAGTCACCACTTGTGATCTTCTGACATGTCATTGAAATGTGGTTGGGTCACTGGTGGTGTCCATGGTCAGATATCATTGGTGCCGAAAAAACTAAGACACTTTTCCCCTTTTTCCCAACTTTGAGATCTTTAGATTCACTATCAAGAACACCATTACACCTTATACACTTCATCATGACCACTCTCAGAATAGCAACATACAATATTAGTGGCTTTAAATCCCCTACTAAACAAAGTCAAATTTTACAACAATTACATAAAGAAAAGGCCAATGTCATCTTTATCCAGGAAACTCACTTTAAACACAATAAGGCACCTCATTTTTCACACAACCGCTCCAATTTTTGGTACCATAGTGCCTCTGCCCACTCTAACAGACTAGGGGTAAGCATAGGATTACATAAACACACTGATTTCTCACTGATTGATTCCAAACTAGATAATGAAGGACGTTTTCTCCTAGTAAAAGGGACAATAAACACTCAACTATACGCCTTTGTTAATATTTATGCCCCCAATGTAGCCAACAAAAGTTGGTTTATGTTGTTCTGGCAACAATTTGAAGAATTCAGAGAGGGCCTGGTAGTCTTACCTGGAGACTTTAACTTGCCCCTTAATCCCCATGTTGACACATCCTCCGGTATGACTGCTATCCCTAAAAACACTCTAAACAGTATAAAGAAGCTAATTCACAAAAGCAATCTGGTTGACATATGGCGAGCTCTAAATCCCAACTCCCGGGACTACACGTTCTTTTCTTCCCCACATAACAGCTACCACAGACTGGATTATATCCTATTCCCTGCTTCTCAAATTTAGCTCTCCAATGATGCACAGATTGGTCCATAATCCACTCAGATCACTTCCCAGTATACATTTCCTTCAATACCCCAGACTCCTCTCCCAAGAATTATATCTTGCGCTTAAATGAGACTCTGTTAGACAGACCAGCCACAAAAGGAAAGGATTGTGAAAAAAATTTCAATGAATGCTTCTGAGGATATTTCTCCTCAAGTACTTTGGGAAGCTCACAAATCTGTTATTAGAGATGAATTCATCTCAGTGGCTTCTTACCTGACAAAGAGAGACGAGCAAATATAGCTGGTCTGTACAATAAGATTTCTAAGCTGGAGAATGACCATAAACGCTCTCTAAACAATAAACACTTAAACGAACTATCAGAAACCATGGAAGAACTTAAACAGATATTAAACACCCAGTCTGCAAAACGACCTCTCCCTAAAGCAGAAATTTTTCGCTTACGGGAGCAAACCCACAAAATTTATGTTAGCTTACTTAAGACAACGCAAACGTAAATCCAGAATTACAGCTATAAAACTGGCAGAGAACACCCTTCTACGAGACGATGCCAGTATAGCTGCTGCCTTCCAACATTTTTACTCAGAATTGTACGACATAAATTCCTCAGATCTAGAAAGCATTAAGAGTAAAAAGTATGACTAAATGGAGGACTTTCTGAAAAAGATCGATCTTCCCTCCATATCCACTGACCAGGCCTCTAACCTCTGTCTCCCCATTACTACTAAAGAACTGGACTTAACCCTGAAACAGATGGCCAAAGGGAAACCCCCAGGACCAGATGGCTTTCCAGCTTTATATTACTCCACTTTCTCAGATACTCTGAAACCGTTCATGCTACTAGCTTTCAATTCAGAATTAACTAGCACTCCATTTCCCTCTCAAACCTTAAATGCTCACATCACTTTAACACACAAACCACAAAAAGATCTGACATTATGCTCCAGCTATAGGCCCATTTCCTTACAAAATCTGGATCAGAAAATGTACGCAAGGATACTCTCTAATAGAATTAAACCACTGTTGAAAGACTTAATACACCCTGACCAATCGGGATTCATACCAGGTAGAGAAGGAAAGGACAACACATATAAAATATTGGACACGATTGCTCTGGTGAGGAGGAGGAAAGAATCCTTAGTCCTGTTAGGAACTGATGCCGAAAATTTGTCTCGGATGGGTTTTCCTCCTCCCTTCATCGAAGCAATATTTACGATGTATGACCACCCAAGCACCTATATCAAAGTAAACGACATCCTCACCCAAGCGGTGGCGATTAATAATGGTACCAGGCAAGGGTGTCCTCTATCTCCGATCCTTTTCATACTGACGGTTGAATCCCTACTCCAGTGTATCAGACAAACTAAAGAAATCAAGGGTGTCTCATGTAAAAGAATGGAATTCAAACAAGCAGCCTATGCCGACGACCTCCTCTTGATGATCACAAACCGGGCACAAGCGTTTCCTGTCATAGTTGAGATTTTTCAATCCTTAGGCTACATCTCAAATTTTTATAATAACATTACTAAATCACAAGCAATGGGAATAAACGTATCCCCCAAAACTCTCCATCATTTACAGAAAAAATCCCCATTCGAATGGACCACCACATCTTTAAAATTCCTAGGAATTAATATCCCGCCAAATCCCAAGAAACTCTACGAGTTAAATTATCTCCCTCTATTAAAATCTATACCGGGAATTCTCAGCTCTTGGTCGTCCACCTTTATTTCGTGGCTGGGCCGCAAAAACATGTTTAACACACTAATTGTCCCCAAACTCACATACTTAAAACAAGTCTTGCCGATAAAACTACCAAAAAGTTTCTTTGACTTCTTCCGCAAAATCTGCTCCTCCTACATTTAGGGATCAGTTAAACCCAGAATTGCTAACAGAATCCTCCTGTTGCCTTTCCAGAAAGGAGGAATAGGCTTTCCCTCCATAGAAATATATTATAGAGCTGTATTAGTAAGATAGCCGACAAACAATGGATATCACTTGAGGCATGTTTAGCTCCATTCCCTATAAGAGGTCTAGTCCTCTCTGACCCCGTGGACCCCACACAGATCCCTAAAGATAGTTCTCTTCTCTCGGCGACTCTCCAAGTTTGTGTCACGGCTGTATGTGAGCAACAAGAGTATACACAGTAAAAAGAGCTACTGACCGGACCCAAACTAGGGAGGATAAAGGGTGACCCCTGTCAGACCCTCAAAGCTCTCCCTATGCTGCTAAAGCACATGCCCGGATCCAAATGGCGAAACGAGGCATGCCCGCGTACCTAGGACTGATGACCACTGTAACCCCTACAATAGTGAAAGGGCCACCGGTGCCCTGCTCAGTATATGGAGGGAACCGTGGCCACCTCAGATCCAGTCAGAAAATAACCAGGTACACAACAATGTCTGCACACTTAGCTGAAGGTGCTGCAGCCGCAGAGAAGACGGATCCAAGGACAGCTGGCAATATCCGGAGTGCTTGCTGCAGCAGAACACAGATCCAGTGAACTGATAGCTACAAGTGAAGATACTCAAGCAAGAGCTACAACTGAAATGAGAAATATAATCCACGCCCTACAATAGGAGGAGGGGTGATTTAAAGGCAGGGAAATCAACCGCAGGAGGAACAGCTGGGAGGAAGGAAACAGAAAGTAAAGACTTCATCACAGGGGCGGAGAAACAGAGCAGTTAGAACTCCTCCAAGCTCAAGTAGTGACATCATCACAGGGGTGGAGAAACAGAGCTGTGAGAACATCTCAAAGCTCTGGTAGTGACAGTACCCCCCCCCCCTCTACGGGTGGACTCCGGACACCTAGGACCCACCTTCTCAGGATGAGCCCTATGAAATGCCCTGATGAGGCGAGTGGCTTTAATGTCCGACACCGGAACCCACATCCTCTCCTCAGGACCATAACCCTTCCAATGAACGAGGTACTGAAGAGAACCGCGGACAATGCGAGAGTCCACAATTCTGGAAACCTCAAACTCCAGATTGCCATCAACCAAAATCGGAGGAGGAGGCAAAGAGGAGGGTACCGTGGGCTGGACATATGGTTTTAAGAGAGATCTGTGAAATACATTATGTATTTTCCAAACCCGTGGAAGATCAAGACGGAAGGCAACAGGATTGATGACTGACAAGATTTTATAAGGCCCAATAAACTTGGGACCCAATTTCCAGGAGGGAACCTTCAGTTTAATATTTCTTGTAGACAACCACACCAGATCACCCACATTCAGGTCCGGACCAGGCACACGTCTCTTATCAGCCACACGCTTATACTTCTCACTCATCTTTCTAAGATTACTCTGAATCTTTTGCCAAATGGTAGACAAAGACGAGGAAAATCTCTCCTCCTCAGGTAAACCAGAAAGAGCCCCTCCTGAGAATGTCCCAAACTGCGGATGGAACCCATATGCACCAAAGAATGGTGACTTATCAGAAGATTCCTGACGACGGTTGTTCAGAGCAAACTCAGCAAGAGGGAGAAATGAACGCCAATCCTCCTGGTTCTCTGCCACAAAACAGCGCAAATATGTCTCCAGATTCTGATTGAGGCGCTCAGTCTGACCATTCGACTGCGGGTGAAAAGCAGAAGAGAAGGACAGCCGAACCCCCAGGCGAGAACAGAAAGCCTTCCAGAACCTGGACACAAACTGCGTGCCTCTATCGGAAACAATATCAGAGGGAATGCCGTGCAATTTAACAATATGGTCGACAAAAGCTTGCGCCAACGTTTTAGCATTGGGTAAACCAGGGAAAGGTACGAAATGAGCCATCTTGCTAAAACGGTCCACCACCACCAGGATCACCGACTTCCCCGAGGAACGAGGAAGATCCGTGATAAAGTCCATGGACAGGTGTGTCCAAGGACGGTAAGGTATGGGTAACGGGAGAAGGGAACCTGAAGGCCGTGAACGAGGGACCTTAGCGCGAGCGCAAGTCTCACAAGCAGCCACAAAACCCTCCACCGACTTACGAAGAGCCGGCCACCAAAATCTCCGAGCAATGAGATCTACCGTGGCTCTACTCCCGGGGTGACCAGCAAGAACCGTATCATGATGCTCCTTGAAGAGTTTGTGACGTAGCTCAGGAGGCACGAACAACTTCCCAGAAGGACAACGGGCAGGTGCCTCAGTCTGGGCAGCCTGGACCTCGGCCTCCAAATCGGAATATAGAGCAGAAACAACTACCCCCTCCGCCAAAATGGGACCCGGGTCCTCAGAGTTTCCTCCTCCCGGAAAACAGCGAGAGAGAGCATCAGCCTTCACATTTTTGATCCCAGGTCGGAATGTAACGACAAAATTGAATCTGGAGAAGAACAGAGACCATCTGGCCTGTCTCGGATTCATACGCCTGGCCGACTCCAAGTATGCCAGATTCTTATGGTCGGTGAAAACGGTGATAGGGTGCCTGGCCCCCTCCAACCAATGGCGCCATTCCTCGAAAGCCAACTTGATGGCCAACAACTCCCTATCTCCCACATCATAGTTTCTCTCTGCCAGGGAGAGTTTTTTTAGAGAAAAAGGCACAGGGTCGCCATTTGGCAGGAGAAGGGCCCTGGGACAAAACTGCACCCACACCCACCTGGGAAGCATCCACCTCAACAATAAAAGGTAAGGAAACATCGGGATGCACCAAGACGGGAGAAGACGCAAAACTCTCTTTAATCTTAGAAAAGGCTGCAAGCGCCTCCTCCGACCAAGAGGAAAAATCCGCCCCCTTTTTTGTCATGTCAGTAAGGGGTTTGACAACAGAGGAATAATTCAAAATGAACTTTCTGTAATAGTTTGCAAAACCCAGAAAGCGCATCAATGCCTTCTGATTCTCAGTAAGCTCCCACTCAAGTACAGCACGGACCTTCTCCGGATCCATGCGAAAACCAGAAGCAGAGAGGAGAAAACCCAGAAATTGAATCTCCGATACCATAAAAAGACATTTCTCCAGCTTGGCGTACAATTTATTTTCCCGCAGAATCTGCAGAACCTGAAAAAGATGATCCTGATGGGTCTGAACATCAGGGGAAAAAATCAAAATATCATCAAGATACACCAATACAAATTTCCCCATTAAATGGTAGAAAATACTATAGACAAAATGCTGAAAGACGGCCGGAGCATTCATCAGGCCGAAAGGCATAACGAGATTCTCGAAATGCCCGTTAGGGGTATTAAAGGCCGTTTTCCATTCATCCCCCTCTCTGACCCTGACCAGGTTGTACGCGCCTCTCAAATCCAATTTGGAAAACACCTTGGCCCCAACAATTTGGTTGAAGAGGTCCGGGATCAGAGGAAGGGGATAGGGATCGCGAATCGTGATACGGTTCAGCTCCCTAAAGGTCTCAGAGAGCCATCTTTTTTTTTAACAAAAAAAAAACCCGCGGCCACAGGTGACTTTGAGGGACGAATATGCCCCTTATCGAGACTCTCGGAGATATAAGTTCGCATTGCGATTCTTTCCGGTTGTGAGAGATTGTAGAGGCGTGCTTTTAGCAGCTTGGCGCCGGGAATGAGGTTAATGGGACAGTCAAACTCCCGGTGAGGAGGTAGCTCCTGAACACCGCTCTCGGAAAACACGTCCGAGAAATCAGAGAGAAATGATGGCACAGTTTTAGTAGACACCTCTGCAAAAGTCGCTGTGAGACAATTCTCTCTACAAAAGTCACTCCACTCATTTATTTGCCTTCCTTGCCAATCAATAGTGGGGTTATGTCTAGTGAGCCAGGGTAACCCCAAAACTAGAGAAGAAGGCAATCCGTTAAGGACAAAACAAGATATATCCTCCACATGAGTGTCACCTACAGCTAGCCGGATATTGTGAACCATGCCCTTCAGAGATCTCTGTGAGAGTGGAGCAGAGTCAATAGCAAAAACAGGTATATCCTTTTCTAATGTGCAAACCTGAAAACCATGCATGGCTACAAATTGAGTGTCAATAAGATTGACGGCCGCTCCACTATCGACAAAAATCTCACAAGAAATGACTTTGCTCTCTAGCGCCACCCTGGCAGACAGGAGAAAACGGGAACTGCAGGTCAGAGGAAAAGCATCAATTCCTACATCAACTTTGCCCAAAGTAGCAGATGAAGCAGAATTTGATGATTTACCTTTTGAGGTTTTTCTCTTATTATCGCTCTTAGTACAGTTCAAGAATCTCCTAGACGGACAAACATTTGCCAAATGACCTATGCCCCCACAACAAAAACACACCATACTCTGAGGACTAAATCCTCTTTTATCAGGGGCAAGTCGACCTAGCTGCATGGGCTCCTCCTCAGAGGGGAGCGAGACAGGATGAGGCCCCTGCACACTACATGAGTCCGCACCATTGCCCCTAGACTGACAATGGCTGGACAGAGAGGTCTTGTTTCTTTCTCTTAGACGCCTGTCAAGGTCGTACCGCCAATGACATGGCAGACTTTAAGGACGTTGGTCTCTCATGGAAAGCAAACGCATCTTTCAATCTCTCTGAGAGACCATGACAGAACTGACTCCGGAGTGCAGCATCATTCCAACCTGAATCAGCTGCCCATCTCCGAAATTCAGAACAATAAAGCTCCGCAGACAGTTTTTTCTGGCATAAAACACGTAAGTTAGATTCGGCCAGAGCAACACGATCCGGGTCATCATATATCTGCCCCAGGGCCACAAAAAATCTTTCCACAGATCGAAGGGAGGGATCCCCTGATGGCAGCGAAAAAGCCCAAGTCTGAGCATTACCCCTGAGCAGGGAGATGACAATCCTCACCCTCTGCTCCTCCTTACCAGAGGAGTGGGGACACAAGCAAAAATGGAGTTTGCATGCCTCTCTGAAGCGAACAAAATTCTCACTGCCCCCGGAGAACGTTTCCGGAAGTGAGACCTTTGGCTCGCAACAGACTCCATGAGCCGGAGCAGAGCCCAATGCTTGAAGCTGAGTCATAGATTGACGGAGATCCGCTACTTCCAAAGAAAGACCCTGCATGCGGTCAACCAGGCCAGAAAGCGGATCCATGTCAAAAAAGGACGGTTTTGGTGGATTATAATGTCACGGCTGTATGTGAGCAACAAGAGTATACACAGTAAAAAGAGCTACTGACCGGATCCAAACTAGGGAGGATAAAGGGTGACCCCTGTCAGACCCTCAAAGCTCTCCCTATGCTGCTAAAGCACATGCCCGGATCCAAATGGCGGAACGAGGCATGCCCGCGTACCTAAGACTGATGACCACTGTAACCCCTACAATAGTGGAAGGGGCACGGCCACCGGTGCCCTGCTCAGTATATGGAGGGAACCGTGGCCACCTCAGATCCAGTCAGAAAATAACCAGGTACACAACAATGTCTGCACACTTAGCTGAAGGTGCTGCAGCCGCAGAGAAGACGGATCCAAGGACAGCTGGCAATATCCGGAGTGCTTGTTGCAGCAGAACACAGATCCAGTGAACTGATAGCTACAAGTGAAGATACTCAAGCAAGAGCTACAACTGAAATGAGAAATATAATCCACGCCCTACAATAGGAGGAGGGGTGATTTAAAGGCAGGGAAATCAACCGCAGGAGGAACAGCTGGGAGGAAGGAAACAGAAAGTAAAGACTTCATCACAGGGGCGGAGAAACAGAGCAGTGAGAACTCCTCCAAGCTCAAGTAGTGACATCATCACAGGGGTGGAGAAACAGAGCTGTGAGAACGTCTCAAAGCTCTGGTAGTGACAGTTTGGCGGAGACCTGAGTTAAGGGAGCTATGCTCAAAACACCCCTCCCCTCTAATTTCCATAAGAGACTGTCTTCTCTCATTAGGAGAAGGCTATACATCTTTACCACCCCAAATAGGAAACTCTGCTACCTCCTAATGAATTATTAGATAAGGACGGGGCATGCTTAGATATACCATCCATCCAGAATAAATTCCAAATATCCTCCCTGAATACTCTGCAACACACCTTAATATGCTCCTCACTAAAGAAAACTTTGTCTTATGGCGCTATTTCTCCCGAACACACCTGGTATGAGAAGCTGTTATGCCAGTCACAACAACACCAGATTAATCTCAACCATTTGCTGGAAACTATCTGAAGCAGAGTCTGCAACCTCTTTATATTTTGTCAGGGAATGGGAAAGAGACTTGGACACAAAATTCTCTGATTCGGATATAAAAACCTTACTAAGTGCTCCAAAACTCTCTTCGAGGTGCATCACCATACAGGAAAACACATATAAGATCTTGACAAGGTGGTACCTTACTCCTGTCAAGTTGAAAATGATGTACAGGTCCACATCAGACCTTTGCTGGAGATGCCTCACAAACCAGGGCTCCTTCCTTCATGTATGGTGGTCCTGTCCCAAGCTGATGCCCTTTTGGGAAGAAATCTTCGAAACATCTTCAATCTAGACAACACAACACTCACGTTATGTCCTAAAGTAGCTCTACTCTCTCTACTGCCTGAATCGCTTACTAATCCAAAAAAGTCTTTACTCAGAATTCTACTAGCTACTGATTGCCTCAAACTGGAAATCAGAGAGGACCCCCTCCATCTCACTTTGGCAAGAGAGGGTGAACTTTCTCTCTAGACTTGAGGAACTCTCCCACTGGGAACAGAAATCACACCATAAATACTCCATAATCTGGAAACCTTGGGAAGTCTACAATTCCCCCAAATAGTGGAAGACCTCCCTTTTCTTTCCACTCCCGACCAGACTCCACTAGCACCCCAACCCCAATTTCACATACATTAGAGAGGAGCCCCAGACTCAACCAGAAGGCCTTGGAGTTGTCCACCGTTAACTCCAGGGCGCCCCCTCTCAATAGTCCTGTCAATAGTCCACGCAGTAACTGAAACCTCACTCACTGGGACCCCCCTCCCCTTTTTTTTTCCAATATATTCCTCCATCCCCTCCGTTTTTGTTTTGTTTTTTCCCTTTAATTTCCTCTGTTACAGTATGTGACTCTGTTAGCTGAGTTAATCCCGTACAATTTAGCCATAATTTGTGTTCAGCATAAGATATTATTGCCTATTCTCTCTCTGTTTATTCCTGTTTTAACTGTGTTAAATTAGGGCATAGTTCTTGTTGGACCTTTTCAGATTGATAATTCTACTTATTGCTGGCTTGTTTCCGTGACATACCTTGTTATTTGTATTGATGTTTGTTATTTCTTGAAATATCAATAAAAAGATTTTAAAAATAAAGAAAGATCACCATTACAGTTTGTAATGATAAGTCAATGTGATTCTTCGATAAAAACTGTCCATGAAGTGTTGACCTTATTGTGTTCCATATTTGTCAAAACCAAACACCAGGTTATGGAAATACCCACAAGCCCCCCTGGGGTTAGTTCTTTACATACTCAGCATCTCTTATTGAGTGCTATATCAGTTCTGTAGTGACAGAACTCCAAATAGTCCCTTAAATAGTCCTGTCTCATCTGCCCTTATCAATGATCACTGTAGAGATCTTCTGACATGTCATTGAGAAGGTGTCATCAGTGGGGTCCATGAGCTGTTTCACCTTTGATTGCCAGATTGAAGGGGCCTTAAGCCCACTTTTTGAAGGCCATAGCCCATCGGCTTGGAGATCTTTGCTCCCCAATCTCAATGTATCTACTGTGGGTACAGAAAGTACACTCAAAGATCAGCAAGCTCCAAACAGAGGGGACAAGCTGCTTGAAAGAGCTGAACTTGCCTCGTCAGTCCACTAACGAGTGGGGTGGCCAGTGTATGGACCCTTAATAACGGCACCTTATGATACGTCTCTGTGGTATATCAGAAGATACAGGTAAAGATTCAAGTTACGGTTCCTCTTTAGATATCTGACGTGTCAGTGAAATATGGTCGGGTCAATGGTCTTCATGGTGGGATATCGTTAGAACCCATTACCAGAGATTCCTTTGATTACCAGAAGAAAAGAGGCTTTTGTCCCTTTTTCCAACCTGGATATCTTTGGATCCCTGTGGTTGATTCTATAGCAATAAATTAGACATCACCATTATTAAATGGTAAAATGAGTAAATGTGGTCCTTGGACCAAAACGGTCCATAGAGTGTTGACCTTAATGGAGTCCTTTTGTCAAAACCGGATGCTAGGTTACAGTAAAATCCACAAGGCAGCCCAAGGTTGGTTCTTTTCGTACTTATTGCAGACTACATGTACAGACTGTATGTCCTAGTGACGTTGTTCTTTACCCTGCAGGTCTCCGCATGAATTATAGAAGTAACAACTCATCACGCTCTTCATCCCCGGTGTCCCTGCGACCTCCTGACGTCATCCAGCTAAAAGATATTGTCTGTTATTTATCACTGCTTGAAAGAGGAAGACCCGAGGATAAGCTGGAATGTGAGTATAACCGCCATCTACATACAATGTAATACAGCACATAGATAGATAGAGATAGATAGATGGATAGATAGATATCCTGCTTCCATTCTTCTCAGATTCCACATTATTATGCACTTCTGCAATGGAACCCAGTGCAGAATTGTTAGGTTTTCTGTATTATCAGATGCCGGATGAAAGGAATATCTGCCTATAGCTTAGGCAGGGGCGTAACTACCAAAGTGGCACACCATGCGACTGCTATGGGGCCCAGGGCAAGAGGGGGCCCAGTTGGGATCTTCCCCTCTTCTACTGGAGGTGAAAACTTGATCAGGACTCTACCCTCTAAAGAAACAACTTTTAGAAAATGAGGCAGTTGAAAAAATGGCCCGAGGGTCATTGAAAGAGGTTTAGACGGAAACCATTCTGTTCTGTGTGGGGGGCCTGGTTTGATCCTTGCTGTGGGGCCCTTACTTCTCCATGTATGCCACTGAGCTTAGGTACGATACTGGCTCTCCTCAAAGGGAACCTGTCACCGGGATTTTGTTTATAGAGCTGAGAGCATGGGGGGCTAGATGGACCTCTAGCCCATCCGCAAAACCCATGTCCCTATAGCTCTGTGTGCTTTTATTGTGTAAAAACAACTATATGATACATATGCAAATTAAGCTGGGATGAGTCCTGTCCCTGAGATGAGTCAGGGACAGGACTCATCTCAGGTTAATTTGCATACAGTATGTATCAAATCGTTTTTTTTTACACAATAAAAGCACACAGAGCTATGGGGACTGGGTATTGCGGATGTGCTAGCGGCCATCTAGCCCCCTATGCTCTCAGCTCTATACACAAAATCCCGGTGACAGGTTCCCTTTAACCTCACAAGGACACAGGGCGTACAAGTCCTGGTACTTATGGACACAGGGCATACCTGTACGCCCTGTGTATTTCCGATCACCGCTACGCGGCGGGCAGTGATCGGAACAAGGTGCCTGCTCAAATCATTGAGCAGGCAACTTGGGTCAATGCTGAGGGGGGTCCTCTGACCCCCCCGTATCGGCGATCGCGGCGGATTAACCCCTTCTATGTTGCTACCGCGGCATAGAAGGGGTTTGTGTTTGAGGGAGCGCATCGAGTAAAAAAAAAAAAACGGTGTAAAAAAAGCCATTTTTTGTTACCTTACATCACAGAAGGTGTAATAGCAAGCGATCAAAAAGTCATACGCACCCCAAAATAGTTCCAATCAAACCGTCATCTCATCCCGAAAAAAAATGAGCACCTACACACAGTCGCCAAAAAAATAAATAAAACTATGGCTTTCAGAATGTGGAGACACTAAAGAATCTTTTTTTTTTAAATGCTTTGTTATGTAAAACTGAAACAAATAACCAAAAATATTTGATATTGTCGCGTCCGTGACAACCTGCTCTATAAAAATACCACATGATCTAACCTGTCAGATGAATGTTGTAAATAACAAAAAATAAAAACGGTGCCAAAACAGCTATTTCTTGTTACCTTGCCTCACAAAAAGTGTAATATGGAGCAACCAAAAATCATATGTACCCTAAAATAGTACCAACAAAACTGCCACCCTATCCCGTAGTTTCCAAAATGGGGTCACTTTTTGGAGTTTCTACTCTAGGGGTGCATCAGGGGGGCTTCAAATGGGACATGGTGTCAAAAAAACAGTCCAGCAAAATCTGCCTTCCAAAAACCGTATGGCATCCCTTTCCTTCTGCGCCCTGCCGTGTGCCCGTACAGCAGTTTACGACCACATATAGGGTGTTTCTGTAAACTACTGAATCAGGGCCATAAATATTGAGTTTTGTTTGGCTGTTAACATTTGCTTTGTGACTAGGGTGGCCACTGGCTTCACCCTAGAAAGCCGAACCGGCCCAAACCACACCCACAATGCCCCAAACTACTCCCACAATGACACAAACCACGCCTCCAAACCACAAAGCCACGCCCCCGTGCCAGTGAAGTCACGCCCCCACCATCGGCTGGGGAAAAAACACGGGGGAGGAGAGGGAAGAAGTTTGTGAATGGAAGGTGAGCAGGGGCAGCTGGGGTGCTTCTCTTCCCCTCAGTCATCCACAGGGAGTCATATCTGCGGCTCTAGTGACTGACTGGGGGTGAGAGACGCCTCGGTCAGTTGCTGCAGCTTACGCTCAGACAGCACAGTGCTGCTGTCTGAGACGTGAGCTACTGAAAAGGAGGACATCCCTTTGTCCGTCCAGGCACTGCGCCGGACGGAGGACAGGGAGCCTGAAAACCGGACTGTCCGGCCTAAAACCGGACGTCTGGCCACCCTATTTGTGACTGGAAAAAATTGATTAAAATGGAAAATTTGCCCAAAAATCGAAATTCGGAAATCTTAGTTCCATTAGCCATTAACTCTTGTGGAACACCTAAAGGGTTAACGACGTTTGTAAAATCAGTTTTGAGTACCTTGAGGGGTGTAGTTTCTAGAATGGGGTCATTTTTGGGTGGTTTCTATTATGTAAGTCTCACAAAGTGACTTCAGACCTGAACTGGTCCTTAAAAAGTGTGTTTTTGAAAATTTCTGAAAAATTTCAAGATTTGCTTCTAAACTTCTAAGCCTTGTAACGTCCCCAAAAAATAAAATGTCAATCCCAAAATGATCCAAACATGAAGTAGACATATGGGGAATGTAAAGTAATAACTACTTTTGTAGGTATTACTATGTATTATAGAAGTAGAGAAATTGAAACTTGGAAATTTGCTAATTTTTGCAAATTTGGTATTTTTTTTAAAATAAAAAAGATTTTCTTTTTTTACTCCATTTTACCAGTGTCATGAAGTACAATATGTGACGAAAAAACAGTATCAGAATGGCCTGGATAAGTCAAAGCGTTTTAAAGTTATTCACACATAAAGCGACACTGGTCAGATTTGCAAAAGATTGCCTGATCCTTCAGGTGAAAATGAGCCCAGTCCTTAAGGGGTTAAAGAGACCAGCCCTGTAAGGAGACTTTTTGGCAATGCTCCATGGGAAAACAATATGCAAAGAGTTATCTCCGAAGGTAAAAGAACCATCTCGCTAGCACCACTTTGTGGAATTGACTCCCTATGAGTCAAAATTCGACTTTTCTCTTTCCCTGGGAGATACCTCTTTGCATGTACTGAACAGATGCAAGGATTACGCGCAGATCTTGGTCATTCTCTGAGAGACATCGCCCTCTGCTGGACGAATTTAGTTATTACATCCACTTTCTACACTATAATTCTAGCCAACATTCCTGTGATCCGTATTCTGCACACAGCTGCTTATTATGAATGGTTTCTGTGAATTTCCTCAGGTTATTTAGTCTAAAATGCAGTGAGTCACTTCTCCTCACGTGTATTACTCAAAATCAATGCCGATTTTTTTTTACTGAAAAGGTTCCTTAGTCGTAATCCGGCACCACTCTGTTAGTTTGTAATTGTTGTATAATTGGTTGCTATTACAGCCCAGTTTCCATATAACATTTTGTAAAAAGTGAGTAAAAACTCCCCCCCCAAGTCATTGTAATAAAAAGGAAAAAATTTTTTGGGTGGTTTCTATTATGTAAGTCTCACAAAGTGACTTCAGACCTGAACTGGTCCTTAAAAAGTGTGTTTTTGAAAATTTCTGAAAAATTTCAAGATTTGCTTCTAAACTTCTAAGCCTTGTAACGTCCCCAAAAAATAAAATGTCAATCCCAAAATGATCCAAACATGAAGTAGACATATGGGGAATGTAAAGTAATAACTACTTTTGTAGGTATTACTATGTATTATAGAAGTAGAGAAATTGAAACTTGGAAATTTGCTAATTTTTGCAAATTTGGTATTTTTTTTAAAATAAAAAAGATTTTCTTTTTTTACTCCATTTTACCAGTGTCATGAAGTACAATATGTGACGAAAAAACAGTATCAGAATGGCCTGGATAAGTCAAAGCGTTTTAAAGTTATTCACACATAAAGCGACACTGGTCAGATTTGCAAAAGATTGCCTGATCCTTCAGGTGAAAATGAGCCCAGTCCTTAAGGGGTTAAAGAGACCAGCCCTGTAAGGAGACTTTTTGGCAATGCTCCATGGGAAAACAATATGCAAAGAGTTATCTCCGAAAGTAAAAGAACCATCTCGCTAGCACCACTTTGTGGAATTGACTCCCTATGAGTCAAAATCCGACTTTTCTCTTTCCCTGGGAGATACCTCTTTGCATGTACTGAACAGATGCAAGGATTACGCGCAGATCTTGGTCATTCTCTGAGAGACATCGCCCTCTGCTGGACGAATTTAGTTATTACATCCACTTTCTACACTATAATTCTAGCCAACATTCCTGTGATCCGTATTCTGCACACAGCTGCTTATTATGAATGGTTTCTGTGAATTTCCTCAGGTTATTTAGTCTAAAATGCAGTGAGTCACTTCTCCTCACGTGTATTACTCAAAATCAATGCCGATTTTTTTTTACTGAAAAGGTTCCTTAGTCGTAATCCGGCACCACTCTGTTAGTTTGTAATTGTTGTATAATTGGTTGCTATTACAGCCCAGTTTCCATATAACATTTTGTAAAAAGTGAGTAAAAACTCCCCCCCCCAAGTCATTGTAATAAAAAGGAAAAAAGTTAAAGGTTCATAAATCCTATTGTGGAATTCTGGGAATCCTCATCTCTTGGTCATAGTGGAGAGCGGTTACTAAGAGCGACCATCTCACTCTGGAGAACCCGTACTGTCTTACACAGCCTATTGATATCAATAGACACATGTAATACTTAATTTCCCCTGTGGTGGCGCTGCAGATAAACTGGAGACATAATGCCAGGAGTACTATATGCAAAGCATTGAACTGCTCATGTAATAAAATAAATATTACATGAAGATAGAGCCCACATATTTAGTACTCCCCCCATCCCAAGCATTACAACTGTAAGGGATCGCTCTCTCTCAGGGGGTCGCAATCACAGACTTCTCCTCTGACAACTGGGTTCGGGTCCAAAAGGTGCTTTATTTCGGCACTTCAGCACCATTACACACATAAACACCTGCCCGTCTGGGCTCTACCTAATACACGTGTTGTCTCTACCTCACCTATAGAGCGCCGTTCACACACAGAATTAGAGTCCTCCTGACTCTGACCATGCAACCCTCTTTCCGTAGGAGTTGCTGGGCCCCCCAAACTTCAGGCCTCGTGGCCACTCAGCCCTCATGGCCGAGACCACACAAGGCCTCTCAGGCTCCCTTCTCTCTCATACACAGAGGGTTGTTTTATCCCTCCGTGATTACAGCAGCAGGCCTCACCTGCGATCACCTCTGGCAAAATACAATACATGTAGTGGAAGGTCGTGGACTGGCAGATCCCACTGCCAAACCTATCCCCAAGTCCACATGAAATCCAGGCCAGAACAACATCTAGACAAAACTGTCTCAGCAAACTACACTTTGCTTAAACCACTGCAGCTTTCTGGATTTCAGTTATCTCACGCAACTGAGGTATCTGGGTGGGATATACACGCCTCCCAGCACTTATACTGTACATATCACCACACAACCTATACCATTCATATATACACTCTGTTTAGTGCTGCAATCAACAGGGTTAAATGAAGTGAATAAAAACTGAACACTAACAAATATAGAACAATAAAATGGTATGAACAGAACGCACACAAAAAACACCTCGTTCAGCTGCTTCAGAGCAAAAATAAGAAATATCCAGTCAGGAATGTGAATAATCTTCAAGCCCCAAAACAGCTGTGCTCCAATAACACAAATCTAATTAAAATCACTCAATTATTTTCTTGTGTAAAAGGCGCCTCCTCAGAAGGTTCCTTCCTTTCCCTTTCAGTTTTATTTTTCTTTATTTTTCCTTTCACTTTTTGTTTCCCTTCATTCCCTTGCTTGCTACCTTTCTTACCTTCATCTCTCCCCTTCTTCCCTCCCTTCCTTTCACTTCTCTCCTTCCTTCCTTCATTCCACTTCCATCCTTGTCTTTTCTCTCCTTCCACTTCATTCTTTTTTTTTTCCTCGTTTCCTCTTCTTCAATCCTCTTCCCTTCTTTCTTCTTCCATCCTCTTCCCTTCTTTCTTCCTCTTCAATTCTTCCTTCTTCCTCCCTCTTCCCTTCTTTCTTCCTCTTTCATACTTCCTTCTTCTATCCTCTTCCAGTCTTCCTTCTTCCATCCTCTTCCCTTCTTTCTTCCTCTTCCATTCTTCCTTCTTTTTCTTCCTTCTCCCATCCTCTTCCCTTCTTTCTTCCTCTTCCGTTCTTCCTTCTTCTATCCTCTTCCGTTCCTTCGTCTTCCATCCTCTTCCCTTCTTTCTTCCTCTTCCATTCTTTCTTCTTTTTCTTCCTTCTCCCATCCTCTTCCCTTCTTTCATCCTCTTCCCTTCTTTCTTCCTCTTCCATTCTTCCTTCTTTATCTTCCTTCTCCGATCCTCTTCCCTTCTTTCTTCCTATTCCCTTCTTCCTTCTTCTTCCATCCTCATTCCTTCCTTCTTCCTCTTCCATTCTTCCTTTTCCTTTCATCTTCCCTTCTTTCTTCTTTCCTTCCATCCTGGCTTCAAAAACAGCCTGTCACGTACAGGGACCAGCCCACCTTGTCACATGACAAGGGTTGCCCAAGCCCTTCAGGCCGATTCACCTCACGCTCTCACACGCTGTTACGCCCATCGCCGGGCCGTAACTCGAGCATTAATCACCACCTGAAGCCTGCAAGCACACCCACCCACGCAATAACACAAAGTTGTTGCTGCCACCACCTGCCCGTTATAAGGTCCACAGGATACCCCTGAGTGTTCCACTCGCAAGCAGACACACACACGATAGCAAGCCGCACGGAAAAACAACATACAGCCTCAGACTGCACACACACTCTTCATGGAGCTCACAGGTTCTTAAGGTTACAAGACAAACCATTAAACTTTTAGGTTTAATGTATAAAAAATAGACAGCACTTGGTTACAAAAAATGATTAACAAGAGACATACATAAATGGCAAACTATTGTAAAATAAAAAGGAGAAAACAAAGAAAGTTCTAATACTTAACATTTGTGTGGTAAAAGTCCTTTCCTCCCAGAAGATTCGAGCAGAGTAAAGGTGCACAAACCAATTTGATTGGATCTCCCACTTTGTGACACCCAAATATCCAGGGATTGCATTTTTATTAGTGTTGAGCGAGTATGCTCGGCCAAACTGCTGTTCGGCTCGAGCTTCGCTATGCTCTGCACATCCGAGTGCTCGGTCAAATATTTTGGGTGCTTGAGTACAATTTAATACAATGAAAGCCAATGGGAGACCTGAGCATCAAACCAGGCACCCCCTGTTCTGTAGAAGATAGGGTGTCTGGTTCACAAAAAAAGGTTAGAAATTGATGGAAACCCCATCAAAATGGTTTGGAAACAGCATTAAGAGGATGGCTGGATGCGTCTTAGACTCCTATTATGAATGACATACAATAGACAACCACAGAAAGGCTATATGCCAAAAGCCAGGTATGTGCAAGCTATCAATCTATCCATGAGACAGATAACAGCCAGCATACCTTACAATGGCAGCCTTGTGCACTATGAGACATTCCAAACCAGCTCTCATCTGACTGAGAACCAGTAAACCTAAGTTATTTTGCATCTGTTGGATGGCTTGGGTGGACCTGCACACCTAGATCAATATCATTAGTGAGACAAAAAGTTTTCTGATTGTCCTAACATAATATTCAATAACCTTTCTATACAGTTTTGTCATAACTCAATAGCGCCAACTATTGGTTTCATAGTCTTCTGACAAGAATATTAGACCATGAGTCTTATGACTAGCCTATTAGTGTAGCCTTTTGCATGGAAAATTCGCAATAAAAATTTGCGATCTACACTAGGATGATATCTGACATTGGGAAAGCTGGGTAATAACTCAGTGATAAAATCTGACACTGGGAAAGCTGGGTAATAACTCAGTGTAGAGCTCGAATATTCTAATCGCTAATTTTTATTGCCTTCTCCCTTTTGCCACCTCACTGCCTCTTCCAGCCTGTTGTGGTGCTGCGGATCCCTCCCCCTCTGTACTGCTGTCCTTGCTCGGCTTTCCACCTTCTCAGGTCGGGTCAGTGATCTCATCGTCCACCACCTATTCTTCCACATCCTCACTCTGCTCATCTTCCTGACTTGTTGACCTAACCACAACCTCAGTGATTGACAACTGTGTCCCATCCTCTTCCTCAACCTCTTGAGACAGTAATTGCTGTTGAGTTTTTGGCAACTGTGTCTCATCATCATCCACCTCATTAAACAGTAATTGCCGTTCCCCACCGTCATCTTCTTGTGACTGTGGATGCTCAATAGTTTGGGAATCAGGGCACAAGATCTGTCCCTCTTCAAGCGTGCTTGGCGTGAGGGTCAAATCACGGAATGGCGCTGAAAAGAGCTCCACGGAATATCTGAGTATGGGATCACTTGTTTGGCCAGACTCTCCATGGTGGGAGGAAGGAGTTTAAAGACTGGAATTGGTGGAAGACACGGTGGTGCTTAACTGACTGGAAGCATTATCTGCTGCAATCCAACCGACCACCTGGTCACACTGGTCTGACTTTAAGAGTGGTGTCATGCGCCGCCCTGCAAACTGGGGCATGAAGCTACTGTAGGTATCGTGGATGATTGTTTTTCTTGTGCTCTGGCAGCAGGCACAGTTTCAACGCGCCCAGGGCCACGGCCTCTGCGTGCACCATCAGCATCACGGCCACTTCCCCGTCCCTTCCTGCTCGCCTTCTTTATTTTAAATGTGAGATATGCTTGAAAGTCTGTCACACGTACAGTAGCGTAGGATTTGGAAGTGTATGCGCAAAATTTTTTAAAAAGATATTTGGGATGTGGAAACGTTGCACAGGAGATATCCCATAGATAATGTCAATGCTGTCACCAGCGGCTAATGAAAAATTACAGGGAATGTCATAGGTATTTGGGATGAGGAAACGTTATACAGGAGAGGTACCATCGGTAATGTCACTGTCCACAGCGTCTACGGAAAAAGTACACTGTATGTCATAGATAAAAATTTTAGGTGCACACTTTACACTGGAGATGTGGCACTGGTAATGTCACTGTCTGCAGCGGACACCGTCTATTGAAAAAGTACACTGGATGTCAGACATTTTTTGGATGCGCACACGTTACACAGGAGATGTGGCGCAGATAATTTAACTGTCCGCAGTGGACACAGTCTACAGAAAAAGTGCACTGGATGTCACAGATTTTTTAGGGATGCGCACACTGTTCACAGGAGATGTGGCGCGGATCATTTAACTTTCCGTAGCGGCCTATTAGACGCTATTTAGCACAGGATGCACTAAAAATATATATTGCTGCTGTCACACACAATAGTCCTTAAAAGGACTTTTGGGTCTCTGAAAAGTTTTTATAATAAAAATCTTCCAATATTACTCCCTTACACTGTCTGTCCCTTCCTCAGCACAGCTCTCTCTGACTAACACTGAGCCGAACACGTGTCATCGGGTGCTATATAGCACCCGATGACGCGTATCGGCCAGCCAATCACTGTAATGCCAGTAACATGGCTATGGCATTACAGTGAAGGGCAATGCTTACCTGCACGTTTATTGGCAGCATAGCAGCCAAGAAACGTGTGGGGAGGAGACTCGGGCATTGTGCTCGAGCACATGCACTACTCGGCCGAGTACCGCCATGTGCCGAGCATCAAGCAACAGTATATACAGGAAATGCATAAAAATGCATAAAAATAGGTAATATGGTGTCACCTAGTGGTGGAAATATAGACTGCAATGAGGAAAAACACTGAGCAAAAATGTTTTAGGAAATGTGTCATCAGAAAATAACCTATTGGTTATATCACATTTTTTCATGTTAAATATTAAAAAAAAAAAAAAATTGCGTGTTTTATTTTTATTTTCCATGTCGCTATATTTAACAAATGTATATAATCCTGCAATTTTCACACTTTCCACTCTTGGAACCGAACCCGAGTTCGGGAAATGTTTTTTTTACAGCACAAATTAATTTATGAAGTTATTGCGCAAAGTCTCTCGAGACTTCGCGAAGCAATAACTTTGGCTCATCGAAGCCAATACATTCTAATACTGTACGAAGCTCCTGTTCCATACAGTATTAGAATGAAGTTTTATGCGAATCGACTTCGGATGTTTCATCTGAAGTCGATTCGTTCATCCCTAATTGTTACCACAGGAAGAATTACAAAGGACAAGTAACACTTTTATATACAAAGGATAACACGGGATTCACCATTCACAATGGGTGATATCGCAGATTATCTGCTCCCTCCTCACCTTAGGTCACAGAGCCTGCTTAGAAAAACCTCCCATAGAAGTCATAGGGCCAGTTTTATCAAGCCATTTTGTGCCATTTTTCAATGGTACTTTTACAGAAAGGAGCCTTGGAGAGGGCGGGGAGGGGGTGGGACCAGTCATAGAAGAACAATAAAATCTACACCAACCAGGATGCTGCCCCTAATTTATGATGAGACATGCGCCTCTAGTTGAAGTCACCACAGCACTCAGAATTTTTTTTGCAATTTTGTATCATTTTATTGACCCATCCAGAAAATTAGTAGAAAATGGCCAACGTTTCTGTCCAATCACAGGACCTTGTTCACGGTCTGGTAGGTAGAAAAAGTATGTGTAGTGTACCGCTTGTGCTGCTGAATGGTGGCATTCCATGCAGCAGCACAAGCGCTACACTACGTGTACTTTTTCTACCTACCACGCCGTGAACAAGGGGATTGGACTGAAACGTTGGCTATTTTCTACAAATTTTTTGGATGGGTCAATAAAATTATACTAAATTGCAAGTATTTCCTGAATGCTGTAGTGACTTCAACTATTGTATATGGAATTTATTTCCACTACCATAGAGCACCAGACAACACTTGATAGTTGGAGTGCTAACCATAAGCTGCCGCCGGCAGCACTCCTGCATGTGATAGCCTATTGGACTATGATAAATCTGCCCCATTGTCTCTATGGCCCATGTAGCTGCTCTCAATAAGGGCTCATGCACACGACCGTGTATCCCGATCCCGTATTGCGGACCGCAAACAGCGAGTCTGCGATATACGGGCATATGACGTGTGCACTCCGTATCACAGATGCGGACCCATTGACTTGAATGGGTCCACAATCCTCTATATACGGAGCAGTGCGGAGCGGAGGCTCATGGAAGCGCTTCCATGGGATTTCTCTCTATACGTCTGCACCGCAAAAAAGTAGAACGTGCCCTATTTTTTTTGTGGTGCTCAACGTCAGATGCATTCAAGTCAGTGGGTCCGCATCTGCAAACGGCGTGCACACGGACGGTGCCTGTGCATTGTAGACCGCTACTTGCATGGGCACAGGGAACACACACACACTCATGTGCATGAGCCCCAACAGGAAGTCTTAACATATTTTACCTTTAGGAGACATTGTGAAAACGGCAGGATTTTTTTTTCCATTTATATAAATACTGACATGAAAAATTAAAAGAAAATTAATAAAAATTCTTACAAAAATATGTTTAACATTAAAAATGTGATTTAAACAAGAGCTCCAATGGTAGCCTTGAGATAAGAACACCGCAGCCTTTTAGCGGTGAAAAGCAAAACAATGGTTGTCTTTTATTCTTGACAAAACAAAGGCAGTAAATGACAGTGACCAGCTTGCTCCAGCCGGCGTTAAAGAAACAATAAAGTCACGTATCTATAGAATCACACAGGTATGGTTTTGCACAGTACCGTAACCCCACGAGGTGTATGTGGACCTCGCTTTGTCCTCAGTCTTTCAGGCACAGCAACTCCAGCTCAGACTCTGATGCCACAAAGCACTCCAAAGAGCTCCACAGTCAGAGAGGTCATCACCACCACCTGACACTGCTGGCTGTTTTTTTGTAGGCCTGTCAAGACCCAGCCTGGAACGTGGGGAGTAGTCACCCACTCAGCACTATGACTACTCCCAGTAACAGCCGCCCCGGATCAGCTATTCACAGCTATACTAAATAACAAAGTGTCAACCAGCTACTGCCGCTGACACATGAAATACTGGCTCTTACTTCAGCGAGGCCAGTAACCTGCGGCGGGCAGGAGGCTAGGGCCCGATGCTAGGGGTCCCTTTAAGGTGTTATGAGAGGTTTTGTTGTGACACCAGTTGCATTTCAGCAACAAGGGATGGAGTCCACCTAAGTAGATGGTGAGGGTGGTACCCAGGTGTAGGAATGCCAGAGTGGTGTAAGGGTTGCCTATAATGTCCCTTTAGGTGTTGTAGCTGTGCACTTGTCACGGTGTTCCTACCTGGATATCCTGGAACCCCAGGCGTGGTCACCCGCTGCAGAGCAAGGGATTAGTTGATGAATGGGATGATGAAATTAATTATGTCCAGACTTGTATTGAAGTTGATAACAGCTTTACTTGAATAAACTTTCATCAGAAAACAATCTTCCAACTTTATCTCGGTCACCAGCAGGCTTTGGCATACCTTCTGGCAGGCAAACACATTCGGCACTGCTACATCCAAACCTCTCTCTCTAGCCCTGCTGTGCTGATAGGATTAAATAGAAACTTTTCCTTTCTGCTGAACTTAGCTTTCTGCAGTCTATCTCTGTCTTTATCTCTTTATCTCTGTCTTGGTATCTTTAGCTTTATCTTTCTCTGTGTCTCTGTATCTTTATTCCTGTCTTTATTCACAGAATCCCTACTCTCGACTTTGGAGGCATTCAGTTTAGGCCTCCGGGCCCGGCAGAGCAGACGGTGCTCTGCTGGCTGGAACAGAGCCTTCCCCTTGCAGGGGGTACTCAGAACTCACTCTAACACCCCCCTCTCTAGAGAGGGCTAGAATGGATAGAAGGTTCCACTCTAGGAAAACTAGTTCTGCCATTGTTGCCGCCATCTGCTGGTAAACCAGGCACATTACATGTTAAACGGAAAATGCAAATGTGATCGCACACTACATCCAGCACTCTGCCCTCCATGCTGGATGAGACATTGGTTTATATTTTGGCCAAAGCATAGTAAGCCACTCACCGCGTCAAGGCTGTCTCATGAGTGGTCCCTAACTCTTGTTCCTACCTGTTCATGGGCCATGACAGCCACATAAAATCCAGGGAATGCAGGTCAGCATGCAAGCCAAGTACACTTTGCTTGTAACCCCGTCCGGTGCCATTACAGCTTTCATCGGATCCAGGGATGCAAGTACCAACATGCATGCTGAATCCACCATATACTTCTCCTGGAGCCAGATGGCTAATGGTAGGTTCTATACAAGCAGACTCAGTTTTATACTGACTTTAAAACCAGCCTCAAGGACAGATTAACTGGTCAGGTGTGCAATGACTCCAAGGAGATCGCCACGCCTCCAATATATACTACAAAGAAAAAAATAAGGGGTTGGGTCAGCACAACCTGCCTGCAGGTGCACATCACTATGGCGAAATACATATACAAACGGAAAATGCAAATGTGATCGCACACTACATCCAGCACTCTGCCCTCCATGCTGGATGAGACATTGGTTTATATTTTGGCCAAAGCGTAATTAAGCCACTCACCGCGTCAAGGCTGTCTCATGAGTGGTCCCTAACTCTTGTTCCTACCTGTTCATGGGCCATGACAGCCACATAAAATCCAGGGAATGCAGGTCAGCATGCAAGCCAAGTACACTTTGCTTGTAACCCCGTCCGGTGCCATTACAGCTTTCATCGGATCCAGGGATGCAAGTACCAACATGCATGCTGAACCCACCATATACTTCTCCTGTTAACATAACATTTCCATAGAATTGAAATACGTATTGTGCAGGATCCAGAATAAATACACATGATGACACAGGATCAACCATAGGAGATAGTAGAGGGGCACAAAAAGTGGAAATGCCACTCTGGGACGTTACATATCTTCCATCAACGATGGTCCCTTGTGCCTTCCTACAAGCCATAATAACACCATCTTTGACCTACTGTACCACCAGAAAGGGGCCCCTAAACAGACTTTGTCAGGGCAACAGAGAGATTTTTGCTGTTTCTGGCAGCAGACACACACAGAATCACTGGGCTCTGTAGAAAACCTCAGAGTGAACTTCAAATATCCTGCTTCCTTGCTCTATTTTCAGCCTCCACTAGGGGGAGCTCACATGGATTCCTATAGCTAGAATTGAACTCAATGGTGGCAGCAGGTAAGCAGAATTTAAAGGGTCATTCCTGTTGTGGACATTTACGGCATATCCACCTCTGAACATATCTTAAAAATGGAAAGGGTCCTTAATCAATATCTGGGGGCTGCTATGAATGGAGGTGGCCGTGCAGGTGCTGTGCTCTCAGTTCACGTGTATGGGGGAGTCTGCAATTCGTCAAGCCTGCCCATGGAAAGTACACTGTGGGAGCAGTTTGGAAGGGGGCCCCTTCCTACCAACAGCCTCATAACCGGGCTTTGTCTGCCTCTGTGGTAGGTTACTGCCTACCACTGTAACAAGCACATTGGACTGATACATTTTACCTGCACTGATACATTGTAACAAACTATCAGGACAGGAGAGACTTACAGTATATGTGACGTTGGCATTTAGCTCCCAGAGGATTGTCTTTAGTGGTTGCACTCACAAGTCACATCGACTGTGAGAAGTATTAGATCGGTACAGGTTTTCTGCCTCTGGAATGTAGACAAGAATGTTCATTGTCAGCAAGCAGAGATCCTAGAAGGTTGCAGAACGTTTCATAATGCAATGATTCATTTTTACCTACATAAATAAAATAAAACTTAGGAATGTAAAATAAATTTAAAGGGAACCTGTCACCGGGATTTTGGGTATAGAGCTGAGGACATGGGTTGCTAGATGGCCGCTAGCACATCCGCAATACCCAGTCCCCATAGCTTTGTGTGCTTTTATTGTGTAAAAAAACATATTTTGATCCATATGCAAATTAACCTGAGATGTGTCCTGTACGTGAGATGAGTCCAGCGTGAAGGAGCCCAGCGCCGCCCCGCATCCTCAGAATCTCCTCCTTGCTCCCCGACGTCAAAAAGCCAGAACGCCGTAACCTCGCCAAGCGCGAGCTAGCGCATGCGCAGTTCCTTCCCTGAGTCTGATGCCAGCACAGGGAAGGAACACTGTGATGACATTGCGCATGCGCTAGCTGGCGTATCACAAGATTATGGCGCTCTGGCTTTCTGACATCGGGGAGCAAGGAGGAGATTCTGAGGATGCGGGGCGGTGCTGCGCTCCTTCACGCTGGACTCATCTCAGGTTAATTTGCCTATGGATCAAAACATTTTTTTTTTTACACAATAAAAGCACACAGAGCTATGGGGACTGGGTATTGCGGATGTGCTAGCGGCCATCTAGCAGCCCATGTCCTCAGCTCCATACATCAAATCCCGGTGACAGGTTCCCTTTAACTGCAGTCCAATGTAAAACCCTAGACATCCCCAACTGACATGCTCAATGCTACTATACAGTATCTGTGCAAATTAATCCCTGCTACATCAGGTAATAACCAGAATCCATGTGCCAGGAACTTAAATGGAGTCTGTCAAAAGTTTTCACCATGCTAAACTGCTGAAAGGTAGGGACAGGACAATATATTTTTTGTGAAGCTTTTATTGTCAGAAGTGTGAATATGAAGTTTTGTTCTGCCTGATTCTGCTCTCTGCTCCTCTGAGTAAGGCATCCAACCAGGAGAGCACTACAGTTGTCCCTCAGATTAGAGGTAGGGGGGGACGACGACTGTAACAGCACAGTGCACTTTGCAATGAAGCTCTGCCTCCAGGACCCATACAACAGTAGAATCTGGCAGAATAAAACTTCATATTTACACTACTCCAGATAGTAAAATGTTCTCTCCAGCCCCTGCCGAGTGCTGTTCAGCAGTTAAGTATAGTCAAAATTGTTGACAGACTCCCTTTAAAAAATTGTTTCTGATGTAATTAATGTTTGTTTTTTACCTTTTCTTTACATTTCAGTCATGTTTCGGCTGTATGACACGGATGGCAATGGCTACCTGGACAGCACGGTGAGTGTCAGGAGCAATGGATGCAGTCACCCAGTGTTACTTATATCTTACTACCTACATTCCCTGATTAGCGGGGCAGCTTCTCACGTCTGTTCACATCACATGAATCTTGCATCCACTCCGTAGTCCCCTGATATGTGTAGCTTTATGCTATACAGCTGCAGGCATCATCCATAGGCTTCCAAGATAAAAAAGCATATGCAGTACACCCGATTCTGTCTGCCAAAAGGACACTCTATTGGTATCTGTTGGGTCTAAATCAGGGATCTCAAACTGCGGCCCTCCAGCTGTTGCAAAACTACAACTCCCACAATGCCCGGACAGCCTACAGGTATCAGCCTACAGCAGGGCATTGTGGGAGTTGTAGTTTTGCAACAGCTGGAGAGATGCAGGTTGAGATGCCTGGTCTAAATCATGATTGTTGATCCATCTGAATGGGGGAACACAGGACACCTCTCCTCATGATCCATAAAGGTCCCAGTGATAAAATCCCCAGCAATCACTTATCCCATAAATAAGGGATAAGTAGTGCTCGTGGGAAAACCTCTTTAATGACAGCTTCCCTGATAGATCTAGGGCTGATAAAGAGTAATACCAGCATCTATGGTGGTCTAGAACAGTGAAGGGATTAATTTTAGCATCACTGGTGGTCTAGGGAAGATAAGGAGTTAATGCCAGCATCCCTGGAAGTCTAGGGCAGATAAAGGGGAATACCAGCATCGCTGGTGGTCTAGGACAGTGAAGGGATTAATTTTAGCATCCCTAGTGGTCTAGGGCAGATAAGGATCTTGAGTAACTAAGGAGTTACAGCCAACATCCCTGGTGGTCTAGGCCGGGGAATACCAGCTTCTGTGGTGATCTAGGAAAGTGAAGAGTTTAATTACAACACCCCTGGTGGTCTAAGGCAAAAAAAATAATCACCTTTTACATCATTAAAGGGGGAGTTCACGGAGCCGGTGCCGATGCTCAGTTGGTGTAGCTGCAGTTTTCCAGTTACGCAGACTAAAGGGGTCAGTGATGCTGAGATATGATTGCCTAAGTCACAGAGAGATTCTGATCACCACGTGTCCTCTTCAAACTCCACCTGGATACATTCCCCAGACCAGACCCTACTGAATGCAGACCTCAGACCAGACTTATCCTAAATATAGTCCCCCTCACACCAGACTCCCTCTTAATACAGACCCAAGACTAGACAACCTCTTAATACATTCCCAAAGACCATACTAGCTGTTAACCCTTTCCCGTTCTGTGACATACTGTTACAACACAGAACACTGGTAGCTAACGCACTGTGCCGTACATCATGGTGATGGAGCTGACTCGGGAGCTAGACCCACCTCATCGCTCGTGAGTGCTGGCTTTATGATACCGTAGACACCCGACTTTCATTGGCAGGATTGGAGATAACTTTGATCCTGCCAGTTTAAACATCAGATGCCGCGGTCAATGTTGACATCTGTACAGTTAGATAAAAGGAGGGGGTTCGCTCTGTCCTACAATCAGCACCCTGCGAAAACAACCACAAGGTGCCAAGTAGCTGACATGGGAGCTGGGGCTCTGGCTCATTGGCCCACAAGCAAGAACCAGGGAGGAATAGTGTTCAGATGGAAAAAAAATGACGAATATTCGTCATTACCAATATAAAGCACTATATTCTAAATATTCACAAATTCTCGAAGTGCCGATATTCGAGATTAAAATTCGCTATTCGAATATTCGCGCTCAACACTACTGACCTACAGAATTAAAGAGTGCCGTTGTATAATATTGATGAGCTACCCTCAGCATAGGTCATCAATATCACCTGCTCTGGAGCGGAGTGAGCGTCATTGCAACCGGGTGTCTGCTGTTTCACACAGCAGACACCCGTGGCTAATGTCTGTGATCGGCGATAATGCCAACTGCGGATATTTAACCCCTCAGCTGCTGTGGTAAAATGTGCCCGCGGCATCTGAGAGGCCGAAAATGTGGAAGAGCATACTTCCTAAGCATGAACGCCTCCCCTCGGTAGAGATCGGGGAAGGTGTTCCACAAAAGTAATGAGTCAGAGCTTGTATTAGGCTTCTAGGCTCAATACTTGTATATTCCAATTCAGGCCAGCAGGTGGTAGCACTGAATTGTAATTTATCCATCTATGTATAGGGTAATGGAAAAAATGATATTACTCTATACCAATTGCAATCTATTCATTGCATGTTAGGGTCCACTTGGGGACCCAAAAAAAAAAAAAAATTCAAATCACTCCCCTTTTCCCAAAATCAAAATCAATAAAAAAATAAACATCATGGGCATCGCCAAATGCAAAAACGCCGGTACTATTAAAATAAAATAAAAAAATAAAAATGGCCGTTTTTTCATCACTTCACGTCCCCAATGAAATTAAATAAAAAAAAGTCATGCACACCCCAAAATGGTATCAAAAACTACAGATCGTCCTGCAAAAAGTGAGCCCTCACACAACTCGTAGACATAACTCTAAAAAAAGTTATGGGGGTCAGAATATGGCGATAATTTTTTCCAAAGTTTTTTTTTTTTCAGTGTTAAAACACTAGAAAACTATACAAATATGGTATCACCATAATTGTTCTGACCCAGAGAATGAAGATCACAAGTCAGTTTTACTACATAGTGAACGCTGTAAGAACAAAACCCGCAAAACATAGAAACATAGAATGTGTCGGCAGATAAGAACCATTTGGCCCATCTAGTCTGCCCAATATACTAAATACTATGGATAGCCCCTGGCCCTATCTTATATGAAGGATGGCCTTATGCCTATCCCATGCATGCTTAAACTCCTCCACTGTATTTGCAGCTGCCACTTCTGCAGGAAGGCTATTCCATGCATCCACTACTCTCTCAGTAAAGTAATACTTCCTGATATTACTTTTAAACCTTTTCCCCTCTAATTTAAAACTATGTCCTCTTGTAGCAGTTTTTCTTCTTTTAAATATTCTTTCCTCTTTTACCTTGTTGATTCCCTTTATGTATTTAAAAGTTTCTATCATATCCCCTCTGTCTCGTCTTTCTTCCAAGCTATACATGTTAAGGTCCTTTAATCTTTCCTGGTAAGTTTTATCCTGCAATCCATGTACCAGCTTAGTAGCTCTTCTCTGAACTCTCTCCAAAGTATCGATATCCTTCTGGAGATATGGTCTCCAGTACTGCCCACAATACTCCAAATGAGGTCTCACTAGTGCTCTGTAGAGCGGCATGAGCACCTCCCTCTTTCTACTGGTAATTCCTCTTGCTATACACCCAAGCATTCTGCTAGCATTTCCTGCTGCTCTATGACATTGTCTGCCTACCTTTAAGTCTTCTGAAATAATGATCCCTAAATCCCTTTCCTCAGATACTGAGGTTAGGACTGTATCACTGATTTTATATTCTGCTCTTGGGTTTTTACGTCCCAGGTGCATTATCTTGCACTTATCAACATAAAATTTTAGTTGCCAGATTTTTGACCATTCCTCTAGTTTTCCTAAGTCCTTTTCCATTTGGTGTATTCCTCCAGGAACGTCAACCCTGTTACAAATCTTTGTGTCATCAGCAAAAAGACACACCTTACCATTGAGGCCTTCTGCAATTTCGCTGATAAAGATATTAAACAATATGGGTCCCAGAACAGATCCCTGAGGTACCCCACTGGTAACAAGACCTTGGTCTGAATATACTCCATTGACTACAACCCTCTGTTGCCTGTCCCTCAGCCACTGCCTAATCAGTCAACAATATGGGAGTCCAAGCCCAATGACTGCACTTTATTGATAAGCCTTCTATGTGGGACAGTATCAAAAGCCTTACTAAAGTCTAGATAAGCGATGTCTACTGCACCTCCTCCATCTATTATTTTAGTCACCCAATCAAAAAAATCAATAAGATTAGTTTGACATGATCTCCCTGAAGTAAACCCATGCTGTTTTTCATCTTTCAATCCATGGGATTTTAGATGGTCCACAATCCTCTCCTTAAGTATGGTTTCCATTAATTTCCCCACTATTGATGTCAGGCTTACTGGCCTATAGTTGCCCGATTCCTCCCTACTACCTTTCTTGTGAATGGGCACAACATTTGCTAATTTCCAATCTTCTGGGACGACTCCTGTTGCCAGTGATTGGTTAAATAAATCTGTTAATGGTTTTGCTAGTTCACTGCTGAGCTCTTTTAATAGCTTTGGGTGTATCCCATCAGGCCCCTGTGACTTATTTGTATTAATTTTAGACAGTTGACTTAGAACCTCTTCCTCTGTAAAGACACATGCGTCAAAAGATTCATTAGTCTTCTTTCCCAACTGAGGTCCTTCTCCTTCATTTTCCTTTGTAAAAACTGAACAGAAGTATTCATTGAGGCAGTCAGCTAGTTCTTTATCTTCTTCCATATACCTTCCTTCTTTAGTTTTTAATTTGGTAATTCCTTGTTTTAGTTTCCTTTTTTCATTTATGTATCTAAAGAATGCCTTATCGCCTTTTTTCCCTGACTGAGCTAATTTCTCTTCTGCCTGTGCTTTAGAAGCTCTTATAACTTGTTTGGCCTCTCTCTGCCTAATCTTATAAATTTGTCTGTCATCCTCGTTTTTTTTTTTTTTTTTTTATAATTTCTAAATGCTATCTTTTTGTTTTTAATGATTTTGGCCACTTCTGCTGAGTACCACAGTGGTCTCTTCCTTTTTTTGCTTTTACTGACAAGCCTAATGCAATCTTCTGTTGCCTTCAATAGTGCCACTTTTAAGTAGTCCCATTTCTCCTGGACTCCAATTAAACTGTTCCAGTCAGATAGGGACTCGTATACCACTAATCTAATTTTAGAAAAGTCCGTTTTTCTAAAATCTAAAACTTTTGTTTTTGTGTGGTGTGACTCAGTCACTGGTGTGACAGTGTCAGAATTGCGTTGTTTTTTCTTCCAATTCCCCCCCATTTGAATTTTTTTCATTAGAAGCTACAACCTCATACGGCCATGTGAATGGGGAAATATCAAAGTTATGGCTCCAGGAAAGCAGGGAGTGATAGTGCTCCCAAAAGTCCGACCAATAGTAATAATTCTCTGCTAAAGCACACATGGTAGTAATAGTTATCCTACAGTGCCCCCGACATGTCCCCACTGTGACCCAGAAGAAATAATGCTCTCATAGTGCCCATACTAGTAATAATGTTCCCCATAGACCCCCATTAGTAAGCCCACCATAATGCCCCCCAGTAGTAATAATTCTCCTTATAATGTGACAGTACAAAAAATGCCCCCTTATAATGTGTGCCAGTGCAAAATCTACACCCTTTTAATGCCCCCAGTTGAGCTAATGTCCCCATAATTTGCCAGTATAAAATGCCTCTATATAGTGCCGCCAGTAAATGCCCCCATAGTGCTCCTCTCTCCCCTTCCTCCTAATGCCCCCCATAGTGTACCCGTATAAAATGCCCCATATATACTGCCCCAGTAGATGCCCTCAGTGTCCCTCATAATTGGCAAGTATAAAATACCCCTTCTTAGTGTCCCCCGTAGATGACCCCATAGTACTTCTCTCCCCCTTCCCCATAGTACCCACAATAATGTGTCCCAGTATAAAATGTCCCTATACAGAGCCCCCCATATAAAATACCCCTTCTTTGTGGCCTCAGTAGAAGCCCCCATAGTGTTTCTCTCCCCCTTCCCCCATAGTGCCCCCAAATAAAATACCCCTTCTTTGTGGCCTTAGTAGATGCCCCCATAGTGCCCCCAATAATGTGCCAGTAAGAAGTGCCCCCATAGAGCCACCCAATAATGTGCCAGTAAAAAGTGCCCCCAATAATGTGCCAGTAAGAAGTGCCCCCAAAGATGCCCCCACAGTGCCCCCCAATAACGTGCCAGTAAGATGTGCCCCATAGATGCCCCCAACAATTTGCCAGTAAGAAGTACCCCATAGATGCATCCCAATCATGTGCCAGTAACAAATGCCCCCCAATCATGTTCCAGTAAGAAGTGCCCCACAATCATGTGCCAGTAACAAGTGCCCCCCCCAATCATGTGCCAGTAACAAGTATTGTACCATATAAAAAAATAAACACTTATACTTACCTCCCTCAGGCTGGCAGCAATCCGATGCAGGCCTCTTCTGGCCTGTATCCCGCGCTGTATGGCTCAGGTGGCGCGATGGTGTCATCGTGCCACCTGCACCGGCCTCTTCCCTGCCCCGCAGCATCCATCTGTATCGCTGTCCTGAGGACAGCGATACAGATGACTATGGAGATGAGCGCTTCCACAATGGAAGCGCTTATCTCTTTATGCCCTGCCGCCGCCCCCCACTTGTCAGCAGGGCTGCGCCGCTTGGGGCGATCTCCTCACTTTGCCTAATTGGCGGTGCAGCCCTGATGGCGTCCCCTAAAATTTTGCGCCCGGGGAAATGCCCCCCCCTGCCCCCCCCACGCTATGCAACTGAAATAACATCACCCCATAGTCCCATTTAAATAACATCCCTCCCTTCAGCCCTAACATACAGTCTCAGTTAAATAACTACAACTCCCAGCATTGCTCTGTCTCTCCCTTCACTTACTTCTCCTCATGTAGCAGACATCACCACAGCTTCTTCCCAGGACTTCTCCTCTTCACTGCCATCCTCTCCTGCACTGGTCACATGATGGTGACATTATCGGAGGTCCTTCCCAACCACTGTCTGTTTTTCTGGTCACATGACATGTGATGTCATAGTGCATTAGATCTAATTGTATTGCTATCCTGAGGAAGGCAGGCAGGACATTCGGGACCTGGGACAAAACATCAGGGGCCAAGGCCCCAAATGTTTTAGCCTAGCAACGTCCCTGTGGGCAGTGGGCACTGTTCTTCACTCTCGGTCGCTACTGCAGACAACGACCTCACATCTTCAGGACATTGTGCCGGTGCCTAGAAGTTGAATACAATCGACTTCTGGGAGATGTGCGACGCACAAGCAGAGGCAAGGGGTCCCTTTAAGAGAAATAAGTGTACTTGTTTTCGTGACGCCAATTGCAATGAAGCAACATGGGCACAGGGCCCCTTTTTAGTGATACTGTAGATGGTACCCAGGTGTAGGAATGCCAGAGTGGTATAGGGGGGCCTAAATGTCCCTTACTGTTGGTGCACGTGTCATGGTGCTCCTACCTGGATACGCTGGACTGTAGGCGTTGTCTTTCAAAGCAGAGCAAAGCAGGTGATGAAGGGGATGAAGAAATAAATTGAGTCCAGACCTTGTGATGAAGTTGATAACAGCTTTACTTGAATAAACGTTTCTCCAAACAGACTCAGGCTTTGTCTTGGTTCCCAGCAGGATTTGGCATTAACTGTGGCAGGAAAACTCCTCTCTGCTACATCTGTTGCTCTCTGGCTCTGCTGTGCTAACAGGATAACTTAGATTTAGCTGAAGGCTGCAACTTCTTTCTTGTAGTCTGTAGTCTAAATTGGTCCAGGGAACTTTACTCCTGGCTTTAGAAGCTTCCAGCTTCTGCCTCCATGTCCAGCTGAGCTGAAGGTGCTCCAGCTGGCTTGGGCAAGGCCACGTCCAGCAGGGACATGCACCTGTTGCACAACCTCCCTTTGCAGGGTGTAAACTAGACCTTCCCCTAGCAGGGGGGTAACTGAACTGAACTCTAACTAGTACTCCTCCCTCCCTGCAGCAAGTGGGGAAACGCCCACCACACCACAGAGGGGTGGGTGGGGTTTAGAATGGAAAGGAAGGTTCCTCTCTAGGTACCTGTAGCTTTGCCATTTATGCTGCCACCTGCTGTTGAACCAGGCACATTGCACATAATAAACAGTTACAGAATAGAGAATGCACATAGTGAAGAACCTACAATAAATAGTATGATGACATGAGGTTAACCATAGGAGACAGCAGCAGGGTGCAGAAGTTGTAATGCACCTCTGGGGCATTACAGATGTATTAGTTCTGTACAGGAATTTAGCCTGCTAATGTAGACAAGCATGTTTTCATTCACTAACAGTAAGCTGAGATCTTAAAAATGGTGAGAAGTTAAAGGCTATGGACACCTTTGGGACAATTTTTTATTATTATTGCATTGTACTCATTTTGAGCTAAAATGTATCTTTTTTTCAGTTGGTCTGTTAAAAAACTTCAGCCCCTTTTTCTGTTCAGGCTCAACATTCCCTTTAGCAGGCTCTGTGCTCACACTTTCTCCTGTCAGGGATCTCAGCTGATCGCTCATGTGACGCCTATCTCTGATCTCCTGACAGCTCCTAAACACTCATTATGTCTAGTGATGAGCGAAGTTTAAAAAAATTTGCCTGCTTCACTGAACTTCTACAAGAAATTAGATTTGTAATAAATTGCATTCCATTGTATGTAACAGGCACAATGACGGGGAACGGCAATCGTGCCGCCCCCCCCCCCCCCCTCACCATCATTTAACCCCTCAGATGCCGCATTCAGTGCTGATTGTGGTATCTGAGAGTCACATTCTCCCTATCAGGAGGTTAATCGGGTTAAAAGCAAAAAATGCTTGCTCCATTTGATCGCACCATCTTGATTGAAGAAAAAAATGCCAATTCACTGCGTCTGCCCAGCATGATGACGTGGTGACGTCATTACATCAGCGCATGTGTGAATTGCCACATTTTCTTCAATCTAGATGGCTGTGAGGGCCTCTCTGCGATCGAACGGATGAGGTGAGTAATTTTTTATTATTTTTTTTTACCGCGATCTCAGGAAAAATTTATTCATTTCAACGAAACGCCATGAAATTTGGATTTGAGGTGAATTAAATGTTTCCTAAAATTCAGATCAAATTCCGCTTCGTAACTTTGATTCGCTCAACACTAATTATGTCCTAAACAAGTGTTTACGTATAAGCTGTTAGCAGTTCAGAGATAAGGGCTACACAGGGCGGTCAGAGGAAGGCTCAAAGTAAGGCCTCTTTCACACTACCGTATGGCTATTTCAGTGTTTTGCGGTCCGGTTTTTACGGATCCGTTGTTCCGTTTTTTTGTTTCCGTTGTGTTTCCGTTCCGTTTTTCCGTTTAATTTTTTCCGTATGGCATATACAGTATACAGTAATTACACAGAAAAAATTGGGCTGGGCATAACATTTTCAATAGATGGTTCCGCAAAAATGGAACGGATACGGAAGACATATGGATGCATTTCCGTATGTGTTCCGTTTTTTTTGCGGACCCATTGACTTGAATGGAGCCACGGAACATGATTTGCGGGCAATAATAGGACATGTTCTATCTTTCAACGGAACGTAAAAACGGAAATACGGAAACGGAATGCATACGGAGTACATTCAGTTTTTTTGCGGAACCATTGAAATGAATATTTCCGTATACGCACCGTATACGCAACGCAAAAAAACGGCCCGCTAAACGAAAAAAAAAACGGTAGTGTGTAAGAGGCCTAAAAGTAAAAGATACTCACAGATCAGCTAAAACTTAACCCTTTATGACATAAACTGCTGAAAATTTTTAATAAAGACCAATTGGAAAACATTTTTGAAGGGCAATTTTCCTCATTTTGTAACTATGCCACAATTTAGAGAACGTACATTATAGTCATGTGACTGACCTGCCGGCTGTTTTCTGCTGTTATCAGGAGCTGGAGAGTATAATCACACAGATGATGCATGTCGCTGAATATCTGGAGTGGGACATCACCGAGCTCAGTCCTGTAAGTGACAACTGCTCCCGTGTAAGATGTGGATGCCCCTTTAAGGATCATCACAATCAGTCACTTCATTAATCTTATGTTACATGTTATGTTCTAAGTGTAGCAGGCTGAGCCTATAAGATATAGCAGTGCCGAGTCAGTGCTGAGTAGTAGAGATAACTTTATCAGATCAGGTAGGCATGAGTTTATCGATGTATCAGAGATAAGTTAATTGGATGTAGCAGAGCTGAATTCTATCATGCCAAAGCCATACCAGATGTATAACAGTGAAGCTTGTCATATACGGCAGGACTGAATATTTGCTACGTTTAGCAGGGATATGTAATCTAATGTGTCAGAGCTGAGTTTCTGAACTGCAGTAGAGTTGTGTTTGTCAGATGCCTGTGAGTTTATCAGATGGAAATGAATCAAGTTTATTAAATGGAGCAGGGCTGAGTTTGCAGATATAGAAGAGTTATAATTTTTTAAGACTGAGTGGAACAAAGTTTTTCAAACAGAGCAGAAGAAAACACAATGTTTATTATATGTAATAGAGCTTAGTTTATCCAATGTAGTAGTGCTGAAGTTATAAAATGAATCTGTACAGCCGACATAAATTATCAAGTTTAGACTTCCTGCAGCCAGCCACCATTAGGGGTAGATCAAGAGCTTGCTGCATACTAATTTAGTATTGAGTTCAATGTATAAACAGTACGAAGGAAGCTCCTGAGCTCCCCCTAGTGGTGGCTGCAGGAAGATATAATTTCATCATTTGGAAAAATTCAATAACAAGCTAATTGTATCTAACTTTTGTGACACTCTCCATTTCTGATGACAGATTCTCCATGAAATGATGGAAGAGATTGACTATGACCACGATGGGACTGTGTCACTGGATGAGTGGATCCAGGGAGGAATGACCACCATCCCGCTCCTCGTTTTACTTGGGTTGGAAAATGTAAGGATTTGTATGGTTTAATAGATGCCATTTTAACCAAAAACCATAATAATGAGCTTATATAATGTACTGTATCGGGTGTCCTGCTAGCTGACACTGGGAAGCCCCAATTCGAGCAGACCCTGAAGTGCAAAATTTCATGGACACTTTCTTCCTTCTCAAGTTCTTAGTAAAGAAATAAATATAATAGCATGGCACATGTATTAGAGGAAGTCCCAGTTCTGAATAGATCCATCAGAGCTCTTCTCCTGTTTCCTCTTTCTGCTCTCCCTCTCCCTTCTATTAGTGTTAGAGATAGCAGCAGGGAGGGGGAGGAGGTTGTACATGGCAGATAAGGGTTTGATGAGGGAGAGAGGAACCAAAGAGGACAGGTCACACAGGCTGTAGGTAAGGAGGAATGGCAAGTTATAGTGGCAAAACCACACAGGGTGTGTACAATTTTAGCAAAAATGCAGAGCACCCATAGCAGACTCTGCAGGAGGAGGGAGGGGCGTAAGACCAGTTTAACAATCGCGGTAAGCATTTCTGGCAGGCTACACGCTGCGGTTTTTGTCTGGCCGCCTCTCAGCATGTTTGCCATGCTGCGACCTGATCTCGTGCCTGTCCCCGTTATTGTGAATGAGTCCAGGGCGTAGTGATGAGCGGCAGTAGTCATATTCGAATTCGCAATATTTCGTGAACATTTTGTAGAATATTCGGCGAATATTCGCAAATTTGAATATTCGTTATATTCTAGTTTTTTTTTTACTCCAAAAAATCGACAAGGTAATCATCGCATAATATGCAAATTTTCGTAATGCGAATTTTTATCGCAAATTTTTCAATTGCCGAGCAAAAACATGATTCCTTCCTGCTTCTTGCTTGTGGGTCAATGAGCCATAGCACTATATCGAATATATTTGTTTTTTCGAATATTTGTAATATTCTAAAACAAGAATATGTAGCAATACAGCCAATATTAGAAAAAAACAAATGTAGAGCAATTTAGCTAATATAGTGCTATAATCTTTTATTTTAATAGTTGTAATTTTTTTCCAATCTGAACTTCAGATAAGAAAAAAATTAAAACTATTAGACAAAGAAGATTATAGCACTATATTAGCTAAATTGCTCTACATTAGTTTTTTTTGAATATTCGCTATATTGCTATATATTCTTGTTTTAGAATATTATGAATATTTGAAAAAACAAATATATTCGGTATAGTGCTATATATTAGTTTTTTAGAATATTCATAATTTTTCCCATTAAGGGTCCATTCACACGTCCGTTGTTTCTTTCCTGATCTGTTCCGTTTTTTGCGGAACAGATCTGGACCAGATCTGGACCCATTCATTTTCAATGGGTCCTGAAAAAAAACGGACAGCTCAATGTCAGATTTTTTTTCAGGACCCATTGAAAATGAATGGGTCCAGATCTGTTCCGCAAAAAACGGAACAGATCAGGAAAGAAACAACGGACGTGTGAATGGACCCTTAAAGTCATGATTCCTCCCTGCTTCTTGCTTGTGGGCCAATGACTCATTGGCCCACAAGCAAGAAGCAGGGAGGAATCATGTTTTTACTCGGCAATTGAAATATTCTCGAATCTGAAAAGATCTTGAATATTCAAAATTTACGAATATATATCACTATATTCTAAATATTCGCGAATTTCTGAATTGCCCATATTCACGATAAAAATTCGAAATTCGAATATTGGTGATCAATACTACCAGGGCGGACATGCGGCAGAAACTTTAGTATGGATCCGGCAGGCTGTCCCTCTGCCGGAACAGTTTAAAGCAAGTGTGAAAGTAGCCATACACAGTCTTCCACATAATGAACTGTAAAAGAAGAAATAAGTCCAGGAATGAATCTGTGCCAATGCTTGAGAGCTAGTGAAGACAGCAGCATTGTGGACACACAGACCTCACATCCAGCATGTGATATTGGGAGGAACACATCCAGACAAAAAGTCTGACACTAAGAGCAGGTTGTAGACTGAATATCCAGCGGTCTGAACAATTAAAATATAAGCATCATTAGCATCACATTAGCAAAACCAAATGAACTATTAAAATATAAATGTATTTATCCCGTATGCTGCAATGGAAAAAAATCTTAAATCTAAATCACTGATTCACAATTTTTTATTTTGACGCTTCACCTTCCTCAAATTTTTTTATAAAAAGTGATCAACAAGTCCTGCACATTTCAAAATAATAACAATGAAACTACAGAGTGGTCCGCTAAACAAAACGAGCTCCGCAGACATAAATATAAAAATAAAAAAACTTTCAGTGGTCAGTTTATGGCGATGCAAAGAAAATATTTCATTTTTCCAAAGTTTTTATTTTAAGCATTAAAACCACGGAAAAACTATATCAATATGATATCCCTGTAATCGCACTGACCCAGAAAATGAAGATAGCAGGTCAGTTTTACTGCATAGGGAATGCCTTCCAAACGAAACCCATAAACCTGTGAAGGAATTGCATTTTTTTCCAATTCCACCCATTTGGAATTTTTTTTTCCAGCTTCCCACTACATCATATGCAATATTAAATGGTGCCATAAGAAAGTACAACTTGTCCCGCAAAATTCAAGCCCCCATACGGCTATGGGAACAGAAAAATACAATATTTTTTATTTATTTTTTTGAAAATCTTTTTTTTTTTAAAAATCTAAAAAAATTACAAACCATTATGGCTCAGAGAAAGCAGGGATTGAAAAGCGAAAATGAAAAAATAGAAAATTGCAGTTAGAAAGGGTTTAAAGGGAACCTGTCACCGTGACAGAAGTATTGGAATGCATTGTAAAGGATTAGAACCCTAAAAGTTGAAGTCCCAAAGTGGGACAAAAAAGTTGAAAAAATAAAGTTTTCCCCCCAAAAAATTTAAAGTTTCAAGTAAAAATAAACAAAAACGTGATTTTTCCCAAATAAAGTGAAAAAAATTGGTAAACAATAGGGGAAAAAAAAAGTATACACGCGTCCATATTGACCGGCTCTATAAACATATCACATGACCTAACCCCTCAGATTAACACCGTAAAAAAAAAAAAAAAAAAGAAGGCGACACTGTATCTTTCTGATTAATACATCTGCACGTGTTTGATTTAGACCAGGATTTGCGACCACTTACATCGGTACTGCGAATCTACCTGGACTATAATCACCAGGTCCCTTTTTGCCAACTTTAATGCCCACACCCGGTAGAGAATTAACTCATCACAGGACCATCTATTCTGTCTATCGGGCCAAGCTGGGCAGTCCACCTTCAGGGAGGGCGAATGCAGGGATTTTTGCACTAGATAGTGGCGTGATCTAGACAGAGTAGGGACATCTAGGGTATGGTCCCAGCAGTGTGTCCCTCTGTCTTGGTACTTGCGTACCCTTCACCCTATCTGTTTTAAACGCTATCCCTGTTTATGGTTCCTTCCCATCTCCGTCCATTTTTTCAGGAGACTAGTGTAACCAGTGGTTACAGATACATTCTTTTCTTTGAGTGTTTATATTTAAGGGCCTATCTTTTTATGATTGACATAAATTAAATGTTAAGTTTTAAATCAAATGAAATAAGCTACCCATAACTTGTTAATTCTTTGTAAAACTAACATAAATAAAAGAAAAGTATACATATTAGGTATCGCCGCGTCCGTATCGACCGGCTCTATAAAAATCTCACATGACCTAACCCCTCAGATGAACACCTTAAAAATGTTTAAATAAAAACTGTGCTAAATAAACCAATTTTTGTCACCTTACATCACAAAATGTGTAATAGCAAGCGATCAAAAAGTCACACGCACCCCAAAATAGTGTCAATAAAACCTCCATCTCATCCCGCAAAAATCATATCCTACCCAAGGTAATCGCCCAAAAACTTAGGTATCGCCGCGTCCGTGACAACCTGGTCTATAAAAATATCACATGACCTAACCTGTCAGATGAATGTTGTAAATAACAAAAAATAAAAAACGGTGCCACAACAGCTATTTCTTGTTATCTTGCCTCACAAAAAGTGTAATATAGAGCAACCTAAAATCATATGTACCCTAAACTAGTACCAACAAAACTTCCACCCTATCCCGTAGTTTCTAAAATGGGGTCACTTTTTTGGAGTTTCTACTCTAGGGGTGCATCAGGGGGGCTTCAAATGGGACATGGTGTCAAAAAAAACAGTCCAGCAAAATCTGCCTTCCAAAAACCATATGGCATTCCTTTCCTTCTGCGTCCTGCTGTGTGCCCGTACAGTAGTTTACGACCACATATGGGGTGTTTCTGTAAATTACAGAATCAGGGCCATAAATATTGAGTTTTGTTTGGCTGTTAACCCTTGCTTTGTAAAAGTAAAAAAAATATTAAAATGGAAAATCTGCCAAAAAAGTGAAATTTTGAAATTGTATCTCTATTTTCCATTAATTCTTGTGGAACACCTAAAGGGTTAACAAAGTTTGTAAAATCAGTTTTGAATATCTTGAGGGGTGTAGTTTCATTTTTGGGTGGTTTCTATTATGTAAGCCTCGCAAAGTGACTTCAGACCTGAACTGGTCCCTAAAAATTAGGTTTTTGAAATTTTCTGAAAAATTTAAAGATTTGCTTCTAAACTTCTAAGCCTTGTAACATCCCCAAAAAATAAAATATCATTCCCAAAATCATCCAAACATGAAGTAGACGTATGGGGAATGTAAAGTAATAACAATTTTTGGAGGTATTACTATGTATTATAGAAGTAGAGAAATTGAAACTTGGAAATTTGAAATTTTTTACAAATTTTTGCTAAATTTGGTATTTTTTTATAAATAAAAATGATTTATTTTTTTTACTTCATTTTACCAGTGTCATGAAGTACAATATGTGACGAAAAAACAATCTCAGAATGGCCTGGATAAGTCAAAGCGTTTTAAAGTTATCAGCATCTAAAGTGACACTGGTCAGATTTGCAAAAAATGGCCTGGTCCTTAAGGTGAAATAAGGCTGTGTCCTTAAGGAGTTAAAAATTTTAAAAAAGTATAAGTAATAATTATTATCTTCCAATAAAAATATACAGAGTGATAAACTATAACTTATTAGCTAAGTATGTATTTTATAATTCTGGTTATTGTGTAAATGCATCTTGAATAAAAGGTTCACATTTAGAGACACAATTTTATCAGTGACTCGCATTTTACCTTAGGTCCACTAGATGGCGCACAAAGCCTATAGAATACACTGATAACTGGCGTATGTCTCAGATATGAGATAAACAGGAAGAAAGGAAAGAAGGGCTGGTAAATTTAATGTGTATGGGATACTTAAAATTTGGCAGATTTTGTGTCAAATACCGTATGTATCGGAAAAATTTTACATGAATCTGAATCCAAATTTTTGGTGGTTCAATTCGGACACATTTTGGAAATGGAGGGGGAGAGAGAGGATGGAAAATTCATTAAAAAATAGTCAAGAGAGAAAAAATCTAAGTCCTAAGTGACCAAATTTTCAGGACAATTGTAGCACGTTCGTTTCATGTAGAATATATTTGGACAGGAATCAAATCGGTCAACAGATCATCTCTAGAACAGATCCTTTCAGCTGTTTCTTCGTAAAGGGGTTATTCAGGATTTTAATATTGATCCTCATTAGTGTTAAGCAAATCGAAGGTTCACAAAGAATTTTAGGGAAAATTCGATTCTCCGCGCAGCCGAATTTCCTCGTGCTTCATGGTAACAAATCAATTTTCCCTAAAATGATGATCATGCTCACCTCATCCATTTGCACGTGAAGGGTCCGCCGCAGCCATCTTGATTGAGGATACGACACAAAATCTCTTGTGCAGTGACGTATGACATCACCACGCCGGCCAGCACGATGACGTCCTTCACGTGCCTGGCGAGATTTTACGCTGGATTTCAATCAAGATGGACACGGCAGACTCTTCGCACGTAAATGATGAGGTGAGTATTTATTTTATTTTTTTAACAGATTAACCCCTGGCAGGCCTCAGTGGTCATCTCAGATGCCGCAATCAGCTATGAACGCAGCATCTGAGGGGTTCATTCAAAGACAGAGGCGACACCATCGCCATTCCCTGTCATTCCGCCCGCTGCTGACAAAGAAATGCGTTTTGTGCATTCGTAAATTGGGCCACCTCCCCATCCATTTTTGCCTCACCATCCCCCCTTCTGTGCTCTGCCTCATAGTTATTTTTTTCATTCAGCCACATCACAACCATACCCTAACCGTATCCTATGTGACACCGCAGATAACACTGTGATAACTGTCTGAGTACAGGTATTATATAGAAGATGTCACCTGCAGTCCTATGAAACACCACAGATAACACAATGAGAGCTCTCTGAGTACAGGATATATAGTAGATGTCACCTGCAGTCCCATGTAACACCGCAGATAACATTGTGATAACTGTCTGAGTACAGGTATTATATAGATGTCACCTGCAGTCCTATGTAACACCACAGATAACATAATAAGAGCTCTCTGAGTACAGATAATGTAGTAGATATCTCCTGCAGTCCTATGTAACACCGCAGATAACACAGGGATAACTCTCTGAGTACAGATAATCTAGTAGATGGCACCTGAAGTCCTATGTAACACCGCAGATAACACTGTGATAACTGTCTGAGAACAAGTATTATAGTAGATGTCACCTGCAGTCCTATGTAACACCGCAGATAACACAGTGATAACTCTCTGAGAACAGGTAATGTCATAGATGTCACCTGCAGTCCTATGTAACACCAGAGATAACACAGTGATAACTCTCTGAGTGCAGATAATGTAGTAGAGGTCACCTGCAGTCCTATGTAACACCACAGATAACACAGTGATAACTCTCTGAGTGCAGATAATGTGGAGAGAGAGTGGAGTGGCCAGAGCCCCTGGACACTTCCCTTCACTAGTTTGCTAGAGTTACTATGTTTTTGAAGAGAGCAACCCCATGAAGCCTCTTTCACCCGTCAGTGTTTTGGTCAGTGCTTTGTGTTTTGGTCATTCTGAGCCAAAACCAGGATTGGAGTCTACACAGACATAAGGTATAAGGGAAAGATCTGTCCCTGTTCTGTGTTTAGAGCCGCACCTGGTTTTGGCAAACACTGACGTGTGAATGAGGCTTAAGACTCTCATCGTCCATAAGAAAGCACTCTCACAATCCCCATATCAGTTGTATAGGCCATCAATATGGTATGCTGGCTTCCTACATACTTGTTTTCTATTCTCTTCTTATGCTCCGTTTCACCTACAGTTCTTCCTCTTAATATGAAATGAATCACTAAGCCCAGTTGCTCAAAGTAAGCAATTTTCAACCTGTGGATCTCCAGTTGTTACTCATCTACAATTCCACAGGATGTGAGGGTGGAGAGTTGTAGTTTTGTCGGGAGTTGTAGTTTTGCAGCAGTTGGAGAGACACAGGTTGGAGACCACTGATATAAGTGTTTCCCTCAAGAAGTTCTCAAGAACGTCTAACTTTCCTCCACCATCATGCTTATGCATTGCGATCTAATTGGTACTGATATGCTGCTAGAGAGAAAGCAGTATTCCTCAACCACTGACTTAAGAGTAACATTTGGCTCTTGAGCTCTCTGCATGTAGGTAACTCCAGATCCTATTGTGGCCTAGTGGCACTAGAGAGGTGATACCCTGATCAATCATGAGGAAGAAGCTCCCGATGTAAAAAAATGTATACTGACTCCGCTTTAAAACTCAGGAACTTGGTGGCTCTACTTTATAAGTTTGCTTCATCTACTAGATCGTTTACAAGATGTTGTCACCCCTAGATGTTTTAGTGCATGTAATGGATCTCCTGGCACCCCGACCGGGTACCTCCGTTGATAGATGCTCCTAGTGCTTTCCGAGGACTCCAAGCACTCGACTTGACACCGTACGCACTGCAGACCCCACGAACCGCCGAAGCTTGGTTGAGGTCTCACCGTCTCCTACCCACCCTGGACCTACGACAAGGCTCCAGGCTCCAGTGGGTGAACCTCTCCTAAAACCAGAGAGCAGGAACAGCTCTTACAAGAGCTAGTAGTAAAGCCAGGGGAGTATAGAAAAAATATTCAGTGTATAGCAATCCCCCAGTGTTGATCAGCTACCCAAACACAAGCCTCAACATGATGACGGATAAAACAGGCACACTTTATTGAGGGCTACCCGCCCGTATTTATGCAGGTCCCCATCTGGTGGACACGCCCCTACGGGACCAGAAGGAAGACTGTGACACAGGACAGATATGCAGCAATTCAGGATACACAGACACAATACATCCCCACAATGCATCATGGTTTCCTCCTCTCTGCCCTGGAGACACCCGAGGAGTAATTCAATTATCTCTCAAGACAAAGGGAAATCGCCAATACACATGTGGGGACAACAGGACAGAAATCACCATTTAAACATGCAATGTCACAACCCTTACAGTAAACACAGACATTTAACATATCCCCAGATAGCTCAAGTCTGAGTGCATATTATTAGGTGAATGGCACTCAGACTACACGAATACAATAAAATTAGCTATCTGGGTACCCTCACATAACATAAAATACAATTCCAAAGACAGATTTAAGCTGTGCGGCCGGTCTGTCTTCTCCTTTAAAGTTAGTATGGGCCATAATCCTGAGGCCAGAGGCTGGTAGCCAGGCCCTTCCGAAACCCAGTGGCGAGGTTGGTTTCGCCACACATCTCCCCCTCTGGAAGACTAACCAGATACCTGACCTCATGCCGCTCGGTATCTGAGTTAGTCTGGCAGTCCACCCACAACCCAATACTGGACCTGTTGAATTTTGGGGCCTGACTCTGTTCTGTATGTCCCCAGCTGTTGAGGGGGCATCTGCTACTCCTTGCTTCCTTGTTGCTCTCTAGCTTGGAACTGTAGGTACTTGGTGGGCAGAGGCCGACTGCGCTCTGCCCCGATGCCAGCTCTTCCGCTGGGGTAGCCTGTGGGAAGTCAGCCTCTGGAGAAGAGGATAGAGGAGGGCAGAGGCCAACTGAGCTCTGCCCAGATGCCAGCTCTTCCACTGGGGTAGCCTGTGGGATGTCCGGCTCTGGAGAAGAGGATAGGGGAGGGCAGAGGCTGACTATGCTCTGCCCAGATGCCAGCTCTTCTGCTGGATAGCCTGTGGGGAGTCAGGCTCTGGATAAGAGGATAGGGGAGGGCAGAGAGGCCGACTGCGCTCTGCCCAGATGCCAGCTCTGCCGCTGGGGTAGCCTGTGGAAAGTCAGCCTCTGGAGAAGAGGATAGGGGAGGGCAGAGGCCGACTGCGCTCTGCCCAGATGCCAGCTCTTCCGCTGGGGTAGCCTGTGGAAATTCAGCCTCTGGAGAAGAGGATAGAGGAGGGCAGAGGCCATCTTTGTTCTGCCCAGATGCCAGCTCTTCCGCTGGGGAAGCCGGTGTGGAGTCAGCCTCTGGAGAAGAGGATAGAGGAGGGCAGAGGCCGACTGTGCTCTGCCCAGATGCCAGCTCTTCTTCTGGGATGTGGTCATGGAATCCTATCCCCAGGACCTTGTTGCAGATCGGCTGTGGAGAGGAGGAATCGCTTACCTCCTCCTCCTGGCATTCCTGCGGGGTTGGTGGGGGATCTGTACCGGCCGTCCAGTATCCCGGTAGGCCTGGTGCAGAGACTGCGGTCCCATCTGCACCATTGGAGTTAGGGGTGCTGTCCCCCTGTGGTTGGGGAGAGAGACCGGTTGTCTCCCCTTCCCTTCAAAGTACACTGCCGCTGGAGAATGGAGACGATGCTCTCCTCTCCCTGCAAAACATACTGCCGCTGGGAAGCAGGACCAACTGTCCCTACTCCCTGAAACTCCGGCTGCCGTTGGGGATCTGGGCCGACTGCCCAGCATCCCTGTAGGGCCGGTGGAGAGATCTCGGTCCCATCTCCACCTGCCATATGGGTTTCCCCCCAGGACCAGTCTATGAGGTCCCCTACCTCTGTAGCTAGTACTGAAGCAGGGGATACTTCATTCGGGTCCTTCCAGTACACCTCCACAATATCCTCCCAGCTGAAGGGCTCTGGACCTGGGTCTGACACTCTGCTCTCTCGCTGAGCCCTCTCAATGGAGTGGAAGAGATCTCGGTAGTCCGGCTCCAGTTCCCACTCCAGGGTTGCTAGGTGAGCCAGGTCTTTCTCTACCTCGTGGGGGTCCTCCCAATCCAGCCTAGCCTCCCTCTCGTAGAAAATGTTCTGAAGTCTGTACTGTGCAGGGCTCCCGAAGTCAGGCTCTGCAAAGGACTCCCATAACAAGCCAGGACCATAAAACTCCTCTCCCTCTGGCTTGTCATGTTCAGCTGCCCAGGGGGAATGTTGAATGACATGCCACCTTAGGGCCTGGTAAGCATCCTCTAGCCAAAGCTCCTTACATACCAGGCTCTGGAGCTCGGTTACCCAGTCATCCAGGGGCTGCTCTCCCAAGAGACCCATCTGCATCGCCACACGCTTCTGTAGCTGCTGCTCATTACTGGGGAGACTCTCACCTCGCCGCCGCTGGGCATTTTCCAGGGCATCATACCAGACTTCCTTTCTGTCTGCATCCCTGTAGTCTGCGGCTGCCTCCTCCTCCTCGTCATAGAACGCTGTCCAAAGACTAGTTGATTCCATCCTACTGCTGTAGCCAGGGGCGCTGTACGGATACTAGCGTTGCCCTCAATATACTCCACGAACGGTGTCTCCGAGCTGCTTCTCCTCACACTAGGACGCCATCCCACTGCTTGCCACCAAATGTAACGGATCTCCTGGCACCCCGACCGGGTACCTCCGTTGATAGATGCTCCTAGTGCTTTCCGAGGACTCCAAGCACTCCACTTGACACCGTACGCACTGCAGACCCCACGAACCGCCGAAGCTTGGTTGAGGTCTCACCGTCTCCTACCCACCCTGGACCTACGACAAGGCTCCAGGCTCCAGTGGGTGAACCTCTCCTAAAACCAGAGAGCAGGAACAGCTCTTACAAGAGCTAGTAGTAAAGCCAGGGGAGTATAGCAAATCTTCAGCGTATAGCAATCCCCCAGTGTTGATCAGTTACCCAAACACAAGCCTCAACATGATGAAGGATAAAACAGGCACACTTTATTGAGGGCTACCCGCCCGTATTTATGCAGGTCCCCATCTGGTGGACACGCCCCTAGAGGACCAGAAGGAAGACTGTGACACAGGACAGATATGCAGCAATTCAGGATACACAGACACAATACATCCCCACAATGCATCATGGTTTCCTCCTCTCTGCCCTGGAGACACCCGAGGAGTAATTCAATTATCTCTCAAGACAAAGGGAAATCGCCAATTCACAAGTGGGGACAAAAGGACAGAAATCACCATTTAAACATGCAATGTCACAACCCTTACAGTAAACACAGACATTTAACATATCCCCAGATAGCTCAAGTCTGAGTGCATATTATTAGGTGAATGGCACTCAGACTACACAAATACAATAAAATTAGCTATCTGGGTACCCTCACATAACATAAAATACAATTCCAAAGACAGATTTAAGCTGTGCGGACGGTCTGTCTTCTCCTTTAAAGTTAGTATGGGCCATAATCCTGAGGCAAGAGGCTGGTAGCCAGGCCCCTCCGAAACCCAGTGGCGAGGTTGGTTTCGCCACAGTGCACAATTATAGAACTTGCAAATCTATTTCTCAAATTGACCTGTGCCAAAGCTGGCATCAGTGCATCCCAGACTATCACCAATGTTTGACCATGGTGTGTGTTTGATTTTATACGCCATCTATCATTTTGCCCAGTTGACAGACTTTGAGAGGGGTGCATCCTTGGGCTGAGAGAAGCAGGATGGTCATTTTGATGACCCCTAGCTGTTAGGAGGTGTCGGGAGCAGTTGTTATGTGAGGGCATGCACAGCGAACAGGCTCTGGCACGAGCAGCTCCCACAGTTTTGTTGTCCACCATCCAGACAAAGGTGGCACCTTTATTACACCCCTGTCTCTGCCCGGACCATTTCCAGGTGCTAGGCAGAAAGGAATTTGGTGTCATGGTACCCATTATGTGTTCTGCCATTGACATCCAGCCACTATAACCTTCTTTTGTAGTTGTCTTATGAATGAAAAACCTGGATTGCTACAGACTGGAACTATATTGTCTTGAGTAGGTTCTGTTTGTGATCCCATGATGGTCAGGTTTGACTATGGAAGCCTCTTGGTGAGCGCTTTAATCCTGCCTTTATTGTGGAGCGACACACTGCCCCAACCGGTGATGTAATGCTCTGGGGAGCCATTGCATATAACAGTCAACAACTCAGTGATATGTGCAGAACATCCTACCACCACATGTGTTCCTCTCATGGCAGGGCTGAAAACTGGCATTTTTCAGTAGGATAATGCTTGCCCACGCACAGCAAGAGTTTCCCAGGAATGTCTCCACCAGATTACAACACTTCTTTGGCTGCCCGGTCACCAGATTTATTGCCTGTCGAGTATTTATTATACCAGCTGGGACACCAGCTTCAGCAACTTACGAGTCTGCCGGATATACAGGCCTGGCAGTGACTTCTATGAGCAAATGTGCCTCAGTATACCATACAGAACCTTTATGCCTCCATGCCCCAACCATATCTTATTATGTAACCAGGCTAGAGGCCGTATCTCATCTTGTATCCAGGCTAGAGGCCGTTTCTCATCTTGTATCTAGGCTAGAGGCTGTATCTCATCTTGTATCTAGGTTAGAAGCGGTATCTGATCTTGTATCCAGGCTAGAGGCTGTATCTCATCTTGTATCCAGGCTACAGGCTGTATCTCATATTGTATTCAGGTTAGAGGCTGTATCTCATCTTGTATCCAGGCTAGAGGCTGTATCTCATCTTGTATCCAGGTTAGAGGCCATATCTCATCTTGTATCCAGGCTAGAGGCCGTATCTCATCTTGTATCCAGGCTAGAGGCTGTATCTCATCTTGTATCCAGGCTAGAGGCCATATCTCATTTTGTATCCAGGATAGTGGCTGTATCTAATCTTGTATTTAGACTATACACCGTATCTCATCTTGTATCCAGGTTAGAGGCCGTATCTCATCCTACATCCAGGCTAGAGGGCGTATCTCATTTTTTATCCAGGCTAGAGACCATATCTCATCTTGTATCCAGGCTAGAGGCCTTATCTCATCTTGTATCCAGGCTAGAGGCCATATCTCATCTTGTATCCAGGCCAGAGGCCGTATCTCATTTTGTATCCTGGTAAGAGGTTGTATCTCATCTTGTCTCCAGGCTAGAGGCTGTATCTCATCTTTTATCCAGGCTAAAGGTCATATCTCATCTTGTATCCAGGCTAGAGGTGCCCAACAGGGTCTTATAGCCTCCATTTAATTGTGCAGTTTTCCCCAGTAAACTTCCCCTTTCCTGTAATATTGTAATCACTTACATTTATCATCTTTACATTCACACAGAGAACGTTTCATTCCATTCTAACATTCTTCTTCTTGGTAAGATATGTTTTTATTATATGCTAAAAACTATTTTTGTAATTGGGATTCTTTAAAAATTCTCAACCATCTGACTTCTGCAGCCTGCATGTTTTCCCATAAATTGCAGGCTGTTCAGTCCCATTCAGAGTGAAATCCAACAGATGACTTCTTTGGTCAATCACTCTGTAGCCCATATCTTGGCTCTCATATGCAATCATTTAAGCTGACATCTTTGGAACCAAGTAAAATAAACCTAAATCAAAAGGACGTACAGAGCTATGGGGTACAGAGTGAACTGTCAGGGAGATTGTCTGATGGATTTTTATTCTGAATAGGACTGAGCAGCTTGCAGTGTATGAGCATTGAAGTCAAACAGTTGAGAATGTTTAATAAATCCAATTACAAAAATCATTTTCGTCACATACTGTAAGAGAAGCAATTCAATAAAATAAAATAAAAAATAATGCAAACGGTGTCCATAGGCTCAGTTCACCTGGTGAGTTGCAGATTTGCAGTTTAGATTCCACATTTACATACACCCTGTACAGAATTATTAGGCAAATGAGTATTTTGACCACATCATCTTCTTTATGCATGTTGTCTTACTCCAAGCTGTATAGGCTCGAAAGCCTACTACCAATTAAGCATATTAGGTGATGTGCATCTCTGTAATGAGAAGGGGTGTGGTCTAATGACATCAACACCCTATATCAGGTGTACATAATTATTAGGCAACTTCCTTTCCTTTGGCAAAATGGGTCAAAAGAAGGACTTGACAGGCTCAGAAAAGTCAAAAATAGTGAAATATCTTGCAGAGGGATGCAGCACTCTTAAAATTGCAAAGCTTCTGAAGCGTGATCATCGAACAATCAAGCGTTTCATTCAAAATAGTCAACAGGGTCGCAAGAAGCGTGTGGAAAAACCAAGGCGCAAAATAACTGCCCATGAACTGAGAAAAGTCAAGCGTGCAGCTGCCAAGATGCCACTTGCCACCAGTTTGGCCATATTTCAGAGCTGCAACATCACTGGAGTGCCCAAAAGCACAAGGTGTGCAATACTCAGAGACATGGCCAAGGTAAGAAAGGCTGAAAGACGACCACCACTGAACAAGACACACAAGCTGAAACGTCAAGACTGGGCCAAGAAATATCTCAAGACTGATTTTTCTAAGGTTTTATGGACTGATGAAATGAAAGTGAGTCTTGATGGGCCAGATGGATGGGCCCGTGGCTGGATTGGTAAAGGGCAGAGAGCTCCAGTCCGACTCAGACGCCAGCAAGGTGGAGGTGGAGTACTGGTTTGGGCTGGTATCATCAAAGATGAGCTTGTGGGGCCTTTTCGGGTTGAGGATGGAGTCAAGCTCAACTCCCAGTCCTACTGCCAGTTTCTGGAAGACACCTTCTTCAAGCAGTGGTACAGGAAGAAGTCTGCATCCTTCAAGAAAAACATGATTTTCATGCAGGACAATGCTCCATCACACGCGTCCAAGTACTCCACAGCGTGGCTGGCAAGAAAGGGTATAAAAGAAGAAAATCTAATGACATGGCCTCCTTGTTCACCTGATCTGAACCCCATTGAGAACCTGTGGTCCATCATCAAATGTGAGATTTACAAGGAGGGAAAACAGTACACCTCTCTGAACAGTGTCTGGGAGGCTGTGGTTGCTGCTGCACGCAACGTTGATGGTGAACAGATCAAAACACTGACAGAATCCATGGATGGCAGGCTTTTGAGTGTCCTTGCAAAGAAAGGTGGCTATATTGGTACCTGATTTGTTTTTGTTTTGTTTTTGAATGTCAGAAATGTATATTTGTGAATGTTGAGATGTTATATTGGTTTCACTGGTAAAAATAAATAATTGAAATGGGTATATATTTGTTTTTTGTTAAGTTGCGTAATAATTATGCACAGTAATAGTCACCTGCACACACAGATATCCCCCTAAAATAGCTAAAACTAAAAACAAACTAAAAACTACTTCCAAAAATATTCAGCTTTGATATTAATGAGTTTTTTGGGTTCATTGAGAACATGGTTGTTGTTCAATAATAAAATTAATCCTCAAAAATACAACTTTCCTAATAATTCTGCACTCCCTGTATAGAGAACAAAATCACTGCACAAAAACAAGCATGATGGGAATTTTTTAAATTCTTCATTATCTGGGAAAAAAAAACAACTGCTGACTTTCCCTGTGGATTTCACCACTCAATGCATAGGGTATAACACATGCTGATTTTGCTGTGGAATCATTGCAGAATGGGCAGAATTTTGCTGTGAAATCCACAGGAAATCTTTTCAGAATTTCTTCCAGTAAAATAGTAAATGTGGCTTTGGTCATTGGTCATATTAGCAAAAAGTTCATGATCTACAAAAGTTTGCGACCTCGTCCTGCATTACAGGACTCATCTTATGTTCATTTACAGCTTTGCTACTTCCCAAAGCATTTTTCAGTCATGTTTTTCCCATTATTCCATGCAGAATGTGAAGGATGATGGGCAGCATGTTTGGAGACTGAAGCACTTCAACAAACCTGCCTACTGCAACCTGTGTCTGAATATGCTGATTGGCCTTGGGAAACAAGGATTATGTTGCTCATGTAAGTAGAGAATATTCATATATGTATTAAACATCTAGTGTGGAATTCAAAGGGATTGTTTTGAAAGGATCATCTCTTCTCCTGGAACCACAGATGATCAGCTTCATTTGATCTGACCACACATATTCACTGCAGCGGCCACTGCAGGCAAAATGTAGCATTGCATGCCATTCAAATGACTAGCCAACCAAGTATTACACGAAAAGACTGTGGACGTAGAGCACAACTTCACTGCTACCTTGCTAGACAAAAAATGATGTCTGATGAGGGTTTGACAGTGATGGTGACATCTCTGTGTCTTTCCTTCTCTGTTATCAGATTAATCAGACCCATAAAGGGAGACATTCCATTAATAGAGATATATGCAAGTCATGCACTTTTCTTCAATATATGTGTAGGTGTGACTAGGGTCCTCACCTGACCCTTTACTGCAACCACATGCGTGCATATGAGAAGTGGCCATGTTTGTGAGTGTCTATAAGAAATATGAGGACAAACCAGAGGGGAAGCAAACCAGGCTGGTGCAGTGAGCTGCATTTATATTAATATAAGCAGATATATAACGCGAGTTTGACCGCGACGCGTGGTTGATTAAGTGTGGTTGTGTAAGTGTGTGACTTAAGATTAAGTGGCTTTAGATTCAGGGACTTCAGTGGGGGACTGCAATTAGCCTGTATCTTATTACTACATTGTATTGTATTTTTTGCTTTTGTGGTGTAATCCCCATTTAGTATGTGTTGCACAATTGACAACGCAGTCCAGTGCACATCTTGCATGATGTATGCAGTCCTGGAACAGCCGTTCCAGGGTGAATTTCTTTGTTCAAGATGTGAGCAAATTACCCGTTTGGAATCGCTAATCGAGTCTCTAAATGGGCAAGTTGCAACACTGAGAGGCATTGACAATTTGCAAAAAAGTTTGCTTCTCACCGAGCAAGCACTCTTTGGGGTAGATGAGGGAGAGGGTGACAGAGAGGAGGCTGAGGAAAGTGAGGTAGCTAGCTGGGTAACAGTTAAAAAGCGGGGTAGAGGGAAGAGTGCCAGGGAGGCTAGCCCTGATCTGACACACCCCAACAAGTTTGCACATTTGGCAGATGAGGGAGATATCAGTCCAGGGACGGCACTGCCGCAGCCGGACACTTCCTCTGCCAGTCAGGGGAATGTCAGCTCCGGTAAGCAGGGGACCAGGAGAGCAGGGCAGGCCAGACAGGTGCTGGTAGTGGGAGACTCAATTATTAGGGGAACAGATAGGGAAATCTGTCACAAAGACCGTGATCGCCGAACAGTGTGCTGTCTTCCTGGCGCTAGAGTTCGACAAATCGCGGATCGGGTTGACAGATTACTGGGAGGGGCTGGAGAAGATCCAGCGGTCATGGTCCATATCGGAACCAATGACAAAGTTAGGGGTAGGTGGAGAGTCCTTAAAAATGATTTCAGGGATTTAGGGCAAAAGCTTAGGGCAAGGACCTCAAAGGTAGTATTTTCCGAAATACTACCGGTACCACGGGCCACACAAGAAAGGCAGCGGGAGATTAGGGAAATTAACAAGTGGCTCAAGAACTGGTGTAGGATGGAGGGGTTTGGGTTCCTGGAGAACTGGGCCGACTTCTCTGTCGGCTACAGGCTCTATCGTAGGGACGGGCTGCACCTCAATGGGGAAGGGGCAGCTGTGTTGGGGAAGAAGATGGCTAGAAGGTTGGAGGAGTGTTTAAACTAGGGACTGGGGGGGAGGGTAATTACACTATAGAAGGGGAAGATAGTGCAGATAGAGACCGGGGGCAAGGTAGTGGGACTGGGGGAGAAATGGAAGGAGGGACAAGAACAGTTCAGAAGGAAAGGTGTAGGGTAAAAAATATACATAAACCTCTCATATGTATGTATACTAATGCCAGAAGCCTGACTAATAAAACTGGTGAACTGGAATTAGTGATGTGTGAGGAGGACTATGACATAGTGGGAATAACTGAGACATGGCTGGATGATAGCTATGACTGGGCAGTTAATGTACAAGGTTACAGTCTGTTCAGAAAGGATCGTCAAAACCGGAGAGGTGGAGGGGTCTGCCTTTATGTAAAGTCTTGTCTAAAGCCCACACTCCGTGAAGATATAAGTGAGGGACATGAACATGTGGAGTCACTATGGGTAGAGATACATGGAGCTAAAAACAACAATAAATTACTAATAGGAGTCTACTATAAACCACCTAATATACCAGAGTCCACAGAAAATCTACTACTAAACGAGATAGAGAAGGGGGCAAATCATAATGAGGTGGTTATTATGGGGGACTTCAACTACCCAGATATAGACTGGGAAACTGAAACTTGTATATCTCATAAAGGAAACAGATTCTTGGCAATAACCAAAGACAATTATCTCTCCCAACTGGTTCAGGACCCGACTAGAGGGACGGCCATACTGGACTTAATATTAACCAATAGACCTGACAGAACAACAGACGTGCAGGTTGGGGGACACCTGGGAAATAGTGACCATAAAGTAATAACCTTCCAATTATCATTCAAAAGAGCGTTTCTACAGGGAGGAACAAAAATACCAAACTTCAAAAAAGCTAAATTTAGCCAACTAAGAGAGGCCATAGGCCTAACTAACTGTGACAAAGTCCTCAAAAATAAAAATACTGCCAAAAAATGGGATATCTTTAAAAACATCCTAAAATCTCATTGTGAGAGGTACATACCGTATGGGAATAAAAGGTTAAGGAACAAAAAGAAACCAATGTGGATAAACAGAACTGTAAAGAAAGCAATAAATGACAAAAAGAAAGCATATAAAACACTAAAACAGGAGGGTAGCACGGAAGCACTGAAAAACTATAAGGAAAAAAATAGAACATGTAAAAAACAAATAAAAGCGGCCAAACTAGAGACCGAGAGATTAATTGCCAAAGAGAGTAAAACTAACCCTAAAATGTTCTTCAATTATATAAATGTTAAAAAGTATAAATCTGAAGGTGTCGGCCCTTTAAAGAGTAATGAGGGGGGAGTCGCAGAGAGCGACGAGGAGAAAGCAAAGCTGTTAAATATTTTTTTCTCCAATGTATTCACTGAGGAAAATAAACTGTCAGATGAAATGCTGAATGCTGAAATAAATTCGCCATTAAAAGTGTCCTGTCTGACCCAGGAAGAAGTACAACAGCGACTTAAAAAAATCAAAATAGACAAATCGCCAGGACCGGATGGCATACACCCCCGTATCCTAAGGGAATTAAGTAATGTCATAGCCAGACCCTTATTTCTGATATTTGCGGACTCTGTACTGACAGGGAATGTCCCACAGGATTGGCGCATGGCAAATGTGGTGCCAATATTCAAAAAGGGTCCAAAAACAGAGCCTGGAAACTATAGGCCGGTAAGTTTAACATCTGTTGTGGGTAAACTGTTTGAAGGTTTTCTGAGAGATGCTATGTTAGAGCATCTTAACGGAAATAAGCAAATAACGCCATATCAGCATGGCTTCGTGAGGGATCGGTCATGTCAAACTAATTTAATCAGTTTCTATGAGGAGGTAAGTACTAGACTTGACAGCGGCGAATCAATGGATGTCGTGTATCTGGACTTCTCCAAAGCATTTGACACTGTACCTCATAAAAGGTTAGTATATAAAATGAGAATGCTCGGACTCGGAGAAAACGTCTGTAAGTGGGTAAGTAACTGGCTGAGGGATAGAAAACAGAGGGTGGTTATTAACGGTACACACTCAGATTGGGTCACTGTCACTAGTGGAGTACCTCAGGGGTCAGTATTGGGCCCTATTCTCTTCAATATATTTATTAATGATCTTGTAGAAGGCTTGCATAGTAAAATATCAATTTTCGCAGATGACACTAAACTGTGTAAAGTAATTAACACTGAAGAGGACAGTATACTACTACAGAGGGATCTGGATAGATTGGAGGCTTGGGCAGATAAGTGGCAGATGAGGTTTAACACTGAGAAATGTAAAGTTATGCACATGGGAAGGAATAATGCAAGTCACCCGTACATACTAAATGGTAAAACACTCGGTAACACTGACATGGAAAAGGATCTAGGAATTTTAATAAACAGCAAACTAAGCTGCAAAAAACAGTGTCAGGCAGCGGCTGCCAAGGCCAATAAGATAATGGGTTGCATCAAAAGGGGCATAGATGCCTGTGATGAGAACATATTCCTACTACTTTACAAATCACTGGTCAGACCACACATGGAGTACTGTGTACAGTTCTGGGCTCCTGTAAACAAGGCAGACATAGCAGAGCTGGAGAGGGTCCAGAGGAGGGCAACTAAAGTAATAACTGGAATGGGGCAACTACAGTACCCTGAAAGATTATCAAAATTAGGGTTATTCACGTTAGAAAAAAGACGACTAAGGGGAGATCTAATTACTATGTATAAATATATCAGGGGGCAGTACAGAGATCTATCCCATCATCTATTTATCCCCAGGACTGTGACTGTGACGAGGGGACATCCTCTGCGTTTGGAGGAAAGAAGGTTTGTACACAAACATAGAAAAGGGTTCTTTACGGTAAGAGCAGTGAGACTATGGAGCTCTCTGCCTGAGGAGGTGGTGATGGTGAGTACAATAAAAGAGTTCAAGAGGGGCCTGGATGTATTTCTGGAGTGTAATAATATTACAGGCTATAGCTACTAGAGAGGGGTCGTTGATCCAGGGAGTTATTCTGATTGCCTGATTGGAGTCGGGAAGGAATTTTTTATTCCCCTAAAGTGAGGAAAATTGCCTTCTACCTCACAGGGTTTTTTTGCCTTCCTCTGGATCAACTTGTAGGATGACAGGCCGAACTGGATGGACAAATGTCTTTTTTCGGCCTTATGTACTATGTTACTATGTTACTATGTTAATAACCGTGTCAGCAACTCCCCTTGACTTCATTGCATAGAGCCATCAGTATGTGTGGTCACTTCTTCTCTGCTGGGTAGCATCACTAAAGAGACATCATGGAAGGTGTGTGGTGAATAACTCAAGGTACATGGAGGGTGTGTGGTAGAGGACTCAAGGTACATGGAGGGTGTGTAAATGAGGACTCAAGGTACATGGAGGGTGTGTGGTGGATAATTCAAGGTACATGGAGGGTGTGTGGTGGAGGACTCAAGGTACATTGAGGGTGTGTGGTGGAGGACTCAAGGTACATGGAGGGCTCAAGGTACATGGAGGATGTGTGGTGGAGAACTCAATACACATGGAAGGTGTGTGGTGAAGGATTCAAATCACATGGATAGTGTGTGGAGGAGCGCTCAAGGTACATGCCCCATGTTACCCTCTGTAAAACCCAGTCCTGCTCCTGTCTGGATGGATAATTGCACATTGTTTTTTATCATCTTAGTTATACCTTTAAGAGACATTACAAAAAGCTCAGCTTGGTGCAGCGCTCATCGTATTCTGATCCAAGCAAATACCACAAACTATTTACTGTTCTCCACAATAGGTAAGCAATAAATACATCATTGATGCAGTAAGAGTAAGATACACGAGCCGTGCCAAAGCCACAAGCCTTTACCTCAGAACCTCTTCTGAAATATTAAAGTACTATAGTCAGCTAGTCTTAAGTAATGTGATGGTAATATTTAATACTCAAGGTGAACAAAGAACAGAAGAGGAGAGGAGAGCTTATCTATCTATCTATCTATCTATCTATCTATCTATCTATCTATCTATCTCCCTGTCTATATTTTATTCAAAATTATTTTTGCCCATCTACCTATCTATCGGAATACACTATGGGGACAAAAGTATTGGGACAGCTCTACATTCCACCCCAGGAGCTTTTAATGACCTCCCATTCTATATCCATAGATATGAATATAGAATTGCTCCCCTTTTGCTCTTCTAGGAATGCTGTCTACAAGATTGTGGATTGTGTCTGTGGGAATTTTTGCCCATTCATCCAGAAGAGCATTTTTAAAGTCAGACCCTGATGTTGGAGGAGAGGGCCTGACTTGCTGTATCCATTCTGGTATTGGATGGGGTTGATGTCAGGGCTCTGTGCGACCAATCAAGTTCTTCCAGATTCTCCCGACCATGTCTTTATGGAGCTTTATTTGTGCAATGGGCACAGTCATGGAGGAAAATAAAACAGGATGTTCTCAGATGAGACCTTGTTGATGATATCCCCTGTGTGTACAAATTATCAGTTGCAAGCAAATTAGAACACACTCTCTACAGATATGGGGGACCCTCAGAATAATTTCCCATGTTGGCCCAACAAACATCAGTCCGACACTGTACATAACCTTTTCCAGCCACATCGTGTAAGGAAGAAGTGAAATAGCTAAAAACCAAGACTGGCAATACATGATGTTTTCTAAGGTTTTTTGTGCTTCACAAATGTGGTTTTCTGCAAAGTTAATCTCTTATCTTCTTACTATAGAAAAGGAAAGGAAAATTGTCACCACTTCCCTAAATGTTTCTGATAGTGCTCAAGAGCCCAAATGATCCAACACCAGACCATGTATGACCACCATTACCTGGTGAAAAGGAGTACACCTTCAATAGCTGTTGGCTGAGAGCTCATTTGGCCAACAACTATTCTTCCCAACCTTCCCATACTGTACACATGCCTGCTCAGTTTGGATTTATATTTCCATATCTCTCCATTGAGAACAAATGTTATCATTCAACATATCAGTCCTTTTATTCCCTAAGAACTACTGTACTAAAGGATTTGACCAACCTTAGTCTAATATGTATGGCCATCTTAAAGGTTTGGTTGGGGAAGTGGGACTGTATCTATATTAGAGTAGATTCACTTTTTGGTAAAGCTTTATTCTTTTTGGATGGGTTTAGACCAAAGACAACAGTTCCAAAATGTTATTGAAGCTCTGTCAAAAGATCATTGAGGCCAACCATAGATAAAACTTCAGAAATGTGAAGGACCTGGCTGTATCGCTGATATGCAGACATTGTTTTGTTTTCTTGGTAATGTCATCGATAATCCTATGATCCCACATTTCGCCTAATGTGCCTGGAAAATCAAATGTTAGAAGCAGATGGTGTATTCCGGAAGGCAACAAATTTACCCAATGAAGACATAGTGTTGTTGTCGTTGTGTGTTACAAATGAACTTGTGCTGCTGAGTACATGGCATCTATGACAACACTTGCTATCTGGAAATGGACTAATCAGCTATTTAAGGATCGGATAAACCAATAGACGAAACATCATAAACTCATATGGCTTTTACTTTCGTGCTTGCCAGCTGCTCATAAAGCTTATATTTTGGAAAATGTAGATTTTTTTTTTCTTTTTTTTTTTTCTAATTTTTATTAACAAATGACACCAATCCATTTGGCTGCCATTAATTTGTCTTCAAAGTACTCATCGTTTGGGGGGGTCATTTTTTAAAAATTTGAGTTGGGACTAATTGGGTTATACATTTCCTGCCCTGCTCTGATATGGTTTTCTTGTTTTATATGCATCATGTTTCCCGTAATTATTGACCTTCTGAAGCCTACTCAGAAAAACAGCCCAAGTTCTGATTTATGGAAGCGACTGCCTATGCCTTATCTGTTCCTTCTGTCTGCACTGAAATCTTAAGACTAACCTATTCGTATCATATACTCATTTTTCTACCTATGTTTTTGTTTTCCAGTCTGCAAATATACCGCCCATGAACGTTGTGTTTCCAGAGCTCCCCCATCTTGCATTAAAACCTACGTAAAGTCAAAGAAGAACACAGATGTACGTTCCCGGGTGCCGTGTCTCATTTGAATTGAATTTGCTAGCTCAAAAATTGTAGAATATGGTTAAGAATGTTCTCTCGTTTGGTTTTGTAGATTATGCACCATTTTTGGGTGGAAGGAAATTGCCCCACTAAATGTGAAAAGTGCCACAAAGCCATCAAGTGTTATCAAGGCCTCACGGGATTACACTGTGTGTGGTGTCAGATTACAGTAAGTTTTTGCCCCTTTTTGTAGTTTCCTTTCCCTTAGGATAAAATGGAGTCATATTTTTTAAAATCTTTATTAAAAAATAATGGTTAACTTTTACCACTGTATGACTTTTTGAAGTAGTGTATTATATCCAGAAGTTGTTTTTTTTTATAATTAAAAATAGGGCATTAAAAGTGTTTTCTGGTTTAGAAAAAATCATTTTTAAGTACGTGTCTGTACTCAAGGAAGAGCACAGCCTCAAATCAAGGATGAAAATGTGTTCCCCATTGCAGTTTCTCAGTACAGAAGGGCTTGATGATTGTTTAGCTCTTTGCACCTTTGCTCTGGGATGGGGGTGACAAATTCTCACCACATAGTAACAAAGGCAATGGAAACAAGCAGGGCCGAGCTCCCTTTCTCTAAGGGCCCCATATCAGACGTATATTCCTCCCATATGGCATGTATACCCTTGCTGCCAGGTAGTCCCGTCCCACAGACTATAGCTGTTAACTGGGGGTTTTAGCTGTCACACACTCTATGTCAACGTATTTTTGGGAGGTTCTTCTAAAAGTATGGATAAAAATGGATAAAGCCCATTAAGATAGTGTGGCAGATTCCAATATCAGACAGACACTTGTGTTGGTTTACTAGAACGTTATATTTCCTTCTTATTTACCATCTTCAGTTTTCATAGGCATTCTAGAGTGAGAAAATAAGAGTATAATTAAAAAAATAATTGTATCCCCTTTAAATCTTACACATTTTTTGATTTTCCAAAATTTCTTGATTTAGGCCCATAAAAGGGCTGACATAAAATTGGAACTGAAATGTATCGGTAGGTATTATTTTATAATGCTCTGCCTTTATAGGCTGGACAAGATTTTATTTACTTTTTTAATTCTTTTTTTTTTAAACATGAGTTTGCTATTATGATCTGAATTGTATCTCCCATTGTGTTAAAAATAAAATTAAAATAAATAAAGATAAAAAATAGCAGCCAATTTAATATTTCACTTTGGGTAAACACTGGAAAAAATTCTGAAAGTGTGCAATCGACCTCTAGTTCTGATATATTCAGTCCTTGTATCTATGTTGATAAAACTAGTAGGAACAGCAGAGCAATAGTGAATGCAAGAAAATTTACGCTTAAAAATGAGAAATGCATCTTAAAGAAAATTTCATAAAATGTTACAATGTTTCAAAAATGTATTTCATTCAAGTTTTTGAAATACTGAAATTTTATGAACGCAGAATAAAAAATAGTCTAATCGTAATGCAATTTTTTGCAATTCAATTGCAATTTTGTTTAATTTTTCTGCAATATACTATTCAAAAATTGTTTACCAATTTAAAAAAAATCAGGAAGAAATATTTCATTAATCCTTCCCAATTTTATTAAAGTAAATTTGCGTAAAACATTTGCATATTATAGTCTATATTTTTAGCTTTTATATTACTGGATTATTATTCATAATGACGAAAATGTTTTCAGAGAATAAAATTCTAAAATATATTAGAATGTGTACTTAATTTTTCTATGTTCCTAATTATTTATAAACAAGTATAATATTGTGATATGATATATGTGTGATATTAGATAAAAATAAGATAAGAATTAAGCAGTACATTAATAAAGTGGTGATAAAGAAAACTAGTGTCTAGAATTTGTGAAAATTCTATATTCAAAAATATAGTCTCATTTTTTTTAGCCTATCATTCAAAAATAGTACCCAGTCTACTCAAGGGGGTAAAAGCAGTGTAGATCAGCTATGTATGGCCCTCCCACTCTCGGATGGCCAAAGGAATCAGGAGGACATAGTGTAACTTAAAGGGGTTGTCTCACCTCAGCAAATGGCATTTATCATGTATACAGTGTTAATACAAGGCACTTACTAATGTATTGTGATTGTCCATGTTGCCTTCTTTGTTGGCTTTTTACATTTTTCCGTCACATTACACACTCCTCTTATCCAGGGGTTACAACCACCCTACAATCTAGCAGTGCTGGCCGTGCTTGTACACTATAGGAAAAAGCGCCGGCCTCTTTTTCCTATAGTGCGCAAGCACGACCACTGCTGCTGGATTGTACTGTGGTTGTAACCCTCGGAAACTAGCAGTATATAATCTGATGGTAAAATGAATCCAGCCAGCAAAGGAGG